>NW_028080032.1:5668394-6868394 GCF_014824575.4 Sturnira hondurensis | reverse complement strand
ATCCCTGCTGGTAATCAGTGAAGCACCTGTAAAACTAACTCATCTCTCCTCAGACAGACATGATGTATTTATTCACAGTGAAATGAGCACACTCTGGACTTGGGTAGCATGTGGCAGATACTTGACGCATTGCTAACTCAGTGGGTCCCCCCACACTGAGAGTACCCTGCAGAGGATGAGGGCACTCATCCTCATGAGGATGAACGAGGATGAGGGAAAGTTTGGAGACCATGCAGGTCTTTGCTATAGCAGAGGAGTCAATGGCTGTTTGGTACAGAGGAGTAAAGAGTCTGGGGAGAGGGCACGGAAACTGTCTTACAATGGATCTGGGAGGAAGGCAGAACCAACCTCAATGGAAGAAAGCTTTCACATCCACACCAGGCAATAGTTTCTAAGGTAAGACTTGCTAGAAAGGAAGTGGCGTGGACTTCTCTTCCCTGGAGATGGCTTAAGAGAGGTAACATGATCAGAAAGAAAATTTAATAATTAAAAAGGGAGACACTTCTAGGTTAAATTTACCTTGACCTTACCTGGTAGTTGGAGACCACGATGTGATAAAGGAATCATTAGAAGAGATTTTTATAGATTTTCTGGTAAATATGACAGAAAAAGAAACTGGAGTGGGTTTGGGATAGTTTCTGTAGAAAATAGAGGGGTCAAAAGGAAAGAGTTCGAAATATGGATACAAGGGAGTGAACTAATCCTACATGTCAATGACAGTTTTGGGCACAACACCTGCATCTCCTGAGGATTTAAGATATCAAAGGAAAGGAGATATGAGGGAGAAGTTCTTAATTTTCTTTGTTCAGTGACCCAACTGATAGTCTGGTGAAGCCTAAGGACTTATCTGAGTATAATGTTTTTATGTGTATGAAACAAATACTTGAATTACAAATACAGTTATCAAATATTAGAAAAACAAGTTTGTGATGTAGTATGACACATTAAAGAACCACATCTAGCAGCAAATCTAACAGGTAGCATATTTTGTAGTATTGCTGAATGCAGATGATATCTCCAAAGATATCTGCACACATCACGTGATAAAAAAGTGTGTGATTTCGTTGGTGACAACTCATAGGTATTGTTAATACAACCGTGGTTTATTACTTACATTTATAATTAAAGGGTTGCTAAATGTTATTTAACAAAATATTAGTTTAAACATTAGCTTATTTTTTCCCCACCCAGGTTCAAGGATCCCCTAAATTCTATTGACATTCAGTCTGAGGACCCCAGGTTAAGGATCCCTGAAGTGAAGGCAGCAGGAAGTCAGCAGCTACCAAGGCTAAGGACCACTTGTTGGGTCAGATGTCAAAGATAAGAGTCTGGGGAGAGTCCCTGATATTCCCCACCCTCCATAATTCTAATCCTTTGTGCTGGCATTCAAGGCTCTTGCTTTTTAATCCGACATGAAACCATCACCCCTATGAGGATAAAGACAGTAAATAAAATTTCTGGAGTTAACTTATTTTCCTGCCATTTACTACTATTATTGACCTGCAGAACTGGGAAGATTTCCCAAAAGGAAGGGTTAAAAGCTTCAGGCAAGGATGGAATTAGGACTGAGGTCTGGAATATGGTAGGCTTGTGGGGTGCAGTGTGAACCCAAGGCACATCTCTATCACCTTTACCCAACACGTGTTGTTCATTCTTAAAGAGAGGAATGTTTTCCAAACATAGGAACAGTTGATATTTGGTTAAAAGAAAATGAACTGATTCCACATGCCCTACTTTCCATTTTTGTGACAGTTTGCAATACTTAAATTTTTTTAAAATTTATCGTTGACACTATTATAGATGTCCCTTATTTCTCCCCCTTCTAGTTGTCTGATATCAGAAGATAGCCTGATTTTACATTTGATATTTTTCAAACCTAGTGTGGTAGACAAATCATTGGTCTCAATTTTCCATTTCCTATTTTATACATTCACCTCTTTTCTAGGGCTTCATGGTAGACAATGTATACAACTTAACCCCTTAATTTTGAGCATAATCATGTGATTTTCTTTGGCCAATGGGATGTCTGCAGACAGGATATGAACAGAGGCTTGAAATGTGCTGGCACAATTAAAGTTGCAGTTTGTGCTCCTGCCTTTGGCTGTGAGAAGAACACTTTTTGGGTTACTACTGGACAGTAGAGCATATCTGTGTCTGGTCTGTCACCTGAAAATCAGTACTTATTTTATATGTCACTGCACTTGGGTGATAGTTTTTATAGAAGCATGATTCTAGAGAGAGCTAACTAATATACCTAGAAATATCATACTTTCAAGTCTTTTGTGGATTACAATAAGCTCATGTTTTAATTTATTCATTGCTTAAAATTATGTACATTAAGTTTACTCTAGTTCATTTAAGTCTAGTATTTTTTTTTTTGTAGACTACATCAGACATACATAAGCTGATGAGCTCAGAAGTAAGTAGTGGGTAGGAATCTGGGAAAATGGTGGCGGAGTAGGATGGAATGACTCCAGTTCTTGTACCCCTGGGAGAAAATCCTGGCAGATTTACTGAAGAATAGTGCAATCAATTCCCCAACCAACAATTCCCCAGCATTTATGAAAATAAGAGACCAGAGATAGTGACGAACCAGACAGCTACAGGTCATTGGGGTCTCAGGGATGCGAGTAAGGACGGAGGTGGCCAGGCCAGTGGCAGCCATTGGCCGGCGCATAAAGACCTCGGAGCCATGGCAGGCAGCTGTCAGGTCCCAGAGGCTTCCGCCTGCGCCCAGTGACAGGGGCGTTGCCACAGAGGACTCATTGGGGACCCGGCACCTGTGAGTAAAGACAAAAGCAAGCAGCGGCAGGGCCGGCTGCCCTCAGGAGCCAGGCACCCCAGAGTAAAGTCAAAAGCAGCAGTGGCGGTGGGACCAGCAGCCAATGGCTGGCGCCTAAAGACCTCGGAGCTGCTGCTGCTGCAGCTTCCAGGGCCCAGAGGCTTCTGTCTACAGCCAGCGTCAGGGCATCTGTCACAGAGGACTCATGTGTCACAGGTGCCCTGTAAAAGCTTTTCCACTAAGATCAGGAACAAGACAAGGTTGTCCACTTTCACCACTTCTATCTAATATAGTATTGGAAGTTTTAGCCTCAGTGATTAGGCAAGAAAAGGAAATAAAAGGCATTCAAATTGGAAAGGAGGAAACAAAACTGTCATTGTTTGCAGATGACATGATAGTGTACATGGAAAATCCTATAGCCTCTACCCAAAAACTGCTCAAACTAATAAATGAATTTGGCAAAACAGTGGGATACAAAGTCAATATCCAGAAATCAAAGGCATTTTTGTATACTAACAATGAATCAGCAGAAGCAGAAATCAAGAAAAAAATCCCATTCGATATAGCAAAAATAAAAATAAAATATCTGGGAATAAATCTAACCAAGGAGGTAAAAGACCTGTATGCAGAAAACTACACAACACTGAAGAAAGAAATCAAGGAAGACACAAATAAATGGAAACGTATACCATGTTCATGGATTGGAAGAATTAACATAATCAAAATGTCCATACTACCCAAAGCAATTTACAGATTCAATGCAATACCTATTAAAGTACCAATGGCATATTTGACAGACATAGAACAAACACTTCAAAAATTTATATGGAACCATAAAAGACCCCGAATAGCAGCTGCAATGTTAAGAAAGAAGAACAAAGTAGGAGGGATCACAATACCTGATATCAAACTATATTACAAGGCCACTGCAATCAAAACAGCCCTGTACTGACATAAAACAGGCACATAGACCAATGGAACAGAATAGAGAACCCAGAAATAAACCCAACTCTCTACAGTCAATTAATATTCGACAAAGGGGGCAGTAACATAAAATGGGGTAAAGATAGCCTCTTCAACAAATGGTGTTGGGACAAGTGGACAGCTACCTGCAAAAAAATGAAACTCGAGCACCAACTTACACCATACACCAAAATAAATTCAAGGTGGATAAAAGACTTAAATATAAGCCGTGACACCATTAAAGTCCTAGAGGAGAACATTGGCAGGAAAATCTCAGATATTTCACGCAGCAACATTTTTACTGATATGTCCCCTAGAGCAAGGACTATAAAGGAAAGAATAAACAAATGGGATCTCATCAAAATAAAAAGCTTCTGCGCAGCTAAAGAAAACAGCATTAAAATAAAAAGACAACCAACTGTATGGGAAAACATATTTGCCAATGATACCTCAGACAAAGGTTTAATCTCCAAAATATACAAAGAACTCACACGACTTCACTCTAAGAAGACAACTAACCCAATTAAAAAATGGGGAAAGGACTTGAACAGACACTTCTGCAAGGAGGACATACAGAGGATCCAGAGACACATGAAAAGATGCTCAATATCACTAGCTATCAGAGAGATGCAAATTAAAACTACAATGAGATACCACTTTACACCGGTGAGAATGGCTATCATAAACAAAGCAATAAACAACAAATGTTGGAGAGGGTGTGGGGAAAAGGGGACTCTGGTCCACTGTTGGTGGGATTGCAGACTGGTACAACCATTATGGAAAACAGTATGGAATTTTCTCAGAAAACTAAAATTGGACTTGCCTTTTGACCCAGCAATTCCACTGCTAGGATTGTATCCTAAGAACCCTAAAACACCAATCCCAAAGAACATATGCACCCCAATGTTCATAGCAGCACAATTTACAATAGCCAAGAGTTGGAAGCAACCTAGGTGCCCGTCA
Organism: Sturnira hondurensis; assembly: GCF_014824575.4. Classification (NCBI taxonomy): domain Eukaryota; kingdom Metazoa; phylum Chordata; class Mammalia; order Chiroptera; family Phyllostomidae; genus Sturnira; species Sturnira hondurensis. The sequence continues at coordinate 6,863,686 of NW_028080032.1, read as the reverse complement.
GTAAATGAATGGATCAAAAAGCTATGGTACATATACACAATGGAATTCTATGCAGCAGAAAGAAAGAAGGAGCTCCTACCTTTTGCAACATCATGGATGGAACTGGAAAGCATTATGCTGAGTGAAATAAGCCAGGTGTTGAAGAACAAATACCGTATGATCTCACGTTTAACAGGAAGCTAAACAACAAAACAAACAAGCAAGCAAAATATAACCAAAGACACTGAAATAGAGAACAGGCTGACAGTGACCAGAGGGGAGAGGGGAGGGAATTTCAGGGAAAATAGGGGAGGCATTTAGAGGAACATATATAAGGGATACATGGACAACAACTGAGAAGGGTGGAAATGGGAGGGAATGAGGGAGCACAGGGGTGGGATGGGATGGGAGTAATAGACAGAAAACTGTACTTGAGAAATAATTAAATAAAAAAATTGGAGGGAAAAAAAGAAGTAAGTAGTGGGTTGGTGGTGAGGTTAGAGAAGGCTATTAGATATTAAAATCAGCAAATATATATAAAATTTCTATGAAATGCAAGGTGCTTATCTTGGGGCTAGAAATACACCAATAAAAGTCCCTGACTTCATGGAGCTTTCCTTTTAGGATTCATTCACTAGCTATATGGGTCACTCCCTTCCATAGAGGAACAGGGTTGTCAGTGTCAGACCATGGATTATGGGGATAAAGTGGACACAAAAACATGACTTCAGACTTTACTATGTGGAAGGCACCATTTACCATGAAGGGGAAAAGTAAGGAGTGGATGAAAGCCTGGGAAATAAATATCAATGAGTTTCATTCAAAATGGGGAAAATTTCTATCTTCTAAGTGGGAAACCTAAAACTATAAAAATAAAGTTAAATCAGGACAAAAAAGTTCTTTTTCTTGCTGGAAGTTGACCTTAGGGGCTAAGAATAGGAAGGGAAATGGATGTTAAGTTGTTACTAACAATTATAGCCTCTTCCTCCTAGGTAAATCAGAGACTCTCTTCTGTTGCTAACCATGCAAGCATGCTCAAACACCCCCTGCTTCTTCTAGTATCTTTTTGCTTGAAAGGTTGTCAGCCTGCATGATCTGTGTAAGCTATCCATTCTGTCAGTCTGGTGCTGATACGACCTTCTTTTTCACTCATTTCTAACACATTTGCAGAAGAAGTCGAGAACCCAGATAATCTACCAGATCTGCATTTGGTTGACATGGTCAAACAACTGAATATATAAAAGATTCTAGAAACAGTGATGGCTTAAACAAGTTAGAAATTTATTTCTTGCTCACATAAACATTTGGACAGGCTGTCCACAGTTGGTATGGTGCTCCATGCTATTAGGGACTTTGACTTCTGCTGTTGCTGCTCTCTTGGGGCCTCGACCTCTTGTTCAAGATGGCAGCATCTATATGGCAGGCACAGGATGAAGAAGAGGACAAAGAAGAAGAGCAAAATATATATTACTCCTTTTCAACTTACATTCCATTGGCTTGATTTTAAACATAGTGCTTCTGCCAGCCACTGGGAAGGTTGAGAAATACAGTCTTCATTTTGGGTAGCCATGTGTATGGCCGAAAGTTGGGAGATCTAACACAATGGAAGAAGGGGTGGATATTGGGGATGAATTAGCTGGAAAAGACTAGTATATGCTGTAGTACTTTTCACTCAGGAACCTAGGTTGATAGACACCCCACCATCTCTCAGCTGACTGACCTAGACCCCAGGACTCCCAAGATAGCCGTAACAAGAAAAGAGAAGGTATGGACTTCCAGCCAAGATGGAGGCTTAGGTAGACACACTGTTTCTCCTTGAACAACCAAAATAAGGACAACAATTTAGAAACAAAATAACAACCAGAACTGACAGAAAAATTGAACTGTATGGAAGTTGGACAACCAAGGAGATAAAATAGACACATTCAGAGAGACCGGTTAAGCTGGGTGGAGTTGGGCAGTCAGATGGAGAGGGGTGGCGGCACAAAAAGCAGTGGCACCTGGCACGAAAGGCACCTTGGGTGCACAAGTCAGACCCTGGGAGCGCAGGTGGTGGCTGGCAGAATCCGGATCGGGATGGCAATGGGCAGACCAAGCAAGGTGGCAATTGTGAAGCCAGGCACTGTGTGCAAGGCAGCTGACCTGGCCATCCGACATTTGCATGCAGATAAACCAGACAAAATTGGGGAGCGAGACAGACCATGCAACCCAGGCTCCCAGTGTGTGAAAACAAAGCCTCAAAACACTGATTGAAAAAACTGTGGGGGTTGAGGTGCAGGGAGAGACTTCCAGCCTCACAGGAGAGTTTGTTGGAGAGACTCACAGAGTCCTAGAACATACAGAAGCCCACCCATACAGGAATCAGCACTAGAAAGGCACAGTTGGCTTGCGGGAAGCTGCAGAGGGGACTGAGATCCGATAGAGAGTGGAGCAAGCACCATTGTTCCCTCTTGGACCTTGCCTCCACATATAGCATCACAACCCAGCAACTGGGTTGCCCTGCCCTGGTGAACACCTAAGGCTCCGCCCCTCATATGTAATAGGCATGACAAGACAAAAAATGGACCAAACGGAAGAACAGATCAAAGTTCCACAGTAAATACAACTAAGCAATGAACAGATAGCCAACCTATCAGATGCACAATTCAAGGCACTGGTGATCAGGATGCTCACAGAATTGACTGAATTTGGTCACAAATTAGATGAAAAAATGAAGGCTATGCTAAGTGAAATGAAGGAAAATGCATAGGGAACCAATAGTGATGGGAAGAAAACTGGGACTCAGATCAATGAAGTGGACCAGAAGGAAGAAAGAAACAACCAAACAGAAAAGAATGAAGAAACAAGAATTCAAAAAAATGATGAGAGGTTAAGGAACCTCCAGGACATCTTTAAACATTCCAACATCCACATTATAGGGGTACCAGAAGGGGAAGAGGAAGAGCAACAAGTGGAAAACTTATTTGAACAAATAATAAAGGAGAACTTCCCCAATCTGGCAAAGGAAATAGACTTCCAGGAAGTTTAGGAAGTTCAGAGAGTCCCAAAGAAGGCGGACCCAAGGAGGAACACACCAAGGCACATCATAATTACATTAGCCCAGATAAAAATGAAAGAGAGAATCCTAGAAGCAGCAAGAGTTAAAGAGACGGTAACCTACAAAGGAGTTCCCATCAGACTGTCAGCTGGTTTCTCAAAAGAGACCTTGCAGGCAAGAAAGGACTGGAAAGAAGTACTCCAAGTCATGAAAGGCAAGGACCTATATCCAAGATGGCTCTATTCAGCAAAGCTTTCATTTAGGATGGAAGGGCAGATAAAGTGTGTCTCAGATAAGGTCAAGTTAAAGAGTTCATCATCACCAAGCCCTTATTTTATGAAATGTTAAAGGGACTTATCTAAGAAAAAGAAAATAAAAAACATGTATGGTAAATGACAGCAAACTCACAATTACTAACAATCACACCTAAAACAAAAACAAAAACAAACTAAGCAAACAACTGGAACAGGAACAGAACCACGGAAATGGAGATCACATGGAGGGTTAGCAACAGGGGAGTGGGAGGAGTAGAAAAGGGGAAAAGGTACAGAGAATAAGTAGCATAGATGGTGGGGAGAAAATAGACAGGGGGAGGGCAAGAATAGTACAGGAAATGTAGAAGCTAAAGAACTTATGACACATGGACATGAACTAAAGCAGGGGAATGTGGGTGGGAGAGGGTGTGCAGGGTAGAGGGGAATGAAGTGAGGAAAATGAGACAACTGTAATAGCATAATCAATAAAATATATTTAAATTTTTTTAAAAGTATGGAGAGAGGACTTTGGCTCCTGAATGCCTCAGCCCACAAGTAACATACATTTCTGCTCTCAGCCCCTTGGCCAGACTAGTCATGTGGCCTTCAGCTCACTAACAGGGAGCTGGGAAATGTGGAGATTGATTATCATCAATACACAATAAGTATCTCTGCCATATGGGTTAAAACTGTTAAATTCAGTTTAAAAAATTGTATATGTGTCTGTGCATATAGAATGATTAATTGCTCCAGCCAGTGAAAGTTTGATGGAACACTTTGTCCTCCCAGCTGCCCTATATGTAGCTTGGAGCCTCAGTTTACTTCTAGCCCTGACTGTTGATTTGTGCTTTTCTCTGTGTATCCATCCACGGTCTTGAAGAAAAGCCATGTGAGCTCATGCTAGATTTTTCCATCTTGACACAGAGGAGGTCTCCTTTTAAACAACAATAAAAATAGCCTTCCGTTTATGTTGCTGTTTTTTTTCCCCCTTTGTTTCTTCTGTTGAAGGAGCCAATTAAACAAAGTGTGTGCTTTTGGCGCCTGTTCTTTGCTCACTTTAATCAACCCTTTGAACATGCAGAATAACTGCTTCATAATGTCAAGTTAATATATTGAGATCAGCTCAAACCCACCATTCCCAAGGGTGGTTTTGTTTAAAAGCAAGTTGTAATTGGATTTCTAAATAACCTCCAAGTTTTCAAGGTACCAAAATAAACATGATCTAAACTGAAACTTGCCCAGGATTCTTTGGTAATCTTACATGTACTTTAAGAAAATAGAGGTTTTCATGTTTTAAAAAGTGAGCTGAACTCTCTGATGTCCCTTTAAAAGTTAATCATCCCCCATTTCTCGAGGTACCCACAGCCAAATACTGTGGTTTACAAATCAGGTAAATTAGCAGCTGATAATTCATTGAAACAGTTTTCTTTGCTTTATAGGAAGCTGCCTTTCAGCCACCTTTAATCCCCGAGCTCTTTTATTTCTCAACTAAATATCTTCAGGGCTACTCACTGCCTACAAAACAAAGTCTGAATTCTCCAGTGTGGAGTCCAACACTTTCTATGATCTGTCTCCCAGCATAGTTTTCAAAGCCTATGTCCAAACACAGAACCCTTCCCCCTTTCATCCAGGCATGTACCCTACTCACCAATCCTATCCCACAGTTCACCTCTTGCAAATGTGTTTGACACTTTCTGCTTGAGTATTTGTTGAGGAATATTTCCTCAACCTGGAGTGTTCTTTGTACCAAATCCATATTTTAAAATACCACCCAAGTCAGTAGCCTCTTCTAGTTCCTCTCAGTTGTGTTAAATGTCACATTGTGTTTGATAGTACTTGGGGACATGCTTATTGTTCTACTTACTTCATCCTGTCTTGTATTAGAATAATATCTGTCTACCTTCCACTTGAGATCATAAGTTCCTTAAAGCAAGGAAGCATGCCTTCTCTTTTTCCTTGTTTCCATGAACATTTATTGAGTACCTAATAAGTGCCTGGCACTGTGGTAGAAGCTCTGAGAATTACACGTCCAGCACAGATTATACCCCTAAGAATCCCATAGCAGATACTGGATGCAATATTGAAGATAGGAGGTGGAGTGAAGAATGAAATTAGAGGTAGCGATAACATGCATAACAAACACAGAAAGTTATACTATTTGATAGACAATATCTATGGCATGACTGGTATATGACAGAGTGTGATAATAGTTTTAAATAAAGGGATGCTGCTGCCAGGTTGGGAGAAGCTTCTTGGAGGAGCCTGACCAGGGATTATTTTAAGGCATTCGTGGACAAGGAGATATGGTGTGTAAAGTAGAGGGGAACAGCATGAGCAAAGGCAAGAAAGTGGAGTAGTTTAGTGACAGTCAGAAGTAAGAGTAGATGGTATTTAAAGCAAAATATTTATTAAGAAAATCACCAGGGACGGGTAAAGATAAAGATAGAGATAGTTCAGGGGAAAAAACTATCCTGAGGGTCCAAAAAAACCTATCTTCAGGAAATCTAGGTGGGGAGCCTATACACATAAGAAATGTGGACTGGAATTCAGAAAGAGGCCAGAGTTGCATAGAGTTAATATTTGAAGAAACTTGGTTTATTTTCAAATGCGGGGCATCAGTATACATTAGTACTTTACTACAGGAATGTCTATGCATTTAATAACTAGAGCATCTAAATATCAATATTTGAAAACATCTTTATGAGGAATAATACATGTTCCATAAATTTCACTCATTTAAAGTGTACAATTCGGTGATTTTAAGTTTATTCACAAGGTTGTGCAACCTTCAACACAAGTAGGTTCAGACTGTATTCATGACCTCTGAAAGAAACTCCATACTTATCAGCAGCTGCTCTCCATTTCCCCATGACCTCCCCCAAGTCCAAGGCAACCACCAATTTACACTCTGTCTCTATGGATTTGCCTGTTCTGGACATTTCATATAAACAAAGTCATATAATATGTGGTATTTTATGACAGGCTTTTTCCACTTAGCATGTTTTCAAGTTTCAGCCATGTTGTAGCCTGTATCATACTTAACTCCTTTTTACTACTGCATAATGTTCCATTGTTGGGGTACACCATATTTTGTTCGCCCATGAATTGAGTCAAGTGATGGACATTTAGATTATTCCACTTTTTGACTGCTATAAATAATGTGGCTTTGATAATTCATTAATAAGTTTTTGAAGGGATGTACATTTTCATTTCCTTTGACTATATACTGAAGTGGGACTGTTGAGGGATATAGCCACTCTGTGTTTAACATTCTGAGAAGTAGTTAAACTGTTTGCAAAGTGGCTGCTCCGCATGAAATTCTCATTAGCAGTGTGCAGGAATCCCAGATTCTTCACATCTCTGCCAAGATACGTTATTGCCTGTCTTTTTCATTATAGCCATCCTGGTGTGTATGAAGTGGCATATCTTGTAGCCTCGATTTGCCTTTTTCTAATTGTTAATGGTTTTGAACAATTTTTAATGTGCTTATTGACCAATTATATAGCTTCTTTGGAAAAAAATTTTAAAATCACATCAAATCTCAATTAAAAAATTGGGCTGTCTTTTAATTATTGAGGTGTTCTATATATATGACATTCTGGATATGAGTCCTTTATCAGACATATGATTTGCGAATGTTTTTCCCATTCTGTGGATTGCCTTTTCACTGTGTTGGTGGCACATTTATTTTCAGCTCTTACATTGAGCTTTTATATTCTGGTTGATGATCCATTTCATGCTAATTTTTGTGTATGATGTGAGGTAGGGGTCCAAATACAGTTCTTTGCATGTGGATTCCATTGATCTCAGTACCATTTGCTGAAGAGACTGTTCTTTCCCTACTGTGAAGGTCACCTGACAGAGAAAGAGAAATACAGTATGATCTCACTTATATATAAAATCTTGGTGGAAAAAGTTGAATTTATAGAAACAGAAACTGGTTACCAGGGGCCGCGGAAGTGTGGGGAAGATAGTGCTTGCTGTAGGGCTTACAACACACGGTTTACTTATTAAATGTACTTCAGCTTTTACTAGCATGATCCCTATTAATTCAGAAACTTTAATCTTGTATAGCTCCAAACCCTTCCCCCCTTATTATATTTTATTTTTAAAAATATGTTTTAAAGATTATATTTATTTACTCTTTGAGAGAGGGGAAGAGAGGAAGAAAAAGAGGAACAGAAACATTGACGTATGAGAAAAACGCTCATCAGTTGCCACTAGCACATGCCCTGATCGGGCGCTGGGCCCACAGCCGAGACACGCACCCTGACTGGAAATCGCGCTGGCAACCTTTGGCTTTGTGGGACGACACCCAACCAACTGAGCCGCACAGGTCAGGCCACCTTTTATTATATTAATGTTATAAATATTATATCTACATATGTTACAAACCCCCAAATACATTGCTATAATTATTAATTTATGTAACTATGTCTTTGTAGAAGCAAAGAGAAGACAGGAAAAGAAATAGATATGTATGGAGTTTGTTATATTTCCCCTTCTTCTTTTCCATTTCTGGTTTTAATTCAACCTCATGAATTCCAGTTCCAGTTACCATCTACTTTAATTAATTTCTTTATTCCAGTGTATCTGTTCCCAACTGCTTGATTTTGCTGTTATTGTCAAAGACATTACGTTTCTTCCCTTCACAGGTCCAACAATACAATTATATACATATTGTCTTATGCAAGCATTCTTTGTATCAGTTCAAGAATCTTAATATTATCAGTTCAAGTATCTTAATATTATTATTTCATCTCAGTGCAAGAATAACCATGGAATCCTTGATGTGTTTCTCTGTTATACCTTACCTGCCACAAAATCCCGTTGGTTCTATCTTGAAAATTTACCCAGGATTCAACGTTTTCTCACCTTCTCCACGGCTGTCATTCTGGTCCAAGCCACCATTTTTCTCACCTGTAAGAGCCTCCTCATTTGGGTTGTTTCCACCCCCGTTTACTGTTGCATCTTCCGCACCTAGAACCTGCCTGGAACAAAGCAGATGCTCATCAAATATTTACTGAATGAACTTTAAAAAACTCTGATTAGTTATGTGAACAACACAGCTACATATAACTTAGGCAATAAAAAGAATAATAGACAAATTTTGGGCACTGTGTCCAGAATAACCTCGGGGCTTAATTAATATCTTCTGACCCTGGGAGAAAAATGGAAATTGCCCACTGGTGTTCCCAGGAAAATGCCAAAGGCAAAATGATGGTTGTTACAATCTCATAAAGGTGGATGTGGGACTTTCCTACCAAACTACACACCTCTCCTGGCTAAAGATTTCATAGTTAAGCCCAGTATGTTAAGAGAAACAAAGGAAGCAGGAGTGATGTGACTCCCCTATTTGAAATGGTTCCCCTCCTTATGATACACTTCCTGCTTCTCTCCGCCCTTCTATTTACCCTGCCCCAGGGCTGGGAGAATGATGTGATTAGCTGATAAACTTGGGAGGAACAAGCTGGGCTCGCTTAGCTCAGTAATTTTATTTTTCTCTGGGGAGACAGTCTGCCTCTAGGTACTGGTTCTCCTCTGCTCTATTGGACCGTAAGTCTTAGCCTCAGTTCTCCACCCAGATGGAGAGACCAGCCCTTATCAACCTGAGTTGGATGAGTCTGCCTTTTCCTACAATTCCATTAACAGGCTCATTTCATAATAAACTGTACTCCTCAGTACTAACTGTACTTAACCTTTATAAGTAACAAGGAGGGTAATGAAATGTAACTCCTTTGTCTTAATTCTTAAATTGCTGAATACCCAAGAGAGGGAGAACAGTGCCATTCATGAGCCACTTCAAACCTTCAGCATTTTGCTTTTATTATAGAGGCTAAAACTAATTCACATGGCCACCCTGGCTACCAGGGTGAGAAACGGCTTATTTGGCTTTTCTAGCTTCTGTATTAAAAGAAAAGAGAAGAGCCTTGGAATGGTGGTCGAGTCAGCTGTACCAGTCACTGAAGCCGTGAAGAGCTTTATTCCTGAGACCAGCAACGTTAGCATCACCTGGGAAAGTGTTAGAAATGCAGACTACTGGGCCCTACCCCAGATCTACTGAATCAGAGACTACATATTAACAAGATTTCCAGATGATTTGTGTGCACATTAACACTTAAAAAGCACTGCCTAGATCCGGAGCCTGTCAACTATGTAGCCTGTGGGCCAAGTCCAGCCTGTGTTTATAAATAAAGTTTTATTGGAACACAGATACATACACATGTTTATGAATCATCGATGGCTGCTACAGTGCTAGAGTCGAGCAGTTGTAACAGAGACCAAATGGCCCGAAGAGCATGAAATATTAACTATCTGACCATTTAGAGAAAAAGTTTACCATCTCTTGGTCTGGATTGAGTCAAGAGCTGAAAACACAGCTTGGCTGACTCTGTTGGGGAGAGACTTGACAAAGAAAAGAGAAAGATGAAATTTTTCCCAGAATGAGAAAAACCTGAATGTCAAAGGGTAACAGGTTAGAGCCACAGAGGGAGACACTGATGGGAAGAAATGCAGAATGTAATCTGGGGCGGGGGCAGGATGGAGGCAAGGACACAGGTTAGAGATTGAGAAAAGGAGGAAAAGTTGGAGGTTGGTGAGAATCTAGGTAATCGTTTAGGTGAAAAGAGAAGAGCTGATGGACACTTGTTTGGGCCTCCTTGGTGGTTTGAATGTCCCGCAATGCCTAGCACACAAGAGAACACCATGTGGGCACCAATCAATGTTTTTTGAGGTGGAAAATTCACCCACTCAGCATATACACCAAGGTCCCTCACAGAGCACTTTGCTTTCAAGCTCTAGGACTATGTGCCTTTACGACAAAACCTGTGGGATAGGGAGGGGCCTGGGTGGCCTTATTCTCACTACACAGCTGGGGAACTGTGGCCAAGAGGGTCAGTGGCTATCCCGGGTTCACCGAGACTGGAGGCCTTCTCAGCTGGGGCTGAACTCAGGCTTCTCTGCCCTACAGGGTTGTTGCTTGGAGGCTGCTTGAGAACTGCAGAGACTGGGGTGGGGGGTGGCTGAAGTGGGGGTGTGGCTGGGTTTTCCACTCAGGAGAGCCTGCCGTTAGTTTAGGTTGGCTTCGAAGGGACTCTAGTTATCTTTTTTCAACAAATCAAAACATGACTTGAGGTTTCTACAGGAGGCCTCTGATTTTGCGATACCTGTGCCCAAAAGCAAGGATTCCATTTTTTGCACCAGACTTGAGCTTTTGCTGGAATGTGAGGTGGGGTGGGAGCCAGAAAAAGGGTGGGTGAGAGTTTCTGCCAAATGCCTGGAGCTCAAGGAAACCAGAGTTGACAGGAGGGAAGGACGCCAGGGCAGTCTTTGGGGCCCGTCTCCTTTTCTGGGGCCTTTCCTCCCCCTCCCTTCCTTTTCCCATATATCCTCTGACTTCTCCTGTTTCCCAGCTGTTTGAGGCCTGTTCCCTAGGGCCTAGGCTCCGGTGCATGCTCTGACCACATTCATTCCTCTTCCCAGGCCTGTCCTAACTTCTCTGGGCTGTCCCCCGCCCCCCCCCCCACCGCAGAAACCCTCCCTAAAACCCGTATCTGTGCTGACTGCCTGCCGGAGTTCCCTGAAAGCAAAGCCCACACACCCTTAGTTGCAGAAGACAATCCCAGGAAGGAGGACTTGGGGAGGTGCATTAAGGAAGGAGGAAAAACCACATAAAGTTGTTATTAAGGATGCTCTTGTGGGTAATGGGGCTTCATCCTGCTAGGATCCCAATAAACACAGGAATCTTCCAGAACTGTCCATCCAAAGAACAGGAGGTAGGGACACTTATCCCTCACTTCCTGATCCCTGCTGCTTAAAGATTATTCCCAGGGGCCTTGATTTTCCCAAATAGCTGGACTGCACTTGCTCACAGGACGGGAAGATTCTGAGGCTCTTTCAAAGCTTTGAGGTATAAAAGTGGAGGGGCAGGGGTTGAATTCAAGGTAGGACACTGACAGCGTGAGTCCCAGCTTGCAGAGAGGTGTCCACTACAGCTGAGGCTGAGACCAAAGGTGGGTGACACGATGTGACGTGGGCACCATGTGCCCATGTTGTGCACCACCTTTAAAGCATGCCCACTTTAAAGGTGTGTTATAGAAGCACATGGATTTGAAAATTTCATCTTCCTCACGAAATGAACCTTGCATCGAAACCCACGAAGCCCATCTATTTCCAGTAAGATTATCTGCCTTGCACAGTATTGGGTTTTGTATTAATAGAACAATGTTAATTTTCTTTAGCTGCTGTTTGTCTGGGGCATTTATTTTTATCCTTTTCCTGCCAATATTTCTGTGCCTTATATATGGGTTATGAATAATATGTGTTAGATTGGAAAATAATCCAGTTTTTTAAAAAGGATTTTATTTACTTATTTTTAGAGAGAATAAGAGAGGGAGAGAGAAAGAGAGGGAAAGAAACATCGATGTGAGAAACAGTGATCGATTGCCTCTTGTACCGGACTGGGGACCAAACCTGCGACCCAGGTATGCGTCCTGACTGGAAAGTGAACTGGTGACTTTTCGCTTTGTAGGACAATGCCCAACCAACTGAGCCACACCAGTCAGGGCCAGTTTTGTTTTTAAAATTTTATTTATTTTATTTTTAGAGGGGATGGGAGGGAGAAAGTGAGAGAATCATCAATGTGTGGCTGCCTCTTGCATGCCCCCTACTGGGGGACCTGGCCTGCAATCCAGGCATGTGCCCTAAATGGGAATCAAACCTGCAACCCTGTGGCATGCATGCTGGCGCTCAGTCCACTGAGCCACAGCAACCAGGGCCAGTTTTGTTTTGTTCTGGAAGTTTCCTCTGTGTTTATTGGGATCCTAGTAGGATGAAGCCCCATTACCCATAAAAGCAACCTTAATGACAACTTTGTGTGGTTTTTCCTCCTCCTTAATGTACCTCCCACCTTATTGTTGTTATTTATGTAACTGCATTTTCCTACCATTTTATTTTATTTATTTCACTTTCCCTATTTTTTGTCTCCTTGTCAGCTTTTGAGTTAGTAGAGGTTTTTATTTCTCCTTACTCCATTTTTTTTCTTCTCAGTTTTGAAGTTATATCTCTATCCTGTTCTTTTAGCCTTATCATAGAAATTTGAACATGCATATCTAACTCAGTGAAATCTCAAGATAATAAAGAAACTTTACTTTCTTTCTAAGCAATACAGTAATCTCTGAGCACTTAACTCTGATAGCTGTTTCCCAACTGATTTTTAGTTTTTGTTCAGAACTTTAATTCTGTGTTTTTATTTGGCACATAACTCAGACATTAATATTATTGTTTTGTACATCAATTTCTGCTTAGAGTTTCTTTCTTTTTTTCCCACCATTTAAAATATATTTTATTGTTTATGCCATTACAGTTGTCCTATTTCCCCCCTTCATTCCCCTCCAGCCTTCACAGCCCCTCCCCCACCATTCCCCCCCTTTAGTTTATGTCCATGTGTCTCAAGTTCTTTAGATTCTATATTCCCCATACTATTCTTGCCCTCCCCCCATCTATTTTCTACCTACCGTGTATGCTACTTACTCTCTGTACCTTCTCCCCCCTGCTTCTCCTCCTCCCATTCCCCTGTTGCTAACCCTCCATGTGATCTCCATTTCTATGGTTCTGCTCCTGATCTAGCTGTCCTCTTGATTAGAGTTTCTTACGTATTTATTTCATTCTCCTTGAGCTCCTCCCCTCCCTGCATCTCAGACTTTCCTCCAGGAATCATGCTTCTTATTTCACGAGTATGAGTATGAGAGTGAGAAGTTCTTTCAATGAGGGCCTTTGGTAGTACATGCTCTGAGCTCTTTTTATCTGGACATCTTTATTTTGTCTTTATTTTTTATTATAATTAATTTTAAAAGCATCTTGGGATATGTATGACTCCTTTCTCCCTCCCTAATACAGTCATTACTTTGTCATTTTTCACACATTTTTTCATGCACATATATTCCAAAAACAGCTTGTCAGGTTCTCTAAAAAAGAACTATCATTTGGGGGCTTTGGTTGGGAGTGAACTGAGTGAAGAAACCAATGTGGGAAAGAGTTGCTACCAGTGCTGAGTCTTCATGCAACTGTGGGCTCTAGGAAGTCTGGCTGCATTGTCCTGCCAGCTGCAGGTTGGGTCTACACGTGTCTCTCCATCTCTATGGCCTTTTTATGCCCTAATGTGTTCTTTTTCTTCAAAATGTCATGCACATTTCTTCTTAGAATTATTCTTAGGTGATCACTGCTTTTTTCCCCTTTTTGATTACTATTATAAACTTTTTTTTTACCATTATCCTTTGTAATTTTCTATTTGATTTTTCTTCATGTAGAAGAAAGCTTCTGAATTTCATGTATTGATCATGTATCTGGTCATCTACTGAATTCCTGTTTAGTTTTTGGTTGACTTGTATTTTTTTAGATGAACAATTCTATTGTTGTAAACAGGACATTTCTTTCTCTTTCCTTCCAGTGTTTATACCTCTTGTTTTTTTCTTGTTTTATTCATTGTCTAGGACCTTTTATTGCAAAATATCCCTGAAGGCTAGTGTCTTTGTTTTGTTCCTGACTTTTATGTGGCTTTTTCTAATGTTTTACCATTCAGTACGATGCCACTCAGATTTCTCATAACATTTTATTATTATTATTATACTGATGAATCTTTTCTACTATTAACTTACCAGTTTGCAGGTAGTTGTGCAATAATGTGTGGGGTATTTTTTAGATCAAAGACTGGTGCTGAGTTCTTCCAAAGGCCCTTTTCTTTTGCATTGTATCAGTAAGCTATTGCCATGATAATATTGTATAACAACTACCATTATACTCAACAGATTAGTACAGTAAGTATGTTTCTCACTCACACATTTGTGGGTTGACTAGGGTTTGGCTAATCTAGCTTGGCTGTGGCTTTGCTCTAAGCTTCAGGCTGAATTTAAGACTGTTTCAAATGTCCCTTATTCCTCTTGGATCAGTGATCTAGCAAGGGCATGTTCATCTATGGTGATGGCACACGTGTAAGAGGAGACAGGCAGAAAAAAATTATAACCCATAAGATCTAGTCTTGGAACACTTCCACTTCTGCCTAATAAGGGGAAAGGTCATCAAGGGACATGTATAAAGGACACATGGACAAAGCCAAAGGAAGGTAGAATTGAGGGTGGGAGATGTGGATGGGTGGGGTGGGGGGAGTGCTAGGGGGGAAATGGAGATACCTGTTCTTGAACAACAATATAAAAAATAATACATTTGGCAAGATGTAAAAAAAATAATGAAATAAAATAAAATACAGTAAAATTCTCATTGGCTAAATCAAGTCACATGGTCAAGCTCAACAACAGTGAATGTGAGGGAGGTATACCCTGCTCTGAGAGATGAAACTGAAAGTCACATAGTAAAAAGGGAAGGATGCAAAGCTGGGAAGAGGAATGTTATGGATCACATGCATCTGTACAGATACTTATAGACTCTGTCTCTTATCCTTAGTATGTTATGTAATTGTATTAATAGATTTTCAATTGGTGAAACATTCTCCCATGCCTGGAATAAATCCTGAGTGTCTTGATCCATATTATTGTTAGGATTAAGTGGTTGGTTTTGATTTTCTGAAATCATTCCTGTGACTAATAGTCTTCCATTGGTGATTGTGGGAAAGGGGAAGACAAGATCCACTTCTGAGTGGTTCTGCTAAAAGTTTGTTTTGTGGCAATGGGGCATGCCCATCTCTCTGAGGGCTAAGTATCCACCTGGGACTTTGTGCTTCCTCTGGCTGCTGTGTATTTCAATATAATTTCCTGGTGTGGTGCAGCAGTAGGTGCTCTGTTCCTGCTACTTAGCACAGACAGCAGAAAAAGGGGTCCAATTATTGAGTGGCTCTGACTACAACTCTCTGTTATGAGCTGAATTATATCCATCCAGAATTCATATGTTGAAGTCCTAACCGCCACTACCTCAGAATGTGACCTTATTTGGAGATAGGGTCATTGCAGATGTAATTAGTTAAAGATGATGTCATTAGGGTGGGCCCTAATCCAATATGACTTGTGTCCTTGTAGAAAGGGGAAATTTAGACACAGACATGTCATATGAAGATGAAGTCAGGGTGATGTTTCTACAAGTCAATGAAAACCAAAGATTGCTTGCGAACCACCAGAAGCTGGGGGAGAGACAGAAATTCTTCCTCACAGGTCTCAGAAGGAACCAACCTTGCTAATACCTTGATCTTGGATTTTTAACTTTCAGAATTGTGAGGCAAAGACATTTATGTTAAATTGTCTAATTTGTGGTACTTATGGCAGTCCTAGGAAGCTCATACACCCCCTTCCCCAGAATAATCACATTAGCAAATGCCTGGGAACCCTTGCTCACTCCTTGCATCCATTAATTCTTGGCTTGGAACTATCTTAAACTTGTACTTCTGTAGAGGGTTTTTAAAAATCAATTTCTACCTGTGTTTTGGTTGATGTTTCTTCCAATCCTTTTCTCCTTCATAGATTTGATATTATTATCAACTTTCTAGTCAAATTTTTAATCAAATGATGTCACTCTCATTTTCCAGGTTGTTATAAACCTGTTCAATATTGTGTATTTTTTTCTGTCATTCTTGCAGTTTGGGGCCATCTATTTCCCTGAACCAACTTTGATACAGATATTATAAACTCCATTTATGTATGAAAACAATGATGCCAGAGGGTAAACTACTTGTCTGTATTCATACAACTATTAGACAGAAAGGTTGGGACTAGAACACAGGGACCCTAATTCCTAAGTCAATATGTGTTTTGCAGCCAAGAGTGGCAGGATGAGTTGTCTGGTGTGGTGTTTTGGCAGATTACTAGAGTCCATCTAAAGCAATGTGCTGAGAATGCTTTGAGGCCTCATCCAAGTTCAATGCTGATCAATTAGAGATTTCTGCCATGGGTGTGGGAGGGAAAGGGGCAACAGAGTGTCAGGAATTTTCTTTGTCTGCACTTGGCCATGTCATTCCTCAACATTTTGGCTCATGCTTCCAAGACTTCAAATATTGATTTATGAGAATCCCCCAAATATTGATTTATGTTAAAAGGATTAATCAGTAAACAGGAGAAAAATGTGCTTTTTAATTTTTTTTAAATTTTTTAAAATACATTTTATTGATTATGCCATTTCAGTTGTTCTATTCCCCCCTTCATTCCCCTCCACACTGCACACCCATCCCCCACCATTCCTCCCCCTTTAGTTTATGATCACGTGTCTCAAGTTCTTTAGATTCTATATTTCCCATACTATTCTTGCCCTCCCCTCTATCTATTTTCTACCTACCATCTATGCTACTTATTTTCTGTACCTTCTCCCCCCTTATCCTCCTCCTACTCCCCTGTTGCTAACCCTCCATGTGATCTTCATTTCTATGGTTCTGCTCCTGATCTAGCTGTCCTCCTGGTTTACTTTTGTTTTAGGTGTGGTTGTTAATAACTGTGATTTTGCTGTTCTGAAAAATGTGTTTTTTTAAAAATCTTGTATTTTACATTAACATTTTTTAAATGGAGGTGACTAAGAAGTGAGGGTGCAAGTTAAATGATTTTAAATTGAAGATATCTTTGCTTCTTATTCAATAACTTTTCTTATAATATGTGGTTTTTGGATCTCAGAAAGTGTTTTGTATTCATTTTACTCCCAAATTCCTCCATCAGCATATTTTCATTTCTCTAGAAGTATTGCCTCCCCTGACCACTTAATAGAATCAAATTATTGGTCAGAGTGGCTGCATGTACTTTGATAATTAACTCTCCTTTAAGCCTCACTCAAGAGTTTCATTGTAGAACATCATTACAAGAAGTGAGAGAACTTAGTCCTGCTTCTCACCATTCATATATCTCCATCTTTTTCATTTTTCCCATCTTCTTTAGAGTTTTGCCAACAGGTATTCAGGTGATCCTATAGAAAAGCAATGTTCTGAGAAGATAACGGTCTATAGAGTAGGATTTGGGGCCATAAAACCTTTAATTGGCTTGAAGATCTCTCATGGGGTGGGGATGGATGGGTTTTGGAGTCAGACTCCTTAGGATTCAAATTCCGATTCCGTCATTCACCTGCACAAATTGTTTAACATCTTTGATCTTAATTTCCCCTTTAATATAATGAGAATATTAAAGTGTTCCCAGACCCGCTTCATATGTGTGTGGGGGTGGAGGCTTCTCCACACCAATGGGCAATTCTCTCAGGACATCAACAGGTGTCCTGACACTAGAATCAGAGATTCCATAAGTAAAGCATTCAGTCCTACAAGACCACCTTCCACTTCAGAAGCCAGTTTTAAGCCCAGGTTGTTACCTGTGCTTGTGATTGACAGGCTATAAATCAGAGGTTCCTGCAATCCCCTCTTAGGGCTAGAATAATTTGTTGGAACAGCTCACGGAACTCAAGAAAACTCATTTACTTACTAAATTACTGACTTACTATGAAGGACATTAAAGGGTACAAATTAATACCCTAATGAAGAGATACATAGGGCAAATTTCCAAATGAAATGAAAAAGGCCAATGAACTGTCATTTTTGGGTTTTTTGGAGGCTTCATTACATAGTCATGATTGACCAAGTCATTGGCCATTGGTAATTGGCCTGGAAATCTGGGTATGGGACTGAAAGTTCTGATTCTCTAATCACATGGTTGGCTTCATTGGCGACTAGCCCCGCCTTTGGGTAGAGTCTAAAAGTCACCTCATCAACCTAACAGGAGAGACCATAGTTGTTCTTATCACTTAGGAAATTACAAGGGGTTTGGGAGCCTTGCAGGAACTGTAGATGAAGACCAAATATTTCTGAGAAATATATTTCAGACCTCTGAGTGACCACAGTATATAAGGTACAATGGGGATAAACATTTCTATTTGTAGACTTATTATAATGGGTAAAGATTATAATGGATATAAAGAACATGAGACAGAGTATTCATTCATTTATTCATTCATTCACTCCTTCAGAACATGTTTATGGAGGGCCTGCTATGTGTTAGGCTCTGGGAATCCAAAAAGTAAATACAACATAGTTTCTGTTCTTAAAGTCTGGTGAGAGAGACACACATTCCACCAATTCTAAGGTCATGGGCCAAGGAGTACACAGGGTGCTTGTCCCACATGGGGAAAGGGGTGGTCATGGAGAATTTCCCTGAAGATAAATCTGAAAATTTGAAGCATTGAAGACTGAGGAGGAGCTTTCAGGAGGAGAAAGGAGAGAAGTGGCCACCAAAGTCTCAGAAGTTTTCCCCTCACTGTGTAGCAATGTTGTCTTGTGGGAAATGCTAATTTTCTGCTTTGTTTCATTTCTGGGGACCTGGAATTTGAGCCATCCCTGGAAGAGTCTCTGAGATAGAGTCCTCTGTGTTAAGGAATGATGTTATCTGCTGGATGAGATAAAGCAACAGCCTCTTGGTAGTTGACAGACCATTCTTCCTTCAACCCCGAGACTTGTGTGGTTGGTCCCACTGGGGCTGTCTCTGGAGAGGGAGGAGGACTAGGGGTACAACCTCTTCCAGGGGAGGCAGAGAGAGATAGCGTAGGCCTCCCTGAAGAAGTGTGCTGTTCCCTGTTTATATTTAGCCGATAAATGAAATGTGCTTGTGGAGGCTGGGTGTAAGTTATTATTTATTGCTTTGTAGAATACTCCCACACAGGGTTCTCTGGCAAGCAAAGCTTTGCAAAGAATTTCTGGCAGTAGAAAGGTATGGCTTTTATTTCCAGCAGGCTGGACCACTTTGCCTCCAATGTTTGTCAATGTGTCACCATGAAGAAAGAAAACAAAATTGGTGGATGCGTTTCTGGCCAAATATGTTCATTAGTTAAGAGGCTTATTGAGTACCTACCCTGTGCTAGATGCTGGGGGTTTAGTGGTAGCCAAATCAGATATAGTCTCTCTGTGAGCTCTGGCTCTTTAGGTATCTACCTGATAGCACTGCAACATTTCTTAATGAAATGGAAGTAGAGAAAATGAAATTCAAACCAGAGGAAACAAAGGTTGTGATGGGTCCAAAAGTCACCTCAATGCCTCCCATTGGTCTAGAACAGAGAAATGTCCCAGGATGAGCTCAGGGTGGGAAGGAAGTCTTTGTATTCCAATTTTCCTCTGATCACCTGGTGGACCAGTGTGGGCATCTGAGCAGCCCAGTAAGCCAGGGAAGCTGAAGGTATTGCTATTTCACTGGTAGTCTGAAAATGCCCATGGCTTTGACATAAAGCAAATGTCTGGAGCCTCTAGGATATGTTGAGTAATTGATCCTAAACTCTAAGGCTGATTAAGAAACAAAATAATGACACTGTTGTTCTAAAACAAGCTAATCTCTCTGGTCACAAGGACTTACATGTTCTTGTTCTGTCTCTGTTGGGCCCTCCCTTTTAGGGAAATTGTGCGTGATTGTGGAGACTGGTAAATCCAAAATCTGATGGGGCAGGCTGGCAGTTGGAAACTCAGGGAATTGTTGCAGTTTGAGTTCAAAGGCAGTCTGCTGGCAGAATTCCTTCTTGCTCAGGGGAGGTCAGTCCTTGTTCTATTAAGGCCTTCAATGAATTGGATGAAACTCACCCAAACTATGGAAAGCAATGTGCTTTACTCAAAGTTCACCAACTTAAATGCTGATATCATAAAAGAAAAAACACCTTCACAGAAACATTCAGAACAATGTTTGACCCAATATCTAGTACCTGGCCCAGCCAGTCTGACATGAAAAATTAACGATCACAGGGACCCAGCCTTTGAAAGCCTACATTGACCAGTCCTTAAATCTGGCTGCCCCCAGAGTGGGTTGTAATTTTCCAGGAGCTAGACCCCTTGGACCTAATACAGTTCCCAGGGAAGCGCTCAGCTGTAAGGTTTCATCAGTTAACACTCCTGGCAGCTGAGGGAATGAGTACCTAGGCCCTGAAGGATGGGTCTGGCTAACACATCCTAACACCATTACATCTCCTTAAGTCTCCAGTCACCTATCCTTTGCCATCATCCACTCTTTACTTGGGAGTGGGTCTCTCTCCTGACTGACATCCACTCTCCAGGGCAGGAACTGAGTCTCCCCACTGCCCAGGCCTGCCACATCGCAGCCCCTCACTCGATTCACAGTTTTGTCATTTGCAGGGGTTTAGTTAGGATGTTTCATCTTTCCCAGCTCTCTGAGGGACTATGGTGACTTCTGGAAAACAAGAAGACCTTCTGCCTTTTCTCTGGCTTGCCAACAGGTTTTTTTTTCTTTCAAAAGAAGGCTTAAAATATTTTTGAATTAAGAGCCTGATCTTTCTGGTTAAAGCCATTGGTGGTAACAAGCTTTCCACAGAGAAATGACCCCTGACCTCACTTATTTTGTGGTTAGGTCTCAGTTGGGTCATCTGCTCCCTGCAGTGAAAGTTGCTAATCAATTCAGAACTGAATGTGATGGTGTCCCTTCCTTCCCTCCATTCTGTCTTCTTCCCTCTTCTCCACTTGCCTGGAGTCAAACACAGGAAATCTTCACTGAACATCATCAATACGTTCTTGGAAACTTTGACTTGCAGTGAAACAACATAGAACTGTCGACAAAAGAAAGTCTAAACCTAAAGAAAAATTTTATGAGTTGATTTGAGCCAAATCTGAGAGCCAACCTGGAAGCAAAAATCTTAATGAGCTGAGAAAATGCTCCGGAGAATGACAGTTTGGGAATTCTTTTTATACATTTAGAATCAAAGGAGAAAACATAAGGAAGCTCATGTGAAAACCATTAATGGTAGGTTAAGGAGGTGGGAGAAGGCAAAGTGGGGAAATCTCTAGCACTTGGATAAAAAGTAAAGTGGAGAGATACATACTTTTTACATTGGTGGGTACACGACAAACACTTGTTGGTAGTTGTGGGTAGTTGGCGACAAACACTTGCAGTAAATAGAGATAGTATTAGGTCAATGAAATAACAATGGAGTTTCATGTTCTGTGGGGCCAGAGACTGTGCCTTGGAGGGGCCAGAAAAAGAAAATTACTCTTATATTTCAAAGGCAGGTTATCCTAGATGCATTAGAACAATTCACAGGGCTTACCTAAGATAAAGGCTAACCTTTGCAGAGGAAGCTATAGGCCTGGGACATGACTACCCACCATGACCTGCCCCATTAGGAATCTGTGATCAGACCATCCTGTGTGGTTCCTCTTGGTCACCGAACTTGTCAGGTCTGCCATGTAGTCCTTTTCTTGTTCACATAACGCATCAATGTTACCCTGGGCTAATTGATATAAATGAGTTCATTTTCTATGATATATTTCTGGTCACAAAAACCAAACTTCTAAGTAAAGAACCCCCCCCCAAACTTCTAAATTAAACATTGAAATAAATGTGAGTGCCACATACATTTAAGAAAAATTGGTAAAAGCAAGTAAGAGAATTACTTTCCAATCCGCTTATTCCAGTTCATGGTCATGAGTAGCCAGAGCCAATGCCAGCACCCCAGGGTGCGAGGCAGGGACCCACCCTGGACAGGACACCCCTCCATTGCAGGGCCACTCACACACACACACACCCACACTTACTCAGACTGGGACAGTGTAGACATGACGATTCATCTAAGGGGCACGTTTTCAGCTGGGGGAGGAAACCAAAGTTCCCAGAAAAATTCCACACAGTCGTGGGGGAAGATTGTGCCAACTCCACACAGACAGTGGCCATAGCCAGGAATCAATTTTTCTTGCTCATCAACATTAGAACAAAATGATGTTGAACAAAAAACTATTATTCCAGGAGCTGCTGTATGTGAGATTCTTGCCAAGGGAGGTCAGGAGAAAAGAGACAGCATGGTGAGCCTATTAAACAGACGGCCCAGGGTTATTGAGTTGTAAGCATCTTCCAAAATCCATCATTCTGGGGCTCCTCAGAATGTGGCCCCTGGACCACATCATCAGCAAACCTGTTAGAAATGCAAGTCATAGACCCCACCCTGGTCCTGCCCATTTCTAGTCTCTGTTGGTGAGGCCTAGGGATCTGTTTTCATAAACCCTCCAGGTAATTTTTGCACGTGTACGTGTTTGAGAAACACTATAAAACCTATTTCCTCCTAACCATACTTTGGAACCAGCTCAAGCAGACTGAGCAACCAGCTAAATATGCGCCTCCTCCACCCCCACCAGCCGGCAGAAGTTGTCTGCTTCCCACGGTATCTGCTACCTATGCCTAAGATCCCTCCATTAGGGCAAAACTGTGGTTGCCATTCTGTCTCTGTTAAAACGCACTATTCTAACTCTTTCAACAGATCATCTGTTTCTACCCTTGCCTTCCCTTTGTTCTTCCTCAAGCAAAAACTTTTGAAGAGAATGTTCTGATATAATGAAAAGGGCAGGGATTCCAGAAACTGGAGTGTGTGTGGTAGGAGGGCCTATTTTAGACCCAAGATGCTCAAATCCAAAGATACTGGCTATAGGTGACAACTGACTTTAGCTTATTGGTCACATCCCTAAGGACTGAGCCATAGTCTAACACCTGGTTCTGCTACATAGTCCTAGCATCTGTCTAGACTCTGGGGACACTGGAGTCTATGACCCTGAATTCCATGTCAAAGAAGTCTATTTTTTAATAGTAATGAAATTAGCTTTTAAAAGCTCATTGTTTCTTCTGATAAGCAAAAGGAAAGCCACTAATTCCTACTTAGGTTTCCCTAAGTGTTTTAACAGCACGCTGGGAACACACCAGAGAATTGTGTGCCTAATGATTTAAAAATAAAACCATTCTGGAGGTTGGGAACGCATTCCCACAGCTGCCTGGTGCCAAGCTCCTTGGACCTGCTCTTTTCCGCAGGATGGGGCCTCTGAGCAGGACTCCGAGAGCAGCTGGCCTTGCCTTGTCCAGTGTAGGGATCAGTGGTTGTCTGGTGGGTCTCCATTAACACCCGGCAGGATGCTGGCATGCAGAAACAGTCATTTCTAGCATCGTGATTTTTTCCCTATGTAGCCCAAAACGAATAGGAAATTTCTGTCCACGAGGGGAGAGAGAAACTTTGTATTTCAAGGGCTCCTTCTGAAGAATTTTGGGCTGTTTATTAACCCAAGGGGTGTGCAGACCATTCAGAAAGGTGTGAACTCAGCTTGTCAGAAATAGTGCAGCCAGGTCAGATTGCACTATTTCCGACAGAACTGGGAACCAGTTAAGCCTCAATGATTGTCTTCTTGTTGCACACCTCCATGTAGAAGTTTAAAAGACATTTGGGAGACTAACAAAACATGATAAAATGCTAATTAACTCCTGTTGCCATCATTCAATAAAGTAGACACTTAGGAAGGATGCAACCGCAGAATGAAGAACAGCTCTTCTCAGGGAGAGACAATTCGCACCTACACTCACATCTGGAAGAGATGTTTTAATTATTTAAAAGCAAAAAAAAATTGTATAACATTTTCTTATTTTAAACTACATAGGATATAATTCATTCCTTAATGCAAGTGGATCAGTGTGTGGCAATGTGTTGGGCAGTAGATAACATATTGGTGATTGAATTTTACTATTTTTTAACTATAGTTACTTTATACTTTTCTTAAACCATGTAAAGCCAAATCAATCTCTCTTCTTGCCCTTTAATAAGGCAGCTATCTTTGAATGCTCCTGCACTCCCCTCTCCATCCTCTATGCTATTTCTGCCTCCTAATTAGGTCTGCACTGCTTTTAAACATAAAGTAGTTATTATTATATAGTCTGTTTTCTTTTTAGATTTATGAACATATTTTTAGCAAACTTTAAAACCTCCTTTCTCACATCTTGTTTCTTCTCTCTGGGCTTATTTTCACTCTTATTGAAGAATGCTTTTAGTAACTCATCTGTTTTTCAAACTTTATATGTCCAAGAATACATTTTATTTGATCATTTTTGAATGAAGGCTTAGCTGGTCATAGCATCCTTTTCCCTCTGCACCTTGGATATATTATTTCTTTCTTTTCTGGCATCTGTAGCTAATGGTGAGAAGTTAGTTTCTTTGTGTGTAATCTACCTTGTTCTCTTCTAGTAGCCCTATTATTTTCTTGTGGTGTTCTCTTCAGTTACACCATGAACTGCCTAGGCGTAGCGTAGGGAGATCTCTTCCCGATGATAGGATAATTTTATTTCTTGAATGCAGTGCAGTTAACATACCCACTCATGTGATAAAATGGCATATACACAGACATTGTACCACTATGTCAATTTTCTGATTTTGATACTGTACTGGAATTATGTAAAATGTAACCAATGGCGCTTGTACTATAACCACAATTACATATGTTTTTTTAAATCCCTCTACCGTTTAGGACTATGTATGTTTTTTTCTATCTGAAGTTTAATATCTGTTTCTTTAAACATTTTAGCTATTGCCTTTCAAATCCGACTCTCCTTTACTCAATGTTTTCCTTCTGAAATCCTTGTTAAGCATATGTTGCAGCTTTGAAATCCATCCCATTCGTGCCCAGCCTCTCTTGTCATACCTCCATCTGTTTCTCTCCCTGTGAATCCTGGGTGATTATTCCCCATGGCTGTCGACCAAGCTCTATGAGCTTATAGCTTCCAAACCAGTGTTTACACTTCTTCCTTAGTTTTCATAGCTGTTATCAATACCTAAAATATGATTTGCTTGTTTACAGGCTTATTTCTTTCTCTCCCAACTAGAACATAAGCTCTATAGGGGCAGCAATTCTTCATTTTATTTCCTAATGTGCCTGGAGCAATGTCTGGCAAATTGTAGGTAATTGAGAAATGTATTTTCATTGATGTCAGACTTCTGAGGAAACAAATAATTTAGTGAACGACATGAACTACCTAACACCCCTATGATGAACAGATCTATTTGACAAGACGTGGCATCCATAAAATAAAGATAAGTTTTTATGCAATGGAACAGTCATAGAATAAGAGAGAACTTCTTAGTAATTAAATATGTAATTGGCAAAATAAAAAAAATCAATAGATGAGCTAGAAGTTAATGTTAAAGAGGAGTTCCAAGACAGAGAGGAAAAAGACATATATATGTCTTCTTTACTGTTTGATAAAGAGACTAGATAAACATAACAGAGTCGCTTAGGAGTTCCCACATCTAATCGATGCAGCCTCTTTCAGGTACCATCTTTAAGGCATCCCACAAGTTTTGCCTTCTTTCACATTCATCACTCCCCAAAATTTTACAGTCTTCATATTGAATTTTTCTTGAAGCAATGAGTCATTAGAATTGTGTATTTTAATGTATAAACATAAAGTATTTGTTTTTCTTTTCCCCCCTGGCCTGCCAGGGGCATGGGAATCCAGGCTTATGCCCAAGCTTGGCACGAATTCATGTTCCAATCACTCATTAGTGACTCTATTTCTGTTTCCTCATATGGCTTCAGGAGGATCAACAGGCCGAGATTTTCTGTCCTCATTCATAGACAGATCAGGATTTTCCTGGCTCCCTGTGATGTGTGGGACCTGAGGCTCAAATCTTAGACCCGTGTGATCATTCATCTCCATCTTTTTGCTTCTGCAAAGCAAATCCTCAGAAACAAAACACCACTGTTTTACAATGGTAAGTATTATGCCCTTTCAAACAAGCAGAGAATAACATTATTTGTGTTAAAACTGTTGGCAGTCCCAGATTTCCATGGAGGGAAGTAAAATCCTGCCCATGTTAATGAGACGCTGCTAAAGGAATGAGACTCCTGGTGCCTGATTCTGACTGTGTCCATTGGAGCTTCTGGGGCTTCTGACAGCTGCTACACCTAAGTGGCTGGGGTCTGATGAGGCAGCTCTGGGAACCAGAAGCATTCCAGGACTGGATCGCAAGTGATTTGGAGACTAGTTTCACCAGTTATCAACAAGTTGGAAGAGAAGGGGAATCCTTTCTTCTCCAGGACTCAGTTTTCCCATCTGTAAAATGGGTTCTCTATTCCTCCATACAAAGAGGCTATTGAGAATGGATGAGGTAGGAGTACAAGGATGCAAAGTGCACCAGAAGGGATTATCTCTACAAAATCAGGCCAGTGAATAATCCTTTGCATGCCAGGACTGAGAAGAAACCATTGAGCTTTGTAGTAGGATAGGGCCGAAATTTCTGGGGAAAAAAGGGAAGGCGTAAGGGAATGTTTATTAACTACCCATATGGACAGATAAAACTTGGCAAACTCTTCTTCAAGCAACTGTGAACAGCCCTCTCCACACCCAAGCCTTAGCGCCCCCACTCATCTCTCCCCTGACATTTTCAGGGGGACAGGGCAGGCCCCTCCACAGGGGCCCATCGGCAGCAGGAAGTCCCGCTTCTCCTGACACAGCAGCACACTCACTGGGATCACGTGCAAGAGCAAGTCCATGTCCTCTTCTCTTCCCCTTGGTGCAGACAGCAGAGGTTGGCACATGGAGAGGCCCATCCCCTTTGGTGACTTAAAACTGAATTTCAAAACCATGCTAAAAGGCAATGATGGCAGTAAACACCCCTTCAGGCAACTTTTCACAACTTTTCTCAAACTATTTTAAGCAGAAGGCCTTTCCCATTAAACACATGTGGTCAGAGAGATGCAGTTTGACAGAGAAGAAAAGGGGACTTTTTCCCCATAGACCTGGGTGTGTGTCCCTTACATTAACTGTGTGGAGGCCCTGGGCAAATAGCTTGTCCTCACAAGTCTCAGTTTCCTCATCAGTAAGATGAAGATAAACGTAATACCATCTTCATGTGTTGGTAGTGGGGCACTGGACCTGGCATACATGCAAGAGTGCTTCGTAAAACAAATATGTCTGTATTGGACAGAAAGAAAGTTATTTAAAACCAAAACTGATGTTAGCAACTTCTCCCTTTTAAGGGTTGGGGCAAGGGGAAGGCAGCAGTGCCCTCATCAGTGGAGACATAAATCTCTATATTGCTCCCTTGTACTCACGGAGGGCTCTAGGCTGGGTATGGGGACTGGAATTTCAGAGCCTCTGCGAGGGCCTCTCAGCTGCTCAAGACCTGCAGTGGGTGGTGCTTTGTTTAGCAGACAATGTGAATATCTTTCTGTGAAGATATATGCCTGGGGCCAAGTAGAGAGCAAAGAGCTGTATTACTGCCCATAATAAAGAGTGGGTAGGAGCTGATAAGAGTGGGGATACCCCATGGCAAGGAGTCCTCCACCCCGCTGTTCAGAGTAAAGCCTGGAGACAAGTCCCCAGGGGCAGGGTGACCCAAAGACCCCGGAGAACAGGAATGTCTGATCTGTAAGTTGTATGTGTTTCTGTGATGTAAGTCTCCTCCTTGTCCACACCCTCAGCAAAGTCTGCTCTGCACATGGATGCCCTGTGTGAGTAAATTTAGAAGAAATCAAGAAAAGAAAGACTGATTTCATGTCAGAGTGGAGACTTAAGGAGACCAAAGCCAGGGCGGGTGAAAGACAAATGAGGGCAAGACTTGCTGGAGGTGGCCCCGGGGTGATCAGGGATTCACAAAATGCTTGTCGCAGAACACTGGACTTCCTCCAGGAAGAAAGATGAGGATTCAAGCCATTTTAATGTAGATCTCAGACCAGGTGATTTCAGTCAATACACAGAACTGAGAAGCCACGTTGTAGGAGAAGTAGATGAAGGGACAGTAATATTTTAAAATATACAAAAAGTCAAGTTGTATCAGGGCTGTTTGCAAATGTACCATGTTTCTTTCCTTCCAGGCAGAGGGTGAAATTGCAATTCCATGCCTGTCTGGAGTTAAATTGGTCATGGACATGCCTTGTCCATGAAGAGTGAGCAAAAGCATGTCCCTTCCAGGCAGGAGCTGTAAGAGCCAGTGCATAATTTACTCCCTCTCTCTTCTTCCTCTGCCTCGGTGACTGGCAGCAATTCAGGGAGTCACTACTCTGTCACCCTAGGTCCTTAATGAGGGGACCACCGGTAAATCTTAAACACACTTTTTAAATTTGTTTTTCAAGTGACTGAAGTTTGAAGAGGCGGGTTTTTTTTTTCTGCTGCATAAACTAGCCTGTTGTGAATGACAAAGGAATGTGTGCAAATGCCCTACTTTATTAATGAGGAAACTGAAGCTTAGAGAGGAGTAGTGACCTACCTGGAGTCATCCAGAGAATTTGCAGAAAATCTGCAACTAGGACCCAACTCTCCCACTCCGCAGCTCTCTTGATACTGGGTGGGAGTGTGGCGGAACGATGCCCAGACTTCTACATACAGGCACCAGTAAGAAAAAACTACAAAGAGGCAGCACAGAGCCAATGAAGGGAAAATTCTTTCAACTTCTGCTCCTGCCTCGTACCCTGGAGAGTGCTCTACCAAGTGTGTGCTTTTCACCTGGCTTCTCTACTCCCAGTCCACCAGGACTGAGAAGGCATGTGGCTTTTCTGATGACAGCATTTGCCAATTCTCTTTGACACAAGTCTGCCTTTGCCCTTTGTACCCATTGTGTTTCAGGTTCATCTGGGTAATGGCCCATCATGCAAGTCAGAGCCATAAAATAGTGCATAACAAAAATCACCAGACCTCATAGGATTCCACCATAAGTGCTTATTGCTCATGCATCTTTTTTATCCTTTTCTGGGAACAGAGGCCTAACCTAAGAATCTTATTCTCCTGGTGATAGCAAAGGTACAGAGAGAAAACAGAAACAGGCAAGGACAAGACTTGCCAGTCACTTGTTTCTCTTCAACTGACCAAGAAAAGTCATGTGACCAAATACAAATCTTACAGGTGGAAAAATGTACAAGTTGTGTGGCAAATGACATGGGTACAGGGAAGGGTAAGAATTGAGACAATTAATGCAAGCTGTCACATTCAACCTCTCTGTCTGACCCCTGAGTTCCTAGGCCAGACTCAGTCCATGTGGAGCCCTCTCCCATGGGGGCCTCTCCCAAGGCTCCACAGAGGGCCTTATCCCCTCTTTCCTCAGGCCTGACTATTCCCTTCTATGCAGACTTCTCTGTGGGATTCTCAGAGTCTCCGGTGGTACTGCCCAGTGCATTTAAACAGCCCAAAGACAAGTTGAGCAATTGTGCTGGATGACAAGGCCTTCATCAAAGATTTATTGGCTCCTGCAGAAACAGCCTTTAAATCACCCAAGACCTGTAATTGCATTGGGCATGCCAAGTAAATGCATCTGTTCCAACCCCTGTGAATCAAGTTCACCTTTGCATCCTCTTACTGGCAGAATATCAATTTCTTCATTTATTGACCACCTAATAGGGGTCATACACTATGCCAGGCCCTGGTGATACAAGAATTCTCCCTTTGAAGATCAATGAGGCATAGAGATGGATAGAAATTTACAATGTGGGTGAAGTAAGAAATAGAGAGAAAATAACTTTTGTGCTGTAAGAAGAGGGCATGAGGAGAGCTGGATATAAACAGGGCTTTAAAGAGTATATAGAAGTGAGTGTGGAAGAGATGGAATGAGCATTCGGACAAATGGAACTTTATGGTGTCCCAGTCACTTCAGGCTGCTACAATGAAAAATACTATAGATTGAGTGGCTTAAACAACAAACAATTATTTCTCACAATTCCAGACGCTGGAAAATCCATGATCAAGGTGCTGCTGGTCCAGTGTCAGGCGAGAGCTCTCTTCTTAGTTTGCAGTACCCATCTTCTTGTTACATCCTTCACAGGGAGGAGAGGGAGGAGAGAGGAGAGGGAAGAGAGGGGAGGAATCTCTTCCCAGCATTTTCATAAAAGGATATTATTCACATCACAAAGACTTCAACTTCATCATCTAATTCCCTCCCAAAGGCTCTGTCTCCAAATACCTTCACATTGGGGAATAGCATTTCAATGAGTGACTCTAGGAGGGACATGAACATTCAGTTCATAGCACTTGGGAAAAGACATAAGAATATTAGTGTGAATAAGACAGTATATTAGGGTATAAGGTGGATGGGGAGTCAGTGGGCAGCGTGTGGCCCTAGGGTGATAGGTTTGGGTCTGAGACCTTAAATGCCAAGATAGGGACTTTGCATTTTACCCTGCAAACATTTGGAGCCACTAAAGATTTTTAATTTGAAGAGTAAGAGTAGAAGTATCCAATATTTGCTTCTGAAGACAGCCCCAGTGTAAGGTGGAGGGTATGTAGAGCAGACAGTGAACAGTTTGGAGACAACCGTAAGTGTCCAAGCCAGAAACAATGAGGTCCTGAGGTGCAGACAGCAGCTGAGTGAGGGTAAGAATGGAGCCAAAGATTGATGTTTTTCAACTGAGTGCCTGGACGGATAATAGTAGCCTGAACAAGGAGAGAAAATATGGGAGGAAGAGGGGCAGTGAGTTTGGGTTTGAGATACCTGAGGGACATGTGGACAGCAAAATTTAGGAGATTTGCAACTGTAACTCATGAATATGGAAGGAGATTGGGAGATATGGGGAAGATTGGGGATGGATTAGCTTCCGCAGGGAGAATGTAAATTGAAAGACGTGAGAAGGAGTAGTCAGGAGGTAAGATGGGAATGAGGAAAAGTGCTGTTGATAAAGTCAAAGAAGAACTGTGCAAACAGAGCAGGGCTGGGTGTACCAGCTCACGATGTGCAGTTTTGAAGGTTGTGCATGACGCAAATTTAGGGGAAACTACTCCTAATGTAAATTACATTGAGGCTTCTGAATGGAGGCTTCTGAAATGATGCAGAGTGCAGCCAGCGTGGCTGTAAATGTCAGACCTGGCCATGAGACTGGTTGAAAGACATCTCTAAATTTAATGCACAGGCATTATCCTAAACTAATTAAATCAGGAATCCCAATGATTAGATGCTAGCATCAATTTTGTTTTTTGCTTTTAAAGGAGTCATTGGGGATATTTAAAAGACATCCAGGTGATCGCAGTTTTCAGCCAGGGTGGAGAACCATTGTCTCCTGGCCCCTCACCATCATCTTAGCCCTACATCTCAGCAAATGAACTTTGGCTTCACAGACTAGATTCATGTCCATTTCATGACTGACTATCACAAATGGACATTCAACACTGCTCAGGGATCAAACATGGTTTTTTTTCCTACTGAGCTGTCTTCCCATCATCCAAGATGACCACTTTATAGCCCCCCTTCAGCCCTCAAACTGCTCCCATTCGGCTGATGATCTCATCCCTAACATCACTGGGAAAACCAACATCATTAGAAGGAAACTTCCTACTCTTCAACCACCAAATCTACAGCCTTACCTCACCATCTTCTCTGTCCCTTCTTTGTCTTAGGCCACCCCCTCTTCATGGGCTCAGGACCCCATGTACTTTCTGTTCTGCATCTTTAACCCTCCTTTTTAATGTAACATCCTTACCAGCACCCAGGCAACTCCAGTATCCCATTGTTGGGAGTACAAGGAATTTCAGTTATCTATTTGTGTGGCCCACCACTCCCAAAGTTAATAGCTTAAACAACAGCCATTTCATTACTCGGGAATGTGGGCAGGACTCAGTAAGGGATGGCTTGTGTCTGCTCCACATGATATCAGCTGGCACTACTCAACTGGGACTGAAGGGTCTTATTCACATGTCTGGGGAGACCTCAGCTGGGGATGTTTGGCCATCTGGGGCTTGGCTGGAACAGCTGTGCTTCTCTCTTCTCATGGGCTCTCTCTGTACTGAGGACTTAGTTCTCTTCCATGTGGCCATTCTTTCCATGTGGTGTCTCACTCACCAACACCTTTCTCTTTTCACTTGATCTCTGTCTAGCAGCATTGCATCAACTCTGCACATAGTGAGTTTCCCTCTGAGTGAAACCAGAAATTAACTACAAGCCATCTTCAGAGTTTGGCTCAGAAACCCAGATTTTCACTTCTGCCTAATATCAAAGCAGGTCACAGGACCAATCCAGATTCAAAAGGAGAAGGAATGGTTTCTACCTCCTGATGGGAGGGGTAGTGCAGATGTATAGGGTAAAATGGTTAGTGAGCAGGCCTACACAAAGGATAATTAATCTTATCTTCACCAGCATCATAATTCTGAGCAAGGGGGAAATATAACAGGAGTTGCCCAAATGGAGATCAAGGCATAGGATAAGTTGTATTAGCAGTAAAGCTCAGTTGGTTTAAGCTATAGTGGGCTTCCTCTTGCTTTACTCCTGAATCAGAAAGATTTACTCATTTGTTTACGTGCACAGTTGTAGGCCTTCCTAACCTTAGGGGCAGAGTCTTCCTGGGAGAGTTCATCAAGCGAAGGAAGCAAGAGCTGGGCAGACACTAGAGACAGGGGAAAGGAGTGAGCCACCTGCATCCCAGTCATCCTCCTAGACTCGCAATTTATCAGTCCTTCCTCCTCGCCTAAGAAGAAATGAGTTGGGGCAGAGAGGAAGACAGAAGACTTAGTTCCAAGAATGTGCTGGTGTCTTCATGAGCTTGAGGACCATTCTTGGGGTGAAGGCAGGAAAGCATGGGGCAGATGGCACCTTCTAACATACCCAATTTTTGTCCATTTCCACTGACTCTAAACTACAGTCAACCAGGGGTATGACTGCCCCCTCAGGGGAGGAGATGAGCAGTTTCTTCGGGGACACTCAATGCCACAGCCCTGTGGCCACATCCCAGTACCAACCACTAGTTTTTTTTTATTGTCCTAAGACCAAGATGTAATATAGGGTTTTTTTTGTTTTTGTTTTTGTTGTTGTTGTTTTGTTTGTTTCACCTGTCCTGACCACTTTGAAGCTGCAGCTAGAGGTTGGTCAGTTGCACTTTTCCGAGCAGCTAATTGTGTTCACATGCCCAATCTCTTCCTTCAGGGGGCTCTCATACTCCAGGTTACTATGTACCAGCCCAATTGTCCTGGGGACAGCTCCCAGACAAATAGGGACAGTCTCTATGCCCCTGAGCCCAAGAACTCACTCCAAAGAGCCAGTTTACAGATAGCTTAAGAAACCGAGCTAAACCTACACTGCTTTTCACACTTGTGCTGCCCCCTATAGCTCCAGCTTGCTCTATTACCCTGGCCATGGGTGCAACACCCCGTGTGTAGCCCTTCCTGGAGCCTTTCATTTGGAGCTATAACAAAGAGCTCTGCCTTTCATCTCCCTTTCATTGTTGCATCCTGACATCAAAAGGATCTTTAAATCTTATAAAACACCAAGGTGGGCAATTTAGCTCTTTCCCTAAAGGCTCTGAATGTGTCAGTGCTACACATTAACTAAATCAACCCTAAGACCTACATCTTGTCCTGACAGTTTACTCCCTTCTGTGTTCCCATCTCAGATGATGCCTTGTTGTACAGGGTGGCTCAGCTGAGGTCATGTAATGAGCTCAAGTGATAGATTAAAAAATTATATTAAGGGTGATGATAGGAAACTGTCATCAACTTGAATAATAGGATTCAATTCAACCTCCCTTTATCAAATACTCAAACACTTGCTTGTACATTTAGTTAAGCTGTTGAAAATAAAAGTTAGGAATGCCACAAAAATCAAAATTCCAAATTACCCTGGTTAATGCTACCCCTGTGGCCTCAACTATGGGCTCTCACTCGTGTGCCTGGACACAGTCTAAGTCTTTCTGCAGCCACAGTTTGGCAACTTTCACTGGGCTGAGCACAGTTCCTTCAGGATGTCCATGCTGATTCATCCAACTCCAAGGCTAGTGTCTCACATTTATTGAGAAGAGGATTGAGAGGATACATGAGACTATCACAGCACTGATAGTCTAGGCTCACCCACGAGACTCAGAAATACAGGGGAAAAGCCCCAAGTTATCTCGAGTAGAACTCATTATTTAAACTGATCCAATGTACACTCTCTTTGCTGAAATATAGCTTTGGCTCAGCAGTGTCAGAGAGAGGGCAGAGTGGGAAAATCTTGTGTCCAACTCCTCAGACTATGCCAGTTGTCTAGTCTCACAAGAACTACACTCGACTGGGAGGGACTTCCCACCAAGAGGCTAACTAAAGCACTTTGTTTCCAACTGTGGTAGACGCTGTTGATGCTCTCTCTGTATTCTCTCAGCGCTCACTATCACCATGATGTCAATGGTTTCCCCCTACAAGCCCTGACGACTCTCCAGCTGAGGGCATTCTCAGAGTGTGGGGTGTGCTCAGAATTACTTGGGAGCTGAAACCCCAAGAAATAGTGCCTTCAATGAAATGATGGACAGGAGTGGCTGGTGGATTAACAGTCTAGCTTCCCTGCTGCTAGAGTGGGATAGAGTTCCTCAGAGGGGCCCCAACAGATCTGAGTCTCAGTTGCCCGTAGCAACACTCATTTGCTCATTTTCCTTCCTTACCTCATTTCCTCACTCTCTTATTAGTGTTTCTTAGGACCATCTTCCAAATAAACTGCCTTCACCAAAATTCTTGTTGTCTCAGGCTCTGTTTTGGGGGGACTCCAACCTTAAACCCTGTACCTGTGGGAAAGGACAATTGCTATATACTCTCTTCTCTGTCATGGGATGGCTTTTCAGATACTTTCTTTTTTTTTTCAGCAAAAGTTTAAAATGTATGGAATTGATATAGCCAGTCACCGGGGTAGATTGAAGCATTCCTCTTTAACACCTTACAGATAGACAGCTCCTTTATTTTGAAATTCCCTCTGAATTTTATGCTCCTGGCACCCAGAGATGAACTGAGTACAGGCTCTGTTTAGAGACACAGCATCCAACACCTCTTGTGAGCAGCCATATTAAATTTCCAAAGTCGATGAAGCCTGCTTCAAGGGAGAGATGCCCTTAAGGGAAGGATGTGCACACATTTGCTTCTGCTGGAGACGCACCTTCGGAGATTCCATGCCTAGAGCTACCAGCGATACATTGAGTCCTGAAGTACCATGGACCTAATAAAGACCAACACTCTGTCATCTTATCTCTCTTCTAGAGCCTTGAATGTATGCCATTTGGGTGGCAACAACAAATCTCTCTTCTGCCATTTGGCTTTCCACAGTGCCACAACATTCATGCGAATCTTGATTGTTCGTCTCCCTCTGCCTTTTATCAGTCTTGAATAAGCTTTTGGCATTTTGACCTGTTTTTTAACTGGATTCCTGTCCTACTCCACATATAGGGCCAGCAGTGCTTGGTGGACAAAACACTGCCTTTTTCATTTCTCCCCTACCCCTGTTTCTTTCAAACTTAAGTTTGCCTACATATTCTCATTGATTCTGTGGGACTGCCTGGCAAAGTCCCCCCAACTTTGGGAGAAGGGAGCAGAGTCATTAATGAGTGTTATGGTTATGAGATGTGCTTTTTAAAAAAAACTATTATTTATTTTTTAGATTGTATTTATCTTTAGAAGGGAAGGGAAAGAGAGAGGGAGAGAAATATCAATGTATGGTTGCTTCTCATGTGTCCCCTGCTGGGAACTGGCCTGCAACCCAGGCATGTGCCCTGACTGGGAATCGAACCGAGATCCTTTGATTCACAGGCCCATGCTCAATCCACTGAGCTACACCAGCCAGGGCGAGATGTGCTTTTTTAAAGAATAAGAATTAAATCTCAAATAATAGTGGGAAGAGCTGGGAAAGTAAAGATCCAGAAGGAGAGCTGAGGAACCAGAGAAAGGACCCCCAGTTGGTCAATTGGAGAAGCCAAACATGTCTAGCTGCCATAGTGGAACTGTGGACAGGAAGCTCATGGGGAGTCTAAGGGAAGTTATGCATCTGGGGACCCCTCACCTCTGTGGACCTGCAGCCAAGCATCTGCAGGGGTGGGGGAGGGGCAGTGATCCTATAGTCATCACGACCAAGCAATCAGGTTGAAGAGCTGGAAGTTGAATGGGAAATGTAAGAATGATCTGGAACCTTCTGGCACCCCTGTGTCTGATTGTCCCTGCATGTGACCATAAATACCTTCAGAGATCAATGGCTCCTGCTTAACTCCTGACATCTTATTGAGTGCACAGTTTTCTCTGGCTAGCTTTAAACTAGAACCATACAAAGGAGGAGATTCTGGGAAACAAAGTTCCCAGTTTAGCCAAGCTGACCCAGTACAAACTACCATGGAATATAAAGTTAGTGGCTCAAGCAAGTCTTGTTCATCTTCTCCTTCATGAATTACATAGTCCTGGCTATATCACCGAAGTCCTTCTATTATTACTTTTTCTGGCTCCCCTTAGCATACCCCTTCTCTCCTGTGCCTTCTCATGTGTTTGAGTTCCCCATGTTTTCTGGACATATCCCAGAAGGTACACCCCTGAGGCTCCCTAGTGATACTGCATCTGTTCCAGGAATTCCCGTCTGGGCCCTTTCAAATCTGCACATGCCACCTGTAAGTGTTTGGAAAAGGCTACTTCCTCACTTACTTTATTAAAGAGTTTCTACCTTCAGCTTTTACAAGTCGAAGCCCCTCGATTCAACTTTTTCTTGATTCTAGGCTCCCTCTGGGAAAGTCAGTCCTGAAGACATGTTTTCTCACCTCTGTCAGATTGCTATGGGCCTCAATTTCATTAATGTCGAAAGAGAAAAAAGATAGTTCCCTCTTCTAGAGGCCCAATCACCTGAGAGTTGAGGTATAGCTTGAGCAACATATAGACTCTGCTATGTCTGCCAAGGTCTAGAGTTGTGAGGCGTAGTCTTAGGTGAGCCCAAATTCTTGACCTTGCACCTATTTATCAAGGTTTTGGG
Organism: Sturnira hondurensis; assembly: GCF_014824575.4. Taxonomy (NCBI): domain Eukaryota; kingdom Metazoa; phylum Chordata; class Mammalia; order Chiroptera; family Phyllostomidae; genus Sturnira; species Sturnira hondurensis. Next base: position 6,827,008 of record NW_028080032.1, on the reverse strand, counting down.
CCTTTGTGCCAATGTTTCATGGGTTTAAGTTAATAATAAAGCACACTCTTTTCTACCATATTTCTCTGACCTCTTCTATGTATGCCAGGCTCAGGAGTCCAGCTATGAAAGTGCCACCTGCAGAAAGCTTTCTCCTTGGACTCTCAGATGCCTGAGTTCTCAGCTGAGTCCCACTTCAGCTGCTTCTTGTCAGGTTTTCCCCATCAAAGTAAAGACAACTCCAGCCACCCAGCTTAAGACAAAAACCTGGGAGCCATTCTTTATATTCTCCTTGTAGTTGACTTCTATTGCTGCTTGACAAATTACCACAAATTTAATGCCTTAAAACAACACCCACTTATCATCTCACAGTTTCTGTGAGTCATAAGCCGGCATAGCAGGGCTCAGCTGGTTCCTCTGTCTCAGGTCTCACAGGACCAAAATCAAGATGTTATCAGGACAGAGTTCCTTTCTGGTGGCTCTAAGGAAGTATATGTATACTTCCAAGCCCATTCAGGTTGTTGGAAGAATCCAGTTCCTTGTGGTTGCAGGACTGAGGTCCCCATTTCCTCACTGGCTGTCATCTAGACACTATCCTTAGCTCCTAGAGGCCTCTCTTTGTTCCTTGAATATGGCTCCCTATATCTCAAAATTAGCAATAGCATGTGGAAAACTTCTCATGCTTGGAATGTCTCTATCTTCCCCTCATGTTGAATCTCTCTGACTCCAACAGGAGAGAGTTCTCTACTTCTAAGAGTCCATGTAATTACAGTGGGCCCCAAAAGATAATACAGAATCATCTCCCAATTTTAAGATCATTCCACCAGTAACCCTATTGTGGGTTGAATTGTATCTCCTCAGACAATATGGTCCTAATCACTGGTACCTGTGAATATGGTTTTATTTGGAAATAGGGTCTTTGCAGACATAATTAAGATGAGGTTAGGTGCATACGGTGGGCCCCTGACCTAATATAACTGGTGTCCTAATAAGGAGACACACAGAAACAAAAAGAGACAGAAGAATGCCATGTGGAGACAGAAGCACTGAGGAAAGACAGCCATGTGATGACAGAGGCAGAGACTGAAGTTATCCTGGTGTGAGCCAAGGAATGTCAAGGTTGCCAGTCACAGCAGAAGCTAGGAGAGAGAGCATGGCCTAGCAGATACCTTGATTTGGGCCTTTTCTGTTAACTTAAGACAGTTTGTGTTTCTCTGTTATGTAGCTCTAAAATAACAGACAATAATACAAACCCCAATTACATATGCAAAACCCTTTGGCCACAGTCATGGGCATGGCATCTCATCATATTCACAGTCCCAGGTATTAGGACATAGAATCTTCTTGGTCTCATCACTCTGCCTACCATCCCTCCCCTCCCTGACATGCAGCTAATCCATCACTATGTCAATTATTCCTTTAAAATGTTTCTCATATCTGTCCATTAATCTCTGTCTCCACTGCAGCCAATATACCTTCATCTCCTCCTGAATTATTGCAATAGTCCCCTAACTGATCTTCTTGCTTTTCCGCTTCCATATCTCATAAAATTCATTTTTACAAAACAATACTTAGATTATTGTAGAGTATAAATTAGATCACATCATTTGTATCACTGTAGAATTTATTCAGGGGTAAGTAAATGAAAATTCAATTATGGTGACTTAAGAAAAAAAAGGGGCTTATTATTTCTTGTATGAGAATAATTCCCAACTCAGGCAGTTCAGAGCTGATGCAGAAGCTGAACAATGTTGTGAAGGACCCAGCCACTTTCTGCATTTCTGCTCTGCTGTCCTTATATTAACCTTTTGTCCTCATGGTCACAATATTACTGCTGTGCCTCTAGGCATCATAGTTATGTTCTAAGATGAGAGTTAGGAGAGGGGAAAGTACCAAATCTGCCAAAATTTGATTTCCTTTTTATTGGGAAATCAAAAAATTTCTCGTAAACTCTTCTACTCAAGTATAAGTTTTTATTTCATTGACCAGGTGGAGGTATGGAAATTGAATATTTCAGTAGAAAGTGTGTTCCATGAGCCTGCCTACATCACTCGCCTCATCACTCTCTTGTTTAGGACCTCTCAGGTGGACTTTTTAATACAGTGAGAATGAAAGTTAAATTTCTTTGTGATCAGCTTGTGGAACATCTCACTGCTTCTCTAATGTTATAACTACGACTCCTCTCCTCTTTCTAGGTGTTTCAGCCACAGTGGCCTTTGCCCTAGCTCTTTCCTGACTCCAAGTCTTTGCCCATGTCTTTTCTTTTGTTCTACGGGGCAAATTGTATTATTGCTCTCAACTCTTCACTCTGTCCTGTAATAAGTGACCACCCATGCCCTTTGCAGGACCTCCTCATGGAGGAGAGAGGGCATGTTTTTCAGCCCTTACACCCGAGCTTTGACTAATAAATGTTAACAGATTTGATGCTAGCAGAAGCTTTAAGTGTGCTGAGAAGTTTGCCTTGGCCTCATCTACCTCTATCATCCACAAGGAGAAGAGCATGTCCCCATAGCTGTTTGGCTCTGAGAGAAGCACTTGAAGCAGCACCGTAACCAACCTTCAGCCTGGAGCCAAGCCCAGCTGAGCCCAGCCAAGATAACCCAGACCCCAGCCAAATCTAAGACTTGGGAGTGAGAAAAGTAAGTGTTGTAAGCCACTGAGATTTTGATTATGATTGGTATGCAGCATTAATGCAGCAAAGCCTGACCCGGCCCGAATTATTCTCCTTCCCACTCTTTTTGTTAGTTTTTATTTATCTTTGGGTCTCAAATGAAATGTCGTTTTCTCAGGGCACCTTTACTTGTACTTTCAATGTTGGTTATGGTTTCTCTCTATACTAAGCTTTCTCAGAGCATACTCTTCTGTTCCCTTACTATACCTAATGTAATGAATTTGTAATTTTATTTTCACATTCATTTGTTAAAAGTCCACCTCTCACCATGGACTGTTAACTTCTTGGGGGAAAAGACCTGTTGGTTCATTACTGTATATATCAGCACCAACCTAAGGTCTGCATACTAAAGTACTCAAAAAATATTAGTTATTATTGTTTATTGAATAAATGTATGCCCAATTGAAGGAATATTATTCTGCTATCAAAAACTTTGTCTTTGAAGACTTTTCAATGACATATAACTTATACTTATGTAACTGTGATCCAAATAGTAAGAATAAATGTGATTGCATTTGTACAAAGATACTAAAGGAAACACACCAAAGAATTAACAATGCTTGTCTCTGTGTGGAGGCATTATTAGTGTATCTTTATTTTCTTTCTTATAACTTTCTGTATTTTACATATTTCTTCCAATATATTACTTTTGTAATCAGAAAACACAATAAAAGTTATTTAAAAAGAGAGGGGGAGATTAGTGCTTAATTGTGTTAGTGATGTAATGAGAAGATTCTGAAGAACACCAGAAGTCGGAACAAAGCCTGGGCAGCTGGCCAGAACATTCTGAGTTGCAAATAACTCCTCTTGGGCTTCTCTGTTCTCAGGGTTCCCCAGGGTCTTTTGTTCCTTGCCTGCGGGAGGGTGTCTGACTTAGTACAAGGGAGACCAGGGTCAAGAGGAAGGAGTGGTCCCTCAGGGCTGGGCTGACAAGGAGAGCACACAACAGGGGGAGACCTGGCAGTTAGGTTGAAAGTTCATACTGAAGCCATCTGGGTGGGTGGACCAGGTGAGCAATTCAAGCAAAGATGTGAGGTGCAATTGCACATGGCAATTGTCCTTCCAGGAGAGGAGTCTGTAATCTCAGAGCAAATAGGCAACTTGATTGCTATTTGAGTTTCATGGACCAGAAGTTTCCGTGATAGATTTCTTAGAACCCAGGGTTCCATGAGAAAGAATGTCTTTTGGGGGCAAGGAAGGTGCTGGAAGGGCGTTCCCATCCCCTGACTTCAATCAAAACTGATCCACTATTATCTATAAGAGTCTGTTAGAAGCAAAGGGTTCCATTACTTTAAAAAGGGGTTGGGGGTTAAAGTCAATAACAATGATGAGGGAGAGGAGCTACTGAAGGCTTTTGAAGGGAGGAATGATGTGTTCAACATGAGGCTGCCACATTCACAATGTCCAGTGGGCCAGGTTGCAAGGCCAAGGGCAGTGAAGAGAGACTGAAGGACGGGACTGTTGCAATAGGTGAATACTATAATGCTAATGCTAATAATAGTAATAGTAATAGTAATAGTAATAGTAATAGTAATAGTAATAAGCCAGGCCCTATTTAAAGTACTTTATCTATATTAACTCATTCATCCCCACACCAACCCTATGAAATAAATACCATTTTAATCTCTGTTTTATAGCGGAGGGACTGAGAATTGAGCACAGAGATCTTAAATAACTCACCCTAAGTCACACAGCAAGAAAGAGGAGAAGCCAGGATGTAAACCCAGGCAGGCCAGCTTAGAGCCTGAGTCCTCTACCTTTGCCCAGAGGGAGGTTGAGGGAAAAAAATGTCCATCTGGCTGAGCAGGTTGACATGACCTCCTTCACTTTGCCCACTGTTGCTTTGTCTCTTCACCTTTTATCCTTGTCTCATGGCTTCAGGTTGTTGGTCATACTAACAAGCTCCCCGGGTGTGAGGGCAGATGGAGTGTGCCAGACAGTGCATTGCGTGGGAGATCAAATGTGAAGTCTGAAACCCCAGGCAGCACCAACATGGATGGAGTCAGGTAGATCAGGAGGAACTGAGGCTGAGGGCAGTGAGGGAAATGCTGTGTCCAGTTTGGGGTGGTGAAGGTCCCCGAGGGATGTTCTGTGATTGTAATAGCATCGATTGTTACTGTGAAGCAGTTCTTCCAAAACCTGAATCCTTACAGGGCATGCTAAACCCCAGACCTGTAGGCTTCCTCCTCAGAGTTTCTGATTCAGTAGGCCTGGGGTGGGTCCTGAGAATGTGCTTCTCTGACAAGCTCCCAGGTGCCGCTGCTGGTCCACAGACCACACTCTGAGTGGCTCTGTTTTAGGGCATGCCCCCATCTGCAAAGCCTTTCCACATACACAGTATTGTGAATCTTTTTAAACACTCCCCAGTTATACTTTGGACATTACTGTTCTGAGGAACACGCATAAAAAACTCATTTCCTGTTGGTTTTATCTGATGTTCTTTACTTTAGTCATCAAAACTCCTTGGTAGCTGTCCTATATCTGTGTCTTTACATAAATTGTTCCCACTGCTATGCTTCCAGATTTATCTAGTTGCTTTTCTTCTTTAAAAAAAATTTCTTCCTGCCCTAGGAAGCCTCCCCTAACACCCACCCCCATCTTATTTGGTTGCCCCTGTTCTACACTCAGGTGACATTTCTTTTTTTTAAGTATTTTTTAAAGATTTTATTTATTTATCTGTAAAGGGGAAGGGAAGGAGAGAGGGAGAGAAATATCAATGTATGGTTGCCTCTGGTGTGTCCCCTGCTGGGAACTGACCTGCAACCCAGGCATGTGCCCTGACTGGGAATCGAACCGCGATCGTGTGGTTCACAGGCCCACGCTCAATCCACTGAGCTACACCAGCCAGGGCTCAGGTGACATTTCTACCTTCCTCTGCTGACCAGTGCCTGCGGTAGAGTAAGTGCTCAGTAAATACCTGATGGATTAAGTAAGTGATTAAAACAATCTCTCTCCCTCAGCAAAACTACCATATAACCTGTGTCTCTTTTGTGGTAGTTTCTTATAGCACACTCTAATTTCTAGAACAGGGATGAAAAATGTACTTCATCTTAGATTCTAGCTCTTATCATTTACTGTGCAGGAGCATTTTGGGACCATATCTGAGCTTAGTAGAAAAGAGCAAGTGATTGATCAATATTGTCTGTCACAGGCAAGATGTTGGGAGTGGGGGTAATAGTGCCATATATATGTCACTCGTACTCTGGAATGAATTGATTCTCCTCTCGACATGTCCACCCTAAAGATGAGGAATTGGGATAAAGATCAATGCCTAAGACACAACTGGGTCAGAACATTTTGCAAGGATTTTGAGAGGGAAATACTGTGGTGCTGGGATAATCAGAGAGGGCTCTCTGAGAGAGGTACCCTTAGCAAAGGAAGTTCCCAGTCTCTTGGCTAGCTGTTCAGACAGCCAAAACTGATTTTTTTTCAGAGAGGGAGAAGATAAGAGAAACCACTTCCCGAAGAGGTGGCTTCTGAGGGGTGGGTAGAACTTGCGGTGTTTGATATAATGTTGGTAATAACATTGAACCTGGACTGCATTCCTCCTTCTTTTGATCTAGAACTCTGCTCAGAAGCAGGTTCAGGGGATGAGAAAAAACTTTCCTAGGAACGTGCCTGCTCTTTTCGCTGCTGCCTTATTATCCAGGATGGGACCTGCCTGGCAGAGTTCTGTTTCTTGTGAATTATTTGTGTCCAGATGAGTCTGCTCACTTTGATCATCAGCTTTTCCCTAGCATGTTGTGATTTAAATTCTCTGTGGGAGATAAGGATACGAAATGAGACATATTACCCATGAAGTGTGAAAAGTGCCTCCAGTTTTCAGCTTCTGAGGAAATAAGCAAACTTTTAATTCTCTGGGTCCTGATTGATTGATGTACTTAGTCATTCATTCAGCAATTATTATTGAGCACCTACGGTGAGCCAGCCAATGAACTAACACCCAAAAGCTTGCCATCTAATAAAAGAACAAACACACAGAATTCCAACTTGGTGTGATGAGGGTAATGACAGAGACGTGAGTGGGACTCAGGGAAGTACAGATAAGGAGACTAACTCACCACTCAGTCAAGGCCAGCCATTCAAGGGTGTTCTTTGTGTGGCCATACCTTCTCTTGACAACACTTGACTGATTTTAGTCAATATTGTGGCATTCAAAATAATAATTTACTGTATGGGAAATCTCTTCTGTTGCAGCCTGGATTTTCAGGGGTAAAGGAAATGAGCACTATCTAAGCCATCTCCCACTTATGGAGATGTGACGTGCTTTCAAGGAAGAGAGTTATGCTCTGTGTGTACCCTGTTGATGTGACACCAAAAGAAAAACAAAATGTCAGCTGGCACTCATACAGGTGGGAGAAATTCGCCTTTCACATTAAATGCCAACATGATACCCAAAGTGACACTTAGTAAAGCCTCATTCTACTCCTTTTATGAGCACCATATTTATGAATAACTTGACATCTGTTTTTTATCAACTTTTTGATAATTGTGTGACCATTATTTTTGTACCTTGCATACAACTTTGAATGTTGCACACTGTGGGTTCGATCTCTTCTTTACAAGGAAAAAGAAACCACGTAATTTCATCTTGAAAAGTGTTATTTTGTACTTTTTCTGGTTGGGGATGTGAGACTTATTTAGTTTACCAAGGAGGTAACTGTGCTTCATTTGAAAATCCTATAAATGTTTAAATACATTCATGTTACTGCTTGGTAGAATTAATTGAGAGAAGTTAAACTGGTAGAGTGGAGTCAAAGAAATAGATGTATGGTTGTGAATATTAAGGTCTCAGAGATGACCCTTGAGTTTCTCATTTGTTAAAAGGGATGTAGTAGAGCCACCAATTGAGATAGATACTTTAGAACAAGGAGCAGTTGGGGATAGGGAAGAATGAGAGCCATTTCAAATCTGTCAAATTCATGGTACCCATGGGACATTTAAGTGGAAATGTTCAATGGCTGTGAGTTTGCTGTGAGTTGATGGGGGTCAGGACCGGAGGGATGGATCTGGACATTATCAGCAAATGGGAGGTAGTTAAAACTGAAAAAAAGATAGGGTCCTTGTAGGAGATCAAGAGCAGCAGGTAGAGATTGATCTTCAAGGGGCGGGCAGGGGAAGGGAAACCCCCAAAATAGGGAAGGCAGGGCCAGAAAGACAGCACAGGAATACAATGATATATAAGGAAGAGAAATAGAGTATTCCAGGGAGGAGGGAGTATTAAAAATGCAATTGATCCAGCAAGATTAGGACTGAATAGAAGTAACATGTGACTTTTGTGGGAGGATAATTGGGTTAAGTTTGAGTCTGTTTTGTGGGTAAAGCAGTAACCAGTCTTTGAGGAGGTGTGGATGAATAGGAAAGAAGAGGGATTACAGAGTAGATAGAGGACAACTTGAAATAAACATTATTGTTTAGGATTTCAGCTTATTTAGAGTCTGAGAAGAAGTTGCCAATACAGAAAGACAAGTGAAAAGTGTAAGGGAAAGAGAATGAGTGGATCGAGGGCCTGGCTGTGTACAGGTGAGGGAGCATGGCTTGGGATGTAGGTAAGGGAGCAGGGGCAGAAAGTGGGGGTTCATATCTCATGACCTACTTTTTGGCCATAATGTGGAAGGCAGGGTTATTTGCTGATAACCCGAGAAGTGGGGGAAAGAGTCGAGTAGGGACTTAACGATGACAAAGAAGGTTAGAATAGTTATTGAGAACAGCAGGACAAGGGTAAGTAACAGAATTGCTTAATTCGCGGCACCTAATACCAAGCTAAGTATGGAGAACTTGAATTTGTAACGATTAATTTTCTCCAGCAACCTTTGGTATCATAAGTGGAGAAAATAGTTTTGAGTCCTAATCATGGATAGGTATTTTGCAGGACAGGTGAGGCAGAAGAATGTGCGTGCAAGGAAATGGAGTGTTTTGCTTATAGAACAACCAACAAAAGTGTTCAGTCTGGGGAAACAGAGACAATTGGCTAGGATTCAGCTGATGAATAGGTAGATGAGGGGGGTAGGCTAAGGGATGGGACCTCCATGAGGTGGAAGAGAGGAGTGGTGGGAGCCAGAGGTGGAGGACAGTTCAGCAGTGCCAGTACACGGCATGCGGGTGTTTAAGACTGGAATAGAGCCAAGTTACAGGGCTTGGCTCTGAAAGTGAAAGTCTGAGACAAAGTAGAAGTGACAGAGCAGAACTGGGATCTGCCAGACAATGTTAGGGAACTGTATGGAGAGGTGCACTGAAGGCCAAGTAGTCGGAGAATGAGCTCGGTGCCAGGAGGTGGTGGATGAAATTAACCAGAGGAGCAGCGGAGAAGTGGTAGACCTGGGGGTGGAGGCCTCAGAGCAGGTGTTTTGACTCAATGGCAAAGGACTAATGGGGGTCGGGAGAATGGCCCAGGGGTGTGTAGGTGTGGGAAAAAGGGAAGCCCCCACACTGAGGACTGGGGAGGAATTGGGGTCTGTGGGGAGCATCCTTGCGGGTAGTTTAGGACATAGGGGAGTGTTGCTTACAATGGAAGGAAGATTCCAGAGAGGCAGTCAGGGTGGATGAGATGAGGAATTATTGAGGGAATTCAGAAGGAGAGAAACGGTAAGAGAGAATACGACAGCCCCGTCTGGAGCAGGGAGAGAGTTGCCTTTTTACGGACTCCAAGCTTAATAGGGATGAGACGCATGATTGGAAGAGCCTCAAATGCCTTGCCTCAGGGACAAGCCTGTTTAGTTCTAGATGTCCCTACAGGCCCCAGAGATGGGCAGTTTAGCCTCAGAAAGGGCAGAAGCCTCCCCAGGCGCTCAGGGAAGTGATGAGGGCTCCCAATGTGAAGAGAGATAACAGAGGTTCTGACTTCTATCGTCTGTCATGGTTTGAAATGCCATCCCATGTGTTTCATCTCACACGATGGAATGATCACGAGGCTGTGACATCTAAACTGCTAGTTAATGTCCAAGATAATGAAGAGGGAGGTTTAATGCCCACAGCTTTGCTGAGCCTGCGCCGTGAGCTCAGGCGTACTGTACATCTTGATAGGGCACACAGAGTGAGCACAGGGTTGGGTCTGACCTCCCTTTAAAAGTGGATCCACCACTTGTATGCATGGGCAAATTCTTGACTCTTTGAGGGTTAGTATACTCATGGTATAAAAGAGGGCTATTTTTAATATATTTTTAAAGATTTTTTTTAATTTTTCAGGGGGAGAAAGAGGAAGGGAAGGAGAAAGATGTGGACAGAAACATCAATGTGTGGTTGCCTCTCACATGTTCCCTTCTGGGGAGCTGGCTTGCAAGCCAGGCATGGGCCCTGACCAGGAATTGAACTGGTGACCCTTCAGTTTATAGGCCCATGCTGAATCCACTGAGCTACACTAGCCAGGGAAAGAGGATTGTTTTGAAATAGAGACAGACTCATAGCTAGAGAGCAGACTGATTGCTTTTGGGTGGGTGGGGGGCTGGGTTGTGGGTGGAGGGACTGAGCAAGAAAGGAAAAGGACTAATGAACACAGAAAACAATGTGGTGATTTTAGAGGTGGGTGGGTGGAAGTGGAAGAGGGTATGGGGGGATAAAGAGTCTTGGAAACAAATACAATATAAAAATAATAAAATAAATAAATAAATGGGGTTGTTTTTAGAGATAAATATAGCTTGTAGCATAAAGTAAGAGTAAAATTAAAGAATTCTCTTCCCTCCTGCCCTTTCCTTACTTGCACCCAGACACAACTTGGGTACGGAGCCCTGAGCAGCCACCTGGATCTTACCCTGGATTATTTCCAAAAGTTCTTAGTTCACATCTCTGCCCATCCACAAGAGCTGACAGCTGGTGACTGCCAACCACACTGTTTCTTCTCTTTGTATTTCTTGCTCACTGGTCTCACTCAGGTGTGGGGAGATTCACGTGGGTTTAATAAACAATTGAGCCCCTGGCTGGTGTAGCTCAGTGGATTGAGCGTGGGCCTGTGAACCACACGATTGCGGTTCGATTCCCAGTCAGGGCACATGCCTGGGTTGCAGGCCAGTTCCCAGCAGGGGACTCACGAGAAGCAACCATACATTGATATTTCTCTCCCTCTCTCCTTCCCTTCCTCTCTACAGATAAATAAATAAAATCTTTAAAAAAATTTAAAAATAAGAAATAAAAAATAAACAATTGAGCTTTATGGGACAGAGCTTACACTATAATTAGGCCCTGAATTTCAGTGGGATTTATAGGCTGTGGGTGGTAGGCTGTAAGAGGATTGGCCTAACCATGGAAGTTGTCTAAAACCCCAAGTGAGTGAGTAGGTAAAAACAGTTGCTGAGAAACCGGTCTGGTCCAGGTAACGTTAGACAGTTTGCAGGAACCTTGCTGTAGCATTTTGCTCTGGGAGCTGAGCAGGAGCTGATTCCAGTGGAGCCTTTTAGGACCAGAAAGTAACCTGGTACCAGGGTGGAAATGGCATTTCCCAGCGTTTGACTTTCTTGCCCCTGGGCAGGCAAGGAGAAGTGAGGAGTTGTTCTTTCACGGAAGCTATGGCTCAACACAATGTCCCCAAATGAAAGCTTACCATGATTGAATGAAGCTGGATTTAATGTGAAGTTCTGGGACTTATCAAGTCCCAACAGTTAGGACGAGAGCCCCTGGTACTGGGAGGGGGCTCTGGGAGGCCAGACTTCTGGTCTCATTCTCTCCCTACTGTGGAGAGACCATGGGGAGTTGTCATTTCCTCAGGGATGTTCCAGTGCGGATGTGCGAACAGGAGGCTTAAAGAAAGCCATCCCTACCTCATGAGATGCCACAGCCTCTCAAACCACACTTTGAGCTGCTCTTTGAGAGGGAGGAGGAAAGATGATTGTTCAGAACACAGGAGTCCACAGTAGGCAGGATAGGAGAGGAGAATGCTATCATATCATGGAAGATAGAATCTTGGACAAGCTCCCTCAGAGAGATGGGCTGGAACAGGCCACCCAACTCTTCCTTGGTAGGACTTATGGGTAGCCACATGCAGGTGTTGTCTCTCATATCTCTTCTACTTAGCTCACCCCAGGGCTATTTCACCTTGAGAAATTCCTTCCCTTGGAATTAGGCATCATAGGGCCAAAAGGTCTTTCAGGAATAGTAACTCCACTCAGGACAACTTTGCATGCATAAGTGAATCAATAGTCTCCTTGCAGAGAATACGGAACCCAAGATGGCTTGAGCTGGAAGAACATGGTGGGGTGGGTGGGACTATTAGTGGACGTGGAACTCTCTGGAGCATAGTGCCCAATTTATCATTGGCAGTCCATGAATGTTGGTTGAGTATGCTTTATAATTTGCCTAATGAAGGGTTTTCTTCCTTCCTTTCTTTTTTCCTCATCTTCTATTTTGGGTCTGTACACATAAAATATTTAACTTGGATTCCTGGTCTAAAATTAAAAGCTCAGGTTAGACAAGTTTGCAGAAATGAATCATATCCACTCAAGTAGTTTTAGAATGGTTGACCACAGGAAGAAGTCATCACTCATGAGCACGATTCAAGGTCACAGTGGATTGTTTTCCTTTGTTTCTATCCCAGTTATAATGGCCCTTGTTTGTTGTTACTAGAAAAAAGACTGTCCTGGTGTTTCCCACTGATTCTGGTTTTTTATTCTTCCCTACTCACTCATATTTTTGAACCCCAAATTCTAGGTGACAGCAAAGGGTCCTATTTGTCATTTCGCACTACATATGGCTTAATAATCTCATCACTTTTTCCTGAAATCAAGTGTTTCCAAGAAGTCTTGGATGGAGAGAAGTGGATTGCAGAGTAGAGAATAAGGCAGTGGCCAAGGAGCCATGTCACACTCAATAGATCATCTCTATATTCCCTGGTTGTAGGAGCAAGGTCACTGGGAGGGTCTGTTGCAAACCACACTGTACAGCTGGGATGGTTTATTTTTAGTGGTGAGAGGGAGAGGAAGGACTTCCAAAGATAGAACTCGTGCCCACACTTGGCTCTGCCAGTTCAGACTTGGGGGCGGCTGGCAAAATGGGCTGGGGGTTCTGAGCCAGAACAAACAAGTCTGCAGGCCAATTAAGTGGGCGGCTGGGGGCAGCAGCGCTCCCACCATAACGCACAAAGAATGAGCTCCACAGGGTTCTGGATTTGGTCCTCAAATCCCTTCCAGTGGAATTTACTGCAAGAAAGACCCATTTTCTTTCTCATCTGTCTTTTTCTCCCTAATCAATGACCTCCTTCTTCCTGCCAGTGACTTTGATCACTTTTCCCAGCTTTCTCACAGCTAAGGACAGCCTGTGGCCTCACAGTGCAGTGGAGCTGGGGGCGAATTGAGGGGAGGATTCATGTTTGGAACCAGATATGCACGAGCAGAGTAGACAGCCCTTATGGAATGTGGCTTTAAAATCACAAAAAGACTGTGCATTCCCCAAACTTGACCCTGCACTGGCTGGCGTGCTGCCTGCAATCACCCCATAAGAACGAAGCCTTTCCACAGCAAGCCATGGAGAATGCACAGGTCTGAGACCTGAAGATCAGTGACTTATCTGGGAGCAGTGGCAAACCAAGACCTGGAGAATTAGCCTTGGTGAGTCGGAGGTTTACCATGCTGGGTGCTGTGAGTCCTGGGTCTGAAGCCCTTTTTCAGGTCTGTGTCTTTCCCCCTTCTTCCTGTTCCCAGAAGAGGCTAGGCCAAATTCATGCACACAGAGGGGTCATGACCCTGAGGCTCCCTCCCTGGGGCCTTTGCATCTCAGCAGATGTTCTGTGGAATGCAAGATGCTCACATGTGAGGTTTTCAGGACCGTAAAAAGGGCCAAGAAAGGCTTTTTTTTTGGTGGTGTTGTTTGGGAGGATGCAGCCAGAGAGCTCCTGACTTCTTTGTTTAGGTGTAAAGATTGCCTCTTTTGGGGTCTCAGGAGGGATGGGCCTCTGAGAGGCAGACCTTAGAAGGAGATCTGTCCAGTGTGTGTATGTGTGTGTGTGTTTTAAAAGACTTTATTTTTTAGGGTACTTTTAGGTTCACAGCACAGCACAACTGAGTGAAAGATATCAGAGATTTCCCATATACGTCCTGCGCTGACTTACTCATAGCCTCCCCAATTATCAAGATCTTGTACCAGAGAGGTGTTTGTATATTATTACCTGCATTGATGATGAGCTTACATTGACACATTATTGTCACTCAGAGTCCTTAGTTTGCATTAGGTTCTACTCTCAGTGTTGTAAATTCTATGGTTTTGACAAATGCGTAATGACATACGGCTACCCATTATGATATCATAGAGTAGTTTTACTGTCTTAGAAATCCTCTGTTCGCTGCTTATTCATCCTTCTCTCTCCTATAATCCCTGGCAACCACTGATCCATTCATTGTCTCCATAGTTGTTTTTCCCAGAATATCACATCCTGCTACTTAGTAATATACATTTAAATTTCCTCCATATCTTTTCATGGCCTTATAGCTTATTTCTTTTCAGCACGGAATGATATTCTATTGTCTGGATGTACCATAGTTTATTTATTCATTCACCTGCTGAAGGGCATCTTTTTTTTTAAAAGGATAGGTTCTTTTTATTTTTTTAACATTTTATTTATTTATTTTTAGAAAGAGGGGAAGGAAAGAGAAAGAGTGGGAGAGAAACAAAAATGTGTGGTTGTCTCTCGCATGTCCCCTACTGGGGACCCGGCCCACAATCCAGGCATGTGCCCTGACTGGGAATCAAACCTGCAACCCTTTGGTTCACAGGCCCACGCTCAATCCACTGAGCTACAACAGCCAGGGCTGAAGGACATCTTGGTTGCTGCCAAGTTTGGGCAATTTTGAATAAAGTTGCTGTAATCATCTCCGTGCAAGTTTTCTGTATGTACTTAAGTGATTGCCTTCTTTGAATAAACACTAAGGAGCAGGATGACTGGATCACATCAGAAGAATATTTAGTTTTGTAAGAAACCACCAAACTGTCTTCCAAAGTGGCTGTACGATTTTGCATCCCCACCAGCAGTGAATGAGCGTTCCTGTTGCTCCACATCCTCACCAGCATTTGGTGTTAGTGTCTAGGTTTTGGCCATTCTCTCAGGTGTACAGTGATGTGTTATTGTTGTTTTTATTTGCATTTCCACGATGACATATGATGTGGAGAATATTTTCATATGCTTAATTGCCATCTGTATATCTTCTTCAGTGGAGTGTCTGTTGATGTCTGCCCAATTTTTAATTGAGTTATTTGTTTGTGAACTGTTGAGTTTCAGCCCTGGCCAGTGTGGCTCAGTTGGTTGGAGTGCCATGGGATAACCGAAAGCTTGTGGGTTCATTTCTGGATCAGAGCACATACCTGGGTTGTGGGTTCAAGCCCCAGGCTGGGTGTGTACAGGAGGCCACCAATTGAATCTTCTCTTTTGCATTAATATTTCTTTCTCGCCCTTGTTCGCTCCCTAAAAGCAATGAAAAAAAAATCCTTGGTGAGGATAAAAAAATAAATAAATAAATTGTTGAGCTTCAAAAGTTCTTTGTATATTTTGGGTAACAGTACTTTATCAGATATGTCATTTGCAAATATTTTCTCTTAGTCCGTGGCTTATCTTCTTATTCTCTTGACAGTATCTTTTGCAGAGCATAAAATTTAATTTAAATGAAATCCAGCTTATCAGTTCTTTCTTTTATGGATAGTGCCTTGGTGTTATATCTAAAACTTTGCCAAACCCCACATTATCTAGATTTTCTCTTTTGTTATTTTTTCTAGGAGTTTTATAATTTTGCATTTCACAGTTAGTTCTGTGATCATTTTGAGTTAATTTTGTTAAGGGTGTGAGGTCTGTGTCTGAATTTATTCTTTTTTGCATATGGATGAGAAATGGTTCCAGCACAGTTTGTTGAAAAAACTATCTTTGCTATAGCGTATAGCAAAGTCTAAACCTCTCTTTGAGCAGTGTTAAATTCTTTCCTATACAATAATAATCACATGATGTTTTAAAGCATGGTGTTTTTCTCACCTGTAAAAAGAGAATAAAAATTCTCACTGCTCAGGGACAATATAGTGGCTAAAAGATACCTGAGAAAAAAAAACGCTTGGCAATTGTTATTATTTTCCTTTACAAATAAGAGGATGGGGTTCAGATACTCATTGGTAGAATTGGCACAGAGTTAATCATCATATTTTAAACCTCGGTCTTCTGTTTTTGTCCTTTCTCCCTCTCAAGGTCACTATGTCCCTTGGTCTTGGTAATCACCGGCAATACCAAGCCCTGGGTCGATTGTTGTGACAAAGCAAAGAGGCTCAGTGTTTAGAATTCAGTGTGTGCCTCCTCTTCCATTCTCCTGTGTTTGCATATTTTAAAATGTTTGTAAATGAAATATCTAAACATATAGAGCAAAGAAGAAGTCACAGTGGCAATTATAGGAGATTTTTTAAAATTGTACTAAAATCAAAAATAACATCAAAATTTATAGTTATAGCTAAATTAAACATAGAAATTTAATATTTTATTATTATTATTATTATTATTATTATTTTAATCCTCACCCAGGGGGATGTTATTTATTGATTTTAGAGAGAGAGGAAGGAGGAGACAGAGGAAAGAGAGAGAGGGAGAAACATCGATGTGACAGAAACATCAATCAGTTGCCCCCTGTAAGTGCCTCAATGGGGAATTGAACCTGCAACCTTCTGGTGTACAAGATGATGTTCCAACCAACTGAGCCACCTGGCCAGAGCCGAAGTTAATATTTTAAATGCTTATACTAGAAAAGAAGAAAGGCTAGAACTTCATTAAACTTAGCTTGCAACTTAAGTATTACAAAGAACAGCAAAATAAATCCAAAGCAGAAGGAAGGAAACAACATAAAACTGAAATTCATTATCTAGAAAATATACAATAAAAAGCACTAGCAAAGCCAAAATTTGTATCTTTAAAAATATTAACAGTCAAACTTCTAGCAAAGAACACAATTAAAGAATAGAAAAAAGGGGGAAACTACAGATGTAGGAAAATTGAAAATAGGAACATTTTATTAAAACTAATATTTTTTAAAATTGTATTTTATTGATTATGCTATTACAGTTGTCTTGATTTTTCTCCCTTTGTCCCTCTCCACACAGCACCCCCTAATCCCTCAGGCAATACCCCCAGCATACGTTCATTTCCAGGGGTCACGTGTACAAGTTCTCTGGCTACTCCACTCCCTATACTGGATGTTCCATCTCGATGGATATTCTGTAACTGCCTATTAGTACTTCTTAATCCCCTCACCTCTTCACCCATTCCCCACACACCCCTCTAGTCTGGCAGCCATCAATGTTGCCATGATTCTGTCTCTGTTATTCTTGTTTGCTTAGTTTTATTTTTAGATTCAGTTGTTGATAGATATATATTTATTGCCATTTTATTGTACATAGTTTTGATCTTCTTTTTCTTACTTAAGTGAGTCCCTTTAACATGTGATGTAATAGTGGATTGATGATAATGAACTCCTTTAGTTTTTTTCTTGCCTGGGAAGCTCTTTATCTGCCCTTAGATTCTAAATGATATCTTTGCTGGGTAGAGCAATCTTGGCCTTAGGCCTCTGCTTTTCATGACTTGGAACATAATTACCAATCCCTTCTAGCCTGCAGTTTCTTTTGAGAACTCAGCTCAAAGTGTCATGGAAACTCCTCTGTAGGTAACTAACTTCTATTTTTTTAAATTTGTTAAAAATTTTTAACATTTTATTTATTTATTTTCAGAGAAAGGAGAAAGGAAGGGAGAGAAATATCAATGTGCGGTCTGCCTCTCGAGTGCCCCCTACTGGAGACCTGGCCTGCAACCTAGGCATATACCCTGACTAGGAATCAAACCAGTGACTCTTTGGTTCACAGCCTGTGTTCAGTCCACTGAGTTACACTGGCTAGGGCTAATTTCTTTACTCTTGCTGCTTTTAAGATTCTGTCTCAATCTTTAGGCTTTGGCATTTTAATTATGATATGTCTTGGAGTGGGCTTCTTTGCATCCATCTTGTTTGGGACTCTCTGTGCTTCCTCGACTTGAATGTCTATTTCCTTCACCAAATTAGGGAAGTTTTCTTTCATTATTTTTTAAAATAGATTTCCAGTTTCTTGCTCTTTCTCTTCTTTGGGCTCCCCTATGATGCAAATTTTGGACCTCTTGAAGTTGTTCCAGAGGCTGCTTACACTACCTTCTTATTTTTGGATTCTTCTTCTTCTTGTTCTTCTAACTGGTTATTTTTTGGTTCCGTATGTTCCAAATCATTGATTTGATTCTGAGCTTCATCCACTCTACTGTTGTTTCCCTGTAAATTGCTCTTCATTTCAATTAATGTATCCTTTGGTTTTGACTGGATCTTTTTTTATGCTGTTAAAGTCCTCACTAAGTTCCCAGAGCATGCTTATAACCAGTGTTTTGAACTCTACATCTGATAGATTGCTTATCTCCATTTCCTTTAGCTCTTTTTCTGGAGTTTTTACCTCTCCTTTCATTTGGGCCATGTTTCTTTGTCTTTACATTTTGGCAGCCTCCTTGTGTTTGTTTCTATGTATTAAGTAGAGCTGCTTTGACTCCATGTCTTAGTGGCATGGCCTGACACAGTGGGTGTCCTGTAGGGTCCAGTGACCCAGCCTCCTCTATCACTCAAGCTGGGTACTTGAGGTGTGCTCTTTGCATAGACTGAGTACACCTTCCTCTTTTAGTTGAGCCTTAGTTGCTATTGGCAGATCAATGGGAGGGATTTACCCAGGCCAGCTAGCTACAAGGATTGGCTGTGACCACATACATCTGCCCTCCATAGAGGATCAGCTATGCAGGGGTAGGGTGGTGGTATTCCACTGTGGTCTGCATTGTCCACTGCATGCACTGGCCCTGAGGTTTCCCAGGTGGTGCAGGCCAAGGTCAGCTCTGACCTGTGTTTTGCTCGAGGCCACCTTGCCTGAGGTATAAAGCAATCTGATATGGCTGCCACTTGTGCTGGGCTTGGAGATTCCCAGTTGAAGCCTAGCTGTTAATCTAGGCTGGCTGCTGGCTGTTAGTGCTGGGCCCAGAGCTCACTGAGGCCAGCTATTGCTTGTCTGAGAGGATTTAGGAAGTAGTGCAGTATGAGCCAAGACCAGTCATTCATATGGAAAACCAGCTTGGGTGGGCCCATTTGTTGGGTGGGGCAGAGTTTCTGGGGACCTCCAGAGTGTTAGCCAGGTTGATGAAGTCTCAGATATGGCATCAGCTTGCCAGTTTTGTTATCTGTGGGGGAAGGGTTTAGAAAAGGGACAATGGCCTCTGCTCACCTTGATGCCAGACACTGTAGTTTCTCCCAGTATACCACTGGTTCCTTTCAAGCTGCTAGGCCTGTACTGGAGCTCAGAGGAAGTGAGTGTGTGTAAGTGAGTCCATATGTGCATTCTTTAATAGGAACTTCCTGGGGGTCTAGCAGTTTCTTTCACTGAGTCAACTCCTGCTGGAATTGACTGTAGCTTTGCAGTCTGAAGTTGTGGGAATTTATCTTCCTGGCATTGGAACCCTGGGCTGAGGCTTCTAGTAGGGGGCTGGGACTCCTCAGTCCTGAGATATCCCTCCTGAATTTTTACCCACCACACATATGTGTGGGGCCAGCCTATTCCATGTCTGTGCCCCTCCTACCAGTCTGGATAGATATGGTTTCTTTAATTCCATAGTTACAGACTTTCATTCAACTTGATTTCTGATAGTTCTGAGGGATGATTGTTCTATATTTTAGTTGTAATTTTGATTTGGTTGTGTGAAGAGGTGAGCCATGTCTGCCTACTCCACCGGAAGTCCACGACTTTTTAAATAATAAATTGTAAAACAGATATAAAATAGATGAATTCCTCTAAGAATACCACTTAACAAAATGAAGTAGAGTGAAATAGAAAACATCAGTTATCCTACTGCTAATCTTGAAAAAATTGAATTAGCAGTTTATAATTTTCTTTCAAGAATATACTAGGCTCTGATGCTTTTAAAGCTACTTTTTATCAAGTTCAAGTCATAAATAATTCCAACTTTATTCCAAATGCTTTCAGACACTAGAAGAATAGAGAACACTTGCCAATTGATTTTATGATGCTAGTATAACTTTGATACACAAACCAGGCAAAGACAGTTAAGCAAGAAACATTGACTAAACTCACTCATAAACTTGTTTGCAAAATCTTAAACAAAAACTTATCAAGACAAATTCAAGGAAATGTTATGACCAACTTGGTTGTACCCCAAGAATACAAGAAGATTTACCATTAGGAAATTCTTCGAAAAATTCGAGGATAAAGACTATGTGATCACTTCAATAAATACAAAAAAGATATTTGATAAAATTACACATCCATTTATTATTAAAAGCTCCAAGCATAGTAGGAACTTCCTTAATCTGATTTTTTAAAAATCTCAAAAATGGCAAGAAAAGAACATCCTATCTCTTCTCTTGTATTCAATATTGCACTGGAAGTCTTAGCCAGTGAATTAATTCAAGAAAAATAAATTGAAAGCATAGCAACTGGGAGGGTAGAAACAAAACATTATATTTAAAATGGTCTAATCTGACTCCCTGTGCTGCAGGAACACGACACAGGAGGCAGGTGACATGGAAGATGGACAGCTTTCCGACTTGGATTCCCACATGACTACTGCACCCAGTGACAGGCAGCTGCAGGTGCCAAAAGCACTAGGTGGGGACTGTGCAGTGAGGCCGTTCCAGGGGGCACTGCAGGAGCCTGTGCACCAGTATCGTATTATCAGACTGTTAAAAGTGTGGATTCGAGTGAGGAGAGTTTTCTGATTCAGATGATGATAACTCTTATTAGAAACACAAGCCGCAGAAATGTTTTATGCCTCCACCCCTCAAACCAGAGCCTTTTCAGTGTGACCAGAGCAGCCAGAAACTGCCTTTTGCTGGAGGGAAGAAGGTTAACCACATATTGGGCACTGTGCTGCAGGAGATGAGTCAAGATGCAGTGGCCACTGAACTTGGTACCTTGGAAATAGAAAGCACTACGGACAAAAGCAGACAATCTGAGATCTACAATTATTTGCTTGCTCAGAAATTTAAGCAGGAGTCTCAAGAACATGCAAAAGAATTACACAAAGAGCCTGATGAAAACATGAAGATAAGCTCAAAAGAAGAGGAAAATGGGTGAGGTCATCTCAAATGGAAACTACCTGTCAAAGACAGACTAGGGGACATACTAGAAATGGACTATAAAGGCCAATATGAGATTACAGAGGATGATTCTCAGGAGAAAGTGGATGATGAAATTCCTTCCAGGTTGCAGGAACCAAAGAAAGATCAGATAAGCCCGAGCAGTGGGTATAATTGGGAACAAAAAGGCAATTGAACGTCTGATGGTAATTGCTGAAGTTGAACAAAATGGTGGCCTTTTCACAATGAATGGAAGCAAGAGCAAAGAGCACTCCCCTGGCGGGGGCCAGGTCAGAGGCAGCAGAGGTTTATCCCACAGAACATTTTGTAGATCTCACTTAACTCAGCTTTCACCCCTGGGATGGTAGTTGGAGAAGAACAGCAGATGGCGTTTTCCTGCATCTCCTGAAAAACACTCCTGGTATCAATGGGGACCAAATTAAGGACATTTTTGACATGAAAACCAGAACAAATAGGAAGAGGAAAAAGCTGGTAGGAAGAGGAAAACGCAAGTGTTGGGGGGGGGGGCGGCGCGCGGGGAAGATGAAACAAGCTATAAAAGTCTAAATTTTCAAGAAGATGACGATACACCATGAGAAACTTTTGCAAGTGACACAGATGAGGCCCTGGCCTCTTCTGGTGGCTCACAGGAGAAACAAAGTTGCTCTCCAAACACGTTTGGAGAGACGAAGCTGAATGCAGATGCAGCCATCAAGGTTGGTCATTCCCATGATTGGGACATTTGTTTAGTGCATTTTGAGGAATAAAGCTTCCTAAAATAATATTGTAATACACCATTTCTACTGAATCTTCATTTTACTTTACACTGATAGCCATGAAAATCTAAAGAGAAAGACCTGTTTTCTTGTTTTAAATAAAATTGAATACGTGGGAGGATGAATGCGATTGATAAAAACATTTAGAATTTCCTCATGTCTGACAAAATATTAAAAGTGTATAGCAGAAAACTTAATTTCTAAATCTGTTGCATGTGCTAATTTTAGCTAGTTGATAATCAGTTTTGCCCAGGTCCTTATAGTATGCCATTCAAAAGTTTGTTTTCTTTTTCCAATTTATCTCTGCAGTGATTTATGACTGCTTTCAAAACATTCCATTAAAACATCCTAATAAGACACATAAATTGTTAAACTATTTATTACAAATGCATCCAGATTTAGTTTGTCTGTGTTTTAAGAACTCTGACTATTTTAAGGATAGTGATTACAATTTAAATAAGTTTATACTGATAGCTCTCCCCACTGATTTCTTTCTCCAGAAGTAAATAAACATCAGAAGCTTTTCAAAGATGTATTGATTGGTAACATTAAATTAAAATAAAATTGTCTATGTTGAAAAAGTAAAATTATTTTTATATAACAGATGATTAGAAACAAGAAGAGTATTGGAAAATTTTCTGGATATAAAGTCAAAATACTAAAAATGCCAATTGTGAAAGCGAAGACATCTAACAAGTGATGTGCAAAGTGTGGAGGAAGTGTAAAACTTAATTGCAAAGGACTATTATATTAACCTAAACAAATGGAAAATATGTCCTGTTTATAAACAGAAAGACTTAATATCATGACAAAAATTCTCCACAAATTATTCCATAAATTCAGCGCAATTTTAATTCATGGGAAATTTATATGGAAAAACAAAGGGCAAAACGCAACCCACATCTCCCTGAAGGAGAATAGGGTAAAGAAATTGCTATACTAAGTATCAAGATTGATTTCAGTACCATAGCGATAAAGGCAGGATGATGTTGGTTTGGGGATAAAGATGTCAGGACAGAGAACTGAGAAGCAGACCCCCAGTAAGCTGGAGTCTCATTCATGCTCACAGTGAGCACTGCAGAGTCGTGGGTAAAGTTTGAATTTCTAAATATGGAAAAGTTTTTCCTTGTGGAAAATTAAAATTGAATTTCTTCCCTCACACCATACACAAACATCATTTCCAAGTAGAATAAAACTGTAGCTGTGAAAAAGTAAACTGTACAACTTTTATAAACAATAGAAGGGGAAAATTTCATGATCTGGAAGTAGATAAGAATTTCTTAAATTAAAAAATAACACAAAAAAACACAGGCACTGATTGAAAAGATAGATGAATTCATCTATATTAAAATCAAGAGTTTCTGACCTGGCTGGTGTGATTCAGTGGATTGAGTGCTGGCCTGAAAACCAAAAGGATGCCGGTTCAATTCCCAGTTAGGGCACATGCCTGGGTTGTGGGCCTGATCCCCAGTTGGGGGCGTGTAAGAGGCAACAGATCAATGTATCTCTCCCACATTGATGTTTCTCTCCCTCTCCTTCTCCCTCCCTCCTCCTCCTCTTTCTAAATAAATAAAAACTTAAAAAAAATCTAGACCTTCTTTCCATTAAAAAAAGTACTGTAGAATAAAAAACAACAACTAAAAGATAGGCTAAGATATTTGCAACTCATAAGCTACAAAGGATTAGTATCTAAAATGTGTAAAGAATTTCTACAATGAATAAGAAAGGGGTGGGGATAGGGAGAAGGAACAATACAGGCATTTAACAGAAGAGGAAGCTTAAATGATTCATAAGCTATAAGTGATATACTAATCAAATATTGAGAGCCTAAAAGAAGTAAGAATATAAAAATGGCAGTGTGAATTAATAAACATAGTTCAAAGTTAATATGTCAAAAATTTAAAAAGCATATTATTTTGATTTATAAGGTTTAGCACCAGAAAAACTGCAAGTAAACTTAAAGTTTTTGCTCCTGGGGAGTGTGGGACTGAGAATCAGGGGAGGGAACTAAGGTCTCAGATATTCTTCTAAAAATACACACATTTTGCTTAAAAATAAAAAAATATAATAAAAGCATTTCATTTTAAAGAGAAGCAAAATGCTAAATAATCCAGAGTGAGTAGACTCAGGCAGGCAGCCTCTACGTGTAAACATATCTAGAAAACTGCCACAGGATTTAAAGGAAAATCTAATAAATGACGAGCTACACGATGTTGTGGCTAGGGGAGAATCAAGTTGTATTCAAGATGCCATTCTTCCAAATTAACCTGTACATTTAACATGTCCAAACAAATTTTATTTCCTTAGACCTCAATAAAGTGATTTAAAAGTTCGTTAGAAGAATATTGGGAAAAAATAGCCGAGAAAAAAAACAATGAGAGTTATGAAAATTTCACTTGTTCCCCAAATCCAGTAATTTGAGCACTTTGCTCCTGGTGGAATTATAGACAGAGAGATCAATGTAGCAAAAGAAAATGACCAACTGAGCTCATCAGACAGCATCAAAGGTTGCACACACAGTTGTGGGGAAAAGCGCTCAGTTTTGGGACCAGTGTTAACCTGGAACCAACGTTAAAGTCGTACATCAGGCAACATGTTATTAAATGAAAAAAATTTATAAAATAATTTGAAAAGTATAATGCTATTTTTGCAAGAATAGCTGAAGTTTCATTGGAACACACCTACACACAAACACAGATGCTAAGGATAAAAACAAATAGTAACTGGTTATTTCTGGCAGTTTTAGCCAGAAATATTTTTGGCCGTATGCAGTTTTTTTTTAAGATTTTATTTATTTATTTACCTTTAGAGGGGAAGGAGAGAGGGAGAGAAACGTCAATGTATGGTTGCTTTTTGTGCATGCCCTGCTGAGAGTTGGTCTGCAGGGAACTGGCCTGCAACCCAGGCATGTGCCCTGACTGGGAATTGAACCGCAATCCTCTGGTTCGAAGGCCTCTGCTCAATCCACTGAGCTACACCAGCCAGGGCAGCAGCTTTGATTTTCTACTTTTATAAGTATGCTTCTAATTTTTAAAAAGAAAAACTTACTTTAAAAAAATTCAGCTAATTATTTTGGGAAATATAAAGTAGACCTATACATTTTTGTCACATATACTGAAAATATTTTTTAAAAGATTCCAAATCTCTGGAATTCTACCACCCATATTTCTTTTCCATTGTATGACAAAAATATTAAATATGAAATCGTGGTCCCATATTGGTTTAACTATTCTCCTAAAAATACTTGCACTGCATTATTTTAAAGTTAACAATAAAGAGATTGATGAATCCTTCCTGCCAAACAAAACTAGATTATGTTTTATTGTATAGAACGTATTTTTGTTCAAAAGAGCTTATTCTTCAACCAGGTCAGCCCAACCAGTGTGATTACCTCGGCTACACTCACACTTTCTTCCCACCGCTTTTTCTAAATTGCTTCATGATTTTCCAGAGTCATTCTTTAGAGTTGAAATTTTCCATGCTTGGTTCTCTACCAAAGGTGATTTCATTTGGGAAAGATTGAAAAAATGTATAGTCCAAAGTGCCCAGTCATTTTTTGCAGTTACATAAGGTTGAAGAAAAACACTCTACATGAAAACCAATTTAAAATGTTTTTCATCTTCCTAAACAGTAACTCTAAGTGGCTTGTTCTGAGAGGTTTAATACTTGCATCCCACCAGTCCCCAAACAGCAGTTTTATCTTTAGAAACAGACTGCTGTTAATCTCATTGTTGTGCTTCCCCCGCCCCCCACCTCCTTTTCTCAGTTTTTAGAAGACAGAATATGGTGAGTGGACAGTTTGCAGGCCTGGGGTCTGAGTTGGAGAGATGAAAGTGCTGCTGCCTGACCTTGTCCGGGCTGTTCAGTCTGGCGAGCCTGTTGATCACCTTGAGGGCTCTGGTGAGCATCACCGGAAGTGCATATGAGAGAGCTGGCTGGAGCTGACCAGGCTCTGTGAGATGCAAACAGGTCACACGGAGAGGCAAACGGTCTCAGACATGTTTGGGTCTCTGTATGATTGCCGGCTTGCTCTGAAAAGCAGTGCTAGGAGCATTTGCCCCACGTTATGAAAACAATCAGTAAAATGAACTCCTCAGCAGTACAGCACAGTGAGCAAACATTAGAGGTTGCTCTTCAGCGCATGGCTTTCGCTTTTCTGACCAAAGCTTACTTACACTAACGGTCCCGGGGCCACTGTGTATAGTCACACAGATAGTACACTGGACAATTTTAAGGGGTGATTTTCACAAGAGCCCTTGACCATTCTATTCCTCCCAATCTCCACCAAGCATTAGAGAGGAAAGAAAAACCCAAAGTTACCATTTATGCTTTTATCAGATTTTACATTATAAAACCAAGCTTTAGGCACTTAAAATTAATCCAGTAATTTTATTACACATACCTTGAGACTTCGTTGGAAGGTACTCAAATAATACAAGTTCAGGGGAAGCACATCTAATAAAGTGACACTGAGCAAGAAAATTCAAGTGAAATTACACATACAGCTGTTTTAGCAATGGGAGAGTGGACGATTCTATACGAGTTCAAATGCATAAATATCTTAAGCTCTGACTGTGGAAAATAGTCAGCCAAAACATTACCGATGAAAATGTGCATCACTATCTACTATAGCGTTAACCAAGCAGCCACAAAAATAGAGAGAAAAGTAAATAAAACCAAGGAAAATACGTAACTGTAAAGCAAGAAGTCCCTTAATAGGAAACTGCAACCAACTCAAGATGGTAATATTAATCAAACATTTGTAAAGTACCCACTGGGTGCTGAGCACTGGCCTCAACATTTTGTATACATTAATTCATTTTTATATATATTAACTCATGTCAAAATTCTGAGGTAGGTATCATTTTCTCTATTTTACAGACAAGACACTTTGAGGTCAAGTAAGAGCATTGAATGGCTTTAATTAATAGCCACCCTGTATCTGTGGCTTTTGCCCTACAACTTTGTAGTCTCCACCCATTTGAGTAGTAGATTGGTCTTGTGACTTCCTTTGGACAATAGAATGAATAGGGAGGAAGTGAGAACAAGCCTGGCTAGCCTGTTGGAGGATGGAGGAGGTGAAGGAGAGTTGAGGCACGCAGCCAACAAACAGGTAGCCTGGCTGACCCTGAAACAGAGCCAGCTAGCTCTGAGTCACTCCCAATACTGATGCTGCAGACAAGAAAGACTGCTTCTCAGCACACAAGGACAGAAATCAGCAATTATCAATGTGTGAACCATATTTCAGAGAAGAGCCCCAAATCTGAATCCTCAGAATAAATAGTCTAGTAACATGCCAAATTGCTAGGAGGTCAAGTACTGGCAATTATCCCTCATTAACACAAAATATCCAAAATTGCACACCAGTTTGTGTATGATAACCAAAAAAGTGACTGTCTTTCAGGATGTTGAAGCTTACCAGCCAAAGAACACAAGGAGCGTAACTGTGGTCAGACAAGCTTAGGTTTAGTTAGCTGCTGCAGCCTGAGAAAGAGCACACGAGGGGACCATGGGGGGTCTTGTGATGAGGCCTTTGTTATAGTTTTAGGATTTGTAGTAAGTGGTTCTTAGGAAGGCTGAAGGAAGGTGGGAGTCAGGTTTGGATTGAGCATGTCAGAAGTGGAGTTCTGTGCAGGCTATTTGATGATTGGGTGTCTTGGTAATTTTTATCTGGAAGGTGGGAGGGTTGAAGCAGAGCTAGAGAGCTGTCATTGGTAAAGAAGCAGCAATGACTGTCAGCAAGAAAAGAAAGGAAAAAAGATTTTTTGTGTGTTTGTGGGGTGGCCTTGTCTCTGACTTATTTAAGGCGTGGTCTCAGGGAGGCTTTGTCTGATTCTTGTTTGTATTCTGTGAATGCTGTTTATGTTCATCTGGGAACACTTTGCTTCAGCATAGCTGTTAGCTGCTAGCTGCCAGCTGTCAGGGTCATATTTTACTTTCTGGACAATCACTTTGAGTCCATTGGTAGGGGTCCTTCTGACAAATCGAGGAGGATCCCTGACAGCAGTGCATTCTGAGGCATGTGGGTTGCTGGGAGGTATTGCCTCAGACATTCCGATACTACATGAAGGGAGTAGGAGGGTGAGAGGCTGTGGGAGAGGCAAGCATTTGGAAAGAGAGGCTACTGGAAACGGAGTCTTTGACCAGGAGTCTAC
Organism: Sturnira hondurensis; assembly: GCF_014824575.4. Classification (NCBI taxonomy): domain Eukaryota; kingdom Metazoa; phylum Chordata; class Mammalia; order Chiroptera; family Phyllostomidae; genus Sturnira; species Sturnira hondurensis. Next base: position 6,799,344 of record NW_028080032.1, on the reverse strand, counting down.
ATGTCAGCCTCGCCCCAGCTGTGATTCTGAGAGGGCACTGAACTTGCAAAGAAACAAGTCATTAGAGAAACATGCAGACCGCCTGTGGATAAAGAAGGATTAAGCAGTCAGGAAAATGGGAAAGACTGACCTATGAAACACATAGAACAGAACTGAGAAAAGGAAGCAGCATACCCAGAAGAGGGAGAGAACAAGCCTAGCTCTGAAAATAGTCACCCGCAGTATCCTGAAGAAAATTCCAGAAACTGTGTGGTATTCTCAGAAGTGTGCATAAAGACAGGGCTTCTGAGTATTGGGACAAAAATCCTGAAGCGATTATAGGCAATTATGCAAAGACACTTGGATCAGAATGGTAGAAGTGTACAAGACTGAGAAGGATTTAAATCATTTCAACACTTCTACAAAAGCTGAACTTAAAATGATCTTTGAAAGTAGTAAAGAGCTTACTTAATGATTTACATGAATAGATGATTTAATGTGCAAATCCAAGAAAACAGAAAAGAGACAGTGGGGTGAAAATTACAAAAGCGAAAAAATAGAAACAAAGGCTGGAGAGCGAAAAAGCCAAGCAAGGGAAATCCTAAAGGAAAGACCAAACCAAATGAAGCTAAAAGCAAATTTTCACGTTTTCTCACTTATAATTTTCTCCCATTTCAATCTTTCTGAAATTAACATGCATCTTATATCTTATCATTTTTCTGCCATTTCCCGCCCCCCCCAAAAACAACTAATCCTCAATGTATCTTTTCAACTGACATCATCTTAGAATCAAAGATATATGTTAATGGGAAAAACATTTCCTCAACTACAGGCAGATCCAACTACTGTAGATTGAAAAGGCTCACTTGAGTTCCAAAGAATATGAATGGAAAATGCCCCACATTAAAGACTTCTTGGCAGAAATGTTGAACTCTTAAGAGAAAAACAGTTCTGCAGGTCACCAGGCCTGAATATCAGACGACCCACAGAAGAGCAGGCACCGGGCTGCCTTGCTCCTGCTTCCAACACCAAAGGCTAGCAGCCATCCACAGAGGTTGAAAGTTGTGGCCCAGGAATTTTTTACTCAGCCAAGTTGCTTATATTTAATAGCTATAAAAAGACATTGCCGGGACAGGCAAGGTGTATCACTCGGGGTTTATTTTAAGGAATTGGCCCATGGCATTGTGGGGCCTGACAAGTCTGGAATCTGTAGAGCAGGCTGGAAAACTGGAAACTCAAGTAGGGTGTCTGTGTTACCGTCTCGAGGCAGAGTTCCTTCTTTCGGGGGAAGCCTTAGTTTTTGCTCTTATGGCCTTCAATTGATTGCATGAGGTCCACCCACATGCTGGAGAACAATTTGCTTTACTTGACGTCTACTGATTGTAAATATTAATGACATCGACAAAATACCTTTGCAGCAACATCTAAACTAGTATTTGACCAAACAATGGGGCATCATAATTAGTCATTTTGACACATAACATTAACTGTCATGCAAGGATTCACAAAATACATCAGCCTTCTTTAAAATGAATGTCTTAAATCTAGGTATTTTCTACACAGAAAACATAAAATTGAGAAAACCATGGTAGAAAATATTGGTGACACAGAAATCATTTAAAGTAAACCTAAAAACTGTACATCTGTTTCTAGAATTGAATAAAAGACTAAGTATTCTTGAAAAGAAAGTGCTCTAATATTAAAGACAGTGTAGTAACTATAATTTAGGTACAAAATCCAAGATTATGTTAACAAAAAAAAGGCAAAAAAAGAAAATGACCAAAACACCAAAATTAACCACTATCAGTAATTCATAAGTGATAAGAACTAACTCATGGTTCTCAACCCCTGGCTGTACATTAGAGTCAGCTGGAGTACTTGTGCACATCCTGAGGCCCTGATGGCCCCCAAGACCAGTTACATCAGAATCTCTTGGGGTGGGCCCCAGTCACCAGCAGTATTTAGAGAGCCTCAGGGGATTCCAAATTTGTTCAGCCAAGTTTGAGAGTCCTTGGACTTGGCCTTTGCCCTTTCTTATGTTTCTTTAGAAGAGGCATTTTATTTTAGCATCAGATTTCACAATTAGTTGCCCCTCTACCTTTCCAAGTCACCTTTTCCATGATCTTTGGTTATTTGATTATAATCTACAGTCCGAGGACCAGAATCCTTAATATCTCTTAGGAGTTTGTTGCGAATGTAGCTGTTCCATGGCCCTGCCTTCCTAAGTGGACTTCTTGCCTACTACTCTTTCTTTCTTCAAACTGTATACAGAAATCTCTTTCCAAAACACATATTTGATAATGCCATAAGTCCCTCAATAAGCAATCAGAAACTCCACATATCTTAAAAACGAAAGCCCTGAAAATGGAATTCAGGGTTCTTGAAGGATTGTCCCCTTTCCCTTGTCTCAAACTTTCTTCTTGGCCTCATTTCCTGCCTTCCTATCTCCAGGCATGTCACGCCATTAGCAATTCACCAAATTGGATAGGCCCTTTCACACTTCAGTTCTTCAGCCGTGAGTGCCTTTTGCCCCATTTTCTCGCTAATTCTTAGCCTTTCCTCAAGGTTCAGTTGAGATGCCACCTCTGCTGTGAAGTCTTCTCTGATTTCCCAGGCAAAAGAAATTTCTGTTCTTTCTCATAGCACTGGTTTCATTGAATCTTGTGTGCTAACTTGTCTGTTTTTCCTCCTAGTTTATTAATTCTTGAAGGGGAGGAACTATGCCCTTTCACCCCTGATCCTCTAGTGAGTGATTGTGGGTCACATTCCAAATCCCTGTGTGTGAATTTTTTCATCAGGGTCAAGCCACTCCACATTCCATGGGCACTTCAGAGGGCAGGGCTAGCCCACACTTTATTTCAACAGTATTTATTGCAGGGTCTCTAACTTTGGCCTGTTAAGCAACTTCTGGACATTTTATGGAAGTTCCATGCTCTCTCCTTATTTTCATCCTGTATTTCACACTGGTGGAGTGTTTGCTCTGTCCTGACACTTTCTTCGTTTCGCTCACATTGACACTTTCTTTCAGGGGGCCCAGTTTGTCCAAGTTGGATTTAAGCAATAAATTAACTTTCTAAGGACGATGACTCAACTTTTTTAAAAGCTGGGGACAATATCAGAAGTTCAAATAGATGTCTAAATAATTTCCCAGGAAGTTTGCTTGGGAAGGGGGTGTGGAATTTCAGTGTGAACTGATGGAAACATCCATGTCTGTTGGCAGTTTCTAAAGAGAATAAGGCTGTCTGCCTGCCTGCAGGAACACTCAAAAATAATTAAGGAATTTAACAGCTGAGCAAGGCTGACTCTACTCAGGTATCATACTAATGAAAAAGTCACAGAGTCTTGCAAAAGCCTGTGTAGCCCAGGGCTCTGACAAGCTGGCACACAACCCAAGCTGTCCAGCTGTGACTGTGAGGTGTTGGACTAAACACACCAAAGTGTTGACACAGAGCTGATTCTGGAGGTGAAAAAGCCCTAGATAAAAGCCATCTGTGAGGACAATATATTTTCCTAAATGTTTTTGCCTTTCTGATTCAAATAATCCATACATATCATGCTCTCTCATAGACACGTTGTTTACTGTTGCAGTATAATGATGCTATTTTATTTGTCCAGAGCCCACTGGCCAAGTTCCCAAGCACTAGAAGCCAGATTTTATGTTTGTTGTCTTGATCAAGCCCCACCCTGAGCTCCATCAGACTGAGAGAACAAATCAAGACAGAGGAAGAGATGAGATCCAAGAAACAGAGTCTCCAACCCAGGAGAAAGGCAGAGGGAATTTCAAAATGACAGTAATGAGAAGCCTCAGCTGTTCATCAGAACTAATGTGTCACCAACTCAAAGATAAGGAGAATGGAGGTTCCAAGAGGGCGTGTCTCCAAGAAAAAAATAGAAACTATATATAACTTGGTGTGATTGATCTTTTGGAAAATCACTTTGAGAAGCTATTGGAAGATGTGGAGAGAGTTAGCAGAAAGTAAAAAGAAGTCTAAGCAAATTAAAAGCAAGGCAATTACTAACTTCTTGAAGAATAAAAAGAAAGGAAATGTCATTGTAGTATGCATAATGCTCCGTTGTGATTAATATTTGTGTAAGCATAATAATGTGAAAACCTAATAATGTATAAGCCTAACACTATTAAACCCAAAACAGTGACAATATGTTAAGGGACACACACTGACAATAGAAGATTTCAATCTCTAATGTTGTTGGTCCAATAAAGATAAAGTGAGGAAAAATTAACTAAGGATATAAAAACATAAACAAAATAAAGTATATAGGTGAAACTCTGTATCCTAAACAATATATCTTCTTGACAAGTACACGTAATCACTCATGATAATTGACCCCATATTTTACTAAGAAAAACTTAATAATTCCAAGAAACAGAAAAAATGCAGGTAGCATTTTCTGATCACATTGCAATAAAACTAGAAATCAGTAACATCAGGAAAAGCCTGAAAAATTTTAAAACTTTATTTTAAATGCTTGCTGTTCGAATACTAGTCTGTAGACAAAAGTGTCTGCATCCCTTTGGGCTTGTTAGAATTGCAGAATCTCAGATACACCAGATCTGCTAAGTCGGGGTCTGCAGTTTACAAAATTCCCAAGGGATTTGCAAGTGCATTCATGTTTAACTATTGCTATGGACTGAAAGTTGGTGACCTCTCACAATTCATGTTAAAATATAATCCTCAGTGTGATGGTATTTGAAGGTGGGTCCTTTGAGAGGTAATTAGATTATGAGGGTGAACCTCTTGTGAATGGAAGTAGTTACTTTAAAAGAAGAAGCCAGAGAGCTGGCTCACCCTCTTCGTGCTACATGGGGATACAAGGAGAAGTCAGCTTTCTGCAAACCTGATCATGCTGGTACCCTGGTCTCAAACACAGTTCTATTGTTGATCTGCCACTCAGTTTATAATATTTCATTATGGCAGCTTGAGCTTGACACTCACTATTTCCAGAAAATATTGATAATTAAAATAAACACTAGAACTATGGGTCAAAAACACAGTAGAACAGATAAAAATATTAGTTTTAGATATTTAAATTAAAAAAGGAAAACAAGACCATCAATGCATTAAATATTCAACTCAAAAAATTAAGGAAAACACAAAATAACATAAAAGAGGGATTTCATAATGATAAAACTAGAAATCAGTAAGTTAAAATAACAGTAGGATTAAAGTAACAGTAGGTCCACACCTGCTGGGACTAACTATGGCAGCCAAGAAAGGCTGGAAAAATATGGGAGTCCAGCAGGTGGAGCTGATTGTGGGAGGGCAGAAATGAGGTTGCAGAGGAAGGTTCACGCTGAGATTTAAATCTAAGTGCAGCAGCCATGAGGGACTAACTGTGCAGTTCTGGGGGCTAACCACATGGTTTGGGGGCTCCCTTTACCACACGGCTTAGGAAGCAGGAGAGCAAGATCTCAGCCTGGCAGAGCTCTCTCTTGGCAGTTCAGAAGAATGCGGGAGAGAAAATGCAGAAAGGAAAGGGGTGAAAGGACTACCAATCCTGGGCTGTGAGAAGGTGCCATGTGGTTTTGGATTAAGAACTGGAGATCGTGGCAATACCGCCGGTGGTGTTGGGAACTACAGGAGGCCTGCCAGCTAAGTGTGGATTACTGGGAAAAACTGGAAGCTAGCTGGGCCATGGACTCCTATTATTTTTCCTGAGATATGGTACCTCTGACTAGCCTGACCGGGCAAAAGGGGGAAGGAAGGACTGTGTGTTTGTGGATGTTTTAAGTAACTTTGAGTATTTAACAGTGACATTCTGCCATTACTCTAAACCTATATAACTTTTGAATAAATAATTCCTGTCCTTTTCACCGCTCTGGCATAATTCCAATTCCCTGGTGGCAGGCTAAGAATCTACAATGACAGAGGGACCCTATAACCCTTGGGTCCATTCTATACCATGCTGACTATAAAAATCAGTGGGGGTTGTGGTGGCAGGAAAAACTCCGGGCCTCACAGGAGAGTTTGGTGGAGAGGCCCATGGGATCCTAGAACGTACACAAGCCCACCTACCTGGGCATCAGCACCTGAAAGGGCGTAATTTGCTGTGGGAAGGAAAGTGGTGGAAAGTGGGGCAAGAGCTGAGTAAGCAGCACTGTTCCCTCTCTGACCCCTCCCCCACATACAGTGCCACACCTCACCCTGCTGAATGCCTACAACTCTGCCCCTTACAACATAACAGGTGCACCACTGAGACAAGTAAATGTGGCCCAAATGAAAGAACAGATCAAAACTACAGAAGAAGAACTAAGCGACAAGGAGGTAGACTACCTATCAAATGCAGAGTTCAAAACACTGGTAATCGGAATGCTCACACAAATGATTGAAAATGGTCACAAAATAGAGGAAGAAATGAAGGCTTTATAAAGTGAAGAAAAGAAAAATATACAGGTAACCAAGAGTGAAGGGAAGGAAACTAGGATTCAGATAATGATTTGGAACAGAAGGAAGAAATGAACATCCAACCGGAACAGAATGAAGAAACAAAAATTCAAAAAAAATGAGGAGAGGCTGAGGAACCTTGGGACAACTTTAAACATTCCAACATCTGAATCACAGGGGTGCCAGAAAGGGAAGAGCAAGAAATTAAAAATTTATTTGAACGAATAATGAAGGAAAAGTTTCTTAATCTGGCAAAGGAACTAGACTTCCAGGAAATTCAGGAAACTCAGAGATTCCCCCAAAATTTGGACTCCAGGAAGCACACACCAAGGCACATCATAATTACATTAGCCAAGATTAAAGATAAGAAGAGAATCTTAAAAGCAGCAAGATACAAGGAGACAGTTACATACAAAGGAGTTCCCATAAGACTATCAGCTGATTTCTCCAAAGAAAACTTACAGGCAAGGAGAGGCTGGAAAGAAGCATTCAAAATCATGAAAGACAAGGACCTACATCCAAGATTACTCTATCCAGCAAAGCTTTCATTTAAAATAGAAGGGCAGATAAAGTGATTCTCAGATAATGTCAAGTTAAAGGAGTTCATCATCACCAAGCCCTTATGTGAAATGTTAGCTAGTTATATAAGGAAAAGAAGAAGATCAAGAATACGAACAGTAAAATGACAACAAGTTCACAACTATCAACAACTGAACCTAAAAATAAAAAACTAATCAAGCAACTAGAACAGGAACAGAATCACAGAAATGGAAATCACTTGGAGGGTTATCAGTGGGGAGAGGGAGAAGGGGGGGGAAAGGTACAGGGAATAGAAAACATAATTGGTAGGCACAAAATAGACAGGGGGAGGTTAGTATAGGAAATGTAGAAGCCAACAAACTTATATGTACAACCCATGGACATAAACTAAGGGCTGGGGGAGTGCTGGAGGGGAGGGTGGTGCAGGGCAGAATGGGATAAAGGCTAGAAAAAAAATGGGACAACTGTAATAGCATACTCAATAAAATATACGTAAAAAAAGAAATAGAGAAAAAATTAAAAGAATTAATCTCCATCAACTCATAGAACATAGACACTGGCACAGCTTGCTTCACATGAGAATTCTACCAACCCCATAAAGATTGATGATTACAAGGCTGTTTGAACCTATCCAGAACATAAGGAAAGAAGAAGTTATTTTTATAAAATGAATATACCATTGAAAGCAAAACCTAGAATAAATTGTACAAGAAAAGAAAAACTACACATTAATCTCACTTGTAAACATATTAAAGTTTTAAATACTTTTTTAAATACTTTAAATACAGCAACTAGGACCAAGCAGTTTAATAAGAGAATAGTAGCATAATTAAGACAAATTCATTCCAGAAATTCAAAGATGATTTAATATCTTAATAGATTAATACTTATAGAACAAAAAGCTTAACATCTTGATGCTAAAAAGGCACTTAACCCATTTTTGAATTTAAAAGACTTTTTAAAAAAGGAATTAATAAATACTAAAATTAGGAACACAGAAAGGATGCCCACTTTCATTTAACATTGTACTGGAGGTATTAGCCACTCCTACTGGACAAAAGAAAGGTACTTCGGGTAGAAACACTAGAAAAGAGAAGAATAAATTATCACTCTTTGTAGATAAGTCTTTGTTTTCCACGACTTTAACTTGGAAAAATCAAGGAGAATTAGCTGAAAACCTCTATGAACAAAAAGAGGCTTCATTAAACAAATAAGCTATAAAAATAAATATGTAGAAATCTATAGCTTTCATATATAACAACAACAACAACTTAGAAAATATGACACATGATTTTGTTTAGAGTAGAAAGAGAAAACACAAACATCTAAAAATTAACAGGAAATGTGTAAAATTCATATGAGGAAAAGTTTCAAGTGCTTGTAAAACATGTAACATAGACATGGATTCTCTGTTCTAAGAATCTGTCTACTGGATTGAATAGTTGAACATCCAATGTCTGTGATGTCTAATCATGGTCAATGCATTCTCTTATTGGTTATTTTTGGGGTGGAAATGTGGCCCCAATGCTGGTGGTCATTGCAATGTGAGGCAATACTGATTGGTGTAGGCAATGGTTTCTCATTCTTAAAAGAAGACCCAAGGAGGTGGATGAAATCTCTTCCCTTCTCCAGATCTTGTTGTGCCTGAATGCTTGAGCCTGCTGGCATTACTTGGTGACAACACCAGGGCTAGGCTAAGTGTAAAGCCGTCACAGCCAGATGGCAAGGGGAGACCTGGTAAGGACCAGGTTCCTGGATGACACTCGAGGCACTGATTATACTGTGCTTGGAGCCACCACCTGTGGACTTCTGGTTTACGAGACAGCAAATTTTCTTAATGTTTTAGTCCATTTAAAGCAGGTTTTCCTGTTACTTGCTGGCAAGGCATTCTATCTTGCACACTGTGTTCATTCCTTCCCCGAAACCAAACTGTTTCAATTACTATTGTTTTACAATGGTTTAATATACTGTGAGCTTACGTGGGATTGAGATTTTTCTTTTTTGATTAGAGCTGACATTCGATATTATTTTGTATTAGTTTCAGATGCACAGCATGGTGTATAATTTATGAAGTGATCCTCCCCAATAAGTCTAGGAACCACCTGGCATCAAACACAGTTATTAGACTATTATTGACTATTTCCCCTATGCTGCACTTTATATCCCTTGATTATTTTGTAACTGTCAATTTATACTTCTTAATCTCTTTACTTTTTCACCCAGTCCCCCTGTCCCTCCCATGTGGCAACCATTAGCACGTTCTCTGTATCTATGAGTCTATTTCTATTTTGTTGCTTGTTTTGTTCTTTGGATTCCTCATAGAAGTGAAATCATGATATTTGTCTTTCTCTGTCTGATGTATTTCATTTAGCATAATGCTCTCCAGTTCATTCCATGTTGTCATAAATGGTAAGATTTCATTCTTTTTATGGCCTGAATAATATTTCATTGTGTATATGTAACACACATCTTCTTTATCCAATTGTCCATTGATGGTCACTAGGTTGTTTCCATGTCTTAACTATTGTAAATAATGCTGGTTCCAAGTGCACTTGAAAAGAACGTACATTCTGCTGCTTTGAGATGGAGTGCTCTAAAAATATCAATTAAATCCATCTGGTCTAAGGTATCCTTTAAGGCCATTATTTCTTTATTGATTTTTTCTGGAATACTTATCCATTGTTACAATAGGATGTTAAGGTCTCTATTATGGTTGAATTACTGTTGATCTCTCCATTTATGTATGATAATATTTGCTTTAATATATTTAGGTGCTCCTATGTTGGGTTTATAAATGTTTACAAGAGTTATATCCCCTTGTTGGGTTGACTCTATCATTATGATAAAGGAATCCCACTTTGTCTCTTATTATAGCTTTGTTTCAATATCTATTTTGTCTTATTGAAGTATTGCTGTCCAGCTTTTTTTTTTCATTTGTATTTGCAAGAAATATCTTTTCCTTCCTTTTACTTTCAGTCTGTGTGTGTCTTTCCATCTGAAGTGGGTCTCTTGGAGACAGCACACGTGAGGATCTTGTTTTCTTATCCATTCAGCTACCCTATGTCTTTTGATTGGAGCATTTAATTCATTTACAGTTAAAGTGATTGTTGATAGGCACATAGTTATTGCCATTTCATTATTCATATTCATATTCCTTTTTTCTTTCTTCTTTTTTAAGAAGGTGTTTTTTAAAATTTCTTGTAATACTTGTTTGGTGGTGATAAGCTTCTTTAACTTTTTCATTTGGGAAGCTCCTTATATCTCCTTCAATTTTGAAAGATAGCCATGCTGGGTAGAGTAGTCTTGGTTATAGGTTCTTGCTTTTTATTACTTTGAAAATATTCAAAGTAATAAATTTATGCCATTCCCTCTGACTTGCAAAGTTTCTGTTGAGAAATCAACTGAGAGTCTAGTGGGACCTCTCTTGTTGGTAACTAGCTGCCTTTCTCTTGCTGCTTTTAAGATTCTCTGTTTGTCTTTAACCTTTACCATTTTAATTATAGTGTGTTTTGTTGTGGATATTTTGGGTTCATCTTGTTTGGGACCCTCTGTGCTTCCTAGATTTCTGTGTCTATTTAGTTTGCCAGGTTAGGAAAGTTTTCAGTCATTATTTGTTTAACTAGGTTCTTAATATCTTGCTCTCTCCCTTCTCCTTCTGGTACCCCTATGATGTGGATGTTCTTATGCTTATGTCCATAGCTTATGTTCTTAAGCTATACTCATTTTTAAATACTTTTTCTTTTTTGCTGTTTTGACTGGGTGTTTTCTGCTACCTTGTCTCCTAAATCACTTATTCGATGCTCTGCTTCATCTAACCTGCTGTTGATTCCTCCTAGTGTATTCTTCCTTTCAGTTATTATGTTCTTCATTTCTGACTGTTTTTTAATGATTTCTGTGTCCTTTTTAAATGCTTACTATCTCTTTGTTGAAATTCTCACCAAGTTCCTTGAGCATTCTTATAACCAGTGTTTAGAACTCTGTATCTGGTAGAGTGGTTGCCTCCATTTTGTTTAGTTCTCTTTTCTGGAGTTTTCGCCATTTCTTTCACTTAGGACATTTAAAAAAATCTCTTCATTTTGGCTGCCTCTCTGTGTTTGCTTTTATGTATGAGGTAGATCTGCTATGTTTCCCAATTTTGGCAGGGTAGCTTTATGTTGTAGGTTTGCTGTGGGGCCCAGTAATACAATCTCCCAGATCACCTGAGCTGGGAGCTCCAGGAGTGTCTCTTGTGTGTGCTGTGTGTGCCCTCCTGTTGTAGTTGAGCCTTGATTACTGCTGGCATGTCAGTGTGTGGGGTTGACTTCTCAGGCTGACTGGCTATGAGTATTGGCTAACCACAATATACACGTTGTTATGCTGGAGCTGACTCCATGGAGCAGGATTTTCTCCAGCAGGCTCCAGTCCCTGCTGAAATCACCCTTTGTGTGTGCCCTATGTGGAGTTACTTAGGTGGTGCTCTGTTGTGGTCTGAAGCCAGTCACTAGGTGTGTTGCTCCTGGGGCCTATTGGGAGGGGCTCCAGTGGAGCCCAGGGTCAGCTACTGCCTGTGAGCAGCCCAGTGCTATCTGGTAAGAGCTATGAAGTGATCTGTGGTTGATAGCTGCTTGGGTTGGGCCTGGAGGTGTGTGGGAGAGACAAATATAACTGCTACCAGAGGCCAGTTGCCACCAATATGGGCCTGAGATCACTCAGCAAAAGGGTACCCTGAGGTCTGTGGCTGCCTGCCTGCTGCCTATAAGGTTCAACCACTGAAAGAGCCTCAGGCAGTATGTGAGTTGGGTGAGGGAGTGTCTCAGAGATCACCAGCATGGGCCAAGTGGTATTCAACAGGTTAATGCACATTCAGATTAGGCTGTGTGGGAGGAGGGCTCAACACAAGGATGATGGCAGCTGTCCCTCCAGCCCTCACCCAGAAGCCACACAGCTCAGTTTGTCCCTGTGTATCTCTGACACCCCACCGCACCCCCCAATGCCAGCCACTGTCTTTTCACTGGAGCCCAGGGTGATTACCTGCAGGCAAATGAGCCTGTGCACAGGCCCTTTAAGAGGACACCTGGGCTTCTAGCAGCCTTCCATCTTACCCAGACAAATGGAAACCCTCCTGATTTTCACAGCCTGATATTGTGGGGGCTCCTCTTGGCACTGGTGGTCTGGGTTGTGGAGATTGATATGGAGTTGGGACCCCTCATTTCTAAGGGAACACCTCCGCAGCTAGGATATCCCTCCCCATTCTCAATACCACATGTGGGGGTGGGGCCAGACCATTTTGCATCTCCACCCTTCCTACCATTCACCACGTGACTTTTTCATGTCCTTACTAATAGGACCTATGTTCAGCTAGTTTTCAGATGATTCTCCAGGTTGATTATTCTGTAATTATGTTGTGATTTGGATGTGGTTATGGGAGGAGGCAAGCACAGTATTTCACTACCTACTCATCATTTTGACCAGATTGAGGTGATAATTCTTTAACAATTTAAATTCTTTTTTAAGTGATGTAACCAGATAATTTCTATTGAGTTAATTAATTCTGGCTACCTAAATTTCTTAATAAAATTTCTATTTCAATGATTTTCTTTTTTTTTCGATTTTCAATTTTACTAAAATTAAGTGTTACTTGTATTATATTACACTTTTTAAAACTTGTATATAAATTATATTTCTTTTATTTTCCTTTCCATTTGATTATGGAATTTTTAAAATTAGATTTTTGCACAGCTGGTCTATTTTACTGAATCTTTTTAAAGACACTTTCCTGGGATTCATTCTCTAGTCATGCCATCACTTTTCTGCTGTTGGCTGATTTATTTTTTGCTTTGTGATTTTAAGTTATTTTTTTTTTGCTTCCTTGGCTGCTTCTTTCTTTATTTCTTTTAAGTTGAAAGAAGTGTCTTCTTGCTTTGATTTTTAAAAATATGTTTGTTGCTACATGTTACTTGAGAATAACTTTATAAATATCCTATAATTTTTAATATGAATTATTTGGATTCTCACTCTTTTTCAATTGGCTGTCTTCATTCCCTTGATTTTTCTCTTTAATCCAGTAATTATTCAAGAGAGTGTTCATAACATTTATTTTATGTTTTGTTACTAGTTTTTAGTTATGTTATACTTTTGTTTGAGAACATGGAGTACATATACTCATCTTTCTGATTATGACTTTCTGATTTTCTTGTGGGTGACGGTTTTAGATTTTTAACTTTTTAAAAAACTCTATGGTCATTTAGGAGAAGGTACATCTTACAATGCAACTATAATATATTCTGTGAAACAACTAAAATTTTATAATAGAAACTTGGAAGTAGTCATTAACTCTATTTTACTTATTTTATTGTTCCAATCAGTTGTGCCATAATGCCATATTTGGTGAGGGCAAATATAACAGTTTGAGGGATTGCTGTAGGGAAATTCTAGGGCTAGAATTCACAGTTAGACATGACAGTAATAGTGTATGTGCCCATGACCATGGATCTGTTGCAACAGGAATCTGCAGAAGCGAGAAGGCCATTTGTAAATGGTGAAAGAACACAAAGAGATAAAATTATACTGGGTTTGACTGCCCTGCTGGGAGTAATCTTTGGTGCCTGGCATAGAGAAGCTGCTCAATAATTGTTCCCATCCATGAAAAGAATGAATTTTCCCCTCCAGACTGCTTGGTTGGAAATGGGCCATGTTGAAGTCAGTAAAATTAGTTAGCTCAGGGGCCGAAGCAGACTGGCTAAGAAAAGATGGCCCCAGGGACCATCTTGAATTACCCCTGAATTTCTGTATGGTTCAGGCAGAGGGCAGAGATGATGTAGCTTGAGCAATTCAAACATGTTTTTCACTCAAGGATCCAAATGTGGAAACTTTTTTTGAACTTATTCTATGAACACTGGTGTGTGTTGGGCAAAGAGTGTGACAAACCAGAAGTAACATGTGCCTGGTTTATATCCCTTGAGATCCCATCCCATTTCAGATTCCACTGCCAGTCTCTGCATCCCTCTGTGTGAGGGCTTTCTCCAGGTGTCCTAGGGGCTCCTCTGCCCACTCCCATCACGGATTAGCTGCACGTGCAGCCCCTCTTGGAGGAAGCACTCAAATAATGACTGTATAGATATCCAGATCTCATGCTCCTAAGATGAGAAAACTCAGGCATGTGCCCTGTAGTTGTCATCAGAGCTCCTCACTGGAGTGAAGCACTACTTGCCCATTGAGGTAGATGTTCTGATAAGCCCCACTTTATTGGCTGCCATCCTTCCCTATCTCACTGCCCCATTCCCCTTCTGAGGTCATCATTTGCACTTGAAACCTTATCTTCTTCTGGGAAAACACAAAGTAAGAGAAACAGTAGTTTTTATGATTTGTTTTAGCTTCATCCATCTTTGTAAATAAGAACTGCTGGGGAAGAAAGATGAGAAATGTGCAAGGTAAGAAGTCAGGCTTGGATGGCTCCAAGAGTATTTGAAGATGGTATATAAGTCATTCATCACACTTTGCTTGATGAAGCCAAAGAAATGCGTTTCAGCAAATATGTGAAACATGGAGGTGATACTCCACTGTTCAAAAGCCCTGATACTATTGTCAGCTGGAGGTATTGAGACCATAAAATAATCTTCCAGTCACCAATTGTCACAAGTCATATTACACTACAACTGCTCCTGACAGTATAACTTGGAGATCTTCCACCTGGGCTAAGGGCTGAGAAGACATGCTCTCTCAAGGATCCAAATGTGGAAACTTTTTTTGAACCATGGCTGGATGCAGGTGCCAGCCATGGGCACAAAGATGTGTTTGTCACAATTAAGGTTATGGTTTCTGCCAGAGAGCTAGAGGCTAGATTTGCAAGTAATAGTAATAATAGCAATCATGTCCATAAATTATAATGGTTGAGAAAAGATCTCAAATTTCCTCCAAAAAACATTACCTGAGACCCCCATCTGGGCTTTGTGTCCTTCTTCTGTGATCCCAAATGACCCTACCTTTTCTATGTCGTGTTTTTAACCCATTAAATTGTAATGAGTATATTTATCTATCCTTCAAGTATACTCCTTTACACTCTTTGAAAACAGTAATTTCAACGCCCTGGCTGGTGTAGCTCAGTGGATTGAGTGCGGGCCTGTGAACCAAAGGATCGCGGTTCGATTCCCAGTCAGGGCACATGCCTGGGTTGCAGGCCAGTTCTCTGCAGGCCAACTCCCAGCAGGGGATGCATGAAAGGCAACCATATGTTGATGTTTCTCTCCCTCTCCTTCCCCTCTGAAGATAAATAAATAAATAATAAAATCTTTAAAAAGAGAGAAAACAGTAATTTCATCCTCCACTGTTATAACCTTGTCATAGAGCTTGTCACTTAGAAGAAACAAATAAATAAAAAAACTATAACAGGCAAAATCAGTAAGAATAACCCCCCAGCTAGACAAAAACAAACAAACAACCCCCCAAAACCCCTGGAAAATATATAGACTACAATTAAGAAAAACTCTTTTACGTCTTATGATTATAAACTAAACCATATGATCGCTGAGGGTTAAAGTTTGTAAATGCCACTTATTATTTTCAGAGAAGTTGTTGTTTATGTGAGGAGACAAGAAATAGCCAATTTTATACATTGAGAGGCTCAGGAAACATAATAAAAATTCTTTAAAATTGCTTTAAATTATATGCCAAATAGTAGGAAAATAAAGCAAATAAAATCACATAAAAGAATGTAATATCCTGCCCTGGCTGGTGTGGCTTAGTTGGTGGGGCTTCATCCCACAAAGCAAAAGGTCATCTGCTCAATCCCTGGTCAGGACACATGTCTGGGTTGTGGGTTTGGTCCTCGGTTGGGGTGTGTGAGAGGAGGCTGGTCAATGTTTCTCTCTCACATTCATGTTTCTCTCCCTCGCTTACTACCTCTCTTCCCCTCTCCAAGAATAAATATATGTATTTTTAAAAGAATGTGATATCCTAAAAAGATTAGTAGTAAAAATAAAAAATAAGTCTGAATATTTTGGAAAACCTGGTAAATAGAATAGAATACAGAAGGAGTGATGCAGTACAAGTGTCTTAATGTCCTTGAATTGTCCAGGGGGTGGCAAAATACTAATGTATATTAGATTCTAAGTCAAGAATAAATGATGTGATTTTGAGGATAACAATAAAAAAGTCTAAGATGACATAACTAACAAGGAGAGGAAGAAAATGGAATCATAAAAACTATTATAATAAAAATAACAATTCTAATATTTCAATGTCATCAGATAATGGCAAGAAAGGCAGAAAAAGGAAAAATACAGGTGAGCTAAATAGAAAACAAATTGTGGGATAGCACATTTAAACTTAAGCATAATGTTAAATGTAAATATACAGGTCATATTCCAATCAAAAGACAAAGATTGTGAGACTAGATTAAAAAGGAAAAACAAAACCAAATCTATTTGTTGCTTAAAATAATCATGTTAGGTATAAAGATGCAGAAAGGCAAAAAAATAAAAGTATATTATATATAATGATGTATATCTTAAATAAAAGTTGGAGGATATGGGTATATAATTGTTCTGCACAGTAGATTTTTAAGACAAGAGGATTACTAGAGATAAAGAAGAATACTTCATAAAAATAAAAGGATCAATCACCAGGAATATAAAACAATGTTAAGTTTCCACACCCAGGACTTCCAACCAAGATGGAGGCATAGGTGGAAACGCTGTGCCCCTCCCACAACTAAATTTAAAGACAGCTAAGTTTGAGAAACAAAAACGCAGCCAAAACAGTGAAAATTGAACTGTATGGAAGTCCAACAACAAGGAACCACTCAACCAGACCGGTAAGAGGGGTAGAGGCAGTGGCAGAGCAGGGTCGGGCTGGAAAGATCATTTGGTCCGACCGACCCAGGAGTGGAGGTGAAGGCGGTTGATGGGTCCCAGGTTTGGGGTGGTGATGGACGGACCCAGTGAGGTTGACTGTGGTCACACATTCGCATGCAGATAAACCAAGCTAAGGCACGAACAGTGAGACAGACGGCTCAGGCTAGAGCCCCAGTGGGAATTAGAGCCTGAAAGTACCAACTGGAAAGACTTTCTCGGGGTCGAGGGGCTGTGAGAGGCTCCCAGGCTCACAGAGAGTTTGTTGGAGAGACCCCAGTGTCCTGGAGAGTACACGGGCCCACACACCTGGGAACCAGCACCAGAGGGGCCCAATTTGCTTGTTGGAAGCCACAGAGGGGCCAGAAATCTGAGAGAGAGTAGAGCGGAGCAGAGCAAAGCGCCATTTTTTTTCCCTCCTTGACCCCGCCCCCACATACAGCGTCACAACCCAGTGACTGGGTCGCCCAGCCCTGGTGAACACCTAAGGCTCCGCCTCTCAAACATAAAGGTGAGAACAGACCAAACATTATCACTCAAGAACAGCTCAAAGCCCCAGAGCCTATAATTCTAAGTGACCAAGAAATAGCCAGCCTTTCAGATGCACAGGTCAAAATACTGGTGATCAGGATGCTCATAGAATTGGTTGATTTTAGCCACAAATTAGAGGAACATATGAAGGCTAAACTGATTGAAATGAAAGGAAATGCACAGGAAACCAATAGTGATGGAAAGGAAACTGGGACTCAAATCAAGGGAGTGGACCGGAAGGAAGAAAGGAACAACTAAACAGAAAAGAAGGAAGAAACAAGAATTTTAAAAAATGAGGAGAGCCTTAGGAACCTTGAGGACATCTTTAAACAGTCCAACATCTGAATTATAGGGGTACCAGAAGGGGGAGGGGACCAGCCACGAGTGGAAAACTTATTTGAACAAATAATGAAGGAGAACTTCCCCAGTCTGGCAAAGGAAATAGACTTCCAGGAAATCCAGGAAGCTCAGAGAGTGCCAAAGAAGTTGGACCCAAGAAGGAATACACCAAGGCACATCATCATTACATTAGCCAAGATTAAAATGAAGGAGAGAATTCTAGAAGCAGCAAGAGATAAGGGGACAGTCACCTACAAAGGAGTGCCCATCAGACTGTCAGTGGATTTCTCAAAAGAGACCTTACAGGCAAGAAAGGGCTGAAAAGAAGTATTCCAAGTCATGAAATCCGAAGACCTGCATCCAAGATTGCTCTATCCAGCAAAGCTTTCATTTAGAATGGAAAGGGCAGATAAAATGCTTCTCAGATAAGGTCAAATTCAAGGAGTTCATCATCACCAAGCCCTTATTATGAAATGTTAAAGGGACTTATCTGAGAAAAAGAAGATCAAAAATATGAACAGCGAAAGGACAGCAAACTCACAGTTATTAACAACCACACCTAAAACAAAAGCAAACTAAGAGGGCAGCTAGATCAGGAGTGGAAACATAGAAATGGAGATCACACGGAGGGTTAGCAACAGGGGAGTGGGAGGAGGAGAAGGGGGGAGAAGGTACAGAGAATAAGTAGCATAGACAGTAGGTAGAAAATAGACAGGGGGAGGGCAAAATACTATGGGAAATAGAGAATCTAAAGAACTTGTGACACATGGACATGAATGAAAGGGGGGAATGGTGGGGGAGGGGTGTTCAAGGTTGAAGGGAGTGAAGGAGGGGAATGGGACAATTGTAATGGCATGATCAATAAAATATATTTTAAAAAAAGAAAAAAGTTTCCACATCCACAATAACATTGCTTCAAAATATCTAAAGGAATATTGAGAGCACAAGGGAGAACTGGACATATCCATAATTATAGTGGAGATTTTAGCACAACACCACATTCAACAACTGCAGAATGCACATGGAACACTTGTCAAAGTTGATTACCTGCTGGGATGTAAAAATTTTTCAACAAAATTTGAAGCACCATTATATTAAAGACTGTGTTCTCCAAGCCTCTTAGCACAGGGGAATTAATCTAGAAAACTAAAATATTCAGCCACTGGGTGGATTTGGAGTGGAAGGTGGAGAAAAGTAGTAGGAGCAACTAATATCCTGCAGTGAGTCACAGAAGACCTCATTTTACATTAAAGAGAAGCTTTTGACACAGGTCTTCAAGTACAGTGTGTTGTTAACCTGAAAGGAAGGCTCCTGGAAGTAAAGGATGGAGCAAAAAACAGGGCTGAAATCCCTAAAGGCAAACTTCATCAACTTTATAATTCCATGGGAGGGTGGGGGCGGGGGAGTCACTACTGAGAAATGCTGGGTATGCTTGCACATTGCTGAAATTACCTAGCATATAAATTCTCTTTCCATCATAAAGTAAATCTTTGGCCTATTTGTCCTCACTTGCTGAATGGAAAAGATCACAATATTGAATTCTTCTACTACCTAAGCTTGCCCCTGTTGAATATTCCCAATAGCCACTGGTATGCAGTTGTTTGGGCCACTTGATTTTGGTCTACTGAAGAAACAAGTGGATCTTCCAAATGGGGTTAAGTATCTTAGGAACCAAGAGAAGCTAGATTGGAGTGTAATTTGCCCCACCAGGGCTGCAGCATTTTAGGAAACAGGGACTGAGAATGCCGTAGTAGGTTTCAACGTGTTTTCATTTTTGTGTCAAATTCCATCTTCTCCCTGATTTGGCAAGCTAAAAAGGAACAACCACAAATGGAAAGATACCAGCACTGTGTTTGGGCTTCCTCCACCCTACATTCCCCACTGCAGAATTTACTCAAATTCTTTTCATAGAATGCTATGCTCTCTACAGAGTAGGTTGCTAAGAAATATTTCTTGAGTTGACTTAAAGAGTGAAGAACATATTTGCTCATTTCATTAAAGACTGGAAGGCCAATTATGCCCAAAGAAATAGCATCAGCTTAACCATTTGGGCTTCTACCCTGGTTTGACAAAATATTTCTTGTTATTTGAGTTCTTGAGAAATTTCTGAATAGGTCTTTTAATATAATAAAGAAATAACCTGACTCACACCTGCATAGAATGTTCCTTTTCAATGGTATTGAAATATCATCTATGGCCCTTGTAATTTCCCCTACTTAAATTGGAAAGGCTGTAGATGGTCAAGTCACAGCCAATGGCTTCATTGGTTTTCCCAGAGGCGATGAGGCTGGTTGTTAATAGAGACATCAGAGATGCAGGAGAGTGACCAACTTACACTCAACCTGCTAGAAATACTGCAATTAGCAATGCCCTGACTATGTTAGCTTGCTTTAACTCATGTGTGATCCCCATGGCAAATTCTAGGGCTAAGCATGTGTCCCCCTGGCCTTGAGCTGCCCTATCCATCCCTAGGACTCGGGTGTAGCAGCCCAAACCAGGGTTCTAGCTTCTATTACTTTCCCCACAAGGCTGATTCCCTCCAGTGCAATCCCTCTTCTTTTTACAGTATTTCTCCCCCAACCAAATCTGCTCCAGAATGGGGATCTTTCAAAATGAAAGACTTTCTGGGGTAAACAGGTCTCTACAGCCTTCCTCTTATTCCTCAGCCCACCAATTTTCTTGTACAGTAAATGGCACCTTCCTGCACCTGTGAAAGCACCAGTCTACCCCCTGCTAACTCTGGTTTGTACGCAAAGTGAGTTGGTATAGGACTGTCCACACTCTACACTGTTACCAATAATCTACCTTCTTCTTAGCTTGACATTATCCTGGGGAGACTTATAACCAGCAGAACATGATTAAATAGGTGAAGGTTTTTTGACAATAATTGCATTCGGCAAGGGGCTTTGTCACCACCGTCAGTCCAAGTGTTCCATAAGTTGTGGACACTTCAGAGTTTAGACTCAGCATTGGGGGTTATTTCTCATCCTCCCTCTGAGCCAGGCTGGGTTACCCACACAGCTCCTAATCTACATTCCAAATTACACTTAGATCTACATCTAAATCTTTGCCTTGTGTCTCAGTTTGGTTCTGTGTACAGGAGAGTACAGAGGATGCAGAGGTACAAAGACTCTGCTCCTATGTGTTAAATAAAGTAAATCCAGCATTTTCATACCATAAGATCACTGACCTTCCAGCAGAGCAGGCAAACAAAAGGAAAAAGGAACAACATAAAAAATATCAAGCCCTGGCCAGTGTGACCCAGTTTGTTGGAGTGTCATCCTATAAACTGAAGGGTCTTGGGTTCAGTTCCCAGTCAGAGCATGTACCTAGATTGCAGGTTCAGTCCCTGGGTGGGGTGAGTGCTAGAGGCAACTGATTGATGTTTCTCTCTCACATCAATGTTTCTGCCCCTCTCTCTCTCCCTCTCTTCCCCTCTCTTAAAATTAATAAGCATGTACTTGGGTGAGGATAAAAAATACACATATTGAGAATAAGAGATGATGAGTAATTATAATGGGCAGGGGTAAAAGTGATCTCTATTTGCCTAATAGAAACATTTAAAACATTCACGTGAGGTTATGATCAGTTTAACTTTAGCCAATCCAATTAAAAGCCCAGTTTTCAGCATTTTCTTCTAGAATGACTTAAGTGGTCAAGTATCCTCGTAGCAACCACAAAAAAATTCAGTAAACAAGGGGCATAATTAAAACAAGATGCTAGTTAAGGACCTTGGAGTGGTTTAAAATAAAATCTGACTCTTCATCAAAAGATGTACAGAAAGGTATAGTGTGGCAGGAAGCAGGAAGAGAAATTTAGATCTCTGTTCTCTTCTTGGTTGTGTTCTAACTTACCCAGGACTGTATGCAAGTCACTTAACTCTTTAGGCTATGCTCTGTCATCTCATCTCTAAAAAAGTGGGGAGCACAATTCATGCCTTCTTCTAGCAATACTGTAAGGCTCAAAGGAAAGAGCATATTTGGTATGTAGAAACAAAACTGCATTTTATAGCATAGGGTATTGTGGTTATAATTATAAATGCTGCTTACTAATGGTAATGGGGTGGGTGATAGTTGTAAAAGTGTTGCTGTAATTAAAATGTCAGGGATGTAGAAGTGTGCCAGGCTTAGTATCTATTAATCCCACCACAATATTGAAAGGTCAGTATTATATTGACAGAGCACATAGGTTAAGTAATATAGAGATGGGAGCAATCTAAAGTAATGAAGAAGAAATGAAATGAAAGAAATGAGGAAGAAATGAAAGGGTTTATTTAGTCCTTGTGAATGTAGACTTGTAACTTGGGCCATGCTGATGGATCAAAGAGGAGATCAGGAACGGGGCCTTTTAAGATTAGAGAAGGAGGGAGAAAAGGAAGGAAGGTTGTACTACGGAATCTTGGCCAGAGTGGAGGACAATATCTGGGCCCTTTTCAAGAGGACAGGGATGAAGCAGAGCAGTGGGAGACAAGCATGATGTAACCAAAGTTTGTTTATGCACAGCCTCGGTACCAAACCAGTGTTCCTTAATTTTCTAGGATCATGACCCCTTTGAGAATACTCTGAAGACCAGGGAACCCTCATCGTAGTGGGGAAATGTGTACATGCATGAGTCCATGAAATTCTGTACCTGGAAGCACACAGGTGTGGAACACTGCTTAGAAACCCAGAACTAGGCTTTAAGCTCCAAAAGGGCAGCAGCCATATCTATTTTTTTTCTAGCATTTACTTTTATTTTTTGAGTAGGACTCTGAGTTGCTCATGGAGTGACTGCGTTTTGATGAAGGTGTTACATAGGTTAGCTGACAGCATACACTGCATTCACCAAGGTAAGGCTGGTCATATTGATTGTTCATAAAGAGGGCAAAAACGCTCATGTGCTAGAAGGCTGCAGGCTTCTGAGCATGCCCCGGTGTAGCCCTGAGTAAGGCCCAGATGGCACCCCACCCTCTCATGGCAAGTCCTATGTTGACTGGTCTCCACACTTAGGCCTCAAAAAAGGGCCACACAAGTCGCTGTTGAACTCGTCCCCACTCCTGGTGTCAACCAAGGACCAGGTGAGATTCTCAACCATGCTGAGAAAACGACTGGCAAAACCAATCCCACAAGAGTCCCCTGGCCATCTCAGACTAATTTCTACCACCAGATCATTGCCTGTCCCTTCCACCTAAAACACCATCATGTCTTCTAAATCTGAGTAAAAGTGCGAATGAATGGGCATAAATTTAAGCAAAGTGCTTTGAGGTGTGATATATTATTCCATGGGGAAATTCAATATAAATAACACAAAATTATAAATCTTAGGGTTGACCTACTCCTGGAGATTGTTCATTTCAACTGTCTTACACTACTACAGCAATTAATAGTGGTAATAAAACTAATACTGTTATCCCCACTAATGATAGTACTAACACAAGTAATCAAACTCTTTGAATACTGATCTCATCCATGTACTTTATTATTTTCCTTTTTGCAGGATAATTACTTCTATCACACACAGACACTATGTACATATTTAGACAAAAAAAACATAATGTAAGACTTAAGTTACATACTTTACTTTCACTTAAAAATGAAGAATCAGCCCTGGCTGGTGTGGCTCAGTGGATTGAGTGCCAGCCTGCAAATCAAAGGGTGGCCAGTTCAATTCCCAGTCAGGGCACATGCCTGGGTTATGGGCCAGGTCCCCATTTGGGGCTGCATGAAAGGCAACCACACATTGATGTTTCTCTCCCTCTCTTTCTCCCTCCCGTGCCTTCTGTCTAAAAATAAAAAAATAAAAAATGAAGAATCACTCCAGAAGTCAGGTGGTAGCATCGTCCCCTCTCTGAGCCTGCCCCCCACCCCATAGACCCACAAAGCAGTGAAGTGAGTTGCCCCACCCTGGCGATTACCTAGGGGTCCACTCCACACAATTTACAGGTGCCTTTTCTACAATAGGCCATGCTACGCAGACAGGGAGTCAAAGCAGTTCTACCTAATACACAGAAACAAACACAGAGAGGCTGACAAATTGAGGAGACAAAGAAGTATGGCCCAAATGAAGGAACAGAACAGAACCCCAGAAAAAGAACTAAACAAAATGGAGATAACCAACTTATCAGATGCAGAGTTTGAAACACTAGTGATCAGGATGCGTGGAGAACTCATTGAATGCAGCAACAACGTAAAGGAAGAAATGAAGATTACATTAAGTGAAATAAAGAAAAATCTACAAGGGATGATCGGTGCAGGGGAGGAAGCCATGATTCAAATCAATGATTTGGAACATAAGGAAGAAATAAGCTTTCAACCAGAACAGCAAAAAGAAACAAAATGTAAAAAATGAGGATTGTATAAGGACCCTCTGGGACATCTCCAAACATACTAACATCCAAATCATAGGGATGCCAGGAGGAGAAGAGGAAAAGCAAGAAATTGAAAACTTATTTGAAAAATAATGAAAGAAAATGCCCCTACTCTGGCAGAGGAAACAGACATTCAAGCCCGGGAAATACATAGAGTTCCAAACAAGTTGGGCCCAAAGAGGACCACACCAAGATACATCATAATTAAAATGCTAAAGGTTAAAGATAAAGAGAGAATCTTTAAAGCAACAAGAGAAAAGCAGAGAGTTACCTGCAAAGGACTTCTTGTATGACTACCAGCTGATTTCTCAAAAGAAACTTTGCAAGCAAGAAGGGATGGGCAAGAAGTATTCAAAGGGACTGGCAAGGACCTACAACCTAGATTACTCTATCCAGCAAAGCTATCATTTAGAATCAAAGGGCAGATAAAGTGCTTCCCAGACAAGGTAAAGCTAAAGGGGTTCATCATCACCAAGACATTGTTAAATGGACTTAATTAATGTTAAAGGAACTTATTTAGTTCCTTTAGAAAAGTTAGAAAAGATAGAAAACTATGAATGTTAAAAGGGCAACAAATTTACAACTATCAACAACTAAATCTAGAAAAACCCCAACAAACTGAATAAACAACCAGAACAGGTACAAAATCATAGATATGGAGATCATTTTGGAGGGTTATCAGCTGGTAGGGGGAAGGGAGGGAATGGGGGAAAAGGTGCAGGGATTAAGAAGCATAAGTTGGTAGGTACAAAACAGACAGGGGGAGGTTAAGAACAGTATAGGAAATTGGGAAGCCCAAGAACTTATATTCATGACCCATGGACATGAACTAAGTAGAGGGTGATTGCTGGAGGGAAGGCGTGTACCAGGCAATAGGGGTAAAGGGGAGAAAATTGGGACAATTTCTCCTCCTCATAAAAATGAGGCATAATTGATAAAATATGTTAATAAATAAAGAATCACAGTAGCCATGATTTGTTTGTACTCCTGGATGACCTTGAAGAAACGAAAGACAGGAATCTCAGATGATTTAGAAACACACACACACACGCCTCATTTTCTTCTGGGAAGGTAGCCAAAACCTTTCAGTTTTTGTGCTCATATGGCCCGAGAAAAATAGGGTAAGGGTATTGATGAAAACATTATCTTGTAATCGAAAGGATGAAATTAGATCCATCTTTTACATATGACCTTTACACAAAGTCCCTTCTTATCCTTCAAATGCAGAGACTTAATCAAATGCTTCTTCACCTGCCATTTAACACTTGGATTTTCTTCTCAGAAACATCCTTTCCATCACCACTCCTTTTTTCTAACTCTTCAGGTGTTTTCAAAAATAACAATTGCCTCCTTCTCTCATCCCAGGAAGCCACCCAGAGACTTCCCTCCATCCCCCTGGACCCTTCCTGAGATCAAAGAGCACCAGGACGCATGAACTCCCCAACGTCCACTCTGAAAACATTTCTCTTCAGGGGTGGATTTCACCACCACACTCGTTATTGAGACATGGCCCAACTTGGCAGAGGTGTGGGGGCATGCACACACAGCCATGCTGCCAAAGTGACAGCTCCTTCTTCCAGCTCATTTTTTTTTTACTGTAGACAAAGTATCTAGAAATGGCTTAGGCATCACATTATTGTCAAAGTTCTTGTGCAAACAGCTGACACATTCTTTTCAATGACAGTTTCTAAAAAACAGCAGAATATTATGTGCTAGATATATGGTGCATGGATGCATATAAACGTGTGTCTGGAGGTCATTTTCGATGATGGAAATGCATCCTGTTCCATAAGGGAATCGTCTAAAACGAGGGAACAAGATTACTAATGGAGTCCATGGGGATATCGTTTCTCTGTTCAATTATGTTTTACCTATGTTTTACTATGCTACCTCCAGTGTTTCACCCAAACCTTAGCATTTCAAATGCTGTCCCACAACATTGTCTCACTTTCTCCTCCTGCGGATCTGTGAGTCCGGCACTCCTTCACATGTTACAGGTGAAGTGTCTCAGGAAGGGGCACTGTGGCAGACTCTGCTTGCTATCTACAAAAACCAAGTTTCTCTTCTTGGGCCCACATCTAGACTACCTTCCCCAGCCTCTTCCGTAGTTACTGTGGCTACGTGACTGAGTTCTAGCCAATGGAAAGTGAGCTGAAGTAATGTGTGCCACTTCTTGTCCTGCACCACAAAAACCCTCCAAATCATGTTGTCCCTTCTAGCTGATGGGATCATTGGATGGTGCCACACAGGCCCTTAGGAAACATCAGTTCTTAAAATGACTGTGTGGAGCAGAAACACACACACACACACACACACACACATCACCTCCCTGCTGATGTGGAATACCCCCGAACTATTCTGAGAGTGAAAATTAAACATCTGAGTGTAGAGCCATTACATGCTTGAATCTGTCTGTTGTCACAGTTTACCCTCAACAACCAAGCACAAAAATGTGTTCCAGGAAGTGGAATACTGACCCATTCAAGACTAAAGTTATTTGGCACTGACTGAATCAGATAGCAGTAGTAAGGCGGTAAAAGAGTCATTAAAATGAAACCCACAATGACCTGGAAGGCAGACCACAAGACCACATGCATGTTAAATCTGTGGTTCTAAAGAAGTTGCTGCAATAACCCAGAGGGATAGTGTGCATTGGCTGCTGCTGGGTTTAGCAAAGTACTACAGTGTTATAAGAAAGAGGGGAGTTCGAGCAGATTTTCTGGTTTATAGAGAGTGAGAGAAATAGAGAAAGTTCAGAAACTAAGAGCCTTAGGGTGTTAGAAAGATCTTTTGCTTCTGGACCCTAAACTATACAAGATATGGCCAAATTAAAAAAAAAGAAAAGAAAAAGCTTTGAACAACACAATTTCACTAGAACTTTCTATTAAGCCAAAAGAGCTTGGACTAAATGTCAGACCGAGAATGCTGCCCTCTCAGACCGATTGCTTCAGTTGGTCTTAAATAGACCTATTACTTTGAGAAAAAAGAGAAGTACGGGTTTGGAAGCAAAGAAACAAAGCAGACTTGAGGAATATGCTTAGGAAAGAATATAGAGCACTATTTCTGGCATACAAAATCAACTGGTTGCAAAAAAAAATGTTCTGACAATGTTTTTGAGGGAGTTGTTAGCGAAACAATGAGCCTGGACTTAAAAGGATGTGATTGTAAGGCTACACTGAGGTCTCAAATTTGCAAGAGAGGATTAAGTTCTATGAAAGTTTCTCTCTCCCCAAGGGCTGCATCCTCCCCAGTGCTCACTGCAGATGGGGCCTTGGGGAAAAACAGCGCCTGCAGGGCAGAGTCTTCACAAGGCCTGCCTGGGAGGGTCCCAGCACTATAGTGACCCAGTCACTGCGGTAGGTTTTCCCTCTCTCCTCTATCAAACGGGAGCTTCCAGTGTAGCTACTGAGTTACATCACTGTGTAGTGTGAAGTGTCATTCTTTCCTCCTACTATGATCTGTCATCACCATGGGAGGGAAGCAAGGTGGGTATTTTCATTCCCAGTTCATCAGTGAGGAAGCTAGACCCAGAGAGAGTATGACCATGGCTGTAGTTTTGGCCATACCACATGCCAAAATCTTGTCAGTTCAACCCTAGGGGGCTACAAATTGTCATTTTCAACTAGCTACATTGGTGTTCTGCACCAAAAGATACTCTGAATTCAGTCCCTGTTCAGTCAAACCCCCAACAATGACAGCAGTACATCCAGATAGTTAGCTGGCTGGATTTTGGACAGAATTCACTGCATGGATCTGCTGCCAGAAGTTTTGGGAGCGTAGTCGAAAATGAGGTTTATCTCCAGAACCCCCAAGCCAACGGCCAATTTGCTCAATTCATTCCCCCAATCAATCAATTTGGTGGGAATAAAGCTCACTCAAATTAAATTTTACCTTCAATTCCATCCTGTGCCTAAGGAAATTATTTCTCTCTTCCTTTCCTATTCCCTCTCTGTGAGTGCTTTAAATGAATGGTCTTGGATGGACGCACAGCTGTGAAGTTGGAGTAAGGCGTGTTCTCGTGTGTCTTTCCACTTTTCCTTCTGCATGCAAAAAGAGATATCACTCCTCTCCTTGTATCCCTTATAAAGAGATTCAAGTAAATAATTCATCTTTAGGGGACTCATTTCATTCTTCTAATTACCTTTTGGGCAGGAAACAGATTCTTTTAGCTGAATAGCCCTAACAATAATTGAAGTTGACATCAAGCATTGGAACAGAAATACAGCCTTAATGTAAAGGGGCAAAAATCCTTTGGAGGGCATCAGTGTGGTGTTAGGTGGCAGTGAAATGCTAGACCGCGGAGCAGGAGAGCAGACACAGAACTGTGCTACAGGACACATCTGTCCTTCAGAGTCGAGCAGCCACCACAGTAAATACCAAGTTCAGCAAAGGTGACCCCTCTAAGTAGACCCTGGGAGAGTCTGCTAGATAAGGCTCCACTATGACACTGAGAAGACGTATACTCATTCTCTTGTTTACTTTCCTAGTTTTAGATGATTTTTTGTAACAGCTTTTGATCAAGTCCTTATTTGTAATATAAGGGATTATAATTATTATAAAATGAAATCTGTAGTTCTGCTACTAACCACACTGAATGGCAGTGAACTAGCCTCTGAGCTCAGACTCTAAAGGAGTGAGCTCTTGCTCATCTGCAGACCCAGGGCCTGGTGGGGAGGTTGTGTGTGATGCAGGCATCCGGTCTCGGACTCCCTGGGGGTAGGGACATGAGCTCTGTGTTTGGCAGAGACACAGGGACTTCTCTCACTGGTCTCTGAACCTTGAGCTGCCGGGAGCTCCTGGCAGGGAGCCCAAATTGTTGTCCTGACTTCCAGCTCAGAAGATGAGCAAGTTTCTCAGAGGCTGGCCTATGGTTCCCCCCACCCCTGCCCGGAATCCCAGCCTCCAACCAGCTCTGGGAATGTGGGTGTTCCCCACACAGCTGTCCTTGCAGGATGCAGCTCTCTCATCCCCCAAACTCCCAGTCTCCTTCAATGCCATACAAGGCCTTCAGTAATGACACCTATCACTGGATACACCTTTCAAGTCTTTTCTGTCATTTCCTTTCCCGCCACATGCCTCTCTCCTCTCTTTTTCTTACTCCTTTTCTTCCTCTCTGTCCCTCCCAGACCTTTCACAATTGATCATGTTCTGCTCCTAGGATAAAACATAAACCCCTCACATGGTCTCTGTACTTGCTGTTCCCTCTGCCTGAAACCTCACTCCCTCTAATCTTCCTGGGCTAATTCTTATTCTCTATCATTTTCTTAGAAGGAACTTAACCTGAAACCTCATTTTCTCTGAAAGAACGGGTTGGAAACCTCGTTTTCTTGGAAAGAACTTCCTCTACCACCATTCCCCTGAATCTAAATTAAGTCTCCCTTTTATTATTTTTGTTGCCATAACACCCAAGTCTCTAAATGTATGGCAATTACTTCTAGTTTTAAATGTGTGTGTGTATGTAATTGTGTGTAATGCTTGCTGAGGCCCCTTGCCTGGAAAGTCTGCAGGCGGGATATGCCTGCATTTTCGGCCCTGCTCTGTGCCCCACACTTACCACCATAATGACTCAGAGGAGAGGCTCAGCACACAGTGAACTAGGGAGCTCGCCTTCTTCGTGGTGACCTTCTCTAAGCTTTAATCTTACTTCTAGAATAGGGTAGGATCCCTGACAGCAAGGGACATAGAACTTGAGGAGTCTGGCTCCTGGTTAAAAACCTATGTGTGATTTTCCAGAACTGATCCCAGGCCATTGCAAAGGCTTGCCCGGCAGGCCTCCCCACACCAGCCTAGGTGAGCTGCCAAGGCAGTCTCTGAGGGGAGTGCAGGCAAGTGGTCCCCCTGGTTGGCCACTGTTTCACATATCGGCATCCCTACTTCAGACGCCTTCATCCTAGGTCACTTTGTCTGAGGTCTCAGGCAGAGGTCATCTGCAGGCCTCTGCTGAGCTCCCTTGTGAGGTAGGAGGGGAAGGCCTTGAAGATTCTTCCCCTACTCTCAGTCCTCAGCGGTTTTCCATTGCCAGACCTCCCCGCTCACCCTCTCTCCCCACTCCAGGGCCCATCATAGGTGTTTGCTGAGCATTCTGTCTAGGCTCCCTTAACAGGGAGAAGACCAACCTCCCCCACCTACCCCACCGTGCTCATCCACCTGATGTTCAACCAGTGTGCCATCCCAGAAGGGAACATGGAACAGGAGGAGTGACATGTTCTCCTCTTTAAGCCTCTTGCTTTCACCATGTGTCCACTCATTCATTCCTAGCTTGTTGCTTTAGCAGATTACTCTGAGACCTGGAAGCTCAGCTTGCTCTCTCCCAGCTCAGCTGAGCCCCTGACTTAACACAGGGCTGTCTTTATTGTGACACAGGAAGAGATCCCAGGGGTGACCCATCCCAGCCTTTACCACCCTCCAGGCTGCAGCCATTCTGGCCTGTGCCACAGCGTCTCTGACCAGATGCAGTCCTGCCACCTCTATCCTGTCTGCTTGATGCCCCTCTCACCCTTGAGATCTCAGCGCACATGTCAGCCTTCGGGGGAGTCTTCCTGACTCTGGGTGGATGCCAGTCTACCATCATATGCCCTCATAGCACCCCGTGTCTCTCCTTCACAGCACCCATCTTGGCTTATAATTCCAGACTTCTCTGTGACGTCTCACTTCATGTCTATCTTTGTAATGACTCTCTGTGGCATCTGGGAAAGAGATTTTGAACACTTTTAGCTCCCCAGTGCCTGGCACAGTCTCTGATTTTCAGTTGATATGATTCGTTCCCAGTATTTGTTAAACGAATGATCGGTATTTGCCTACCCAAAGCACAAGTTCGAGCAGTTGTTAACCTTAACCATGGAATGTTAAGGACAAAAGAGGTGACACAGAAGATGAAGGTGATCCATCGATAGTCAAGACCACTCTGACAGCATAACAACCAGGTTTCGAGTCAGTTATTATAGAGGAGGGCAAGCAATGGAGCCACAGCACATCTGTACAAGGTCAACAAGGCTGAGGGATTTATAGAAAGAGCATGACCTGGAGGCAGCTTTAGCTCCTCCACACGCCCCTGTGTGACTTTGGGAGCCTCACCTCATCTTCCACAGAACCGTCTTTCCAACTGGATTCTCAAAGGCCCATTCTGAAGAACATACAAAACCTACATTCGAGGTATTACTAACGCCATCAGGAGAAGGTGAGAATGAATTCGGGTTGACCTTCAGACCCATGGGTCCACAGGAGGAACATGAGATGACTGCATGAATCACACCAGATCAGCCAGAAGAAATAAAAATGT
The DNA here is from genome assembly GCF_014824575.4 of Sturnira hondurensis. Taxonomy (NCBI): domain Eukaryota; kingdom Metazoa; phylum Chordata; class Mammalia; order Chiroptera; family Phyllostomidae; genus Sturnira; species Sturnira hondurensis. The sequence continues at coordinate 6,768,099 of NW_028080032.1, read as the reverse complement.
ACTCACATCCAGGGACTTTTGTGACAATTTGACACACAGTGGCTCCTCTGAATTTTCGACCAAATTGACTGCTCCTTTGGAGTCCATGGCAAGCCAAATCCAGATGCTTATAATACCCTGAGCTCAATTATTGCCTTTTCCCTTCTTGTTTGCCAAGTTCCTCTTCTGCCAACGAGCTCTGTGAATCGGCCACCACTTGCCAGTCCTCACCTATAGCATTCAGTTTGATCATCCTTTTCTGAAGAAGAAGCAGATGGGATCTAAGTTCTCCCTCTGTCCCCAAGGGACATGGTTACCAATATGTCTGGATCGGTTAGAATCAGCTCAAATTAAGTGGGGTGTGTGTTTGCCTTTGGGTAAGATTGTGTTTGTTTGTTTTTTTTAAAGAAACTGGGAAAGTGACCAAGAACTGTATAAAAATTTTTTTTCTGAAAGGGATGCCTCATCTAGTTCTCACAGCACAGGAAGCTGACACTGAAGGTAACATTTGTCCCCCCACTGATTTTATCCTCCAATGAGCAAATCCCACCTTCTCATCCATTTTTATGCCATGGGTTGGGGGAGTTCTACAGGAAAGAATTTGCACTTTCTTTTTCTGTCCCTCTGGGTGTCATGAAAACAACCTTCACTTTTCTCTCATGCCCTTGAAGCAACACCTTCCCTGAGGCAATGCAGATGTGTTGGTTTTGTAACTTAAAAGGGGGAGAGGGTGTCAAAGCCTTGACCTAAGGAAACTGTACCTGAAATGTGGAGGCTGCTGAGAAAGGAGGGGAACCTCTTGCTGAAAGCTCTCAGAGCCACCAGACATCTGACCTTGGGATGGCTGAGGTGAGGGTGCTGACACCAAATCTCAAGCAAAGATAGCAGTGTAGGGACCAAGCAAACACCACAGCAGCATCAGAAGCATGAACATCAGACCTGAAGAAAGAAGGGATTGTAAGCACCAGGCAAGACCAAGACAGTCTTAGGTTCAGCTCCAGAGGAAGAGGGAATGACCTGAGGTGAGGGCTCTGAGTGGGGAAGGCCTCAGGAGCCAGACCAGGGAGTGAAGCTTGGTGCCTGAGCAATGCCACAGCTACCCTGTCCAGGTTTGGCATGTGGCAGGGGCTTAAGGCAAGCATTCATTCTTCTTCAACCTGTGTGTCCAGTGACTGCTTTCAGTCTGTGAGGCAGGGTGCCCAGCCATCACCCTGGGGCAGGAGGGGCAGCTCTAGGCAGGGGCTTCTGAGGAGGTCCCGGGGGTCCCTTGACAGTCAGTTTAAGTGGGCTAGCCTGTCAACCTGGGATGTACCAGAAGCATCCAATTAAAGCCTTTGATGCCCCCCAGTNCAGGGAGTGAAGCTTGGTGCCTGAGCAATGCCACAGCTACCCTGTCCAGGTTTGGCACGTGGCGGGGGCTTAAGGCAAGCATTCATTCTTCTTCAACCTGTGTGTCCAGTGACTGCTTTCAGTCTGTGAGGCAAGGTGCCCAGCCATCACCCTGGGGCAGGAGGGGCAGCTCTAGGCAGGGGCTTCTGAGGAGGTCCCGGGGGTCCCTTGACAGTCAGTTTAAGTGGGCTAGCCTGTCAACCTGGGATGTACCAGAAGCATCCAATTAAAGCCTTTGATGCCCCCCAGTTCAGTGCCATGGCCACAGAAGACACAAACCTGAGAATAGTTTCCCCAAGGCCACGTGGGCAAGGTCACTCCCATGACCCTGCTTCCGGTCCCCTATTTCTCTCAGAGTTGGCAGGATCAGGGCAAATAAGAGATGGTTATAAATTCCAGTCAGACAAGGCTAGGTTGACTTGCCAGTTTGTTGTTTTCTTTTTCTGTTTTTCTTTAGCTGTGTAAATTTACCTTGCTCTAGATGAATTTCACAGGAGGAAAATTGATATTTTAGCATCAAGACTTTTAATTAAAAGGCTTTAAAACTTTTTTTTGAGGTATTTATTACCTGTGCTTACTTCACCTAGCTCTCAAACTACAAAGGACCATCTCAGCCATCCATCCCTTGGGTATTAGGAGCACAAAGCAATACACTCCCCAAGCCCGGCCTTGGAAAAAGTATTTTATGTGATACCAGGGATATAAAACTGCATGCACGTGATAATGTGTGTCTGCATACACATGTGTGTGCCTCTGTGTGTGTAATATCAATATAGTTCTGTCTAGAATTTGAAGTGATTTGCGTCTTCTATTTCACATTTTCACTTCATCTCTTTGCAATAAGTATTACGTTCATAACCAGGGAAGAAAACAATAGAACTGTCTGTTTTGAAAAAAACTAGATGGTTAAAAAAAAAAAACTAGATGGTGACTTCCTGGCACTCAAAATTATCGTTTATTTTTATCTCTGAGAACTGTGTTTATGGATTGCTGAAATTTAATGCAACTGGGCGTAGTGACAACAGAAAGGCCTGAGGTCCACAGCTGGAGTCAGCTCCCTAACCCCCACCCCATTCTAGAGTCTTTCTTCCCTCTGTTCCTCTGGCCTGAGCCAGGTGCTCTCTCCCTCCCCTACTTCCACCCCTACAATTCTCCCACCCCCACCCTCAAGACACCATTTTACAATTCACTTTCATATTTCAATTTTTTTAAAAAAATTAAAGTTGTTGAGGTAACATTGGCTACTAATGTGCAAATTTCATGGGTTCAACACTACAATTCAACATCTGTATACTTGCCATCGACGTCTCTTTTCCTTCTGCCACCATACACTTTGGCCCCCTTGCCCTTGTCACCTTTCCCTCCCCATCTCCTCCTCTGGGAATCACCATTCTGAGGTCTGTGTCTGTGAGTTCCTTTGTCTTGTTTGTTACTTTTTTGTTTTCTATTCCATGTATGAGCGAAATCATATGGGTTGTGTCCTTAAGTGCATTTCCTTGGGTTTGGCGTGTCACGAAGGAAGAAAACAATCCTGACGCCGTTGAGCCTTGCTCAGGAACGCAGGGATGGTGAACTGTCAGTCAGCTCATTCCGACTTTGTGCCCACGAGATGTGACAACAGCTCTCATTGGTCTTCTGACTGTTTCATCCTGTTTCAACTGAACAGGTTCTGCTTATAATTTTTCCAGGAAAAAATTATCAGCCTGAACTAAATTTTGTATTGTCTTTTTTTAATTCAGAGGAAACCCCCCACTTTTTTGGACTTTTTTCCCCCTGAGTATAGTCAGTTCTTCTGATAGTTAACATCCTATTGTTCCTTCCAGGTTGTGCCCCCCAGCTTCTCCAGACTTCATGTTCACATGAGTCATCACAGGATCGTGTTAGAGAGCAGATTCTGATCCAGCAGGTCTGGGGTGGCACCTGAGACTCTGCATTTCTAATGAGCACCCAGGTGAAGCCAGTATTGTCATTCTGAGACCACACTGTGAGTGATGAGGCTGTGGCTCACCCAGAGGCATATGGAAGGTTAAAGTAGGTGCCACATTATACCCAGATAGTCTTTTTATTGTACACCCTGTTAGCTCTCGTATCTCTGTATTTAGCCAGCTCTAAATAAAGCAGTTAACTAATGCATACTGTTATTTTAATAGTACTAGGTAAATAAAAAGGTGAAACTTAAGCAGCAGAATTATTGAACATCTCATCCCCTAAGTTGTCCAATCTTTGGCCTTTCTTAGAATGCTTATCCCCGTGTCTAACACTTCCAGTATCTACTTTGGGGCCGTGTGCCTGCTACATCTAAGTAGTCTAGTGTGGTTATTTACAGAACTTTCTTTGGGGCCTACTCTCATTGGGTCGGATTCACTTATGGGCTGTGTAATTCTGTGCACGCTGCTCAGTTCTCTGAGCCTCACTTCATTCATGGGCTAAAGGAAGGGAATTAAACCCACCCTACACAAACTCTACACAATGGTTGTGATATCTAAGTGAGATCCTGGCCTATGAAAGGTTGCTCCAAAAATGATAGTTATTAATGTTAATGACTCTTGTGGCCATGGCTGCTTTCTGAAGTCACAGGCAAGCACGTGGGCATTGTTTCTAACCCTATAGTCTCTTCTAAAATAACTTAAGTCCCTGATGTCCCTCCTATTTCCCTCAACCCTCACTGTATTATCTCCACCAATCTTGACCTTGATGTTAACACGTGTCTGAGAGTCTGAGCTTGCCATGATGCTCAGAGAAAGTGGACAGAGCACTCACAGTCAGCCTCTCTTGAGTCTCACTTCATTTTTACCCATATACAATAACAACTGCTTAGCTACTTAACACAAAAACAAAAACTATAGCTGTTCCTGAGGATTGCATACTAATGTGGATATCCAGTAACTTGAGAGACTGCAGTGCTGGATTACTTATTTGCTTACAAAGATAATTATTATTTATTCACTGGCAGTTTGTTTGTTGCCATGTTAATTGGATTGTATGAATACTTTGAGGAAGAAATTACAAATGCCTTTCACCTGGCATCCCAACTCTGTTCCACTAATTGGTAATGGTCGTCCCAGAGTATGGTGTTGAGAAAGTCCGAGGCCGCTTCTGTTTGTTCGGGAAGAAGTGCCATGGCCATTTCTGCTTTAAACCACAGGGAGTTCCTTTCCTTCTTACCTCCCCAACTTAACCTTACCTTCATCTTATACTACAAAACCCTGGTGAAAATGCCTATTTCTTGGATTAGTTTTATAAATGTTATAGTCCTGACCTGGTCAGATGTTAAATTCAGCAGGAAATCCCAGTAGAACAAGAACTAATTTTCATGTTCAGAATCATTTACAGTAGGTCCTTGAATAGCAAGTTTCCTTCAAGACGGTTTGTTATAACATTGGTGAGATGCTAGAGGAACCTAACTCTTATTCATATTAATTAGCCTAGGATAAAATTGGTTTCATGATATGTTTTTTCATTGCAGTTCCAAGAACATATCAATAATGCTAAGTGATGATTTACTCTATTATTATTTATTCACTGAGAACCTACTCGATGCCTGACAGGCCCTGTGTTAGGCACCCTCTTGAGTCATCCTGAGAGTATGGACCCACCAGCTGTGTTTTCTTTCATATCGACAGGAGCACCTGTGAATGCAAACAGAGCTCCTTATTCTCTCTTGTCAGGGGCTCTTGGATTTCAAACATCAGAACAAATATTATTTTCCTAAGAGTGTTTAATAAACCTGATTTCCTTTAAACTTAAAAGAAAATGTCCCAGTTTTTAAAATTCTCTAATAAATTCCAGCATTTTCCACAGTAGAGGGAGAAACAGGGCTACCTTTTCTGAAAACCAACTGTTATAATCCCAACATCTTACCACAACATATGCATTTCCCAAGACTGAAGCAGGAGAGGAGAGTGGGCTAGTCCTGTAAGGTAAACTCACTCCTCACAGGGAAATTCATTGGGCAGCTGCTGTCAGATGCACTGGGCATGACATTATCCCAGAGATGAGGCATGGGCTTTGAAAACAGCTACATATGCTTATAATATTCATTTTTTAAACATATATACTCTTTTTAAAGTATATGTTATTGATTATACTATTACAGTTGTCCCATGTTTTTCTCCCCTTTATTCACCTCTGCCCTGCAACCCCCATCCTTTTTTATCTCTCCCCACTAAGTTCACATCTGTGGATTGTACATACAACTTCTCTGGCTTCTCCATTTCCCATACTATTCTTAACCTCCCCCTGTCTATTTTGTACCTACCTATTATGCTTATTCCCTGTACCTTTTCCCCCTATTTTTCCCCTCCCCCACTGATGACTTTCCAGATGACATATACACTCTTTATCTTGCAAATAACCAATTGGAAGAAATACTAAGGAGAGGATAACATTTTAACCACCAATAGGAGCCTTGACAGTCTTTTAACCCTGAAGGTTTACCCTTTTTCATTTGCATTGTTATGTTGGGATCTGAGGATGTCATCTGTCCCATTTCTTTGAGTAGCTGGTCCAGTCCCTCACATCTCATGAATGGTCTGTATAAACCTTTCTCTCACCACTGTCCCTTTCTTTTCTTCTTTTCCAATTTATCTTTCATTACCGTTGACTCCTAGAAGAAAACGCATAGGCAATAAACTTGTTGACATTGGTCTCAGCAAAGTTTTTTTATTTTATTTTAATTTTTTTAAAGATTTTATTTATTTATCTTTAGAGGGGAAGGGAAGGAGAGAAGGAGAGAAATATCAATGTATGGTTGCCTCTCATGAGTCCCCTGCTGGGAACTGGCCTGCAACCTAGGCATGTGCCCTGACTGGGAATCAAACTGAGATCGTGTGGTTTGCAGGCCCGTGCTCAATCCACTGAGCTACACCAGCCAGGGCTTAGCAAAGTTTTTTTAGACATGTCTCCGAGGGCAAATACAACAACAGCAAAAATAAACAAAGGAACTACATCAAACTTAAAAAATTTTTTTTAAACTACTGAATGGGAGAAGATATTTGCAAATGATATGTCTAATAAGGGATTAATATCCAAAATATATAAAGAACTCCTTTAATTCATTTAAGTAGACAGAAGCCTTTCTCTTAAGCACTTTAAGTTATCCTAAATAGAGTGTGCCTTGTGCCTGGACTCCCACCAAGTCCAGAAGCTCTATCACCCATTGTGCTCCCTCCACCCAGCACTCTGGCCTTCGCATGGGCTGCGCTCTCCACCTGGAGTGATTCTAACATGCCCTCTTCTCCTAGTTAAGTCTTCCTCTTTCTTCAGAGGTCAGTTAGAGCGCTTCCTCAAGAAAGCCTTCCCCGACTTCTCTTCCTATTGAATGATCTCACGACATCTACACTTCCCCTTGGTACAATTTTATATGCAGGTGCTTATTTGGTTAATGTCTCTACCCCCACCAGACTTAACAGTCACAGGCAATGCAAAGATTGGCTTCAATTTTGCTTCCAGAGGAATTACCAGCATCTAGCACCTTTCTTGGCCCATAGAGGGTGTGCAAGAACTATCTGCTAGGTATAACCATGAAAAAAATTTCATCGATCAAAAATTATTATTATGTTTTACCCACAACTGAGTGTACTACAATAAAAGTTTTTTCCTGGGCTTTAATTTACTATGTGGGCTTGATTGATTAAATGATTGGCTACTTTATGAAATTCAACCTCCAGCCCCCAACCCTCCTTGAAGTCCAGCAGACTCAAAGTTCCAACCTTCTAATCATGTGATTGGTCTTTCTGGTGGCCAGCCCCCATCCTGATGCCAGTTAGGGACCAAACCTGAGTTGCCTCATTAGCATAAGAAAGACACCCCCATCACTCAGGAAATGCCAAGAGTTTTCAAAGCTTCAGTGCTAGGAACTAGGGATAAAGACCAGATACATTCTTCATTCTAACACAATCATCATTTTAAAAGTTGTAATGAAATAATGTAATTTTGTTTCATTGAATGTAGGGACAGGGGAAGAGGCCCTCTCTAACACTGGAGGCAGAGGTAAGTTGGTCAAAATCTTTGTTATTGAAGTAACCTGGTGATACATCCTGAGAATCTTAAAGTGTTTGCACTTTTTGCCCCAGTAACCTCATGATTTAGAATCTAGGATAAGGAGGCGTTCAGAACTATATAGAAAGATTTACCTGCAAGGAGGTTCATCACAGTGTCACTTATTTATTTACAGGGTGGGGCAAACATACTGAATAGGTGTACAGTTGTAAATACATGAAACAGAGTTTATTTCTATATTATTATTTATGAATTATTTTCCATATGAACAATTCTAAACCTACTTTTGCCTTATCCTGTTTTTAATTTTTCAATTTTAGTTGGTACTCAATATTATGTTTTAGTAGTTTCAGGTGACAGTACAGTGTTATTTTTTATATAAAGATTGAAAATATAAAAGTGCAGTGATAGGGGACCGGGGGAATAAATTATGGCAAATTCACACAATGAAATAATATGCAGTTATTAAAAGCTTTTCCACAGAATGATTAATGACAGAGAAAAATATTTAAGCATACTACTGAGTGAAAAAAGACAAGATTTGAAGACCTGAATACCCTATGGGAGGTAAAATTGTGGCTGATTACTCTTTAATATTTTTTCTGTGATTCCTATAATGATTTTATTATTTTTATAATCAGTATTAAAAGAACGAAATCCCTTTCTTTTAATGTTATTAAAAGAAAACTTTCTTTAAACCACTCAGGACCTAATTGAAAACCACATACAAATTATAATCACAAGTTATTCTTTCTCATTCATTATTACTTGGCACCAACTCCTTTGACATTAATTAAGAGTGCAGTTTATGGCTGAGTATAATAAAGCTTCCCATCTTTCCAAATTTCCCATAAATTTTCACAAGCTGCCCTTCTCCATAATTTGTTTGGATTAAGGATTGTTGCTTGCTATCGTCTCTGGCCGCCTGGGAGAAATATGTGCCAGCCAATGTATGGCGGAGCATGCCTCCTGCACCCTGGCCCCATCCATCTCTCTCAGCTCTGGCAGGTTGTTAAAGGGAGGCTGGATAACAAGCCCCATCACTCATCACCTGCCTTTGGTGTCTGGGGAGCCCTAGAGCACGTCTAAGAATCACTTTCAGCAGAAGGTGAGCTCCTGTTGACAGTAAACTTGAGCCTAATTCAAAGACATAAACTTTCTCCCAAACTAACAGAAACATAGCTCTTACTCTGCACTTTAATAATATCTCCCGTGTTCTCCCAAGTCAGCCTTTCCAGGACTGCAGCAATCTACATGCCACGGTGACCAGAGTCATTTCCTGTTTCTTGATTCCTGGCATGAGCCACTCCTAAAGTCCCTCCGTGCCAGGAATGCACCTTTCTCTCCAGTCCCTCATCTCTACAGCCTCGTCAATGTCTGACATGTGTTGGTTATCAAAACTCCTATGCTACACAGACTTTTATACATCTGTGAGCAAGGCGATCATACATTGTAGTTTGCCTGGGACAGTCTTGGTTTCAACAGGTTGTGCTAAAATAGTTATTAAGAGTGTCCCCCCTTTTTTCAAAAGTATCCCCAGGTGAACAACAAATTGCATGTTGCCTTATCTACAGAGGAAGTGTATGTCTTTAATGTTCATAAAAGACTGTAAATATCCCCGAATTAAATATCTCTAGGAAAGTTTAAAAAGTAGGGTAGAAGAGAATTCTCTTATTTTAAAATATATTTTATTGATTATGCTATTACAGTTGTCCCATTCCCTCTCCCCCCTTTATTCCCCTCTGCCCTGTGCACTCCCTCCCACTAGCATTCCCCCACTTTAGGTCATGTCCACGGGTCATATATATAAGTTCTTTGGCTTCTACATCTTCTATATTATTCTTAGCCTCCCCTGTCTATCTTCTACCTACCATTTATGCTACTTATTCTCTGTACCTTTTCCCCACTCTCTTCCCACCCACTCTCCCACTGATAACCCTCCATGTGATCTCCATTTCTGTGATGCTGTTCCTGTTCTAGTTGTTTGCTTAGTTTGCTTTTGTTTTTGTTTTAGGTTTGGTTGTTAATAGCTGTGAGTTTCTTGTCATTTTATTGTTCATATTTTTTATCTTCTTTTTCTTAGATAAGTCTCTTTAACATTTCATATAATAAGGGGTTGGTGATGATGAACTCCTTTAACTTGACCTTCTCTGGGAAGCACCTTATCTGCCCTTCCATTCTAAATGAAAGCTTTGTTGGATAGAGCAATCTTGGATGTAGAGCAATCGGATGTAGGGCCTTGCCTTTCATGAGTTGGAATACTTCTTTCCAGCCCCTTCTTGCCTGTAAGGTTTCTTTTGAGAAATCAGCTGACAGTCTGATGGGAACTCCTTTGTAGGTTACTGTTTCCTTATCTCTTGCTGCTTCTAGGATTCTCTCCTTCATTTTAAACTTGAGTAATGTAATTATGATGTGTCTTGGTGTGGTCCTCCTTGGGTCCAACTTTTTGGGGACTCTCTGAGCTTCTTGGATTTCCTAGAAATCTATTTCCTTTGCCAGGTTGGGGAAGTTCTCCTTTACTATTTGTTCAAATAAGTTTGCCACTTGTTGGCCTTTCTCTTCCCCTTTTGGTACCCCTATGATTCAAATGTTGGAATGTTTAAAGATGTCCTGGAGGTTCCTAAGACTCTCCCCATTTTTTTTGAATTCTTGTTTCTTTATTATGTTTTGGTTGAATGCTTATTTCTTCCTTCTGGTCCACACCATTGATTTGAGTCCCAGTTTCCTTCTTGCCACTGTTGGTCCCCTGTACATTTTCCTTTATTTCACTTTTCATAGCCTTAATTTTTTCCTCTAACTTGTGGCCATATTCAACCAATTCCATGAGCATCCTGATTACTGGAGTTTTGAACTGTGCATCTGGTAGGTTGGCTATCTTTTCATTGCTTAATTGTATTTTTTTCTGGAGCTTTTATCTGATCTTTCATTTGGGCCATTTTTTTAAATCTCAGTGCATCTGTTATGTAGTAAGAGGTGGAACCTTAAGTGTGCACCAGGCAGGGCAACCCACGTCGCTGCATTGTGTTGCTGTATGTGGGGGAGGGGTTTGAGAGAGAACAATACCTCTTGCTCCACTCTGTCAGTTTTCAGTCACTTCCTCAGCTACCCATATCAAATGGGGCCCTTCTGGTGCTGATTCCTGGGTGGGAGCTTGTGTACATTCTAGGACCCTGTTGGCCTCTCCAATGAACTCACCTGTGAGGCTGGCAGTTTTTCCCACTGCCGCCTCAACCTCCACAGGTATTCTCAATCAGAGGTTTGAGGCTTTATTTCCATGTGCTGGAACCCTGGGTTATGCAGTCTGTCTCTCTCCCCAGTTGTTCCTCCTGGTTTATCTGCTCATAAATATGGGACCACCCACTCCACGGTCCGCCACCTCGCCAGTCAGCCAGCTGCCTCCTGGACCATTCCAGCCCTCCAGCCACTGCCTTGCCATGAGTCCTCTCTGCCCGGCTGCTTGTCTCCACCCCTCTTACTGGTCTGGATGAATGCTTCTTCTTTAACTCCTTAGTTGTCAAACTTCCATACAGTTTGATTTTCTGTCAGTCCTGGTTGTTTGTTGCTTTTAAATTTATCATTGTTCTTCTTTTGGTTGTGCAAGGAGGCACAGTGTATCTACTTACAACTCCATCTTGGCCGGAAGTCCTAAGTGAGAACTCTCCATCATAAAAAGTCTAAGCTGAGAAAACAAAAAAATTCAAAGAAAGAGTGTTAAGGCATGGTGGATGGTGCAGCTCCAAAGCACTTGTAGGATACAGATTTTTGATCCCAGATTTTAGCAGGTAACAAACACCCACTTGATTTTTGAGGCTCGGTAGGAGAAAGGAGATCTACAGGCTCTTCCTTTGTTCCTGACACAGATGCTTCAGCTTTTGTTCTGAGAGAATTTTGGGTTGGACCCACTCCTCAGCAAGTGGAAGCCTCGGTCTTTTTAGACCCATCTTCCAGTTTTGACTAGCTCTTCAGGCCACAAAGAGGCTCTCAGTCTTGGTGACTGGAAGGCACCCTGGTGTTCCCACGTATCTCCAGGCTGAGTGGCATGCCAGCTCTGTTCCGCCTCGTCCCTGGCACCCCCGCAGCCTGAGCTCTCTCTGGGGTCCTGATAGCTCTGCACAGACCATTGCAGGGACCACTTAGTCCTTGCTGGTTTCAAACCTCTTCCCTTCAGCCATGTTTCACAATCACCCTTGAGAGACTCTAAAGAACCCTGAGATGAATGCATTTTAGAAACCTCCCTTTTGGGGTTTGGCAATGCATAATCACTTATAAAAGTTCCAGGAAAAAAAGAAATACAACCAAGAAGAATGTTTAACTGCTCAGCCCAGTTTTCCCAATATTGTCTGACTGTGGACCTCCCTTTTTTTTTTCTGTAATACCTATTATTCTCAGTATTAGGGAAATCCTGCCCTAATTTCTCTCTATTAAATTAGGTTTTGAATAGAATCACTGTCCAGCTGCTAAGGTAGTTTCTGCCCTCTAATGAAACCAGGGGTATCATAACTTTTTTTCCTAAGCTGGTGTTTATTGCAAGAAGCCACATGGCCTGAAGCCGACACCATCTTTCCCTGGAACTCTTGATGCCCTAGCAACTGTGTGCCCTAGCAGCTGTCTCCAACAGCCGCCCTCCCTCTATGTCCCTTTTTCTGCCATAAAAATACTTTAATTAGTACTAGGATGAGACTTAAGACAAAAAAATCACTCCTGCAGCGTGGGGCAGTGGCGTGGTCTCCACCTGGAGTGTAGTGGAGACAGAAACCAGGCATGAAAGTAGAGAATAACTTATAGAGCAAACATAGTCCAGGATAATAAGGGGAAACCCATGAGCCTTCTACTGTGGCAAGTAAGTACTTTTCATTGTTTTCATGATCACTTACATGCTAGACATGTAACTGTAGCAATGGGTAGTATATGGCACTTCCACCTCAGAAACCAGATTTTGTCAATAGGGCTCCAGTAGCCCAAAGGAGTGATGATAACGTGGACCTTGGGAATCAATAAAGTCACAGCTGTGTAAGTCTGAGAACAGAACAGGGCTTGGTTACAATGAAGGAGATGAGAAAAGAACACATCCTGTGGCAAAGCAGCCTTGAGGTTGAACCCCTGAATAACTGAACTAGAACTATAGAACTTTCTAAATCCTACCAGACTAGGAAAAGAGTCTGAGGAAGGCTGGGCCTAAGGTGGAGTCAATGACCTCATCTGAGAATTAAAAACTTGCAGTGGTAGAAAGAGATTACACTTTTGAAACCCACATGTTTCTTCTAGAAAAGCCACCAAATTCTGTTTCCTTTGTGAGTGACCTACTCTAGATTTATTTAGTTATCTATTGCCATAATAATGTTGCTTGATTAACAGATGCACAACCTCAGGGGCATTTATCACTCGTGGATTTGGGGTCATCTAGACTGCTCGGCTGGTCTTGACAGGGCTCACTCATGGATCTGGGGCTGGCTGGCTGGCAACTGGTAAAGGCTGGCCTTGGCTAGGACAACTGGGGCAAGTATCTCCGCTTTGTGCAGGGCCTCTGGAGATCTGGGCTCAAAAGTGTCACTGTCACCTCTTCCACTCTCTGTTGGCCAAAACAAGCCCAGATCCAGATGGCGAAGACATAGACTTCACCTGGTTAGTGAGACAAACGGAAGAGTTATGTGGCAAAAATTGTGGGGAGAGGTGAAGAGTCGGGGCTAGTCACAAATTACGTTATCACAGGGGCAATGACTATGATACCTGCTTAGGTATTATTACCAACAATTTAAAAAAATTAACCAAGGCTTTCATTTCACAGCTGGAGATAATGGTTAATGTGTAAGTACTGGAGTGACTCTATTTACCTATGTGGCAATAAAAAACACAGAGCTGGCTTAAATCATGAAATGAGCACTTTAGGAGAAACATTCTTTCAGGTGTGGGGCTCTCATGGGTCCTTCAGACCCATCCTGGGAACCAGAGAGGGAAGGGTGGTGCTTCTCTATAGCATATGCCCAATAAATGATGTTTACAAGCATGTGTATGCTTCATTTCAGCCTCACAATTCTGTGAAATGGCCAGAGCCTTGAGAATGATCTCCATTTCCGCCTGAGGCCAAGAGAGGCTTAGGCACTGTGCAGGTCACGTTGCAGAAATGACAGTGCCCGGACAGGACCCGCTCCTCCCAGCTCCTCACCCTGGGTTGAGTTTTCCCTCTGCCCTCTCAGCTACCTCCTGCAGACTTCCCCCTCCTGTCCCTGAGCATCCTTGGCACCCCATTCCAATGGCTGCGTGTGGATGTCCATAGCAGGAGGGGATGGCTTCCTGTTCTCTGCCAGTTTGGACAGAATCCTCACATGCCAAGGCCACAACTAACAATTTCACTGGCTGAGACAACAGCTTTAGGAGTTAAATGAATGCACAGTTGAAGAGTTTGCCTGTCTTCAGGGGGCACTTATTTTGTTTCTACTTGTTCTTTTGCCAGCTTCTTGGGTAGCTGTTATGATTGTGCTGGTGCATTTTCAAGAGATGCTAATAACACTGCAGAGAAAAGCAAGTGAAAAGCAAGACTGTAGCCATCACTGGTCATAGAGAGGATGCAAGGAGAAGCCCTTCTCTAGCTGCAGAAGCTATGAAACATTACCACTCACACCCCAGGGGAGGAAACCCAAGGATGAGAACATCTGGGAACTTCCAGGCAACAAAATAAAAATGTCATCACACTATATCAATGGCCTAGAAAAAGGAGTAGGGTGAGGAAGTCCGGATGAGAGAATCACTTGTAGTAGTGACAGCCTGCTCTTGCCACCCACAGATATTTCTTCTGGCGCCAATTTTAGGTAGAAAGACATGTACACAGCCCCTGCTAACAGATCGAGTGCTAGAACGTTTATTTTCTTAGCCTATTCTCTATTCATGTGGTAATTTCCTAAGAGGAAAATCAACATGCTGCTTGAAGAATGCCTGGACTATTTCTCCCATCACATAGCCATGTATTTTCATTTAAACCTACTGGGTGTTCACTGCTTGCAGCTGACAGCACTCATTCTCATTTTTTATCAAGTCTGCTGAGAATCAAACAGTAAATTCCCATTTGGAATTTGAAAATAAAATTCTCTTTCAAAATAATGTGGCTTGGGACACACCAGTGAAACAAAACTTATGGTCGTAGAGAGGACAGAAACTGTGTGGATATAGGGGCAAAAAGGAGCCACAAAAAGGAGCAAGTGTGTTCCCAAGATGACTCAGTAAAGGTGGAATCCACATTTCCAGGCAAGCTGAGAAAGTCTTATTGGAGGGCAGTGCTGTTTCATAGAGCTTTCTGCAGGGATGGGAATATTCTATACCTGTGCTGTCCAATGTGGTAGCAACCAGCCACATGTGGCCTTGGGGCACTTCAAATGTGGCTAATGCAACTGAGGACCTGAATTATTAACTTAACTTTTTTCAATTATTTTTTATTGATTATGTTATTATAGTTTTCCCAATTTTCTCCCTTTTACCCCTCCAACCTGTACCCCACCTTCCTTCAGGCAAACCTCACACCATTCTTAATGTTCATGGGTCACCCCTATAAGTTCCTTGGCTACTCCATTTCCTATACTGTACTTTACATCCGATGGCTATTCTGGAACTACCTATTTGAACTTCTTTTTTTTCTTTCAATTTTTTCTTTATTTTTAAGTATATTTTATTGATTATGCTATTAGAGTTTTCCCAATTTTTTCTCCCCTCTATCCCCGCTCTGCCCTGCACCCCACCACCCTCCAGCATTCCACCCCCCCACCTTAGTTCATGTCTATGGGTTGTACATATAAGTTCTCTGGCTTCTTCATTTCTTGTACTATTCTTAACTTCCCCCTATTTTTAAAGCCTACCAATTATGCTCCTTATTCCCTGTACCTTTTCCCCCATTCTTCCCCTCCTTTTCTCCACTGATAATACTCCATGTGATCTCAATTTCTGTGATACTGTTCCTGTTCTAGTTGTTTGCTTAGTTTGTTTTTGCTTTTGTGTTTTTTTTAGGTTTAGTTGTTGATAGTTATGAGTTTGTTGTCATTTTACTGTTTACAGTTTTTTTTATCTCCTTCTATGTATTACATAAGTCCCTTTAACATTTCATATAATAAGGGCTTAGTGATGATGAACTCCTTTAACTTGACCTTATCTGGGAAGCACTTTATCTGTCCTTCCATTCTCAATGATAGCTTTGCTGGATAGAGTAATCTTGGATGTAGGACCTTGCCTTCCATGACTTCAAATACTTATTTCCAGCCCCTTCTTGCCTACAAGGCTCCTTTTGAGAAATTGGCTGATAGTCTTCTGGGCTCTTCTTTGTAGGTAACTATCTCCTTTTCTCTTGCTGCTTTAAGATTCTCGCCTTATCTTTAATCTTGGGCAACTTAATTATGATGTGTCTTGGTGTATTCCTCCTTGGGTCCAATTTCTTTGGAACTCTCTGGGCTTCCTGGACTTTCTGAATGTCTACTTCCTTTGCCAGATTGGGGAAGCTTCCCTTCATTATTTGTTCAAATAAGTTTTCAATTTCTTGCTCTTCCTCTTTTCCTTCTGGCAACCCAATGATTCAGATGTTGGAGTGCTTAAAGTTGTCCCAGGGGTTCCTAAAACTCTCCTCATGTTTTTGAATTCTTGTTTTTTCATTCTGTTCTGGTTGGATGTTTATTTCTTCCTTTTGCTCCAAATCATTGACTGGAGTCCCTGTTTTATTCCCTTCACTGTTGGTTCCCTGTATATTTTGCTTTACTTCACTTTGTGTATATTTTGTATTTCTTAATCCCCTCACCTCTTCACCTATTCCCCCCACCCCCTTTTATCTGGCTACCATCAAAACATTCTCTGTATCCATGATTCTGTCTCTGTTCTTCTTGTTTGTTTAGTGTGTTTTTTAAATTCAATTGTTGATAGATATGTATTAATTGCCATTTTATTGTTTATAGTTTTGATCTTCTTTTTCTTAAATAAGTCCCTTTAACATTTCATATAATAATGGTTTAGTAATAATGAACTTCAGTTTCCTCTTGTTTGGGAAGTACTCTATCTGCCCTTATATTCTAAATGATAGCTTTGCTGGTAGAGCAATCATAGCTGTAGGTCCCTGCTTTTCATTACTTTGAATATTTCTTGCCAGTCCCAAATAGCCTGCAAAGTCTCTTTTGAGAAATCAGCTGACAGTCTTGTGAGGACTCCCCTGTAGGTAACTAGCTGCTTTTCTCTTGCTGCTTTTAAGAGTTCCCCTTTATTTTTAACCTTTGGCATTTTAATTATGTTGTGCATTGGAGTGGACCTCTTTGTATCCATCTTGTTTGGGACTCTCTGTGCTTATTGGACTTATATGTCTATTTCCTTCCCTGTATTAGGGAAGTTTTCCTTCATGATTTTTTCAAGTAGATTTTCTGTTTCTTGCTCTTCCCCTTCTCCATCTTGTACCCTTATGATGCAAACATTGGAACTCTTGAAGTTGTCTCAGAGGCTGCTTATACTACCCTCCTATTTTTGGATTATTTTTTCTTCTTGTTCTGATTCGTTGTTTTTTTTTCCACTTTCTTTGTGTTCTAAATCATTGATTTGATTCTCAGCTTCACCTACTTTACTCTTGTTTTCCTGTAAATTGTTCTTTATTTTAATTAGTGTATCCTTCATTTGTTACTGTGTCTTTTTTATGCTGCTGAGGTCCTCACTAAGTTCCTTGAGCATCCTTATAATCTGTATTTTGAAATCTGCATCTGATAGATTGCTTATCTCCATTTCCTTTAGCTCTTTTTCTGGAGTTTTGATCTCTCCATTCATTTTGGCCATGTTTCTTTGTCTTCTCATTTTGGCAGCCTCCGTGTATTTGCTTCTGTGTATTAGGTAGTGCTTCTCTGACTCTCTGTCTTGGTATTGTGGCCTGATATAGTAGGTGTGTCCTATAGGTTCCAGTGGCAACAGCCTTTCCAATCATCCAAGCTGGGTATTTAAGGTGAGCCCTCTGTGTGGGCTGAGTACACCCTCCTCTTGTAGTTGAGCTCTGATTGCTGTTGGCAAGTCAATGGAAGGGATTTATCCAGGCCAATCAGCTACAAGGACTGAGTGTGACCACTGACCACCAACCTCCACCCTCCATGGAGGATAGCTGTGCAATGACAGGGTGATGGTACTCCAATGTGGTCTTATGTACCCACTGGGTACGTAGACGCTGGGGTTTCATGGATGGTATAGGCTAAGGCCAGCTCCCACCTGTGTTCTTCCTGGGGCCACCCTGTATGAACTATGAAGCAATGTGAGATGGCAGCTACTTGTGCTGGGCTTGGATATTCCCAGGCAAAGACAAGCTATGAATCTAGGCTGGTTACTGCTAGTGCCATGCCTGGCGCCACTTAGCCAGAGTAAAGGTTCTGGGACTCACTGAGGCTGACTGTTGCTTGTTTGAGAGGATTTAGGAAGTTGTGAAGCATGAGCCAAGACCAGCCATTCATATGGAAAACCAAATTGGGTGGGCTCATTATTTGGGTTGGATGAGTCCTGAAGATCTCAGGGTGGGCCAGACAGTGTTTGCCAGGTTGATGGAGTCTCAGATATGGCACCAACCTGCCATCTTTGTAGCTTTGTGAGGAAGGGCTCAGAAAAGGGACAATGGCCTCCACCCTCCTTTCTGTCTGAGAAAGCTGTCCCCCAGCTCTTGCCTTGGTGCCGACACTTCAGTTTCTCCCCATATGCCACAGGTGCCTTTTAAGCTGCTACCACATTGCTGGAGCTCAGAGAAAATGAGTCTGAGCAAGTCCCTGCTTGAGTTCTTTAAGAGGAATTGCTTGGGACTGCAGAAGTTTCCTCCACTGACTCAATCTCCACTGATGTTTGCAGCCAGAAGTTATGGGGACTTTTCTTCCTGGCACTGGAACCTTGAACTGAGTGGCATGGTATGGGGCTGGGACTCTTTGCTCCCGAGATCAGACCCTTTGTTCCCTCCTGAACTTTTATTCACCACATGTGGATGTGGAGTCAGCCTATTCTGCATCTCTTCCCCTCCTACCAGCCTGAATGGATGCGGTTTCTTTAATCTCATACTTGTTAGATTTCCATTCAATTCAATTTCTGACAGCTTTGAGTGATGGCTGACCTCTATTTTAGTTGGAATTTTTATGTGGTTGTGCCAGGAGGTGAACTGTGTTTACTATGCCACCACCTTGACCAGAAGTCTAATTAATTTCATTTTAAATTACCATGTGTGGCTAATAGTTTCTATATCGGACAGTGCAATCCCATGGTTTTGCTTTCTCTGCTAAATTGTATTTTATTCTTTGCATTTATCAGTGTTTCTTGTGTCTATTCAAGCTGCTTGGAGTGCTTGGCTGTGTTCTTTTCCTGCTGTGGCAGGGACTTTAGAGTGTGCGGTGGATAGAATAGCTGATCATTTGGAGGCAGAAAGCCTGAGTGGGGCAAACCTCAGCATGGGAAAATTTGGGATTAAGAATGTAGGTGCCTGAAGGCTAAGATTGAAAGAGAAAAAGCTAAAGAAGGAAGATTTCTAGATTTTTGGAGTCTGCCCTCATTGGAATGTGTTTTTTATGAACAGAAAAATTAATCGGCCTTTTGAGGAAGGAGGAAAGAGGAGTTCATAAGTGCTCATAAGTGTGTTATGCTCACAGCTAGGAGAAAGGAAAGGGAGAGAGGAAGAACAACGTCCATCAGAGAAGCTGGGCAAGGCTTTTCAGAACACAAACAGAATGGGTCATAAAAGCTGTTTTCTCCCATGACTTTCCACTCTAGGAGAAGTGACCCCCTAGTTTCAAGATGATTCTTGTGCAATTATGCATAATGTGCTTTTGATTAAGTATCAAAACAAAACAATAGAATTATGGGAAAAACTTGGCCACTGCCTGAGGTGAATTCTAGGGTTGCTGAACCAGTGCCTCCAATGAGGGCACAACCGAGAGCCCCGTTTGAAGTCCCTGTTGGAAAAGGGGTCTGTGGGGACAATTCTTATCACTCCATAAATATCCCAGGAGGGGACAAATGTGGGAATTGGAGACTGAGGAAAGGACACTGATGCATGCAATAAAACAAAGACTTGTAAATGGGTCTCCCATGTTGTGGCGGTTCCATGGTGGTATCCAAAGGGGTCTACCAGCACCTGCTCAAGGATGCATTTGCATGACAGCTGGTGGCCTGGTGGGGCAGCAAGAGCACAAAAGCCATATAACTATGGCTATGGGGACAGGGTTTGAGGGAGACACAGGTGTAGAAACAGTGTCTCTTGGATCCTCATTCATTCTCCCAGAAGAGTGCTGATTTGAACATGTTCCCAAGAAGCACCTTAAAGCCACATTCTGTGGATCTCAAGTAAGTCACAAACTTCCTTTAACAGTTTAGTCTCATGTTTAACAGAACAATATTTTACTTCTATACAAATCCCCAAGTTTAATATATAATTGAACTCTCCTTCCAAGTCAGTGACAGGAGAAAGAAGTTGAAAATATTGGCTGTTCATTTGGAAAGAGAGAAAAAATGTGTTGAATTCCTACTTACTGTATCTTGCTGCAAGAGTTTAGCCAACTGCAAAGTTAGGAAAAATAGTCCATACAAGACCACCCTCACTTCTGACAGCAACCATGAGTTTGGGTGATGCACCCTCAGTTTTGGTTTAGTAGGACTCATAGGAGCTATTATATCCATGTTACTGTTTATCACAAGGAAATAAAACAGACTAAAATCAGCCAAGGGAAGAAGTACATGTGGTGGGATCTGGGGAAGTAACAAATGCAGAATATCCACTGACATCTCCCTGTGGAGTCAGGATGCACTAATTTTTCAATATCAATATGTGACAGTAACACAGAATATTGCCAATGAGCAAAGCTCACTCAAAACTTGGTGTCAGAGATTTTATGGCATCTCCATTGCATAGACATGATTGATTGATTACCTCTGTGGTTAAGTCTCCAGGTTGCCTGATACCACATAACCTAAAGTACCCCCTCTAAATCACCTGGTTTGTCTTTGTGGTGTGGCCAGCCCCCACTCTAATGTTTGTCCAGCCTCTACTGTAAATCATACTTTTAGACTATCCAGTCTGACCCCAGGCTCCCAGACAAACCAAGACACTCCTATCAGGCATAATATTCAGGGGCTTAGGGATTACCTTCCAGAAGATGATGCCAAAGGTCAGACCTCTTTGGGGCAAAGTTAAATTCTGTACTATACATTCAAAAATAACAATTAGTTTCAAATGGATTAAAGATCTAAATATAAAACATAATAAAAGAACCAGAAAAAATATAAGTGAAAGTTTTACAATCCTGGAGTGCATAAGTTCTAAGTATGACATTAAGTCTATGAAGCATAAAGGAAAATATTAAATATTTTCCTTTAATAAATAATATATTTATTAAAGAGGGATAATCCCCCCCAAAAACAACCCTGGAGTTATCTTCTGGAGGGCAGGCCCCTTGTAGTACAGGCTTCCCCTACTAGGTGAGTGTTCTAGGAACCCATTTGTATCAGTGTACCAGCTGTGTTGTTGTGAGAGGTTGCATTCAGGTTCAGTGAACTTTTTTTGAAGACTCTTTAAACGCATTTGTCCATTTCATGATGGGTGGTTTACGAGTGCACCAGCCCACATGAGCTGAGTGTTCAGCAGTTTTTAACCCACAATGGCATGACCCCCATGCTCCCCACCCTCCCTATTCACCGGATTTCACTCCAAGCAACTACTTTTTGTTTCCCTGGATGAAAAATGTCCTCAAAAGGAAAATTTTGCTGATGTGGAAGAGATGAAACAAAAAATGGCAGAAGCACTAGAAGGCATCAAAATCAATGAGTTCAAAAACTTTTTTGAGCAGAGGGAAAGTCTCAATGGGTGTACTGCATCAAACTTCAGTCACTTTGAAGGTGACTGAAGTTTAAACACGTAAGAATAACTACACAATTTTTTATAAATAAATTCCAGGATTTTTTGGGTTACCCCTCATACATAAAACTAAAAAAAACACCACAAAGGAAGTTAAAAGATAATTAATTGAGAATACATATACCTTATATTTAACAGCCAACAAATTGATATAAAAATAAATAATATATTAGAAAGTGTACTGTAAACAGAACTCACAAATAACAGAAAACTAACGGGAAGAATAAATACACAGGACTGATAAACATGTTGGTTAGCACAAATTTGGGGAGTGGACATTTATGTAGAGCCATTAAATGTAAGATTTTAAATGACATTTTACCTCCAGGAATATGGTTTATAGATATTGTATACAAGCTTATATATGTCTCATATTAAATAAATCATTATTTGCAATAAAGAGACATAGGAGAAACTTTTAAGTTTCCAACTCACATAAACAAATACTATGCTATAGTCTATATAACAATGAGGTAGGTAGATCTCTACATACTGACAAGAAAAGGGGGCCACAAGACATTCATTGAACAGGCAAGTTGCAAGTGAATACTTATGGCCTAATTCTGTCTTTATATATAGAAAGTATGTAAATGTATATAATCTATACATGTATAACAATGAGTGCACACATATATGCTGTAGATATACACAGAAAAAATGGACTTAAGTTGTTACCCCAAAATAAAAATGGAAATATAACTTTCCTCTTTTATTTCATATCATATGATTTAGTTGAATTTGTTTCAGCAAGTACAGTCACACATGTGCATTTTGTAACTAAACATGTATATACAGCAATTTTGTGCTCTCTCTACTGGGCTACAATGGGGCTGCTTCCCAGAATACCCCTCTCTGAATGATTCTGGGCTGAAGGAGAAGTTTGCATGAAATATACAAAGAAGTATACCAGTAGGCTTTATTCTATGAAAGCTATCATTGTCAGATACAGTGACAAAGGCATGAAAGTGCTGATGGGTTCTACACCGTCATTAACTCTTCCCTACATTGTCATTAAATCTTCCCTACTAGGGCCCTACTGACCGTAGCATCCCCAGGTCCTCCCTCCCAGACAGGGCTCCATCCTCAGAGGCTATGAGAGGCAGTAGCCTCCCAGACTCCACTGCCCCTTTCCAACCATGCTCTAGCAGCTGGCGTGCCTGGCTAGCTTCTTCACTTCCCCTGCAAGCTCTGGCCTGTCCTCCCATTCCAGTGCTCTAGGAGGGCTGGTGAAAGATTTTCCTCGATTTTTCAACTCCCCTTCCCGAGTCTTTACTTCCTAAGCTCCTCCGACCTTTGTGTGGGTTTAATTTCAACATAAATCTCTTATTTCATAAAATTTTTAGTGGTTCTGCTTCCCCAATTGGGCCTTGACTGATTTCACACACACACACATACACGTATGTGTGTATACACATATATAGACATATATACATATATGTGTGTGTTGACATATACATATGTCATCTATAATGTGAAGACATTTTTCTTATGGGAAAGTTGAATTTCAGTTTTCCCCTCAGAGTCTCTCATGCCAACAGTCTGCTGCCTCTAGGCCTGGGATGCTCCTCTGTCACACCCTGTCCCACTTGGGAACAAACCTCCCCCCTCCTTGGTTCCCTCATGCTCAGATAGCCGGAAACATGAAAAAAATGCTAATTCTTCAGGGACATAAGCAGAATACTCACAGAATCAAAACATGAGAAATTCCAGAGAAAGCGATGATTCCACCACAGCTAAGTTGACTTGATGGATTCTTGGATTTTGTCATACATCCTGTAATCGGTGGCTGTCATCTTAAAATCCCTTCCTAGAAACGTCTTCCTTAGACCTTTAGGCCCATCAGAATACCAATAGGAATAAAGTGAAGAAGAGGGAATAAATATTTCAAATTTGCCTGCCATGTGCCGGGTACTTAACTTGCAAACATCACGTGTAATCCTTACAACATCTTGTGAAGTAGACTTTATTAGTCATGTTCTAAGAAGAGAAAGTTGACACTCAGATGTTAAGTAAATCTTTCAAAGTCACACAGTTCTCTAGGGACAGAACTAGGACTCAAGGTAGTTCAGTTTTATTATTAAATATGTGCTCATCCAAATGATATACTCTTTGACAAAAAAAATTTCACTCCAAAAAATAAAAAGATTCACTTCAGCTGCCTTCTGAATCAGCCTGCCACTGCTGCAGAAGCAAACAACCCCAAGAGCTCAGTGGCTCACAGTCATAAACACTTCTCACTCACAGGTATGTGTGTTGCCCGGGGGGATCAGCTGAGCTCAGATGGCCTCAGGCTTCAGATGTGGTCAAGGTCTTTTATGTGTTTACATTCTGGTAAGGAAGCTGAAGGAGCAGTGATGACTTAGGCATGTTCTTCCTGTGGTGGATGGCAGGTGCTGAGAGGACAAGTGGAAACTTGCCATGTTGCTTAGAGCCTAAGCTCAGATCTGGCACACCGTCACGTCTGCCTATATTCCATTGGTCCATACATGTTTGGTCCACAGTCAAGGAAGGGCAAGAAAGCACTTCTTTCACAGTGAGTGGGAAATGCAGTGAATGTTTGACAAACATTCCTTCCTAATGCCTGAGTGCAAATTTCTATTTCTCCTCTGAGACATGTACTTGCATCTGAGGAATGAGATCTCCTAGCAGAATCCCATTCAACCACCATCAGTGTAGATTGGTCCTTAGATAAGCAAATAGTATTTACAAATGACCACTATATGTATATACTGTCTTTTAGGTAATAATTCACCCCCCAAATTAATGCCTTAAATAACAATAATTTTGTTTGCTTGTGAATCTGTAATTTTGACAGGGCTCATCTCTGCTCAGTGTGGCATCAGCTAGAATGTTTTAAAGGTTGAGTTGACTCAACAGCTGGGGGCTGTAGTCATCTGAAGACTCATTTCTCTCACATGTCTGCCAGTTGACATTGGACGTTGGCTGGGACATCACCTGTTGATCAGAATACCTACATGTATCCTGTTCATGGGGCTTCTTGGGCTTCCTCACAGCTTGGTGGGAAGGTTTCTAAGTGTGAGTTTTCAAGAGAATAGGTAGTAGCAGATGGAAGTTTCATGATCTACCCTTGGGAGTGACATAGATTCACTTCTGCTGGGCTGTGCTGGTTGGTTAGTCACAAAAGTCCGCTCAGGTTCAAGGGAAGAGATGTGAACAACCATCACTTACTGGGAGGGGTAAGTGATGTCACATTGTGGAAAGTACATATGGGATGGGTTATATTATGGGGCCATCTTCAGAATATATAATCTGCCACATCCACATAATAGCAATTTAAGCCATGAAAGGGTGGGAGAGCATTATTCTTCCTCCACAAATCAATGAAGAAAAGTCATAATAATTATAGTAAGTCTTTCAACTCCTCTTATGGAAATGGAAAATCCCTCCTTCCTTCACATTTGCCATAGAAGCAGTCATACTTACACCACATGGCCCTAATGATTACAATTGCCTGGACCAGAGCTCTACACTCCACCCAAATAAGGCCTATCACAATCATTCCCAAATAGATTCCAATTTGGTCTGGGTGCTCTCTTAAACTGAGGTGTAAGCTGGGGAGCTATTGGCAGTCACCATTTTCTACCCTGTGGCCTGACAGAGAAAGTCAGCCTTTCATGAGAAATAACAAAGAGAAGCTAGGATGTGAGGCCGAGGCAAAGACTTTTTAGCTTCTTACAGCATTCCAGCTCCTGGTCTTGGCCTTGCCTAAGGCCCAGCTGTCTTCTTGCTTTTGGGCTTTTCACATACCTTTGTGGTCCTGCAGTTAAACCCCTGTTTCTGCTGACAATAGTTGTAAATGGTTTCTGTTACTCGCAATCATAGGAGTTGTAAGTTCTATAAAAATAAAATAATTTTAAGGTCTAATACCATAATATAATCAAAATCTATGACATTTGAGATGAAATCTTGTGCAGAAATCGGCTGCTTAGCTTATTATTTTTTTTTAAAAAAAACCCGAAGGCCCAGGAAGACAGTGACATGAGAACATTTGCCAAACTCCCCTTCCTGAAACATTAAAATGAACAAAAACAACCAAAACCATTAAAGGAAACTGTATATACAAGAAGACTATAGAAAAGCCACAGCCTCATTCCACAGATTCTTGACAACTGACAGATGCAGTGATATCTGGGCTTCATCAAGGGGAAATGCCACAGTCTTAAGCAGAATTCTCTGATCTTGAGAAGGGAGATATATTTACAAGGAAAGGGGTAGGTTTTTCAGGGCCTTATATGTGTTCCTTAGCTTGGAAAAGTGGGTACTGTAGTAATGGCTTGGTTTTGGGGACCCACAGCCTTTGCTACATGGACTTGGGGACCACTGATATAGAACACAAGAACAAGGATGTGGAGGGGATGCTAAAGGATGGACCAGATATTCCCACATTCCCCCTACCCCTTTCCCTAGGAAAAAACCTACCCACCTTTCCATCTGGTAAGAGAAACTGTCAGAGAGAAGACAGAAGCTTGGGATTCAGCTTTGGAACTACGATTACATAGTCCAGAACAGAGGTAAAAGAGCTGATCCATTGACTAAGACCAGAACTGTCATGCCTTATGCTGTTAGGACCTCCTGCAATAACCTCCCATCTACTAAAATGAGGGGAAAGTAGCTGAAATCATAGAGGAGAAAATCCCCCTCCATCCACACTCCAACTCACATATAAGACGTTACTTGTCCTGCCTCATAGGGCTGAATAAATTCAGTGGGTGAAGGCTTAAATTCAGTATACCCACCTGGCTGCTATGATATGATGCCCCATCATACCACCTTTCATCATTTATTAATATCTATCCTGTTAGCACCTGTTTTAAAAGGTCTATCCAAACAGGTCCTAGGTAAACCTAGAGGCAGATCCAAGAAGAGCGACATGACCTTGGACCACAGACTGAGAACTTTAGGTGGGATTAGAAATACAGGGAGATCAAGCAAGCCACTGGCTTTTCTCATTGGGAATTTTTGGAAAAATCTATGCACAATTCCAGTAATTATTTTAGGGGTAGTGTGGAGGATGGCTAATATTTGTAAAGCCTATGTGTCAGGCATTCTGCTACATGCTTTACATTCCACCCTTGTTTAATCCTTCCTGGTGGTTGTGATTTCAGGCAGACATTATAATTCTCACTTTGTGGATGAAGGAGTAAAAGACAGGGGTTCCGTAACATTCTCAAGATCATGCATCTAGTAAGAGCTAGAATATGATCACAAAGAAAGGGTGACTGCAACAAACCCTTATATTCTCTGATTTAGAAAATCCACTCTCACAATACAGAGTAGGAAAACATGTCAATCTTCCATGTAAACAGATGGTGGGGATGCAAGGTAGACAGTGAGAGGGGGACTTGCCACCTGCAAACAGAGCTTTTGGACAATTCTGCTCCAATCACAGCTTGTCAAGTGACTAGTGACCTAGCACAGTGAGTCACCACAAAACCAAATGTCACAGCAGCACCACATCAACCTTTCTGCAAACTGTTCCCTGATTCTGCATGTGTTTGGAGGGAAGAAGAGGGAAAAGCCCAAGACAGTACCTCACATGAGAGGTGAGCCAAAACCATGCTCCTCTTTTCTAATGCCAAGATCTTTTAGAAGATGAGAGGAGATTTTACAAAATCTCAGTGCCCAGGCAATACCCCAGATCAATTAAATCAGAATCCCTGGGGTGAAACCTAGGCATTAGTTCTTTAAAAAAATTTTTTTCAATTACAGTTGACATTCAATATTAGTTCCAGGTGTACAGCATAGGGGTTAGACATTTATATAACTTACAAACTGATTCCCCCAGTAGATACCAGTATTTTAAAAAACCCTCCAGGTGCAGTTGCAACTAAGAAACATTGCTCTAGATATTATTAATGTTTGTGGGAGACCAGAGGAACTGTGTCCAGCAAACACTGAGATGTGAGGCACTCTCAGAAAACTTCATCATTGCTCACTCTTCATAGTCCTTCATGCTTCCATCATTTACTGGTTTTTTTATAGTCAGAATAAACAGGAAGACCCTTGTACCACTTTACCTTTTTTATAGCACTGATATAGCACTTGATGACATTCTATATTTATACTTTTTTGCCTACCTATTTGTTGTTACCTGTGTTTCCACTGGAAGGTAAGGTCCATGGGTCAACACCACCACACTGCACAGCTCCAGGAGGTACCACTCATATATAACACAAAGTGAATGGTGGTTCCCGAGTTGTGCAACAGAACAGCCCTGCATGTGGGTAGAAATTTCCTCTTCTTTACTGTTGTTTCCCAAGTGTTTAGAATAGTACCTGGAACATAAGTGATGCTCATAAATATTTTTAAGTGAATGAATGATGTAGAACTTAATAAGGATTCTGTCTATGGGAAGGCCTGGTTTCCCTCCAGCCTACGACCTTGACTCTTATGCTTTCCTTCTTCTTCTTCCTCTCCTTCCCCTTTTTCCTTTCGTCTCCTTCCTTTCTCCTTCCCATTCTTCCCTTTCTCCTCCTCTTCCTCCTCCTTATTCTTCTTCCTCTCCATTAAATTTATTTTGGAAACAGGATTCCATGATTAAAAATAAAAATTTGAAAATGAATATATTGAATATAATGTTCACTTTGCCCCAAACCCTGCTTATCACCCACCTCAAACCAGAATTAAAATTCTGCCTTCATCACTTCCTAGCAATGGGACCCAGAGTAAAGTTTTATCCTCAGATGGTTATTATAATAACTTACTAGACTATTACAGATTAAGATAGTTCACACATAAAGTACCTGTGACAAAAAAAATACATATCCCATCTCATTAGCATCCAGGTAATTTCAACTTAAAAGAAAATAACAATTTGTACCTATCATATTGACAAAAGTGCTAAAGTGAGAAATATGTTAATAAGATAATGGTAGCTGCTATTAATAGATAAGCCCCCAAATCTCAGCAACTTAACAAAATAGACTTTTTTTCAGTTTAAGACCAATCAGTAATGGCAGGGAGGAGTGGATACTCTGTTTTACCAAGTGTGGATTCAGGCTGATTCCCTCTTGTGGTCCTTTTACCTCCTATGGGCCCTAGAGCTTCCCACTAGATCCTCTGCCTCTCTTTAGAGGAGGGATTGTGCTAGAGATTTATATGAGCTAGCTTATTACTTCTAACCAATCTTCTTTGACTAGAGCCAGCGACATGCCTTCACCTAAGGGCAAAAGCAAGAGCAGCTGGAAAATGCAGTTGTTTGTTGGGTGGTGGCTGCTTCTCAGCAACCACTCTGGAAGATAAAACAAGAGCATGACTCTTTAGTGGACAGCTGGCCACCTCGACCACAGATAGCATCAGTGTTGGTGAGGATGGGGCTAAATGGGTTCTCCTATATGCACCTGGAAGAAATGTGAATGAGTTACAGGCCCTTGGGAGACCGGGTAGAAGGAACTTTTAAAATTCAAAACATGGTTGTGATGTGACCCAGCAACTACACTTCTTTGTACCAATTCAAGAGGCCTGAAGAGGCACACACTAAAATGTTTATTACAACTCTGCTGCAATCATGAACCCAACCTAAATGTTGATCAATAAGGGAAAATCCAAATAAGCTATGTTTACCTATGCTATGGAATACTATGCAGTTCTTTTGACTGCAATAGAGCTACATTGCATTGGCCTAAAAATTATATCAAGTCACCTTGCTGAGTATATACAACAATTTGCAAAAACATTACTTACAATGTGATAGTGCTTATATCAAATGTAGCTATACAGACCCCACCAAAAACCTACTTGACCTAATAAATGAATCTGGCAAGATGGTGGGATACAGTCAATATTCAGACATTGAAGGCATTTTTGTACACCAACAATGAAATATCAGAAACAGAAATTTTTTAAAAATCTTATTTACTATAGCAACAAGAAAAATAAAGCACCTAGGAATAAACTTAACCAAGGGGGTAAAAGACCTATACTCAGAAAACTATATAACACTGAAGAAAGAAATTAAGGAAGACACAAATCAAAGGAAGCATGGACCATGTTCATGGATTGGAACAATTAATATCATTAAAATGTCCATACTACCCAAAGCAATCTAGAGATTCAAAGCAATCCTTATCAAAATACCAATGACATATTTCACATAGAACAAATATTTCAAAAATTTATATGGAACCATAAATGACCCTTAATAGCCTCTAAACAACCCCTGATTTTGAGAAAGAACAAAGTAGGAGGGGTCACAATACCTGATATCAAACAATATTATAAGGCCACTATAATCAAAACAATCTGATACTGGCATAAGAACAGACACATAGAGCAATGGAACAGATTAGAAGGGACAGAAATAAACCCATGTCAACACAATTAGTATTTGACAAAGGGGGCAGGAACATAAAATGGAGTAAAAATAGCTTCTTTAACAAATGGTGTGGGGAGATCTAGACAAGTACATGAAAAAAAATGAAACCAGGCCGCAAACTTATACTATACACCAAAATAAACTCAAGATGGATGAAAGACTTAATTATAAGTTGTGACACCATAAAGATCTTAGAAGAAAACATAGGCAGTAAAATCTCAGATATCCCATGCAGCAACATTTTCACCGATACGTTCCCTAGAGCAAGGGATGTAAAGGGAAGAATAAACAAATGGAACTACATCAAACTAAAAGGCTTCTGCACAGCTAAAGAAAACATCAACAACATGGAAAAGGAACCAACCACATGGGAAAACATATTTGCCAATGATACCTTGGACAAGGGTTTGATTTCCAAAATATGTAAAGAACTCACAAGACTCCACTCCAGGAAAACAAACAATCCAACTAAAAAGATGGGCAAAGGACCTGAACAGACACCTCTTCAAGGAGGACATACAGAGGGCCCAAAGACATATGAAGGGATGCTTAGCATCACCAGCCATCAGAGAGATGCAAATTAAAACCACAATAAGATACCACTTCAGACCAGTGACAATGGCCACCATAAACAAATCAACAAACGACAAGTGCTGGCGAGGTTGTGGAGAAGAGGGAACCCTAGTACACTGTGGGTGGGAATGCACACTGGTGCAGCCGCTGTGGAAAACAGTATGGAATTTCCTCAAAAAACTAAAAATGGAATTGCCTTTTGATCAGGCAATTCCACTGCTGGGATTATACCCTGAGAATCCTGAAATGCCAATTCAAAAGAACCTGTGCACCCCAGTATTCATAGAAGCACAACTTAGAATAGCCAAGTGCTGGAAGCAATCTAAGTGCCCATCAGTAAATGAATGGATCAAAAAACTATGGTACGTTTACACAATGAAATACTACAGAGCAGAAAGAAGGAACTCCTACCCTTCATGACAGCGTGGATGGAACTGAAGAGCATTAAGCTAAATAAAATAAGCCAGACAGTGGAAAACAAATACCATATGATCTCACCTTTAAGTGGAATCTAATCAATGAAGCAAACAAATGAGCAAAATAGAACCACAGACTTGGAAATAAAGAACAAACTGACAGTGACCAGAGGGGAGGTGGATAACAAGGGAAAGAAGGGGAAGAGGCAAGCAAAGGAACATGAATAGAGGACTCATGGGCACAGACAATGGGGGGAGGGGATTGATTGTGGGAGTTGGGGGATGGGGTAGAGGTGAGCAATGAGGGAAAAGGTGGGACAACTGTGACTGAACAACAGTAAATTTTTTTATTTTAAAAAAGTAGCTATAAAATACTATGTATTTTCTGTATGCTTGTAAATTTAAGTAATGCATAGGAAAAATGTCTGGAGACACATAGACCAAAATGACTAGTCAACTCTAGGGGAAGGTTGGGTAAAGAGGGATGAACAGAGGGAAGAGGGCTTGGCAGACACAGAAACATGAAGGTCTTAGGGCTGAAAAAGTATAGACCCATGCAGGCCTATACTCCTGTAAAAAGATGTATTAATTCCACTCCTAGGTATATACACAAAAGAATTAAAACACGAACTCAAACGAATAGTTGTATGCAGATACTAATAACAGAATTATTCACAACAGCCAAAAGGTGGAAACAACCCAAGTATCATCAACAGATGAATGAATTAAACAAAATGTGGCACATACAGACAACAGAATTGTTCAGCCATGGAAAGGAATGAAGTCCAATACTACAACCTGGACGAACCCTAAAAACATTACGCTAAGTGAATAAACCAAACACAAAAGAAAATACTGTGTGGTTCCACTCATATGCAATATCTGGAATAGACAAGTTCATATAAAGAAAATGAAATAGTGGTTATTAGGGGGAGGGGGCAGAGGAAATGCAAAAGTACTTAATGGTCACAGAGTCTCTGGTTGGAATAATAAAAAAATGAAAATATTATAGGTGGTAGTGCTGATTCACAAAACATTGTGAATGTGATTAATGGCACTGAATTGTACAATTAAAAATTATTACAGTTACAATGACAAATTTTATATTATATGTATTTTATAAAAAATTTAAAAAATAATAATTTAATCCACCCTTAAACCTCAAAAAAGAAAGATGACAATATATTGTCAATATACTTTCCAGGGCCTACAGAGAGAATCATAGTATCTTTTTGAGTCAAAAGAAGGATTATAAGGGACTCTTGTAGAAACCAGTTTTTCCCTTTGCTGTCCCAATTCATGGTTTTTAACATTTAGATGTCTATTTTTGCTGTAGACCGTTTAAAAATGACAGCCTTGTGTAAGGAAAGGGAAGAATGTAATTAAATCTGATGAGGAGTGTGCTATTTAGGTCCCTTTCATAGGAAGTCTGGTGAGTTTAGTCACCTACCGCGAAACGCTGATAATAGAGGTAGAAGATAGGAGGGGAGTTGTCGGAAGTTTGCCCTTAAATCAAACGGATGGGGATCGCTCTTCCTCCTTGGGCTAATTATTGATGAAATTCTCTGTAGTACCTGGTATACTTTGAGGGGGTGGAGGAAGGGTGATTAAATGATTTATGTGTTTAATTTCCCTCCATGCTTAGAAACCTGCAGTCCTGCATTTGGAACACAGGGAAATTGATGAAAATGACAATTGTTCACAACAATTCCTAGTGCACAACCACTAGGACTCGGAGTGAGGAGCTGTTTTCCTCCCTTGGAATTAGAATCGTGATTCCTCCCAGCTGCCTGGGGTCATCTCCTCCTCCTTCGGGGCTTGCATGGAATTTTCAAAGCTAACAAGATTTAACCTTCGCTAACAAGGTCAGTATGAAAAGTAACAGATTCTCCAGGCTCCGAAGAGCAGAACAAGTTTGTCTCTTACTGGTCTCTGCTTTGCTCCTGCCATTCAGGGTCCAGTTCCAAAATAAACACACTTGTAATCAAGTAAAAGTTAACAAATATTTATTGAGAGAGTGGTGAAGTATGACATGATAAGGTTTCTGTGTGGGACCGAGGGAGCAGGGGGCAGAGGGAATGACAGAAGAGGGAGAGAAGTCCTGTTTGGGATGCGGTGTTGCAGATGGAAGGACACAGGTGTGGAGCCAGCAGGCCTTGCCACTCATTAACTTCCATGACCTTGGGCAAATGACTGTCCCTCTTAGCCATGGCTTCCTTGGGACTATTGTCCTAGGGACAAGAGTAATGTCCCCCATGTGGTTTTCCATGCATGTAAGGGAGAGATGTGTAAAGCCTGGCAGAGAGTAAAAGCTCATTGTTTGGCATTTCCAGTGTTGCAGATCACAACAGATCTGGCTGCAGATCACAAAAGTGGAGAAATGAGGTCCGAACACTCAGAAGAGGACAGTGAGCAAGGGAAGGGGCGTTAGGATGGGCACCACCTCGATTGACGAGCTAGGAATTAGAAAGGAGCTCAGTGAAAATGTTATGCTTATGGTTGCAGTTTAATTATAAAGGATACGTGCACAGCAAGGTCCCGAAGGGTCTTGGATGCAGATCTTAGGTCTCCTCATGGAGTCGGGGGCATCACTCTCCCTGCAAGTCAATGTGTCTACCAACTAGGAAGCTTTACCAAGCCTCAATGTCCAGAGAATTTCTTTGGCTTCATTACATAAGCACAATTGACTGAATTGGTCATATGACTAAACTCCATTTCCAGCCCTCCTCCCCACCCTGGAGGTGGAGTGGTTGAAAATTCCAACACAGGGCTACTCCTGTGCTTGGTCTTTCTGGTAACCAGCTAGGGGCCCACTTTGATTGCCTCATTAGCATAACAGACACTCTCGTTACACAAGGAATTCTAAGAGTTTTTTAAGGTCTGTGCTAGGAGCCAGGGATAAAGCTCTATCCTATATTATACCGCAGGTTTAGAACTGGGAGAACTGGGAACTGGGATTGAGTCTCACTGGGTTTGACCAAGACTGACCTTGATTTGTTTCTGTCTTCCTCAAGCCTCGTCAGAGATGACCCTGATGTTCAGAAACGTTCAGAAAACGCTTCAAAGCAAGATAATGAAACGCCCCCAAGGCGGTGCAGTGTTTCCAGAGGTACTGCAATACTGGGTTGATGTGCAGCTTGGACAAAGCAAGCTCCTATTCCATCTCCCTGTTCCAAAAATCCTTTTATTTTCATTGTTTTAAATGTTGATTCATTTTAGAGAGAAAGGAAGGCTAAGAGACAGAGGAACATCAATATGAGTGAGAGAGAAACATCGATTGATTGCCTTCTACATGCACCCCAACTAGGGATTGAACCCATCACTTAGGTATGGGCCCTGACCTGGAATCAAACCCCCAAACTCTTGGTTTATGGGATGACTCTTCAACCAACTGAGCCACCACCCAGCCAGGGCCAAAAAAATCCAGTTTATATGTTGTCCTTGGATAGAGGATATAGTAGATGTTAAACTGATAAGAACAGATATGCTACACTTGATCTTAGCTAGAAGGCGGAGAAATGATCAGATGATGGTATGTATGGAACTAGAAGGTGGAGTCATCTCATTCCATTCTTACCTAGATTATGTTTTTCTTCTCCATGAAAGCCTGTCATGTTGTGGTGCTTGGAAGACAACAGGAAAAGGGGCCCAAGGGATATACTTGGAACTTCTACTCGGTGTGAGCAATCACGGGTTGGGAACAGCCTTGTTCCTCTGATCAGGAGGTAGCAGTCGTTTGCCAACCAACACAACTGACTCCCTGAGACTGAAGTGGGACTGCAGGTGCCTCCAAATAGAATGCTGTCACATGAAATAGTGGGCAAATTTTGCTACCCAGGGCGGTAAGTTCCTCAAACAAAGACTTCAGCACAACCCTGGGACAGTGTGGCCACCAAGTGAGACTGACATATCCAGGCCAAAGCAGTGCTTGTATTCCCCAGAGTGGGATCCCGGCTCTGCCGCACTCTTCACACGGAAGGGGAACACATGTCACACTTCCTGTGCAGTGCTCACATCTGCTGTCCTTGAAAAATGTCCAGTTTATCCGTGAAGAATGTAAATCCCCGAGATGAAGTCACTGTTTCATTGTTTCCAGTCACTCACTTTTCCTGTCCCCTCCATCACTCACACCCTCTGTTTCCCTTGACATTGATTACTGCCTGGACTTTGAATGTGGATCATGGGCTTTAATTAATTGCTAGTAATCACTTTCTGTACGATTTTATCATCTTGTTTTATATCATTGTTTCTTTTGAAAATCACTTGCCTACCATGTCACGCATGTAAGGACTCGATTTTAAAGTGATAAAAATAACCAGTAACTCAGCCTACTTTCCTATGCTAACATGTGCTGGCTAGAGGGAAAGACTATACCTTTTTGGAAAATGTAAGTGCTTTATTGTGGCATCATGGAAGAGACCCCTCACTTCTCTGGTTTTGCTTAAGAGGGATGATCCTAACCAGGGCTTTTCCAGGCAATAATCTAGAAGTCTACCTACTCATGGCATTGCTTCTGGACTGTGGAATGTTCCCAGGTCAAAACCACCCCCACCCCCGACCCATCGTATATGGTGGGGGTGGAGGTTAAGTGGACAAAGAGAAGAAGCAGGACTGGCAGACCAGGGTTGAAGTGAGAATTGAATGTGAAATGAAGAGGAAAGAGGAAGGTAGGTGAGGGGTCTGTGATATGCAGTGCCCACCATGTCATGTTATCCATAGATATTTTGTAAGTTAGATAACACTGCATAGGAACTTGGTGGTCCGTGTTCCTTCAAGAATCCCCCAAATGGATCCATCAGCCACCTCCCGTGACTGTGCTCAGTGAGGGACTAAATGTGAACCACAATGGGCCAAATTACTTGTGTTTTGTTCAACATTTAACACATTTTAAATGTTTTAAAATAAGAGATAGTTTACATGCAGTAAAGTTCACAAACTTTAAATACACAGCTCCACGAATCTGTCTGTGTGTACACCTGAGTGACCCATCACCCAGAACAAGATCTAGAACATTGGCAGCATCCCAAAAGGTGCCACAACCTCTCAGTCAGTGTCCTGCGAAGATAGCCACTATTCTAACTTCTCTCATCATCTGTTGGTTTCGCCTGTGCTTGAATTTTGTAGGAATGAAATCATGCAGCATGCATAATTTTGTGCCTGGTTTCCTTAGTTAAACATCCATCCTCGTTGCTGCACGTAGCAGTAGTGTGTTGTTTTTCATTCCTGAGTAGCAGTGTGCAGTAGTATGAATGTATCCCGATTTGTTCATCTGCTCTGTTGATGAATCCTTGGGTTGTTTCTAGTTTAGTGTATTACGCACAATGCCACTGTAGACATTTTTGTAGATGCCTTTGGTGAAAATATGTACTAATTTCTGTTGGACGTATATCTAGGAATCAAAGGGTCGTTAGGTTTAACTTGATAAGAGAGTGTAATATAATTTTTCAAAGCATTGGTACCAATTTTTGCTCCCACCTGAAATAGATGACAATTTCAGTGGGGGCTAGGGACAATGCCCACATCTTTGCCAACCTTTGATAATTTCTGACTTCTTATTTGAGTCATTCTATACTGTAATGGATGGGCATTATGGTTTTAAGATTTTTAAAAATGTTTCTGTTTGCTGTTATTACATTCAGAATTAGAATTGAAAACAAAATAACTGAATTAATTTTGTTGTTTTTAAATTTGTGCTCTCTTGGATATGTAAAACAGTGTTTGATGGATTGAATGAGATCATCTCAGATTTGCAAAAATACAGCAATTAAAGTAATGGACTCCAGTAGTCATTAGCATTTCCCTTACTAAGGGACCCTTTCAAAACTTTCAGTCTCCTCTTAGTATCTGGACCTTTGGAAACCTTGTCGGGTTTCTTTTCCACAACTGATACTTTAGATAAAGGAGCTCGTTGCAGAGCCATTTAAAAATACATATTCCTAAAGACTCAAGGTGGCAAGAAAGATCAAAATAAAAATGACCCAATTAATTCCTGCTGGAATCAAGTTTCAATAGCAAATATTTGTTTAATTTTTAGATAATCACTTACATGATTTTGGAATAATTACTTAATGCATACATGTTCTCTGCAGGAAATAAAAAACAATCTGTGGTCCTGAAAAGTTATTTCCTTATTTTATGAGTTTTTTGCCTTGTAATTTAAATGATTTAAAATTCTTTCTGAAGAGGGACTATGTCTATTTGGCACACTAGTGTACTGACCAGTATAACAACTAGGACAGTGCCTGGCACATAGTAAGTGTTCGATAAAATACTTTTAAATGAATGAATTAAAACTGTTTTTATTCATATATTCAGTGCCTAGAGCAAAGTTTGCAGATGACAGAAAACACAGATATGTTTGTGAAAGGAAAGTAGAAAAACTGGAAAGAAAGAATGAGTACAAGGAAAGAAAGAAAAATTAATTGTGACAAGTTTCCCTTTGCATAAGCCAGAGCTTTTTTCTTTTCATAATGTATACTTCGCACAGCAAATGTCCAGATATCCACCAGGATATCCCACAGACCTCTCAATTTAACATGGTCAAAACTGAACTCACCACATGTATTGATATAACCTATCTTCAGGACCTTCTCCTCTTACACATCCATTTAGTTAATACTATCCCAACCTAGCACTGTTCCCCAAGCCAGAAAATTAAGAGTAATCCTCAACTCCTCTCTCTTCCTCACCAGCCTGTTCATTCATAAGTTGGTTCATTCAACAAATACTTATTGGGAAGCTTTCATGTGCTCGACTTTGTTGTTGGCATTGGTGACAAGCCTTTTGGACAATCGCTTCCTAAGAAGAACTTCTCTTAGTCAAGAACCCAACTATTATAATCTTGATTCTGTAGGCAACAAACTGTCATTGGAGACATGTTCCAGACTTGAGAACAAAGGCTGGAGACTTCTTTGCACAGCTGAATTTTCTATTCGTAGAGGGTGAATCAAGGATGACTCACCTGACAGCCATTGCTATTGAACTGCCACATACAGATGAGATAAATAAAGTTCATTCACAAAGTTCACAAAGTTCATTCACAAAGTTCTTCCCTCCTCTTTGTTACCACTGCAGTAGAGAGACAGCATGTATTTAATCAGATTTCTCAGTGGTGTGAGGAATCAGTAACTCACTTAGAGATAGAATTTGGTGTGGATCAATAGAATTTGTGATGCCCAATGGAAGGTCATTCGTATATATGTATGACATCATGGAACACACCGACCCAGGGGAAGGATGGGGAAATGTACCTCAGATCCAGAACTCTCATCTGCTGATGATGTCAGTGTCAAAGTCTAGACAGCGGAAATGACAATGGATGAGATATCACAAACACATTTAATGTTATAATCACTTGATAGTGGTTATGATGGATAAGGCAAATTTAAGTACACCCAAAATTAGAAATATCAGACCCTCCAAAGACTTATACTTGCAAAATTTAATTCTCATGCAGTTCCCCTTTCCTCTGCCCACTCTGAAATCTCCCCCATCCTCTGTCTCCACCCACCCCACCAGCCCCGGCCCCAGACAGCAGTCAAGAAGTAAGCTGACTCAAAGGCCTGCCTGGCCTTCTATTTCTTTCTAAATATTCCCTTTTCTGTTGCCATTCCCATTCACGATCAATTAATTTTACACTAGACAACACATTCCTCATTTGTAAGCCATCTACAAACATTCCTGTCTCCTCCTTGTTCTCCTCTTCTTTGTTCTCTTTATTTCCTCTGTTGTGCTCTCACCCACTCTCTGTGGTCTAATGTGAGCTAAAAACAACCTTAATCAAGGTTGTGATGAGTAATGCTTGGGCTACACTTCAAGAAAAATTGAAGTATTTAATGCTATATGCTGGTGTCCAGATATTATAATTTTTATCAACCTTCTTTTCCTCTTCTAATAAGTTTTCTTGTAATCAACCAGCCATATTCAAGAAAAAAAAAGTCTTGCTCATATTCAATGTTAGCATTTGGTGCTCTGTTTATGAACATTGAAACAGTATAACTTTATATTTCTATTGTGAATGTGCAGTATTTCAGCCATTTGAGTGGAAGAGACTTTTATGGGAACACAACCACCATTAGGAATATTACTACTAATAAAATCTTAAATGGGAGTTTCTAACCATCAAAACTGAAGCATCGCTTTGGAACTCAGTCTACAAATTGGAACTTCCAGATTGGTAAGCACTTTGTTTTCTGGGTGTATCTTTCTGTTTTCTAACTTTCAAAGCTTTGTAACTTTTACATAGTTTTTTGGAGAAAGACACTGACACCTTTCATGTATAGCAAGTCTATACAAACATCATACCCTACTGTGTGTGCACGTGCACATATGCACACATCCACACACAAGAGGAAATGAGAGGGTAGGAGAGCTGGCTACTTTCTGTCCATAAACCCCATTTTTCCTGGCCACTTGTAAGGGCAGGTAGGTGGGAGAGGGCCTCCAATCTGTTCCAGCAGAGCCTAGCAGGCAGAGGGAGACAGAGCTGTAGGGGAGGGAGCCCCTTCTGTTCCAAGGCTCCCAATAGCGTACAAAGACAATATGAGAACCAAAGAGGAATAACTCTGTGGGAGAATTGGGTAACAGAAGTCTGGCTCCACCAAATGTCCAGTTGTACCCATTCCCCAGATGTTCACACCCAAGGTTTTGTGACCACCCTAGAACATGGCTGTTCTGCCCCTGAAATAGGAAATACTAGAAATTGGAGCCCATGTACTTCTCATGACCTTGTGGACCAAAGTTTCAATTCTTCTGATTCAAACCAAGTTTTTCATAATCATTCATTGATCTTAATTTCCCCTAATTTATAGCCAAACACACTATTAGTAGAAAAGGTCTTTGTGTAACCATATCTAGGTTGCCTTCCTTTCCTTTCTTTTCTGCTTTCAGCAGGACTCCTAGAATTTTGGTAGACACTACATTACCTTTATTTATAAATGAGGAAATTGAAGCTTAGAACATTAAGTAACCAGCCAATAGTCCCATGGGTACTAATGGAGAGAGATTTGAACACAGGTCCTCTGACTCCAGAACCTGAGCCCTTAATCTTCATGCTATATAATCTCTCCAACAGAAAAAAGAAATAGTATAGTAATGGCATGTGTCTCATAGGAACTATTAGAGAATTAAATAAAATTATTTAGGTTCGATAAAAAAATTAAAAAATTATTTATGTTCAGCGTCTGGCACATAGCAAGATGTAACAAATGTTAATGATGGTAATAGCAACAAGCATAACGATGAGCCTAGGAAGATGGGAGATCCATCTACAGATTAAGAGTGGGAAATCTGGCTGTACCCTAAATCATGGTACTGAGGAGAGGATGGGAGAGAAGCAGAAATCCCTGCATACACTGGCCACTCATCATGGCCAGGAGATGGGGAGAAGGGTGTTCAATCATATCCCAGGGCTCAGATGAGGGATAACCCTGTCTCCACTCTGAGACTTAGGTGAACACCTATGGGAGTCCCAAAGCTGGACCCTCCACCCATAGGTTTTCACTTAAGTCTCAGATTGGAGAAAAAAAGCTTCCTAACCTTTTTTGTGTCATGGATTTCTTTGGCCTTCTGGTGAAGCTAACTGACCCTGTCTCAGAATAATGTTTTAAATAAGATGATATAAAATTACAAAAGAAGCCAATTATGTTGAAATACAGGTATCAAAATATTTTAATGCGTGTTTCCTTGTTAATATGTTAAATCATGCTTTTCACACTATCTGCAGGGAAGGACCAATTTATTTTTCCACTCCATCTTGCACTAACAACTTTTATAAAATAGGATAAAAATGTGAAATAAAAGATAATTTAAAATACAAACCCTAACTTTTATTATTTGATTCAAAAGACATTAATTTTGTTGTTATTAAAAATTAGTTAATTATTATTAACTAATTTGAAAGGCAGGACCTTTCAAATTGTTAAAAAATTTCTAAATGTCTCTAATCCTCAATTCCTGTACTCCTTTGTCATGAACCTGTAATGATTCATTGGCTGGCACCAGTCCACAAATCAGTGCTCTGAGTAACTCTGTATTAAATACAAGATCTACCTCTGGGTCTAATAACAACCTTAATTTTGAAGTCATGATGAGCATATACCATCTATCACTGGCATGTGAAATATCTGTTAATTGTACTGGTGAAAAAGGTCCCAATTATTACTCATTCCATTAGACTATGTTGACTATACTGGAAGAACATACTACATTCACCATAGGTTGGTGAAAATTGTTGTCATTTTTCCCGTGTTAGTTTACAGCCCCCCAAAATTCTATTCCCAGGCCCTCTTGGAGCTCCAAATGGAGGCTCCAGGACTTGACCAATGGTGAGAGGAGTGAAGACTAGAAAAGGAGGCACAAGACTTAATTTTCCAGAAGACTGGAAAAGTGTCCTGTGACCATGAGGCAGGATCTCCCCAAAACCTTAGCCAGGCAATGCCTTCTTGCATCTTGGGTCACAAGGTCACAATGTTAATGCTGTGGTTCAGGCCAGGGGAGGAAGCTGCCTGTACATGGACTGGCACGGCCCAGGGTCAAGGTGAGAGGGGGCCATGTCAGTAACAGGAGCCCCAGCAGGAAAGGAAAGAGAAGTGACAGCCACACGGGCAGATAGAGAAAGTGGTCAACCTGGACAAGGTAGCTGCCTTGGTTTTGCAGGGTTCAGAGGGACACAGGAGCCTGGAGAAGCCTGTAGGGACTCTAGTAGAAATCCTCTTTTGTTTTCAGAATTGTTTTTTACCATTGTGTTTATCAAGGCTCAGAGTCCTCCTTGGTTTATTCATGGCTGCATATTACTGAAAGTTACCTCGTGCCAAACATGGAGATAAGCACGTTGCTTCTCATTCAATCAGAGAGGCAACCCTGTGGAACACGTGCCATCATTATCCCCACATAACAAGTAGGAAAACAAGCTGAAGGCCATCCAGGTAGCTGGACAGTTAACAGCACATCTGGGACCTAATCAGGACCCTCCGAAGGCAGGGCCTGTGATGACTGCATGTCCCCCATGCCAAATTCTTAAGGGACTGAGAGTGATACTGGAAAGTTCTCTTAAGCTACAGGAGAATTGAATCTACTGTTTGGGAAATGCAAGGAAAAACATAATCTTTCATTCTCAACATTTCTTGTATTGTTTGCATTGCACAATAGCACACATTTCATTTTACTTTATTTTATTTAAGGAAGAAATACCTACATGAGGCAGGGAACATGACCTGGCTGACTGCAGAATGACCCTGTGTTGGCATGTAGGTCCCCACTTGACCCTGGAATGTTTCCAAGGGCAGCAAAGGACTTGGTGTGATCAGCAAATGGGGCCAACAGTGCCCTCTTGAGGGCTTGGATCTGCACTACCAAAAAGAGGGGTGGCCCGGATTCCCAGGTACCCTGGCTTTTCCTAGCCAGCCAATTTTGGTGGCAGTTGAGATGGGCAGGGTTTTGTTTCACAGCAAATGGGCAGCCACCAGAAAACCATAAAATATCAGAGGCAACCAAAACCTTACCTATGCCAGCAGTTGGCAGACAACTTATGGGTTACCTTGACAAATGGGGTCAGAGAAAAGAAAGTGAAGGGAAGGAGAGCTGTTCTGGAACCATGCTTGGGAAGTTTCTAGATCAGGGATTCAGGGCTAAGTTGAAACTTGAAAAATGAGGTTCAGATTCATTTCTCTCAGTCATGGGAACTTGGATAGTCACTGCTTATAGGATGCTCAGTTCCACAATCACAAATGGGAAACTGTTGAAAGGGTTAAAGTGAAAGAATTTTATCTACATATTTAGGTCTTATTTTCAATAGTTATTGAAGTACAACCTGGTTTGTAGCTAAAGTAAAACCTGGTTTGTAGTTTCTGCCTGTTTTCTCTCTGACCATCAAGAATAAGCATGGTTGGGCTCTATAAAGACAAATAAGTTCCTTATTTGAAGGTGCAGGAAACCCACATGGTTCCAAAAGCTTAATTTCAGACACAGCTGCTATCTTCTCTCTAGGAAACCAGGTATCCAGGGGCTGAAGACTCTTCAAACAAGGGCTATGGACAAAGAACAGGAACAAGACAAGGATGCTGGTTTTCACCACTGCAGTTCATCATGGTACTGGAACTCCTAACCCAAGCAATTATGCAGGAAAAAGAAGTAAGAGGAATTCACATTGGAAAGGAAGAAATAAACTACCTTTACTTAGAGATGACATGATCCTACGTATAGAAAACTCCAAAGAATCTACAAAAAAAGAAGCCAACAGAGGTAATAAATTTAGCAAAGTTGCAAAGTACAAGATCAACACACAAAAATCATTTGTGTTTTGATATACCACCAATAAACAATCTAAAGAAGAAATTAAGAAAGCAACCTAGGAGGCAAATGACTTGTGCATTGGATGCAATAAAACAATGCTGAAAAAAAATTAAAGAAGACCTAAATATATGGAACGTCATCTCATGTTCATGGATTGGGAGACTTAATATTGTTCATGTGTTAGTGCTACCCATAGAGGTCAACAAATTCAATGTACTCCCAATCAAAATCTGAATGGCTTCTTTTTCATGGAAAAGCAAAACTTCAAAATCACATGGAATGGCAAGGGCATCCAAATAGCTAAAACAAACTTGAATTGGAAAAACAAAGTTAGAATATGCATACATACAGATTTCAAAACCTACTACAA
Organism: Sturnira hondurensis; assembly: GCF_014824575.4. Lineage (NCBI taxonomy): Eukaryota > Metazoa > Chordata > Mammalia > Chiroptera > Phyllostomidae > Sturnira > Sturnira hondurensis. The sequence continues at coordinate 6,724,873 of NW_028080032.1, read as the reverse complement.
AGCTCCAATAATCAAAAACTATGTGATACTGGCATAAGGAAAAACAAATAGACCAAAAGAACTGAGAAGTAAGTCCTCACATATGTGCTCAATTGATTTTCCATAAGGGCACCAAGGCAGTCCATGGGGAAATGACAATCTTTTCAATAAATGCTGCTGGGAAAACTACATATCAACATGCAAAAGAATAAAGTTGGACCCTTACTTTACACCATATATAATTTTTAACTCAAAATGGATCATAGACCCAAACTTAAAGGTTAAAACTATAAAAATCTTAGAAAGAAACACAGGAGTAAGTCTTTATAACATTGGAATGCCAATGGGTTCTTAGATATGATACCAAATGCATAAGCAACAAAATAAAAACATAGATAGATCGAACTTTATCAAAATTACAAACCTTTGCACATTGAAGGACATCATCAGAAGAAAAAAGACAACCTTTAGAATGATATACTTGCAAATCAATTACATGGTAAGTCTAGTGTGTAGACTCTATAAAGAATTCTTACAACACAACAACAAAAACCATGCAAACTTGTTTAAAAACTGGCAAAGGACTTGAATAGATGAGGTCTATCCAGAAAAAGTCCAGCCATTGTTAATATAATGAGAAGTTTGCATGGCATCAGTGTAACCTGGCAGCCAAGGAGAGTGGACTACAACTCACAGGCATGAACAATGATAACTTCACTCTACTAGTAGTGGAGGCAGTAGACGTGGTTGAGGGAGCATATGTAACGTGTGGCCCTCGCATTCTTAATGACTAAGTGGGAAGAACAATGAATCCGCATCATATTTTGTGTTAAGCTTGAACATTTCTCTGTGGAAACTATTCAGATGATTCAGAGGGCCGCAGCTATGGGCAACTGGTGATCAGCGGCTTCATCACAACACCATGCCCACTCATGCATCATGTCTCGTGCAGATTTTTCTTGCAAAACATCAAACCACCCAGGTGACTCAGCCTCCTGAGGCCCAGATTTGGCACCCTGAGCCTTTTGGCTTTTCTCAAAACTAAAACCACCTTTGAGAGGGAAGAGATTTCAGAACATTGATGAGATTCAGGAAAATACAATGGGCAGCTGATGGGAGAACTATGTGAGGTCCCAAGGTGCCTACTTTGAAGGGGACTGAGGCATTATTGTCCTATGTACAATGTTTCTGGTATTTTGTATCTTTTTCAATACATGTCTCTACTTTTCATTGTACATGGCTGGATACTGTCTGGACATATCTCATATTTCTCCAAAGAAGACATACAAATAGCCAACAAATACATGAAAAAGACACTCAACATCATTAGTTACTGGGGAAATGTAAATAAAGACATGATGAGGTAGTACTTCACACCCAGTGCAATAGCTATCATCAGCCCTGGCAGGTGTGGCTCAGTTGCTTGGAGCATCTTCCCATAACTGAAGGGTTGCAGTTCAGTTCCTGTCAAGGCATAATACTCAGGTTGCAGCTCTGATATACGATTTCCCAGTCTGAAAGTATAGGAAGCAACCAATCTATATTTCCCTCTCACATTGATGTTTTTCTCTCTCCCTTCCTTTCTCTCTAAAAGCAATGAAAAAAAATGTTCTCAGGTGATGATTTAAAAAAAAGACGTGTTGGCAAGAGTTTAGAGAAATTGGAACCTTTGTACATTGCTGGTGTGAATACAAAATGGTCCAGCCATTGAGGAGAACAGTTTGGTAGTTCCTTAAGAAGTTAAACATAAAACTACCATATGACCCTGCAATATCTGCAATTTCACTCCCTGAAAGATATATATCTAAAATAAATTAAAAACAGGTACTCAAACAAGTACATGTTATGCCAACACTATTCACAATAGCTAAAAGGTAGAAATAAGGCAAATGCTTATCAGTGAATGGCTAGATAAACAAATTCATATACACATGCAATGCAATATTATTCAGCCATAAAAGGAAATAAAGTACTTATATATGCTACAATGTGAATGAACCTCCAAAACATTAAGCCTAGTGAAAAGAGCCAGATACAAAATGTCATATATTTTATGATTGCATTTATATGATATATCCAGAATAGGTAAATCCACGGAGATGAGGAGAAAATGCTTAATGGGTAAGGAGTTTTACTTTAAGTTATGGAATTATTTTGGAGTGAGATACAGGTGGTGATTTACAATATTGAGAATGTACTCAAAACCACTAACTGCTCACTTTAAAGTAGTTAAATTTAATGTTGTGCGATGGCACCTCAATAACTTATTTTCAAAATGAAAAGGCAAAAACTAAGGACTCTGAAATTACTGAGTCATCACTCCCTATGGTGTAACATGCAATCATTTTCTTAATGCACAAAACAAGAAGGGATAGTGGCGGGTGAAACTTCCCTGACTTTAAAAGAATGATGAGCATAAACAATATTTTGGAACATCCCCAAGAACTATAACATGACACTTACAGTAGGTCCTATTGGTGGTAAAGTCACAGGTACTGTTTACCTTACTCTTTTGTTGCCTACATTCACCATAAAAACAAATGCTAAATTTTAGTTATAGGTTAATGAAAGTAAAATATTTTTTTCTTTCAATAGATTATGAACTCCCAGGATAGAAATCCATGCTCTAGGGTAGTGAAAAGTAGAAAAAAATTAAAAGAACTCGCTACAGAAAAAGGCAACTGCTGTTGTCAACTGAAACTGACCCCTCAGATCAGGGGTCAGCACATTATAACGCACAGGTGAAATCCAGCCCACCACCCATTTTTGCAAAGGGCATATTATTGGAACAGTTGAGTAGTTGAAACACAATTTGTTTGGCTTGCATAGCCTAGACTATGTACTATTTGATCTTTAAAAAAAGAAAAAAAGCTTGCTGACTCCTGCCTTAGAGGAATACTGCCCAATTCTCTGGGGATTCCCACCTTCTTAGCTGATCCCCTCATGAGGTTGGGCAAACTGTGTACCGTGAGCAGTGCCGTGTACTGCTCATGTACAAACAAGTACAAACACAAGTAAAATAGCTTTGCCATCCAATATGCTTCTGATTGAAAATGGCAAATGTTTACTGAAACAAAAAATTAAAATTAAAATGTATCTTTCGTGGGTCCAGGGCAGACAGTAAGCTCACACCATGTCCCTGCCACTGAATACAGCTACAAAATCTGGACAGGATTCCTAAAGCAACTACTGGAAGACTTTGGAAAGTGAATAGCAGCAGGCAGATGGAGAAGATCAGCATTTGAAATAAACCCAAACTGGCAGTGAGGCTACCATTTTCCCCTCCAGTGTCCCCTGGCCTGAAGCAGTGCAACCTGACACCCCGAGGTGAGCACTGGTGGCTGGCATCAGAGAGAGATTCCAGAAAAGCCCTCTAGTTCTTGGTGGAGGAGTGGGATGTGCCTCTCAACACATACAGAGAGTGGGGAACTCCCCTGTTTTGGTTGCTGCTGCTGTTTTTTTCACCATCTGTCAAAAGCAAGGATCCAAGCACCATGGTGCCATGGTGGTGGTGGCCGTGACACTGGTAACAACAGGATGATAAAAGAACCAAAAGACTTCCAGCCAAGGTAGAGGCATAGGTGGAAATACTGTGCCTCCTCACACAACCAAAATTGGGGACAACAAAGATTTAGAAACATAAACACAACCAGAACAAACATAAAATTGAACTGTACAGAAGTCTGAGAACCATTCAACCAGACCAGTAAGAGGGGTGGAGTCAGTGGCCAGTGGAGAGGGGTTGGGGCAGGAAAAGGCAGTGGCTGCCAGACCCAGGAGCACAGGCAGCACAAGGTTGACTTCGGTCATACAATTGCACGCAGATAAACTAGGCAAAAACAGGTAACCAGACAGACTGTGCAACCCAGGGCTCCAGTGCCAGGAAATAAAGCCTAAAAGCACCAATTGAAAAGGTGCTGGGAGAGACTCCTAGCCTCACAGGAGACTTCACTGGAGAGACCCACAGGGTCCTAGAACATACACAAGCCCACACACCCAGGAACCAGCACCAGAAGGGCCCAATTTTCTTGTGGGAAGCAGTAGAGTGGACTGAAATCCAAGAGAGAGAGAGAGGGACAGGCGCCATTGTTCCCTCTCTGACCCCTGCCCCCACATACAGCATCACAACCCAGCAACTGTGTTGCCTCACCCTGGTGAACACCTAAGGCTCCACCCCTCATACATAACAGGCATGACAAAACCAACAAATTATGGCTCGAATGGAAGAACAAATCAAAGCCCCAGAGCCAATACTTTTAAGCGACCAAGAGATAGCCAACCTATCAGATGCACAGTTCAAAATACTGGTGGTGAGGATGCTCACAGAACTTGTTGATTTTGGTCACAAATTAGATGAAAAAAATGAAGGCCACACTAAGTGAAATGAAGCAAAATGCACAGGGAACCAATGGGGATGGGGAAAAAAACTGGGCCTCAAATCAATGGAGTGGACCAGAAGGAAGAAAGAAACAACCAAACAAAACAAGAAACAAGAATTCAAAAGAATGAGGAGAGACTTAGGAACCTCCAGGACATCTTTAAACATTCCAACATCCAAATTATAGGGGTACCACAAGGGGAAGAGGGAGAGCAACAAGTGGAAAACTTATTTGAATGAATAGTAAAGGAGAACTTCCCCAATCTGGCAAAGGAAATAGACTTCCAGGAAGTCCAGGAAGCTCAGAGAGTCCCAAAGAAGGTGGCCCAAGGAGGAATATACCAAGGCACATCATAATTATATTAGCCAAGATTAAAATGAAGGGGAGAATCCTAGAATCAGCAAGAGATAAGGAAACAGTAACCTACAAAGGAGTTCCCATCAGACTGTCAGCTGATTTCTGAAAAGAGACCTTACAGGCAAGAAGGGGCTGGAAAGAAGTATTCCAAGTCATGAAATCCAAAGACCTACAGCCAAGATTGCTCTATCCAGCAAAACTTTCATTTAGAATGGAAGGGCAGATAAAATGCTTCTCAGATAAGGTCAAATTCAAGGAGATCATCATCACCAAGCCCTTATTATATGAAATGTTAAAGGAACTTATCTAAGAAAAAGAAGATAGAAAATATGAACAGTGAAAGGACAGCAAACTCACATTTATTAACAACCACACCTAAAACAAAAGCAAACTAAGCAGAGAGCTAGATCAGGAGCGGAGCCACAGAAATGGAGATCAAATGGAGGGTTAGCAACAGGGGAGTGGGAGGAGTAGAAAAGGGGAAAAGGTACAGAGAATAAGTAGCATAGATGGTGGGGAGAAAATAGACAGGGAGAGGGCAAGTGTAGTGTGGGAAATGTAGAAGCTAAAGAACTTATGACACATGGACATGAAATAAAGGGGGGAATATGGGTGGGAGGGGGTGTACAGGGTGGATAAGAATCAAGCAAGGAAAAGGCATAATCAATTATTATGCCATAAACTGTAATGGCATAATCAATAAAACACATTATAAAAAAAATAGAACCAAAATCTCTAAGAAAGGGTAATCCTCCTTTCCAGTCTAAGGTGCTGTGGTTGAAAAAAGGTGGGGAACCCTCTATTGCCTTTATTCTGTCTCTGTTCTTCCACCATTTGGCCCCAGAAAGAGGTCCAGTTGCAGAAAGCATGTATTGGGTTGGCCAAAAAGTTTCATTGGTTTTTTTCCATAGGGTGGTTTTAGTAGTGCTTAGTTGTCTTTAACTTCACTTGAAACAATTTTGTTAGATTGTGTTGTGATAGGTGTCATATCAGTGTGCATTAAAAAAATATCAAAATTGGTCAATTTCTGTGTAGCCATTTTAATATTGAAAATGGAAGAAAATATGCAACATTTTTCACATTTTGTGCTTTGTTATTTCAAGAAAGGTAAAAACTCAATTGAAATGCAAAAAAAGATTTGTGCCGTGTAAGGAGAAGGTGTTATGACTGATTAAACATGTCATGGTTTCTGAAATTTTGTGCTGGAGATTTCTTGCTGGACAATGTCCACAGTGGGTAGACTAGGTGAAGTTGATAGCGATTAAACCAAGACATTAATTGGGAACTACCAACCTTATACCATGTGGGAGATAGCCAACATACTCAAAATACCCAAATCAACAAAGTTATTGGTGAAAATGAGAAATATATCTTATATTTTATGGAAAAACCATACAGATTTTTGGCCAACTCAAATAACAAAGTGGATTACATAAAGCCCCATCTTTCTGGCTGGAGGGCCAAAACGGGGATCCTCAGGCAACCAGAAAGTACGAGGGAGAGAGAAGCTTGGGAAAGCAACCCCCAGCTTCTTGTGGACTTCTGGGCTCACCCCCATGCCACACATGTGTGGATCTAACCCTAAACAGCATACGATGGACTCTGAGAACTGAACTATGTGGTAGGCCACCGCGCAGCTCCCAGAAATGGGCAACGGGTGGTCCATACACAGGACAGATCTAAATAATACTGCAAAGCCTTTGAAAACTGAACTGACATTGGAAGTGCCCAGACACTTATAATTTGTCTCATTTTTTCTTTCTTTCCTGGTGTTCAGTGTGAGAGAAAGTGAGTGAACAATAAAAAAAAACATGACATTTTGAGAAACAAATATCAAGGGTTTTAATAGCAATTTATTGATATTTTGTGTCTTAGAATTGACTTGACCAACTGGGCATCTGGTCACCATTCTTCCACTTAGTAGCCATGGCCTTGGATAAACCCCTTCAGTTCTTAGTGTCTTTCTTGTCTCTCACATGATCAAATATCCAAGCCCTAATGGCATCAGGAATTTGGAGCCACAATTACATCAAATTAAGAATGTGACTATGCCTTTCAACTCTAGTTTCCTTTAGCAACAGGTTATTATTACAAGTTTCTGAATCATAGTATAAAAACCATGTAAGTTGGAAACAGAAGGGACTTAGAGAGAACAAAGCTGAAACCCTTCATTTCATTAGGAAGGAAGAGAGGTCAGAGCGAGTGTAAAGGGACGTGTTCACGATCACACAGTGAGGCAGGATCAGAGCTTGCCCAGGTGTGGGCCTCCTGGCACTTTCCAACATCTCATTCACTTTTGCATGCTATACAGTTCATCTTGGAAAAGAGGATTCTTTTCCGGAGTGAGATCTTTCATTTCTTCTCCTTCTTTTTTTCCTCCTCTTCTTTCACTTTCTCCTCCTCCTCCTCTTTTTCTCCTCCTCCCCTTTCCCTCCCCCTTCTCCTCCATCTCCTTCAAATTAAGAATAGCCATTTTCAAGTACCCTGGATCTTTGCTGATTGTGAAAACTGACCTCTGTGCATGCTACCCCATGTCTCTGAGTGCCATGGACTTTTTTGGATGGACATTTATTTTGTCAAGAGGCTCGTGGTGGTACAGAAAGCCCATTAAAGTACCTACTCCAACCAGACCCAGAGAAAAGCAAAACTGGTTGTCTTTTAGGGATATTGTCTTTCAGGGATTAAGTTACCATTGCAAGCAGGGCTCCACTGCTTTGGCTCACAAACTGTTCTCTTGAGAGGTCTTCTGCAGGCCAATTGCTCCATAAAACTGTGCTGTTTAAATTTGGGTAAAAGGGTAGAAAGGTTCCATAGAACAAAATACCAGAGGAAGAGAGAAACCCCAAAATGAGTTTTCCAGGAGACCAGATTTCAATCTTAGGACATTGTGTTACTTTTTCATTGCTCCAACAATGCTTTTGTAAATCAGTTGGGTGACAGCTGTCACAGTCCATGGAAGAGGCTGTGTGGCATCTCATCAGAGTGCAGTGCAAGCAGGGAGCTCAGATCAGGAAATTAGAGAGTGTTTCTCTGCTTTCCCAACAATGGCTACACTCACAGCTTTGGTTCAGAGGTGTCCCAGGATTTTAGTCCACCGTAAAATTCCTTGGAGCTAAAAAATTAAGCTGTCCAAAAGTCTTCTCAAAGCATCTACTCTGTCTAGTTCTGTGTCAGGTGGCTACACCAATGTTATCATTGCCTCCACTCCCATGCTTTCCTATGCCAGTCATCCTGCTCAGCACTTTGCATGCATTTGCTAATATAATAACCCTTTGAGATAGCTGTTATAACTCCCATTTTACAGATAAGGGAAGTTAGCATCCTCAAACCAAACAGCTTGCAACCACACAATGTGTGATCTTTGTATCCGGTTTCCTTTACTCAGCATGCTTCCTCCTAGGGATGGTTAAGAAAAACTGATGCCAAATAACCTTGCTTCATGTATCCCTCTTGTATCATGTCACTTTCCATCTTCTGAAGACTTCAGTACTTTAAAGCTTAATCAATGTGTATCAATAGTTAATTCCATGCCAATGTTTCGGTCTGTCAGTTCTTCAATGAATTTCTCTCCTGTTGAATTTGAAAGAGGCAGATACTTAGCTTTGATTTCTTATTGGCATTAACTTTCCTTTTCTTCAGAGAGATTAATGTAAACTGGGGAAAATAAATCTAAAATTATTTAGAGACAGAGCTCAGATAATTTATCATACAGGCAATTTTGGCTTTGGCACTCCAGGAACTTTGAAGTTTTGTGTGAGTCCAGGTTGTTTGGAGGTAAGTTATCCAAACCGACTCTAACTAGAAGGATGCCTGGCAGTTCACAGAGCTGAAGAAATAACTGAACAAACCAGCCTCTGAAAATCTATAACCCGGGATCTCACAGATAGAAATTCAAAGACTTAGTCATTACAGAATTGTCTTCATATAGCCCAGAACCAAACATCTTCCATCCCTGTGTCTTACCACTCAGAGATATGTTCCTAAGGGACAGAATTTGATTGCCCCAGCTTGGGTATGTGCTCACTTCTGTGATCAGTAGGGCAGGGATGGAAATTACTCTCTGATGAGCTGTTCTATCAGAACAGAATGTTTGGGGAAAAATTCTCACAAAGAGATGCGGGGTAGATAGAAGTCCACGACATTGTTTTCTCTGGCTGTTAATTTGCCCACATTCCTATCCACAGAATTTCACAAGTACTCCCAACCAACATTATATAATTATACCAAATACCTCAAATGCACTTCTTCCCCTAATCTTGCAGTTATGTGCATAGGACAATTTCCCATTCTTTATTATCCTTCAAGGCTACCTCTGAGTGGGGCTCTAATATCACAGTAATCCAGGACATATTGTGCACTGACACCTGTAAATAAGGCGATTTCTGCCTCCTCAGTTAACAAATCATAAGACTCTTCCCTCGTGTCCAGGTGCAAATTGAGGGAGAGTGGCAGAGTGGCAGGAACAGGGGTTCTGAGGGATGTTATCAGCCACCAACTCCTGAAACTAACCTGCACCTTTAGAACCTACTGAGGCCTGATCTTGCTAATATCCTTTCCCCTTGATGACAGAACAGCTTTGCTTTGTGGTGAACTGGATAAAGTGGTACCCAGACATGGTGGATTGTTTGAAACTCATGGTCACCTGGTCCCCCAAGATCAGATATTCATTATCAAATGTAGCCTAATATCAAGCCTAAAGCTGTTAAAGTACAATGGTCACTTTCTAGAGGTCAATTGTCTTGCATCAAAATTCTGTGATCTTTAAAATTCTCCAAAGTGAAATACTGATGTGGCATGGGTATGACCCAATAATGACCTCTATGTTCATGACAGAGGTTGTGTCCTTCTCTCTCTCTCTCTCTCTCTTTATAACATTCTTGTCCTGTATGTTTGGTGTGAAGGCTAGTCTGTCCTCAGACTATTTAATAGAATAAATTGGGAAATGTTCACTTTTGGCTAATTCAGACGGCCCTGACTGGTGTGGCTCCATTGGTTGAACACCATCCTGCAAAGAGAAAGGTTGCTGTTGGATTCCCAGTTAGGGCACATGCCAGGGTTGCAGGTTCGGTTCCCTGTTGAGGCACAGTTGAGAGACAACCGATCAATGTCTCTCTCGCACTGATGTTTCTCTCCCTCTCTTTCTCCCTCCCTTCCTCTTTCTCTAAAAATAAATAAATAAATAAAATCTTTTTTAAAAAGTCTGGAGGAAGGCTGGAACAATTTGAGCAACAAAATACGTAAGTTCATATTGGTTTATAACCCCAAATACGAAGTAAATACCCATGGCTCTAAACAAATAAATGGTTGACTAAATGAATGGTAGAGAACTCCAAATAATTTGCATAGATACTTCCTTTTCAAGGAGGTGGGCCATAACTCTCCAGCCCTTAAAAGTGTGGCCTTCGTATGGTGACTTCTTTCCAAACAAGGAAGAGTAACTGTACAGTGGAGAAACCTGGCGAACGCTACCTCAGCCAGGGGATTAAGCTTAGCATCTTCCGTGCTGTCATGTAGGTAGTATATACCCTTGAATGTTTAATGAAAATGGCACTTTACCTGTGTGATCTTCCTCCCAATAGCCCACGGCCCTGGTATAATCATGAGAAATACATAAAATAGATTCCATTCGAGGCGCATTCCACAAAATACTTGACTAATTCCTCAAGCTGAAATCTAAGAAACTGTCAGAATCTAGTGGATCCTAATAGGGTATCCTAATTGTGATTCTAATTGTGATTCTGGATGCATTTATATATGCATTAGGTAAAAACTAAGGAAATAAGAATAATGTAGACTTTAGTTAATAATAATGTATCAAATACTAGCATAAGGACTTAACAATTGGGTGAGGTATACTGTGCAACTTTTCTGTAACCTAAAACTATTTTAAAATTAAAAGTTTATTTTAAAAACAATGATTCTAAGTGTCAATCAGGACATACATTATGAGCATTGTTTTACTATGTCATTACATACACACGTAGCACACTATATGTGTAAGTTTCATGTAACATATATATATATATGAATTAGTGTGTTAATATCAAAATTTGGAAAAACCCTAGTTAATTGATAACTATATAAATTAAAGTTTCTTTCAATTAGAAGCATCTACATGGCTAACACAATACAGTTCAGATCATAAGACATTTAATGATACTTACATTTAATAGTGATATTCCATAGAATAGGAATGGAATTCCTAGGAATGAAAGGAATGAAAAGGAATGAAAATACAATAGGAATGAAAAGTAGTTTCTCAATCATTAATTGAGAAAATGAACATAAGTAGTTTATTTTAAAATAATGATCATTGTAGCATCATATGTCATTGGGAAATCATAAATTTAAGCAACAATTAGATGCCACCGTACACCTGTTAAAACAATTAGATGCCACCATACACCAGTTCTGCTCTGGCTGGTGTGGCTTAGTGTGTCAAACATGGTCTCGCAAACCAAACAGATGCCAGTTCGATTCCCTGTCAGGGCACATGCCTGGGATGAAGGCCCGATCCTTGGTTGGGACCATGTAAGAGGCAACTGATCGATGTTTCTCTCCCTTTCTTTCTCACCCCCTCCTCCCTCTCTAAAAAGAAATAAATAAATTATTTTAAAAAATTACTCAAATCCAAAGCACTGACACCACCAAATGCTGTTGAAGATGTGGAGCAAGGAGAATCTCACTCATTGCTATTAGTAATGCAAAATGACACAGCCACTTTGGAAAAGAGTTTGGCACTTTCTTACAGAACTAAACACTCACTAAACACTATATTATCCAGCAATTGCTCCCTTTGGTATTTACCCAAATGAGTTCAAATTTATTTCCACACACAAATCTTCACACAGATGTTTATAACAGCTTTATTCATAATGGCCAGAACTTGAAAACAACTAAGATGTCCTTTAGTAGGCGATGGATAAACTGTGGTACATGTAGACAATGGAATATTCTTTTTCTTTTCATTTACAGTTTACATTCAGTATTATTCTGTATCACTTTAAATGTACAGCATAGCGGTTTGACAATCATGTATTTTACAGAGTGGTCCCCCCCGCCCAATATTTCAAGTACCCACCTGGCCCCATACATAGTTATTATAATATTATTGACTATGTTTCCTATGCTATAATTTACAACTCTGTGACTGTTCTGTGACTACAAATTCGTACTTCTTAATCCCTTCACCTTTTTCACCCAGATCCCCAACCCTCTCTCTTCTAACAGCTGCGATTCTGTTTTCTGCATCTATGAGTCNTTTTTCTTTTCATTTACAGTTTACATTCAGTATTATTCTATGTCACTTTAAATGTACAGCATAGTGGTTTGACAATCATGTATTTTACAGAGCGGTTCCCCCCGATATTTCAAGTACCCACCTGGCCCCATACATAGTTATTACAATATTATTGACTATGTTTCCTATGCTATAATTTACAACTCTGTGACTGTTCTGTGACTACAAATTCGTACTTCTTAATCCCTTCACCTTTTTCACCCAGATCCCCAACCCTCTCTCTTCTAACAGCTGCGATTCTGTTTTCTGCATCTATGAGTCTGTTTCTATCTTATTTGTCTATTTTGTTCTTTAGATTCCACATATAAATAAAATCTTACGGTGCTTGTCTTTCTCCAGACAATGCAATATTAGTCAGCTCTAAAAGGAAATGAGATACCAAGCCATGACAAGATGTGGAAGAATTTAAAGAGCATGTGACTAAGAGAAAGAAGCCAATATGAAAAGGCTACATACTCTCTGATTCTAACTATATGACATTCTGGAAAGGGCAAAACTATGGAGACAGTAAAAAAGATCAGTAGTTGCCAGGGATTATGTGTGAGAGAGACAAATAGGCAGAGCACAGAAGATCTTTAGGGCACGGAAACTTTTATAAAAACCCATAATATGTTCAATACCTAAAGTAAACCCTAGTGTAAAGTATGAATTTTTGGTGATAATGATGTGTTAATGCAGGTTCCACAAGTGTAGATGTTAATAATGGAGAGCTGTACATGCATTGGGTTAGGTTTATGAAAAGCGTGTATTTTCCAGTCAATTTTGTTATGAATCTAAACCTATAAAGTTTATTACAAATTTAAATGACTATTTAAAATGAAATACTTTATCAATGAATTTGAGTAAAGCCTTTCTTTTTACTTAAGAATTAATCTATGGGCTGTCCTGGCTGGTGTGGCTCAATTAGTTGGAGCATCATCCTGTTTACTGAAAGATCTCAGGTTCGATTCCTGGTCAGGGCACCTACTCAGGTTGTGGGTTCCAACCCTGGTTGGGGCATGTACAGGCAGGCAACTGATTGATGTTTCTCTCCTTCATTGATGTCCTTTTCTTTTTTTCCTCTCTCCCTCCCTCCTTTCCTCTCCTTCGGAAAGCAAAGAGGAAATGTCCTTGGACAAAGATTTAAAAAGTTTAACCTATGGGCTTAGTGAAGATATTTTCTTGTTCATGTGGGCATTAAGACTATATTTTACTAATTTGATTAAGAGTGGAAAATTTATCTAAATCCATGTAAATTTTTAAAATTTAATTAGGTAACTATACTTACATCTTTGTTATAACAAAATATAAAGTCAGTAATGTATTATTTTCAGTAATTATTACTTAATAATACAATTTTGCCTTAATGCTTTATTTTCACAGACATTACTACCTCGAATAGTGGTAATAGAAAACTAAATAAAAACCATCTCTTGGACTATGATCTTATAAATCTGTTGAAATTTTTTTGAAGTTAAAAAGTAAATTGGAAGAATTCAAGAGTGAAACCAACTGGACCTGAAGTTTTTTTATGGGAAGGTTTTTTAGTCATAAATTCAACTTTTTAAATTTGATGTAGGATATTCAGATTTTTGAATTTCTTCTTGTGTTCAGAAACTCTGTTTTTCTCAGAATTTGTCCTTTTATGTCAATTTTCAAACTTATTTGCATAATAAAGTTCTGCATGATATCCTCTTATTATCCTTTCTATGTGTTGTAAATGTGCCTGGGCTTTGTTTTAATTGAGTGGATGAGACCTGCAGATGTGGAAATGACTGTCACGGAGGAAGCTTTCATTCACAGTGCCCTGGAAGCAGGAGGCCCAGCACAGTAGGCAGGGCTACCTGAGGAAGCATCAGGGCCAGTCAGAAGACAGAGGGACTGGAAAACGTGGGCAAAAGTCTTTTTCGTGGGTTTTGTGGGAACAAATGGGTAAAGCAGGCTAAGCAGGTTTGGGGTTGGCTAGTTTGAACAGTCTCAGTGGGCGTCAGGATATAGGGGCTGCTCCCCAAACCCATTGTCTGCTACCTGGCCCTGGGGTGACAAGGGCAAGGAAATGATGACATGACAGGTGAGAGCTTGGCAAACACGTAGGCCAGTCCTGTACCATCTCTAGGCTAACACTGGGAGGGGCAGACTCCTCAGGATTGGCAAGGCCCCAGATGTCAAAATATCAGAAAAAACAGGAAATAAAAAGACATACTTAATACATGGTGTCTGTGGGAGCTGTAAAAAATCCTAGCATTGGTATTTGTGCCTTTTCTCTTTTTTCTTGATTAATCTTGCTAAAGGTTTATCAATGTATTACTCTACTCAAAGAACTAGCATTTGTTTATGCACTAATACACCCCCAGCTTTATACGGCATAAATTAATGACCCCCTGAATTCCATCTGGTTGAGTTTGAACTCTAGCACCAGTGAGGAATAATGACTCACTTATACTGGACATCGCCATGTACAGGCATTGCTGTAGTTACTCTGTGGACCTTGCAGCACAAGTAACAGTCTATCCTCTCTTTTCACAGCCACGCAGAACCTTAAGGAATCCTTGCCTGGGGCAATATTTTCAAAGAGTGGCCCTTAGAGTACCTGTATCAGAATCACCTGGGAGCCTATTAAATATCCGATTCAAGATTCTGACCCCAGACCTACCAAATCAAACATACAGCCAGTAATACACAATGAAAGAAAATACTTGAGGGAGTCTTCGGCACACTCAATGTTTTAGAACCACTAAAAGTTTCAGAATAACTGGTGTAATATAAAAGTCATGGGCCCCGCTGTTAGAGTTTGCCTCATTTAAATGGCAAGGATAAAATATGGCCACGAAAGAAGAGGTTGGAGAAAAATAAACAAGGGCACGCAGAAATCCAGTTGTCAGAAACTACATCAGGATTCTCCTGGATCTACCCCCACCCCTGATGTTGGCTCCCTGGCTGATCTCAGAGCCCCTGCAGTGCTTATTTGTCCAGTTCAAGTGACCGAAGCTTTAAAAATCGTGCCTGGCCATCAGAAAGTTGAGGTTCTCGTTTCAGTCCCTGGAAGCAACGGATGACAGAGAAGCTTAGCCAGACCTGACTTTTAGTGCTTCCATTAATTACCTAAATGGAGAGTGAGATTTCACCTGGACAACAGCTGGCACAAAATTCTGCTGCAGTCTTCTAGAGTTGACCCATAAATCAGAGGCCATGTCCAAAAATTTTTAAATTGGATGGAGTCATGCATGATTCCACCCAACAGCAATTTTAATAAAATCCTATCCTGACTTGGTAATTACCAGGCTATGACAATTAATTTCTTGCTTTGGATTAAAATCCATTCAGTGCTAGATGGATATTTTAGTCTGGCAAGATGAATTGTACTTCATTTTATCTGTGTAAAGCTATCAGCTGATAGAAAATTATAAGAGGAACAAAAATGGTTTATTAAAAATAGTTCAAGCACAATTAGTACCTAAACAGCCTTCAGATTTTTTTAAAATAGGTTTTATAACCTCAGAGAGAGCTGGAATTCTCAAAATCCTTACAAAAGAATAGGTTTTTCAAGCTTCTATATTAGAACATAGAAATAAAGGACAAGCCCAGTTTTTATCCAGACAATATAATAATACGATGTGTTAATACAGTCAAGCCCCACATTCAAAAAACTTGAGACACAGAAACCCAGATTTGCAAACTTTATCAATAAGAATTTGTAATGTTACTCATTACAAAGCCAGGCTGGCTTTCTGCTAAGCCTATTTCCCATAGATGCATTCACTAAGCCACTTCCCCGATGGTTCTTGGAATAATGCACTTGGGAGTATTTTAAGGATCCCCTTGTGTCCCCACACCATATCCTGCCATCCTCCCCATGCCTCAATTTTAGTAGTAGTAGTAGTAGTAACAATAATAATAATACCTATAATATTTATTGAGCACTTTGCAGTTTCGAGTGGCATTTTCAATACTTTAAGGCATTAATTAATTATATCTTCACAATAACTCTATGAGGCAGGTATCATCAGTTTCACACAGGAGAAACTGAGGCACAAAGTGGCTAATTAACTTTCCCAAGATCACTATATGAGTTGTCTAAGATGGTGTAACAAACCACTCCAAATCTAGTGGATCCAAACAACAACCATGTATTTGGCTAATTCTGCAGGTCAGCAATTCAGGCTGGGCTCACCTGGGTGGGTCTGGTCTTGCTTGTCCAGCACCTGGAACCAGCTGCACATCAGATTTGCTGATCTTCACTGGGCTCTTTCACATGTCTGGGACTTCAAGTAGGACAAGTGGACTGACCCATCTCAGGTCCTTAGTCCAGCTCAAACTTGTTGACATGGCATCTAGATAGGACTCTTACAGAAAAAGGATCGAGACCTCTTGAGCTATAAGCTAGAGCTGGCACAACATCATAATTCTGCCCCATTGTTTTGCCCACAGCACTGTACACAGCATGGTACAAGGCCAGCCCAGATGCAGAACAATAGACTTCTCCTTTCGATGAGAAGAGCTGCAAAGATACATTACAAAAGGTGAGAATATAGTGTGGAGTGGAGAATTGAGGACATTTTTTGCTACCCATCTATTCAGTTACATAGCTGGTCATTAGCAGATTGAGCATTTATACCTAGATCTTCTGACTGCACAGCCAGCACCCTGACCACTTTGCCACAGTGCCTTCATAACAATATTTTATCTTCTTTCTGTAACTGGATTTTATTTTTATTATTTGAATGGAATTGCTACCTTCATAACCTACTTCTACTCCGATTTCTCCATATCTTGAAGTGTACCTGCTTTTTGTCCTTCACCCTAATGCCATGTTGCATTTGAACCCTGATGAATTCTGCTAAAAGACCTCCCCAAACATAACCATCTTCCCACCAAGGGGAGTGCTCTGTAATGGCCTCACAAGCCCCATGCTGCCCAGGGTTCTTGTCTTCACCTATGACCAGACTGTTTGCACTCAGTTCTCTGTCACTTCCCAGGACCTCCATGACCTGGCCCAGCATCACAGTGTACATGTTCACTCTTCTTTGGGTCCAATCTTGTCCACCACTGAGAAACATCTCTAGTCTTTCCCTTTTAAAAACAATCCATTGCATTGTTCTTCTAAATGACTGATGCTGGCTCTTAAGGAGTTGGCTCCTAAAACCCAACATGCAAAGTTTCTAGAACACATCTGTTGCACCAGGGAAGTTCCACTGTTAACTATGCCTTCATTCAACTCGAGGTTTTTCTCTTCTATTTGGAGCCAGATATTGTGAAGGGCCTTACCTACCTTGTCTCTGACCCTAATTACTCCTCTTTTTATACCACACCAGTACTGTCCCTACATTCTGCCCTGAATGATGCTAGAGCTAAGAATCATGGGACTATAACATCTGGGCAAAGGACCTCACTATCCTCAAGATAGCATATCAAAACAAGATATTTGTCTGTAGTTGGGGTATTACTATTTAACAAAGACACTCTCTATTTGGGGAACTTTAAGAAGTAAAATGTTAGAGACATTGAGTCTGAGCCGAGTCATGATAGGTCAACATACCTTAATGAGTACCATCACCTCTGACAAATTAATTCCTTGTTCAGCACCTTAGTTTCCTCATCTGCTCACCCAGATCATGAGATTAGGTATTGGCTCAAGTTTCATTCAGTTGATTCTTTGATTTTAAATAATTATATAGCACCTACTATATACATGTAAGGATCAGTCAGTGGTAGAGAAGCTACCTGAGTACAAAACCAAAATGCAGGGTAACCCACAGGATGAATATCAGTAGGATATTCATAAGACCATCAGCCTTCAGGATGTCTGAGGTGGAGACAATGAGAATATGAAAAAACTGTCAATGTACAAAGTATTCAGACTGGAAGATGAGACCAGCAAATCCCTCTCTCCCTTCCTTCCTTCCTTCTTTCCTTTCTTCCTTTCTTCCTTTTGCATAATAGTTATCTGTTTCCTTTTTTCTTTTTTATTATTTATTTATATTGTTCTGTTACAGTTGCCCCTATTTTCCCCTGTTGTTCTCCCCTGCTCTGCCCATCCCCCACTCCCACAGTCAACCCCCATCTTGCCATGCACATCCATGGGTCATTTATACCTGTTCCTTGACGAGACCCTTCCCTTTCTTTCACCCTTTATCGCTCTCTGCCTCCCCTCTGGTCACTTTCAAGACCAGCAGATTTCTTTCCCCCCTTGTTCATAGCCTGACCAATAATCTGTGTCCTATGGAAATGCCCAGTAGTGTCTATAGTATTGCAAATCAGTTTCTGAACACTTCCCATTGGTCAGAGTCCATTTGCAGACAACAAAATCCATGCCAGCATTTTTAAAACTGAGGGATATCTACTACTCTCTCTAAAATAGGGATAGTTTTGAGGAAATCAATTGCTAGATTCTTATTTGCCAAATATACTTTCCTGAAATTAATCTTTCAGAGCTTGGGGCATCCGGCTGGTTTTCCATTTCCACCTTCTCTTTCAAAACTGACCTTCAACTACTTTTCAAAAGAAAGTCATAACCTCACTTCCATGTACAAACATTGACTCAAGATTTAAAAATTTTCAGGGCATCAATCAAAGGTACAAATTTAAATATTTATATCGAGCAGCCTCTTTAATCCAAGGCATTTCAATGCTGATCCTTTCTGTCTTGTGATTACATCTATTAAGGGGTGACTGTGGCATTCCAAGCAGCTATTTGGCCTTAGTTGCGATGTCCTCATATATTATAAAGTGGGAAGAATTGTGATTGTGACTTCACTGCTTGTATTTTCTGACTGTTGGTGAAGTGTTAAAGGAAGGAAAGTGCCATGAAAACAAAACAAAAAGACTGTAAGTGAGGGTTGTTGAAGGTGGAGGCGCCTGACTTCACCGAGGTGGCAAGCTCCCAGGGGGGCTCCATGCCTGACCCTAGTTTCCTTCTGTCTTACTTATTAGACCTCAGGAGTTGAATGGCTCACAGGACTGCAAAATAACATGCTTACTTGAATTGACAAATGAAGTCAGAGCATTTCTGACAGAAAGTGGGTCTCACTTGGCTCCTTAATTCGACCATGAGCACTGGCTTTTTTATTAGGATATATGGCAGGCATTTTCCATAAACTGTAGGAGTTTAATGTACAGCTCTAAGATTTTGATAAGATGATATTTAAACCACATGATTAAGATAAAAGTATTTAACCAAAAAAAGTATTGGTTAAATACTTTTGATAAAAGTGTACTGAAATTAAGAATAATTTTTATTCCTGCAAACCTTCTGAATTATGAAGTTAAATACAGTTTCTTTAAGTGAAAAAGAAATAGCTATAAGTATTGATCATTTATAAATTTTAGTAAAGCCTTTTGGGTATATTTCCCAGAAACTGAGAAAGTGGATAAATCTGATGACTAAGCAACAATTTCTTTTCTTTCCTTTTTCAAATTATGAGGTTTCCACTTTTTAGTTTTAAAATATTGAGGGAGAACTATTTGAGTTTTACAATGATCACTAAAATAATTTAAAAAATTTTTTATTTTGTCATCCAAAATTTATAAAGAACTTATACAACTTAACACCAAACAAACAAATAAACCATTTAATTTAAAAATGGGTAAAGGATCTGAATAGACACTTCTCTGGGTGTCCAATAGACATATAAAAAGTTGTTTAATGCCACTAATCATCAGAGAAATGCAAATTAACACTGCAATGAGATGTCACCTCACACCTGCCAGAATGGCTATCATCAATCAATCAATAAACAACAAGCCTTGACAAGGTTGTGGATAAAGGGAACTTTTGTGCACTGTTGGTGGGGATGCAGATTGGTGCAGCCACTGTGGAAAACAATATGGAGTTTCCTGAAAAAATTAAAAATGGAACCACTTTATGACCCAGTGATTCCACTTCTGGGAAAATATCTAAAGAAACCCAAAGCAATAATTCAAAAGAATGTATGCACCCCTACGCTCATTGCAGCATTATTTACAATAGCCCATGGTGTATTTCTATAATGGAATACTACTCAGCCATAAAAAGGAGGAAATCCTACTTTTGTGACAACATGGATAGACCTGGAAAGTATTATGCTAAGTGAAATAAGCCACTCAGAGAAAGACAAATACCATATAGGTTTACTTCTTGTGAAATCTAATGAACAAAGTAAACAAGCAAACAAAAATAGAAACAGACTTATAGATATAGAGGAGGGGTTTGGGAGAGCTGTGTGAAAAAGTTGAGGAAATTAAGGGAAAAAATCCTCTCATAGACACAGACAACAGTATGGTGATTACCAGAGGGAAAGCAGGATGGGGGATATAGGAAAGAGTAAAGAGGGGTAAATGGTGAGAAGGAACCTTGACTTGGGGTGATGAACACATAATACAATATACAGATTATGTATTATAGAATTGTACACCTGAAAGCTATATAATTTTATTAACCAATGTTACCCCAGTAAATTCAATAAACATTTTTAAAAGGAAATATTTTATTTTAGGTTGGAGTTATAAGAATTTCATGAGTCAGGATAGGCAATAGCACAATAGCATAAGCACTTAAATTGATATGTAGTTACAATTAGAGTAACCATGATGAAAGAGAAATATGTTGGGCTTAGAAAATTGTAGTATGGGGACTTGGTCTTGTCTGGCATGGCAAAGAAGTCTCTGAGCTGGTAGTGACATTGGGGGATGTATAGAAATCAACCAAAAAAGTAGAAAAGGAAGAAAATACACTTATCATAAAACCCAGCAATTTTTTCTACTTATAAATGGTATATAAATTTTGCAAGAAACAGAGTTTAATGAAATGGCTATTAAAAAACTTTACATTCTCATCTGCTCATTTATGTGACAAGTTTTCAGTGGTCACATACACAAAAATGAAAATGTAATTAATGTTAAAACTGTCTCATTCTAATAAAAGTAATATTCAATCACATGAACATAATTGAGATGCAAAAAACCTAGCTTCATTCATTTCATTGAGAGAAATATTTTCACTAGTATATTACTTTTATGTTGAATAATTACTTATTTAATGTATAATGTTAATATTGTTTTGATTAAATATATTTCACTAATAATTATATAATAACAATTCATACAGAAATTCTAAAACTTGAGAACTTCTTTGATCACAGAATATACAAAAAATTAAAAGTTTATTTTATAAACTTTTTTTTGACAGTGAAGTGTATTACAGCTAACAATGAACATGCTTGAGCATTAAATACATTCAATTAAGACATAATTTATAGTAGATGTAAAATAGAAATACAAATTAAAGAGAAAATGTAAACATTGTAAAATTTCTGCTAAAGAAGACTGTTCTTTTAAAGTGGATAATTGAGGGTAATAAATCTCCAAGGTAGCTAGATTTCAGTGGATACATTTTTTAAAGTGCTAAGATTGTTGTATTTTGAAATCTCAGTACAGTATTTACAATATGCTAGAAATTATATCCTTTTATTTTATTTGTCCTATTTCAGTCTATAATTTTTTAAAAAACTGATTTAGATATCAGCTTAAAAATGTGCAACTGTGTCTTCATTGTCCTCAGATCCAGCCAGGGCAGGCAGTCAATCCCATACTCCCACTGACTTGGAAATCTGTTGCCTGTAGTCATTTCTGGTACCATTTACTGAATTGATTTGAGTTTGGTTGCATGCAAAAGAATCCATTTTAGCTGGCATTCCTGCTGCAGGAATTAGGTGCTTCCAAAATTGTTGGAAAGGAAAGGAAAAGACTGTAGACTGAGCATCAAGGATGTGTTTATACAGAACCAATTAGGCCGACTAAAGCAACTGATATGTCAGGAAATTCTACCACAGCTACTTACTGAGTGAGCATACCACCTCGATATGACAAGAAAAGCTGTCACCCACTACTGCAAGGTCTGCCCCAAAATTATGCCAATCCCCACTAGCAAAAGAGACTTTTCATACCCTTCTTGAATCCCCTATCACTCAGTTCCAAATTAAAGTTTTTCACAAGCTCATCTGATGGGTGGAGTCTAAACATAGGTGGAACTCCAGGTCAAAGACAGTGTAGAAATGAGAGTCTCTGGCTTCCCAGCCTCTGTATTATAGGTGGGATTATATCATAGGCTAAGCAATCTAAGGATTCCTTAATGTTCACCATAACTAAGGTCTTCCAGGAGAGTAGAAGAAAAGGGGTCTCCTTAGACGATGTCATTTAAGAGATACTTGATCCCAAAGTATCTCTCTACTGCTTATCACATAGCCTGTTAACCAACTATTGGAACATTATTATTTATGCTCTCCACAAGCTCCTTATTAACATGCAAACATCCCCATGAGATTGAACACAAAAAGCTGTACTCCATTATCAACATCTACACCAATGTCAGTTAGCAACTGAGAGAGAGAAAGCAAAGTAGGTACTGGGGAGAGGGCAAGAGCCCCAGAAGGTGGTTGGATATCAAAGTAGAAGGCAAAAGACAAAGGCAAATTGTACACCTACACAAACACACTACAGGACACTTCTGGCTGCTTTTTAAACAGAAAGGCCAGTTGTGCTGTGATAAGGGTACGTAACAAAGAGGCATGATAAGATCCACAATGAAAGTGTCGCCTGTCTTCCAGCAAGCCCCAGCTCTCAATCTGCCTCCCAGAAAATAAAAGCAAGGCAACACTCAGAATACAAATGTCTTCTGATGCATCTTTCTCCAAGGGCAAGAGGACTGTAGAGATTCATATATTGATTGGGAGCATAGTAATGCAATGAAAAATTCAAAGACAAGCAAATTCCTCACTGTGTGAAGGACTGGCAAGTCCATCAAGGTTATTGATGAAGAAATTAAGCAGAATGCAATGCAGCTTCCTCCAGCCTCAGCTCTCTCATCAAAGTCTGAAACAGAAGTATTTCAACAGTGTGCCCTGGCAAAGGCATTCACACATGATGGCTTTTGCTGGAAAGATGCTGACTGCATTCTAAGGGGAGCTATGGTGACAAGGAATCAGGAAACCTAAGTTTTGGTTCCACTCTGACACTAGATTGCTGTGTGACTTAAAATGAGTCATCTATCCAGTCTAGGTTTTCCTGTTTTCATTAATAAGGCCAAAATAGTAATATTAATCTTGCCTGTCTCTTAAAGAAAATAGTCCTAATCCAAGGTCCAAGGATATGTTTCAGCCTTCTTGGAACCCCCTGAAATTCTGTGTAAACTTCTACATTTAGGTATATTTACTTTGAATAATTTTGCACTGGCCCTAAATTAGACAATCATATTCAGGAAGAAAAGGAGTTCATGGTTAAAACAAAACAAAACAAAGCAAAACAAAATGTTAATATACAATGGCCAAGAGGATCAACTGAGACAAGTTGATCAATAAGAATTACCCCACAAACTCAGAAATAAAATTATCTTATTCAGTTACCCAAATTATAGCCCAAATTCCATCTGCCTTATTAGCATAACATGCGTCATCTTTCTATTAGGTATTTCTGCCCCGTGTGTCTCCTGTTGCCAGGTTTGCTTGCTAACATTTTGCATTTCACATATGCAACCACCTCTCACTCAAATCATCTATGAATCAAAACTGGGTTCCCCACTTCATGGATCCCACACATCTCCAAGGATCCACATCACTGGTCAGGCAAGTTTTCATTTAAGCCTTAAAGTCAACTTTACTTCCCTTTCTTGGACGTTGCCACTAACCACCCACTTCTCTAGGGAAGGCTAATCTTGTGATACCACAAAATTCTAAGTTGGTCTTTGGAGGGAGGTTACTCTTGATGTGCCAATGATGATTTCCCTTTGCAGTAAGATCTGATGTAATTATGGATATCTCCCCATTTTGGGCCATACCATAGTATGATTCCTTTCTTTGCAATGACATAAAAATTTAGGACATCAAGAAACAGAATGATCAAATAATCTCACCTGTCTTTTATCTTCAGTTAAATCCAATGTTCAAGTCATCTTTAGACTCTGCCCATGTTTCTTTCAGCCCCATCTAAACATGGGTGACTTTACTCAGGCACAGAACTCATTTCTCCTTTGGTAATTGTGGACAGGCGATGGCAATAGAGTTGTCCACAATCTTTAGCCAAAGTTCTAGTATTAGTCAAAGCTTTGGGCTACTATTCCAGCAAATGCAAAATATGCTTTGACTCTTTTGCATAACTATTTCTGAGAGAGGATTTACAGGCTAATGGCAAAATTTACTCAACAACTACTCAGTAAATTTTGGGTACATTCCTCTCAATTAAGGACCCAGATCATTCTTAAACAAAGAATATGTTCTTCAATATACTAATATGTAATACTACCTCAAATTTACAGATATCGGTGAGCTTGGTTAGCTTCTAAAGAATTAAGGTCATAATTATCAACTAGTAACCACCTCTAACAATGGGGAAATAGTATATAGAAAGCTCCAAGAAGCTGAGGACCCATGTGAAACCTCTTCCCCAAACCTCAATTAATGCTCTTCCAAGAAACAATTCTAAGTGACATTGTGGTGCCCATTCTTCTGGTCTGGTACCTTCTCCAATGATTTTAAGGTAATTTTATGTTACATATTTTATTAAATACTATAAATATACGATATACATAAAGATTATATGTCTGCCCAGAAAGTATCCAGTCATGTACTATAAAAAAAGAGAGCCATTTATTGAAGAAGATACAAAATACAAGAAACATTGTCCTTAAGACAATGACACCTCAGTCCTCTTCAAAGCAGGCACCTTGGGACCTCACACCGTCCTCCCAATTGCCATCAGCTACCCCATCATATTTCCCTGAATCTCATTGACAGTCTGAAATCTTTTCCCTTCCAAAGGTGATTTTTTTAGTTTTGGGGAAAGCCAGAAGAAGTCTTAGGGTACCAAATCTGTTATAGGCAGGTTGAGTCATGTGGGTGACTTGATGTTTCACCAAAAAACTGTATGAGGCATGATGTATGAGCGGGTGCACTGTCATGATGAAGCTGACAATCTCCAGTTGCCCATAGCTACGGCCTTCTGAATCATCGGAATAGTTTCCATGGAGGAATGTTCAAGCTTAACACAAAATCTGATGCAGATTCATTGCTCAGCTCACTCAGTCATTTTGAATGCAATGGCCACACAGTACACATGCTTACTAAATGGTGTCTGCCACCCCCACTGATGAGTACAGTGAAGTCATCATTTTTCATGCATGTGCATTCCAGTCTGCTCTCCTTGCCAGCCAGGTTGAGCTGATACCATGCAAACTGTTCTCATTATATTAACAATGGCTGGACTTTTTCTAGACAGACTATATATATATATATATATATATATATATATATCCTTGAAAAAAAGAATAAACTTTTTTCTTCTCTTCAGGTACCCATAGGATAGTCATAAAATGACTATAATAGACCAATTGGCTCAAAAAGTACTATTAGTACTTTTACTAAAAGTTACTATCTCTGTATTGCTAAAAGTAGTATCTCTAATGCTAATGTAATACACCTGGAAATGTAAAACAAAAGAAACAACAATTTAATTTTTAAATTTTGAATAATTTTTAGCTAAAGAAGAAAAATTGAACTGAGACTAACAGATGTCTAGACAATGAAGATCACTGTATATAATGCCATATGGCACATGGCTTTAGCAATATTCAGAGCAATTTTTAGCCATTAATATTTGAATAATTCAGATCAAATAGAAATAAATGAATTAAGGATGTGAGTCAAGAAGATTGAGAAATAACAAAATAAACCCAATGATTGAAAATTATGAGGAAAAAATTAAAATAAAACAGAAACAGATGAATTAAAAATAGACCAAGGACCTCTGGCCAAAATAGAGGCATAGGTAGATACACTTTGCCTTCTCACATAACCAAAAGAGGGACAACAACAAATTTAAAAACAAAAAAATAACCAGAACTACCAGAAAGTCAAACTGTATGGAAGTCTGACAACCAAGGAGTTAAAGAATCAACTGTATGGTAGGAGGACAGAGAAGGACAACCAGGGTGGAGAGAACTCATGGCAAGGTGGAGGCTGGCAGACCAGGTAGCCCCATATTTGTGTGCATATAAACTGTGAGGAACAAGTGGGGAGTGAGACAGACCACACAAACCAGGGTTCCAGTGTGGGCAAATAAAGCCTCAAACCCCCCTGACTGAAAAAATCTGTTGGGGTTGAGCCAACAGGAGAAACTCCAAGCCTCACAGGAGAGTTTGTTGGAGAGACCTACAGGGTCCTAAAACATAAACAAGCCCACATACCTGAGAATCAGCACTAGAAAGACTCAATTTGCTCTTAGGTAGCAGAGGAAGTGACTGAAAGCCCACTGAGAGCTGAGCAAGCAGCATTGTTCCCTCTTGGACCCGTCCCCTGTAAACAGCACCACAACCAGCCCTGTAGGTTGCTCCACCCTGGTGAATACCTAAGAATTTCACCCCTTACTATGTAACAGGTGCATCAAGACAAAAAATAATATGGCCCAAATGAATGAACACATCAAAACTGCAGAAAAAATACCACTAAGTGATAAAGAGTTTGCCAACCCATCAGGTGCAGAGTTTAAAACACTGCTAATCAGGATGCTCACAGAAATGGTTGAGTATGGTTACAAAATAGAGGAAAAGTGAAGACTATAAAAAGTGAAATAAAGGGAACCAACACTGAAGGGAAGGAAACCAGGACTCAACTCAATGGTTTGGAGCAGAAGGCAGAAATGAACATTCAACCAGAACAGAATGAAGAAACAAGAATTCAGAAAAAATGAGGAGAGGCTTAGGAACCTCCAGGACAATTTTAAACGTTCCAACATCCAAATCACAGGGGTGCCAGAAGGAGAAGAAGAAGAGCAACAAGTGGAAAACTTATTTGAAAACATAATGAAGGAGAAGTTCCCCAATCTGGCCAAGGAAATAGACTTCCAGGAAGCTCAGAGAGTCCCAAAGAAATTGGACCCAAGGAAGCACACACCAAGACACGTCATAATTACATCACCTAAGATTAAAGACAAGGAAAGAATCTTAAAAGCAGCAAGAGAAAAGGAGACAGTTACCTACAAAGGAGTCCTGATAAGACTATCAGCTGATATCTCAAAAGAAAACTTATAGGCCAGAAGAGGCTGGAAAGAAGTATTCCAAGTCATGAAAGTCAAAGACCTACATCCAAGATTACTCTATCCAGCAAAGCTATCATTTAGAATGGAAGGGCAGATAAAGTGGTTACCAGATAATGTCAAGTTAAAGGAGTTCATCACCAAGCCCTTATTACATGAATTGTGAAAGGGACTTATAAGATAAAAAGAAGATCAAAAATACAAACAATAAAATGACAACAAACTCACAAGTATCAAAAACTGAATCTAAAAGACAAAAATGAACTAAGCAAACTACTAGAACAGTAACAGACTCGCAGAAGTGGAGATCACATAGGAGGTTATCAGTGGGGAGGGGAAGAGGGGAAAATAGGGGGAAAGGTACTGGGAATAGGAAGCATAAATAGTAGGTACAAAATAGACAGGGAGAGGTTAAGAATAGTATGGGAAATGGAGAAGCCAAAGAACTTACATGTATGACCCATGGACATGAACTAAGGTAGGGGAATGCTGGTTGGGGGGAAAGTAAAAAATAAAAATAGAACAAATAATAAAATTAATAAGTAAGTTCATTATTTGAATTGTTTGAAAAATACTAAATTAAATCATCAGCCCTCTTTGTCCAAAACAGGAGACAGAAATATTGAAAACATACACAGTGTAGAAGTGTCCCTGGAAATGGACTTCATTTCCCAGAAGCATCTACATGTGGCAAATTCTAGCTAATGGAACATGAACAGAAGTAATACGAGTGTAAGAGGACTCGCACAACAATTCACAAAAAAGGAAATGCAAATAGTTCTAAATAATTGAAATAATGCTCATTCTCAACATGAAATAAATGCCCATTAGAACTATTCTAATAAAATACAACTTTGACAAATTTCAAAAAGCTTGACGGTAAGAATAATTACTAATACTGAACTTAGTGTGTGCCTGGCATGGTGTAAGCACTTTACATGTACTACCTCATGTAATCCTCACAGTAATCCCAGAAAGTGGGTCCTATCATTATCACCATTTTACAGATAAGGGAACTGAGAGACAGAGTTCAATGACTTGCCCATGGGCCCACATTATGTTGGTAAGTGTGTGGAAAACAAGCATTTTCATGCATTATAGTGGAAATGTACATTGCAAAGGGCAATTTGGCAATATCTACTGAAATTACAGATGTGTTCTCTCTAGACCAAGCAAATTTCATTTTAGGAAACATATCTGACAGATCTAGTCACTGATTGAGCCATGATCAAGGTATGCAATATTAACTACAGAATTATTTATAGAGGAAGATATTCCAAACAGTTTTTGGAGGCTGAGAGATAACACAATATGTAAACTTTTTGAGGTTGCCTTTTTTCACTCAGCATAATTTTCTGGAGATTAATTCAAGTTGTTTGGTGTATCAGTTGCCATCCTTTTTCACTGCGGAATAACATCCCATGGTATGGATGAACTACGGCTTGTTTAACTTCACTCATTGAAGAATATCTGGGTAGTTTCCAGTTTGGGTCTATGATGAATAACGCTGCTATAAACATTTATGTTCAGGGTGTGTGTGTTAGAGAACGTAAATCTTCATCTCTCTGAAATAAAAATTCAGGAATGAAATCTCTAGGTTGTATGGTAGTTTCATGCTTAGTTTCTAAGGAAATTGTCAACTTAACAATTTTATATTCCCAGTAATATATATGATCCACTTATTCTGCATCTTCAAATTGGAACAGTTTGAACAAAAAAAATAAGGAAGGTGATATTGGATTATAACCCAAAGCATAAAATAATTATTTGTGACTCCATACTTATATAAATAAGTGATTAAATAAATTAACAAATGGGAGGGAGTAGACAGAACTCCCATGCGGAAGAAATTCACATAATTTATGTAGGTATTTCCTCCTCACAGAGGTGAAGCATAACTACCCACCACTGAAGTATTGGGTGCACATAGTGATGTCCTGGCAAAGAGGACAGTATAGAAATAAGAGGAAAGAGTAACTTCACAGCAGAGGGACTTGGCTAACACTATTTGGGTGATTATATGGTTATCATCAGTGATAAATTATATTGATAGCATGGGCCCAGGATATGAAGTAGTGAAAAGGGGACTTCATCTCCATGATCTTTCTCCCCACAAACCTATATTATCAGTTTAATAGCGAGGAATCATTACTCAGACAAAAATTAGGGACATTCTGTAAATACATGACCAGCGCTCTTCAAAATTATCAAAAGCAAGAAAAGTCTGAGTAACTGTGAAAAAGAGAAGCTTTTTTTTGAGACATGACAAAGGTATTGTGGAATCCTGGATGGGGTCCCGGAATAGAAAAGAATATTAAATAAAAATAAGGAAATCTAAATAAACTATAAACTTTAGTTCTTAATGTATCAATATTATAGCATTAATTGTGACAAGTGTATCATACTAATGTAAGATGTTAATAATTGGAGACACTGAAAAAAAACTTTGGGGGTAAATGGAGCTCTCTGTACTATCTTTGCAACTTTTTTATAAATCTAAACTATTCTAAACAGGCCAAGTGCCCATCAGTAGGTGAGTGGTTAAAAAAAAAAAACTGTAGTGTATCTACACAATGGAATACTTCTCAGCAGCAAAAACCAAGGAAATCTTACCTTTTACGACAGCATGGATGGACCTGGACATTATTATCCTAAGTGAAATAAACTGACAAAGAAAATAAACCGATGAACAAAACAGAAACAGAGGCATGGGCACACGGGACAGACTGACAGCTGGCGTGGGCAGGGGCCTGGATCAAAGAAGGTGAAGGGATTAGCCAAAGAACATATATGCATAACCCACAGACACAGACAACAGTGTGGTGATGGGCAGAGAGAAGAGGGGGATGGGCAGAGGTGGACAAAGTGTGGGAGAATGGAGACATCTGTAATAGTGTCAACAATAGAAAAATAAAAAGAAATAAATAAAATAGTATTTAAAAATCTACTTAAGTTAGAAAGGGAGTAACAATTAGTCTGGCCCCCAAAGCATTTTGTTTGAATTACATGAATACTATACATAAAGCTCTTTTCTTGGCATTGTGGGGACTTAAGATTTTTAAGAATCTTATCACTCTTTTTTTTTATATTCCTTTTTAGGTGGAGAGAGTGAAGAAATATTGAAACATATTCCAAAAAGTATAGAAGCAAACCACAGGAAAGCAGAAATCACCTTGTAGAAACCGGGCCATTTTTACTGGAACTCATCTACCCTGTAAATGGAGTAGCCCCACACTTACTTCAACACATTAGACATAGGCATCGTCCCATATTCCTTTTTTAAATTTATGCCTTAGGATTTTTCTGTTGCAATAGACAAAGCAAGGCTTTTGTGGTACAAGAGAAAATTGGTCACCTTCGACTGGTAGCACCAAAGGGACTTCCCGTAAGGTGTGTATGAGCCGCGGCATCCACAAGGAACAGACTGTGTCCAGGAGGAGACTCGTCTCAGTGCTCTGCCTTTTTGACAGAAGGAACCAAGAAACATAGTCCAGGGACATTCATTTTGCTGTGCTCATATATACGTACATTGCATAAGTAACACATCAAACTATTATTTTTATTATGCTCACATAAACATATTATTGTTCATTTTAACTATATTCCTATGTTACTTAAATTTCCTGAGAAACTCTGAGCTCCATCCCATATTGTTTTTTCTTAAAATGTTACAGACGACCTCTGGGAAACTGAGTTATATTGTAAAAAACTTATGCCCAAATAGCTAGTGAATTTGGTAAAAAGAAGTTGACCAAATTGTTTGACATCACAAAGATTCATTGATCTGGATGGAGTTTCTCAGTTTCTGTGCTGCTACTTGACTCAGGGTAGGCCTGGCTGAGCAATGAGTTTCCATGAATTCCAATCAAATGTCTGCCTCTTCTGGGGTAGACTTTCTGCCTGTAAGCCAGAAGCCCACGGGCAGCTTACCTGACACTGACTCCTCCTCTTCCTCAACATTGCCACTCTGCTCTGCTCACAAGTCCCTCTCACCACAGCCTCCTTCTGGGATGCCTACCATCTCCCTCTCCCTGCCTTTGTCCCCATACCTGGAATGCCCTCCTCTATTGCTCTTTTATTCAATTCCAATCATTCCTCAGGCCCTGGCCTGTCTTCCTTCTCAGATCAGTCCAGCTAACTAGGTTAATTGCTCACGTTCCTTAACATTTATGGCAATAAATGCCAATCTTTTATTTTTATTGTATTTTTTCCATTACCACTTATCCTGTTTATATCCCCTGCCCCCTGCATATTTTTCTTTCTTTTTTATTTTATTATTTTATTTTTAATTATATTTTATTGATTATGCTATTACAGTTTTCCCAATTTTCTCCCTTTGCCCTCCACCCAGCAACCCCCACTCCCTCAGACAATCTCCACACCATTGTTCATGTCCATGGGTCATGCCTAGAAGTTCTTCATCTACTCCATTTCCTATGCTGTACTTTACATTCCCATGGTTATACTGAAGCTATCAATTTGTACTTCTTTTTTAAAACATTTTTCATTGTTGTTCAAGTACAGTTGTCTTCATTTTCCCCCCACCACTCCCCCTTACCTCAGCCATCCCCACTTCTCATTCTTGATCCTACCCTTCTTTGGTTTGTCCACGTGTCCTTTATACTCTGGTTTCTCTTTAGATCATATCAATCTTTTGCCTTTTACCAATTTGTACTTCTTAATCAACTCACCTCACCTCACCTTTTCACCCATTCTCCCATACCACCCTCCCACCTAGCAAACATCAAAATGTTCTCCATATCCATGATTCTGTCTCTGTTCTTCTTGTTTGTTTAGTTTGTTTTCTAGATTCAATTACTGACAGATATGTATTTATTACCATTTTATTGTTCATAGTTTTGATCTTCTTCTTTGTCATAAATAAGTCCCTTTAACACTTCTTATAAAAATGGTTTAGTGATGACGAATAGTTTTTTCTTGTCTGGAAAGTTTTTTATCTGCCCTTCAATTCTAAATAATAGCTTTGCTGGGTAGAGCAATCTGGGCTGTAGGTCCCTGTTTTTCATTACTTTGAATATTTCTTGCCAGTCTTGTCTATCCTGCAAAGTTTCTTTTGAGAAATCAGCTGACAGCCTTATAGGAACTCCCCTGTAGGTAACTAACTACTTTTCTCTTGCTGCTTTTAAGATTCTCTCTTTATCTTTAACCTTTGGCATTTTAATTATGATGTGTCTTGGTGTGGGCCTCTTGGCATCCACCTTGTTTTGGACTCTCCGTGCTTCTTAGACCTGCAACTGCTTTGTTCACCAAGTTAGGGAAGTTTTCTTTCATTGTTGTTTCAAGTAGATTTCCAATTTCTTGCTCTTTCTCTTCTCCTAAGGCACCCCTATGATGTGAATGTTGGAATGCTTGAAGTTGTATCAGAGGCTGTTTATACTATCCTCCTATTTTTGGATTCTTTTTTCTTCTTGTTCTGATTGTTTTTATTTGGGGGGGGGTTGCTCCATTTTGCTTTAAATTGTTGACTTGATTCTTAGCTTCAACTACTTTACTGCTGTTTCACTGTAAATTGTTCTTTATTTCAACTAGTGTATCCTTTGTTTCTGACTGGATTTTTTTATGCTGTTGAAGTCCTCACTGACTTCCTTGAACATTCTTATAACCATTGTTTTGAAATCTATCTCTGATAGATTGCTTATTTCCATTTTATTTAGTTCTCTTTCTGGAGTTTTTATCTGTTCTTTAATTTGGGCTGTGTTTCTTTGTCTCCTTGTTTTGGCAGCCTCCCTGTGTTTATTTCTATGAGTTAGGTAGAGCCGCTATGACTCCCCATCTCGGTAGTGTGGCCTAATATAGTAGGTGCCCTGTAGGGCCCAGTGGTACAGCCTTCACTCTCACCCAAGCTGGGTACTTGAGATGCATCCTTCATGTGAGCTGAGTATACTCTCTTCTTATAGTTGAACCTTAATTTCTGTTGGCAAGTCAATTGGAGGAATTTACCTAAGACAATCAGAGTGATGGGTGTTCTATATTTTAGTTGTAATTTTCATGTGGTTGTGAGAGGAGGTGAGCCATGTTTACCTGTGCTACCATCTTGGCTGGAAGTCCCACTGCATATTACTTCCAATATTATTGTGCATACATTTGGACACTTCCAAAATGTGTGAGGCACCCGTTTAATACTCTAGTGGTCTACATACACACACACACACACACCAATCCTGAAGTTCCAATAATTTATATTCTAACAGAAGGTTTTCTGTGAGGTACATGTAGAATAGTACCAAACAAAACCAGAATCAAGACATGCTCAAAGCAAATAGCAAATTCTTCCAGCAGGGGAATCACTGAGTCAGAAGACAGTTCCATTTTTAGTTTTTGGAGGAAATTCCATACTGTTTCCCACAGTGGCTGCACCAGTCTACTTTCCACCAGCCCATGGGCATGGACAAAATTGTGAGGATTGACTGTGGGAGCAGGGGGTGGGCTGGGAGGAGGAGGACAAAGGGGGGGAAATGGGACA
The DNA here is from genome assembly GCF_014824575.4 of Sturnira hondurensis. Classification (NCBI taxonomy): domain Eukaryota; kingdom Metazoa; phylum Chordata; class Mammalia; order Chiroptera; family Phyllostomidae; genus Sturnira; species Sturnira hondurensis. Next base: position 6,691,338 of record NW_028080032.1, on the reverse strand, counting down.
ACTGCACTAGAATAACAATAACAATATTTTTAAAAACAGGAAATGCTATAGAAGAGAACACAGTGTAGTCATTGGGGGCGTGGAGTAGAACACAACTAAATGTGAATTCAACCAGATCACCTGAGTGATCTCAAGTGATTTACATACCCCTCTATACTGGCTATGTTTTGTCTGCTGCTCAGACCACTCACTCTACCTAGCTCTTTGAGGCCAATCAGTAAGGAAAACACAACGGGCTTTTTGACCCTCTGGTTTCAGGGGGGTCACCCAATGGGAAACACCAGCAAGAGATCAGAGGAAGGGAGGAGAGTGTGCTATGGTAATTATACCCTGGGCTTCCTCCCTGGAGGGTCTCTCTGACTTTGCTGTTCTTTCTATTGAAGGTAAGAGTGCTCTCTCCTACTGCTATAGCAAATGTCTCTTCTCTTTCCCTTTTAGTCTAAGGTAGGTAACAACGTTCTCTACTTGCCAGTCCTGGGTGCCTCATTACTCTCTTTTGGCCTCCCTAACCCATACCATTCCTTTATAGAGAGGCCAAACTCCTGTCAATTATATTACCTAAGGGTACTATATGTTTCCTGATGGAACCCTAATTAATAAAATCTCTAACATCTACTTCCTCAAATATGAAAAACAAGGTTACAGGGAGAAATATTAATATTATCTATCTTGAGACAGAGTTCATGTTTATCTGCTTCCCATCCCATAAGGGGCCAACACTGGCCTTGCTTGTCTTGTTTGGGACTGGATAATCAGGGCCTGAGGCTATAATGGAGACTTTACCTGAGGCAATGGGTATTGCCAGGAATACGGAGTAAGGAAGAGATGAAACAGATTCAAAAATCCAAGAAAAAAGTCAAAGCCAATATATTCTTCTTTGACTTGAGATATCTGCCCTTCCTACTCTAACCTCTGAACTTTCTGACTTCAATTCCACCATGTCTCTCCATCGCTCATTTTGACCCACCTGTACCAACCTCCTTGCTGATCCTCATGGGCTCCAAACACACTCACACGTCTAGGCCTCTGCTATTATTGTCCACTTTGCCTGGAACCATATTATCCCAGATATCTACATGATTCACACCTTTACTTCCTTGAAGTCTTTACTCAAAGACCATATACTCAGAGGCAATTTTCTAGGCCACCTTATAAAAAATAACCACTCTGCATGGCTCTTGACACCATCTGGCATTAAGACATGGTTTTAGTTTACTAGACATCTTTCTGGCCTGAATATAAGCTCCACAAGGTCATAGACTATTGTATCCCAAGGGCCTGAAACAATGCTGGGCATGTAATGGAAACTATTAAAGAGCTGATGAATGAATGAATTATGATGAATGAATTATTGGGTTCTATCCAGCTCAGAAGGGTTAGAAACAAGCTCAGGCTCCATGCTTGTGCCTATCAAACATCATAAGAATGTCAGGAGCTCTCCTAGATGTACCAGAAAATGCTCTGGGATATAATGTCAGACACAGCTCTTGAGCTCACGAGGTTCACAGTTTCACATAGGGGTGAGATATACATATGAATATAACCATCACTGAGACAGGAAGAAGAGCTACAAGAGCAGCACAAATTAAAAAGTAGGAGATTAGAGGAGACATCACGAAGAAGGTGTCAGATGTACCAGACCTTGAAGAATCACTAGACTCTGTCCTGCATATGAGGACATAGATGCATTTACTTACAATTTGCTAAGAATAATAGTTCCTTACATTTGCACTAATAGTTTGTAAGTACATATATTTTTTTAATTTAATCATCATTCATACACATAAGGTATACCAGTCAGGTATTGATGTGTACCAAACCACCTGCAATGCAATTTGTATGCCAGCTACCCTCCATTAGGCTACCCTCATGTCAGACACCAGCCACAGCTTCAGGGTTCTCAGGCTACCCACCCTTCTGACCAACTGGCTATAAATTGAGGGATTGCCACTGCTTCCTCAATTTTAATAATCTTCTAGAAAAATTCACGGAACTTGGGAAAATGCTATACTTACCATTATAGCTTTATTACAAAAGATACAAATCAGGATTGGCCAAAAAAAAAAGAGAGAGAGAGGCACATAGGGATCTGACAGGCTCCCAAACATGAAGCTTCTGTGTTCTCAGGATGCATTGGCCTCCTGGCACATCATCAAACAGTGAACCTCTCTGAGCTCCAGGGTCCAGAGTTTTGTTGGAATTTTGCTATGTAGGCATGATTGACTGAATCATCAATCATGTGATTTAACTGAATCTCTAGTCCCTGTCCTCTCCCAGGAGGTTGGACATATATCATATGGCTCAACACTCCTATCTTCTAATCACATGATGATCTTTCTAGAGTGACCAGCCCCAATTCTGGATTATTTCATTAGCATAAATTTGGATGTGATCCAGAAGGTCCACCATGAATAACAATGTTCTTCTATCACTCAGGAAATTCCACAGATGTAGAGGCTCCCTCCCAGAAATGGGGGACAAAACACAGCCAAATACTCTATTACACAACACCACTCCAAAACTCAGTAGATTAAAACAGTACTTATTTATTCTAATACACTTGTAGCTCAGCTAATCTAGGGTGAGATCAATTGGCACCAGCTCCAAGCTGTGATAAAGTCTAGGTCAGCTCCAAGTGTCTCTCATCTTCCTAGGACTTGGGGATGAGCCAGAGCATATTTTTTTACACGTCTATAGCTGAAGCTCAAGATGGCAAGCCCAAATTTAGAAGCACAGTTCAAACTTCTGTTTGCATCATGTTTGCTAGTATCCCACTAGCCCAAGCAAGTTATCTGGCCAAGCTCACTGTCAGTGAGGGGTAGGGGAATATTCTCTGCCCATAATTAGAAGTGAAAGGAAAGTAAATATTTCCTGAATAATGTGAACTAGCACATTAAAAAGTATTATCTAGCCCTTTCATGGGCTTTCAGCCCCTTCATGAAAAGACCTGCCTACTGAAGACAATTTTTGAATGTCCAGGACAACCACATTCCCCTCTACCTACTGATTGTCCATGTTTTCAATGCCTTCTATAGCATAGTATCCTCTACACTTGAAGAGTTGGTTATGTCAAAATGGGGATTACATTTTAGTCTGTTACTTCACAAGTAGTGTTTACTAATTCAGTTAGAGACTCTGTTTATCAGAAAACAAAAAACAGCCATTGAAAGGAAGAACTCACTGATCCTAAATCCTTGGTCCTTGTCTGTCTCCCTTTCTTCCTCACTCTCATTCTAGTTTTCCCTTAAAATCCTTCTGATCTCTTGATCTCTGGATATGAATCATGCTATGTAATTTGAATAATAATGAGTAGTGGTAATAATTGAAAAGATGAAGAATCTGGATTTATTTCTTATCTAGAAAGATACTAAAAGAGCCTCCAGGGAACATTCAGGGCCTTTACAGCCCATTCCATAATTTATGAATGCATGAATGTTCCCCGTGAACATCCTGGTGAGTAAGACATTTTATTTTGGCTGACTTAAAATTAGAACTGAAGGAACTTCATTGCTGATCCTCTGGATAGTCTCATAAAGGGCACTCTAGCAAGAAAGGAGCCTGAGTTGACCCTTTGTATAGACAACTAGGCAAGAATGAAATACAGATGTTGGTAATGTGTGTTAAAATACCACCTCCTTTTTTTTTTTGCTCTTATGTTTTGAGGTTGCAGTGTTTTCATAGAAACCTTATCAGAAAAGGTTTTACTCTTGTGTAAAACTTACCTCTCCTAGGTAAGTTCTGTGGCCTCTCCCAGGCAACAATGCCTTCAGTGTGGAAGTCAACTGGGATCTTTAATACAGTAACCTACAAAAGTGATAAAATATTTGCTGAAAAATCACCAAATCTATGCTCTATGAAAGAGAAACATAGGTAGTTCATGCATTCTTATTCATGACATAAGGTCAAACAAGTTCATCTGCTTTGATTTATCAAACAAGTGTTTGTGGAGTATCTTGTGCCTGGCACTGTCCTTGGTGCTGATGTGAGAGCTGTGAGCAAGAGGAGCTTTTTTGCCTTACAGAAGTAGTCTTGTGGAGGAGGAAACAGATATTAATCAAATTAGATGTAACAAGGTATTAAAATGGGCCTGTCAATTCAAGTATCATAATACATTCCAAAATGAGTTGCCAGATTAATATGTGGGTTTTAAAATGTTCTGTCAAAACTCTTTTTTAAAGGGCATAAAGAAAAAACACTGGATTGTTGGGACAGGGGAAAGGATTTGAGTGGAGAATTTCTTATGAATGAGTATTGCACGATTCCCCCAAAGAGGGAAATGATACAGGTCCTTCTCTCTTTATCCAAGCCAAATAAGGCTTTCTTTGATACAACTACTTGGAGAACTCACATGTGTCCCTGCAATTAGAGGGAACAGTCCTAAAAAGGTAGCCTAAGCTACAAGAGAGAGGGAGAGAAAAGATAAAAAAGAAGGGGGAAAAGAAAGGATTTTTTTCTGCTTTTGGAACTAAATGCTCTCCTTTCTAAGAGTAGGTTAAACATACACAAATATCAGTGACTAAATGTAAGTCCCTTGTGTATCAGTTATCTATTGAAAAAGTAATGCTGTATAAAAAACAACCACAAAACCTCAGTGATACAGAGTGATAAGTATTTACTTGGCTCACAAGTTAATGAGTCACTTGGAATGTTCTTCTAGTCTGTGCTGGGCATAGCTGATTTGGCTGGGTTTGTCTGTGAAGCTCACTACAGTCAGCTGGTGAGTTTGCTGTGACTTAGATAGTTTATAATGTCTTCAACTAAGCAAACCATCTTTCACATGGTTTCATTATGTAGCAGGCTAGAATATACTTGTTCATAGGAGACAGATCCAGGTTGAGAGAAAGAGGGAGACAGTGAGAAAGAGAGAGAGAGAGAGAGAGAGAGAGAGAGAGAGAGAGAGAAACAAGAAGGCCGTNGAAGAGAAGAGGAGGAGGAGGAGGAAAAAAATATTCTTGTTATGTGGGGGCAAAACACATGCCAAAATTGTGTCCTGTAGTCTGTGGAAAGCATACCTTTTAAGTGATGAACTTGGATACTTAGCTAAGAAGATTTTTGAGCAAAGTGTTAGAGATGCTGCCTGGTTTCTTCTTGTTGCTTATAGTAAAATGCAAGAGGAGATAGATAAATTGATATGAAAACTGTTAAAAAGAAATCAGAATGATTTTGGAAATTCTCAGCCTCTTCAGCTATCAAAAGATGCTATAAGTTCAAAATAGATGTTGAAACTGTGACATAGAGAAAAGTCTGAGTATGTGACTGTATTGCCCTTTGCTGCAATCTCAGATTTCATATAAATCTCATTAGTGTAAAAGGATGAAATCAAAACATTAGTGTTGTTAACCATACAAAAAAACTCTTCCAAGGAAGCAAGGGTGTTTCTCATAGATCTCAATCAAACGCAATGGCCTCTAAGATATTTAAAAGCATTGTCATTCAGCCACCCCAGCAGAAAAAAAGTAGAGGAGATAATTGTCTTGAAAATATTTGTGAATTTGGCTAAAGTATAATGAGCCCTTGTGATAGCCACAGGAGACCTACAAAATTTCTGAGAAAAATGTATCAGCAGAAAATTACCATCTTGGATCGAAATGGACAGAGAAGGTAAGAAATAAAAGATTTTCAAACTGCTCAGCTTCAAGTTAAATTAACCTTTCATAAAAAATGAAGGATAACTCACAGGACAGAGCAAAGAACCTAAAAGGCTCTGCTGAGAGACCAGAGGGTGGAGTCAAGGGCCACAGAGAATTATTCCCTGGGCTTCAAACCTAATCAAGGAGCTCTGGTGTTCCTGGCTGGATTTCAAAGCTGCTTTGTACCATGACTTTGATTTTACTTTCCATTTCCTATCCCACCAGCCCCTTTGAACCAAAATGTCTGTAACCATTATCCCATGCCAATTTTACCATCATATGTTGGGAGAACAGGGCTAATAATGTGTCACTTTAGTTTCAGAGGTCCACAGATGGAGAAGAGTTGTGACGTAAGAGTCTTATCATCTCATTTAGATTACAGAATTTTGGACTTGAGCTCATGAAATTTAGATGAGATTATGGATTTGAGTTTATGCTGCAATGGAATGAGACGTTGGGGCCCTTGGAAGAGCAAATATCTCTTGCATATGAAGCAATACAAATTTGGAAGGACCAGAAGGTGAACTATGGTACACAGAATCTTGAAAGAGCCTCCCAAGTTTTCCCTTCCTTATCTGTGAGATTATGACTGTGATTATGTAATAATGCCAGCAAAAGGAATTTTGCAGGCGTAACTAAGGTTACTGATTAGTTGTTACTGATTAGAATACCATGCACTGGTTACTAATTTCAGGGGAACAGACTACCATGCACCAATTACCAATCTCAGGGGAAGACTTCAACTGCAGAGAGGATAGCAAAGATCATTACTACGTCAACTACTAGGATTAGAAATCCAAACACTTCTGCTCATTGTATCTTGGTAGCAGAGTCACCAAAGTCAAGTGCTGGGTAGAATGACACTTTTCTTAAATACAGAAGGGACGAAGAAAGATCAGCTTCAACAGTGACTGTCAGTTCCCTGTGGCCAGCAGTTCTCCCGTAGCAGACAATGCAGGGAAGTTCACCTACATTCACCCGTCTTGTGCCACAGTGAAGGGAACCCCCTCCAATCCCCAAAGAGGACAGAGAGATCAGAGGAATTAGCCTGGTGCCATAAGATGTGTGCACTTTAAGCAAAACAAAAGAGAACTTGTTGCACATTAAACAAGGAACAATATTCCCACACAGGCTATGTGGGCTCTTTGTCTCTTGGTAAGAAAATGCTCCAGGCCCAAAGCTCACTCTTAGGCAGCTGAGTGGAGGATCAAAGAACTGCACATGAGACTGCCTTTCCCAACACGTTTGCTTTCCGTTCATCAGTAGAAGATTACGTGGGTGACCCTAATTCAACTACACGAATACTTTAAAAGCGGGGTGTTTTCTCCAGCTAGTAGCAGCAGAAAGAATCAGATTCAAAACAGCAGAAGGACGTGACATGCCATTGTTGATTTGAAGGTGAAGAGGGTCACATGGGAAGAATACAGATGGCCTCTCAGACAAGGGAACGGCTCCTGGTTGAAAGCTAACAAGGAAATAGCAACCTCAGTCTTGCAACCATTCAGCTAACATCCTGAATGAGCTTGGAAGAGAATCTTTTCCAGATAAGCACTCAGCCTGGCTGACCCCTCAATTCCAGCTTTCTGAGTTCTGGAGAGAGGAGCCAGCCATGCCCAGATGTCTAACCCGCAGAAATGTGAGATAATAAGTGGGTGCTTTTTGTTGTTGTTTTCACCTCTGAGTGTGTAGTCCTTTGTTACACAGGAATAGAAAACTAGTGCAGCCTTTTAAGGCTTAAGTGGAAAGCTAGCACAGCATCACCTCCACTGTATTCTATTGGTAAAAGCAAGTCACAAAGCCCCGCCAGACTCAGAGGGTATGGATGTAGAATCCACCCCTGGAACATTGCAAAGAGCATGAATATAAGCAGATGTAAAAATGTGGGGCCACTACTGCCACACAAGATAAGAAGTTTGGCCTGGAACCATTTTCAAGAAACCTGCCTAACGAGAGCATTTTTGCCAGGAAGTAAAAGACCTTAACCGTGGAGTAGACCACTAGAAAACCAGAAGTCAAGGGGGCAATGGGAATAATCAGTCAAAGGACATCATCAAAGGGTAGCATTAGAGGGGCCATCCATGACAGGCAGCTTCTAACATCTGAGAAAGCAAAACCACCAGGACCAGTATGGCTAAGAACTTTGTGACCTTGACAACACCCCACAGTCATGCTTAGGGCAGGAATAATACCTAGACAGGCCCACTGGGCTCAGGCTCTCTTAGATCTTGAATTTGTCTGCTTGTTTGCAGACTGGTCTTTGTTACATAAAGGCAGTATGACCCGTGCTTTGATTCTTGACTCATATGGCACCAGTGGCAGAGTGGAAACATTGGACCGGTAGTTGGAAATTATAATGAGGTGGTCTAGATTCCTAAATGCAGTTTTGCAGTCATATCAGACAACGTGGCCATTCTGGGGCTTCAGGATGACATAGTTGAAGTATGAGAGGGCCCACCCCTTAACTACAGCTTCTCCCATGACCTAGAAGTGCCCTAAACTGGAGGAGACTACTTCACCAACCCAACTGCATTTCACAGAAGAAATTTGGAAGCCTAGATAAACTATTTCAATAACATCCCTCAATCTAATGTTTTGTGCTGATAATATAGCCCTGGAAAAAAAACTGTCACTTCTACAACATTTACGTGTCAGAGTGCTGCATTTGCCAAGCTTCTAACACAGTCCTCTGCAGGACAGAAACTGGGTGGAGTCAAAGGCCACACACAAAGACTGAAAGGGACAGAAACAGCATCTATTCTGAGGGTAAGGTCAGTTGTCTCCTAAACACAAGGCCTGAATCACGCTTGTTTCAACCCATTAGTTCTATGTGTAACAGTGTAAACTTCTCTACAGTTTACAGCCCACAGGATAGGAGGATTATTTTAAATTTCTTGAACTAACTTAGAACCAATGCCTCCAGACTGATGGGGAGACCAGCATCGCACTCTTAGTCTTCTACCGTGACCCAGCTCATAAAACAGCCTCGGGGCTTATACATTCCAAAATGGCACAAACACAGACTTCAGCTTACAAGCTGTGAGAGACTTCTGCCTGGTGTCCATTGGACTGATGCTGTCTTTTCTGCCATTGATTGTTCCTGTCACATACTGGATCTCCACTTCACATCTAGTGCTACTGCTCAGAGCTGTAGAACCCAGGTTATTTTAAGGGGTAACTCTTTGGGAAGCTGTACTGTTCCATGTAAGCTCGGCCACAGGTGCTGTTCACTGAGACTCCAAGGCCACTGCTAATATTCTCTTCCCTCACAGACACCCACAGACCCCTCCTCTTAGATCTTGCTGGTGCAGATGTGACGGCTGCACCACAGTGGGTCAGGCCTCAGCTCCTCGAGGAATCTACTTCGAAGTCTTGGTGTGTATGTACAAAGTTCTATGTATGTGCACTTGTAGTTTGGACTATTTAATTTTCTAATTCTCTAGTCAAGGTGTTGGCCAGAGCTATGGTCATCTCAAGGTCCCCCTGGCGCTGGAGAATCTGCCTCAGGCTCACTTGCCTGGTTATTGGTAGGCTTCAGTTCCTCACTGGCAATTGGCTGGAGGCTTCAGTTCCTCGTCCTGTGGCCCTCTCCAAAGGGTTCCCAGCAACACAGCCCTTGCTGCTCATAGAATGAGAGACCCAAGAGAGAGGGAAAGCAAGAGAGCACCCAGAAGAGAAGACACGGCCTTTTGCAACCTAACCTACAAAGTGGCACACCACCCCTTCTGCCATATGCTATCAGTGTCACACATCAACGCAGGTGTGGCATGAGAGAAAACTGCACATGGCTGTGGATACCAGGAGGTGAGGACCACCGGGAGCTATCTTGGAAGCCGACTGCCATAAACCCCCTTCTTCAATAACTGCCACATTTCTCAGCTTCATTTAGAGCTTAATTACTTAAATTGTCTTTTTTGCACAATTAATTTTAAAAAAACAATGTTTTTAGAAAATCACAATGTATGATTCTCCTTCCTTTGTTCTCATGTCCCCCATTCTGATTGAACCCCTTCCAATCACATATTTGTCCTCACCACTCTACTCTTGCTTGCCAGGGTCACCAGTGACTTCCAAATTGCCAAATCACATTGGTTAATTAAGTCTTCACCTCACTGACCTGTTGCTAGCATGTAATATGACTAATCACTTTTTTTCTTGAAATACTGTCTGCACTTGGCCTCCAGGATATCATACTATTCTGTTTTTTTTTCCTTCCTGCTTCACTGGCTGCTCTATAGGTATTTCACAGATTTGTTAAAGCATGGAGGAGAAAAATACTTAGCAGTCATAGCAAAAAATAAACAAACTTTAAAATGAGGCAATTATTAACTTCAGAGAAAAATAGTTGCACAAGAGAGAAAACATTGAGTTTGTTATCTGGTTGAACAGTGAACATTATCTAAATAGGCATATTCATCTCTAAATACTTAGTTTAATCATTTTTATAACTATATTTAGAAGACTGAATAAGTGAAATTGGAGGCAATAGTTATGAAAGAGAGAGAGTAGAAAATTTCTTAAAATGTTAAAAGCAATGTAAGCAAATTATTTGGAAAGATGGAAGTTTATACCACGAGAAACAGCTGAAAAATTGAAAGTGGTTTCCTCAGCTGTGTGCTAGGTAAACTGGACAAACCATCCCACCGAGAATGACTAGAAAACTAGACCAAAAATGAACAGGTGAAAGACATCAATGAGCTAACAAGTTAGTGAAGAATTATGAGGTCAAGATCCAGGAGAAGAGAAAACTCAAAGAGAGTGTTTCCTCCGGAGAAGAAGGCCAATTCCGGAAAAGGTGGCTAGGGAACCCTCTGATCAGGGTTTTTCAGCTCCAAAGGGTTAAAAAGACAAAATCTGAAGTTCATATCCCAATAAGAGGCAAAACACCAGCTTTTGGCTAGGAGCCTGAGGGTGAGGGTGAACTGGAATCAGCCCACTGTGATTAAGCCCGGCTGCGAACCATCTTAGTCCCTAACACTGAACGAAGGTGGCCTCACATTGCTAGGGCCCCAGTCACCTACCAGGAGAAAGGAAGGTGACATTGTCCTAGTTCTCAAATTATTTCTGTAATTTCTCATGAACAATGGCTAGCTGTCAGTTGTAAAACTAAGCATGTAAATAAGAGGACATAACAACATGAATGAAAAAAAAACAAAACATGCAGACAGTAGGAACAGACCAAAAGATGTGCCGATGACAAACTTATTAGATACACAGATAAAAAATAACTACACTTGCCATATGCCAGGAGGCAAGAGATCATAGTTTTAGCAGAGGCCTGAACTAGGAAAACTCTAAAAATGAAAAGTAAAAAAAGTGGAAGTGATAACTCAGTGCATAGATTTAACTGACCGTAACTTAGTCCTAATGCTTATTCCAATCCATAAGAAAGGAATTAGGAAAGCTGACCCCAAGAAAATGGACAACAAAGAGAAGGGAGAAGTCCCTCTCTTGGCTCAGAGCAGGGCTTTCCCACCAGCTCATCTCATCTCACATATTAGTCACATTTCTGTCTCAACACCATTTCCTTGGGGATGCCTTCACTGATAGTCCAGACTAGGTCAAGTCCCCTACAGAAGCTTTCTTAACATCTCATATTTTTCCTTAAAAGCACCAATTATTTGTAACCGAGTCTTAGACTGTGGTCCTCTAGAAAGCAGAGAGCTTGGAGAGTTTATTTTGGGGAGGGAGCCTAGGGAGCAGGAGTTGGGGGCTGGAAAGAGGGAGACATAGCAGGAGGGAAAGTCCAGTCTATTTAAAGTGTATTCGTGAACTTGTCACTGGTGAGAACAACTGGGGCTCGTACTGCTGGGGTCTGTCTGAGGAGCCACGTAGAATGCACTTCAGAAGTGTCCACCTACGGGACAAAGAACTGAGCATTTAAAGCAGCTCCTGTACCCTACTGGGCAAGAGTTGTTCTGTGGGAGTATTAAGTTCCACCCACTTCAGGTCAGCACCTGCACTGGCATGGGGTCCTGCATGGTGCTTCATTGTATTGTCAGAGAAACCCAGGGGTAGAAAGCAAGTGGTTCACTGCGTAGCTGAGGAAAGGTGTCGTGATCCCACCAGTGCACAGTTGGTCGCTGCAGCAACAGCTAGTGAAAAACAGTTGGCAGAGAGGATGTGAGGTGGGCTTCAAGAGGCATCTGATACAAATTACCTATTGATTTTGCATGTCAAAATAAGAAAGCCTCTGGAGGGCTAGAGGGACTGAGCCCCTGGTAGGTGTTCAATAAGCAGTTGTTAATGAGTGAATAAACAATTAATCTATTGGTTAGGTCCTGGTATGATCAAAGCAAACTAATTCTGAAAGCCAACCAGCTACGATATGAGTAGTCTTAAGGATTCCTAAGTGCCATTTAACTTAACTTAGATCCCTCTCTCTAGGTAGAAGTGTGTGTGAACCAGGGTGTCAGGACTGGTTACAACTACTGGAGGAATGGCTAAGCAGTTGTCTTAAGTGCCTGCAAGTCCCACGGAGGAGAGAGGACTGGGGGGTCTTTTAGTACAAGGGCGAGGAGAGCCACAGAGAAGGAAGAGACTGAGATCAAAAGATCAGCTGCCCCTTCCCAGCTTTCCAAAGCCCCTCTTTCCACACCTCAGAGCCAGGAGATCCTGTGTACAAGACCTCTCCAAGGCAAGGAGTAAAGTGAATGTACATGATTCAGAAAGTTAAAGGGGAGTTAATACAAACAGCAAGAGGCAAACCAGGTCCTGGAAACATAACTTCTGAGTAGTGAAAAATGGGTGATGTTCATTTTCTTCTTTTTGCTTATCTGTATTTTCAATAGGGAACTTGGATTTATGTCACAAGGAGAAAAAATAAAAAGGTCTTTAAAGAAGGACTCTCAAATTATTGGGTTGAAAACAGAAACTCTAATTATATGCTGCTTTCAACAGACAAACCTAAAACAAAATTGTTAAAAATAAATGTGAAGAAAAAGAGCCCAGATTTATCAGGAAAACACATAATGAGCAAGGATAGCAAAACTCATTTCAGACTACACAGAATTTACAGCATTCACCACAGTGAGGATGTAAGAGACATAGCAGGTGGCCCTGATGGCAGATAAACATGTTTTATGTCTAGCGAGGGGTGTCGGAGAATCACTGTGGTCCCTTTGAAAGGATTATTCATCACTGCGTCACAGAAGGTGGTGGGGGAAAATAAAATTACGGGTAGATCTCATAGTCCTTTAGTAAAAAGCAGACACGAGTTAAAAGGCATATGAGAAAAACAGGCCTCTGAAAAGAGGGAGCACAAAAGGACCGTGAGGAAAACCCAGAGGGGTGGCAGTGGCCTCTGTAGGCAGGGATCTCTGGCTCCCAAGTCATGGGAGGAACCAGAAATGCCTTCCCAACCATGCAGGACAAGGTGGCACCTAAGATGACCTAAGGAAATATCTGGCTGTGAATATGGGGACAGAACTAAGGGGGTGGGGTTTAGGACAGTTGTGTACGTCCAGGTCTATACGTGCACTTCCAGTGTCTGATGCTTCTGCTCCTCCTGGTCAAGCAAGCGAAGGCAGGCATCACAGCACGGCCTGATTCTTCTCTGCCTGGGGGTCATGAGCACAAATATCCGCACCATTCCCTGTGGATTAGAAAACAAAGGCAGACTTCTGATGACCTGCAGGAACTGGGTCGAAAGGCTGAGAACCTGGGTCACGATAGATAGAGGCGCTCACCTCGGTGACCATGCGTAAAATTCAGGGAGTCTATAACCTTGGATGGAAAAAGAATGCTCTCTTATTTTCACTGCTATCCAGCGGAAAGGGAGCATTTCTTTCATTTGTATGTTTTCAACAAGCCCCAGGAGTGATAACAGAATCCATAATTTTGTCACCAAGAAAAATCACAGATAGTTATAAGCTCCATGGCAGCTGCGACAGATACCTCAAAATGTCACTTACATTCAGTCAGCCCTTCAAAGCTGCAGACCCCGGCCACTGGATCTGGTTCTTTAGTACGTGAATAAAAATGCACATATATTATTATGCCATCAACTTGGATTTTGTAAAAGTATTTTGATGACTGCCTTTCAGTGTAATTGGTTTCCTTTACAATTTTGTTATTTTTTTTAAAGATAAACTTCTGAAAAGGCTCCATAGGCTTCACCAGACTACTGGTCCATGGTCCAAACAAGACCCCTAAGATCCCCACGACCCCCTGATGTCTCCCTTATTCCCACTGCCCTGACCCCTCAGAAGGGGGAATGGAGCAGCGAGCTGGATACGGTGCACCCACATCACCCCACCCCAGGTGGACCAATGGAACTATAGTTTATTATTGTTTTTTAGAATATTTAATAGTATTTTTTGGTTTTGGTTTTTTGTTTTCTCCCTCTCCTTTCCTGCCCCTCCCCTCCACTCACAGTACGGCCCCCTCTAAAACGACCCATGTTGAGACAACCCACTCTGTAACCTTCTACATTTGTCTACATGCTCATGTTTTCATATACAAACAAATACGGGTTTTCTAGCCTCTTTCCATGCATAAAGATCAATAATGATGGAGAAAAGATGAACTTTCTGAGATAACGTATTCATATATAATATGTTGCAGAAATGGGATCAAGACAGCCAATACACTGTTTTCTTCTCTTTGATGTCATATTGGGTTTTTCCATGTCATTAACTTCTAAACTATTTGTAACGACTGCATATGGTTTGCTCAAGAATGCATGTATAAAGGACACACGGACAAAGCCAAAGGGGGTAGGTTTGAGGGTGGGAGGCAGGGTTGGGTGGGACTGGGGGTGTGGTGGGATGAAAATGGAGACAACTCTACTTGAACAATAATAAAAAATAAATATAAATAAAAATAAAAAAAGAATGCAATAATAAGAGTGTTCTTCCAGTTACTAGATAGAATGCTGTCAATTCATGAATTGCTTAATAAAGCCAATTAGAACTTTAAATTGAAAAATAATGCCCTGACTGGTGTGGCTCAGTGGACTGAGTGCCAGCCTGCAAATCCAAAGGGTCACCAGTTCCATTCCCAGTCAGGGCACATGCCTGGGTTGCGGGCCAGGTCCCCAGCATGGGGCGCACGAGAGGCAACCACACATTGATGTTTCTCTCCCTCTTTTTCTCCCTCCCTTTCCCTCTCTCTAAAGGTAAAAAAGTAAAAATAAAAATAAAAAATAATAATGCACTAGTACATTCCAGTTTTTCTTTTCGAGAAAAGTGCTGTGATGAGCCTCACCGTACACATGTCTTTGTGCAAAATTCTGATTATTATTTAAAATAAACTCCTGAAAGTGAAATTAATGGGTCAAAGAGTATGGACCTCTCCTGACTTTTGTTGCATGTTTGTGACTCTTGTTACATGGCAGTTAATGTCACATCAAGGACATCAACTGTCTGTCAGTTCTGCCGCAATATCTTTCCCCCACATCCCTTTGCAAATTCTGATGCCCCACATCCCCTTTGGCAATACAGTTCCTGTTATTTGGGGACCTCCATTGAAACTTCCATGTTAGTATTTTGTCATTGTAGTTTATCCATTGCTTGCTTTTCAATTTTGTTTTGAAGGTTTTTTTTTAAAATGATTTTTTAAAAAGATTTTATTTATTTATTTATCTTTAGAGGGGAAGGAGAGAGGAAGAGAAACATCAATGTATGGTTGCCTTTCGTGAGTCCCCTGCTGGGAGTTGGCCTGCAGGGAACCGGCCTGCAACCCAGGCATGTGCCCTGACTGGGAATCGAACCTCGATCCTCTGGTTCGCAGGCCTGTGCTCAATCCACTGAGCTACACCGGCCAGGGCCTGTTTTGAAGGTTTTTGATGTACAATTTTATCTGTCATTTCTTTCCTTTGTAATTATTTCATTTTTATGCTAAGAAAGGACTTTCTCGTTTGAGCTCAATTTATTATTCATCTGCGGTTTTGTCCTTATGTTTTATCATTTTACTTTTAATCTAGTTATCAACTATTTTTATGGCCTGGTGAATAAGGAGCTATCTTGATTGTTTTAATACATAATGAACATTCCCTCCAACATTAAAACAAATCATTTCTTCCTACCAATTTGCATCCTGTACAATTAGGCCCAGCACTGTGCTGACGAGCGTAGGTTGAGGAGTCACGTTGTCTGGCTCCACAACCCACTGGCTACGTAATTACTGCAAAGTCTGTCAGCCTTTCTGTGTTTCCGCTTCCTCTAGCATAAAATGAGGATATTAACAGCACCTGTTATAAATTCAATGCGGGAGCCCTTGCGTTATATATTAGGTTGAACTCTATGAAATCGATGTTTTTATAGGTCAAAGCTGATTGAAGATCACCACTTTCACGAGTCAACCTAATGAACGTTAACTTTATTCCTGGGGTTATATTTTGGTTATCCCTGGCCCATCAGTTTTAAAACAGATTCATACAGTTCTATTCACTATGGCTTTGTAATGTGATTTAATCTTGTAGAGTAAGTTTGTCCTCATTTTTAAAAAAGTTGTTCTTACTTGTTTGTTCTTTCCCATAACACAGAAGTTGAGAATCATTTCATTAATTTCCAATAGAAGTCCCATTGAGATTTTTTATATTAGAACTATTTTTAAATTACAAGTGATTCAGAAAGTGAATTCCCGCATTGTTGTATTTTTCAGGTTTGCCATCCAAGACCATAGTTTAATGTTTAATTAACTAAAGTTTCTCTTTAAGCTTCTCAGTGAAACTTTAAATTTTTTCCCTTATGGTGCTGTCACATATTTCGGTTAACTTTTATTCTTAGATGTTTCATAACTTGTTATTTTTATAAACAGAAATTTTCTTTTTTTACTTTCCAGTGTGTAATTATTGGCACATAGAAAACATTTTTTGTAGTTTATTTCTTTTGTTTCCAAACACTTTATTTACATATCATTTTCAACATAGCATTTTCGACAGATTATTTTTAGTTCCTAATATCGAATCATAACATCTTCAATAATGGCAAATTTAAAAAAATCTTTCCTCCTTTCCATTAAAAAATCTTATTTCCAATGTATTACGTATTATTTATTACTTTTATATAAATTACTTACTACTTTCAGATCATCAAATTTAAAAAGACTCTGCATTCTGATTTTGCCTGTTTTAGTTACTTTTATTGTTTAAGTGTAAAAATGGTGGTAACTGTTACTGTGAGTATTTATGTGGAGTATTATCCTGCTCCTGGTTTGTCTTGAGTTTCCTCTTGGCAGTGATGATGGAATTGCAACTGGTTATGTTCAGCCCCTGCTGTACTGAAGTGACCATATATTTCCTAAAGTTTACTATGGATTTGGTGTATAAAACATTTAGTTTTTGATAATAAGCAACTCTATCGTTTTGAGGATAGATGCTCTTGGTCCATTGGAATGGCTGCTGTCCCATTTCTGTATAAGAAAACTGAGGTCCTTAAAGTGACTGGCTGGGTCAGAGCATTTTATTAGCAGAGGCAGAGGCAGGTCTGCACACATGTGTAATCGGCTTTGTACCCTCCGCACACACACATCACACCACACACTACACAACATCACCTTTTTACACAGGAGAAATGGAGGCTTCCGTGTAAATCCTGTTGCCCAAAGCCACACAGCTGCCTATTGGTCCAATTCATTGGTCTGTATCTGAATTATGTTTGATTACTTGTGTGGCCCTGGCTAAGGCAATCTCCCATCCTGTGACTCAGTTTCCTCATGTGACCTTATTCCTGTCTTGTAAACACTCACTCCAGGAGCCAGCCGAGTGCCTGGAAGGGACGTGAATCTCCCTTACTTTTCCCCTCCCCCCACTTTACCAAAGGGGCACAATTTGTTACAAGCCCCCTCCTCCAAGAGCTTCCACCTGCAGCCTCTGACCTAAAAGCCAAGCTCAAAAAGGCTCTGGAATTCCAGGCCAGAGACTATCCTTCCCTGCTCCCTGTAGGCTCCAGCCTACATTTCCAAATGGGGGAAAGAAGAACCATCCTTAACCCGGAAATGGTGAACTTGATAACTTGATAATGGTGAACTTGCAGCTAACCAACTTGAACTTGGTTAGCTGCGAGGGCAGAGGGGCATGTGAGGGTGCCCTCTCAGCAAGGGGTATGGATCTGGGGAACAGACAGGACCTGGCCCCTGCCAGTTGTATTTCCAAGGCATTGTCCAGCTGAGGGATGACAGCCCAATGGACAGGTGGGGAGACCTGACTGCGTAGACGTTCAGAGGATCGTCCTGCAGGCAGAGGTGGTCCTCCTGAGGGGCTTGCTTTAAATAGTTGAGGGACAGTATTCTTCTCAGAGGGAACAGCCTGATGTGTGAAGAGGGTGAGCCACAAAAGTTGCCTTTAATGTCTTTATGTCACTATTTCCGCCGCTCCTTAAAAAAAAATTTGCACTCAATCCGAAGCAAACAGAAGCATGGCAGATGTTTAAATTGAAGGGACTGTCTTCTGGTTTTATCCGTCCAGATTTACAAGTCCAGTCCTCAACAAAGCCAATTCCTCGCCCTAACACTTAGACTTTGCAATGAGATGTAGGGGGGCGCCCTAGAGGAAAGGGATGGGGGTGCGCAGTTCCTGGGGGAGGGAGTCTAATGTGAGGCAGGAGCTCGCAGGCTCTGAGGAAACCCTCCCTAGGCGCGCCTTCTCCGGAAACAACCTGGAGGTGACAGTCAGGTCGCCAAAGCTTACCTCGGTTACTGCAATTACTTTGGTACCCGAGGCTGGCGCGCCCTCTCGCGGCCACGCTGGGCATTCCGCTCCCTCAACAGCAACCTCGGCGGTGAGTTCGAGGGTCAGGAGAAAGATGACCTTCTCCGCAGAGATCATCCCCACCCCGCCTCCACCCCCGCTTCGATGCCTCTTCAACTCAGGCTGAAGAACGCTCAGCTCAGGTCCACCAGCTCTCAGCTACCCCTCCCTCCTCTTCTGTTCTACCCCCTCCCACTCTTGAACTAGAAGAGCTTCTCTGGGGTGTCAATGACTGAGTATTTCTCCCTTTATCTGTAGCTTAACAAGATATTTCACATCATTCTCCCAGAGTCAAACTGCCTGGATTTGAATGCCAGCGCTGACGCTAAGTCTGAGTCAGTGTCACAGGTGACTTGGTCTCTGATGCTCACTAGGTCTAAGGTGGTGTCACTGATTACTCTCTTTGTGCCTCAGCTTCCTCATCTGTGGATGGGGGATAATTGTAGTGCCTGTGTCATAAATTTGGTGTCAGGTAGACAAGTTATGACCTGTGCAGCAGACCTGTGCTCCTCGTAGTGTCTTGATACCCTCCTTCTTTTCTGCACTCCTGCCCTGGTGTGCCTTCACTCCCCATAGCCAGCGCCTGCTCCTCATTGCTGTTGAGCTGGTTCAGGCTGCTGGAACCTACCTAGTCCTCATGCAGCAGCCTGGAAGTGCAGGAGAATCTGAGAATTTATTTGCCTCCGTATTAGTCAAGGTCTTCCAGAGAAACGGAACCAACAGGATGGGTGGATAGATGATAGATAGATGATAGATAATAACAAATTGAGTCACGTGGTTATAGAGACTGGTGAGTCCCAGTATCTGTAGTCAGCAAGGGAGAGAGGCAGGAGAGTTGATGGTGTCGTTCCAGCGAAAGTCCAAAGGCCTGGGACCTAGGACAGCTGGTGTTACAGTGTCAATCCAAAGGCAGGGGGGAAATAACCAATGTTCCAGCACAAAAACAATCAGGCAAGAGGGGTTCCCTCTTATTATAAGGACAGCCAGCCTTTTGGTCTATCAGGCCTTCAACTGATTGGGCGAGGCCTGCCCACATTAGGGAAGGCAATCTGCTCTACTCGGTCTGTTAATGCAAATGTTAAGCTCATCCAAATACACCCTCACAGAAACCCCAGAATAATGCCTGACCAAATATCTGGGCACCCTGTGGCCCAGCCAAGTTGATATATAATATTAACCTTCATAGCCCCCAATGGCAGCTCTGAAGTAACAACAGAGATTTGGGGAACGGGAGGACAAGCACTCCAGTGTCATTCTTCACTCCTGTCTGCCTCCTTGCCCATTCAATCCTGTCTCCATACTTGCCGCAGGCTTTCTGGAGGCTTGCTTCACATTACTTTTCATGTACGTCTTCCTCTCAGGGTGCTTCGGGGCAGCCCCACCCAAGAAAACATGTAAAGCACTTAGACAAGTGTCTGAGACATAGTGGGCGCTTAAGTGTTTTATTATTAATATTATCACTGTGGTTACCTGGGGTGCGTGGAGGCCTCGTCTACAGGGACCAGGGCTCCTCTCTGACTCCTGCCTCCTTCCCAAGGCTGGCCCTAAGCTGGGAGCTCCTCACCACCTCTCCAGGCCTGACAGCCATCCTTTGCCTGGACTTACCCAATTTTAGGTCGGCTAATCCATCTCCCCCCAGGACAGGAATCTGCTCTACAGTATCCCTGATCCACAGTTTTTTCACTTTCGCTAGAACTTGGGTCACTAGTATGGCCTATTGCTTTCCCAGGACTCTCAGAATGTAAACATTATAGCCCAAAACATATATATGGCTTGGCTTGACAGGAGAAATTTCTTCAAACATAAACTTCAAACACAAACATAAACTGAAAAAATTGAATATCTCCAAAAAAGGGGGGAGGTGCCTATTTTTCTGCTCATCTCCAGGCACGCAGCACAGAGGCAGCGTGGCTCCCGGCACTGCACTCACATGCACTTCTTTATGTACAACATGAAAGAGCCTGTTTGATAACAGGGTTGTGTGGCCATAATTAGAAGGACAATTCTTTGTACGGGGAAGAGTTTAATGAATGTGACTTAGTGAATGGACAGCTATAAATACAGATATTAGGAAAAGAATTCCATTAAAAATGAACTTGAAGCAATTGAAAAGCTCCTGATGGACTATTAGCTGTTTAAAGAGATTTTTGTCGCTAAAGTGTTATTGGCTGTTTCCAGTTTTTACTGAAAGGCTTCAAAAATGAAATCAAAGCATCTGAAATTATAATGGAGTAATAGCATTAAATTGATATAAATTCAGTTTTTATGCAGCTTCTTCTGAACTCAGCTGTGACACAAATTGAAGTTCGTCGTATATACATCGGCATAAAATGAGGACCACTATAAAGAAGTGTTCTGGTAAATTCCAAGTGCTATGGATGTGACGTGAAAACACCAGCCAGTTCCTTGTTCCTTCGGAAATCCAGAGGACACTCTGAAATGAAGTGAGAGACTGGGGCCCTGCGGAAGTGAACCAGATGCTCCTTAGACAAAGTCTTGCCAGGTCGAATGTCATCTCATTTTTTTTTCACATATCCAACCGATCTTCACATTTGACCAGCCCAGGCACTGTGAGCCATCCATAAAAATGGAATATCCAGGGTTTCCTTATTATGTGTCCACAGACAGCCATGAGTGGCATTGAACTAGGCTTCTGCTTCAGGAATCAAGCAGGGACAGGGCTCCTAAGCAGCTGTGAGCATATAAAATATGACTTCTTTTAAAGGCAGATGTGTTAGGGTGCCCATGTATGTGTGACATGTGTGTCCTTTATTTTACACTCACATGTGTCTCTTACACATTGTGCACTGTAGATACACACACCAAGTCTTTAAAATATTACTTTCAAAATATTTTACACGTTCAAAGTACCTTCCTTTCTCGCACATGCATCATCTTGGATTTTGTCGAAATTTCTAAACAAAGGATCTTTTTCATTTTTATTTGTTTATTGTCTTCTAACAAGTTTATTTTAGAACAAAAAATTTACCTCTAAGGACCCGTCTACAGTTTCATCTCAGAAAAGTGAAACTGGTGTTACTGCTTAATTCTGAGTATATCCAGAGTTTCTATTATGTCTTCTGTTTTAACCCCTGAATTGTTTTTCAGTTCATTGTGATCAGAAAAATATAGACTATAAAAGAATTCTTTAGAATCTGTTAAAAATTTCCTCTGTAGCCTAATACATAACCACTTTGGGGAAGGGTTCTAGGTGGACTTAAAAAGAAGCGTGTGCTTCCTTTTCTATAGAGTCAAACGTTTGTCTCTCCCTCTCCCCCTCACTCCACATCCCCCCCAGTGCAAATGTAGGAACAGCCTCCTGCTGATCTTATTCATTTATTCATTGTTCATCTTATTTTCTTTTTCCTTATAATCTATTCAAACTCCCCTTCCAACCTATCTAATCTCTCTTTCTAATCTATTCTGAGAGACCTAAATTCTCCATTTCTGATTCCGTGTGTATTTCTCTTTGTAACTACGTCACTTACGTTATCATTTTTTTGTACGTGGAGACTGCTTGGAAGAGCATACAGGTTCACATGCAGTTTCTTCTTGGTAGACTCTTGCTCCAAAGAGTTTACAATACCCTTCTCTGTCTTTTTTACTACTTTCCTCCTAAGACACCATTTCCCCTGACATTATTAGTTCTTGCTGTTCGTGTTTGCCTGGCCTCTCCCTTTCGTTCACCCTCTCGGAGCTCGGCGGTGTTCGCGCACCGCTTGTCCACAGCACAGACTGGCCCTCCTTCATGCAGTCGTTGCTTTTGCTCTGATCTGAAAATCTCTCTGTGTGCAAATTAGATGACTGTTAACTAGCAGCCGCCTGTTTATCTTTATTATAATTGCCATTATAATGGACTTATGTCTACCATGTTTTGTGTTTTACATTTACCTGTTTCCTCTTTGCTGCTTTTCTCCTTCTCTGACTTGTTAGATTACAGATGCTTCCTGTATTTCCTTTTAGTCTCTGTGCCTATTTGGAGTGCAAAGATTTTATTTTCATTCACTTAGTAGTTATCTTTATATTTGTAATATACTTCTCATTTTCATATATTTCTCACAAAAACTGTGAGAAATGTCTTTCTCACAAAAGGAATATCTGTTCGTTCTCTTGAACAAAATACCTAATTTCCAGTCCTTAAATTCTCTTTTAATTTAGCTTCCTCCCAACTACCATGTTATTCTTGACTAAAATCTTAGCTCTGGCTTCTCTTAAAACACCAATTCTTTTCATTGTATTTACGTAAATCATTGCTGTGATGGCTGCCATTGACCACACCATGATCACAACTGTTATTTAGAGCAAACACCAACCATATTTGTTGCAACACTGGGTACAATTCTCTTCCTTATAAGCACCTAGGAGTGCCGTGTCATGGGGGAGAGACACTAAACTGGGACAGGTGTCATATCTTACATGGACGGCCTCAAGCCTCAAGCCTAGAACAAAACACTAAGGACAAGCCAGGTTCTTGGACCCAAGTGAGACACTCAGTTCAGAAGCTTAGGTCAAGGAGGGAGAGCTGCTCCAGGTGGAACAGACTCCAAGCAGAGCGGGAGTCCAAAGACTGACAGCCCAGCTCCTCCATCTTTGCGTCTGTCGGTCGTCCTCACCATTTCTCTGGTCTCTTCTCAGCAGGACTGGACCATGGTGGCTGCCGGCTGCTGTCTCCTCAGGGTTAGCCGGGCAGAAACGGCCACGCTGGTTCCGCTCCAGGTGGGCAAGGCCCAGGGAAAGGTTTCAATGTCCCAGCTCTGGGCTTCTCGCCTGGTTTCTGACACTCCTCTGCTGTTTACTCTCACAGTTTATTTGCCTAAGAAGTTAGAGAGTTAGCGGTATCATAATCCATTTTGTGACAGTTTTTAATGCAAGTGCCTTCATCTAAGTGGCCTGCTCAGTCTTTCTGTCCTTTGTAGTTTCCTATTTCACATACATAAGTGCTCTGTGTTAATAGTCTGTGTGTGCACTGATCCACAGCCTTGCCTCACCTGGGCTTTTAATAACGACTTAGTTCATTTCTCTTTTTTGGCTGTTTTCCTTTATTGTAAGAGATGAAACACAAGCCATTGCTCACCAAACACGGGATGGCATTTGCTGATTAGAAGGATGGTTTTGTTGATGACAAGCAGTTCCGCCCTAACCCAAAAATTTTACATAGCAACCCCTGTGCGTGTTAGCGCTCGGTTGCTGTCTGCCAATGCGTACCCCCATTTCAGGTGAGTCTCCCTTGAAGCGGGCCGTGTGCAATCTGGAACTGGCTGTGCCCGTACAGACTGGGTCAGCTGCGTCCTCCTCTTCCATGTTTGCCCGCATGTGTATTTCTCTCTTTACCCTCTCACTTATCTCTGGTGCCTGGAACTCGTCAGTCATTTTTTTATGGCTTCTAGGTTTCGTGTCATGCTTCGAAAGGCCTTTGTTACTTTGGGTTCTACCATAGACTGAATGTTTATACCCTCCCCCCTCCCAAATTTGTACGTTGAAATGCTAAGCCCCAATGTGATGGTATTGGGGGGCTTTGGGAGGTGATGGGGTCGTGAGGGTGGAGGCCTGTGAATGGGACTAGTGCCTTATCAAAGGCACCCCGCGATATCACACTTTCCAGGAAATCACCTTGTAAGTCGTGTAAATGTCTAACCACGATGCGGTACATGTGAATGTCAACTGTCATTGAAAAAAGTAGCTTTTAAAAAGTTAATTCAACCAGTAAAAAAAAAAAATCAAAGAAAAAGGCTATGAAGAAAAAAACCCTAAGCTCAGCTGTCAAGAGTTTTGGAGTTGAATAAAATAAAACGAGGCTCTCGAAATAGGTGTTCAGAAACAAACCAACAGAAGAGACAGCACAAGTTCCCAAGTGAGCACCTGGCGAAGGCGGCCTCCCAAGGCAGCGATCGCCGGTGCCGTGGTCTTGGGCCTCCCGCCTGCAAAACTGTGAGGAACAGACTTTTGTTGTTCGTGAACCACCTAATCTCTGGTATTCTGTTTTAACAGCCCAAATGCACTAAGACAGCAGAGGTTCCATAGTGTAGTGGTTATCACGTCTGCTTTACACGCAGAAGGTCCTGGGCCCGAATGCACTAAGACATTCTATAAAAGAGCTTACTGTCGCTTTTAATACTTTTGTGGGTTTCCCTTTTTAGATTTAAGTCTGATCCATCTAGGATTTATTATTTTGGTGTAAGAAGGGATGTATGGTTCTCATTCACTCTTTTTCTCCAGTTCACTCCTATTTTCTCAAATGTCATTCATTGAATGATACTCCCTTTTTCATTTGAAACCTCATCTTAATTATATGGTCAATTCCCATAGGTATGGGTCTATTATATTGAATTTCTTTTTTTAAAATAAAAGATTTTATGTACCTTCAGAGAGACGGGAAGGGAGAGCGAAAAAGAGGGAGAGAAACACCACTGTGTGGTTGTGTCTCATGCACCTTCTACTGGGGACCTGGCCCACAACCCAGACACATACCCTGACTGGGAATTGAACGGGCAACCCTTTGGTTCTCAGGCCGGCACTCAATCCACTGAGCCACACCAGCCAGGGTTGATAATTCTTTTCCCTGCATCCAAGGTATAAACTGTATTTATAGAAAACATATTATCTAAATATTATTAGTACGTATAATAATTATTAAATAATAAAGTATAATTTTATTTATGTCTGCACATTGTAAGATTTTTAGACTGGTCTTACCCATGTTAGATTTGGAGCTTTAAAGGAACATTTTTTGTAAATCTTGAGACAATTACTGTGTTGATGTTTGAGGGTGCATCCGGAATTCAGGAGCCTGAGGAGAGAATTTATGGGCTCCTGAATTCTGGACAGCTTTGAAATATGTTGCCCCTGAACTGCTTTACTCAGCACAAGGGGGCAGCATTGCTAAAGTAACTTGAGCAATGCGCTCCTGTAGTTGGCAGCTACTTCAGTCTGATTAGAGTCTGAGTTAAAATGCTGTTCAAGGAATCCCGTCCTTACCATTTCAGCCTTCGTCAGAGGTCTGTTTCTAAAGTAGTAAGTGTGCACGAAACACACAGTAAATGGTATGAGTTAGTCCAGCTGACGCCCTACCCCCTTCTGGTCTTTACACAGATGCTGCCCGGACCACCCCATAGGAAAATGCAGCCTGCCCACTCCCCGCACCCCCCAAACCTCCTTACCATGCCTGCTCTACTTATTTTCTTACCATTTATCAAGTCCAACATACTAGACAACTTAATTATTTATTTATTATGTTTATGGTTTATTGGGTTCACGGCATATCCCCCTCCATGGAATGTAAACTTTATAGGGGAATTTTCTGTTTTGTTCAGTGACGTATCTCAAGTGCCCACGATAGTGTCTGGAACAAAGTAGTTGCCCAGTAAGTGTCTGCTGATTGCGTGATTGCATGGTGGTAGTAGTAACGGGGGTGGTGGTAACGGGGGTGGTGGTGGTGATGGTGGTGTTAATGATGCTGATGGTGGTGATGGTCATGCTGACAGTGGTGATGGCGGTGGTGATGGTAGTGCTGATGAAGATGGAGGTGGTGTTGATGGTGGTGGTGGTGGTGGAGATGGTTGCAGTATTTGCAATGATGATGGCAAGAGTGGTAGTAGGGGAGAGGTATTGGAATCGGTGAGGTGGTGGGGCTGGAAGTGGCAATGGTACTGGGGGTGGCCAGCGTTGAGTAGGGCAGGGGAGGCGGAGGAGGCAGGTTGAGATGGTGAAGGTATAACAACTGTCATGGTGTCTACTGTGCTATGGTTCGTCAGGGTCCCCAGGGAAGTTGGAGTTTAAGCCTTACCTGAGTTTGGATAATGATTTTTAGAGATTTCAACAGGCCCCAACACTTGAGAGAGAGCTTGTCAGCATATGAGCACAGGCCCTTGGTTTCTAGGCCAAGGTGGAGAGGACTGTTCACACACACACACACACACACACACACACATAAGCACATGAAAGTCAATATTCCCAGCTCTCTGGCAAAAGAGCATTGTGCAAGGGAGGGATGAAAAAGAAGCTAGAAAAGCCTGCCAGATGTCACTTACCCAGTTTACCTGAATAGGTGTTTGGATTCTAAAAAAGGATTTTTCTGACACCCACATTTCAAGCTCTAAAAAGAAGAGAATAAGTATCTTGGAAATTACGGCTAGGACCATTATAGTCTAGCCCAGAGAAAGTTGCAGGCAGGCCTGCTCCCAGCTTGAGAGGTCTCAAGGCTAGAGACCGAGTTGCCCCACCAGGAGGCCCCCAGGCCTGATGGTCAGAGCTGGAGCCTTGACCCTCCTCCAGTAACTGTAGATCTTCCCCTAAGCCTTCACTGGGGGGCTATGCACCCTTTGCTTTAAATGAGCAGGGCATGCAGAGTCTGGAGTCTGTGCCTGTTCCCAAGTAACCTCCTTCCCACTTTCTCAGCATCTCCAGCCGCTGGAGACAGAGCAGCTGTAACAGATTCATTCTCGGGACATGGAGGCGTGGATTTGGTGTCTTTACTATCAGGCCTTCTTGTTCTCCCAGGTGTACATCCCTGAAGGAGGGAGGTCTTGAGGACAGGGTGCTCCTTTGAAAGGCAACATGCATCTGGGTTGGATCGCCCCGCTGAGCCAACTTTCCCAGGGCTGCCCCAGTGTTCATTGTTGTCAGCGGTTATTTCTGTCCTTCTCAGACCATATCACAGCTCTGGCTCTCTGAGATAAAGGTGGAATGGACACCTTATCTCTATCTCTCTCCTCCCTGTAGGGACAACCGAGTCACTTGACTGCTTGGCAAGTCTCAGGAGCCCTCTTTGCTTGGGCACTATTGCACGCCGGCAGAGGCGGTCCCCATCTCACTGCACTCAGAAGTTGCCCAGCACATGGCCAGTAAAGAAGAATTACAAGAAAACACATGTCTTTGTCCAGTTTGACTGTGGAGGGGGCCACAGCCTTCCATCCAGCAAGTTTGGATCTCTGCAGAATAGTCTAACTTGATAAGCCTAGACTCTTTGTTTTTTCCCCTCAAACTTCAGCTAGGGAAGAAGAGTCACCTGGAAGGCTTGTCATGAAACAGATTCCTGGACTCCATTCCTGGAGATTCTGACCCGCTAGGTTGGAGGCAGGATTTAGGAATGCCCGTTTCTGAGGCTCCCAAGGTACTGTCATTACAGCAGGCCCTCCATCCACACTTTGAGGCGCATAGCACTTGAATATGCTGAGGGGCTGAGAGCTACCACTCACTAAGCCCTTGCTGTGTGCCTAGCACTTAGCTAAGCATTTCTTGCCAGGATGACTCATTTTACAGCTGGAGGACAGAAAGGTTAAATGACTTGTCCAAGTTTCCAAGGGTAGGAAACTGTGGAAGTTGGTTCAAATCCTGGTCTTTCTGCTCTTCCGTCTGTAACCACCGTGACTGATCACAGGGATGGCCTGGCCCCCCAGTGGTCTCTCTTCCCCAGCCTCCCCACTCTGGTGTAACCTGTGGTCAAGATAGTGTTCTCCTAGCCCTGGTTGGTGTAGCTCAGTGGATTGAGCACAGGCCTGCGAACCACACAATTGAGGTTCGATTCCCAGTCAGGGCACCATGCCTGGGTTGCAGGCCAGTTCCCAGCAGGGGACTCACGAGAGGCAACCATACATTGATATTTCTCTCCTTCTCTCCTTCCCTTCCCCTCTAAAGATAAATAAATAAAATCTTAAAAAAAGATAATGTTCTCTTTTATTCTAATTGTGGTGATATACATGTAATGTAAAATTTATCCTTTTGACCATTATCGAGTGTACAAGTCAGTGGCATGAAGGACATTCATATTGTTGGGCAGCCATCATCACCATCCATCCAGAGAACACTTTTAATCTTAAAAAACTGACATTGCTCTCATTAAACGATAACGCCCGTCCCCCACCCCCAGCCTTTGGAGACCATTGTGCTACTCTATGTCTTTTGGAATTGGACTGCTCTGGGCACCTTATATGAGTGGAATCATACAATATTTGTCCTTTTGCAACTGGCTTATTTCACTTGGCGTACTGTCTTTAAGGCTCACCTCTGTGTACCAGGTGTCCTAATTTCTTTGTCTTTTAAGGGTGAATAACGTTTCATTGTGTGAATACACCACATTTTGTGTGTCCACTCACCCAGCAATGGACATTTGGTTGCATTTACTAAGGCAGGATAGTGAGAAGCTAAGGAAATTCCTTGACAAGTGGAATAAGGGAAACTGAGGCAAAATAATAAATACGGCCAAACAATTTGAGCAGTTTATAGCCAGCTAGTGAATCACAGGGTTTTATCTTCCCTAACCAAGGACACTAAGGAGCAAATGGTCTCTACATTCCAGACAGTCCTGGGACAGAACGGCCTCAGGCCTGGTCCCTCTTCAATGGCGTTTTTTATGATGTTCTTTCATAATGAAACCAGCAAGAAAATAACCCCTGACTCTGCTATATGCACACTTTGATGAATCATCATATTGAAGGCCACACCTAAAGAACTCATTAATATTCTGTTAAGACCCTCCCCTGACACCTCCGCTAGGCTGGCCAAAGAAAGATAAAAAGCCCCAAGACAAAGCTTACAGTCCTGGCTGGTGTAGCTCAGTGGACTGAGCCCAGGCCTGCAAACCAAACAACCACAGTTCGATTCCCAGTCAGGGCACATGCCTGGGTTGCAGGCCAGTTCCCGGTTCCCAGCAAGGGATGCACGAGAGGCAACCATACATTGATATTTCTCTCCCTCTCTCCTTCCCTTCCTCTCTAAAGATAAACCAATAAAATCTTTTAAAAATTATTAAAGAAAAAAGACAAAGGGTACAAGTCGCATTCTCTCTCCTGGGAGCGCGCCAGCACCTTTCCTTTGCCCCACGTCCTCCGCTACAGTCACTGCCTCCAGCTTTAACAAACATGCTCCGTCCACAGCATGCTCTCGCTGGAGAACCCCCACAACTTGTATGTCTGCTTTTTTTCTCCTAAATTCTAAGGGACCTTATGAGACTTGCAACCAGGGAAGTAGTGGGTACTGGCAACTCATCTTGGGCTAACCCCCTGAACCTGTTTCCAAGGTCCCCTTTTTCTCTGACATTCTCTCTCTCTCTTGTGGCTTCCCTTACCCTAATTCCGTCCTTTGTTTTACTGTCCCCAGCTTTAATAAACATACTCTCAAAACCACCTGAGCTCATGTTGTGAAATCTTTCCTGCACAGAGTTGAGAACTTACATACTACCGGCAGGCCCAGGGCAGACCTTCTCTGGGCCCAGACCCCATCCTGTAACCCTGCCTTTGGACTCTTGTGAATAAAGCTGCTGTGATTACGGGCATACACACATCTCTTCAAATCCCTGCTTTCAATGCTTATAGATATGAACCAGAAATGGAATTATTACTGGATCAAATGGTAATTCGATTTTTAATGCTTGAGAAACGGCCACACCATCTTCCCCAACAGCTGCACCAATTTTCATTTCCACCAGCAATGCACAAGAGTTCCCATTTCTCCACCTCCTCAGCAACACATGTTATTTGATTGCTGTTTTTTTTTAAATAAGACCCGTCTCAATGGATGTGAAGTGATACCAGATACCCTTCCTAAAGCAAACTCTGATTGGCCATTCGCTGCTTGGGTTCCAGGTACGTAGACAGCACACAGCGCTTGCACAAGGGATGCACAGAAGCCCCGGACTAACCTCTATTTCCCAGAATCTAATGGAGAAGCTCAAGCAGGAGGAGAAGCAACTGCGATGCAGAGAGGGGAGTGCCCGGGGCCAGGGCAGGAGGATGGGAAGTTCAGAGGAGGTAGAGGTGCTCCGGCCTACCCAAGAGGAAAACAAGGCAGGTGAGCATGGCTTGGCTGTGGCAACTGGGCATCGGGGGGATGAACATCCTTGGCACAGAGTTGGGATTAATAAAAGCCAACGGTGGAAAGTCTCGGGGGGGTGTGGTGGGCAGCAAGGAGGGCATTTGAAGCACTGGAAGCAGAAATGGTGGTTAGAGGCTCTGAGGCTGGACTGGTACTTTGAGACTAGTTCATAGGGGCCCTTGAGGCAGTTTCACTGCACTTCAAGGGCAGAGGGGAGCCTCTGAATGTTTTTGAGCAGAAGTATGACATGAGACAGTGCAAGGCAGCGGTTATGAGCTGGACTGCCTGGGTTCAAGGCTCAGGCCTGCCGCCCATTACAAGTGTAACCTAGAACAAGGTGGCACGCCTCTCTGGGCCTCATCAGTTCCCCATCTGCACAATAATAGTATTGACCTCCTTAGAGTTTTTGTGAGGACCCAACGGGTAAAGTCCCTAAAATCAGCCTTGGCATTGAGTGTTATGTTAAAGTTAGTGTTAATTGATTGAATTTGAGCTCATGAAAAATAACATTGGCATCACAATGGAGTTTAGATGGTGTTGGAAAAACAACAGGTTAGATGGTGTTGTGGGGGCTGTAAACCCAGGGGCCTGAGAGTAATGGAAACAAGCAGTGACATGGCCTGACCCAGCCAGACGAAGGTGAGACTGGAGGGGACGGGGGTCTCTAGAGCCATTGGGTGGGGAGGTAAAGGCTCTGTCTAAAGTTTGGGGGAACAGAGGTGTGGAGGGGTGGCCCAAGCAAGGCCTTAAGTCTACGGGACTAGGTAGAGAGGAACACTGGCTAGGCAATTCAGAATTGTGGGGCCTGGCCTGGAAAAGGCGATGGGTTCTAGGGGCCCAAATGGCTCGTGAGGAAGGAGACAGTCATCAAAAAGCTATAAATTTGGGGGGGGGTGCACTTAGAACTTAAGAAAGAGGTGTGGGCTGAAGGTTGTGGACCAGAAAAGGGGTTCTATGGGAAGTAACTCACAGGGTGATCTGATCATAAATTCCTAACTAGGCAGCTCATGGGGAAGTCATGCCCAGGCGTGTTGCTTTATTTGTTGTAATGCATCTAAGATAAGATAACATACCTTTGAAATAAGCAGCAACCACTCTCACGAGAGCACATACTCTTGTTCACTGTCCTGTGATCCAGTCCCTACCTTGCTTTCTCCCACCTCCAGGCACGTTCTCTCTGTAATTTCAAATGGATAAAAGAAGTTGCGGGGACTTCCGCCAAGATGGAGGCGTAGGTGGAAACACTATGCCTTCTCCCACAACCAAGTTTGAATACAACAAAGGTTTAGTAAACAAAGACGCAGCCAAAGAACAGAAAACTGAACTATACGAACCGTTCAACCGGGACCGGTAAGAGGGGCAGAGCCAGCAGTGGAGCAGGGTCAGGCAGGAAGGATCCCCCAACCCAGGCGACCCAGGCGACCCAGGCAACCCAGGCAACCCAGGCACAGATAAACCCAGGAAAGGAGTGAGCAGTGAGACGGACCACATGGCCCCGGTGGCGGGAGGAGGCAGAGGGGACTACCATTGATTTCCTTTGGCCCCACCCCCACATATAGTGTCACAACCCAGCGACTGAGTTGCCCTGCCCTGGTGATCACCTAGGGCTCTGCTCCTCATACGTAACAGGCACAAACAGTCCAAAATATGGCTCAAGAAGAACTCAAAGCCCCAGAGCTGATAACTCTAAGTGACCAGGAAATAGCGAACCTCTCAGATGCACAGTTCAAAACACTGGTGATCAGGACGCTCACAGAACTGGTTGATTATAGTCACAAATTAGAGGAACATATGAAGGCTAAACTAATTGAAATGAAGGGAAATGCACAGGAAACCAATAGTGATGGAAAGAAAACTGGGGCTCAAATCAATAGAGTGGACCAGAAGGAAGAACAAAACATCCCACCAGAAAAGAATAAAGAAACAAGAATTCAAAAAAGTGAGGTGAGGCTTAGGAACCTCCAGGACATCTTTAAACATTCCAACATGCAAATTATAGTGGTACCAGAAGGGGAAAAGAAACAGCCGTGAGTGGAAAACATATTTGAACAAATAATAAAGGAGAACTTCCCCAGTCTGGCAAAGGAAATAGACTTCCAGGAAATCCAGGAAGCTCAGACAGTCCCAAAGAACTTGGACCCAAGAAGGAACACACCAAGGCACATCATCATTACATTAGCCAAGATGAAAATGAAGGAGAGAATCCTAGAGGCAAAAGATAAGGGGACAGTCACCTACAAAGGAGTTCCCATCAGACTGTCAGCAGATTTGTCAAAAGAGACCTTACAGGCAAGAAGGGGCTGGAAAGTAGTATTCCAAGTCATGAAATCCAAAGACCTACATCCAAGATTGCTTTATCCAGCAAAGTTTTCATTTAGAATGGAAGGACAGATAAAGTGCTTCTCAGATAAGATAAAATTCAAGTAGTCCATCATCACAAAGGCCTTATTATATGAAATGTTATAGGGACTTATCTAAGAAAAAGAAGATGAAAAATATGAACAGTAAAAGGACAGCAAGCTCACAATTATCAACAACCACACCTAAAACAAAAGCAAACCAAGAGGACAGCTAGATCAGGAGTGGAACCATAGAAATGAAGAACACATGGAGGGTTAGCAACAGGGGAGTGGGAGGAGGAGAAGGGGGGGAAGGTACAGAAAATAGCATAGACAGTAGGTAGAAAATAGATAGGGGGAGAGTAAGAATAATAGGTGAAATATAGAATCTAATGAACTTGAGACACATGGTCATAAACTAAAGGGGGGAATGGTGGGGGGGTATGCAGGGTGGAGGGGAATGAAGGGGGGGAATAGAACAACAACTGTAATGGTATAATCGATAAAATATATTATTTTAAAAAAGAAGTTGCAAGGCTGTTCTTCTCCAAATCATTCTAGATCTTTCTCCCTGGCATATGTCATCAAGTTGGCTCAAATAAACTCTTATAAAAATCCTTTATAGGTTTGGACGTTTCTTACTTTGACAAGGTGGGGCTTTGAGCAGCGGTCACCCAGGCAGGAGAGAAAAAGCCCAAGGTCCACTGAGATTGCCACAGGGGTGGGGTTGCAAGTGGGGAGAAGAGGGGAGAGAAGGAGAAGAAAGGAAGGACAAGGAGGAAAAGAAACCCTAGGAGAGAAGGAGAAAGGAGGGAAGAGAAGGTAAGGACAGTTTTCATCTTGCTAAGGAACATTATTGGCTACGGTGTCAGACCTGAGTTTAAGCCCTGCGCTGCCGCTAACTAGTTGTGTGACTCCAGGTAGATCACCGGCTCTCTCTCTGCCTCGATTCCTTAATCTATAAGGAGAGAGTGACCATGGAACCTACCACACAGGGCAGTTAAGAGAATTAAATGGGTTAGTGTTTGTAAAGCCCCAATTACAATGCCCAGCACCAGGGCGGAGCCCAAGTGATGAAATTACAATAATTATATAGTATCATTATAATTACAATGAAATCTGGGTTAAATGGACAGGAGATGGAAGAGGAGCTAGAGAAAGAGGTAAATAGAGAGGAGTTGGTGTTCAAAAGAAAACCAGGAGAGCGGGGTGAAGTGGGAGGCGAGGCAGGGAGACATTTAGGAAAGCAGGGCCACTGGGCAGGTGCCCGGTGGCAGACAGTGCGGATGCCTCTGCCTCTAAGAGGACAGTCCTTTGGGATCTGGCAATTAACACGTCTCTAGGAACTTTTCAGAAAGCAGTGTGACTTTATACTATAAGGAATAAGTGGGAAAGAGAGTTGAAGAAGTCACTTCTGGGGAGGAGTCCAAGAGAACAGACGAGTTTGAATGCCTGGCTGGGGAATCTGATTTTATATTTAGATAATTGCACAACCTGGGAGGAATGGCGTAGGAGACGTCCTGGTGCTGGTTTGGGACACTGTACCTGGGTGGGGCAGAGGGAGCAGACGGCTGGTGCGTCTTCGGTGAGCGTACCATACCCACCCAGGTTAACGTTAGTAGAATTTGACTCGCAGGGGACTAAAATGCCCATGTTGTGATTTCAACCACTCAGTCACACGAGAGATTGAGTAATTCAGGTTGACTTTTATTATAGAGAGAGAGAACAAGAAGGAAGAGGAGAAGGAGACAGAGATGGAGAGGAAGAAGGAGGAGGAGGAGGAAAAGGAGGAGGAGAAGGAGGAGGAGAAAAAGAGTATTATGCAAAGCCTCAAAAATCTTACACTTCTACAAACTGGGGTGGGGAGAACAAAGGAGAGTGGAGGGGGCTGTTGCAGGCAGGAGGCAGACCCAGGCAGCTGTTGGGATTTTTCAGTTGAGAGTCTCCCTGCTGCTCACCAGCAGCTCCCACAAATAAAGCTGGAAGACTCTGGGGACATATAAATAGTAACTGTTACTTGAGAAGCCACAGAGCCTCGCCTGCTACAACCACCACTGGAGGGTGCTTGCTGAGCATTTAATCTCAGCAGATGACCTAGCCCAGGCCAGCTCACCAAGTCTTACCACGATCCTTCAAATAATCACACGACGACCATGACAGCCAACCAGGGATGAGTCAGGACCAGCCTCGTTGCCTGGAAATACCTGGGGCTTGCCAGCTGGCCACCTGGGAGGCTAACACAACAGTCAGAGGTTTGTTAAGAAACCACAGGGTGTTGCTTAATCCCAAAGGAGGAAGCAAAACTGGGCTTCTGTTTTGTTTTATTTTTCTAGTGTATTTTTAAAATTTTTAATTACAGTCGACATTCAGTATTAGTTTGGATCAAGTTCAAATGTGTAGCACAGGGGCTAGACGGTCATACTTCACAGTGTGGTCCCCTGATAGCCCCAGTACCCACCCGACACTACACCCTGTTATTACATTATCAACTGTAGTCCCTGTGCTGTACTTTACACCCCATGAATACCCTGTTCCTGTCAATTTGTTCTTCTTATCCCTTCACCTTTTTTGGCTGTTTGACCGGCTGTGAGGTCCGAAGGCATCAGTCCTGAGTCAGGCAACTTCAGAAGATACCCTCACCCCCGGCTCCCAATGTCTTTCCACTTCGAAGTTCTGGAGGGTGGTCAGACTTGGGGGCTGGGGGCAGGGGTGTTGTTCAAGACGCAGATTGTGGGATTTGGGGCAGGAAGATGACAGTGTTGAATACAATGAAACTCTGTCTGGAGAACAAGCCACTCAGGGCCCCGTTGCTCTGCCGGCTGGCAGGGTGTGAGGAACCCTTTGTATGGGATGACAGATCTAAACAGAGGCAGGATTTTTCATTCTTGCCCACGAGACCCCCAGAGTCACTGCATTTCCCAGAAAAGGCCTCATTTCATTAGACTCCAACCAAGTGAGCTCTGAATTTCTAATATGAGTAGGAAATATTACGTTTTTTCCAATTATGTTTGGATCATTGTAGTCTAACTAGACATTTTCTGTTTAATAATTCCTTTGTATGTCTCTGTCACAGGACTACAGGGTAACAGGTGTGACTTCAGTGAAATGTACCCAGCAGGGAGCCCAGAACACAATAGGTACTCATTAAATTCTCTCTTCTGTCTGCCGGAGGTGGGCCTGGAAATTTCCAAATCAGACCCAAGTTGTGAGGAAATATTAACATCAACATAGGGGCTGTGGTGTTGAATTCCCCTCTCCCAATTGGAGCCCATAAATCCCTGGTTCTGTAGCAACTTTGAGAACCTCTGTGATTCATTCATTTGACTCTTTTAATCAGGAAAAGCTATATGACCATGAGAGAGGCTCGCCTGCTGCCAGAGAGTGGCCCTGAAAGGTCACCCAACTTCCGGGCCGACTCCTTTCTAAAGGGAGGATTCAAAGTGAGAGTGTGGGCGAAAAAACGCAGAGGATGATAAAAAGACACATTCTCCTGTTTTTGACAGTGGTTAGGGGAAATGTTTTTCTTGCCCTATTTCTTCCTTTGAAGCTGCTTTCCGAGACAGGATGGGAGCTGAGGGAGCAAAATCGGCCCAAGTGAATTCGTCGTAACTGAGGAAAGAGATGCTTTAAGGCACAACCCCACACTGAGGTACTGGTAGCATCACATGGTAGAAAATTCCATCCCAACCATTTGTCGAGGACCTCAGGACTCTGAGGGTTGTACAAGAATCTGAGGGGATTACAACTTGCCCAGCAAACAGAAGGAGGGCTGATGTGCACCCCAGCTCGTGGGGTCTGTGGTGTTACGGATGAGATGAGACAAACTCACACGGACCACCGAAGTCCTGTGGAGGAAAAGGGATGCCACGGCCACTCTCTCAAGGAGAGAGCGCCTCAGAGCATCTCGACCAGTCTCCCAAGAGGAGAGCACGCTGACCCTTGCCTTGATAAGGTTTTATTGCTTTTCTGGGCACATTACATTGAGGACAGTCCTTATTTACTACGCACAGGTTCCCTTTAGGTGGTTGTGGTTTTACAGAAAACAAAGGGGAGGATGCAGCTAATCACATCACAGAAGGATATTTGCAAATGCAAAGGGAAACGTGGTTGAACTGGTTATACTCATCCTTGGAAGGTTTAGTACAGGTTGTACGAAGTGACTTTAAAGATCTGCAGTAAGCATTTTCTATCTCAATTCAGGGTGAGGGAGTTTTAGCAAAAGGCAAGTCTCAAAGAGGCCCAGATACAATGCAGACCTGATTCCCCATGGGAGAACTTATCCATGGGCGTGGGTCCTGTGCACAAGACCTCGCTTTTCACTGGCCTTTCTGAGTGGGAGCTGAGCCCACACCGCACAGAACAGTCTCCTATAGAGGACACCTGCTCCTAGTTCATCACCGCTCCAGGGAGGTGCCCATGGCGTCTGGGCACCAGGTCCCTGCAGTCCGGCCTCCCTGGAGTGCCTCAGGTCAGCAGCCACACCTCCCAATCTCGCTATTTAATTCTCCGTCCCGTCGTAAGAACTTTTACCTCGACGACAGGTCTCGACGTTGAGTCTGTATTGTATTTGAGCCTGCTAGGTCACCAGTTCCCGACTGCATTCATTTCCTGAGGCTGCCATAGTAGAGTATGATAAATTGAGTGGCTTGAAACAACAGGGATTTGTCCTGTCACATTCTGGAGGACAGAAGTCCACAATCAAGGGATCAGTACGGCTGGTCCTTCTGAGGCCTCTGAGGGAGAACCTGCTTCATGCTTCTGTGAAGGCTGGCAAGCCCTGGGGTTCCGTGGTCCATGAGGCATCATCCAATCTCTAGGCCCCACTTTCACCAGCAGTCTCTTCCCATGGCTGCCTTCCCTCTGTGTCGATGTCCAGAGTTCCTTCTTTTCACGAGGATGCCAGTCATTTTGGATTAGGGACCCATCCTACTCCGGCATGACCTCATCATAATTTAATTACATCTTAAATGACCCTATTTCCAAATAAGGTTACATTTTGAGGTACTGAGATTAAGGACATCAACATACTTGCGGGGGACAGGGAGGTGTACAATTTGACCCATAACACCACAAAGGGATTTTCTTACTATTTCTCTCTCTTGGGCTCCATATTTTGAACTCTTCTGATTACCAAAACAAAATACATTTAGTGATTACTCATTTTTCTGGGATTTTTAAAACACATCTAAGTCACCCAAATAGACTTTCAATTCCAGAAGAAGATGACTTAGAATCACTTTTCCCTGCTTCTCCCCTCTAAATCCACCTAAATATTTTGGAAAGTACTCAACAGACAATGATAAAAAGGACTCTGAAAGCTGGAAGAGAGAAGGCAGACTGCTGGGAGCCTGAAGCCTTGAGGAGCCACAATGGGATGAGTCCACTGGGTTTTCTGTTTGTCTCTCATGTGCTTCCAGACTGGGCACGGGAGAGGCCTGTAACCCAGAGCCACCCAGGGGCATAGACAACACACACCAAGAAAAGCCTGCACTCTGGGCAAGGGGGAGCCCAGAGACCTGGGGGACAGCTAGGTCCCACCAGACCAAGTCCACAACGGCAGCCGCTGGATGCAGCCTGTGCATCACTGTAATTCACTGATGCACAGCACTCCCTGTCTCCCTGCTTACAGTCTCAAAATAACACCAGATGCTCCGTGGAAATGCTTCCCCCCAGAGATGGTGCCAGGTAAGACTGAGTGGGAGTCCGAGCAACACCAGAAGAACAAAGCAGTTAAAAATAGAATTCACAGTGATCAGAAAACTAAACTGTCATTGACACCAATGCCCACAAAAGTAAACCAGAAATTGTATACACCAGAGTGACCATACAGGGCTGCTCGCTGAAAGAGAACTAGGGTCAAGGGTCTCCTAACCTAAGAATCAAAATATCTAGGATAGGATTACAAACAAACGAACAACAACAAAAATTTACCCATCACACCAAGAACCAGGAAAACTGCAATTTAAAAAACAAACAACAGATGTCAATACTATGATGAATCAGATATGGAATTAAGTGATGAGGATTTTAAAGTAGTCACAATTAAAACACTTCAACAATGAACTACAAATTCTTTTGAAACATACAAAAACAGGAAATCTCAGAAAAGAACTACAAGCTATAAAAAGAATCAAATAAAATAACAGAACTCAGAAATATAATAATCAAAATTTAAAAACTCACTGGATGGGCTCACCAGTGGAGTGGAGATGACAAAGACAGAATCTGTGAACTTGACAACAAATCAAGAATATACTAAATCTGAGCAATAGAGATAAAATACACTGAAAAAAGTTAACAGAACCTCAAGAATCTATGGGACAATAACAAGATCCATCATTCACATCATTGAAGCCCCAGGGGAGAAGAAAGAATATGAGACTGAAAAAACTACTCAGGGAAATAAAAATTTCCCAAATTCAACTTAAGACATAAAATTGCAGGTCCAAGAAGCTTAGCAAATGTCACACAGGATAAACCAAATCAAATTCACACCCAAACACATCATAATTACACTTCTGAAAACTAAAGACAAAGAAAGAAAAATCTTAGAAACAGCAGAAGAGAAACAACGTGTCTCCCGTAAAGGAGCTCCGGTTCGGACACGAGCAGGCTTCCCACCAGAAACCACAGGGTCCAGCCGGAAGAGGCACGTCTTCAAATGCGGAAAGACCTGGCAACCACAAGTCCTCCATGTGGGGAAATCCTCCATAGAGGGAAACTGTTTTTCAGAAATGAAGAAGAAATAAAGACAAAGAGGAACTAGAAAAATTCTCAAGCAAATAGGAACTAAAAAAAAACGGTTGCTAGCAAACCTATTTTTAAAGAATGTCTAGTGGAAGCTCTTAAAACAGAAGAAAATAATAATAGAAGGCTGGGACTTTCAGGAAGAAAATAAGAACAACAGAATACGCCATATACAAATTAAACTCTAACATGCCAATAATTAGTTTAAATGTAAGTGGTCTAAATACACCAATTACAAGACAGAGATTGGCAGAGTGGATTTAAAAAATGACCCAATTATATGTGGTCACTTCAAACATAATAATATAGGGAAGTTGAAAGTAAAAAGATATCCTAGGCTGGTGTGTCTCAGTGGATTGAGCGCCAGCCTGTGAACCAAAAGGTTGCTGGTTCGATTCCCAGTCGGGACATGTGCCTGGGTTGTGGGCCAGGTCCCCAGTTCTCTCACATCGATGTTTCTCTCCCCCTCTCTCTCCCTCCCTACCCCTCTCTCTAAAAGTAAACAAATAAAATCTTTTCTAAAAAAAGAAAATGAAAAGATAGAAAAGGAGGTATCATGTAAGCATTAACTTTTGAAAAGGGGAAGTGGCTACATTAATATCAAAAAAGACTTCATAGCAAAGAAGATTACTAGGGAAAGGGACTTTACATAATAATAGAAGATCAATCCACCAAAAGAGGTAGCAACCTCAGTGTATATGCACATACCCCAAATGCAGATCTTCACAATACACGAAGCGGATACAATAGAGCTGAAAGGAGAGATTGAGAAATGCACTATTATAGTGCATTCAACTTAATACTGTCCTCTCAGTAACTGATAGGACTACTAGAAAGAAAACCCACAAAGACATAGAAGAACTAAACAGCAACCTCAACCAAAAGGATTTCATTGACTTTTATAGAAGTCAGTAACAGAGGAATACATACGGTTTTCAAGTGCCTCTAGAACATTCACCAAGAGAGATGACATCCTGGGTTATGAACTGACCTTGGCAAGTATGGAAGAAATGAAATCAGACAGAGTATGGTCTTTGATAATAAAAATAAGACTGTTGGCTGATTTCTGAAAACAAACTTTGCAGTCTGGAAGGGAATGTCAAGAAATATCCAAAGTCATGAAAAGCGGAGACCTACAGCCAAGACTGCTCTACCCAGCAAAGCCATCATTTAGAATCGAAGGGCAGATAGAGAGCTTCCCACACAAGAAAAAACTAAAGGAATCCATCATCACCAAACCATTATTATATAAAGTGTTAAAGGCACTTATTTAAGAAAAAGAAGATCAGAGCTATGAACAATGAAATGGTAATAAATACATAACTATCAACAATTGAATCTGAAAAACAAACTAAGCAAACAAGAAGAACAGAGACAGAACCATTGATACAGAGAGCGTTTTGACGGCTGTCAGATGGGAGGGGGTGTGGGGGAATGAGTGAAGAGGTGAGGGGATTAAGAAGTACAAATAGGTAGTGAGAGAATGGCCATGGGATGTAAAGTACAGTACGGGAAAGGGAGTAGCCAAAGAACTTACACGCATGACCCATGAACATGAACAATGGTGGGAGAAATGCTGAGGGATTTGGGGTGCTGGGTGGAGGGGGACAAAAAGGAAAAATCAGGACAACTGTACTAGCATAATCAGTAACATATAATTAAAAATAAAAAACAAACAAAACAAATATATATATATATAATTTTGTAAACCTAAATGAATAAGTAAATAAAACCAGAAATCCATAGCAGAAAGTGGTACACTTAAACTTCAAACCTTATCTTATATAAAAATTAGCTCAAAATGTATGATGGACCTAAATATAAAGCATAAAAATATAAAACTTCTAGCCCTGGCTGGTGTAGCTCAGTGGATTGAGCGCGGGCCTGCAAACCAGATGATCCCAGTTCAATTCCCAGTCAGGGCACATGCCTGGGTTGCAGGCCAGTTCCCTGCAGGCCAACTCCCAGCAGGGGACGCATGAAAGGCAACCATACATTGATGTTTCTCTCCCTCTCTCCTTCCCCTCTAAAGATAAGTAAATAAATAAATAAATAAAAATATAAACCTTCTTTAAAAAATAAGAGAAACTCTTTGAAACCTGGGGTCAGGTAAAGAGTTCTTAGGACTTGCCACCAAAAGTATAATCCAAAAAGAAAGAAGAAAAGATACATCGTACCTCATTAAAAATGAAAACCTTTTGTTCAATGAAAAACTCTGTGAAAAGGTTGAAAGGAGAGAAAAATATTTGCAAACTACACATCTGACAAAGGACTAGAACCTGAGATATATTTTTTAAACTAAAAACTCAACAGTAAAAAAGCACACAATCAAATTAGAAAGTGGGAGAAAGACAAACATTTCACTGAAGAAGACACACAGACAGCAAGTAAGCACATGAAAAGACGTTCAGCACATTAAGGCATTAGAGAAATGCAAATGAAAGCCACAGTGATATATCACTGTGTACCTACCAGAATGGCTGAAATGAAAAATAGTGATAATAGCAAATATTACTGCGGAGACACGTGCATTGCTGCTGGGACTGTAAGATGGTACAGATACTCTAGAAAACAGTTTGGAACTTCCTTTTAAAACTAAAAAATGGGTTTACTAGCAATTATACACTTGGGTATTTATCCCAGGGAAGTGAGAATGTAT
Organism: Sturnira hondurensis; assembly: GCF_014824575.4. Lineage (NCBI taxonomy): Eukaryota > Metazoa > Chordata > Mammalia > Chiroptera > Phyllostomidae > Sturnira > Sturnira hondurensis. The sequence continues at coordinate 6,649,467 of NW_028080032.1, read as the reverse complement.
TTTCACTCAGAAACTTGCACATAAATTTTGTAGCAGTTTTATTCATAACGTCTCCAAACGGGAAACCACCCAGATGCTCCTCAGAGAATGAATGGTTCAACGAGCTTTGGTGTCTTCACGCCATGGAATACCGCTTAGCAATGAAATGGAATGAACTATTGATATGCATAAGAACTTGGGTGAACCTCAAGGAAATTACGCTACATGAAGAAACTCAATAATCAAAAGGATATGTCCTCAGGCTCAGCTCCCAAAGGTGCCGAGGCCCCCTTGAAGTCTCCATGGCACAGGCCTCTGTCTGTCACTGTGAGGACGGAAGAGGTGGTGTGGCCCCTGGCTGCTGTCTGCTGAGGCCTGGTATCTTCCTGTGCTGTTTGTGATCTGAGGTAGGATCTGTCAAAAAAAAAAAAAGAAAAGAAAAACAAAACAAAACAGAGAGCAAGAAGAAGGTCATCAAGTAGAATTCCTGGTCCACCTATTAGATACGCTGATGGAAACAATTCTAATCAAAGTAAAAAACTTGACAATTTAGGGGAGTCTTACTGTTTTGAGTTTTTCAGAGTGTTGAATCTTAGAGACCTAATATACTACTTAGTGGTTTTCAAAATGAGAGTGTTTTTCCACACATCAGCATCACCTAGTCATTTGATAGAAATGCAAATTCTCGTTTCCCATCCCAGACCTACGGACTCAGAAACTAGACACTGGGGCCCAGCTGTCCTGGTTCTAGAAAGCTCCCCAGGGGGGGGCTGAGGCACACTCAGGTTTGAAAACCACCACCCCACTGGTGCTGCATGGATGCCAGTGGCAGTGAGGACACATTTTGTGTCTTAATCGCTTTTCCCAGTGGAGACCCTCCGGCAAAACTGCAGTCTGGACCGCCTCACCGAGTCACTGTCCCCTTTTCCAGGCTCCCGGTGACTCCCATCCATACATTCTCCATATATTACGTAAGCTTTCAGTAGAGGAGAATGATGAACAGTCTTTCAGAAACCACCATCCTAGGTCACTGAAGGCCACAAGCTACAGACGTAATTTCCTGCAAAAGCCACACCACCCAGGGGATGCGTACGCCCATTAGGCTTAATGAGCACTCTGACCCGGAGAAAGGTGATAATTTCCAGAGCTGCCCAAAGCCTTTATTCTCTGCCCAGAAGTGATGCTATGAGAAGTGAAATTACACATAAATGCTTTACGAAAGAGGCCCCAAATGTAAGTTACACTAAGTATAAATAATAACATTAACAACATCTCCTTCATCTTGTTTTTATCTCCGGCCCTGGAAGGATCAAAGCCAGCTGACGGTTGCAACTTCAAAGGCGTCTCTCACGCAGGTCTGCCAGTCGTCTGCTCCAGCCGCCTGCTCCAGCCGCCTCTCCTCATCTTCTGTTCCCCCCTTTCACAACCAGCAGAAGCGCCAAACCATCTTAGAGGGGTCGTCAGAGCCTTTCTGCCTACGGTGCCTCTTTATAAAATTAATGGCACTAAAAAAGTGTTCTCTGCTGAAGCCACTGTTGGTTTAAGGGCAGGTCACCTGTTCAGCGCTGGTAACCACGATGGTAGGTGTCCCTCAGGTACTAGAGCGTGAGACACACTGGCAGCCCAGTCCTTTCAAACCCTGACTTATTAGTGGGCTAATTGCAGGGGTCGGGGTGGAGGAGGGCCCAGTGCCTACAGCCAGGCGGGGGGCACTGATCCCCTGAGAGCCAGGTTACCTGGGGAACCAACCTCTCACCTTCAGAGGAACAGGGCTGGGGCAGCAGAGGCCTGCAGAAGTGATGTCCACCCTCCACCTACCCCCGCCCCCCAGTGGCTTACCATTGACCTGGAAGCTAAATCTTTCTAATAACCTCCAGTTATTAGAAAGGTTATTAGACCTGCTGTTCCTCAAACCTCACTTAGTGCAGGAAGGTCCAAGCAAGTTCTAAACAGCAGACATGCACTTTTGAGAGGTTATAAACGGAGAGAGAGATTTTCTAACATCCAGCACAAATCTGCTGCTCTAAGCAACGAGGATTTTTAATGGGCAGAGCAGGGATAAGGGGCAGGGGGCAATGTTGAATTTTACCTGAGCCTGGAAAACAGTGGTGGTTAAGAAAGCGCCCCACCCTTTTGTGTTCTGGAAAGGACTTACTGCAAAGAAGCACCCTTCCCCCACAGCACTGAAATAGGACTCAGGGGTCCCCCCATGTCCCCTTAGACCAAGCCAGACACAGGCCCTCCAAGTTCCCATTTTTGCCTCATAAATGATGGGTGAACTGCTTGCCCCCACTGATCAGTTGGAACAACATGCATATTTAACCAAGCTAGGTCAAGATTATTTCCTTCTCTCAGGTCCCTGAACTGGGTCCAGGATCAGCCTGAGCCAACACACAGCCCCTCTCAGCAGTCCCTCTGGGGAACAGGCTGGGTAAAACATTCTCTGATCTCCTGTCCCATCACGCCAGTCCCCTTCATCCCACGTCCCCACACCTGGTTCTTTCTAGCCTTCTCCCTTTAAAAGATAAACTCCTCTTTACCTAACCCTCGAGACAGGCAGTTCCTAGGGTTACGGCACGTTCCCTGTTGCTACAATCCCATCCACCCAGCTCTCCTGCACTTGCAATAATAGTACCTTTCCCTCCCTTCACATTTCTTTCCAATAAGGCCCCTCCTTACCAGGTGCAGATATATTTTTTTGATCAAAAAAGGGGAGAAGTCAGAAGGGAGTTATTTTGGAGCAGTCATCCTAAAGGCAGGCAGCTGAGGGCAGCCTGAGGAGGCTGTGTCCCGGGATGGGTAGAGGGCACAGGATGGGGGGGTAGGTCACCGCCTAGCTGGTGGTGAGGACATTTTGCCCAGGGTCAGCAGGGAAGAACAGGACTGAGGATCCAGGGGCACACTCAGTGGGGCAAGAGGGCAGCCATCCCAGTCTCAGGCCTGGATGCCATTTTAAATGCTCCAACTGCCTCTTTGCTGCCTTCTCTAGCATGGGACCCCAGTGTGGATGCGCCCAACGTTGGCCAAATAATGGAGACCGTGGTCTGCCTCCCACCTTTGCAGACTTCCCTCCAGCAATGAACCCCTCACTCTCCCATACCCTCATCCTCTCCCCATGCACCAGCTCCTTCCAGGCATTAAAACATCGCCCCCATCTAAAACAATTTCCTCCTTAACTCCCAATCCCGAGGCTTCCCTTTCTCTTCATAAATGACTAAATTTATTTAAATGAGTTACCTGCATCCCTGCAGGGTCAGCTCCCAGTCTAGCCTCTCCCTCAGAAAGCTGCCTCTGGCCCACTCCGCTCCACAGCGCCCTCCTGTGGCCGTATCCACAGGTGGGTCTGGTGATGGCTTGATCACACTCCTTCCTGAAGCTCCTCTAATAGGTTCATTGCTGCCACAATTTTATTATTCCAGCCTCTCTGGTTTCTCCTAAAACTGCTGGTTTCCTCCTCAGCCTTGGCCTGGGCCTCATCACTCTTTCCCGCCCTGGCTATACTTTCTTCCTGGGTTGCAAGTATCATCTACATGCTGAGGACCACCAGACTTGAATTTCCAGCACGGTCTAGTCCCTAGCTGCCAGGAGGCTGAACACATACTCCCAACTGCCGCCAACACCTCTCCTTCAGAAAATGGTACCAACGGCCCTGGCTGGTGTAGCTCAGTGGATTGAGCTCGGGCCTGCGCATCAGACGATCGCGGTTCGATTCCCAGTCAGGGCACATGCCTGGGTTGCAGTCTGGTTCCCTGCAGGCCAACTCCCAGCAGGGGACGCACGAAAGGCAACCCTACATTGATGTTTCTCTCCCTCTCTCCTTCCCCTCTAAAGATAAATAAATAAATAAATATAATATTTTTAAAAAAGAAAATGGTACCAACATCCACATGGGCCTTGGTCTCCGGGCCCGCCTTTTCCTCACCCCACACACCCAAATCAGCAGCAAAATATGTGCCTGTTTCCTCCGAAGCCTATTGCCCTGCTGCTTCTCCTGATGTCCAATGCCGTTCCTCTAGTCCAAGTCGTGGGCATCTCTCTGGACTTCTCCTGTGAGCCCCTCAGCTACCAGGCCTGCCTGGTCTGAACGGGCCGCCTCCCCTGAGCTGCCATAGAGATCATGCCCCTTCCCTCCCGAAGCCTTCAGTGCATTTCCACTGAGCCTCGGTGATGACCCTACGTCTTCAACATCACCTGTGAGGTCATGTGCTGCATGTCCCCTTCTCCCACTGTTCACTTGCTCCAGCCCTGCTGACCCCTCACTCCCTAAATTCACAGAGCTCTTTTCTTTCTTTTCAACTGATTTGAAGAGAGAGGGGAAGGGAAAGGGATTGAGACGGGGAGAGAAACATCAGTGTGAGAGAAACATCAGCTGACCGCCTCCTGCTGGCACCCTAACTGGGGGCCACACCCACAACGCAGGCATGGGCCCTCCCCAGAAATCCAACCTATGACCTTCCGGTGATGCTCCAACCAACTGAGCCACACCAGCCAGGGCCATGGAGTTCTTTTCCGCCTCAGGACTTTGCGCATGCTCTTTCTTCTGCATGGAGCACCCGCCTCCCGTTTTCTGCTTGGGGAAGGCTAACTCATTTCTTGGTCGCAGCCATGAACACCTGTCCTTAAGGAGCCGCTTTCCTCCACCCAGCATGCATCTGGCCTCATGTTATGCTCTCTTGCCGCTCCCGAACGCCTTCTCGGCACTTACCACGTTTGTATGGATAGCTACTCAGTGTTTTCTCTACTTAACCATAAGCTGAGGGGAGTCAGCCTGCCTGTCCTCATAACAACTATTAGAACCGTGCCCTTAGCAGAGCACTGGACACAGAGCAGGGGCCAATGAATGTGTTTTGAATGAACGTGAAATATTTACAATAACAGACAGACATACACTCACAAGGACATTGATGCAACACATCAGAGTAGCTGGAGCCGTTGGCATCCCACCCAGTTCCTTGACCCGGTAGAGTCCCGCCTTCCCCCCAACCCGACCTGCACTGTGTTGGCTGCTAATGTCGCACAATAGCCCCTCTTTTTTGGAGTATTGCCTTCAGCTGAGGAGACCTTTTGGGCCACCCCGAACCCCCCAGGTCACAGGCCTGCCCCCTTGCCTCAAAGTTAGGTAAGCAGACTAGGGAAGAGAAAGCCACACTCTGTGATTCATGGTCCAGAACTCCCCATGGGGTCAAGTGGGGTTCATGTCAACTGAACCCATGTCTTTCTTTCCTCAGCACCTTCCTTAACGTGCTTAGCCAGATGGGCTTTCGTGAGAGCTGCTCCTTAATAAACCACTGGACAAGAATCTCTGTCTCCAGCCCTGCTTCTAGGAAACCCAATCCAAAACACCACTAATGGGGACAGAAGTGTTTGTGAAGTCAGGGATGAGGAGGAAAAAATGAAATGAAACAAGAGAGAGGCCCTGCATGGACCAGTGCATACCCAAGAATTGAGGTGGATGAGTCAACTCTCATCCTGTATCTTCGCTCCCTCCCAAAAATTGTTGAAGGAAAGCATGAGAGGGGAAGGGAAAGAGAGGGGAGAGAAGGGAAGGGGAAAGGAGCAGTGGGGAGGGGAGAGGGGAACCCTGCTTCCTCCCCTACTTCTGGCTTATATCCTTCCCTAGTTTGAGTCTCCCTCTCCTCCCCGCCTCCACCAATCCTTTCAGGGAATCTCAGTCCCTTCAAAAAGAGAACTGGGTATTAGGTCCCTAAACCTTCTTTGCCCTGAAGCCAGCCTGCTTGCCCTGTGTTCTACAACATAATCCGTGGTTGATCACTAGCTAGGGCACTGGGTAAAGCAGTGTTTCAAAGCCTTACCCCCTGGGCTCACGGCATTTGAGATAGTTAAATATGTTGCCATGGTGACACAGCCTACAGATTAATTTACAAAGCCTCCTGAAGCCAAGCTGCTTTAACCAGGTAAGACTCTGCCTGAGTGGGGAGGGGAAATTCCACAGCCCTCTCCAGACAGAGTCCGGACTTCCATGGACCCAAGACGGGGTGGGGAGGTAAAGCAGCCACCACTCCTATTTTAGGAGGACATTTCCTGGGGACTCTGGGCTTCCTGAGGCAGTCTTACCTCTAGATACGGAGTGTTTAGCCCTGGCTGGTGTGACTCAGTGTATTGAGTACCAGCCTGCAAACCAAAAGGGCCTCTGGTTCCATTCCTAGTCAGGGCACATGCCTGGGTTTGCAGGCCAGGTCCCCACTAGGGGGCGCATGAGAGGCAACTACACATTGACGTTTCTCTTCCTCTCTTTCTCCTTCCCTTTCCCTCTCTCTAAAAATGAATAAATAAAATCTTTTTTAAAAATGGAGTGTCTAACCCCAAAGCTTGCCACTGAGAGACACCTGTGTCATTCTTTTATCTGAGGCTTTACCAGTAATCATGCTGCCTCAATCTCTACATAATTAATGAGTTAATCCTCACAGCCACTACCCAAACACCACGCAATTCTTAGCTGGAAGATTTGTCGAAGTAACTGGTTAACAGCACTTGGCCCAAAAAAGTATTAATCGTGGCAGGCCTGTGATTCCTTAAAGGAAGGAAAATTCTCAAGGGAGACCCTGATGAAACAAATAGAATCAGAGAACCCAAGTTGGGATCTGACCCATAGTTTTCAGTAAGCAAGATTGGAAAGTTATGGAGTTCTCAAAATAAGTCTGTCTCTTCTAATTCAGAGCAGACTTTTACAAATTCAAGTGGACTCACAGATTAACTCTGGTGGCTTTCATTTCTCCCAGATGATTATGGTCAACGGGCTGAGATTAAGGCCTATTTAAGAAATCCAGTGGGCTGAGCGTGTTGTCTTGCAGGCAGCCCCTGGTGGCTTCTCACAGTATGGTTCTCCAAACCAGTGGCATCAGCATCACCTGCTTCCTCCCCTCCTTGTCACTTATATTCGTCACTAGTTTCAGTCCCCCTCTTTTCCCACCTCCTCTGTTATGATCTCTCACCACTTAGGCTTTCAAGCCTGCTAAGTAATGTATTTATATTGTCAGGTCTCTCTGGAAAATATTTAAAGCACCTTAACATGGTGTATAAAACCAACAAGAAGAGGCAGTTACAGTAGTGGTCAAAACAGAATGAAAATCAGGAAGAGGGACATAAAATTGAGCCAGGGTTGAAAAATGCACACTGTGAAGTCCTAAGCTCCTGTCATGGGTTAGCCACACATCTAATGCTGCCTTCTCGTAGTCAAACGTGAGAACAAAGCCCAGTTAAGTAAGGCTAACTCATCACTTTCACATGATAAAAAGAGGCCAGTTGCTAGGAAGGAATACAATATTCTCTATTCCTCTTCAGAGTAAAACTTCTCTGAGGCATTATTTACACACACTGTGCCCACCTTCTTGCTCCTCTTTCCGTGGAGCTGTCAAAATAAGCTTTAAATTCATACATCAATCCAGGCAATGGCCATCAAGAAATAGAAAGAAAGAAAAGAAAAAGAACCAGAATTATGGTTGTTTACATACACTGTTCCCACCTCCTCTCTTTGACCTACTCCCAGTCTGGCTTCTGGGTCACCAGACTACAGGACGTGTTCTGGGCAAGCTCACTATTGTGTCCATGTTGCCAAATACAATGGCTAATGGTCATTTCTCTGTCCACATGTCATTTGACTTCTCAGCACTTCTCCTGGTTGAGAGCTCATTATTAGACCATCATCCTCTTTGGTATCTCCTGGCTCACTGGCTGCTCCTGAGCTCCACATGCTGTGGTTCCTTCAAGCTACTCTATCCTAGAATCTCCTCCCTTCTTTGTCCCTGCTTCCCCTAGGTGATTTTCATACCCTCACGGGTTTAAATGCCATTTGTGCTAGAGTCTCCCAAACGTTCTCTTGTAGAACTCACCTCTCCTCTGGGCTCTGCATGCAAATACAACTGCCTCCTCATCACCTTCACTGAAATATCCTAAATGACATTCAAAATAGTATGCAAACAGGATTCTTTATTTTACACTCAAACCAGGTCCTTCCCCAGTCATCTCAAGAAATAGTATCATCATCTAGCCAGTTACTAAGATCAGAAGTTAGGGGTCCTCCCTGGCTCCTTCCTTTCTCTAACCCCCACATCCAACCCATCCCTAAGTCCCATCAATTCTGCCTTCGCACATCTCAAATACATCCAGTCTCTACCACCATCTCCTTCACCAGATGACTACCAGAGCCTTCTCAATTTTTACTCTCTCTCCCTCCAAGCCTCTCTCTATGGAACAGTCAAAATAGGCTTTAAATTCATACATAAATGTAGAATTTAAATTCATACATAAATGGTCAAGAAAGAAAGAAAAGAGGAAAGATAGGAATAAGAAAAGAGACAACCAGAATTATGGACATCTGGAAGGAAGTATACAATACCACCCATGAGATTGTGTTTTCAAAAATATAAAACCTATATTTAACCATGTCTCTATAGATACCAATTAAGAAAACAGGGTATGAGTTTCCTGGGCTGTTTTTTAGGCATCACTGGGTGGGGAGGAACACTGGGGTTGCATGGAGGGGAAGTTTGGGACTAGACCCCTGGGAGCCTGCAGCAGGTCAGATTATGAGACTCTTAGGCTTAATCAGAGAGGAATTGGGAAAAGGACCAGCCCAAACATCCTCTTGCTAGTCGTTCCTCAACTCTTGTTTTCAGACAGGCTTTGGATAAATACTAGAAAACAAGGCATTGGTGACATGGCTCCCACCAGCCCACACCTGGAGGCAAGCTGTGTGTGCAGGGGACTCAAAGGACAGTTTGGGGCAAAAGAACCAACATCCTGCTGAGAACATGCTGGGCAAGGAGGCTTCCAAAGAACAGAAGTTTGTGCCACTGTGGCCTACATGCGACCCTGATGACTTGTGCACATTCTTACTGAGTTCACTTATTACAGATATGAGGTTAATACCTATTCTCTGCCCAGCACTTTCAGAAGCATTCATCTGCTCAAATTGTTAGGGAAATTAACAGTGATGTAATGCGATATTTGTGATATTTGAGGGTGACAGCCTCTTCCACAAGATCTGACAAGATTAGAATTTTCCTCAGTCCAAAACAGTGGGGTGGACAGGATGGGATTTCTGATTAGGCTGCAAAACCAGACCCAGATGAGTAAGGCAGTTTCCAAGCCCACATCTCATTTTTCTCTCCAAAGACACAGGACAGCTGTTCTCTGGGAAAAGATAGCATATCTTATGGAGTCTCCAATGCCAACATATGCCAAAGTAGCTGGAAAGAGAACACCGTTAGCATGGAACTTTCATCAAGTCTCTCATGTGTCAGTGTATCTGCCTCCAACACACCATTCCGTGACTCTGTCTTCTTTTCCTCACATCCTCACTTCTCTCTCTCTCTCTCTCTCTCTCTCTCTCACACACACACACACACTATCCAAACAATTGAGGCTTTCCCAAGATGGAAGCCCTGAGATGTCTGACTTGTCTAAAAGTGGTTCAAGCATCTGCCTCTCTTCTCAAGCTTGAGGCAACAGGTATCTTTCTATAACAAGGACTGAAGCTCTAAGCTCCCCCTTCCCTCCCCAGGTTGCTGGGGAACCCCCCTTGAGTACTTTCAAACAGAAGTGGAAAAGGAGAACAGCTTGTTTTCAAATCTCCCTAAGAAAACCCTGAAAGCCCACCCACCCCTCATCTCTGGGCAGATTGGCTATGTCAACCTNCTCACATCTCATTTTTTTCTCTAAAGACACAGGACAGCTGTTCTCGGGGAAAAGATGGCATATTTTACGGAGTCTCCAATGCCAACATATGCCAAAGTAGATGGAAATAGAACACCGTTAGCATGGAACTTTCATCAAGTCTCTCATATGTCAGTGTATCTGCCTCCAACACACCATTCCGTGACTCTGTCTTCTTTTCCTCACATCCTCACCTCTCTCTGTCTCTCTCTCTTTCACACACACACACACACACACTATCCAAACAATTGAGGCTTTCCCAAGATGGAGGCCCTGAGATGTCTGACTTGTCTAAAAGTGGTTCAAGCATCTGCCTCTCTTCTCAAGCTTGAGGCAACAGGTATCTTTCTATAACAAGGACTGAAGCTCTAAGCTCCCCCTTCCCTCCCCAGGTTGCTGGGGAACCCCCCTTGAGTACTTTCAAACAGAAGTGGAAAAGGAGAACAGCTTGTTTTCAAATCTCCCTAAGAAAACCCTGAAAGCCCACCCACCCCTCATCTCTGGGCAGATTGGCTATGTCAACCTCAGTCAGCAAAGGGACTAATCCCTGAACTTTGAGCAGTCGTGTTCTATGGAGCAAGGAGCTATCTACACATAATGAATTTCAGACGCACCACCCCCCAACTTCCAGAGTTCAGATTTGAACCGAACCAGCAAACAGCAAGTCTTCAAATGGCATTTTCCTGCTTCTTGTAGTTGCTCAGAGTCTTGCTGGTTTCCCCATTATGGTGCTGACTGACTGTTAATCATCCCACTGCCTTCCTTAGAATTAAACTGATGATGTTCTTGCCGTGTTACAGATGGAAAGTATTAGTTATTGGAGAGACTTTGGGTAGTTGTGAGAGCTTGAATGATTATTCAGCAAATAGTCCCATCCACTCCTTCTCCATCCCGTTGACTTTGGACTTGGCCATGTGACTGCCTCCTCTGTGGAGTGTGAACAGACATAACAGAGTGCCAGCTCTGGGCCTGGGCCTTAGGGAGCCTCATGTATTTCTGCTCAGCCCTCTGGGAGCTTCTGAATTTCACAATGAGAAAGAACACACCCCAGGTAACCACAGATCCAAGAATGGAAAACATAAAACAGACCTGGACCCAGCCTTTGCCCAGAGCCTGGACTTCAGCCTCGCCAGCCAAACTGCAGCTGAACCTCAGATCCAGGGGTGAGAAGTAAACAGCTGTTGTGCCAAGACACTGAGCTGGGGGGAAGTTTGCTATGCAGCATTATGGTAGCAACAACTGACTAAGATAGTAGACAAACTAACAGGTCACTGCAGAGCCAACAGTGAAGCATGCTTCTTGGGCCCAGAGAGCAAATGGGGCACTGTGCCCCAGAATACAGAGTGCCAACACATGAGCTCCAGCTTTGGGACACAATACAAAGACCTCTCTGTTAAGATCACTTTGCAGGATGAAGAGTGGGGAGGGAGGAGAGTGGAAGGTGCAAGGAAAGGAACAAGAGAAGGGAAGTTTAAAAGGAATAAAAAGCCCTGATTCTGATGGCATCCAACCCAAAATCTATCTATTTATCTCTCTATCTCTCTATCTATCTACCTACCTATCTATCCATCAGCTATCTCTCCTCTCCCCCACCAAGATGCTTCTGCCTTGGGTTGATATAAATTGCACTCTGATGAGAGTGCTTCTCTCTTCGAAGAGCTCAGAGCATTAAATGGCATTGATTTCCTGTTGTTCTGGGCATGAGGTAAAGTTGGGAGTGGAAGGCAGGAATGATGGATTCCATTTATGGAAGACACGGGGCTCTTCTGCATGTGATGGCAAGTCCCTGTCTCTGGCTGAGACAGGTAAGTCAGGGGCGAAGCTAGATTCCAGCTCTTGGCACTATGAAAGCAGGATGTCTCTTTAAACGTTTCCATCCCCTGAGCCCATGCCAGAAATCAGACTGGAACTGGGAGAAGTTCCCTGGGCCCTTCTCAGATCTCCTCAATACATGATGATGACATCTAAATCCCTGAAACACAAATGTACATATAACCATGAAAAAGGGGTTCAAGTTGGAATATAAAATACAAATGTATGTACCATGTTCAGTCTTATAAATGATTCATAACTTAGTGTGATTGAGCTTATCAGATTGTAATAGCCTAGAGGAACAGTTAACTAGGAAAAGAGAGAGGAAAAAGCAGAGCAAAATGTTTTCATATTTCTTACTTTTCTGTCTGTGACCTAAGTTACAAAATTCTACATATAAACACACACTGCTCGTATTTTGAAATAAGTTTATAAATTGTTTCATACACATTCCATATCAAAACAAACACAGGCCATTGAGCACACCTAGCACGCGGATCTTGGTTTCTAAATGCCGTTCGCCACTAAAGGGAGCCAGTGGTGCATGGAGAAATGGTGGAATTCCAAGGCTGGGGTTTGGGCAAGATCAAGGTGATCTTGTCACAGTTTATACCAGATAGTGAGGACGTGATACAAATAGAGTCTCAGCAAAAGGACCTGAGATCCAGTTTAAGAAGGCTCCTACCAGACAAATTTGGGACAATTTGAGCATGAACAATGAATAAAGAAATGAGGACAGTAATATCCTCGTAATATCCATAGTAATATGTCCTAAAACACTGAATTAAAAAAGGAACATAGCAATTATCAAAAGAAGAGGACAGAGGAGAAAGAGGAGACTACAAAAGGTGCTAAGGAAAGCACCTTTTCCTCTCACAGAAGAATGCTGGCTAAAAATCATAGAAGAAAGGGAAGAATTGGAAAAATTGCCATTTTTCTACAGCTAATGTAATAATCGATACAGGCTTGGGCAGCCAACGAGACGGTCTGGACCCTCCAAAAAATGTTCAAGTCTTTAACAAAGACCAAACCAACAGGTTCTAGATTAAGGGAGAATAAATAGATGTGACAACTAAATGCAATGCGTGGACTTTTATTAGGTTCTGGACTGAAACACAAAGCATAAAGAAAACACACTACAATGGACATTGTTGAGACAAGTGTAGAAATTTAAAAATGCATGTATGTTAGACTTTGGTATCGATGTTAAATGTCTTGGCTGTGAGTGCAGTGTTGCAGTTATGTAGGAGAATTTGGTTTGTTCTTAGGAGATATAATATCCCAAGTCTACAAGTTATTTTCAGTTGGTTCAGGAAAAGAAAGAAAATATGCATATATAAAGAAAATATGCATATAAACAAATTGACAAAGTGTTTATAATGGTTAAATCTAGCTGAAGGATATTCCTGGACTATTTCTTCAAGTTTTCTGTAGGTTTAAAGTTTTTTATAGTAAATAGTTAAGGGGAAAAAACACCATCTTAATTCCAATGGTATATGCCTGGAAATAATGATGAATGTTTGTTCTTGAAGTTGAAGATGGTCTAAAGTTTATAGATTCTGGAGTAAGATTATGGGACATAGATCACCACCAGAGTTATGCTGATGTCAGTGAGCGCACTCTGGACTGATGGCCTTGAAGGGTGAGGGGTGAGAAGTGTAGGACAGAGCTAAGGAAAAGCCGTTCCTTCTACACCCACTGAATGGGAGCAACCCCAAAACCCTAGAAACAGGTTCTCCAGTCTGGTTGTTCCTGTGTTTGCACCACTAGGGAACTCCTTTATCAGTCTCCTTCTGGGGATCTCTTATCTTCTCATTCATTCAGTATTCAACATGTATTTATTGAGCATGTACTGTAGGGCAAGCATGTGCTAGTAACAGGGGAGGTAAGGAGAGCAAAACCCAGCAATATCCCTACCTTTGTGGAGTTCAATGTTAGTGGAGAACCCAGACATTAACAAAAGAAAGTTATGACGGTATGTAAAACTGCAACCCTGAGAAAATGACATGTGTTGTGATTAGAGAGATGGGTAGATGTTGATTAACCTGAGACCAGAAGGGAAGAGCTTGATCATGGCTAAGTCTAATTATCAGTAATTATGTGTTGACTCTGGCTCATGGTCCTCCATCATTGCTTAGGGATTCTCCATCCTAAACAAATGTCTAACTCCAACTCATGTTACATATGAGAAAAATGTGGCTCAGCTACCGTAAAGCCTTGCAGCTTGTTTCTCCAAGAAAATATCAGTGCTCCTAAGATGAGTAGTCTTGTATTTAATCAGTTTTCAGAAATACTAGCTCTACGTCCCAGAGATCAAGGAAATAACTGCAGTCATTTAATTCCTCCCCATTTTGCTCACCTACAGGAAGAACACACATGAAATCTGAGTGGCTATGGAGTTCAGATATTCACAGTGGAAGGTAATAAGCCAAAGTGACTATAATCACATTGGAGTAAAAACAGTCCTCAATTTCTCCAAAGGCCATATCCACAGGCAAACCTGACTCAAAACAGGAAGGGAAGTAAGAAATGAAAAAAAAATCTTTACAAGCATTTGAAAAGTGTTCATAAAGTCTTGAACCCATCCAACAACCAACTCTGTGTGTTTTGTCTCCTTTTTCTGATACTTAAATGTAATTTTGATGTCTGCCAGATTAAATTACCTACTTCACCAATTTATGCCCTTATAGTTAAATGCTATAATTATCCTTAATAAGCATAACTACCAGCCTGTTTTTTCTTAATGGTTATAAAGTTTTATGCCTTTTAATAATCCTCCTACGGGTGGACCATCTGTTTTTCCAAATTGCTGACCCTCTGCTCTGCATAAGTGTCAGACCAAATTAGAGTTTTGCTTATGTCCACCAAAACACCAGGAGCTTAAAAACGGTTTGGAAGAAAAAGCGCATGCAAAAAATGTTGTTCTCCCAAGAAAACTGGCAAACCAAGGAAATCTTACACATATTTTGCAACAGCAAAGCTTGTCTCCTGGAACAAGAGAAATTTTTTCTAGATTTAAGCTGACACAGAATGGTTTTTTCAGCATGCTTTACCATTTTTCCTGATGGTAATTAGAGTTGGGTTTGTGGAGATGACGCCTTGTTCGTTTGAGCTTCACAATGTGGTTCTTTCTATCCCACACCCCGTATCTCTCCACCCTGGGTTGATGCTGCTACTGGTTTCATCCCCAGAGATGCCTGGTTTTTAGCAAAACATCGGGTTCAGGGACTCCTTTTTCTGGGTGGTTATTCATACCACCTCATCCTTGTATCTGAGTGAAATGTGCACATTTACTTTGGTTTTGTTTCCTTTCATATTTCTATGGTGTCAAGTAAAAAACAAATCTGCACTTAGTAACGAGAGATTTTATTCAACAGGATTATTGCAAAGTCCAGCTGTGAGTCTAGGGTGCTAGTTTTGGGCCTGGAGCTCACTGAAGCCAGCTGTTGCTTGTTTGAGAGAATTTAGGAAGTTGTGAAGCATGAGCCAAGACCAGCCATCCCTTGGGAAAAGCGGCTTGGATGGGCCTGTAAATTGGGTGGGGCGGAGTCTCTGGGATCTCCAAGGCCAGTCAAACAGTGATGGCCAGGTTGATAGAATCTTAGAAACAGCACTGGTCTGCTGGCTCTGCGTGGGGGAGGCACAGAAAAGGGACAATAGCCTCTGCTCGCCTTGATGCCAGATGCCTCAGCCTCTGTCGGCATGCCACTCGTGCCCCTTATGCTGCCTCCCTGGCACTGGAGCCCAAAGGGAGTGAGTTTGAGTAGATGAGTCTCTGTGTGGGTTCTTTAAGAGGAACTGCTTGGGGGTCCAGAAGTTTCTTCTGTGGACTCAATCCCCACTGGTTTTTGCAGCCAGAAATTGCGGGGACTTACCTTCCTGGCCTGTTTGGAACATGTGGAACCCTGGGCTGGGAGTTCTGGCGTGGGGCTGGGACTCCTCACTCCTAAGCTAGCCCTCTCAAATTTTTACCCACCACACACTGATGTGGGACCAGCCTGTTCCATGTCTGTGCTCCTCCTACTGATTCCAGGAGACCAAGAGCAGTTCCACCTTTGTGCCTCAAGAAGTCTCAAGCAATCAAGATAGTATCTGAGCTATTGTGCTCTAGGGTGAAAGGCACACTGCCCAGGACACAGATAAAGGGCACAGATGAAAGAATGCTGTGGCTTTTCATCTGATTAACTTTTTCCCTGAATTCCAATACCCTTACCTACACTTTTCTTCTCCTTATGAAAAAGGTCAATTGGAAATGGAATTTAAGACTGTAGGTACAAACCCACTATCTTCTCAGATCACTGGGCACTTGAATAAGCATCCATAAAAATTCAATCCCTGTCTCTGCTTATTGGGTAGGTGACAGGCAGCATGAATTCTGGCTTTTCCAGTTTCACTACCAGTCTGCATAGATGTGGTTTCTTTAATTCTGTAGTTGTCAGACTTCCATTCAACTGAATTCCTGTTAGTTTTGAGCAATGGTTCTCTATTTTAGTTGTAATTTTGTTGTGGTTGTGTGAACAGGCAAGCCATGTCTGCCTATGCTGCCATCTTGACCGGAAGTCCCAGGAAAGGAAAATTGATCAAGAAGGCCCCAACTGAGAAGATGGGACACCTAATGGTGCCTCAAATCCATCTTGCTTGCTGGACTAGGTTAAGGGTTTTTAAGGGTTGGAACAGGCATTCAGAAGTGCTAGTGGGGTGAGTTTTAATTGAAGGACTTTGAAACTTGGCCATTTATGATAAAGAAGCGTTAACACTGGAATTTCCTGGACAACAGATCCTTGGCTTTTCAAAGGTTTCCAGTGTTCAAAATCCAGTTATGTCCTTGTTCATTGGCTCTGTGGCAGGAGTTGAGGGGGTGAAGGGGGCAAGACTTTGGTTCTGTGAGCAGCTGGAGGTCAAAGTGTAACCACGATTTAACTTTACCAATCTAATGATCAAAGTTATGTACCCTATAACAAGTCAAAGTACATAATCAACCCTGTGCTCTCATGTCTGGCCAAGTTCTCGTTATACTTGAATAGTCTGTTCAAGAGGAAAGATGCCCACGCCAGCAATAAAACCACAGATGCCCAGCTGACCCACGTTGAAAGATAACATTGGAACAGAAAGAAAAACCTAAGCAAGAACTGCACATCCCCAGAAATTCCACAGTTCCCCTTTCCCGTGATTCCCTTCTATAGCTGGCCAACACATCTGATATATTAAGATGGTCTTTAAGGAGAGGAGTCTGCCATCTTCTCAGGCTGTAGCACCTGAATAAACCTCTGTCCTTTTTCACCATATCTGTCTCATGAGTAGTGACTTTCACTGGGGCAGGCAGCCGGGCTGGTGGGTCATTTCCCTGGTTTCAGGAGTTTCCCCTTCTGTGCACGCAGGGACCAAATTTGGTCACACGTAGGACTGATAAACTTTGCCAGACTGGAATTCTTTGGTTCTCTCTCACCTTTCCCACATTCCTAACCTCGGGTGGCTTAGTTCCAAGACTGCCCAACCAGATCCCCTGAATTAAAATGAATGAATATGGGTAACCTCTCCTATCCTCTTCCCTTAAAACTGATCCCAAGCTTTTGTTGAGCTTTATCTCTGGTCTCCTCTTTTGGCCAGCCCAAGAATAAATCTTTTTTTATTTGCAAAAACCTGATGCTTCAGGCTTTTGGCTTCTCTAGCAGAGGGCATCAAACTCACTGCCTGTGTCACTTCACGCTAAGAATGGGAATCTAAAGGTGAACCAAGAGGGGTCTTTGTTCAGGAGACTTATCTAAATCCAGGAGTCTAACTAACTAACTAACTTAACTAACTAACATCTTAACTAACATCCAGGAAGGATGGGGAAGGGTGGCTCTTTACAGTAAGCACCCGGCTTCCCAAACACAAAAGTGGAAGGATTTCTTTACCGTCACTGTTTTCCAGGAGCAAAGGGCTTGGGTAAACATTGGCAACGGCCACCCTGAAGGTCAGGCTCCAAGAAGCCCAAACATATCACGCGATGTTTTGCTGGTAAAGCAAAGCAGAAGCAGAAAGGCATCTGAACTGACAGAAGGAGTGGATAAGTTTGTACCATTGAAACCAGAAAAGTCAGCATTCATGCTGCCTGTCACTGCCAGAATCAATAAGTAGAGATAAGGATTGAATCTTTATGGTGCTTTATTCAGATGTCAGCAATCTGAGAAGGTGAGAGATTATGTACAATAAAATCACCTAAACATCTTATCTTTTATAAGGAGAAGAAAAGAGGTAAGGGGTTTGGAATTCAGGGGAAAAGGCTAATCAGATAAAAGTTGCAGTCCAGCGATTCTTCTAGCATCCCTTCACCTGCTGACCAGCGGTGGTTCTCTCCCCGGAGAACAGTGGCTCGGAGACCATCTCGATCACTTGCAGTCCTCCTGGAGCACAAAGGTTGGATTGCTTGCCAGCCTCCTGGAGTCAGGGTAGGTCTGGTGAGGCATTCCAGTCCCTGGAACCACAGCTTTCTACATGCATTAGTCACTCAGCCTATTAACTGTAACTAAAGTTTAAAAATTTTAACTCTTGAGTCTCCCATAACCATGTGGGACATCAGCTTTACTCCTGACCTCCTCAGCCACCTCCCCAGTTCCATCCCTTTTGGGACCAGACATGGGCTCCCTGTCAACTGGAGAACACTGACAATATAGGGGATTCTTTCCATTCTTTCCAGCCTACTTCCTATACCCTTGTTAGTTCTGTGAAAGTACAAAATTCAACCAAGTAAAGTTGAAAATCTAATGGCTTTATTACATGACTTACGCAATGAGCAGCATCCCATCAAGCAACCAGAAGGGTGCTGGAGGGGGCTGTATAACATGGAATGTTTTTGTAAGTAGGAGGGTGGGGCAAGGGAACTATTAACAAAAGAAAACACAGGTTGTTTTGTAGACCAAGACGTCTTTTGGGAGGAAGGCAACAGGAAGGGTTTTTATCATGCAGATTGCCTCTTTTTTAAGGGATGGCATGGAGAGGACCCATATGACAGAATGCCTCATCCATGTTCACCAGAAAATTCGAGACTGGCTGATTAAGATTATATTTCTGGGAGAGCAATTAGGTCAGGTATCAAGTCTAGGTTTGCTATCAAGGCTTCAGCACAAATGACATGGCTTTGTGCCTGTGGTTTAGTCACCTGTCAGTGCCTGCTGGCCTAAGTCCTCCAGGAACACAATTGTACTTTAACAAATTGGGTTTATTGCTCATTCAATGAGGGAATACACACAGCAAGGGGACCCCTGGGGTGTCTCAGGAAGAAAGTGTTATAAAAGACCAACAGAACTGGGGTCATATGACATGATTTCAGGGGAGGCACAAGGAAGCAGGGTTTTACTCAGCATTGAATGCTGTCTGGAAACGGGCAGTTTTGTGGCCAGGTACCTGAACCACCCCCCCTAGTCAGAGGGCAGGAGGATGAAGTGAGGAGAAACAGTCACAGCTCTTAGCCTGGACAGAGGCTGTTTGGTCATTTTTGTGTTTTAAACAATGTATATGATTTTGTCTGGGTTCAGACATGATTATGGAAAGATTTGTGTTTTGTCTTCATCCATCAAAGTCACAGAGTGGCCTTGTCTGAATGAAATGACATATTTCTGTCTGGCAGGAGAATGCCTATCCTGGCCGTCAGGGCCTGGTTTACCTGTCCCAGGTATTACAGAATATATTAGTCAGAGTTCTCCAGAGAGACAAGACCAGGAGGGTATATAGAGGGAGATAAGTGAAGATTTAGTGTAGAAATTGGTTCATGTGGTTATGGAGGCCAAGAAGTCTCAGTATGCAGTAAGCTGGAGCACCCGAGAAGCTGGTGCTATAATTTAGTGGAAGTTGAAAGGCCTGAAAACCCAGAGACCTCTGGTGCAAGTCTCAGAGTTTGCAGGCCAGAGAACCATTGTTACCAGAAGGGGTCTGGACCCAGAGTGGGTCTGCCTCAGTAGTGTGTGGGTTCTTGACTTCGTGGAGGAAAGATGCCACAACAGAAGTCCAGGTGATTCTCAGAGTATGTTTCACAAAGCTGGGGACCGTGGAACAAAGGAAAGGCTTGAGGTAGAAGAAGCAACAGTAGGGAGCCTAGGCAGGGCTCTTTTGGCTCACTGAGAAATAGAAGTCACAGTGACAGAAGTGAGCTCACTGGGAAGTCAGAGAAAAGGGGTCCCTGGGGACAGGCTCAGGGGGTAAGCCTGGGTTGAGCTGCTGTTGCCTGCTGCCCCCGTGGTTGCCAAGTCTTGGGGGGTCCCATAGAGCTCAGGACAAGGAGAACAGAGATACACGTGGGTGTGCTCCAGTGAGACCGCAAGTAAACTGAGCGTGTGTGTTAAAGCTGCGGACCGTGCCTACAGGGGAAGAAAGGGGGGGAGCGAAAGGTTCAGGTATGTTCCTGGGAGGCAGAGTGTGCCCTGGATTCTTTGTCTGGAGGCTTTTTTTTGGGGGGGGGGCCAGCAGGAATCCTAGGGGAGGTTCCGGGGGAAGGTTTTAACAGAATATTCATTAGATTCTCAGGTGTGTCCTTCAATATGTTGATTCATTAAATGTATGTATAAAGGAATCAGGGTTATTTTTCTGGTTAGTTTTCTTCTTAGAGACCGTTACCAAGAGGGATGGGGACTAAGGCCCATCTGCTCAGGGACGGTCTGAAATGTGTGAACCATTTGCTCCAAAGTGTCGTTGGTTAAGAAAGATAAACCTTTGTGATTCATTAGCCGGCTGTGAATTGTTCAAATTGTTTGGCCTTACTTAGTTATTTTGTCTTAGTTTCCCTCATTCCACTTGTCAAGGAATTTCCTTAGCTTCTCACTGTGCTGAGGGCGGATGCCTGCGAGCAAGAGAGGATGGACTTCCCAGCTCAATTAAAGAGAAATACTGTGCCCTTTCTCTTTCTTTTAATGTAGACTTTATTGTATTTTTCCCATTACCATTTAGTCCCCTTACCGCCCAGCCCCACCGCAGTCGCCACACTGCTGGCCATGTCCGTGAGTCCTTTCCCCTTCGCATTCCATCCCTGTGCCTTTTCGTTTGCTTCATCCGGACTCCGAAGGAAGGGAGGAGGCCCACCCACAACAGCTGGAGTGGCTCTTCCTACTCATTTGTTGAACCGCATGCTAATCTCCTCCAGAAACACCTTCGCAAACGCAGCCTGAATTAAGGATTTGCCAGCTATTGGGGCATCTATTAGGCCAGTCAATCATCATATAAAATTAACCATCAGACTGAACTCTCTTCAGTGCTTTGTAATTGAGTCTCTTGGACTTTTTCTCGGTAATTATCCACATTGTCTTTAAAAAGTATAATAAACATTCTCTCTTCCTTTTCTCTAGTCATACCTCTTGCTCTCATTATTGTATACTGAAATTTCTACAGCAATATTAAATTATACAAGTGATAGCCAGTTTGGTCTTGCCTCGTTCCTCAGTTTAATTGCAATGCCTATAGTATTTTATCATTAAGTACAAGTTGGGCCGTTTGGGATGAGATTTGGGGCGATGTTGATATCAAAGAACATTATTCTCAGCATACTAAATCAAATTTCTTCTTGTCTCGGTTTATTCAGAAAAGGCTGTTTCATTTTTATCAAACATCTATTTTATATCCATTAAAGACAATGTTTTTCTTCTTTTCTCTACTGATGTGTTTAAGTACATTAGTGGACTTCCTATTATTAAAATATCATTGCACTTCCACATTATCAAGGTTGGATTGTTTCTGAGTGAGGGTCTAAATTGGAAGCACCAGGGATTCTTTCAGAATGTCTGCACCTGTTTACATACAAGCTTGGTTTTTAACTTCCATGATGTATCTTAGCTGTGTTTCAGAATCAAAGTTATAGTTTCACAAAAAAATTTTATGCGCCTGAAAACCAGTTACACCAGCTAAGAATGATCCACTCCTTTAGACTGACCCATGAAAGGTTTTGCAGTGACAGAAACGTTTCGTATCAGTGCTGCCCGACACGGCAGCACTAGCCACCTAAGCCTACTGACTGCCTGGAAAGTGACTTGTGCACCTGAGAAACGAATGCTACATCTTATTCAATTTTAATTAATTTTGATTTAAATGGCCACATAAGACTCATCACTTATCATACTGGAGAACACAACTTTAGAGTTGAATTGAGATGACCTGTGAAACCATATGTGTCTCATACCTTTCTTGATACAATGCTCTGGAAGCAATTTCCACTTCTCCTGTGGCTGTTAGTCTGGCTTTTCTCTTTTGTCAAACAGATCTGGCAATTAATGAGTGTCTTAGAAAGAAGTCCCATGAGGATTTTCAAATGCTTCAGCTTAGAGTTGTACATCATTTTGCTTACCGTGGGCTTAATCTCATCTGTATCTTCCATGATATCCCCTTTCTTACGATTAATGTTATTTGCATTTTCTCAGTTAAGCTTGTCAGAGATTTGCCTCTCAATCACCTCTGTGGGCAGTTTAACTATGTGAGTGTGAGACCCTTAAGAAAAACGCCCCCGCTCCCACCGAAAGCCAGCCCTGCACCAGTCCCCTGCACCGCACTCCATCCTCCTTGGGAACCTCACGCCATTATGACACATCCCCTCCTCCATACTGTATCCTCAACCTTTAACTTGAGGTCTCCTGAGGTCTTCCATTAGTATTTAAACATGTTCTAATTTCTTGGATTATCTCTCTTGTTCCAGCTACCTCCTAATTTCCCTCTACCGCCCTCTTCCACCCCACACTGCGTCAGTTATCTATGGCTCCATACCAAAGCACCCCAACATTTAGCAGCTTCAAACAATGAGCACTTATTATCTCTCTAGGACTTTGGAGGAAGGGACTTACCTGGATAGGTCTGGCTCAGCGTCCATCATGAAGTGGCAGTCCAGGTATTGGCTGGGGCAGGCGGGTCCTCACATGGCTGTTGGTACAGGGCCTCAGGGCTCCACCTCGTGGGCCCCTCCATGCGGCTGCTCAGGATATGGCAGCTTGACTCCTCCAGAGAGAATGATCTGAGAGAGAACAACCAATCAGAGAGCTGCAGGGTCTGTAGCTACAGGTCAGAGAGCTACAACCAATCAGAGATTAATAAATGAATCTCAGCAGTGATAGACTCTCCCTTCTGCCATATTCCATTGGCCACGCAGACCCACCCTGATCAATCTGAATACCAGCAGGCAAAAATCCTAGGGGCCATCTTGAAGAGGATAGAGATATTTTTTTAATTTTTATTTTTCCTGTTTTGTTACTTTTTTTTTATCCTCACCCAAGGACATTTTTTTCATTGCTTTTAGAGAGAGAGGAAGAGAGAAAGAGAAACATGCAAGAGAGGAGCATCAGTTGGTTGCCTCCTGAATGAGGACACAACCAGACTGGTGACGATCCGCATCGTAGGTGTATACCCTGAAGGGGATCAAACCCACAACCCTTCAACTACGGCACGATGCTCCAACCAATACAGCCAGGTTCCTGTGTCACATCTTTACCTCAGATCAAGAAAGTTTTCTTCTCTTTTATCACCTGATATCTCTGCGCATTGTGCTGCTCTTTTTCACAAGTTTTCTAATGTTGGGCCTCCTTCCTGCCTTATCACATCCACTTCCTTTCTCTCATCTTTTTCATCCTCCTCTTTCTCCTCCATGTTCTGGGAAACTTTCTCAAGTTTTTCTCTCCACGTCACTGATTTGGTTTTCTGTAGGCTGGATTCTGCTTTACTAATTTTGGAAGATTTAAATTCTATAACTAAACTCCTCCTTATCTTTTAACCCCCATTTCTGACTTCTCATCACCCACCCCCCTTTGTCATCTCTATTGCACTGTCACTCACATTCATCTCTCACCTTGAACCCTAACCTTAACTATGTCAAGAACATATTGCAGGTACTTTCTAGAACTTGCTCCTTCTTTTTTTTTTTAATGCTCACCTGAGGATATGTTAATTGATTTTCAGAAAGAGAGAGAGAGAGAAGCATCAATCAGTTGCCTCTTCTATGCCCCCCAACTGGGGTTCAAACCTGCAACCTACGTATGTGCCCTGACAGGGAATTGAACCCACAATCTTTTAGTGTACAGGATGATGCTCCAACTAACCAGGCCACCCAGCCAGGGTGCTCCTTCTTGAATTAAATATTTTTCCAAAGAACTACCCCCTCTACATCTTGACTCTCTATCTCTTAGCTATAGAATATTTTCTTAGTTGCCATATTACCTTGTTTCTTTTTAATAATTTTTGAACAAGAAAGTCAATTTAATTCTGGGTTTTGGATAAAGAACATTCTTCCTCACTGTGGGACCCTTTGATATAAGTATCTTTCTCTAAGTTCTTAGGCTTGAGTGCCAGTTGATACAAACTTGCGGTTTTATAGTCCAGCAACTGGCAAGAAAAGGAAGCCAGACCCAGGCACTCTCCTACCAAGGGGTTTTTTTGTCTGATGGGAAAAGCTACCATCCCTAGAGCTCACTCTCTTTCTAACTTGCTATGTGGCCCTGTAGGAAAAAAATGTGGTCTTGCTTCCCAAAAATGAGGTCTGGCTTTTGCCTTGGCTTTGGGAAGTAATCTACACCATATTTGATAGAAGTGTCTGTTTAAGTTCGATCCCGGCCATCCAGCATCTTCAAGTGGGGTTTGTCGCGCCCAACAGTCCCAGGATAGGAGCTGACCGTGCTAGGAAGACTGGCCATGCGGTTTGGTGTAAGTGCTTCGGGTACACGGTATCGGTTGACCGGAAGACTGAGTTCAACCACATGGGCAACCAATCTGTCGATCCCGCCTATATAATGAAGTCTCGATTAAAAACTCTGGACGTTGAAGCTCGGGTGAACTTCTCTGACTAGCAATACTCTGTATTGTCATACATTGATACTGGGAGGGTGACAGGGCTCCCTGGAAAGAGGACAACAGAAGCGTCACATTTGGAGCCCTCTCAGACTCTGCCGACATGTTTCTTCCCTGGGCTGATCTCAATTGTGTCCTCTCCCTGCAGTTATCTATTCCCGTAAGTCTAATAGCTTTCATTGAGTTCTGTGAGCATTTCTGGTAAATTACAGAACTTGAAGGTGGTTTAGGGGAACCCTCACATTGACAATTGGCATAAGAAGTGAGAGTGGTCTCATGGGAAGACTGTGTTTTTACACTTTCCAGTTCGACTAATCCAGGCAGTTTACTACACCGGGCTCCAGCTGAGAGCACACCCTACCTCTTTCCTGAGGCCACTGCTTTGTGTTGACTAAAGCCAGTTCTATCAATATGGAGAAAAAGGCAGCCCAGGTGTTGAGAGCCTCTCATTTGCCCCCAACCTCCTTGCCTCTGTGTCTCATCAAGAGTTAGAGGTTCCCTCTGAGTGTCATCTGCTTACCATGAGGGGGATCGGAGAGCCTCCCCTTAGTCTCCTCTTCGGTGTTATACTATGGATACCACAGGAAGCACACATTCCTCAAAACTTCTGGCATGGAATTCTGTCCCCCTAGTGTTGAGTTTACTTCCCCTCACTTTTGGTATTCAGCTGGTCATTTTAAGGGATGCCACAACTGTGGGTGGTGAGGAGGGCATCACGTGGCAGAGAGAATTATACTGCAGTCTTAACAGGAATGGATGGAATAGATCCAAGACAAGATTTGGCCTAACTTAAAACGTAATATTTGTAAAAAAAAAAAAAAGAAAGAAAGAAAATGTAATATTTGTCGGGGGAGGGAAGCCGTCTAAAAGCTACACATTCCATTTTTAGTCTTCTTCCCATTTGTCTGTCCTCCGCATACCTACCCCTTCATTGAAATATGAGGTGAGTGAGTCCCATCCAGTCCCATCCCTAGGCTTTTAAGGTTCTGGCTCTAAGCACTATCGACATTTTAATAACATCAGACTTCCAATCCATGAATGTGGCACGTGTTTCCATTTAGGTTTCCATTAGCTCCAAGTGTGAGCTCACCATAGAAACAGTACAGAATACCGTGTCCATGGCAACCAGAAAACTCAAGGCAGGGGCTGATTTTAACCATCTGGTTCCAACTTTGTTCTTTAAATTCCTTTTTTTCCCCCTCAAGGGCTTTCCTTTTTGCTTTATATAAAGGGCAGGCACACTGCTACACGGGCAGACAGAAAAATAGCCATGCGGCCAGCTGGAAGAGGCGAGTGTGTGACGGATGCCATGTCAACAGTTCGGAGGATGAAAGACCACTTGCTGCCGAAGATACCAGGAGGGCTTCCTGTCGTCCTCATTTGAGCTCTGCCTTCAGGATGATAACTGAGTTTTGTTGAGGGAAGTCACACAAGCAGGCATTGCAGGGAGAATATCACCAGCTTGCAACGGTGCAGAGGAGAGAGAAAGGGGAAGCATGTTCATGGAATAATGATCGACTCACATCCCCTTGTGGAGATTTTTGATTGGTCGGCTGAGGAATCCAAACTCATTTCAGCATCACCTGCTTTTAGTAAAGTATTCCGAGGCTTTGTCTCCTTGAGTTGCATGCCTACTTGCCCAGGATGGCACAAATGGTCTGTTTTGTGCCACATCGTCTGATACAGAGCCTTGCCTAGTGATGGTCCCCCAAATAGTTGTTGATTTCTATTGAAAGTACTAAATCGATAATGAGGAGTCATTAATAGATTCTAAGCAGAGAAATAGCTACATCGGGAAACCAGGGTCTATTGGTTTTTCACCACCCCTCACTCCCCAACTTACAAAACTTCGACTTTGTGATTTGCCGTTATAATCTGTCCCGTGCACACACCCTCAGCTCTCTGTCCTGTCTCATGTGGCAAAATCCCAGCCCTGGTTTAATCCAACTCTCACCTGCTGATCAACATTTCAATGCTTGCATGAGGGAAAAAAGAAGACAGTGTCCATGGCTGAACACAGTTAGGTTAGACTCACTCACCTTGGGTATAACTCACTCACCTCCCACAGCCGGTTCAGCCTGAGAAGCATACACACGAAGCTCTCCAGCCTCTCTCTAAACATTACTCACCTCTTCAGGCAACTAAAAGGAAAAAACAAACACCAAGTTCCAACATGTAAAGAGCTTCGACTTCATCATACCCATCTGTTCAAGACAAAGCTAGACAAATGGAAGATAATTGACTCTTCTTGGACCCATCAGAAAACTGAGGTCGCAGGCAAAGCGTTGTCCTGAACTCCAGAGAGACTGATGCATCCAGAAATATTTGCCTACGTGGACTAGAAATCATTAGAATCAATAAGCTCATAGGAGCACTTAAATCATCGTTTTGATGAAATGCAGGCATCTGGATGCAGACCTGTGAGAGAGTAAGACACTCTGGTGAGGACCTGAACCAGGTTTGTGGGGTGGGGGAGCCTTGCTCACATTGGCTGTCCCCCCAGAAACGCCACCATGTTCCCACAGGTATAATCTGAGAAAGGTCCCCTCTAGTCTGGATGCTAGAAGACAAGAGTAAGCATCTCTAAACTGGCCCAGACTCTTATCCCTAATAAAGGCCTCATCGACAGGGGCAAAGACCAACTCACTGCCCTGGCTGGATGGCTCAGTTGGTTGGAGTGCTGTCCTGTACACCAAAAGGTTGCAGGTTCAATTACCAGCATTGCAGGTTTGATCCCTGATTGGAGCACGTACAGGAGGCAACCAGTCGATGTTTCTCTCCCTCTCCTTCTCCCTGTCTTCCCCTCTCTTTAAAAATAAATAAATAAAATCTTAAAAAAAAACAAAGAGATGAAAAAGATGAGAAAGGTGATAGGTATAAAAGTACAGAGAGATCAAAACCCAAGAATGGAGGGCTCCCAGGTGAGAAGCAGGAGCAATTAGACTAGAACAAATGAGCAAAAACATAGTGGAGAGAAACTGTTCCAAGAAGGAAAAACTAATAAATCTGAATATTTGAATTAAAAGAACTCTCCACATCGCAGAAAACATCCATGAAAAAGGAGTCCTATACATAGTACATCCTGGCAGAATTTTACTTTATTAAAATAAATGAACTTTTCCACTATGAAAAGAATAAAGAAAAAGATATGAAAAACATACCCTTGGGAAACATAGATTAGCAAAAGGAAGAGAAGAAAAGTCATCTACTATACCACCACCCCAAGAAAAGCTGTTAACATTTGATACGGGTTTTAATAGTTCTGTTAATGTGCGTATTATTGTCTACATAATTGTGATTTACATGGAATACACAAATTTGTATTTTCTATATTTTTAAACACTTTTGTTAAAATTGGAAATTATGAAGGAAAAGGTTTATCCAGAAGGAACCACAATTAATATTGAGATTATATTAAAGGGTAGCCTCGTTAGCTACCCTTTTTCACTTGGTTGTATTTATGCTGCATAATCCAATTTAATTCTTAAACATAGTTAATACCTAGCATTTCAGAGGTTTACATGGTAAAGGATACACAGGCTCACAGATGGTTTGCGCAAAGTGATCTTTCCTAATCAATAAAACCCAAATATTCAGATCGTTGAGGGTGAGTTTTAAAGTGCTAAGGACCAAAGGGAAAACATAGCCACTCTTTCATTAGCCCCCCGAGGTGTGAAGCGCTTGGCCATACTGGAATGTTACAGCTCACATTACGGTCTGGAGTTTGTGCTGGAACAGCAGGGCTTTATGACAAATACCTTTTCCGGTTCTGGGAAAGCCTCAGAAGTAAAAAAGAAGGAAACTAGAGGTCCAGGCCTTGTTACTGTTACAGACCCCACATTACCCAGTAAGAATTTGGACTTCAGGTTCAAGGCTGAGTAAGTTCTTTTTTTTTTAAAGATTTTATTTATTTATCTTTAGAGGGGAAGGGAAGGAGAGGAGAGGAGAGAACTATCAATGTATGGTTGCCTCTTGTGAGTCCCCTGCCGGGAACTGGCCTGCAACCCAGGCATGTGCCCTGACTGGGAATCAATCATGTGGTTCGCAGGCCCGAGCTCAGTCCACTGAGCTACGCCAGCCAGGGCCTGAGTAAGTTCTTTTGTCCTGCAACATCCTTCTTGGGGCAGCGGAGGGCAGGGGGCAGCCCGGAGAGGCAGGTGGGAGCTGTGCCCGAAGGAAGTTTTAGCCTTAAACACTCCCCATTGTTCAATGAGAAGAAATGGAAAAACCCAAGTACTCAGCAAAATAACATAAAGAAGATCGAAGGGAGAAGTTAGTAAAGAAATCAGTAAACATAGCAACTCATGATGAATAAAATGAAAATATGTGAACTAATAAATCCACCCAAGAGCAGGTTCTGGGGCTCTGGGTCGATTTGCCAGAAACCAGTTAAGTCCACCCACTGCAGTGGCAGCTGAGGGCCTTGTGTCCATTTCAGAGAGAAAGTGGAAGCAAAAGAGGAGTCGATTCATATGCTGCCGGCCTGCTTCCACCTGGGCCTGTATTCTGTCTCCTTTCCTGTTAGTTGGCATCAACTGTCCACACTCCTGGCAGAGACCAGCCTCCCTGTCTACACACTCCATCCCTTTCCTTCTCAGTTACTCAGGGACGTTCCTCTCTCTTATGTGCCATTATTATCGCCATCAGTGTACAAACATGCTGACAACAGGAACCCTCCCGGAGCCCACGTCTGTCCCTTTCCCCAGCCACTGCCCCACTCCTCTGCCTTCTTTTACTCCTCTGTCTCACAAACCCAGTGCAGTCAAGTTGGGCCCCACCACTCCTCCCAAACAGCTCTCATCCAGGTCCCCAGAGCCAAGGCCATGTTGTCAAGGACAACAACCATGTCTCGGACCCCATTCATCTACTTCTCAGTGGCATTTGGCACAGCTAATCTCTCCTAGCTTCCTGAAACACCCTCTACCCTTGGCTTTGGGATCTGCCTCCTGTTTTTAACCTATTCATCGGTCACTCCTTTCCACGCTGCTTGCTACTCATCTCCCTGACCCCTAATCTTCCCTAAGACTCAATCCAGATACTCAGTCCCTACGTGGCCTCACGCAGTCTCAGGACTATAAATACCATCTATCTGCATGCTGACAATATCCATGTTTAGATCCCCATACTGAACCTTCCCTCTAAACTCTGGACACATATCTCTACCTGCCTACTGGACACCTCTACCAGATTGTCTAATGAGCCTTTCAGATGTAACAGCTCTAAATCTGAACTTCCAAATCATCACCCCCTGTGGGGGGGGTGACTTTTCCTGCAAGTCCCCCGTTTACCATGGATGAAAGTAAACACTACTAAGACATGATCTGCTTGGGGAGGAGAGGTGGCCAGTTTCTCCACGGAAAAAAAGGCCTTGAGCCGTGGCCAGTTTCTCAGATGAAAAAGGCCCTGAGCCTCTTCCTCCAGGGGCTTTTATTGGGTTGTAATACACAGGAATACAGGGCGGCAAGGATTAAACAGTAGATAACATTTCAAAGAAATCTGAGGGCCTAGTCTGAGTCAGTGCCTGTCAGGAAGGGGGTTTTGCAGAAACTTTAGGGTTTCCTGCTCGGACCGTTAACATATGAATGAAAACACTCTTAGCAAAGCAGGTTTCACAGGTTTTTTAGGAATTCTTTATGATGCCATATTTTTCCCCAGGATCCGCTCTAGCAAGGCAAGAGCTGCACCCCTCCCCATCAGGTATTCAGGCTTAAGTGGATTAGAGCCAAAAAGTGCTTCTCCCAGAGGATCTGGGGACTCTGGCTATGTCAAATCGGGAGGGGGGCCAAGGGTCCATTGCTCACTCTTTGTTGCAGCCCCCCGAGTCCTTCCATGATGGCCTCCCAAGTGACTGAGTCTGGCTTAGGTTGCTCCTCACTGTGAGGAAACTTACCTGTCACGGACTTCCAACCATGCTTTGGGGGCAGGGAGGAAACTGAGGCAGAATTTTCTACCAGAGACAAGCTTCGTCTCCTGTGGCTCGCATTCCAGAGGTCACTCGCTCATCCTTAGCCATGGGGGGTAGTTACAATTCCCGAAACCAGGCAGAATGGTTCACAACAACCCCCCACCATCCCCCAAACCTGCTCCTCCTTCAGTGTCTCTGAGATAAAAAATGGCAACATTCTTCCACAAGTGTCCAGACCTAAAACCCCTGTGGTCATTGTTGACTTACTGCTTCCTTTAACACTAAAGCTAATGCCTCTGCCATTCCTGTCGGTTCTACTTTCCTTATTCTACCCAGAATCCTACAACCTCTCTCCACGTCTACCACATCTACCCTAGTTCAAACAGCCATCACTTCTCACCTCCTTTGCTCCCCCTGCCCCCTGCAGTCTACCCACCACACAGCAATCATTCTGGTCGACACAAGTCATGCCATGTGGCTGCTCTATTGAACATCCTCCCATAGTTTCCCGTCTCTTTCAGAGATGAAGCCAGAAAATCCTTACTTGAGCTCTGCAGGCTCTGGACCCTGAAGTCTGACCCTACCCTTTCCCGTGCCCCTTAATATTTGTCCTCACCTTGGACTCCCTGCCTTGGTTCATTGTTCTCTGTGCTTTTCCTTGAACATATAAAGCAGGTTCTTTGGCTGGTCTAATAATTAAATTGACAAAAACACTAATTAACAGGAGAAAAGCAAATTTAATGTCACGTGTCTGGGTGTCCCACAAAGACATGAGACTGAAAGGTCGTCAGGTGACTGAGCATATACACATCCTGAGCTAAGGAAGGGGGTATGTGCCGCAAAACCGAGGAGGGCCCCTCACAGGGAGCTAAGAACCGTGTTTGGTTGTCAGACGTTTGCCCAACCAGAAGGCTAAGTCTGTCAGATAAACAGGTTGTCTTTCAAAATTGCTATTTCGGGGGACAGGCACCATATTTAAACTCATCAAAGGCAGTTAAAAGAGAGGCAACAATTTTCCTGGGTCTGCTGGGTCCCTATTGCCTTATCTCAAAAGAATTCACATGCCAAAGTGGCACATTGGGTGGCACAGTCAGCTCCCCTTCACTAAACTTGATTAACTAAAGGAGATTTAAGATGTTATTTTAAAATATATAAACAGCCATTAGTGGAACTAAAACTAGACTTTTTTCCAAAATGATAAGAAAGAGGACAAAAGAAAAAAATAAAATATAAGCCACAGAGCAAAATGAAAAAAAAAAAACAAAGGAAAGGAACGTGCCACGTTCCAGGAAACTGCGGTCTTCACCAAACACCCACTTGAAAGCGAGACTCAGTACCTTGTTGGCCTACCGAAAAGTAAACACTCTGCAGAGCTTTGGCAAGTGATAGATTGTAGATGAGATTCTGTGGGGAGAGTGAAGGCAGAGCTCACACTGCAGGCCATGCAGGAGATAACCTCATACGTTCTTCTCACATTCCAAATCCCTCTTGGGCTCCCAAGTACCAGCTTGTTGGCTTGTGTTTTTAAAGTGGGGTGACACTCTAACCAACTGAGCTACCTGGCCAGGGCTGAGTACCAGGTTTCCCATGATCTCAGTACTACTTAGCAAAAAAGACTGAAATAGTAAAAGACAGCAACAAGATAGATAACCCTCAAAGACAGTATGGTAAGTGAATGAAGTCTACCACCAAAGAGTACTTCCTGTAGGATTCCACTGACATGAAAGTCTGAAAAAGGATAAACCAGTGATGGCAGATCAGTGATCGCCGGGGGGCTGGGTAAAGGGCAAGCTGTACAAAGTGCTCGGGGAATCTTCTGAGGACAAGAGTCTGTTCTACAGGGTGGTGGTGGTGGTGTTCACACAATTATGTCCAATTACCAAAGTTCATCAAAAGTATACAACTAAAATTGGTGGTTTACAGTAGGTAAGGAATACCTCAATAAAGAAAACAGAGGAAACATTTCATTTTCACGTGACCTAGAAAATAGAAATGTTACATATCAAAAATCAATACACTACATCTAAAGCTTTCATTTCTAACAGAAAGAAGAAAAATAAATTAGGTGATAAAATTGAAGCATGACAAAAGAGAAAAAACTACAAAATTTGGAGGAACTCATAAAATCGCAAAAGTTAGCCATTAACTTGGGCAGGGGGCAGGGGGGGAATAGAAGAAGCAATCCTGTCTGGTGTGGCTCAGTGGATTGAGTGCCAGCCTATGAACCAAAGAGTCACCGGTTCGATTCCCAGTCAGGGCACATGCCTGGGTTGGGGTTGAAAAAAGAAAAAGAACCATAAGTAAACCCAAAAGTGAATTACTCTTAAAGAAAAACTCCTGGCTAACTTAATCATTAACAATAGGAGGAAGCATAAATATACAAAATTAGAATAACAAGGAGAAATAAACTATAAACAAAAAAATCAAAGAATTATAAGGACACTATCCACAACTCTTAACTACTTTGAATCTTTTTTTAATATGCATGGTTTTCTACAAAAACATAGGTGATCAAAATTGACTCAAGACTGAAAACGGACCAAGAACCACAGAAGTACAGAAAGTTGTGAAAGACATACCACAAAGAAATTCGGGCACTGTGAATGCCAGGAGCGAATCCATTGTTCTTCATGCTAATTAGTCTCTTGCAGCAAAATCCCTACTCTGACACCAGCCAAAGACAGTACAAGAAAAGAAATCCTCAACTCAGGCACTCTTAGCAATATTCAAACACATTTCCAAGTTAAATATTAGCAAGCTAATCCAGAAGCCATTAAAATAATAATGCATTATTTGTTAATTGGCTCAATACTTGGAAATGTATGATAAAGCATGCATTGATAAAGAGATAAACAACAAAATACTATTTGATGAAATCCAACATCTATTCCTGTTTTTTGAAACCTTTACTGCTGGTAAAAGATAGATATTTCCCACCACATACCCCACTGCACCGTGCTTCATGACGCTGCCCTAGAAACAGCTCCCATTACATGGAAGAAAAAGCAAGGGTGGCCATTCTCACCACGTTATTCACCCAAGTTCTGTGAGCCTGACAATCCAATTAGAGATCAAAATGACAAACACAGCACAGGAAGAAGGAGGCCCTCATTAGAATTTGTGAACCCTCTGACTGCATTCCTGGAATTTGAAAGGATCAACTGGAAAACAGTTTAGAAACAATTAGAGAACTTAGGTGACAGGTTATGAAATTAACATGCAAAAACCTAAGGCTTTTTTTTTATACTCAAACAGAAACTGGTTTAAAATACAATGAAAGAGAATATCCTACATGGAAGAGCAATAAAAACAAACGTCATTTATAGGGACAAATTCTTGATAAGAAAAGTACATGATTCAGAGGAAAGTAACTACAAAAAATCTGAGAAACATAAAAGATTTGAATAAATAATAGTATTAATAGTTATTAAAAGATAAGCTGAGGCATATTAAAATTTTTAAGAGCTTATCTGCACTAAAATCTGTTGGAACAGAGCAACGCCAAACTGGAAGTTGTGAGTAGCACTCAAATGACGGGAACTAGGGGAGGGATTTATGGAGAAAAGGTGCTTTCTAAAGCACAATGGGTTGTTTGTGATTCGTTGTCCTCAATGTTTGATTCGTAATCCTGAGGCATGTATGGACTTAGAGGTTCGTTTGCTCCTGCAGGTCATGGGTGTACCGCACTAGACTGTATCAGCCTAATGACCTCGTTTTTCTGTAACTATTTTCCAGGCCTTTGATAGGCTCTGTCAGGGGTTATCTCAGTTAATCCTGCAATTAAGCCAATGAAGCAGCTTTATCCCCCTTATCATGGGAAGACAGAATGCTGTAAAAAAGTCAATCCTCCCCAATACAGTCTGTCTTAAATGCAATCCCAACCAAAACAGCAAGTTGCTCACCATCTCTGTAGGTTTCCTTGGATGTAAAATGGAAATCACGGAAGTTCTTATCATAAAAAATTAAATGTTAACACATGTATTTATAATAGCACCTGGCATGGAGTAGGTGTGTAAATGTTAGCTCTATTATTACTATTGCCTACAAGAATAAACTTTTGAGAAGAACCAAGGAAATGTTAGGATGGGATTGGGGGGAGAAAAGGGCATGTAAGTGGGTGAGGCCCACAGATATTAAAATAAACTGTAAAGCTATGCTGATAATTGTTTAAAACAAAACAACATAAAATTAACTTTCAGACAACTGGAACAAATAGTACAGAGCTAAACTCAAGTACATATGAGAATTCAGTACATTATTTAAAAGTGGCATTTCAAACCAATGGGGAATCTTGTTATATGAGAAAACCTGTAGGGGTGATCTGGTAACCATTTAGAGAAAACAAATAGAGTAAGTTCTTCTTTTCTTTCACTCAAAATTTCTCTTACATGAAGCAAAGGTTTAGATCTTTAAAATGCCAACAAAAAGCATTCTTTTCATGGGTGCATATTTTGACAAGCGAGGAACAGAGAAAAAGCTTTCCTAAATGTAACCATGACCCCTAGAAGCCACAAAGGGTAAGTAAATAGATGTGACTACCTAACAATTTTTAATTTCTATACAGTAAAGGTATGCATGTCTTAAATTAAATCAAAAGAAAACCTCTGTAACACACAAAAGAGACCAAAATTAACTTCTTAACGTGCAAAAACTTGATGTGAATCAATAATGGGAAAAACGGCTCATTAAAAAATTAGAAAAGTATGGGAAGAGATTCATTACAGAAAAGAATACAATGACCACTCATGTAAATTTAAGTTACTAAATATGATTTGTGTGTGTGCCCCAAGGCCAAAATTTAAAAGATTAATGATAAGTAATGTTGGCAAAAGGGTGGAGAACATGTATTCTCAGCACTGGTAGCAGAAATACAAATGGGTATTTTTGGGGGGGTCAGAAATTTGGCAATATCATTAAAATTTGAAATGTGCTCACTTGTAAGAATTTGCCAAAGAGAAATACTAGCAAAAGTATGCAATGATATGTGAACGAAGAGGCTTATTGTACAGAAGCGTAAAACCTCCGCGTTAAAGAGGAACCTGGGGAGCATCTGGTCCCAACTTTGAGGTCCACCCTAGAACAGGGGTGCCCAGCAACACACCTCTGACACTCTCTCTGCTTGAATGTCCCTTAGATCTCTGTGATCAGCTATTGCATAATCTAATAACATACAGACCCCCTTCAAAGCACAGATAGACTATCTTCAGAAACATGAATATTGGATACCCTTTCTCCTCTGAGTGCCTGCGGGGTAGCTCAGGCCACGACCGCAGAGAATAGGTGGCTGCTGGCCAGCGGCCACAGGAGCGAGGAAACCACTCTGTATCTGGAGCCCCATGGGGCCTTCTCAAGGCCCCTGCCCGTGTTATCTCAGCCCTGTAGTGCTTTTACTCACAGGGCAGCGCTCTCCCTGCGGCCACTGTTTCCTATCCAACCTGATAAACTGCACGGAGGCTGGAGGCGGGGTGTGGTTTGTCTCGCTCCATCCACCGCCATTGGTGCGCTCCCCTGTAATGTAATGCGCTCCCCTGGGCTTGTCCCCAGCATGTCCACACCTGCTGGTCCTCTTGTTTTTTCCAGAACCTCAGGAACACAGGTACAGCTCCCCAGTTTAGAGCTCCTGAGTTCAAACAGTGCCCAACAGCCCTTCATTCGGAAACCCTTAAGACGGCATTTCTCAAACTTCAATGTCCACAAGAATCATCTGAGGATCTTGATAAAATGCACAGGCCGGTGTGGCCTGGGATGGGCCTGAGGCTCTGCATTTCTAACCAGCCCCCAGGTGATGCCGATAATGCTGGTCCGTGGACTGCAGTTTGAGTAGTGAGGCCATCACGCATTACTTTTTCCCTGTGGTCTGGTCGTTTGCAGACATGGCTTCTCCTCTGAAGCTGAAGGCATCACGCCCTTGACTCTCACTTCCTACAGCGAGGCCCCACGGCCCTGTCATCCCTTACCTTAGCACTGACCTCTCATATCCTTACACCCGATGTCACCCTTGTCACCCCCTGGGGTCCTTAGGGAGGATACTAGGGGGTGGCTGCTGCTGTTTCCTCTAACTTCTCAGCTCAAACTGTAGAAACCTGGTGTTTTGGTGGCAGAAAGGGTCTTGGATCGCAATTTGGGATGACAAAAGTGTATTTTTTCATTTAGAAAGCTAATGTCCCTAAGCCTAATTTTGCTATGTAAAATTATTTCTTAATCCCCAAGGAATTTCCTCTCTGTTTTCCCCTCTCTCTTCCCTTTGACCTCACTATAACCAGCCCACTGGTCACACCATCTAAATCTGTGCCTTAAAGGATTCCTTTGGCAAAAGTGAAAGTGATTCTAAGTCAAAGTGGGTAGTCCCCTTGGGTTTGAATTTCAAACATGTAAACTCGGGTTCTTTATTTCCTTGGTAGCTGTTGGTTTTGCTCTAAGACCACTCAGGGACCAAGAGTAAACGACAGACATGAGAGATTGTGTGAAAGGGCTGGGGAGAAGAAAAAGGGCCCAGGAGAGCCTCCCCCCACCCAGATGAAGAAGCAAACCCCACACTGCTCAGAACTCAAGGGCCGAAGAGGAGGTAAGTGGGGGCCCCTCCACCCCAACCAACCCCATTCTTATCCCCCTCCCCCGAGTTCAGAAGTAGCCAGGGACCACAGAAATATTCTTTTGGGTGATTTGTCTCCTCAACTGGGGGTCATCCTATGTGACAAGAAACCAGGGGCCAGAGACTCACCCCAGATGATAGATCATCACCCAGGGTGTGGCTTCCCCACCCAGGTCCAGAAACTGAGTCATAATTGTGCGGCGAGTACAGGAAGGAGCCCCAGGGAATGAGGATTTTCTTAAAACCTCTATCTCTCACAATAGTTTTATGAGAATTCACACATCGGAGGACATATGGCGCCTTCAGGCCTCCTGCTCTGCCCCGTCTGTGCCTGCTGGCAAATGTTCGAAAGCACGAGCTCCCCTCCGGGAGCGAGGCTGCAAGCACTGCATCAAGAGACAAACAGCCGTGGCAGGAGATGTACATTTGGGTGTCACCAGCAAATGTAAGGACTGTATTGTTTAACACCAGGAGTCTAGATGAGGTCATTGGAGAACGTAAACAGTGGCCTCGGCCGTAGTCCTGGGCTCACATCCACGTACAGTAGAGGGGAGGGGCAGCAAGAGAGGGACAGGGGCCTGTGAGAGAGGAGAACAGGAAGGTGGTGCTCCAGAAGCCACGGGAAGAGCGTGGGGAAGGACGGAGTGAGCAGCACAGCAGGTAAACACAGCAGCCCAACTAGGCAAACAGGGTGGCTGGGAGAGGAGACCACAGAACAAGATTTTGGAAACTGGAAAGCAGATGGATGAGAAGTAGATAGTCTTTGATCGTAAGCTGAATCCTCAGTTCATCTCCGGACAGCAAAAAGCCTACACTGTGTACACTGTTGAATCCCCAAAGGCTGAGAAATTGGAAACACCTGGCCTCCCTGGGCATGGAGGAAAAAGAAAAACTGCAAGTAAAGGGTGCTGGTTGAAACACTATTTAAGAAGCGGTCAGATCCCCCCAGCATCCCACCCTAGTGTTTAGCTAAGTCACTGACCTCTCCCCTGCAGAAGGCAGATATTTATTTCCTGAAGAGGGAGACTGGGGCCTGTTAGGAGACACCAAACTCAGTGGAAAGGAGAATTGCCACACTGAAAAGGAAGGAATAATGCAAATGTGGGTATTTTGAATGCTGAGACAGCCCTCACCCAGGCTCATTCCACATTCAGGTCCCAGAATGCTGGTCACCACCCAAACACGAAACTGAGAAGGGTTTCCGGTAAAGGGACTCAGCCAGCTGAAGCCGACCAGAGGACCCTACCAACCAGTGCATTCAGGGCTTCCAGTCAGCTGTTGAGTGCTCACTTTAAATGTGA
This sequence comes from Sturnira hondurensis, assembly GCF_014824575.4. Lineage (NCBI taxonomy): Eukaryota > Metazoa > Chordata > Mammalia > Chiroptera > Phyllostomidae > Sturnira > Sturnira hondurensis. Next base: position 6,611,414 of record NW_028080032.1, on the reverse strand, counting down.
GCAGGCAGCCAGACAGGGCCATCCACGAAAAACAAACCCAAAACAGACTCCGAATAATCTATTGGAGGATACAGAAGTTTCTCCCTCTGCAGGGAGGAAAAAAACTTTAAAATACTGTTATCGTTACTACCCTTAGGGAGATAAAAGAAGAAATGCTACCCATGAGATGGTCACAGAATGCTGTGGAGAGCACTGTTTCAGAAAACAAAAAGGACACTTAGACACGAGAATCATGACAGCAAATCTGAGGCACAAAATAGAAGAAATGCAAGATAAAGTTGAGGAAACCTCCAGAAAGTAGAGGAAGAAGTGCAAATGGAAAGCATGGGGGGAAAGATTAGGAAAAAAAAAAAAAACAAACAGCGTAGAAGGCCCAATGTCTGATTAATAGGTACTCATTTAAAAAAAAAAGAAAAACACCAAAACAACAGAGGAAAAAATCATCAAAGAAACCATTTAATCAGATTTAGATTTTTCAGAACTAAAGATGAGTTTTGAGATTGTGAACACTCGGCACAAAGAAAGAAATCAACCCACGCCAAAGCATGTCACTGTGGAATTTAAGAACACAGGAGACAGAGAGAATGTTCTACGAGCTTCCAGAAGGGAGAACAGGCTCATACAGGAGGCCAGGTATCAGAATGGTGTCCGACTTCCCAACAGCAACTCTGGAAACCAGAGACGATGGAGCCGTCACTGCCTACCAAACTCTGAAGGAAAAACACATCTAACCTAGAACTCTGTAACGGGGGAAACTAAAAATCAAGTTTGAGGTTCGAATACAAATGTTCGGCAATACCGTTACTCAGAGAATTTACCCGCAGGGTTCCATACCTCAGGAACCTGGTGGTGAACGTTGTTGGGGAAATGAAAACAAGCTCTTCTCCTCACCTAGAAAACCTCTCGACAAGGGTCATGTTGAATGAGCCTTAAAGCAGAAAACAGAAGAAAAGCTTACTCTTTTATGTAGCCAAGGAGATACACACTGTTCACGCGTGTTTTCAGGATAAACAGTAATTATCCACCAGAGCACCTGGCAGCCCTACACGCCGCACATAGTTTATCTTAAATCCACCTGGTAATTGGGCTGGACATCGATGTGCGCTAATTACTTTATCCACAGAAAAATTTAAATTGTCCTATCCTTATAAAAGGAACTCGTTTTGCAGCTTGGAGTGAGACACCCCTGAAAGGTAGGCTCTTCGCTCCGCACCCCCCACAGAAACTGGGAGGTAGGGGTGCTATCTCCCTTGATATTTATGTTTCGATGAGATGTATTTGCATCAGTGTTTGCAAAGACATTCCTGGATCGTAAAGCTGACCAGCTGTTTGTTTAGTTTATAAAGAGATTAAGATACACATGAGAGAACATTTTTAAAAAAAGAAAGTCTCATTTTCCATAGAAAGGACTAGCCTTTTATTTTAATTTTTTTATTTTACTTTCGTTTAATTGTTGTTCAAGTACAGTTTTCTGTCTTTTACTCCCATCCCAGCCCACCCACCCAGTGCTCCCCACCTCCCTCCCATTTCCACCCCCCTTAGTTGTTGTCCATGTGTCCTTTATACTAGTTCTTGTAAATTCTTCTCCTTTTCCCCTGAAATTCCCTCCCCTCTGGTCACCGTCTGCCTGTTCTCTATTTCAGTGTCTTTGGTTATATTTTGTACTTTAAATTTTTATTTTTCTTTACAATGTACCCCATCAAAATGAGAGCATAAACCAAAGGGAAGGGAAGGGAAGGCACTCCAAAAAGAGGAGACCCAGCGTGGGAGAGACAAAGGGCATCCTCACGATGGAGGAAGGGGGAGAACTCGGGATGATGGCCATGCAGACGGGAGGGAGCGGTGGGAAACTGCTGGACCAGCCTCTGCAAGGGAGAAGGAAATGAGTCCCAGATGCAGGTAAATGCATTGAAAGACTTAGACCATTGAAGAGAAGTTTGGGATTGGATTCATGATAATGCAAGAAATAGAAGCAAACAATAACAAAGCAATTATTAACTCTAGGAAAACAAAAGTCGAGCAATAAAAAAAATACTCATAGTTTATTACATGACTCGGTTGTGAACAGTATTTTCCGATCATGACAATGTTGACTCTAAATATTGGTCTATGTAAAATCATAATTTATCTTCATTGGGGTGATCAGGGGTCAGGAAGAGTAAAGGTGAATGTGGGGGGTTAACGAGCAGGAAGGGCAAAGAGATAAATGTTCATCTTCTACAAGGAGAGGACAATGTTTATGACTGAAAGATCAAGGAGTAGCAATGGAAGTGTGGTATTAGGAATACAGGGATAAATACCAAAGCTAATTAGCCAAAAGAGATCAAAGTAGGTGCTTCTAGGAAAGAGAAGTTTGCTGAGGAAGAGGCCTGCTAACTTCCTCACAGATTCTGACACTGACTCTGTAAACCAGATGTATGACTTTCGTAGAAATAGGGGGTTAAATTATAAACAAAATAATTTTTAAAAATGTATCAAGTTGGTTAACACATTCCTAAGGAGAGAAAGAGGAATCATTTGGTTCTTATCTTTGAGGAGTTTGGAATGTAAAAGAAAAAAGATAGTTGTCAACCGATGGTCGTTGGTGTCGATTCGACACATCAACAGAAATTCCCCATCCAGGGTGCGGTGAAGACAAACTTTGTTCAGTGCAAACAGCTCAACGGTGATACACCTCGGCTGGGGAACAGCTCGATAGTGTTTCAGCTCAACTATGAAGCGGCACAGCCGTGGAACAGCATTGCTGTGAGGGCGTCCTGGGACAAGCAAGGTGGCCCTGGAGCCAGGGCCCTCTCCAGCTCCATAGCTCTGCTTCACCCAACTCGGCTCAGCTCTGCTGTGCTCTCCTCCACGCCAGTCTCCTCTGCTCTGCGCTAGTCTGCTCTACAAATGAGGACTTCAAATCCTCACAGTGTGATTGATCCCAAAAGGCAGTGTTCTGATTGGTCAGAATAGAGCCTCTCTGATTGGTCAGTGAAGATGCTGGATATTCCTGCACAACTTTGTTTGGATAGGAAAAGCCTTGGTCCTGTTGGCTGAAGTACAACTCCAGTAACCTCTTTATAAGGGCTGACTCAGATTGCAGGAACACAGTGTAGGCATGCAGTTCAGGGCTGCTGGCAGGCAGGTTAGGGCAGGCTCGCCCCTGAAGTGTGATTTGCGTGAGAGGCCCCCTAAACAGAAATGGCTGCTAGGCTGTTTTTAAATTTGAGCTCAGTTAACTTCCACGAGTCCCTCCCAGTAGAGATTTTCTTTTTCAGAGTCCACAGATTGAAAACAATTTCACGCAAAAGTCTAATCAGAAAAAAAATTCTCAGCTTTCTGCACTTTCCACTGTCTCTATGAAATTCCACATATTTTTCTGGCTCATCTACCAAGGAAGAATCTTAAGGATATTCCAGGTAAATACAAGAGCATTCCCAAAGATCGCCAGAGACATAGGAGGTAAATTCAGTAACAGGAGTAGCTGGATTCCTTATCAAGCAAGAAAGAGAAAAGAAAACCAAGAAACCAATAGGCAAGGGCTTAAAAGAGTTTAAGGAAATGCTTCCTCCTCAGTTTGTCTCTTGAGGGTCTGTGTAAAAGCCAGGATTTCATATTTTAATTTCATAGCAATCAGCAAGACTTAATTATTAATTAAAATAATTAAATATCACTTCAGTGATCAAATTGGCAATGATTAGAAAAAAAGGTAATACTTTGCTGGGAGATTCAGACATTACTGGGAATATAAATTGGTACAAGCACTCTGGCTGCATGCTTAAAGAGCTTTAAAAAATGTGCCGATCCTTCGTGCATGTTCTATCTCTAGCAACGCATTTGGCTGCAAGATTGTTCTTCTCGCCACGCAGTGGAATGCTATGCCAAAATGTTGTTGCATAATACCAGCATATTGTAAAGGGGAGGGGTTACGAGTTCAAAAATTGTGACTATATTTGGGTAAGTAAAAATATAGGTACACATAAAAGTAATTTGAAAGGGGAAGAATTATTATTTTTATTTTTTATGCTCATCTATATTTGCTATAAAAATTATATTTTCTATGGATATATAGAGAGCCTTACTGCCTAGGCAGGAAAATTTTAATGAGGATATTTCAAAATGTATGATCATAATTCAAAAAGAGGGAGAAGCAACTGTTGTCGATGCTGCTGCGTGAGGCCCAAGGGCTTCCTGCGCGGGTTTTGTCACCTACTGTTTCGCCGTAACAAACCCTCCGCCCTGGAGCCTGGTGGCGTTGGGTTTCTTTCCCTTGGTCACTCATACTCTGTCTCAACTTTGTGTCACCCAGAGGTACTGGGTGTCACCCAAAGAATAAAACCAACTGTTGATTCCAGAACCTCCACCACCACGGCCCAAATCTTTAGGACTTGTGGGGGACAAACTCAAAATCTCAATATCTGGAATGGTTAAGACCGGCGTAGGGCATTGCTGCGGTAGGGTTAATGGGGCCTCCATGCCAGCGCAGACAGACCACTGGCAAAAAAGCGGAGGTTTGGGCTTGGGTTTGAGCCACAGGGAGGACACTCGACTCTCACGCAGGCATGTACTTCCCCGAGTTGCGATCCAAGTCGGGGTGGAACCTACTGCGTTTACCAGAAGTGCCAGTCTTGACTCCCTCCCAGCCCTGGAGCCTCCGGGCCCCTCCTGCCTCAGGCCTCACTCCCCCTTTTTCATCTCAAGGCACGACTCCCAGGCAGAACAATCAGAAGCAAAATATGATCATGTACACACCAGAGTTTTCAGAATGCTTTTTTCAGATTGCTTTAAATGCAGCATTTCCAAACCCGGTTTGTCTCATTTGGTCTATTCAGTAAGACGAAGAGCAAATACTACTGAGTATGACCTCTGACATGACCTCCAGCCATTTTACATTCAGATTAATTTGCCACTCAATTTTGCTTCTGCTTTATGCCATTAACATTTTTTCAGATGCCACCCATTTAAAACGTTTCTGGCATTTTCCATTTTCATCCCAGTCAAGCAACTACAATGGACATCATAGACTCAGACAACAGGCTGATGGATGCCAGAGGACTGGGAGGGGGGAGAGGGGGCTTGAGGAGCTGGGTGAAAACAGGGAAGGGGTTGAGAAGTGCAAATTGGTAGTCACAAAACAGTCATGGGGATGTAAAGTACAGCATAGGGAATATAGTCAGTTAATATAGTAGTAGGTATGTATTATGCAGGGAGGGGGGACTGCAAATATCAGGGGCACACTTCGTAAAGTATTTGTGTGTCTAACCACCATTCTATACACCTGAAACTAATACAAAATAATATTAAATACAAACTGTAGTTGAAAAATAAAATTTAAAGTTCTTTGAAAATAAAAGGGCCATGCCCTGACTGGTGCAGCTCATTGGATTGAGCGCGGACTGCAAACCAAAGGGTCACGGGTTCGATTCCCAGTCAGGACACATGCCTGGATTGTGGGCCAGGTCCCCAGTAAGGGGCACATGAGAGGCAACCACACATTAGTATTTCTCTCCCTCTCTTTCTCCTTCCCTTCCCCTCTGTCTAAAAATAAATAATTTTTTTCAAAATAAAAAATAAAAATAAAAAAGACAGTCTTGTTCTCAGTTTAGTCTTGGCATAAAAAATCACAGTCCATTGGAGGATTAAAACAATTAAAATTTTTAGGTGCCTCTCAAGGAAATTCCACAGGATGAGAACACAGAATTTCTGAGAACAAGTTAGAGAAGAGAAGTTGGGGGAATTAGAACTCATAATGTGGGAGACATCAACAGTGAGTCGTACCATGGGCTTTGAGGAAAAGAACATTGTGCTCAGAGAGGCAGGCCCAGAATCCGACCATGGCCAGCAGTATTCATAGCAAAAAGAAAGTTCCGGTTGAGGGGGAAGGTACGGAGGTGGCTGCCAGCATCCTGGTGAGGCACAGGGGACAGGCGCTGGTCTAGGAGGGAAGGAACAGGGCTTGATGTCTCTCTCAAACCCAGTATCTGAGAACATGGCCATACAAAATATATTAAGGAATGACGTGCCTTACCAAATGATTGAAAAGTTCATACCATTTGACACATTTTCACACTTTTATTTCAAAAAAAATCATGAATCACAGTGCAAATATTCAGAAACCCATCAAAAGCAAGGGCCATTCACAATGTGTTGAAAATAAACTCAGTGTGATGACAGCAAGTTGTGTTTTTATTAGCAGAGCTGGGGGAAGAAAACAGATGAGGAAATACGCTTCCTTTATAAATGCCTCTTTATTTTTATTGCCCCCACTTAGACAAGTGAAGAGCTTATGGTCTTGAATGTGAATTACAAATTGGAGCACCTGATTGGTGTGGCTCAGTGGATTGAGTGCTGGCCTGCAAGCTGATTGGTGTGGCTCAGTGGATTGAGTGCTGGCCTGCAAGCTGATTCGATTCCCCATCTGGGCATGTGCCTGTATTGCAAGCTAGGTCCCCAGCTGGGAGTGTGCAAGAGGCAACCAATAGATGTTTCCCTCACACATCGATGTTTCTTTCCCTCTTTTTCCCTCCCTTCCCTTCTCTCTGAAAATAAACAAATAAAATCTTTTTTTTAATGTTGGAGCATGAGAGATAGATTTGGGAAGTATCTGTGTTCCTTGTCTGCTAATACAGGACCTACTCCCCTGCAAAGCACCTTTGGCCCNCCTGCAAGCTGATTGGTGTGGCTCAGTGGATTGAGTGCTGGCCTGCAAGCTGATTCGATTCCCCATCTGGGCACGTGCCTGTATTGCAAGGCAGGTCCCCAGATGGGAGTGTGCAAGAAGGTAGATGTTTCTCTCACACATCAATGTTTCTTTCCCTCTTTCTCCCTGATGTTTCTCTCACACATCGATGTTTCTTTCCCTCTTTCTCCCTCCCTTCCCTTCTCTCTGAAAATAAACAAATAAAATCTTTTTTTTAATGTTGGAGCATGAGAGATAGATTTGGGAAGTATCTGTGTTCCTTGTCTGCTAATACAGGACCTACTCCCCTGCAAAGCACCTTTGGCCCGCCCAAGGATTTCGGGAATACAGAAGGTGTGTTCACGTGTATCTGTGACTACCAAGTTCCTTGCTCAGGCTGCAGGGCTGTGGGAGGAGGCCTCCTCCACGGGCCACTGCAGTCACCACTGCTGAGGTTCTGGAAGTCACCCAGTACCCCAAGCAAAAGTAAGAACAACCTCTTCTTCCTCCTCCTCCGTTTCACTAGAATCCAAGAGACTTTTAAGTTTCATGTGCTAAAAATACTTTCCATTTTACTGTTCATAGCACCCCCCAACCAACACAGACAAACACAAAGGACAGATTGTGTACTAGGCCAGGCTTGTCTGGTTGACATTTCTCCCCCTTAGACAAACCTTTTCCCTGGGGGTTCCTAGTAGGCACACCCACCAGGGTGTCAGGCCCTTGCCTGACCCAACTGTGGTCAGGAGCAGGACACAGCTCAGGCCAAAGCTGAGCCAACCTGCCCCAGACCTTTCCTCTCCACCAGCTGGGCAGCCACATAGAAATTAAATCCACAGCCACCAGACCCCCACAGAACCAGACCCAAAGAAGCAAGCATGGGGTCAGAGGGCTAGCTTCTTGGGCTGCAGCTGAGAAGCAAGTCTAGCTCTCAGAGAAAAGTGCCCTCAGTACAGAATATATTTTAAAAACAAGACAAGGGTGTTTTTAACAAAGACAAACGGATTAGAAACAAAATGCAAGACTCCCTGCTCTGCACCATTGCCCAGAAGAGCTTCAGAAGAATGATATTCAAATCCTTTCACTCTCGGCATTTGTTCACCAGACACATTCTGATTGTCAGGTACCTTTCACCAGAGTGACTCTGAGCAGCCAGAGCCAGGAGTGTTCATGAAACCCAAAGGGTCTCTTCAGGGACCAGACCCCTGTCACCCACCTTATCACTCTGGAGCAAGGGATATCTTACAACTGCAAAGCTCATCTTGGGGACAGTGCAAACACATCAGTGACAAACCTTTCACAACCACTTGCAGTCTTAGAAATAAGCCCTTCCCACCAATACCCAGGTCACAAATCATGGGGCCACAGCCCCATGTATGACAGATAGCCACAACATCATTTATTTCTGTAACTGCATGCTACAGTACTTTTCCCCCGTAATTACTATTTGAGTGTTGCCTGGAGGATGCTCCCGTGACTTTCTCCCTAACAATGCTTGCTTTCATTTTACTCATGCAGAGTTACAGCCTTTCTCCCTTCCCTCTACAGTGTCAGACATTGATGAGGCAGAAATAAAAATGTGGAGGGGAAAAAGAAGCTTGCTATTTTATTGTGCTTCTAATTCTATTTGTGCAATGTTTGGGGACGTTTTGCAATGTGTTATTTTTATCAGTCAATTATGTATGCAAAATTGAAGTGTATCCTTTTCGGGAATACAACAGAGTCTTGCCTAGTTTGTAGCTGTCAGTAGTGAAATATCCGATTGTATATACACTGTGGAAACAACATGGCCACGCTTAATAAGAGAGGAAAACTGCAAAACCTGTAGTCTTCGTTGAGGGTCCACCGAAAGTGAACACTGAGATCCAGCTGGTTTATTTGGGAGGTAATATCAGGAAGCACGCAACAGGGAAGGGAGATAAACCAGTAAAGGTAGGGCAGCTACCACTGTGGGCTCTGAGGCTACATCCCACGGGTTCCTTCTGGGAGGTGACGGGAGCACAACTCAGGTCATCCAAACACAAGACGGGGAAGCTGAAGCACTGGTCACCAACTCACGTCTTCCAGTAGTGAGAACTGGCCTAGGAGCCCCCACTTCCCATATTTTGGGGGTGCTCTTGTGGAAGGCAAGCTGACCTAGTGCCAGAGAAAGACCTTACGCATAGAAGAGAGATGCAGGTTTTGAGGTGGGAAGGTATAAGCATTCTGAAAACCTGCCCAGGTGAACTCAGGTGGGCCAAATGGATATAGGACAAAGCATCCTGCCATGACTCTCCCGGAAGGTACACAAAACTACCTGAGTGAACAGATTCATATTTCCCTGATTTGCGAACAATGCTTTTATATAATGCCTTAGTCAGCTCAGGCTGCTATAATAAAACGCCCCAGACCAGGTGGCTCAAACAACAGAAATGTGCTTTGCACAGTCCCAGAGGCTGGGAAGTCTNCTGAAAACCTGCACAGGTGAACTCAGGTGGGCCAAATGGGTATAGGACAAAGCATCCTGCCATGACTCTCCCGGAAGGTACACAAAACTACCTGAGTGAACAGATTCATATTTCCCTGATTTGCGAACAATGCTTTTATATAATGCCTTAGTCAGCTCAGGCTGCTATAATAAAACGCCCCAGACCAGGTGGCTCAAACAACAGAAATGTGCTTTGCACAGTCCCAGAGGCTGGGAAGTCTGAGATCAAGGTGCTGGCCAATTCAATTCCTGGTGAGAGCTATCTTCCTCATTTGCCTTCTTGGTGTGTCCTAACGAGCCTGGGGGAGCAATCATAAATCTCACTTGCGTGATCACTGATCCCATTTGTGAGGGCTCTGTCATTGTGACCTAATCATTTCCCAAAAGGCCCCACTTCTAAATTGGGGTTAGGGCTTGAATATATGAACGTGGGTGCGTGGAGACACACACATTTAGTCTGTAGCACATAAAGATGTCTATCCTTCACATATTAATAAATGCGATGCGTTTTTCCAATAAAAAAATCCTAATCATAAATTTCTTGGATCTCAACAGAATTATAAAATTAATCTGGAAGGAGGAATAATATGGACAAAAAAGGGGTCACACACTAAACCTGACAAGCTCAGGGGAGGCCTGCATGGTGGTCTTACAAACTCAGAGACTGAAAGTAACCATGGAGGTTGGTCTGAGCATGCGTGGTGGGCAGTCACGTCGTAGGCCCGTAGCTTCAATCTTCGCCTGAAGTGAACCCGTCTGTTGTCTTTTTGTGTCTAAGATAACATGCCTTTGGAATTTCAGAGTAAGTTTTTCCAGACCCTTCAGGGCACAACTGCCTGCCCCACAGCATGAGATCATGGAACTGCTTCCTTGCGGTCTTGTTCCCTGCATAGCATCTCCATGGGCTATAAATGTTCATTAACTACTCTGTACCCACCAACATGAAAGAAGTATGTGTTTCTCTATTTTGCCTTTTCATCCAATCCCAGAGATTTCCCCATCGGGCTTCCTCCTGCCTCCTTATTCAACCACTAAGGGATTTCGTGTCACCCTCCTCACACCTTCTCCTTTTACTCCAATGCAGCAACTTCCAACCCATGCGCCACAAGAGGTACACTGATGTGCCGCAAAAAAATTTAAAATACGTAACACCTGACTGTTTAGTCAGGGGCACTGACCTCTTTTCCTGTAGATTGTCGAAGTAAAAATGTCAGCACAACAACAGGCATTTGGTGTGAGTGAATCAAAATTATACCCGTTCTTTCGTCAGGTCGGCAAAAAGTGCTTTATTGGTGTGCCTCTCAGAATTTTAGTAATTAGTTTATGTGTGCCATAAAGTGAAAAAAGGTTGAAAATGGCTGTCTTAATGTATATAAAAAGCTCAACATCTGTCATTCTCCAGAGCATTTTCTCATTTTCCCATGGAGAGTTTGCTTCCCAGCAATTGTCCTCAGTTTGGTTCAAGTAAACTCAAAGAGGTTCCCTACAGGTTTGGACCTTTCTTACACAGACGGTAAGACTGTCCGATTCTGAAGCAAAGAGAGGATGCTGAGTGATATTTCTTCTACCAGGTGTTGAAGCACATGCTAACACTGGAACCTGTCTCATGGAGTGTTATTAACTTGGGTTTTAAAAAGCAGGAAAAAGCCCTGGCTGGTGTAGCTCAGTGGATTGAGCACGGGCCTGTGAACCAGATGATCGAGGTTCGATTCCCAGTCAGGGCACATGCCTGGGTTGCAGGACAATTCCCGGCAGGGGCCAGTTCCCAGCAGGGGATGCACGAGAAGCAACCATACATTGATGTCTCTCTTCCTCTCTCCTTCCCTTCCCTTCTAAAAATAAAAAAATAAAATAAAAAGCAGGAAAAGAAAACCCCTCCCCAGTAACACCCCCCTCCAGGCCCTCTCTGACAGGCCTTTTGCAGAATCGATGTAAAAAGAAAGGAGCTGCACATGCCAAGTGGGGGCTGAGGGTGGCAGCGGACTGTTCACCTGTGCGATATTATGATTCATAGGAAATGTATATTTGGTCATTCAGGTGACCAAAATATATGTCTCTCATATACTTGGTCTTCATCCATGGTTCCTGGCTCACAGCTCCCAAATTTCCTGTGGACAAGGGCTGTGGGAGCATCTTTCATGACAATACTTTGGTCTCTCGTCTTCAGTTCCTGAAGTCATTTCAGAGACATAAAGGTGAAGTGGGTGTCTCGTTATTCATAACAACCCCATTTCCATCACAGCTGGGTTTGTATTAATGAAGTGACTTTTAGAAAGCACCTAAAGATGGGAGCCGGTTGCTGAGGAAACCAACTATGAATAGAAGGCTGGAATTTTCAGTTCCACCCCCTAATTTCCAGGGAGGAAACTGGAGGTTGGTTCAGAGAGCTCCCGGGTTGGTGAAGGCATGGAGATTCGGGGAGAGTGACCTACCTGGAGAGAGCACAGACACTCCACAGCCTTTTCCCATACCTGGCCCTACGCATCTCTTTTATCTGGCTGTCCCTGAGTTACATCCATTTATAATGAACCGCTGACTCAATAAGTAACATCTTTCTGTGAGTTACCTGAGTCACTCTACCAAATCAATCAAATCCAGGAGGGGGTTAATGAAACCTCTGATCTATAGCAGTTGGTCAGAAGCACAGGTGACTGCCTGAGCTCACAGCTGGCATCTGAAGTGGGGGACAAGGTGGAAGCATAGTCTTGTGACTCTGAACCCTTAACCTGTGGAATCTGATATCAGAATTGAGTTGAATTATAGAACAGCCAGCTAGCATCGGAGCATTGCTTAATAGTGGCGGAAACCACACACACCTATGTTGAAATTGGGTGTTAAAGTCATTTTAGTCAATGACAGGAAAAGTTACTAATGTTGCAGAAACTTCCAGTTGAAATACAGGGTAGCTCCAGTTTCCAGAACAATGGAACAAGTCAGAAGCCAAGCCCAGGTGGGAGACAAAGGAATGCTGACAACATCGAACAGTTTATGCCATGGAACTTGTGGTACAGAATAAAGCAAGAGAAGAGCCCCCGTATGACAAAGGTTCTAGACGACACAAAACATCTGGCTGTGGTTGAGTGGGGAGCCGGGATACTTCACACGTAACTAGACACACAGAGAAAAGGGAAAATTCTGCTGGAGCCGGGGGGAAACTAGGAACAAGAGTAAAACAAAAGGCTGGAGGAGGTAATCACTCAGGACATCGTTCACAGGATTTACCTGGACATCTACCATCTGCAAAGCCCTGAGGCTCTTCTCCCTGAGATTTACAACCTAGTTAGAGGCTGACAGATAAATAATGAGGCTGGATGATATCAGCCAGTTACCGCCAGAGCAGGAGATAGATGGTTTGAGACAATATGGAAAGATTTCACAGAGGAGGACCCATCTGAGCTAGAACCCCACAGAAGAGAGGTAGGGTGAAGAGATTTGGGACTGAGGAAACAGCTGGAGTGGAGCCTCAACGTGGCAGTTAAAGAAAACACTAGTGGACCACAGGGCTGCAGCCCAGAAACATGGTCAGGGCCCTCTCACGGAACATTAAACCTTGGAGTCTAACTACAAAGGAAACATCAAAGAGTGGACAGCCATGAGCCACCCTGTGCTGTGGTAGCAGTGTATTCTCCTTAAATTCATGAGCACACACCTTTGGAGAGATTGTTCTTCACCCCTAAGAGGAGACCACTGAAACAAGCTGGCTGCCTTCTTCCTCTGTCTGCAGTGATTTCTGGTATGGTACCTCAAACTGCTGCAGCCACCGGACCCCAGCCTGGGCGGGCAGAGTGGAGAGAGGGAAGGAACGAGGTCTTTGAGAACATGAACATCCCATGGAAGGGACCCACCCTGAAGAGGCCCTTCATTGTTAGAGAGTTCCAAATAACCTCCCTTTTGCCTGCACTCTCCTCCAGCTACTGCCCAATACTCTCCTCCCCTCAGGGTAACACTCAGAACAGTTGTCTCTACTCCCTCACCTTTCATTCCCTCTTCAATTCACATCTGTCCCCATCACTTTGAGGCAGGAGGTAGAGTAGGAGATGAGGAAATTCTGAGACGCCTTGTGATTGGCCAGCATCCTGCTTACCCAGATATGCCTTCTAGCATCTAGCTAGAGAGCACACCTTCGCACCTTCGCTGTAGCTGTAGTTAACCTCTGTTTTTACCCCACTTAGTTATCATGATATTATAATAAATTAGCACTGCTGTTTGACCTAAAGAGGGCAATCAAAAGGGATTAGGGAGCAGAAGCTTAGAGGTTATAGAACCACTCTTGCATGTGCAGTAAAAAACCCATGAAATGAAACAAATGGACTCAGCAAAAGCCTGCCCCCTATAAAACCTGCATCTTTGCAGGGGAAGAGAACATTTTCTATTACCAAAGAACAGCCCACTTCTGCATCTTGGGAAGTGTACTTTTCTTTTCTCTTTTTTTTTCTTTTTTCTTTTAATATTTTATTTATTTATCTTCAGAGGGGGAGGGAAGGAGAGAGGAAGAGAAACATCAATGTATGGTTGCTTCTCATGCATCCCCTGCTGGGAACTGGCCTGCAACCCAGGCATGTGCCCTGACTGGGAATCGAACCACAATCGTGTGGTTTGCAGGCCCACGCTCAATCCACTGAGATACACCAGCCAGGGCTTGGAAGTGTACTTTTCTTAATTAGCATTGCATGCTTCACCTAACCCTGTTTGCATCGTCGTTCCATTCATTGTTTGGGATAACCAAGACCCTGGACTCTGTCTCCAACTGCAGCAACTCTATTGAAACTTCTCCCACCAAGTCCCATAACGACCCCCATGTCACCAAATCCAGTGAGCTCTTTCCTGGCTATACTTGGTCTCTCAACAATTGACTCCTACCTTCTCGAAACACTCTTCTCTCAGCTTCTGGAAACTTCTTGGTTTCCCTCCTACCTCACTGACCATCATTTCTCAGTCTCGCTTGCCAGTTGCTCTTCATCCAGTTCAAAGTGTAATTCAGCAGCACCCAGGAACCTGTTATAAATGGAGATTCTCAGACCCAGATCTACTCAGTCAGATCCTCTGGGGTGGGGCCCAGCAACCTGTGTTTTATCCAGTCCTTCAGGTGACACACGCTGAAGATTGGGAACTGCTTATCTGAAATGCTTAGCGTTCCTTGCAACTCAGTCCTGACCCAGTTTGTTGTGTTTTTTTCAATGAGGCATTGGTGGTATAGTGGTGAACACAGCTGCGTCCCAATATTTTTTTTCCTGACTACACTTTCTTCTTTGATATTCTTGTCCAAGGCCATGACTTTGAAAACCTTCTACATGTTGTGCACTGACACTTCTAAATGCACATCTTTAGCACCAACCCACCCTCCTCCCACACCTTCCACACTGAGTTCCAGGATGCCCAGGGCCACCCATCGGGGGTTACACAGACATCTCTAACTCAACGTGTCCAAAGTGGAAGGAACTTCTCTAAAAGTTGCTCCCTCTAAAACTTGGTCTGCCTCCATTCTTGGCCATTTTAGAACGCACTCCCCCTACCACCACCCCAGATCAGCCACCATGTTCTGTCCCCTGCACCACTGCAAAAGCCACCCATCAGGTCCTGCTTCCTCTTTAACCATATAACCCCCAGAGTGGTCTGCAAGCCAGGTCACATCACTCCCCTGCTTAAAGCTTCAAGAGCTTCCTATTACATTTAATTAAAATCTACACTCCTTGTCATGGACTGTTAGGACCTCATGACCTAGTCACTTTCACTGTAGCTTCCTATATTCCCTCTGATATCTGAGGGTCATAGACTGCCCTATCTGATTCATATTAGGTGCTCAATAAATTATTTTTTGAATAAAATGATTCTCCTTTTGTAAGATAAATTTAGAATGTGACTTCTTTAGCTTCTCCATATTGGCTGAGGAGGTACTAAATAATGTTGACAAATAACTTTGAGCCAGGAGACAGATGGTACAATGGGAGTCTTCCAAAGAATGACGTGATGCCCTGACTGGTGTGGCTCAGTGGGTTGGGTGTCGTTCGTCAAACTGAAAGGTCACCGGTTCTATTCCTGGTCAGGGCACATGCCTGGGCTGTAGGCAAGGACCACGGTTGGGGCCCTGCTAGAGGCAACCAACAGATGTTTCTCTCGCACATGGATGTTTCTTTCTCTAAAAATAAATAAATAAATAAAATCTTTGAACAAAATAAGAATGACTTGATGGTGTTGTGAAGTTCAGCATAGCAGGGGCCCCCAAGGCCATCAGATAGGCCCCAGAGGACAAACCCCCAGCCCGACGCCAGTAGTCCAGAAAACGGCCTTCCTTGTTTATTCCGGGATACGGTGATTGTGGTGAAAAGAGAGGCACTTGTAAATACGGTTGGGATGAGGGATGATGTAAGGACACTTGCAAAAGCTTCCTCTTGCCAGGCTGCCCACCCTGACACTGTCCATAAGGTCAAGGAAAGCCCCTAAGAATCTACAGGCCAGACCATTGACCCTAATTTGGCAGTTTTTAAAAACTGGCCACAAATTCGCCCTGACCAGTGTGGCTCAGTTGGCTGGGCATCATCCTGCAAAGTGAAAAGTCACAGGGTCGATTCCTGGTCCGGGCACATGTCTGAGAGGCGGGCCAGTCCATGGTCGGGCTGCATCTGAGAGGCCACAGATTGATGTTTCACCCCTCAGTCAGTCTGATCTGGCCACCTACTCCAGCTCCAGGCTCAGATGCTACATGGCTCCCACTTCACCTCCCAATAAGCCATCTCTGAGGAAAGAAGGTAAGATTCTAAAAGTAATAAGCTCTCAACATAATCATTATGTAACACTAATGGCTAGAAAATAGGCCGGCATTGCTGCCCAATGCTCATTTCTAAGTGGCCACTATCCAGGTATCTGTTATTGCATCATCTCCCTCCAGTGGCCGTGCTGCGGGGCAGACCACGCATTTCGCCTTCCCAGGGCTCCATCCACATTCATAAATATGACCCACAGCTGTTTCCCTCACTCTGTACATTCTCCTGGCTGGGGAGAATCCCAGCCTCACCACTTGTCACCTCCCACTTGAGTGATGGCTCCAGGACACAAATACTTAATCCACATACCATTTCCCATGGGTGTCTTGATATCCTCAAATCTCTTTTCTTACAAGATTGTTGGAACCTTTTGCCTTTCATGAGAAACAAGCCGTCTCTTTTTTCCTAAGGCAGTACTGGTTTATGCCCTTTGACTTGGTTTTGCTACCCCTTTCGTGCTCAAAAGCACCCCAACCTGGATAACAATTTATATGGTCCCTCAAACCCCACCACCCGTCCCATCACTTCGTCCCTGTCCATCCTTTACATGAGACTAAACTCTAATTCCTTAGCAGGAATAATGAGCAAGAATACACCATTCTGTAATGTACGGAATGGACTTGTCAAGCAGAGTGCCATTTTTCTAATTCGTGAATATAATAATCTAAATCACCTCTTTTGCATAAGGACCAGAAACTGAATAAATGAAAGAACAGGGGATGGCTACAGTCCTTCGTAGACTGTTGATTTTAATGATTTTAATGGGGAAATTGATAAATATTCGACTCAATCCAGAGTAGCAAAATTTTTTTCCTCTTCAGAAATTGCTGGCGACCAAAGTTCCAGAAATTGCTTTCTCATTCCTTACCGTTCTAGTTTCTCGAGTATTCCCTTATGCAACAGGGGAGTTAGGTCTTTCGGCGGAATATCCCTTTAATGATGATTTTTACAGTCAATGAGCCAGGTCAGGGAGTGATGACACGGGGAGAGGTATCAGCTGACATAAACATTTAAGCGAATCTCAACTCATTCTCCCCGCCCCCCCCCCCCCCCCCCGNCGGTGACTCAGATACCCGGTCCCAGATAGGTGGAGAAGCACCTTCCTGGGGCAGGGTGTGCGCGAGGCCGCCTGGTGATTGGTCCGCGCGCGCGCGGACCTCCTCCGGGGCCCCCGCCCCTTCTCCCTGCCCCCGGCGCCTCCTCCTCGTCCCCGCGCCTCGCCGGCTCTCCGCGTCAGTCGCTCACATCCGCGGCGTTGCGAGCTTCTTCGAACGAGGCAGGTAAACAGCCTTGTCGCCCTTTGAGCAACTAGCACGGGTCCGGGGCGGGGGTCCGGACTGCTGGGGTGCGCGGGCGCGCGGCGGAGTCTGAGAGTGAGACCCCGGCACCCGGAGGCAGACCTTGACAGTCGGAAGGGGTCTTCGCGGCGGAATCTGGGTGCGGCGGGTCTGCGGGTGTGCGCTTTGGCCTCCGATGACGCAGCTGGGCTGTGCCTTTCTGGCTGGAGAAGCTCCTCTTATTTGGAATGGGGCGGGATTGAGGGGGGAGAGCTGGCGGAGCCCGCTCGGGAGGGGTGTTGGTGGTTCGGGGGAGTCTGACCGCTCCCGCCACCCCCCGCACACCCAGGTGCGTGTCCGCCGCGGGAGCGGGATGGGGAGTCTCGGGGCTAGAGGGGCTGTGGGCGGGGGGAATGGGGGCGATCACCCCGCGCTAACGTGGCCGGGGAACCTGAAGGGGAGCCGCAGCGGGCTTCGCTGGGGCGCTGCGCGAGGAGAACAAGGGAGAGGCGCTGGGGGCCGCGGGACTCCAGGCTCAGCGCCTGTCGGTCGCTCCGGAGAGCCATCGAGTAGAGGCCGGGACCCGGTAAGGGGCGCCCCTTGGCCAGACCCCGCACTTCCAGATGCTCAGGGGGTGTGCGGAGTGGGGGAAGGGGCACCCTGGAGCCTCTGAGCTGTTCGGAAGAGGCGGCCCCGCCCGCCCTGCTTCAAGCCAGGATGGTCCCTGGGGAGGCCGCGGCCCAGAGGGCTCTGGCAACCGCCAGACTGCCTGCACAGGCCCTGGGGCCTCAGCGGGGAGGGGTCTTGGGGCGTCCCCGCCCCTTCATTCGCGGACCCGGGAGGTCCAGGCCGTCGGGCCACAGCGTCTCCTGCGCGCCCCAGGTGTGGCAGACCCGCAGTCTTCGCTTTTCACTTCTTTCCTGTTCCTCTGAAAGGAGAGAACTCGATTATCTGGGGGGCTCCGAGGAAGGGGATCTGGGCCGGGAAGCCCCCTCTAGGGGAACCATTCTTCTCCATCCGTGCTGGAGGTGCCTTCACGTTTGTTTATTGAACAGTGGAGAGAAAGATGACATTACTGTCTTTCTGTTGTTTTTTTCCATTTACTCTTTGCGGTAGCTACAGCAAACAGATTATTTTCATTGTAAAGCTACTGCCGTCACATCTGCCCTAACCATCCTAAAGCCACTGCTTTCTATTTTTTCGTTTCCTCATTTCCAGCTTCATAACACAACACAATGCAAGTTCACTGTCCAGACCAAGGTTATCCTCCTTGTATCTGAGGTTTCCCTTTCATTGAGAAAGGCCTAGGTAAATAGGATTAAATATTTTTACAAATCAAATTATCAGAAAAAGTGGAAACAGAAAACTGAATGAAAATGTCAGACTTCTGAAAAAATTAACTCACTCGGATTTGGAGGAAAAAAATCAGTGAAAAGGAACATTTTTACCTACACAGACACTGAGGAGCTCTTACAATGAAGAACTAAACTGGAAAAGGAAAGAAAGCAGAGCTATGGTGTGATCTGTGTATTATTCGTACCTAACACAACTTTTTCATACTTGTGAAAGGAAAATGTCAAGATTATAATAGATAAATGGTGAAATGATGAGTCATTTACAGAATAAAGTACAAATTAAAGCAAGTCTGGATTATCATTTTACATCTGTAAACAGCGACAATAACAGTAACAGCAACCCCTAAAATTTGCATAATCCAGTTGTCTGGGAAGGTGCTAGGGCTTTGGGATTAGCAAGATACCTCTTCAACTAATTTCATTACCTTGGACCGGTTACCTAGTTTCCTCATCCTTTTGTCCATTCATAAAATAAGGAAATGACACCTACTTCCAGAATTTGTTGAAGACTAACTTGAACCATCTATGTAAAATTGACCATTGGGCCCTGGCTGGTGTAGCTCAGTGGATTGAGCCTGGGCCTGTGAAGCAAAGGGTCGGTTGCCGGTTCAATTCCCAGTCAGGGCACATGCCTGGGTTGCAGGCCAGGTCCCCAGTGGGGGACACATGAGAGGCAACCACACATTGATGTTTCTCTCCCTCTCTCCTTCCTGTCCCCTCTCTCTAAAAATAAATATTTTTTTAAAATTTGATCATTGGTATATATACCAATGTATTTTTTTTCCTAGTCACCCCCTACGGGGCATGTTGTGCAGTGGGGAATCAGTACAGACTTTTTGTAAAGCAGTCAGGCCACGCATTAGGAGGTTAAAAGCCGTGACCCAGAAATCTCATTCATGGGAGTCAACTTGCAGTGGAAGAACCAAACAAGAAAAAAACAAACAAACAAAAAGAGGTTTATACAGGCACATATTTGGGGCAGAATGCCCTAAAATTAGAACCAACTGGGAAACAACCCGAATGTATAACAGCAGAGCAGTAGCTAAGAAATCAGGGCAAATTAACTGAAAGGACCTTATGTAATCATTGAAAGTCACGGTTTAGAGCCTGCGATACAGAGGGAGAAAAAGACAGGTCCAAATGCCGGTTACAAAATTGTGTCTGCTTACTCATAATCAATGCATATGTGACAAATCTGAAAGGAAAAGCAAAACCAAGAAAGTTTTAGTAGAAATTATAGGTGATTTTAATTTTCTTTTTGTTGATGCATTACTCTTCTAAATAATGTCATTTTTTAAGTGAGATAGACTCGGTTTGAAAGAGAGCAAGCTCAATGTCACGCTTGCTTTTTTAGTTGACCTCCTTGCTTTTTTCAAATATTTCCTATTTTGTTCTGGAATAGATTTATTAGTGGCTTAGAAACTTATACATGAAGCTTTTGTTTTAAGGAATCCTATCTTAGATTTATTTATCAAGTCTAGTTTTTTTTTTTCTTTTTGTTTTTAAGGACTCCTGAGTGTATTTGAAGACTGAACAATTTCAGCCAAGCCAAAGCGTCATCTTCCTGGAGGTACAAACCCAGCTTAGCTGAGCCACAGCAGAGGTATGTACCCTCTGGGATCTCTTCGGTCTTGTGATGGTTGAAAATCCCCAATTGTCTCAGAAAGTACGGTCTGGAGAGGCTGT
Source organism: Sturnira hondurensis (assembly GCF_014824575.4). Taxonomy (NCBI): domain Eukaryota; kingdom Metazoa; phylum Chordata; class Mammalia; order Chiroptera; family Phyllostomidae; genus Sturnira; species Sturnira hondurensis. Next base: position 6,591,207 of record NW_028080032.1, on the reverse strand, counting down.
GATCACAAACGCCTGGTCTGGAGGCCTATATGTGTACCTCACACCTATAGCATCATCCTTTTTAGAAAACTCAAAACTGATTTTGCAGGGGAAGGGCCACAGTTTTCTCTAGAATCATGCTGCACTGTATAACAAAGCAACCATTTAAAAATATAATGAAATATTAACACGGAAGGTGACTTTCAACCAACTGAAGAAGGTGTTAATGAGAAGAAGGTTTTCTAAGCTGCAGTTTTAACTTACCTATTCCATTCTCCCTTTTCATATCTTATTTCCTCTTCCAAGGCAACCATATCAGCTGTGAACGGCCACATATAAAACATTCAGAACATGCCTGTGTCTAATGAGGTGTTGGCTGCAGCATTATAGCTGGTCCTTGAGTGAATAGTGTGTGTAGCTGTTCTTACAGTGGGAGGATTGTTTTCTCAATTTGCTCATCTTTTTTCTCCTTGTATTCTACTAATTACTCTCATAGTATTGTGTGATCACATCAAGGGAGGTATGTGTGCCCTTTTAGGAAAAGCATTAGAATGTTGTTAACTGTTGGGCCTCTGAGGACCGAGCTCTGAAGCCTGGGTAGGAGCGCAATTCCCTGGGAAGTTTTTAAATAAATTCCCAAATCCCATCACTAGACACTCCCAGGCTGCTGTCTGGGAGGGGCTCCAGCACCGCCGCTTCTGAAAAACTCTAAATAATTCTGGGGTTTGATCAGGTTGGGGGCCCTTCCTCCTGTTCCGCCCAGAACGGGGCCTCAGAGTAGCAGTGAAAACCCATCACCCCAGATTTTGTATACCTTGTGTCAAATTCTGTTTAGGGCCATGACCTTAAAAAATAAATTCAGTAGTTCTTTCTTATTCGCTGTGGTTGTGCTTTCTGCAGTTTCGGTTACCTGTGGTCAACCTCAGTCTGAAAATATTAAGTGGAAAGTTCCAGACATAAACAGTACCTAAGTTTTCAATTGACGCCATTCTGAGCACCTCATTTCATCCCACCATGTGGGCATTGCATGAGCCCCCATCACAAGGGTTAATACAGGACGAAAAGGTATTTTGAGAGGAGGGACCACATTCATATAACTTTTACTGCAATATATTATAATTGTTCTATTTTGTTATTAGATGTTAATCTCTTACTGTGCCTAATTTATAAATTAAACTTTACCATAGGTATGTATGTATAGAAAAAAGTAGTATATATAGTGTTCGGTACTACCCATGGCTTAAGGCATCCACCAGGGGTCTGGGAATGTATCCCTCATGGATAAGGGGGGACTGCTGCACCTGCAAATGAGTTCTGCTTAGCTCAGGAAATTTCCCCAGGGAGGTGGGGAGTTTAGGGGCTGTTTGGTGCCACGTCCCAATTTAGGTTTCCAGTTGTAACTTGTTCTGAGTATCAGAAATTTAGCCCCTGGCATACAACCATCGGGCAAGTTTCTACCAGCTCTGACTCAGTCCCCGCGTATACATGGGAACAGTGTGATTAGGGTAATTTATGGACCTTTTTTGTACCTTCTGTATTTCCACTGCTCTCCCATTCTGCTCATTTGCCAATGCCACCCAGTCTTATTTATTGTAGCTTTATCGTGCATTCTAACACCTGGCATGCCCACTGTGCCCTAGATTTTCTTCCTGTTCAAGTTTCTTCAGTCTTAACTTTGAGTGTTATTTCCTCATGTTCTTTGAAATCCCCTTTGAATCCTGACTAAACTTGTGTGGACTTGATGGATTATTTGGAAATGAATAGGTATCTTGTAACGTTGGTTTTCCCAACCAAAGATGTTGTACATCTTTCTCTTTTTTCCAGTCTTCCTTTATGTCCCTCATTAAAATTTTATTACATCCCTCATATAAGTACTACTTATTTTTAGATTAATTTCTAGATATTTTTAATTTTTATTGCCATATGAGTAGAATGATTTTCCCATGCTAAATCTTCTAACTAATTCTGATTAATTTGGGGACTGTTTGGTTATATATTGGTTTCAAAAACTGCCTAGTGAGCTCACGTATGTACTGTGAGGGGTTTTTGGCCGACGTTCCAGGTAGAAAGTCGTGCCTGGTTAGAATTCCATAACTATAATAAAATGATTGCTTGCATTCTTGTCTTGTTGACTAGATTAATGAGACACCCGTCCTTTTTAAATTAAGATAGGGTGGCTTAGACATTTGTGGTAGAGATTTTGGATGAAGAGGGACTGCCTTCTAATTCTGTAGAAATGATCTTAACAGCTTCAACCTAAAAAACCAGAAATGGATGTTGATTTTCATTGAAAACTTTTCAACATCTGCAGAGAATCTTATCTTTTCCCTTAACCTGTTCATAGATTTCCCCATTTGAACCACCCTGTATCCCTTACATAAGCCTTATTGGTCACAGTATATTCTTCTTTGACTAAAATGTTGAAATCAGTTTGGTAGTATTTTCTTTTAGGTTTTGACACCCGTATTTCTGGAGGCTGGGGGACTAAGAGCAAGAGCCCTACACTCGAAATACTAGGGCTTTAATCTTGACCTTTACCCCCTCGGCTGTCAACAGGTGAAGATGCCCAAATGCGTATCTACACTAAGGTCCAGGTTCCTTCAACAATTGCCTGAATTGGTACGCCCGCAGTGTCTCACAGATGTAGCAAAGTTAAATGTGTCCAAGCCTTTAAACCTCTTGGCTCTCTCTCCCTAGCCTGGCCCCCCAGCAGTTTCCCCCACTTTGGTAGGGGGCACTGCCACCATGGGCCTGGTCACAGAAGCCCCAAACCTGGCTAACTCGCACTCCTCTGTCCACTCTGTCAGCAAGTCTTAATTGGTTCTTTCTGCAAAATACACGTCTGCAGAATCACTTATCCGCAGCTCCCCAGCAGTCTTGGCACCATTCCAGGCCACACCGCTGTCTTCCCTCAATTGTGTCCTAAGTGGTCTCACCATTTCCTTGCTTGGCCCTGATTTTCATCTTTACACAACAATCAGGGTAACCTTTTTTTAAAAATAGCCCTAATAGGTTACTTTCCTAAGGCCCTTTAATGGTTCCCCACTGCATTCTGAATGAAATGGAAACTGTCGCACTCGAGGCCCTGTGAGCTGGCCCTCACCCACCCCAGCCCCTACCGGCCACCTGCCCTCTGTCTCATCGGCTCCGGGTACATCTGCTTTCTGGTCCTTGAACCACTAAGCTAGTATCTGATGCACCGCTCTGCCCTCAGCTCCTCAGTGCTACGACCCGAGAAAACACTGAAGACATATTTTTTTAATGAATCGATAAGTAATTATATGTCATTTTTGACATTTTTTTCTTTATTTTTTGACACATAAGAGTTCCTAGTTTCTTCATCCTCTCATGAAAACTCTGCCACCGCAGATGAAGTCACTGAAGCATCATCACTCCTCCTGTTGGCAGGTCTCCGGCTCGCTCTTCCCAGCACCGACCTTGGCCTTCGCAGTCCCCCTGACTTGCTTCCCTCGGCTCTGGCCTTCCTTCCCCTGTTTCCTTGAGGGCTTTGTCTTCTTCCCACACAGGCCGTGTCTTGTGAGTCTGTGTTTGGGTTCTTTTCCCTTTGCATAGCCCAAGGAATCACACCAAAGCCCATTGTCTTGCCACCACCCAAATGGGTTCTGAAACCGAACACAAAGGTGACACCTGGTGTGGCCCTACACTTTTCGGCTGTTTTTCCCGAATTCCCACCTTGGGTGCTGTTGCCTTCCCAGGGTGAGGACGTCAGTGACCGTTTGTTTCCGCTGCAGTGGTGTCTGTTGGTCACGGACTTCCTGGTGCGGGTGGTTCCGGTGTCGTTCATGATGGTGGCCGGTCTTCAAGCAGACAGGGAGGAAAATAGCTTCATTTTTTCTGTGGTCATTGATCAATTCAAGTGTTCTCTGTCTTTAAAATTTGGCACATAGTACTTACTCCATAAATATTTGTTGAATGAGTTCATTCTAAAGTCAATATTTGTAATTTATATTTTAATAGAAAGACAGTCCATCTCACACAGATTTTTAATTCATAAAACAAAGTTGTGTACAGTAAGTTGTAACCAAGGATATGTCAGCTGACCTTTTTGAATCTTGGTGGAGTAAGAGGTTTGAATTAAATACTATAAGGTCTTCCTTATTTTATCACAAACAGAAAGAGATTCACCAAGTCTCGTTTAAGTTTTGGGTCCCTCTTGTCCTTAGAAATGATTCTCTACTTTAAAATGTAGTTGTTATTTTTAAGGCTTTTCATAATTAAATGTTGCTTTTGTTCTGAATTGATTTTAAAATGATCTAGTCTTAATAGATTCTATGAATGTATAAATAGTGTGAACATAATAAAATATAGAGTAGTCTATTCTATCCAGCTTCACTCAGTAATCAGTTTTAAAGTACTAATTAGCAGCATATGCCATGGCTCTCGTTCCCCGCTGCCTGTATCTCTAGTCCACAGTCATCCTTCAACTCTAGACTCACCACGCTGCCTACTGGTATCTCTTGCCCCACACATAGCTTGATAACAGCAGCGCCAAAGCCAAACCCCTCATTAATCCTCCTCCAGACCTGTTCCACCTTCTGCACTCTGTCCACACAGCTGCCCAGTGCAGAAAACTCAGTTCTTCCCATCTCTCACCTTCCACGTCAAACACCAAGCCCTCCAGAAGGAAGCTACCTTCTAAATCAAATCATCTGTTACTCTTCATTCCCTGGTCAGGGCCATCACCTTCTTCTCCCTTGATCACTGTAGTGCCCTTCTGACTAGTTTCTGTACTTCCAGCCATACACCCACAAAATCTCCAATCCATTCTCCGCAATGTTCTTTCTGAAAGAAAACCCCAAACTTTTCAGTGACTGCCCACTGCCTTCAGGATCAAGTTCAGACTACTCGACATGCCTTGTAATTAGGCTGACCCTGTAACTTAACCTCTAAACTGGGACACTCTTGAGAATAAAAGGGGTGTTATTAATATCAGCACAGGAACAACAGATGTAAACCCTCCCGGGCAGTCAGGATGCTGCTCCCCTTGTTCAGGCGGCCCTTCATTGCGTGACCTCCACCTGCCTCTCCCCCGCACATTGGAGCTTCACTTCCATGAAACCCGCTGTGGTCCCCACACCTGCCAATCCTCACTTCCTCTCATCCACCTTCTGTGTCTGGCCCTCTGAGGACCCAGTTCCTCTCCGTGCCTCCTCTACCACGTGGTGCCATCACCTGCTCATCTGTCTAGTTGAGCTTACTGAGCTGTAACTCTTACAACCTTGAACAAGGCACGATCCGTGCTAGACTCAGTGTTCTCAGTGTTACTCCTCTTGCAGCCTCTGTTTCTTGCTCGACCATTTCAGGTAACATGTCCATTCGTGGCTGGCTCATGAAGCAAATGTTTATTTAACTGAGTTGAAGATAGTAGACAGTTGGCCATTTCAGAAAAGAGTGTTTTGTAAGTTTATAAACATGGTTCACTGTAGATAGCTGTTTGTTAGCTTGGTTATTTCTTATACTTTATCATAGATGTTTTGATGCTTGTTCATTCAGCATTTATTTTGCAAGTCTATGAGTTGGCCACTGCATCTAGGCACCAGGGATACTGCTGTGCATGAAATGAGACTCTGTCCTGGAGATGAACGATAAGCAAACAGTGAATAATAGATGTCAAGTAACATCCTCCTGGCTGGGTAAGGGAATAGGCAGAGTGCTGATTTATGTAGAGTGGGGTGGACCCCCTGTTGAGGTGATGTCACAGCAGACTGGAGCCATTTGAGGAACTGGAGGAAGAGCCTTCCAGGCCCTGGAAGCAGCAGGGACAAAGGTCCCGAGGTAGGAGAGGGTTGCCAGGTGTGAGAAGCAGTGGGAAGGTCATATGGGGCCTACCTGGCAGGGTCAGGGTTTGGGGTTTTATCCTGAGTTTGAAGGAGTGGCATGGTGGGGCCTGACGATGGGAAGGCCCTCTCAGGCTGCTGTGTGGGGCACACAGTGGCCGGAAGCAGGGAGGCTGGGTGGAGGCTGTGGAAAGACTCCAGCTGACTGGAGTCAGAAGAGATGGGGAAGACTTCCACGAGGATGGGAGGGCTGGGAAATGTGACAGGTTTCAGGTTTAGGGTTTGTTTTCAAGATAGACTGATACGATATGCTGACAGAATCAATGTGTGCTGTGAGAAAGAGAAAATTCAAGACTAGCTCCAGGGTGTTGGCTGGGTTTGGCTCTTTTGAGTGAATGAAATAGTTGTGGACACAGAACCCCTTTAGCGTAGGAGGTATTGACTGAGGGTGATAATCCCCTAGTTGAGTTCCCTGGGGTGTTTGCGCAGAAGGGTGAGCAGTGTGGAGGCCAGGAGCTGGGCGCCTTGAGCGAGTGGAAAGTAGACCAGACAAGGGGCCTGCAGAAGACTGACCACAGGGAGATGCCGGTGCAAGAGTGAGGCCGGTGCAAGAGTGAGGCCGGTCTGCGGATCCCAGCACCCTGCCCCTCCGACCCCTCCCCAAGGGAGCCTCCAAAACTCCTAAATTGGCATGATCTGATCTGTTTAACGTGGCTTGTAACTTTCAAACGTACTTTTGTTTGCTTATGGCCACTAAGACATTTCAATGATAGTAAAAACATAAACAAGGATGTTAATACATTGATTTGTTTCATCCTTCTTTTTCTTCAGAATATTATCCAATTTAGTCTTTAGCTCTGAAGGTTATATAAAATAATTTTCCAGTATTTGCTGCCACTTTTATTTGGAGATACACAGTGCTGGGGAAAAGATTAACATCAGCATTACAGCATATGCCATTTTTGGTGTTACGGCACCTAATGATAATTTAGAGCATATGGTTTCACTTGGAGTAGAAGCTGTTGGAGAATCATTCTACCGTGTGCGTTTGAGCTCTGCCTGGGCACCTGATCATGCAGGATAAGTGAGATCTTTAGTCTGAAGTGAGATTTTTAATTGGATGAATGACTATACATTCTGCAAAGGGGCATAAATTATCATCGAGGACATTTGGGTTGTTTGTTTTTTCCTAAGCCCTTTTATATAAGATGTGTTTCTTTTGTGCCAAAAATTAGAAGACAGTGAGTCACTCATAAGCCATTACATGCAGAACTGAAACGCACTCAGTCAGTCAGTGGCTGCAAACCATAGGAACACAGCCATCCTTCCCCACTTCAAGCAGCTCCATCCGTCTGTTCATCTATAACGAGAAAGATTAATTTACAAGTGGGCTTGCAAAATGCAACATGGTTTTTGTTTAAAAAAATTCTATTCCTTTGAGGAAATTCTTGCTGGCACTCGTATGTTCAGGGGATATTCATTCCTTCACTTAACTAGTAGGTACTGTGTCCCTTCTCTGTGCCAGGCACGCCCTAGCCCCTAAAGAAATAGCAGCAAACAAGAGACTTCTTTCCTTCTTCCATCCTCACAGAGGAAAGGCAGGAACCAACTATTTGCAAAGGTATTTCATTACAGCAACACCCACCTGGGAGTCTTCTAACTAGACATTAGACTCACAAGACTTCCACAGATGCCACACCAGGGTCATTGTGGTCCACCCAGCAGCTGGTGACATGTCTCCAGCCCCAGGCCCCACAGTGACTGCTCAGGTTTAAGGGCATGAGATTCATGCTAGTGGGTAAAAGGTTCCCCTTGGCGTAGAAGTCCCAGGCCCCACACGAGCCAGTGTCCCTTATAACAGCCTGATGGGCACAGCTTCCAGGGTCCCCGCACGAATGTGCCAGGTACAAGGATCACTGGTCTAAAGTCCAAACTGATGGCAAACCCACCAAATGTTTGTAGGTTTCCCAGTCTGGTTGCAATTTATAAGCCAGGTTATTTTTACCATAAGCAATGTTGCTGGCATTGCACCTTTATCAAGTTTCCAGGAAACAGCCAGAGATTGTCCTAAGGTCAGTTTGTCCTTAGTGAAGAAGCATTGTGTTAACCCTTTACTGAACAGCTACTTCTGTCGTAAGTGTTGCCAAGGAGAAGTGCAGAGTGAAGAGCGGTTTTGACCGAGGTGCTGATGCTACTGCTCTGCATTCATTTGTTATGCAGCAAAAGTTAAGTGGATTCAACACTGTACTCTGAGACCCTCTTCATTTTGCAGATAAGTCATCATGGTGAAAAGCCATGTAGGCGGCTGGATCCTGGTTCTCTTTGTGGCCGCATGGAGTGACGTGGGCCTCTGCAAGAAGCGACCGAAGCCTGGAGGAGGAGGCAGCAGTGGAGGCAGCCGATACCCGGGGCAGGGAAGTCCTGGAGGCAACCGCTACCCACCCCAGGGTGGTGGTGGCTGGGGTCAGCCCCACGGTGGTGGCTGGGGTCAGCCCCATGGTGGCGGCTGGGGTCAGCCCCACGGTGGTGGCTGGGGTCAGCCCCATGGTGGTGGCGGCTGGGGACAGCCCCATGGTGGCGGAGGCTGGGGACAGCCCTATGGTGGGAAACCCAGTAAGCCGAAAACCAACATGAAGCATGTGGCAGGAGCCGCGGCAGCGGGGGCTGTGGTGGGGGGCCTGGGCGGCTACATGCTGGGGAGTGCTATGAGCAGGCCCCTCGTACATTTTGGCAATGACTATGAGGACCGTTACTATCGTGAAAACATGAACCGTTTCCCCAACCAAGTGTACTACAGGCCTGTGGATCAATACAGCAACCAGAACAACTTCGTGCGTGACTGCGTCAACATCACAGTCAAGGAGCACACAGTCACCACCACCACCAAGGGGGAGAACTTCACCTCGACTGACGTCAAGATAATGGAGCGTGTGGTGGAGGAGATGTGCACCATCCAGTACCAGAAAGAGTACCAGGCTTACCAGAGAGGGGCGAGCGTGGTCCTCTTCTCCTCCCCTCCTGTGATCCTCCTCCTCTCTTTCCTCATTTTCCTAATCGTGGGATGAGGGCAGCTTTCTCTCTCCACCATCCTCGTCCTTTACCAGGTTGGGGGAGGGGGTATCCACCTGCAGCTCTTTAGTGGCAGTGTCTCGTTCTCGCTTCTCCCTTTGTCACCATAGGCTAATCCCCTGGGCCCCGAAGCCACAGGGAAATGCAGAGCAGGCCTGGCAGGCTGAGTGGTCAAGCCCATTTGATTGGGTCCTTTGTGGGCCATTGCAAGTGCTGGGCTGGTAAGGGGGTAACAGCAAATCATCATTCCATGATCTAGGCTTATTTTTTCTCTCGTGCAACAGATCGAGACTAAATAATCCCCAGACAGTCTTCAAATGCCTTTGCCTACATACCCCTGGCTCTGCGAGAGCTCAGCACACTAACACTCCCTCGTAGTTAGCAGTGCTTTGTTAGCAATGTGGACACATTTTCTCATTCGTTTTAAGGAAACCTGACTGCATCTGTGTGTTTAAACAACATTTCTGCCAAATTTGGAAGGACACTCATTCACAAAACAAAACTAGGAATCCTCAGCTCTTGGGCCCGGGCTCAGCCTGCTGGAGAATGGGTGCCTGTGTCTGCAGAGAGCTGGGACAGTGTTTTGCATTTTGCAGCGCAGGCCACACAGCAGCTATTGCACCAAGCGTGAATATTCACGCAACGTTAGACCTCTGGGCAGAGGACGGTTTCACGGGGCATGGACATAACTGACAATATGAGAGGCGTCTGGGGCTACAGCTGTCCAACATTTGGGAGTGGTGCCCTCGGAGGGCACCTACACGGGGCACTCCTTTGTTTACTAACATAAACTGCAGATAACTAAAGCAGCTAAAAATTAGATTACGTTCTGGACACTAAGAACAAATCTCCTGTGTTCGTTTACCTGGAAACAAGAATGATTTTGACATTGGGTGAAACCAGATTTTAATATAGAGGAAGCTGCAGCTGCAAAAACACCACTATCAGAAGATTATGCAACGAAGAAAATGAGTAGTATACAGAGAAGCGCTTGCATTTCTTCATAGCTATCTCATAGTTGTCAAAAACCAGAATTAGGCTGAGTCCTTCGCCTCTGTCATTGGCTTTTGAATGGAAGAATAGGGATTCCAAAAAAAAAAAATGTTAGGCTGGAGATGACAGAAAAAATGATCTGTTCAGAGTAGAAAAAGAAATTCTGTTATTTAAATACAGTAAAATTACTCCTTGGATTGTTCAATATTGTCACCTAGCAGATCTCTGTTATTATTCTGCAATGTGATTGACTTGGACGTGTGCGGGTATTCCATGTAAAAAAACCCAACATATATCTATATATAGTGCACATGACAAATGAAATTTTGGTTAGAGCAGTTAATACCCGGGGTATCTGCTGCACCATCTGTTTTCGTAAGGTACTAAATGCGTAACACGTGGGAACCCCTTCTGTGTGGTCCTTTAGGCTTACAATGTGCACTGAATAGTTTTGTATAAGGATCCAAAGCGGTCTTTGAAATATGCATGTACTTTATATTTTCTATATTTGTAACTTTGCATGTACTTGTATAAAAAATTTGTAAATGTTTAATATCCGACTACAATTAAACAGGAGCTGAGATGAGCGTCCTCTGTGCAGTCTGCCGTTGTGGCCCCTGGAGCACGGCCCACGTCCTGCTGGAGCCCCCAGTCTGGAGGCCGCTGGGGTGCTTGGGGCGGCCCCTGACCCCTAACTGTCCTGGCAGATCTGCCCCTTTCTTCCCCCCCTCTCTCTAAAAACTAGCAGTAAACAAATACAGAGTCATCACGTTAAATTTTGTATTGAGCAAAAATACCAATTTTTCAGTCACCCTCACTTGACTTCAGGGAAACTTCCAGAACCCCATTTTCATTGCCCTCCTTGCTGATTATNCCGTTGTGGTCCCTCTAGCACGGCCCACCTCCTGCTGGAGCCCCCAGTCTGGAGGCCGCTGGGGTGCTTGGGGCGGCCCCTGACCCCTAACTGTCCTGGCAGATCTGCCCCTTTCTTCCCCCCCTCTCTCTAAAAACTAGCAGTAAACAAATACAGAGTCATCACGTTAAATTTTGTATTGAGCAAAAATACCAATTTTTCAGTCACCCTCACTTGACTTCAGGGAAACTTCCAGAACCCCATTTTCATTGCCCTCCTTGCTGAGTATACCATCTCCTAGTTTGTCAGGGCTGCCCGAGTTCCACAGACGGAGTGGCTTCAACAACAGACTATTATTTCCTCACTGGAGGCTGGAAGTCCGAGATCAGATACTGGCAGGATGGGTTTCTTCTGAGGCCTCTCTCTCCTCCCTTGTGTCTTCACACGGCCTCTTCCCTCCACGAGTCTCCACGTCCCAACCTGTTTGTAAGAACACCCCTCGTGTTGGATTAAGGCCCACCCTAACAACCTCATTCTAACTTTCACTCTTCGAGCCCTAATCTCCAAATACAGTCACTGAGGTAGCGGGGACTAGGACTGCAGCAAGAACTCGGAGGGGACACAATTCAGCCCATAGTACCGTCTTTCTAGAAATGGGGTGGGAGTGTCACTCCCAACACAGAGCAGAGACGCTCCTGGACTCTGTGCCTGGTGGGGAACCACGTTCACACTGCTAGGGTTCCCGTACAAAAAAAAATGCCACCTTCTGGATTACTTTGTGTCCTCAAAAGCCTAACCCACTGCCCGTCACTCCACGTAGGATTGTCAGGGGCGCCTGCCCCAGTGCCCATGGTGGAGCAAACAGAAATGCTTCCATTCTGGGTCCAGCACCTGAAATCCAGCCAGCACATCCCCTGGCTGGTGCAAAGTGAAGAGCATCTTGATCAAGCAAGTTTGTTTACTTTGGCTCCTACTTCGGAAGATCTAAAACCCTAAACCCAATAATGTGCCTCCTACACACACACACAGGCTGCAGGCACACCTGGCTTTGAGTTACACGGATTGAGTTCATTAACAAAGATGAGTGTTAGCTGTAATTTTGTGGGTGCTTCAGAAAGCTGGCGAGCTCCCATCCATTGCTGCCAAATTCTGAATGCTAGGCATGCCCATCACCCTGCTCACAGCAGCTGCCCACACATGGAATGTGTCCGCTCGGGTTTCTCTATGGCCCCAGCTCACCTTCCCAAAGCTCCAACTCCAACATACAAGGAAAGCCCCACAGATTTCAGACCCTCCCACCTGTGCCAGGTGGCCTTGCCCCTTGTCAAGACCCACAGACCAGACAAGAAACCCAACAAGGAAGGAGGCTGTATTTTCTTGGTCTAGCTAATGCCCTTCTTGCCATTCTCCTGCATGTCCGGATCTCCTTTTATTTTGCCCTCTGATGAATGAAAAAAAGAATGACTACATGCTCAGCCAAACCCAGATCCCCACCACACCCCATAAATTCTGTCAGGGATCATTTTTAGCCCTGAGAATTTTAGGAGCAAGATTTTTCACTGTCAGCCATGGAAGAGGCCCATTGTGACTGCGGCACTTCTGATATCCACCAGCTTCGGCTGCTACCTCCCACTGCACATGCTCGGAGTGAACTCAATAAACAAGGCCTGGCTGTTGGCTCTGTTCATCCAAGTTATGGAAAATGCCCATGAAAACCACCATCTGGACTTTGATATAGTCACCTGAAGAGTAACTAGACAATGGAAGTGGTTTGGGGTTTTTTTGTTTGTTTTGTTTTACTTCTAGAGAGAGGAAAAAGAGAAGGAGGGAAACATCAATGTGTGATTGCCTCTCACATACCCCCAGCCAGGGACCCAGCTCACAACCTAGGCACATGCCCTGACTGGGAATCAAACCCATGACCCTTTGGTTCACAGGCCAGCACTCAGTCCACTGAGCCACACCAGCCAGAGTGGGACAACAGAAGTGTTTTATTCAGCATTTCCCAGCATGCGATAATAAAACTGCAACTTCCAGTGGAAGAGCACATGTGTCCTCCAAGGTGAAGGGCGTAGACCAGACAGTATAATTTGATTATAAAGAGACTGGATGAAGTTCCAGTCCATGTCACAGCATAGAGGGACCTTAAAAATGTGATGCTAAGTGAAAGAAGGCAGACACAAAAAGGGAAACATTGGATGATTCACTTTAAATGGGATACCCAGATTAGGTCACACAGACAGGAAGTAGATTCGTGGTTGCCAGGAGCTGGAGAACAGTGGGGCAATGAGAAGTGACGGCTAATGGGCCTGTGGCTTTTTTCCAGAAATAAAGATACTGATAAAGATACTCTGGAGTCAGTGGTGATCAGTAAACAACATTATGAATATAATAAACATCACTGAATTGTACCCTTTGAAATGGTGACTCTCATGATATGTGAATTATATCTCAATGAAGCTTTTTTGTTTAAAGCACAGATGAACCTGCCTAATAATAGAAGTGATGAGAGGGTAGGGGAAGGTTTAGGCATTGTTTGAGATTTAGTTTGTTATAAAAACATTTCTACCCACTCGTTTTTCTCACAGGTGTTGAATGAATGAATGAATGACTGTCTTGGGAAATTGTTTCATGTACAGTTTTTTTGTGACAAGTCTAGTAGATTACAAATTACTCTCATATGGACTAGTTCAACAATTCTGTTCCACCTGGTGGAGACTTCACCCCTTGCCCCTAAGAAGGCATTTCTCCCCACTTCTTAGTCTGCCCAGCGGAGGAAGCTGCATCAGATCCTTCCCCANAACAGTGGGGCAGTGAGAAGTGACGGCTAATGGGCCTGTGGCTTTTTTCCAGAAATAAAGATACTGATAAAGATACTCTGGAGTTAGTGGTGATCAGTAAACAACATTATGAGTATAGTAAACATCACTGAATTGTACCCTTTGAAATGGTGAATCTCATGATATGTGAATTATATCTCAATGAAGCTTTTTTGTTTAAAGCGCAGATGAACCTGCCTAATAGAAGTGATGAGAGGGTAGGGGAAGGTTTAGGCATTGTTTGAGATTTAGTTTGTTATAAAAACATTTCTACCCACTCGTTTTTCTCACAGGTGTTGAATGAATGAATGAATGACTGTCTTGGGAAATTGTTTCATGTACAGTTTTTTTGTGACAAGTCTAGTAGATTACAAATTACTCTCATATGGACTAGTTCAACAATTCTGTTCCACCTGGTGGAGACTTCACCCCTTGCCCCTAAGAAGGCATTTCTCCCCACTTCTTAGTCTGCCCAGCGGAGGAAGCTGCATCAGATCCTTCCCCACCTCACAGCAGTCACCCAGATGAGTGAGGACATACCCTGGCCTGCTATGAGCAAAGTCTTCGTCAAGACCGGGCAGTACGAATGCCAAGCCTTGAAAATGGAAGCCTTCATTGGTGCCTCAGCTCCCGAACTGCCCATAATTACATTCCTGACTTACTCACCTTGACCTGCTTGCCCTGTTTTGAGGCCTCGCTGAATCCTTTAAGAACTGGACTCCCCAGGTGAATCACACTCGTGACGTTTGGGCTCTCCCTGCATTGGTTCTCCTTCCATCTGGTTCCCCCCCGCCCCCTACCCCCCGCCGGAGTTTATACCCAATCCTCCTTCCCTGTGTGTCAGCTCACACCTGTGTGCCACTTCCGCTGGAGGTCAGGCGATCAGAGAAGCTGGGACAGGGGCACTGATTCAAGTGTGGTTGGAAAATCCCCAGTGTTTCCATATGGCAGCTAAAGTGAAGGGGCAAGAGGACCAGGTCAGCCCTTGAAATCAGGGATGTTCGTGGTGGAAGTAGATGTGGTCTGTCAACAGCAACTAGTGACAAATGAATGAATTGCCTCCTGCTCCCGCCCCCCACCAGAATCGGGGATGATCTTTATCCAGGGCTGGAAAAGAGACTGCATTGTTCAGTAGTGTTAGCCCTTCCTCCCCGGCCACAAGCCCAGTTAGATGGAAAAGCTGGCAGGGCAGAAGTAGCTGTGAAAGAAATCCAGAACACCAAACACGTCGGCTGGCCCCCTCTCTTCTTTCCTCTCCATAAGCCTCTCAGTGGCAATCCAATCCTCCACTGGTGCACCCCCTGCCCAGCCTTACTTCCCACCAAGAACTGGCTTTATCATCTTCCTTCCAGGCAGTCGTCTCTGCAGACTGCCACCACCATGATTGCCACCTCTGCTTCCCTCTGACAACCCCTGCCTGGTACCTGCTGTTATACACACTGAGCCAAGGAGCTGCTGCACGGATCCCAAATATTAGCAGTTATAGCTTACTATCATCAATTCCCCAAGTCTAATTTTAGAAGGTATCTTAAAGCACATAATGAAACTCTACCTTATTGTCCTTAGTGGCAACCCTGAGATGCACCATTCCTTTTCTCATGCTCTTTCCTCCATGTGGAACGTTTTCCCTACCCCTTTTCCACCTGAAAAACTCTTATATATACATCAAGACCCAGCTGAAATTGCCTATCCCTGCCATGGACCCTTTTGTGAGTCCAGTGAGGACTATGGACCCTGTTCAGAGTAATGTTTTGTCTTGTTGTTGATTTCCCCCCCCAAAGAAACATTTATTTACCCACTGAATTCCAAGACATCTAATTTAGAAATCTGACATCTCAGCAATGACCCATGTTCACTGCCATGGGCTGATACATCCTGCACCGTTGGGGTACACAAGGGCAAGGCCAAAGGGTTACAAAAAATAAATCCATGACTCTTAATCATGACCAAAAACAAAACAGTTACAGGTACCAAAACTTTAGATGCATTGCATTGAAAAGAAGGTTGGTGCATGTCATAATTTAAAGAGGCAAAACAAGGCACTGCCGAAATCTCACATTAAGAGCGTATTAGAAAGCTGATGGAGAAGAGCAAGCCATCTCTTTATCAGCTTACCTTAACAGTTTTTCATTAGCTGGAGAAAGAGGTGGGAGGGGTGAATTCATTTTTGCATGCACAGGATGTATGCCTTAACAAAACACTAGGCTTGCTTTGAATGCATCATTGAAATATCATCGTAGCTTGTTTCAGCTAATTTTCTTTCTAAACTTCCCCATTGCTTCACCTGGATTTCACAAAGATCACCAGGCATAATACAATGCCTCATTCAGAGGGCAGTTGTGGGCACAATCTGAAAAGGGAGCTCCTTTGGCTCAAAGCAACCATCAGCCCAGCAGTGCCCATCAAGATCTATCTGAAGCTGCTTTCCAGGGGCACGGGAGCAGTTTTGGGTAGCTGTGCTGTCACTACTGAGAGGCTTAACACTAGATATTTAGTGCTTGTTGCAAGGAAGAATTGGCGACGATGGGGAAGGAGAGTGAAGGCAGGCCAGGGACCCAAACGCTTTTCCGCTGCCTTCTCCTGCTTCTTCATTCTGCTGTTCACTTGCTCAGAGGGTGAGGTCATCTCATAACTGCAGGATGGGCATGGAATACTTATAGGAATCCTCATTTAGTGAGTCCCTGTCCGCTAAGGCATCGTCCAAGGCTTCTTTACCTAAGAGGCAGGACACAGAGAAGATTAATGTGCTCTTGGCTGATTTCAAAGACTTGCTTGTAGGCTGCTGTGGGGTAACTCAGGAGGACATCACCCATGACTCAGGAAGTCGTCCATGACTTCAGAGATCAGGCATCTGCCTAGCCACCAGCCAAAAGGAACGAGGAAAACAGTCTGTATCTGGAGGTCCCAGCCCTTTCCAGGCCCCTGTGTCCCAAGGCTCCTGTGTTCATCACAAAAGTGTAGAAGTTTCACGTGCTACTCTCTCCCCAACCCTAGAAGTAGCACTGAGGCTGGAGGTGTGGTGCCATCTCTTCTGCCTGATGTGCCGCCAACGCTGCACTCCCCTGTAATGTGAATAATAAACGGCATGTCCACATCTGGCAGTCCCCCTGGTGGTCTTTTCAGAATATCACAAACGCAAGTGTTGCTCCCCGGCTTGGAGCTCCTGCGCCACCAGCCACCCTAGAAGCTTCAACCGCATGTTTTTCTTCTCCCTAGAAGCTCCTTCTGCGAAGCAGAGGTGGCAATCGCCTTTCATCTTCAGGAAAAAGACCTTGCTCTCATACTGGAAATCAGTGCAGTTGTTGGCCAGGAACTTGTCATCACTGCTCCTTCTCCCAGTCTCCCGCTCCTTCTCACTCCTCTCCCAGGAAGCTTTAACTTTCTCCAGTCAAGTTCTTTTGATTTCCACCGGCCATGGTTTTCTGCTCAGTGCTGCTGATGACCCTTCAGGAAGATCGCCTGGCACCAACCACATTCTTAAAGGCCACGGAGAGAGGTTTCGGCCTTCACTGGAGGCAAGTTCACTAAGTTCTGTCACCTCCTTCATAGCGAAGGTCCTACTGCGGTAGCACTCCGCCGGCTTTACCAACCGCAGTGCCGCAGTAGCCGCTCCAAGTCCCCCCTGTCACTCCAGGCTGGGCCTCGCCTCGCGCCAAGCTCCCGGTTGCCTAGGAGGCCGCCGCCGCGCACGCGCACTGGCTCGCTGGCCGCGGGAGGCTCAGGCTATGGGCGACACCTCGGCTCTGGCCCTCCTGCTGGCTGGCCCCATGCGCTGGGACTCCTGCCTTGGATGCCGCCTGCCCAAGGATTCAGAATAATGTACTTAAATATATAAAATAAAATACAGAGATCACACAGGAAACCAAATGCTAAAATATAGTCATCCAAAGCAGTTTTACACTGATTAAATATTTGAAAACTCACTAAGACCTGCTGGACCTACTGCCATAATTTCATAATGACAAGTGTAAGTGATATCACCCGGAATACCCGGAATTAGAATGACCAACTTGTCCTGGTTTGCCCCACATGTTCCCATTCTAATGATGAAAAATACCGTGTCTGGAGAGCCCCACCCCCACCCCCGCCCAGTCCTTGGCAAACTGGGACGGTTGGCCACATGCCTGTGATGTGACATGAAAACTTCTGTGACTCCAGGGGGTTCTGGTCACAGGTACAGCTAATGCTACCGGCTCTGCTGCTCGTATTCGTAATGGAGAAAAGGCTGTACTTCAGGTAGAGGCTAGTGGAAATAAAGACGTGAGGACATTTTTCCTGGCCAAGTTCAGGGCATGTCCCAGATTCTATCCACGACTGCCCCTTCCAGGATAGGAACCCCTGCAACTGATGGGACGAAGTTAGGCCTCCTCTCCCCTAATTTTTGTTCTTAGATGCACTGTAACTTAGCAAACTATTGTCATCGTTTATCTAAAAACTTAAAAGTGGTCTCCAATACTGAGGGGCCAGCATGCAGCAGGTGTGGGGGGCGGGCACAGGAGCAGTCTTACACAGCAGAATCTAAGCTGGTGGAACAGTTCTGGGAAACTGGAGCAGTTTCTATTAAAGCTGAACAGATGCCTATCCAATGGCCCAGCATTTCCACTCCTGAGCATTTGCCCAACAGAGTGAGAAATGGTGACCAAGGTGGACCTCTATGTTCACCAAGAGCCGTGCATAAGAGTTTTCATAGTGCCCTGCCAGTGTGGTTCAGCTGGTTGGAGGGTTGGTCCATACACCAAAAGGTCATGGGATTGATTCCCAGTCAGGGCACATATCCAGGCTGCAAGTTCAGTCTCTAGTCAGGGCGCATGCAAGAGGCAACTGATCGTTGTTTCTCGCTCACATCGATAGTTCCCTCTCTCTCCCTCCCTTCCCCTCTCTCTAAAATCAGTAAGCATGTAGCCCTGTCTGGTGTAGCTCAGTGGATTGAGCACAGGCCTGCGAAGCACACAATCGTGGTTCGATTCCCAGTCAGGGCACATGCCCGAGTTGCAGGTCAGTTCCCAGCAGGGGACCCACGAGAGGCAACCATACATTGATATTTCTTTCCTTCCCCTCTAAAGATAAATTCAAAATCAGTAAGCATGTCCTCAGGTGAGAATATTTTTTAAAAAAGAATTGTCATAGCAATTACATTCATAATAGCCCCAAACAGGAAACAACCCAAATGCTCATCAAGTGTTGAATCAATAAATAAACATGGTCTATTTTACAGGAATGAGAACTGGAAAATAACACCTCTGGGCAACAATGCCGATGAAGCTCACACACATAACGATGAACAAAAGAAGCCAGCCACAGAACAGCACATATTGGGTGATTCGAGTTGTATAAAACACAAAAGCAGGTGAAACTGTACTGGGCCTCAGAAGTCGGGATAGTAGGTACCTGTGGGTGGTGGAGACCAGGCATGAGGCTTTAAAATATTCTGCGGGTTACATAAGGTTGTTCGGTTAGTGAAACTGTATTGAGTTGTGCACTTACAGTATGTGCACCTTTCTGCATGTTGGTTATATTTCAGTAAAAGCATTTCTCCACAATGTTGGGTCCTCCTTTCCCATCTGCTGCCAGGTCTCATCCCTGCAGACTTTAATACCAAGAAGCGACCTGACCCTGCCATTGCCGGGTTGGATGGCTCTAGGACTTGATCACTACTTGCCACACCGACTGCGACCTGTCTTGGTGATGCACCAACCTTCCTCCTGGCTGAAGCCATCACGGACCCAGCCTCTGGCACGAATGCCTTCAGCCTTTGCTAGTTGTCATCACAACAGTAAATCCTTCGCTAGTAATTCTGGCAGACTCTTGAGTAATTAATGTGTATTCAAAACAGCTTTTAGACTGCAGATTACTTTCCTTTATAATGTCTTGGGGGAAGCATTTGTATTGATGTCTATGATTCCAACAGTGCCAAGCAATGTTTGAGAAGACCTATGAGTAGTGGGGGACATGATACCTCCCGTCCAGTTGTGAAAACTAAGGTACTTCCACTTCCCCCAAAGATACATGTGAAGTAGATGTTTTACTGTCTGAGACAGAACGGCTACGTCACAGAGAAGGCTAAGCTCCCCTCTAACAGATGAGAACTAAAGCCACTCGAGGCAGAGAACAGCAGGGTGGAGATTAGAACCTGGGTCTCTGGTTGGTGCCAGCTCTCTTTGCATCATCCCCAGCGCTTCCCCTGGAATGACAGCCACCGTGGGTAATGAAGGAGTCACTGCCTCTAACCCAATAGCTGGCCCTTCCTTCCTAGTACAGGTACCTGCACCCTGGGGAAGGCCTTTCTCCTTTTGGACATTTTCATGCATATTGGGGAGAGAAGAAACTCACAGGTCAAATGATCAGGTGAATCGGGCTTTTAAAAAAATCAGAGATGATGAGAAAAGAGGGAGGCCAAACAAGGAACTTCAACCCAGTGGCCAAGTGGGGTATCTCTGTCCTTCTTAGGGTCTGCCCTGCCCCTTCCCAGCCCACTCCTTCTAAATCAACTGAAATGGCAATATTCAGCCTGTTACCCCTGCTCTAAATCTTCAATGGCCCTCTATCTTCTCAATTACAGACATCCTATCCCACCAACATTCAGTGACACACAAAACGAGTCACTGCCTCCAGTGGTTCCTGATAAATTATGAGCCAGCAAGGCTACCTCTCAGAGAGCACAGCTGGCAGAAAAGCAATCAGACGCCCACGAAAAGGCACGCACCAGAATGTTCCCAGCAGCGCTATTTGTGCCAGAAATCACCCATAAGCCCACCAACAGGGAAATGGAGATGTCACTGTGGGATGGTCTCGCAATGGCGTGAACAGTCTGCAACTAGACGCAATGTGGGGACACCTCACAGAAGTAATTTGAGCAAGACACACAGAAGATTCTGTGCCATGTAACTCCATATACGTCAAGTACAAAAACAGACAAAAATAACCTATGGTGGAAAGAGTCAGAATAGTATAGGGGAGGGGACAGTGACCCAGCAGTGACATGCAGAGCCTTTGGGGGTGCTGTCATGTTCGGTTTCTTAATCTGGGTGCAGGTTACGTGGGGGTGTTCAGTTTGTGAAAATACATAATGTTTCACACTTAGGGTATGTGTAGCTTTCTTTGAAAAGATGAGCATGGCTGTTTAGACAGCTACTGAGCTTTCTAAGAAGCATTATATTATTTTCCAAAACACATTTCAACTATTTCTCTACCGTGAGGCCAGGAGCTCCTTCAACTGCATTATCCCACCCTATGCTCCGCCTTCCTTGGCACACCATGGTCCCAGGCACATGACGGACTCTTGGTAAATCTTCAAAACACCAAGGTATGGTGGGTGATCTTTCCACACACCAAGCCTTCTGCTACAGTTTGGCATTGTAGATGAACAATCACTGTATTTATTTGTAAATGCTCTCCAAAGGTCCAACCCCTAATCAAACCAGGAAATGGTATAAAGTGACCCATTCATGCATCCTAGACCTCAGCCTTTCCCTGTTGCCTTTTTGGTTAATCCACATCATTTCCTATTGTTCACACACTTGTGTGAAATATACCATTGGTTCTTTTCATCCCAGAACACTCAGCCCTGTGGAATCAATTTCATTCTCCCTGTTTTCACAAACATGATCAACATTAAATTATATTCCTAATGTAATCGTTGATGCCAGAAGACACAATTCACTGGGCCCTCGCCTCTCAGCTCATTTAGAGAGATGAGTATCCTCCCACTAATTCCTTGGCTGTTTGTTTGTCTTTGCTGGAGGGATTGCAGCCGTTCTGCCTTCTCTGTGTCTGCTGAACAGTTTTCTTGCCTCGTTTGCAGCTTCCAGAGCTCCTCCCTTCTTCTGAGCATTTTCAGTCCTCCACACCCCTCTGTGCCTCTGAGAACAGCCTTTTGTTCCCTGACAAGAAGAATCTGCCGCCTCATCAGCTCTAAACCAACCTCCCACGATGTTCTGGGCAAAGTCCTGCTCGGAAAGGGATGAAAGAAAGGGACGGAGGCGGCCTGGAGGTGACAGTACCAGATGGGGACAGGCCGGCTGAACGGTACACACAGTTCAGAACAGAGCAGTGGGCCTGCAGGGACTGCACTGCTTGCCTGGCGGGGTGACCTTGGGCCTACCTGGGTCCCGTGACCTCACAGCGTGAAGGAGCTGGACTAGAGGGTTCTGAATCCTTTCCAGCTCTGAACATCCCAAACCCTGCTTATGATCCTATGCATCTATGCAATGAACAAAATTGTACTGACACTTGTCTCTGAAAAGTGAAACATTAAGAGATTTTTTTTCTGCATTTTTACAAAGTTTACCCCAACTCTGCACTACTGTGTTTGTGGGTGTGTTCACAAGACCAAAAGTCTATGATTCTAGATAAAAATAGTAAAGTTTTGCCTTGGCTGGTGTGGCTCAGTGGACTGAGCACTGGTCTGTGAACTGGAAGGTTGCAGGTTCGATTCCTGGTCAGGGCACATGCCTGGGTTGCAGGCCAGGTCCTCAGTTGGGAGTGGGTGAGAGGCCACTGATTAATCTCGTACATGTTTCTCTCCCTCTCTTACCTCCTTCCCTTCCTCTCTCTTTATAAATAAATAAGTAAATAAATAAATAAATAAATAAAGTTTTTAAAGAATAGAACAAAATAAAATTTAAAAGTAAAAGCAGAGGAGAAAAAAAGGCCCAACTGAGGTCCCCAAATCCAAGTGGAGCACTGAAGCTTTGCCTTTGTTGAGGATTTCCTATCTCCAGGACCAAGTGTTTGTAAACTCCTCTGGCGCCATCTGCTGGTCGTTTAATTTGGTTCCCCAAGGGGCTTGGAGGCGAATCTGGAGAACCCAGATGATGTCACATTCAGGACGGCGATCATACTTTATTTACAGGCAAATCTCACTCCATACGCCTCCACATTCACTTCCGATTCTGACTTGCAGTAATGATTGTAACGAGGACATCTGAGCGAGACCCTTTTGTCTAAGGAGTGGTCACCTATGCCGGGAGTGACAGATTGTCCAGTTCCCCTCCAGCGGCACCGGGCATCACATAGAGACAGAGTCACTAGGAGCCACTCCTAGCCTCCTCCATCTTTAAACAGTGGTAGCTTCGCCTCCATCTGTCTCGGCCCCTTGGGTTGCCACAGATCAACTTGCGGACCCTTGGACGAATTCAGTGGTTCAAGCTCTTCCACAGGACCCCGGCAGCCCAGTTCTCTGGCCAGTTCTCTGGCTTGGCCTTCTACCCACCATTAGCTCTGCTTTTCCCACCGCTCCATGGAAGTGGGGCCCCTCAGGCCCTCTCCGCTCAGGCTGCCCAGCACGAGGTCCCCCTGAACACTCCCCCTCTGCCTGACCTGATCCTCCCCACAAAGGGTGCCCAGTGAAGCCCCCTTTGTTCTCAGGGGCTGGTCTTAAGGTGCTGGACAGTGCACATCCCGCAAGGCCTTTGAAACCACCCTCTGTTGTCGATACTGACGGGAAAGCAGTTCTCTAACCCTTCTCATTTCCATTCTAAAGGGCACCTCTGAAAATACTAGTCTTAAAAATAGCCCCACCTGGACTCATTGGATGGATGCAACCAGCCAGCCATCCATCTGAGAAGTTGTCAGGTGATGTGTGTTTGGTCTTTGTCCTCAATTCCTCGCTCAGCGCTTCTAAAACCTTATAACTTCCTGAGTGGAGGGGCGATAGGAGCATCTTGTTACACCACTTGGTTTTTGTCCCCAGGTCCTAGCACAGTGGGGTTCGAAGAGCTCCCAGTTTGGAGAGTTCATCCACATTCCAGGAGGGTGGAGCACCCCAAACTCTGGGGTCTCCTGCATTTGGATGCTTCCAGACCTTGTCCTCTACACCTCTTCATCTGGCTGCTTATTTGTATCCTTTATAATAAACTGGCAGCAGTAAGTAAATAAATACACGACTAAAACAAGAGGCAACTCTCAAGTTTTGCTGAACTCCATCAAGATCTTCACGTGACGCTTATTAGTAAAAAGTGTTGAGAAGCTCCATCCTTCTCAAGACAAAGGAGCATCTGGGAACTCCTGATTGGTCCTGCCGGGGAGGGGAGGCTGCCATATTTGGAGAGGAGCAGGGCTGCCACTCCCTCTGTGCGCCTACAAAGCTGGGCAGGCCTGGCTGCCGACAGGACAGTGCTGCTGGCCGTGGCTCCAAAGGCACACTCCCAGAGAGAGCCCAAGGTAGGTGGGGAGGCAGAGTTTGTGCATGAACCCTATTTCTGTAGTCGGGGTTGCTCATTTCTCATCAGACTGCAAACCATGCAACAATTACTTGACTCCCATCTCCTGGGATGGGACATGAGTCAGGGGACACTGGTGAGAATGTAGTCATTCCAGGTGTGTGTGCCTGTGTTTCGGTGCTGTGATAAAATACTATTTCAGGGTTGTCTGGTGGGGATTTTTCTCTTGCTTTTAAGCCCTTGCCTAGAAAAAAGACTCATTTCTTTCTCAAGGTCTGTATGCCATTATTTAATCTGATGCACCTGTAAATGATGTTATTATTCTTATTTAAGATTGCTCCTACCAAAGAGTAAGGGCTGATGATATGGGGTGTGGCCCCAGTTTAGGGGGTTAATGAATGTTTGCTTGAATCAGTTTGGGGAAAGCTGCTCTGAGCTCACTGAGATTAGGGGGCCGTGAGGGTTGGGGTGCTGACAGCCTGGGTGCACAGGCTGCTGCTGAGCACATTCATGCCGCGCCCATCCCGGGCAGAGACCAGGTGATGCCTGCATGTTAAGAGAAGTCAGCAGAAGCCTCTTGGTAGGTGCCCAGAGGAGACTAGTACACTTAGGTTGCACTTTGCCTGTTTCTCTACATAAAAACCAGCATCTTACTAGAGCTGAACATCTTTTTTTTTAAATATTTTATTTATTTATCTTTAGAGGGGGAGGAAAGGAGAGAAGAAGAGAAACATCAATGTATGGTTGCTTCTCCTGCATCCCCTGCTGGGAACTGGCCCCTGCCGGGAACTGGCCTGCAACCCAGGCATGTGTCCTGACTGGGAATCAAACCGCGATCCTCTGGTTCGCAGGCCCGCACTCAATCCACTGAGCTATGCCAGCCAGGGCCGAGCTGAACATCTTAACAGCAGTGAACTAAGCACTTTTAGAAATAGTGCAATGAGATGATGGAGGGTATGGTAGGGGCTAAGCGTGCTAGCTTTTCACCCTCCCGAGGCTCTGGCACTTACGGGCACACAGTAAATTGTATCTAGGAGACTTCCTACATCCCTGATCTGCACAGATGAAGGCCCAGGTGCTCAGTGCCCCGAACAGTTGACCTTGGGGGGTGGACTTCCACAATAACTATTGTAACTTCAGGAGACGGATGTGACAAAATACCGGTTTGGGAGGCTGGGAGGGAGGGGTGTTCTCTGATGTCATCAGCAGCCCTAGGGTTGCCTCAGTGCTCCCCTAGGCCCTCCTGTCCTCTCCATCATTTCATGTCCTTGGAAATGTCTCCCAAGTTCTAGTCTTTGCTCAGCTTAGGGTCCGTCAGGCTGCCCTTCATGCCCAGTTAGTCAGAAGCACAACATCTGAGCACCATCCGCTCCCACAGCCCAGAAGGGCAGTGGGGCATGGTGGGGGTAGTATGGGAACGGGTCACTGTGCAGCCTCGGCAAATTACCTAACTTCTGATTCTCTGCACAGCTTTTATAAAATGGGGGTGATATTATGCCTATCCCATGAAAGAACTAAGACAATGTCAGTGGCTGACACACAGTGTGTGATAAGAAACTACCTGGGGGAGGCTCATGGGGTCACACTGTCCCTAGAAGTGAAACATCAAAAGATTACTCGTGATCAGGGGGGAGAGGCAGGGGCCCCTCCCTATGCTCCCATCCATCTCCCACTGCCCCTGAGTCCATCTCCCCTCTCTCTCTACCTTAGATGCCTTCACAATCAGTAGCCACTGACATCTTAGAATAGATGGCAGAATGTGCCCAAGACAGTGCCGGCTCAGAGCAGTAGAGAATAAAGAGGGAAGATTAAAAATAGAGCATATGGCCCTGGCTGGTGTAGCTCAGTGGATTGAGCGCGGGCCTGCGAACCACACAATCGCGGTTCGATTCCCAGTCAGGGCAGGTGCCTGGGTTGCAGGCCAGTTCCCGATTCCCGGCAGGGGACACACGAGAGGCAGCCATACATTGATATTTCTCTCTCTCCTTCCCTTCCCCTCTAAGATAAATAAATAAAATCTTAAAAAAAAATAGAGCATATGCATCTTGTAAGCTGCTCTGACTAGCAATATATAGATGCATTTTATATGTTAACATTGGTGAACAAATTTACTCTTTTTAAATAGAGCCTATGCGCAGAAGCCTCTGATTCCACCTCTTCTACTGTATTTGCCTCCCAGAGACCCCTTGATTTGGAAGACTCGAGAGAACCAAAGGAAACCTGTATGTATTAAGTCATTACTCCTTTTCTTTTTCCCATGCACATTCAAAGGCTCTGTAATTATCAGTTGCAGTTTCTTATCTGTCTGAGAAAACCAGGGTCACCGCCCTGAATGGATAGTTCCAGGCGAATGCAAGAAACTTGGTATTGACTTAACCCTGTACAGCCTAAGCGTGGGAAAACAATTATGCTGCTGAGAAATGTAAATGGGGCAAGGGTGGCCATTCCTTGTCTAAAATCTACACATGGGAGGGGGCAGGGGAGCTGGCAACCCCACTGGAGAAGTGAACTGCCCCACCCTTTGCTGTTGCAGATTCGGACACAATGAGGAAGCGCCTGGGTGGATGCTGGTTGGCCATTGTCTGTGTCCTGCTCTTCAGCCAGCTCGCTGCAGTCGAGGCAAGAGGCATAAAGCACAGAATCAAATGGAACCGGAAGGCCCTGCCCAGTAGCTCCCCGGTCACGGAGGCCCAAAAGATGGATGTGCAGATGCACCCCGGGGCCTTCATCAAGCAGGGCCGGAAGCTGGATATTGACTTTGGACCAGAGGGCAACAGGTATTATGAGGCCAACTATTGGCAGTTCCCCGACGGGATCCACTATAATGGCTGCTCTGAGGCCAACGTGACCAAGGAGAAGTTTGTCATCAACTGCATCAACACTACCCAGGCCGTGAACCAGGAGGAGCTGTTCCAAGAGAAACAGGGCAAGCTTCACCAGCGCATCCTGTGGAGGCTGATCAGGGAGCTCTGCTCCGCCAAGCACTGTGATTTTTGGTCGGAAAAAGGAGCAGGACTCCAGGTCACCATGGACCAGTCGGTGATGCTCTGCCTGCTGGTTTTCATTTGGTTCCTTGTGAAATAAGCCCTCGGGCAGGCAGGCATCTGAGCAGGCGAGCAGGCGAGCAAACCAGAGTCATCCCAGTTCTCTTCCCCCAGTATCCAACCCACCCGTGTCCTGAAGGTAGCAAAGAGCAGTGATTCTTCAGCGCTTCAAATATCACACCTAAGTGTCTACTCAGGTATCTGTCGGAAGGAATGTGATTGTTTGTGTATGCATCCCTGTAGGCTCTACCGGAGGGTGTGTGCATCCCCAGCTTTCGGCGGAGTGCCTGGCACACTGTATGACACAATAAATGCTTGGTGAACAGATAAAAACAACACAGCGGGGATGTGCCAGGCACTTCACCCTACCTCCTAACAACTCGCAGAGGTAGGTGGTATTCCCGTTGTGCTGAGGCTCCAAGAGGTGAATTAGCTGGAAAGGGGCAGGACCGGAACTCAACCCCGGCTTGCCTAACCCCAGGTTGTCTGCTCTGTCCAATCCCAGAGCTGTCCTGCCATCCCTGATGGCTCTCAAGGACAAATCCAAACACATATCTCTGTTGGAACTATGGAAATTCCAGTTTTAGAAATATGAAAAGACCTGAGCTGACGGTCATGTCAAAATTGACACCTTTGTGAGAGGGAGGCTTTACTCGATTCTAATTAAACTAAAATATAATAAAGGTGTGAAATTAAACTAGAAATAGAACTAGACCAAGGCCTGGAAATTGTCTGGTAAGGAAATATTGCCAAGCTGATTCTCAGAGCAGATTAGATCTACCGCAGGTTGTGTCTCTGGTACAAGATATTTTTTCGCGAAAAGGATAAGTGTTTGCTGTTCCCGCCTCTCAAACAGGCCACACATTTAAGAAAACAACTTGGAACGACGTGCTTGCTTCCCGGTGTTCCCCTCACTCCCTGTGCGTGTCCGCAGGCACATGCGCGCGAGCATCTTTTACAGGCGCTCCCTTTACCCAGACTCCACACATCTCCGGCAGTGTTTTTACCACCCCTTTGAGGACAGGCTGTCATTCTTGTGAACTGCCTACCACTACAAAGAACTAGCTCCTCCTGGCCAAAAAGAAACAGTGTCTTTAGGGGGGTCTAATTAACCACCCCCCCATCCACACAGCACCGGGACTGCAGTCAGTGATGTTGTCATGGCCATGCATGGTGCCCGGCGGGCACTTGAGCTACTGGGGGGACCACTTTGTAAAGCCCACTATTGTCTAACCACGCTGCTGTGCACCTGACACTAATATGAAACCATGTTGAGTGTGAACTGTAATTGAAGAATAAAATAATAATTCATTCATACCATAAGCAGGAACAGATACACCACTTCTTATCTGTTTATTAGTGTTTATATATTACAAACATATTATTTGTTAATTGCAGCTAAAAGCAACTATTACACAGTATACGTGCATTTAAATAAAAATAACAAATCTAATGCTCTAAGTTGCCCCACGGGCGCTCTTTGGTAACCTCAGAGAGTCACGGGGGTTGTTGAACTGTATTTGGAGATAACAGCTGCTGACGATTATCAATTCTCTTATCAATAAAGAGAGTCTGAGAGGAAAAAAAAAGTGCCTTGTCAGACACTTTATCTGAAGTCTTTCAAAACATCAATGTTGATAGTGGTACCTCTTGTTCCGAGCCTCCACTGTTATCAGTGTTCTTCTCAAGGATACATTTGGGAGGTTTTAACACAGAAAGAGGGTGGAGACGTGGGGGCGGGGATCCGGGAGCAGCCTGTCCCTGGGTCCTCAAGGAGACGCCGGCCCTGCACGGAAACAGCTCAGAGGACATACCACCCCACCCCCCACCCCGTGGTCTCAGTCCTCACACCACCAGCCCCTCTCTCCACGCCCACTTCCAGACGCCTGTTGAATTCTTTCACAGAAACATGTTCAAGTACAGATCACATGGGGGTTATTTCTTACATGTCGATTTTTTAATTTTTATTTTCTTAGTAACAACAAGAGCAATGCCAACAGAAAGAACAAAGACTTATACACTGATGTGGAAATTTCAGGTCCTGGCTCTTCTGAGTTTAATTACAAGGGCACACGCAGCCACATAAGCAATATGACTTCACTTCTGATATGAACACACTTACTCCACGATGTAGTATATTTTCTAAAATGGCTTGTCCTTCCCTCATTTCTTTAACAGTTCCAGAAACCAGATTCAAGTGGGGTGTGAAGTGAATTTGTGCATGGTGAGTCAGGTGCAAATTTTATTTATGGGGCTTTTAATCGAGACTGTATGTGCTTGAACAGCCTTGCTCGTGTTTATGAATTATGAGGCCGAGTCAAGGCTGTGTGAGTCTGGTTTTGCATTTCAGCAAAGGCAAGCCAAGCACCTGCTCTACGCGAGACGTTGTGAGGAGCTTCTGAATTATTCCAGATAGAGTCATTTGAATTATAAATAATCTCACCAACCACCACTTGCTTGTTCTTCCTGAGGGTTGATTTTTTTAAAAAAAACTTTATTGTGACATTAAAATTACAACAGAAATCCAAACAAAACATTGCCCCCCATCCTAGCATCTGATTAAGTCAGTGTTTTTTAGTTTTTCCTATAGCCTTCCAGCCTTTATCCATTTGCATATATAAATGTATATATTTGCAATGATTATATAAGTGAGCATTCATATTCCAATTTTTTCTCAAGCTTATTGTATGCTTTCTTCATTTTTCCTATAATTTTTGTGTTCTTGCCTCCCCCTCTGCCTCCCTCAACCCGCACCCCTCCTTCCTTCCTTCTCTGCACTTTCATTGTGTTCAGATACATCAGAGCATTTTTGGTTTGATTATTTCTTTTAAAAATACTATAATCACACATGTCACACTCATTTCTCTGCCATTTGCCCCTGTAACTTAACACTACACCCTGAACCTCTCCCCAGTTCAACGGCGAGCTGACTAGTCAGCTAACCTGTCTGTTTACATTGTTGCATAGTATTCCCAGGTACAGATGGACCTTGTTAACAACTGAATCATTTTCTAGTTGGACCTTCAGGTCGTGCTGGTTTGTCACTGCTGCAAACAATAAACCTCCTTGTTCACACAACCTCGCAGTCTGTTACTTCTACTTACGTGGAATAGATGTACACATGCAGAATTTCTGGGACAAAACTAGTCTAAGTTTTTCTCGACGTGACTACATGATGTTCACATGGGCGGAGCCATTCCAGGGGCCGCCTGCAGTGCGCGGCACTAACCTGTAAGAGCTGCTGTGTCATCTAGGTATGAAAAGCTGCCTTCCCCACAAGCGCTGCCTGAGCATCCTCTCCCCCTTGCAGGTGACACATTTAACTCTTCCCAAGTGGTTTCTGACCACAGGACCATTTGAAAATCCTACACCTGTGAGCAATTCCCATTCTAAATCTGATCCTTGGCCCGAAACACCTGGATGAGAAGCCTGGAAAGCAGGCGGTGTGTGAGCAGACTCCCCAGTCAGAGGGAGGTGTGTTTGAACAACTCCACGATCCCCAACGGCTGGGGGAGGCATCAAGTTGCGTTTGTCAATGAATCTTTAGTAAAATTACACACGCAAGTATTTGCCAGTCACGAAGATGGAAAGGAGCGGGCATGAAGCGCCCTTGGTTGAAGTAGCCCGTGCTCCCCTGAACCAGCATCTCCCTGGAACCCCTGGTGCCCCGCCTTCCTTAGGATGTGCCAGGCAACATTTAGACATCCCACCCTCTGCTGCTATTGAGGCGTGTCCCAGGTAGCGGTCACTCGTTTGTCCTGAGCCGCCCACACTCCCTCCAGCTCTCTTATAATAGGTGACTGAACTGGAGCAGTGGCCCATTAGGTCGGGGGCCCTGATCCTTCTTCGTACCTGCAGTTTGGACACATCTTGCATCTCCACCCAGCACCTTCTCTTCATGCGCTGCATACGGCTGGGCAGAGACACGCTAAGACGTCCACATGCTGCTGCGTGACACATTTTAGAGCCTGCAGGGGTAGCAGCTGAAATGCTGACAGCAGGATGGGTGTGCCCACGCGTGGGCAGTGCTAACACACTGGCAGACCACACACGCTGGGCGAGTGACCGAGGAGACACACGGATATGGCTTCTCGACAGATAAGTCTCAGTTTCCCCACCTGAACGCTCAGACACTGCTCTGTTCAAGAGCTGACCCCCGGCAAGCCAAGGTCACACAGCAGCCTTGCGTTTGCTCTCTCCACCCCAAGACCGTGCCATGGGACCCAGCACAGGGCTGGTCTTCTCTCATCCCTGCTGCTGGCAGAACACCTGTTCTCAGCTGGGAACCACGTTCCGCGGCAGAAGAGAAAGGAGCCAAACTCACACGTCAATGGGAAAGGCGCGCAGCTGCAGAATGGGAAGAAATCAGGCATTCCTTGGAAAATGGGAATAAGGCGCTGCCTCTCAGGCGTCTCTAAGCCCACCCCAGACCACTGAAAGCCTGCTCCAGAGAAACAGACCCAGCACTTCTCCCTTGGTAAACGGGAGCTGTGGGGGAGGAAGAAATCCTACTCTATCCTCCTAATCATTAAGTCTACATGGGACAGATTAGACTAACAAAGAGAACATAGCCAAATTTAATCACATTTGTATGTACAGGAATCCCACATACATGAGAAAGTCAGAGGTCCCACATACATAAGACATTCAGAGAAAGAGCAAATGAAGTATATATGATATCCTGAGCTAAGGGTAAGATAAGGTGCCTTGGAACTTCAAAGAGGAAAAAATTCATTTGTAGGATAAGAAGAGCAGATGTTCAGTAATTAGATGTTTACACTGCCCCATAGATAAAATAGGTACCAAAAAGTTACTTCTGGGACTTCTGGTCAAGATGGAGGCATAGGCAGACATGCTTCACCTCCTCGTACAACTGTAGAAAGAATTGCAATTTGATACCAAAACAAATAACAGCCTGAACCGCCAGAAAATCAAGGTGTATGGAAGTACGACATCCAAGGATTTGAAGAAGCCACATTCACCCAGACAAGTAGGAGAGGCGGAGCTTCCCAGGCGGAGTTTCCGGGAGCAGAGTTTCGGAGACGGGAAGATGGTGCGGAGATGTGAGGTGGCACAGAGAGTCAGCAGGTGTGGTAGCACAGCCAGTCCCACACGCACGCGTGGTGGATAAAAATCAGGAGGGATACCTTGGGAGCAAGGAATCCCAGCCCCAGGCCAGGCCACACAGCCCAGGGCTCCAGCCCCGGGAAGATAAATCCCCCAAATTCTGGCTGTAAAAACCAGTGGGGGTTGGGGTGATGGAAGACCACCCGTGGGCACAACCCATGGATGTGAACTGAGGGGGGAAACTGCTGGAGGGAAAGGGGTACTGGGCAGAGTGGGGCACAAAGGAAATAAAACTGGGACAACTGGAATAGCATAATCAATAAAATATATTTTTTAAATATTATATCTGGTAATAACTCATTACGGGCAAGGCCCCAAATTTAAAGCCTTTAAGGGAGAGGTAAAATTTTGTCCTGAACCCAGAGGGTCTCAACTGCCTTCAGCTAAAAATAATCCCCATGCCAAAGTAATAGCTCTTGGGGAGGCCTGATCTCGACCCCTTCAGAGCCTTCACCTGGGTCCACGGGGGGGCTTTGTACTGAAGTAGGTCCCTTGCACTGACCACACCCCTTTTTAAAGGAGCCTTCCTGGTGGCTGCACCCAGCCCAGAGCTGACCCCCCAGAAGAACTTACCCTCCGATAATTAATTGTCACTGCATCCCCAAGGTGCTTCCCCATACACTGGCCTGAAGTTCTTATCTCCATCCACCCACTCACCCAGTCTGTCCTTGGAATTCCCGGGCCTTATTTTAATGCAAATATTTTTGTGGGAAAGTATAGCCCTCTTAAACAATACAGATTGTTTTAACTCTAACAGGCTTGAGCCTAAATTGTGAAAGGAAGTTGGCGGAGGGCCAGAGAGGAACTCGAGGGGCCAGAAACAGACAGGTCAGGGCCAGAGCACCTGACACAGCTGGTCTCCCTGGACAAAGGGAGGTGGGCAAGGGGGGAGGCTATGGGGCCGGGGGGCACAGGAGAAGCCCACCCTCAGAAAGAATTACTCATCAGAGGTCATTTCAGCACTTGGCAGGGTGGGCTTTATGGCTACTGAGCCATCAAGAACAAAATAAAGGAGCTTATGGCATCTGTGATATTTTGATTCATAAGAAATATGTATTTGGCCATTCGGATAACCAAAATAAATTTCTCATATGTATCTGATCTTCATCCATGGCTCCTGGCTCACAGCTCCCAAACCCCTTTGAATTTCCGGAGCAAAATAAGAGCAATGAGAGAACCTTTTGCTATAATACTTAGTCTTTTGTCTTCAGTTCCTGAAATCATTCAGAGCCCTAAAAGGGAAATGGGTGTCTCATTATTCATAACAAGCCCCTTTCCCATACTACTGGGTTTATATTAACGAGGTGATGTTTGGGAAGCACCCAAGGATGGGGGGTGTTTGTCATGGGAATCGGCCAAGAGTAAAGGATTGGAACTTGCAGCCCCACCCACCGATTTTCAGGGAGAGGAGAGGGATAGGAGATTGAATCCATCATCAATGGCCAATGAGCTAATCAATCATACCTATGCACTGAAGACCCCATACAATCTCCTTTTGTATGGGAATAGCCCCATAGAAAAGAATGGGCTTTGGGGAGCTCCTGGTTGGTGAACAGGAGAGTATCTGGGGAGAGTGGCGTGCTCAGAGAGAGCATGGAGGTTCTGTGCCCTTTCCCCCCACCTCGCTGTATGCATGTCTCCCATCTGGCTATTCCTGAGCTACATCCTTTTATAATAAACCTATAATATAGAAATAAATGTTTCCCTGAGTTCTGTGAGCCACTCGATAATGGAGCCCCAAGAGGGGGTGACTGCAAGCACAGACCTCTACCCGGCCGTGGACTTGGGATTGGTGTCTGGGAGGCAGGAAGTCTCGGAAGACTGGGCCCTTCACCTGGGGAACACGATGCTATCTCCAGGTAGATGGTGTCAGAATTGAATTAAATTACAGGGCAACCAGCTGGTGTCAGAAAATGGCCTGGACGTGTGGGGAAAACTCCACACATACTAAAATTGGGTCCAGAACCCTTTTAGCATCTCTTCAATGTAGTTTATCCTTCCCTGTACCTAAGCCAAACCCCATCACCAGCTCTGCTCCCCTAGGAAGAAAAAAAAACACAGGGGAAGAGGAGACAAAGGTCGGTGGGTTTTTCTTCAGCTTTTGGCCCACACGGCATAGCCATAAAATAGAGGGCCTCCCGCCCACCCAAAGTGAAAGGGCTCTTCGGGGTTCGCTGTCACAAAAGCAGAGGCTGAAAAGACCCTCATGCAATCTCCAACCTAGTGTGGTCTGCAGACCTGTTCCCCCTCAAATGGAGGACCCTGACCTGTGCAGACAGATGTTTCCGGAAGTCCAGATTCCAGACTCTACCTCCGGGCGGGCCTGAGCCTGTCTGTGGGGCCTCCACCTCTCTATTTCAAGGTCATTGGCCCTCTGCCTTAGCAGATGGCTTTGCTTAGAATTACAAATCATTTTTCTTCTGGACACTACTTCGGCTCCTAACTTAAGTGCAACATTTTAGCTAATGTCCTCCTTTGCCTCATCTTGGACATTGTGTGGGCTCATTCACGCCTTCATTCAACAAACTCAAATTAAGTTTGCACTGTGTGTCAGTCTCTTCCCTGATGGAGCAATAATGGTGGCTGAGAAAGGCAACACGCCTGCCGTTGGATATTTGCATGCGTGTGTGTGCACGTGTACAGAGGTGTGCTGGTGTGCTAGTGTAACAGCCCTCTGGGTGTGGTAAGTGGGCGAGGGGAGCCCTGATTGGTACAGTTTGCCAACTTTTATGATATAAATAGTAACCTGGTCTTCTGTGCCCAGGTCTTACTTTATAAAGGTGACTGAGTGATAACACAAAGAGGTCAATGCCATCGAAAGGGAAGTTTGAGGTTCCTCAGTTCCTGTAGAAATGAGAGGTATGGCAAGTCATGCAGGGGCCCACACAAGGAACCCCAGGGACAGTCTAGGCCAGAAGCCTTTATTGGGCTTTCACGGGGAGGACAAGGCAGGGTGAAGAGTTCAGGATTGGCTAGTTTGAGTAATTTCAGCAGGCTTTGGGTGATGGTGGCAGTCTTTATTTTTTCAGGTACCTGGCCCTTTAAAGTAGGGGACTGATGCCCCCCCCCCCGCCCCGCCCCCACCGCCTCCCCGGCCTACCGTGCTTGGGCCTGACATTGCAGGTCAGGCTCCCAGGTCAGGCTCCGCACTGGTTCATTTGCATATCAAAGGCAGGCTCCCAGCCAGCCCTTTGCTCTCTAAATATTGGTTGGCCCTGAGATGGGTAGTCTCTCCCCAGCTAAAGAGATTTTTTTAAGATGTCAAAAAAATCACAAAGTACAGAAAATAAGACTCATGATTAATACACCTGGCCCACAGCAAGTTACCAGCATGACGTGGCCGACTGTGAACTTGGAAGCTGTGCGCACAATGCTCTTGGGAGCCTGTGTGACAGCCCCAGCCTGACTAGTGTAACTGCCCACTTTGTACGCTTTTACACACATTCAGTCATTCTACAGACAATTTTTATAGCCCTCCCCAGTCAGAGCAGAATCCCTGTCCCACAGTGGGCAGTAGCTGGATTGGAGATTGCCCTGCAGATCTCTCTCCCCGCATGCAGTGACTTGGTGGACACCCAGCAGGACGTGGGCCCTGGGAAGCGCCAAGGACAGAACGGAGGTAGCACCTGGGGCTGCTGCTGGCCTTCGGGATCAGTTAGCGGTAAATCTTTACAGACTTCCTAGTACATGTCTGACCATCCACAGGCTCTGCAGATACCACAGTGAACGAGTAACCACCACGGCCTTCAAGGTGCTTGCACTGTGATGGGGGAGATACGGATAACACGCGTGCCCAGTGGGAGAATGTTGTGCCAGCCATGGGCGCTAGCAGGAAAGGTTTTCCCGAGAGGGCACGTCTGAAAGGATGAATGTGGTACCCAGGTGAAGACAGGAAAAGAGCAGTATCACTGAAGGGAAAAAAAGATCAGGTGCATTCAAAGAGCTACAAATAGTTCAGCCCAGCAGGGCCCTGGGGGCCTATGGAAGACAGTGAAGCCACGAGGCTGGAGAACAGACAAGGCGAGATCAGCGACAATCCCTCCCTCGGTGGGTCCTGCACCCCATAGGGGAGCGCGTCGGAAGCTCTAATGCACACAAATTCCCTGGGGATCTCGGTTAAGTCAGATTCGGCCTTGGCAGGTTTGGGGCAGCCTGAGATTCTGCAGTTCTAACAAGGTGATGCCAGCGCGGCTGGTCCATGGGCCACACATGGAGGAGCAAGGGTGCAGGTAAGCAGGACGCTCTGAAAGGTGGAATTCCTGGGTCTCTTAAAAGAGCTCCTTATATCTCATCAGTGGCACAGCAACATTATATATGTGGAGCAAAGTAACCAAGGATGATCGTCTTTGCCTTCCCACCCCAGCAAAAGCCTGAGTACTACAGAGGTTGCCTGCACCGTAAAAAAGGCAAAGAACAAAAACTGTTGACAAGAGATATGGCAGGTTTGTGAGAACATCCTTCAGGTGTATCAGAAACAATCCAGGTTGTCAACCTTTCTGAGTCTACAAGGAAAGCAAAATAGGTTGACCCCTGTGGTCTGTTTTGCATCTACTGTTCTTCCTCTCTGAGGGTCCTCCAAATCTTTAAGAGTGTTCCGCCATGCGCAGAACGTCACGGCACCTGAACAAAGTGCAGGTGGTCCTTTGTAACCAACCCTGCCGTGTTCTCCAAGCTCACCTTCCATAATCCCCAACGCGCGCTTATTACAGTCTCACCCTGTTGCCGACCCTCTCAAGCCCTTCCCCACTCCCTGCAGAATTCCCACTCACACCTAAGGACCAGCTCAGACATGACCTTCAGGAGACCTGTCTTAAGATTCTGGGTGAAATAACTTGCCTCCTCGTCATTTGTGACATAACTACTCATTTATGTTTTTGTCTTCCGTAGTGTACTGAGAGTCCCTCCAATTGCAGCCATGTGTTTAGGTCACCTTGTGTTCTCTGCACGGCAACCGCCCCAGACCACCTGCAGGGACGAGAGCCCTCACAGTGGGGCACTCAGCACGTCTCTACCTGCCTGACTCCTGAATTCTGCTGCCCCTGAATCTCTTTCCTTCCACTAAGATCCTGTGCCTTTGTTCTAGAAGTACTAACCAGCTCCGACATGCCTCAGAGAAGTTGTTCCTCGCTGCTGTTCAAATCCACTTTCCAGGCCTGGCCTTCATTGATGGGAGGGTCTTGGCCAACTCCCACTGCCCCTAGCTCAACACTTGCTTTGAGGAGCCTCCAGTCTCCCGAGAACAGCAATGTGGCCTCCTATGAGGTCTTCTGGAGTCACGGGAGGAATTCATGTTCCAGCATCAGCCAGCAGGGGGCAGTGCAGAAGCACACGCTAGGCCTATTCTCCAAGTATAATCTTCCCTGAAGGTTTCTATCTCTGACTATGAAATGGAACCTACCCATTCCACTTCTGGGAATATATCCAAAGTAACCTGAAACACTAATTTGAAAGAATATATGCACCCTTATTACATTGCAGTGTTATTTACAATAGCCAAGATTAGGAAGCAGCCCAAACGCTCATCAGTACAGCAAGTAAATAAAAAAAGCTGCCGTACACTTACACAATGGAATGCTACTCAGCCATAAAACGGAAGGAAATCTTACCTTTCAGGACAGCATGGATGGACCTGGAGAGTATTATGCTAAGTGAAATATGCCCGTCAGAAAAAGCCAAACACCATATGATTTTACTTATATATGGAACCTAATGAACAAAATAAACAAACAAACAAAACAGAAAGTCACAGATACACTGAACAGACTGACAGCTGTCAGAGGGGAGGGGTTTAGGCAGCTGGGTGAAAAAGGTGAAGGGATTAAGCAAAATAAGAAAAAACATACCTCATAGGCATGGACAATAGTACAGTAACTACCAGCGGGAAAGAGGGGTGGGGGTCGTGGAAGAGAGTATAGGAGGGATAAATGGTGCTGGAAGGAGAGTTTACTTGGGATGGTGAACATAACGCAATACACAGATGATATATTATAGAATCGGACACTTGAAACCTATACAATATCATTAACCAATGTCACCCTAATAAATTCAAGAAAAAATTGAAGATGGCTTGAGCTGTTCCTTGGGTCCCATGTCCAGCTAGATTCTTCTCTTACCATTTGTTTCTCTTAGATTAGAAAATCCTTTTTTTAAAATATATTTTATTGATTATACCATTACAGTTGTTCTATTTATCCCCTTCATTCCCCTCCACCTGGACACCCCCTCCCCCACCATTCTCCCCCCTTTAGTTTATGACCACGTGTCTCAACTAACTTCTTTAGATTCTATATTTCCCCTATTATTCTTGCTCTCCCCCTATCTATTTTCTACCTACTGTCTATGCTATTCTCTGTACCTTCTCCCCCTTCTCCTCCTCCCACTCCCCTGTTGCTAACCCTCCATGTGTCCTTCATTTCTATGGTTCCACTCCTGATCTAGCTGTCCTCTTGGTTTGCTTCTGTTTTAGGTGTGGTTGTTGATAATTGTGAGTTTGCTGTCCTTTCACTGTTCATATTTTTCATCTTCTTTTTCTTAGATAAGTCCCTTTAACATTTCATATAACAAGGGTTTGGTGATGATGAACGCCTTGAATTTGATCTTATCTGAGAAGCACTTTATCTGTCCTTCCATTCTAAATGAAAGTTTTGCTGGATAAAGCAGTCTTGGCTGTAGGTCTTTAGATTTCATGACTTGGAATACTTCTTTCCAGCCCTTTCTTGCCTGTAAGGTCTCTTTTGAGAAATCCGCAAGTCTGATGGGAACTCCTTTGTAGGTGACTGTCCCCTTATCTCTTGCTGCTTCTAGGATTCTCTCCTTCATTTTAGTCTTGGCTAATGTAATTATGATGTGCCTTGGTGAGTTCCTTCTTGGGTCCAACTTCTTTGGCACTCTCTGAGCTTCCCGGACTTCCTGGAAGTCTATGTCCTTTGCCAGACTGGGGAAGTTCTCCTTTATTATTTGTTCAAATACGTTTTCCACTCGTGGCTGTTTCTTTTCCCCTTCTGGTACCCCTATAATTCGGATGTTGGAACATTTAAAGATGTCCTGGAGGTTCCTGAGCCTCTCCTCATTTTTTTGAATTCTTGTTTCTTCATTCTTTTTGGTTGGATGTTTTGTTCTTTCCTCTGGTCCACTCCATTGATTTGAGTCCCAGTTTCCTTTCCATCACTATTGGTTTCCTGTGCATTTCCCTTCATTTCAGTTAGTTTAGCCTTCATATGTTCCTCTAATTTGTGACTATAATCAACCAGTTCTGTGAGCATCCTGATCACCAGTATTTTGAACTGTGCATCTGATAGGTTCGCTACTTCTTGGTTGCTTAGAGTTATCAGCTCTGGGGCTTTGAGTTCTTCTTGAGCCATATTTTGGACTGTTCATGCCTGTTACGTATGAGGAGCAGAGCCCTAGGTGTATGTGGGTGGGGGGCGGTCAAAGGAAAGCAATGGCGGTTGCCTCTGCGCCGGGCCTCACAGTCCGTTCCACTGCGCGCAAATGTGCGACCACTGGGCACAATGTGCGAATGTGTCGCACTCACTGGGTTCACCCTCTGGGGCCTGCTGGGTCCGTCTCATTGCTCTGATGGTTTATCTGTGCTCAAATGTGTGACCCCAGTCAGCCTGCCCTGCACCCTCACTGGGTCCGCGATGCTACCCCAGCTGCCTGTGCATGTGGGGTTAGGGGATCTTTCCTGCCCGACCCTGTTCCGCTGCTGGCTCCACCCCTCTTACCGTCCTGGTTGAACGGTTCGTTGTTGTCGGACTTCCGTATAATTCAATTTTCTGTTCTTTGGCTGTGTCTTTGTTCTCCAAACCTTTGTTGTATTCAAACTTGGTTGTGGGAGAAGGCACAACCTGTTTCCACCTACGCCTCCACCTTGGCGGAAGTCAGATTAGAAAATCCTAATTCACTTCCTAGACTGTTTGGAAAGGCAGGAACCTCTTCCAGTCAGTTCTGAATATTTGAGCCAAAAGGGCCCGAAACTGTGGAGCTTTCCCTCAGTGTTACCGGATCTGATACATCAGGACATTTCTTTTGTTTTGGGCCTGTCACCTGCAAAAGTAGGAATGCTGAGTGTTGTATTTAAGCTGGCTTACTTTCTTTCAGCTTTATGGAGGTATAATTGGCATATAAAATAAGATATTTAAAGTGTATGTAGTGGAAATTTGCTACACATATGTGTTACCAAAGGATTCCCCAGGTAGTTAATGAATACATCTGTCACCTCACACATTTATCTTTGTTTAACTTTGGTGAAGACATTTAAGTTGTATTTCCTTAGCAAACTCAGTTATACAGCAGTGTTGTCAGCTGCCGTCACTATGCTTCGCATTAGCTCCTCAGACCTTATTCACCTTATAGCTGAAAGTGTGTGCCGTGTTACCAGCCTCTCCAACCACTTTCCCCACACCATCCCCCCAAACCTGTGAGTTCCTAATCCTCTCTGATGCTAGAGTTGGAGAAAGAACTTCTTCCTATTCCATTGAAGGGCTTGGACATGTCTTTTAATGCGATTTTTAAATGTACTATAGATTTCTTTCTCTCATGAATGAAAAGATTACCTAAGGTTGGGAGAGAGTCAAATCCTCCATGTCTAACCACCTGCACCACAGCCCAGGTTTCTTAAGAAATGTCATTATTGAATCTACAGGATTTGAAATCATGTTATGTTGGCCCTAAAGTCACACCTTCAGGCTGTGCTGGCTACTGAAGGTGTTGCTGAGACCACACAAGCAGGCCGCTCTGAGGCAGGTGCCTTTCAGGACCATAAAGAAATGTTTCTATCTCACCCCTCATTTCAAAAACATCTGCGAGCACTTTCTTGAATGCTTACTGCCAGGCCCGGTTTCAGGAAGTTACCTGTCATTGCTTTAACTCTCACAGCCTTGGCAGGCACTACAGTTGTTTTACAGAAGGGGAGGCTGAGGCTTCGGCACCAGGCATGACTGCTAGGAAGCAGAGGCCCCAGGCAGTCAGTCTGGCTTCGAAGGCCACACTTTAACCTCCACATCTTCTTGCCTCCTTTAAATACATTCTGGTATTCTTTATACTTTTCATCATCATGGTTGGAAGGTCATTTCTTGCTGCTGGAGCCTTTAATGGAAGGCCGTGGCCCTCAAGTAGGAGCAGGGGGGTGGGGGCGTGCATCCTCCTAGTATCATCAGAATACCCACCCAAAGCCAGGCACCTGGGGGTGGTGTTCCTGGTCGCAGCTGTCCCACCAAAAGCTTTAAAAATCCTGGGGCCGGCAATCGTGTTTTCTGCTTATGGGTTATATACACAGTCCTGCTCTCTGCTCGGTCCCCTGATTTTCCTCTCTGTTTTTATTTATCCTATTTTTTTTTCAGGCAAAAAAAAAAACCCTCCATGGCCCCTGTTTCTCTCATTTAAGCATTTCCAGTTCACATGAGACCTCCACCCAGTGTGGCTGAAGGGCGGACTGGGCTGTTGCACTGAGAAGCACTTGCTGAAGCTCTGAAGGAAGCCCCCACCTTCTTGGGGCATCTTCCTTGGACCCTGACTGAACAGATGGGGGTGAGGCCACTGGGGCTCAGGAGCAGCCGCTCACCCAGCTCTGAACCAGCCCAGCTCTCCCTCTGCCCTACAGAAAGCCTAGCTGAGCCTGAACTCCCGCAGGCTTCAGTTCCAATCCTCGAGAGAGACCCGTGAGCAAGCAGTGTCAGGTCCTCCAAAAGACACAAGGATGTTCACATTGCTCTGTCCAAACTGGAAACAACTCAGACAGGGGGAGGATGGACCCTCTGCAGTGGCTTCCAGGCAGAGACGAGAGCACACAGCGAGGCACCTTAGAAACGACATGGGAGGAAAAAGCAAGAGTTGGCGTGCCTTGAGCTCTGCCCTCTCATCTAGGAAATGAGGAACCAGGAGCCACAGAAGCTGGACAAGTCAAGTTCATGGACTTCTCTCCCTTTTTTAGTGCACTGCCCTTCTCCTTACACTGCCATGATGCAAGGGAACCTCACCCCCACCCCACCCCCTTCTAAGGCATTTCCTACAGGCAATGAATGGTCCATGTGAATGAATGAATGGGAACAGCTTCAGTCAGCAAAAATGGCAGGTGAGGATGAAGATGGTCCAGAGGAAGCAGACCCCAGGCTCTCCCGAGCACCTCGACAGCTCCATTGTTCTCGGCAAGGCCCAGAGGCGTCCCCGGCTCCGTGGGGGCCAGCTGAAGGAAGCTTTCTCTCCGGTTTTTGTCATCTCTTCCTGCTGGTGGGAAGGATGGGAGCAGGCAGGAAGGGGAATCGGGTGAACAAAGAACCAGAAGAAAATCAGAGGTTGCCTGGGGAGCAGTTACAGCTGGCCTAGGAGCTCGTAGTGACAGGGTGGGAGCCACCTGCGTGAGAACAAGCCGCTGCCTGTGACGTGCCTACGTACCCAGCAGAGCCCCATGTTGCCCCCACCACACCCGGCTCTCACCCAGAATTTGGCTTTCGGTTCTCAAAAGGGATTTAAAGCAGAGTTTTAAAAATTTGACCTTTTCAGTG
The DNA here is from genome assembly GCF_014824575.4 of Sturnira hondurensis. NCBI lineage: Eukaryota > Metazoa > Chordata > Mammalia > Chiroptera > Phyllostomidae > Sturnira > Sturnira hondurensis. The sequence continues at coordinate 6,548,860 of NW_028080032.1, read as the reverse complement.
TGTATTTAAAACAAAACTCATGTTTAAAAGCAAACAACAAATGCAAAAGCCCTGACTGGTGTAGTTCAGTTGGTTGGGCGTCATCCCAAGAAGTGAGGGCTTGTTAGTTAGATTCCCAATAGGGCTCGTACCTGGGTGGGTTAGTCCCTAGTCAGGGCGCGTGCAAGAGGCCAATGTTTCTCTCCTTACCTTTCTCCCTCCCTTTCCCTTTTCTGCAATAAACAAAATCTTAAAAAAAAAAAAACAAATACAAAAAAATGAACTCTTGTGTGTTAACATTATTAGCTAAGAAAGAGGTGTCTCAAGTGAATTAGCCACCATCCAGGATGGGAGAAAAGATGAGTCTGGAGGTTGGGGGTTGGGGTGGGGCTACAGGATCCTGAGAGGTTTTTGACACGAGACAACACATGAGGCACTCAGGGGCCTTGAGGATCCAGTCTCCAAGCCCTGGTGCCAGAGTGTAGAGGGTCCATCGCTCAGATCTAAATGAGGGACCTCTGAAAGTCTTAAAATAGCGACTCATGACATCATTTTCCTAGAGCCCTTCCCCGGGATATGGCCAACACAGAGACTGTGCTGAGTCCCAGATCCCTCCACTCCTCTTACCGGCTCTGTGTGCCCTTGAGCAAGTCACTGACCCTTGTGGTATCTCTGTTTCCTCATTTGCAAAGTACAGACAATGACCTACCTCACGGGATTGGTGTGAGAAAGCCCAGTGCTTAGGGAAGTGCCTAAGACATAGGAAGTACTCAACAAACATTAGTGAATACAGGCTGCCATTACTTCTGCATTCTCCTTCAAATGCCCATACCCATCATCTACCTTCCTTTCTCCCTCTAAGTTCCCAGGACTAGTTTTTCAGGGAGGGGAACTGGTTGGCAGTTGATGGTAGTTTTCAACATACCCCAGACCAGAAATCTTGGTCCTGTAGTACCTGTTCTAAAAGTGCATTATTAGTCCACTTGCTTTTCAGTACCACCACTGCGACCACCTGGTGCTGGCGGCCATCATCCCACCTGGGTGTCTACCATAGGCTCCTGTCTGGTATTCCTGCCTTTGTCCACACAGAACAAGGACGGTCTGTTAAAAACATAAGACATTCCCTCTCCCCAGCGTTGCCCCACCGCTCTTTTTAAAAGCTTCTTGTGGTACTAAAAATAAAATTCAAACTTCTTGCCCTGGCCTCAAATGCTCTGTTCCACTCTTTAACTTCATCTTGGCCCCTCTTTCCCTGACTAACTCTGTTTCAGCCACTCAAGTCTTCCGTCACCTCCGAAACACACGTTCTCTCCAGCCTCAGGGCTTTGTTCTTACCCCTCTCCCTTCATCACGTGGGAAGTCCATTCTCAGCCTTCAGTCTCAGCCTGTATGTCGGTTTCTCACCAAACCTTGGCAGATGATTCTGTGTAAAGGAGGTCCTTTCTGCTGCATCTATCTCAGGTTCTTGTTATCTTCTAAGCACTTGTATCAGCCAGCTATTGCTGTGTAACAAAGCACCTCAAAACTCCATGGCTTAAAACCACAATCCTGTACTATTGCTCACATCTACAGGTTGGCTGTGGTTCAGCTGCTCTAAATTGGGCTCAGCTAGACAGCTAAGCTCCTCATGGGAGGGCTGAGGGTCAGTTAGGGGCAGCTCTGATCCGTATGTGTATTGTCCTCCTGCTGGGACCAGACTGGGCATATTTTCCCATGGGAATGGCTGAGCAGCAATTGAGCCAAAGGAAATGAATGAGATCTCTTAAGATTTAGGCTCAAAACTAACAGACACACTCACTTCTACCCACATACCGTTGGCCAAAGCGTGTCTTGTGATCAAGCCCAAAGTCAAGGAGTGGAGGGGTGTTCTCCACACTTAGTGAATCTAGGCAGCCACGTGGATGCATGGAGGGGTGAAGAATCAGGGCAGTCATTCAGCTGATTTGTGATTAATATTTTCATTTCTCCCTCCCCACTAGAAAGTAGCTCTGAGCAATCAAGGAACTTGCCTGTCTTATTATCTTTACTGATATCCCTAGCACCCAGAATAGTGTCTGGCAGTGACAGATATACCACCAGTCCCTCATTATGCATTTGAATGAAATTCTGAACCAAAAATCTATGTTGGAGCCCAAGCAATGGTCCTACAAAACCATCGTGACAGTTGGATTTTCAGAAATGGCTTTTTTCTAGAGATTGACTCAGACACGGACAAACTTGCTTAACAACGGAATCTTCTATGAATCACGTGCAACTTCGCGCCTGCTTGTTAGTGATTGCTTTGCACATGGCCTGAGGATGACAACAGGCACCCTGTGGTCCAGAATGGCAGAAAAGGCCCAAGACATGGCTCTGTTGGGGACGAAGACAATGCAGGGCATTCTCTCTACCCTAGACGTGGCAGGACATATAAAGTTCCATGCGAGGCCTAGCCCTCAGCTCCCCTGGTCCCGAACCTGCTTAGCCTTACAAGAAGGGAGCAAGGGTGGGGGGCAGAAGGTAGCCAGAGGTGAGTTATAAAGGCTGAGGGTCTTTCCTTGGAGCCTGCAAGGAGAAGCGGGCAGCCAGGAGGCTTACTGTCCTGGAAAGCGTCCAGGAGCACGTGAGAACCAGCAGCCTTTGCGGAGAAGAGGCCCTGCCTAGCTGGAGGACACGCCCTATATCTTTGGACAGGGTGCTGACCTTTCTGTGCTTCAGTGTCCCCACGTGAAACGTAACAGTGAGGCCCTTGCCAGCCCACAGGACAGCTGAGCAAACCCAAGGCGATGCCCGGGGTGAAACCCATACCTCAGTTGGGGGTCACTTGTCCCCATCCAGGCTCAGAACTAATGGTCCTCAAGCTTTTCAGATTGGACACCTGCCCTGGGAGCATTCTTAATACATGCTGATATTTATTTATAAATTGTATACTTGTACTTTTTTAAAAAAATATTTTATTTATCTTTAGAGGGGAAGGGAAGGAGAGAAGGAGAGAAATATCAATGTATGGTTGCCTCTCATGAGTCCCCTGCTGAAAACTGGCCTGCAACCCAGGTATGTGCCCTGACTGGGAATCGAACCGCGATCGTGTGGTTCGCAGGCCCGCGCTCAATCCTGTATACGCGTACTTTAAAATATTATTAGTTTTAGCAGTCTATCTTCTCTACCTCTTGCACTTGCTACCTCATTTGTTACCTACATTTTTGCAGCAATTGTGAAGCTTCCTAGGATTTTTGTGGGGATTTTGGTCTAAGTAAAACTAGAACAGAATAGTTGCTAACACTCACATAGGCCCCACCAAGGCACTTTTCTAAACGTTCTAGAGGCAGTCAATCCCTGCAGCAGCCCCACGAGATGAGTCCTAATATTTTCCCCCTCAACTTGTTGATGAAATGGAGGTGGGCGGAGAGGAATCCAGGGCTCACAACAGCGGGACGAGCATGGGGACCTGAGCAGTCTGGCTCGGAACTCATCCGAGCACACGGGGCTGTGCCAGAGCGCCCGGCACAAACCACTGAGCCCAGGGAAGCTTTCACCGGAGCCTCTCCCAGGTAAGAGACTCTCCTGCGACCTCAGGGCACCTCTTCGCTGCACCTTGTGCAACGTGATGCACAAGCCACCAAGGTCAAAATGACATTATTTCTAAGGTTTTAAAAATTCCATTATTTCCATTAAGACAGAGGTTGTAGTCTCCTCCCACGCCGCTGCGGAGGCCTGCCACGGCTCAGGAGAGGTGGGAGAGTGGAAGTAGCAGAGCATCTTCCACCAGGGGGTGCCCTAAACCACAGACTCAGACAGGCGAGGGCTCCACCCGCCAGGATTCAGGAGGAACCTGAACGTCTGGAGCAAGATCTTCTGCAGAGCTTGCCTTTGACGTTCTCATTAACCATCAGTTTGAGAGATGGTGCTGTCCTGGCCCTCGGTCCTTCTCAGGACTGGGCTTGTGCTGTGGAGCAGGACTGTGGCACTCAGCCAATATGACAGTGGGACAGTGACTGTAAAATGCTCAGTGATAGAGCTAGAAGGTACCAACAGGGGGCGACACCTAGTCTTCAGCCTCCACACCTACCACCTCCTGGAGGTAGGTTTGTAAAGACCTTCTTCATGGTCTGAGGGGGAAGTATCTGCGAGGACATTCTACCTAAACAGAAGTCGATTTGCAAAGGTGTGCACACACCTTCATGCACACAAACTCCAGCTCACACACTCATGCTTCACCCAGACGTTGCAAGGTTCACATGAATGACATTGGCTTCTGGACTGAGTTTGACTTCCCGACCATGACTTCCCAAGATGGCGCTCTCAGATGGGCAGGTGTGGATGGCGAAGCGGTGAAGCAGAGCACCAGCTCGGAGAAAGAGTCAGCCAACTTTATTCCCGCAGAAGCGGAGGTAGTAAGAGTGTTGCTCACCTCAGGGGTTCCTGCGTCTTGAATTCCCTTCCACTAAGGAGAGGACAATGCCTAATCCCCCAGAACCCCTTGGGCGAGTTTGCAGCACCGAAGCCAGGGGCCACGTGCTCATGCAAATGGGAAGACCATTCATTGACTCAGTCAGTGAGACTGAGAGGGACGTCCTGAACATGAGGGAGACAGCAGTGAAGAAGACAGACAAGCTCTCTGTTTCATGGGGGCTTCCATCGTAGAAGAGGAGACGGAAAACAAATTACAGACGAACAAGACAGTGTTGTGCAGAGCTGAGTGGATTCGATGAAACAAGGTGGTGTGATAACAAGGCACTGAGGAATGGCTGATTCTTGATGGAGAGATTGCTACACTAAGGTACGCATTTGTCAAAAGTCTCCAAGCTGTGTACTTACGATAGGTGCATTTCCCTGTATGTAGATTGTGTCTCAATAATAAACTTTTTTTAAGTTTTAAAGACTGACTGCAGAAGAAGGACATTACTAGGGTGATCAGGATGGCCTCTTTGCAGAAGGGACGGTTGAGCTAAGACGTGAAAAATAAGAATGAGGCAGCTGTGGCAAAATGCCTGGTGTCTCTTCCTGCAGCACCTTGGCAGGGAGAGACACTGTGCTCAAAGGGCCAAGTTGAGAATGTGCTGAGGGCATAGGGAAGCAGATGTGGACAGAAGGAGCAGGATGGTGGGTACGTGAGATGAGGTTGATGACAAGGGTGTGGAAGACTATACAGAAGTTCATTCTGAGGGTGGTTGGAAGCCATTCGGGGACCAGATGGAGGAAGGACAGAGCTCCCCAACCTGACGGACCCCAAGGACACCTCCAGGCAGAGCCTAAGGAAAAGGGAAAAGGAAGCAGCTAGGTGGGGACTGGTGGTAGGAGTGACCTATGCAGGCGGACAACTGGAATGCAGGTTGTCCAGGGAGGGCGTTGTGGCCACAGGTAGAAAAAACAGCAGGGAATGGGCAGGGCCTAGAAGTCAGGAAGAGCCAGGCTCACTTGGAGGGCCCCAAGGCCTGGGGGGGTTCAGCAAGTGGGCACCAGTGTATGTCCCTAAAATGAACCCCAAGATTACAGCCAAAATGTGAGTCAGAAGAAAAGAGACAAAGCCAAATGCCATCAACAGGGAGGGCACTGCCCAACCACTGGCCTGAGCTCCGTAGTACCCCCCCCCCCATGAGCCCACAAGCCATCCCGTGGACACAGCCCAAGGAAGCCCAATGTTCCAGGGAACAGATGAATTGGTCCACGTGGGGCATAAATTAAGCCTGGAGTCTATAGGGCAAAGTGCTTCTGTAATATGGGCTGAAAACTCAGCAATGTGTTCCCAAAATGCCTTCACTCATTATTTCTGCCTGGCGGGTACCTTTGGGTCCACAGATGTGAGCACTGAGAAGAATGAAGGAAAGCAACTCAAAGCTGCCCCCCAAAACCCAATGGCCTGGCCTCCTTAGAGAAGGCAAAGCCAAGTGAAATATCTGAGATGGGGCCATCTGCTGTCATGCGAGAACAGAGACTCACCGAGGAAAGACAAGATGGAACAATCAGTCGGGCAGGGAGCAGGAACGAACAGAGAGGGGAAATTTCAGCAGGCCTTTAAAGCTTACACAGAGGAGGGTGTGGCCTTCTGAATTACCATGTGGCTCCTCCCCTGAAACACCCTGCCCTCCAGACACACCCTCTTTCTTGTCTCTCTGTGTCTGCGATCTTAACGGTTTCCACTGTTAGGTAAATGACAAGGGAAAGAACCGAAGCTTCCATGGTTCACTAGCGGCTTTGGGAATTACTCATAAGCACATGGTAGCCTGAAGATGGCTTAGAAGGAGGGAATAATCACTGAGAAGTGGCAGTGCTTAGAGCTGGGGGGTCTGGGGTCAGCTCCACCTTGGGTAAGAAAGGAAAATAATCATGGTACGGACACAGCTCAGCTTTATGAAGTATTTGTGGTATAATGTAAAGGCTGGACATGAGTCCCTCCAGAAATTATGATTGGTACAAGGAGGTGGGGAAGGAGATGGAGACAAACAAGAGTCCAGATTAGCAAATCAGAAAGGGCGACAGCAGTGTGTCACTTCCAGATAAAGCAGAAGACCATGAAGAATTGGCTGAATGCCTTCAGTGTGGTGGGAGGGGTGGGGGTGGGGCCCGGAAGGAGCAGGAGAGACAAGTTTTGACTCTTTAGATTGTGTGCTTGTGTATCACTGAAGAAAGGGAAACTGTTTTGAAAAATGTTAGTCCATCACAGGAAAAGGCAGCATCACCACTGCCCAGCCTAGTCAAAAGGTAACCTTTCACAATTACATATGGTTCCAGCCTCTTTCTACATGTTTATGTGTGGAGTGTTCATGTGTGTGTGTGTGACCCATAAATAATAACATCCTGTCTGTATCTTTCACCAACTAGTCGTTTTCCCTCAACATTATTTCTCGACACCAACTTGCAGTGAGTGGAATTGATTTTGTGCCAGGCCTATGGACTTTATTAGACTTTCTCTCTGGATTCTGAGTAAAGAAATTATGGCATGCTGTGAGACAAATTTTTATTACCAGGACTTTAAGCTCCTTTTGTCTACTTCATGGAAATCAAATTATTATCTTTCAATATGTCTGAGAAAGTATTATAGATCTTGAATTTGCAGGGGATGCATTTTGGGACCATTTCCCATGGAGAGATAAAGCAGTTAACATCAGGATACTCAGCGGAATCACTCACAATGTCCTGTATGGATTCTTGTGCCTGGCTTGTCCATTATGTGCGTGGCATTCCGGGCATTTAATTTTCCTTCAACACGCTGAATGTCACACTGGCCTAGAAAGCAACTTCATGACTCTAAGGTCAGCTTAAATTTGGTTTTATAAAGCCTAAAATCTGCATTACTTTCATCTTAATTCAGGATGAATTGCAGTGATTGTATTGTGGGGGTGGGGGGCATATGGTGCACAGCCCTCTGATGAGTTTTGGTCAATGTGCAATAATAAACTTCTAAAGAATATCACTTGATCTTATTTTGTAATTAGCTTCTCAGGCGGTGGGTATGCAGGTGGGGCCAAAGGCAAGGAATGTGGTGGTGAGGGCTGACGGTGTCCTGCACCAGGGGGATTGGCATCACTGCCTCGGTGGGTTGTCTTAATACCACTTTGTGGTTGTTCAGGGGGTTAGGGTTTAAGGTCAGGATTATCAGGGTTTATGGCTCTGAGGATCAAAATCCAGTTGAGGCCCAGCTAAACTGCAGGGTAATCTCTGTCCCTGTTCTCATGCCATTAGGATTATTAGGGTGAAGGTACCCCATCATTAAAGGGATGAGTGTAGGGTCAGGGTTCTGGTCAGAATGTGTGTGGGGCTGCTCCAATCTCCTTCCCAGAGTTTAGAGTTCAGGGTAATCAGATCATGGCAATTAGACTTTCAGGCTGTCAGGGTCAGTGGAGCCAGGGGCGATCGCCCATTGTTGTTGGTTGGGGACTCAGGGTCTTCCAAGTCAGTATAAATAGCTCTTCTAGTTCAGGGTTAAAGTAAAGGCATATACACAGAGCCCTGGCCTTTGGAGCATAAATGCTGAGTCACTGGGGCGTGGGGTAATCGAGGTCAGGACAGGCCACCAACACGGTGCCTGCCCCATATTTGGATTGCTGGGTCATCACCATCAGGTTCGCTGGAGTTGTCAGCATTCGTGTCATTGAGACTGGGAGAGTCAGGCTCATTAGATCTGGGCTCCATTGTCAGACTGAAGGTCAACTTGGGTTTAGAAAAATGTTGGGTCTAGCTGAGTTGTTTAGGGAACCTGGGATCTTAGGTGTATTTAGGACCGTTTGGGTCTTTTAGATTCTTTTGAACTGTTGGGGTTTAGAGTCACTTAAAAATTAAGTAAATTTGAATTTTTAAAGCACTCTAGGGAGATGTAAGAGTTATACTCTATTCAGTGTATTGTGATCCTTAAAGGCAGTTAGACTTGTTTGAGCTAGTTTAGGGTCATGTGGTATAATCTGGGGCTTGGGGCGGTGGTATGTAGACCAGCAACATCAGCACCCCATGGGAGTTGGGTAGTAAGGCCGCATCTCAAGTCAGATCTGCTGAATCTGAGTTAACATTGTAATCAGACAGCCTCTTCCCTAGGAGCCCTCTGTTCTAGGGGGATTCACAGTCATTCGGGATCATTTTCAGTCTTCAGGGCTTCAGGGTTGTCAGCCACTGGGTCATTCACAGGACTGGGTTCTCTAGAGTCCTTAGAATTAGGCCTTTTTTAAAAAAAATTCAGAATATTCGCATTTGAAGTTAAAATTATTTAGGATTCAAAAATAAAGTCTTTAAGAGGCTTATAAGATTTAGGTTCTCTTGGGGCTGCTTAGAGCTTTTCAAGGATGGTTAATACCCTTTGGCATCATTCGGTGTCACTGAAGATCATTTAGGGCTTAAAGGCACTTTGAGTTAATTTATGCCGCTTTGGGATCTTTTTGTTTGAAGTCGGGCCATTTCAGGTATTTTGGGATTGCAAAGGGTTTAGAAGCATTTGTAGGAATTTATGGCCCATTCGGTAGGTTGCGATGATCTGAGGTCATTTCACTGGGGATTAGGGGGATAAAGATTTTAAGACTCTTGGGTCAAGACCTCATGGTTGTCAGCTTTGGGGTTCTTGGCATTTTGAGGTCTTTGTGTTTAGGATATATCTGGATATTCACTGGTCCATTCCACAGATATTATCAAGGTGCCTGGCAAAGGTCAGGTCCTACTCTAGGTTTTGGGGTCACCCTCCTGGGGTTTGGGTTCTAGTAGAAGAGAGAGATAAATGCAACAAATGCATTCAAGAAGTGCTCGGAAGAGAATAGAAGCAGAGAGTAACTGGCAGCTGACTGAGGTAGGGCACCCAGGAAAAGCCTCACTAGGAAGCAGGAGCTGTATTTGGACCCGAATCAAAAAGGAGCCAAGCACGTGATGTGCCAGAGGGAAGAACACTCCAGAAGGAGAGAATGCTGACTGCAAAGTCTGGCATGTTTGCAGGACGGTAGGCTCAGTGCGAAGCACGCTGACTGTCAAGGAGGCTGACGGCAATGGAGTCCCAGGAGTAGGTGGGGAGAGACCATTCAGGTCTAAGTAGGCTGGATAAGGACTCAGCAATTTGGGGTCATTGAATATCGTGCGGGTGTTTTAGGTTTAGAGTAGGCTCATTCAAGGCTTCGGGTCCCTGGGGGTATTAGGAGCCATTTAAGATCATTTAGGATCTTTTGTGACCACTTAGGACCTTTCATTACTGTGTAGGATTTTTAAAATTCACTCAGGCTCATTTAGCATAATTATCATCATGAAGGATTTAGGTTTTTAAACTTTTTAGGTTTTACAGTTGTTTAGAACTGTTGAAGGTTATTTAACATTGGTGTCATTTAGAGCTTATTAATTATGTCTTGACTTTCTTAGGGTTATTTATGATCTTTTTCAATTGGCATGGTCTTTTAGACATGTAGCCCTTTGAACACGCAGCTGCCAAGGTCTTGAAAAAAAACCACACAGCCTTGAACAAGAACCTACAAGAACCAGATTCGAAACAGGACTCCGGCAAGAGCCCCGACCTGGGAAGTCGTTTCTCTCCTTGTGTTGCTTCCATTCGTCCGAGATGGCCTGTTTTCCCTGGGTTTCCGTATGGGGTTCCATTTCTTAAGCTGTGGTGAGATTTTTGTTTTGTGTCTGTTTTTGAAGTTGTCTCTGGTTGTCCCCTGTGATGAATACACTCCACAAATACATGGGGTTTTTCTTTTTTAAAGGTGCACAAGATAGGATAGGGGAAGAGTGAGTGTCCTGTGAGCCCAGGTAAGGTGAAGCACACATCCAGAATCTCCCATACAGGCCTTGGTTAGCCACGCAGGCACTGCATCAGTAAGATACAGAGTTGGACTGTTCAACAACATATTCTGGCCAACCTCAGGTTTCCAGAATTTACAATAGGTATTTTTTTTTCTCCTTTTGAGAACTTTTGTTTGTCCAATGTCCGAAAGCAATGAGAGTACAGTTAGAAAGGGGGTCAGGTGTCTGGGGTGACCGAGGCCAGACACAAGGAATTCCCCAGTTTCTCACAGTGAGAGACATAAGGCAGCTGGTCTTCTTGAGGGCCCTGGCACTACAGATGCAGTCCTCCCACTCTCAGGGGGGGCGGTGCGTGTGTAGAACACACGCACACACACCTGGTTTTGGCACACGAGGGCTGCATTTCAATTGCCTGTGGGGCCTCCTGTGACATCAGGGATATTGATGCTTTTTACTTGGAGAAAACGGACCCCAAGCAACTGTGAGAGAAGGGCCTCGCTGGCTTTAATCTTGTTTTTTTGTGTGTGTGTTTTTGCATACATGTGTGCTTTTAGGCCTCAATATTTTTGAATGTATTCAAAAGGAAATTTGTATCCAAAAGCCAATGTAGAAACGTCAAAAAGAAGAAAGCCAGGTACATGGCTTTGTATATTATTTTATACATAGATAAAATATCAGCCACCCACTCTGAGGAACCTTTTCACGAGCTTTTACACATAGGTCTATAGTCATACTGAGCAGGCAATTTTAGTCACTTTAATAATAACACTTTCTAAGTTTTCAAATCAACTTTTTATTACACTTTTAATGGCTTAATAGTATTTATGTCTATGGTTTTTATTTTACCTCTATCTTTATCACAAAAAGAAGGAAGGAAGAAGAAAAAGTCCTACTTGACTTTTTTTGTTTTAATGACGGAGGCACACCTACTAGGCCTTCGTTAGGGTCACGTGGGGAGGAGAGCTGTTGTCTTTGCAATCCATTAATGAGGATCTCCATCTCTAAATTTTATATTTAAATCTAATCGTATTGCTGATATCTGGACATGACACTAATGTGTACATAGTCACATTGTTTTAGCAGCCTTGCGCAATTTAGTTAGTATTTCTAATAATCATGATGAACAATTGAAATCCAGGTTTTACTTGCTGGTTTCCTTTAATGAGTCATGGATATGATAATCTGCTTGCTTTGCTAAGTTAGCACAAAGGCTTTTGGACAAAGTACTTAAGTGGATTTTTGTGACGACTCGTTTTATTGCCAAAATTTGGTTGAGGAACCCGAACGGTTTAAGTGAACGACACAGTACATGTCTGTAAACGTGTCCCTTACCTTTAGAATCTTTCCTTGGGATCCTGTTAAATCCCAGGCCTCCCATAACCCCACACATCCAACGCGTGCTGTGTGGGGGAGTTCCCATCAGCACCTGAAATTGTACCCCAGATGTCTCTGAGCCATAACAGCTTTCCATCGGCAAAACACACCCACGCCGTCCTGTTCCTTCTGTCCCAGAGCTCTCACCAGCTGCCCTCCCAGGAACCCAGGTTGCTCTCAGTGCAGGATGTTGTAAAAGACCCAAATGTCCATGCTATCGGCCCTTAGATGGCTCCACGGGCACGGACGGGGTGATGGTCACGGTCACAAATGAATGTCAATGATTGCCAATGTGCCCAGTTTTATAACTCCACTAAGAAAAATGGATTTCTAATGCAAGACCATTTAAATCAGCATCATCAAAACATTCAGCCCTGGCTGGTATAGCTCAGTGGATTGAGTGCGAGCTGCGAACCAAAGGATCGAGGTTCGATTCCCAGTCAGGGCACATGCCTGGGTTGCAGGCCAGTTCCCAGCAGGGGACACACAAGAGGCAACCATACATTGATATCTCTCCCTCTCTCCTTCCCTTCCCCTCTAAAGATAAATAAATTAAAATCTTTTTAAAAAAACATTCAGCTTATAAAATATATTTGCCTTTCATCAAGACATGTGTTTAGAGATCCTAAAGTTTAAACTTAACTTTTGAAACCTTACATCAAGGTTTATGCTTTGTAAAACCTGAGCTTTTTCCGACTTACGGCCTCATCTTAGAAACCTCATGTGTGAACATTATGATTAGCTGGCTGCTTTCAGCAGGTTTGCTTGCAACTAAGTATCTCAGCTGAATCTATTCAAATGTATTCAAAATTTCACAGTAAAGTTTTGTGCTCCCAGCAAACTCAACTCAGGAAAAACTTCATAACCTAAAATAGGCAACACAAAATTATTTCATGAAATCTGTCTCCGTAAAGCCAGCCAAGAACTGCTGCCTCCTTTGGCAGAAGGCTATTCGCATTTGTTGGGTGGTTTTAGGCACCCTAACTTCTGTATGACTTACTGCTTGAGTCGGGGTCTCAGTGGGACCCCCAAATGGACCATGTATTTATGTTGTCTAGGTCACCTACAAACACATCTACACCTACATGCTGTGCAGTACGGAAACCTCACCGCCTTGGAAGTGTCCACTGTCTACCCATCACTTTCATCCAGCTTCGTCCACTCAGCGACTGGAAAACAACCACGTAGAGCGAAAACTCTAAACATAGGAAATCAACATAACACTTAAAGGGGGTAGTGATTTATCCAAACCTTTCTCTTTAAAAAAAGAAAGAAAACATTTAGCATCATTTGAGGGCATTGTTAAAGTTCTTGTCTTGGTTGTTACCTTTTCTAGAGATCAACTCGTATTGGTCATTGTTTACACTCCATGACCAGCCTCCCGAGAAGACAGCTGTCAGTCACATATTCAGACGTTTTGGATTAGCCACAGGACGTTTTGGATCCTCTAGGTTAGTCAGAGGAGTCCTGTGGCTAAACAGAGAGGTTCTGTTTTCCAAAGAAACAGAACCAATACTTCTGTATATAAAGAGATTTAATTTAAGGAATTGATTCACACCACAGGGTAGGTTGGCAGGCTGGAGATCTGGGGAAGAGCTATTATGTTGCAGCTCAAGTCCAAAGGCAGACTAGGCAAAATTCCCTCTCTCTCAGGGGAATCAGTCTTTTTCTCTAAGGCCTTTAACTTTGTGGAGGCAAATCTGCTTTATTCAAACTCTACTGATTTAAATGTTAATCTTACCCTGGCTGGTGTGGCTCAGTGGATTGAGCACCAGCCTCCAAACTCAAGGGTCACTGGCTTGGTTCCCAGTCAGGGCACGTACCTGGGTTGCAGGCCAGGTAACTGGGTTGCAGGCCAGGTCCCCAGTAGGGGGCGCCCGAGAGACAACCACACATTAATGTTTCCCTCTCTTTCTCCCTCCCTTCCCTCTAAAAATAAAATCTAAAAAAAAATGTTAATCTCATCTTTAAAAATACCCAGACTAGTTACAAAAACATGGAGACTAATGTTTTACCAAACACCTGGGTACCATGGCCTGGCCAAATGGACAGGTAAAATTGACCCTGGGTGTGAACTTGGGCCCTAGTCTGAGGTCTCACACTTGGTGACTCCTGGGGGATTGCCGCCAACAGAGGCAAGCCCGGGTCCCCACACCCCCTTGGCTATTTTATAGGTGAGAAAACCAAGTCCTAAAGGCTCAGTGAGCTCGTCCCAACAAGTCAGGACAAAAATCCAGCCTCACTGAAAGGTAGTTCCCAGCTCTTTCCATTGAGACCTGAACTCAACACGTATACAGGGGCATTCTTATTTCACTTATTCGAAATATTACAGCCAAGGGTAAACCCATTCAAACCACAAACTCTAGGCCAAGGCAATCAGCTCCTCTCCTGGGGACACTTTCACATTTGTATGCCCCATCCTCCCACACCACAGAGCCCGCCCCGCCCAGCGGACATGCACAAACCCACGCAGAGAAGACTTCTCTTTGAAAAGTGCTTTATTTAACAAGATCTAAGTCAGGTGCATCAAAACATACCAAAATGTTACAGAAATGGCTCCCTAGGAAGCCTTGTCACATTATGTTAAAATATCTAAACACGTACATTTATAGTTCAGAAACAAACATTAAACCAGGTCATGTACCACTGCTAAAAGTCAAGTTATGATTTAAAAAAAAAAAACACTTCACGAAACTAAAACAAGTGGGGAAACCCTTAGGAAACACGAGCAAAAACAGGCCAGGAGCCATCAGCCTGCAAAACAGGTCCGAGCTCTGCCTGGAAGACTCAGAAGCAGAGAGAGGCTTCACAGAGTGCCGAGCGCTCGGTTAAAACACAGGGGGCGCTGTAGCCTCCCGTGACAGGGTAAACACTTTCAGTTACATTCGAAAGAAGAGGTGACACATTTCATTTTATTTCTACATTGACAGGTGATTATTTTCCTATCTCATCTGATTCAAGCCACACTTTGTGTAAAACTAGTTAAGGTGATAATTCATGCCGCTGCCTTGAGGCTTGAGGACATCTCCTCTGTCTCCTGTCCTAGCCCCCACATCATGGTTTGGTCACTAGGAAGACTCTGAAATTCCCCTATTCAGACAGAAATTTCTGCATGTATGACACCATGTTCTCCATGCCCCAGCGCTCTGGAATAACTTCTTTTTTTTTAGAGAGATCTTTTCTTAAAAGAGCTCCCCGCCCTTCTGTGGCCCATTCCACCCTCCGGACACTCTGAAATAACTACCCAATTCCACAGAAAAGAATTCCCGCCAAGACGTCTTTGCGTCAAAGAACAGTTATTTTATTTGTCATTACATGCCGAAGTCTCATCTACTCTGATGATGAGATGTCTTTACCTGGAGATTTCCAGGAGAGAGTACAGATTGTTCCCCGCTGGCCCCTACCATAGGGGGAAGGGTGAAAATACTTCTCCTTGAAGTCTCAGACCAAAATCTCAACCTCGGGTCTCAGCAATTGTCATAGGGATGGGTGGCTTATCAGAGATCCTCACACCTCAGTCTCGACTCCTAAAGTCTGTCCAGCCTGGAGACCAGTGTACATGCCCCTCCAGCTCACTCAGCACACCCATCCTTTGTGCTTTCGGTCTCTCCCCCAGATAACCCTGCCCGCTCCCCACACACACCCGTTTAACTCATCACCTTCCCACTAATGTGATCACAGAGCATGATCTTGTGCTTAATTCCACCATCCCCTGGGGGGCCAGACTCCCTTCCCAGCCAGATGGACTCAGGTTTTCCTTCATTTGATCATCTTGTAACATAAGCCCCTGGCAAAAGAAAGCAGTTGTGGCTATAACTGCTTTACACAAGTTAAAGGAAAATCCTATAAATTGGCCTTTGTTCTTCACACGATTTCAGGTTCATTGCACGCAATTACATAAACCCATACAAATCAGTTGACAAGTTCAAAGCCACAGGCCCATCTGATACCAATGAGAAAATCCTGCTCCACATTGTGGAGAAGTGTCTATTTCAGCTGCTGCTGCTTCAAAAAACTTCAAAAATCCTGATCAGGTTATTAGGATATGGGAAGTGATCTCTAAGCAGCGTGGCCCAGTTTGGAAATGCATGGCCTGCAGGAACGCGCACTGCGTAAAATATGGTTCCCCTCACTTCCATCCCAACCCCCCCGTCTTCATAGAGACAAATTTGCCCAGCACTTTCTTGTAAAGTGACCTGGCAAACCTGCCATTTTACATTGAACACTATCATGGTCCTAGTGCAAACTTAAAGGGAGCCTTTACAAACCAGAAAAGGCTGTCCAGTAAAAGTTAGCAGTTAGTCTTTTCCTAGTGGAAATTCTTCCCCCGGCTCTTCAAGGAGAATTATTGGGGTCAAGGCTTTGAGTGTCCAACCTAAAAATAACTGGAAGAGATGTTTTCCAAGTCATTTTCTCAAATGCAAAACTCAGGAAGTTATGTTCACACTTACCCACGGCTCTTTCCCACCGGTAACAACGGAAGCCCCCCTCCTCCCCCCCGCGCCTTTTCCCCAAGTCTGTGCATTTTGCAAAGCTCACCGAGGTGTGTGATTGAGACTAAGGCCCTCCGGATTTCCAGTCCACACCCCACTGGGCTGTTGGTGCTGTCCCCACAGAAGAGGGAGGCTTGCTAAGAGACCCCTGGAAAAATGCCAGGTGGCAGCATGCCATCTTTTTGAAAGTCAACAATAAGACCCACACTGTGAGCCGTCTAAAGAGGCCACAAAGGCCAGAGCGGAGGGACGGGAGTAGAGGGTGCCTGGGGCAGGAACAGGTCTACTGCAAAGATCTACAGTGGTTCTTTCCTCAACTGGCCAGCTCTTAAACCATTCTTGGAGAGGAGGTGGAGGAGATGAGGAGCGTCCCTTCCCCAACGAGGCCCACAGTCGCCTGCTGTCAAGAGCTCCTGTCTTTGCTTGTTGATCTCCACAGCCAGGTGCCCTGCTCCAAGCACCTGCCTGCCCTTCTCCAAACAGTATCAGTTGCACTGGCACCCAGCTGCCTGGCATCTTCCCAATGGAGGGCAGAGGGGTCAGACTGTCTCTGCCCTTTTCCCCCCGAAATAGGGTCTGCCCTAAAGATCACCGAGGGGGCTGCTCAGGGAAGCTGCAAAAGAAGCTCCGCCCTCCCTCTTCACCTTCACAGGGCAACCCAAAGTGCTTCCCTGAACCCGCCCCCACACTCAGTCAAGTCCTCGTCCTCGTCCTCGGAGTCCATCTCCACAAAGGCAAGTGACTTGCTAGAATCCAGCCTCGGGAAGAATAAAGCCTTGGCTTCAAACACAGGGAAGCGCAGCTTCAGGTGCAGAAAGACCCCCTGCTGATGTGAAAGTGGGCTGGGCTCGCAGGCACTTGCCATGTCCGCAAGGAGCCGCTACACTTCCCCAAGGCCAGTCACTCACCAGCGACACCCCAGAACCAGCCGAGGCCTCGGTCACACTAGCCAGCCAGTGCCAACTGCAAGCCAGTGAGGCCTGTTTCATGAGATCCTTCCTTCACCTCAAGGAGGCACCAAAGAGTTGGGGCCGGCAGCTCTGTGTGCTGAAAGAAAGCAGGCGCCCCACCAGGCTCCTAGGGGTGGCCACAGGGGTGAGGCCAGAGGCAGAATCCATTCTTTATGGGCACCCACAGAGATCACCACATACATCTTTGTTATTCAAAATAAAAGTTTCCAGTGTAAAAACATGGGCTTATTGCATCTACCCCACTGATGGTTTATCTTTCTCTTTCCATGAGACCTGCCCTAAGTGCATGGGGCTGTCGTCTTGTTCATTTCCAAGGATCTCAGTCACACATCTTTCTGGGCACACAGGGAGCATCTCTACCAGCACGGAAGCTCACTGAGCCCCCTCCCCCTTCCCAACATGGGCAGACATGTGTGGCTGCTCCCAGGCACTTGAAGAGAGAAATTTCCTTCAGCCTGAAACCCCTCAGACGGGTGCCTCCCCTGATTTTCCTGCCCTCGAGTAGCCCATCCACCAGCCTCATGGCACCTGTGCTGGTTGCTTGGAATTTAATTGCATGTGAATATCAGGTAGGCACGTGGACATGTATATGTGTGCACACATGTGCGGATGTGTGTGTGCATGCACACATACACATTTTGGGTCCTCCTAATAACAAAAATCAGAAGTCCTTGTAAATGAAAGAAAGAAGAAGAGCAGGGATCCGAGGATGGGGAGCTTTCTGCTGGCTTCTCCGTCCCGGAGCTGAAGAGGTTTTTAAATGTTTCTGTGGAAGGAAGGCACCCAGCGTCCTGCAGGTCTCCTCATGTCAACGGCAGCCCTTGTGGTGTCTGGATCCCCTCCTCCTCGTGGCTCAGATTGTTTCTGGGGCCTCGGCTATCTCCTCCAGCCTCTGCCGAATCATTAGCCGTAGCACGGTGTACCTGGGGACAGAAAGAGCTGGAATGGAGAGCAGAAGGCAACACACACCTCCTCGCAGCCCTGCTTCCCAGCCCAGGTCAGTGTGCGCAACTGTTCTACCCCCTTTGCTTCTGCCACTGGCCCTCTATAGCCGCTTGGCGGCTGTGTTCATTTCCACAACAGAATAAGAGGGACTGATGAGGTTAACTCCAAACTGGATTATTTTACTATACTTAGAAAGTCTGGCTAAGAAGGATGAAGAGGTGAAATAACAGAAACAGTAATAAGGGTCCCATTAACTGAGTGCTTACTATGCCCAAGGCACTATGTCCAGTCCTTCACACGCATAGTAAAGACAGGGTCCGGCACAAAGAACGCCCCATTTTCATTGCAAAATCTTCTATTACCAAATCATATGCACGTCATTGTGTAACATAACAACATCACACTCGAGCACGCCATAGGACATTTTAGGTGAAATGTCCAAATTGCTGTCCATCTTGTGTGAGACAGTCACATTCCCTACCAACCACCCTAGATGGCGTTACTTCTGCCGGATCCTGTACAACCCTCGCCTAGGCTAGCCCACGTGAAATTCCCATTATTTGACCATTACGGGGATGCTGCAAAAATGACAGCTTCGTGTGGTTCAACCTAGTACCAGTGCCTGCGTTTTGCAGTATAGCAGCTACCAGGCAGGGAGGCCCATGGCTCGTTGGTGAGTGCAGTATCCCCATCCCTTCCCCGAACTACGGCAACGCCGAGCCCCTGTGCACGGCTAAAGGGGACATCCCTTACGTTCAGGTCTTTGCACTGCACAGCAAAAGCCGTTTTTAAAGGTCGGCCCATTGTAAGTGTTCAGTAAATGTCAACTGCTATTCTACTAGTCATTATCATTGATACGGCAACTATAGCGTTGGCTTTCTTCTGTAGCGGCAAAAATGAATCAACGGTTCTACCTTATGACCATGTATAGCAAAAACAAAAACCATGCAATCCTCTCCAGAGAGAAGTTTAACTGGACTTGTCAACCCAGATGCCGTTTCCATCAAAGAAATGTAAAAAAGGGAAGAAGGGTGTGAGGCAGGGACGTCAGAGGTGGCTGCTGAGACCACCTGCCGCGGCCTCCTTCCCAAAGCCCCAGAACATCTTTATGTCTCACATCAAAGCAAGAAGCCGACATGAGAAGCAGAGAGGCCCAGACACTGACATTTTGTGTCCCCATCTGGGATGTGGGTTCACCAGTGGGAAGGCCCCTGGAGAAGGTCCCTAAGACCCAGGCCCATGCAGCTGCTCAGCCCCATGGAAGNTGACCATGTATAGCAAAAACAAAAACCATGCAATCCTCTCCAGAGAGAAGTTTAACTGGACTTGTCAACCCAGATGCCGTTTCCATCAAAGAAATGTAAAAAAGGGAAGAAGGGTGTGAGGCAGGGACGTCAGAGGTGGCTGCTGAGACCACCTGCCGCGGCCGCCTTCCCAAAGCCCCAGAACATCTTTATGTCTCACATCAAAGCAAGAAGCCGACATGAGAAGCAGAGAGGCCCAGACACTGCCGTTTTGTGTCCCCATCTGGGATGTGGGTTCACCAGTGGGAAGGCCCCTGGAGAAGGTCCCTAAGACCCAGGCCCATGCAGCTGCTCAGCCCCATGGAAGGCACCTGAACAGAGAGCCCTCTCAAGGGAGGCCCCAGGGGAAGCCCGACCAACCACCTGGGGGCCCTGCTCACTTGCGCATCAGCTTCTTTACTTCCCGATCTTCCTCTTCTTGGAGCTTTTGAATGAAGCTTTTAAGGACAGGCATCTCAAACTTTATATACTGGGCCACCTGGGGAGGAAGAAGAAGTTGGCGTGCATGACCCTTCCCAGGATGATTCCAGTGCCTTCTGGAGTCTCTCTCACATAAGGCACAAAGCTTCAGGAAATCTATTTCTGCCTCAATCCAGGATTTCCTTAAAGGCAGGAGCCAAGCCTCATTCTTCTCAAGGCTGGCATGGAGTCTGCAGTGAAGACCCCTTTATTCACGAGACACACTGTCACTACCTCTCACTTGTCATCTCACGTATCCAGTCCCTGCTGAGGTGATGTCTAACGTGAAACAGCACTTGGTCCTGATTCTGTGATGCAGAGAAAGACCTGAACCTGTGACATTTCACATACCTCTCTGCTCTCCCCTAAGAGAATTTAAGGCATCATGACTCAGAATGATGGCCGTGTCTCAAGCAGGCATCCAAATGTGAACTTGATCCTGAGAGGCTGTGGGGGCGATGTGGCTTCCAGGTGAGCTTAAGTTAATAAACCATTCCTTCCTTCCCCACCAGAATCCCTCCCTTACTCTATCCACTCTTCTCCATGGAAGAAGTACATTTCTCCAACCTCTTCATTTTGGACTTGGCTTTGGTCAGTGGAATGTTATGGACGACACACAGCAAGTCTGTGTAGAGGCTTGAAGTGAGTTCACATGGTTTGACCCTGTCTCTTGCACTCCAGCCATCTGCTGTGAGAAGCATACCCTGGTAATGACTGTCCCCTAAGCCTGGGTCTCTGAATAAGACATGCGATGCAGACCCTCAACCCCCAGCCTACAGCAGAGCTGCTACTAACAGCCTGCAGAATCCTGAGCAAAAAGTAAATGCTTGCTGTCGTCAGTGGCTATGATTTGGGGATGTTTCTTACTGTACCAGAAACTGACTAATACACTTCTTAAAGCTGCTACAAGAGAGTTTGCAGAAACTTCTCGGCCACCGTATAGTACCCCAGAAAGGCTCAAGACATTTACTTCTCCGTGGAAATCACTTTGTGCCTAAACATTCCTCCCACGACTCCCACAGGGCCTGCCCTCATCCGAGCCTCTGCATCTGCTCCCCTGGCCCCATGGCCACTACTTCTTCAACAGAATCTTGCATTGAGGAATGGCAGTGAAACGGGGCACAGTCTTTAGCCAAAAGTCAAGCTATACCCCAGCTGCAGGTACCTCAACCAAACCCCCACACCCCTGAGGACAGCCCATTGACTAAAAAAGGACTCACATCATAGGTGACCTCCTCCACCTGGTCCTTCTCCATAAGGAACACCTTGGAGACCTGCTCACACGGGCCCTGGAGGATTCGGGCAATCAGCGGGTAATCGGTGTTCTTCAGCTTCTGTTTTTCTGGAACCACACAGACAGGAGCAGCCCTGAGTTTGTCAGCCCTGAGGCCTTTGTCACCATAAGAAGGAGTCAACTCAGGGGCCCCCATGGACTAGGCACCTTAGGAGATGCGGCCACACAAGTCGGGAGACTGATTTGCAAATGAACAATTCAAAAGGTGCAGCCCAAAGCAAATGTTCTGCCTCCTCCCTCCTCAACAATACTTCCGTGCCTCAAACACTTTGGGAGATGCTGCGGTGGAAGCATTGGTTTTATCTGTCTCTTGGGAAAATCCAGTTCCCTTCCGTTAGGTTTTAGGGTGTGTTTACTGACCGCACATGACATTCCCCCAGTCTGGGAGGCAAATGGCACTTGAAAGTTTCCGAACGATAAACCAGAAGCAAATGAGGCAGAGGGTGTTTTGTTTTGTTTTTTAACTTGCTGTTTTGAGTTAATTCAAAGTCTTCAAAGCACACTGTGTTCTTCGGACTTACCACCGCTGGTGTGGACCACGTACAAAGCAAATTCCTCCGCCGAATTCTCAATCTGAATCGGAAGCAAAAGATGCTCGCGGAACACAGGTATTACACGGGTGAACTTTGAGCCTTTCCTGCCTTATCACTGCAAAGCTAAGTAGATTTTAGGCTTTTTTCCGGGGAGGGCTATTTATCTGCAGCTCTCCGAAGAGATAAGGAACTGGGACAGCAGGTAATGTTATTGATAATAACAGATAAGGGCTAACATTTATTGGACTGGGTGAGGCATTTCTACACACCTTACACCTTAATTTGCTGAATACGACAACCCCATAATGGGGTCCGGATACCCTCATTTTACCGATGAGGGAGCAGAAGCACAGAGAACTTAAGTACTTGCCCCAACTCGTTCAACCAGTGGGTAGGTGATGAATGGGGACTTGAATCCAGAGCCTGTGCTCCTAGACCCCTCAGTGACACTGGCTTCCATTAAAATAAGAATACCTGGTCTCTCAAAGACTTATAGAAAGGGGATTGTAGAAAACACATAGAGTAATAGGACTTTTAAAATGCTCATGCACCATAACTTGCACATCTACTGAAGGTCCATTTTCAGAGTAGGTTCCCCAACTGTATTCCAGAAGTTAATCTGTGCACAGGACCCCAGACTGGCTGTCAGGCCCACAACCCTTCCAGTGGCCCATAAAGCCGCGAGGGCCGGTGCTGCTCAGGCTTCGGCAGCACCAGAATTCCCTGCAAGCTTGGCTGAGTGGGGGTCCCTGGCCTCACCTCTGAGCTCCGGCTTTAGGGGCGGGGCCGAGAAGCTGCCTTTCTAACACTTCCCACGTGATGCTGACGCCCGGGGTCTGAAAACCCCAAACTTCTGCCTGGTGTCCCCCTCACCACATGCTCTCCACAGCCCCCACCTTTATACCTCTGGGGCCCCCAGGGCACACCCGCTGCCTGTCCGAGCCCACCAGCAGAGGGAACTTGCCTTAAATTTGTTGAGCAGCAGCTTGAGGACCTGCGGGGTGGTCATGGTGCTGTTGATGCGGACGTTGGTGACGGAGCCGTAGGCCGGGGTAAACACCGACGTCTGCCAACAGAGGGGCCCGGCTCAGGGCAGGAGTGGGGACAAGGACAGGGCCTAAAACCCAGGAACCCCACCCTGTTACCTGGGGTAAAGGGTACAGGGATGATCACACTCAAGCTGTGCTCCCTGACAGCTTCCAAATAGCCCAGCAAGCCCTGGGCTTTGATGTCAACCAGGAGCCCTCAGCTTTGCCTAACTCAGGAGCTGAGGGGTCTAAGACCTCCAAGTGGCAGAGTTGGGGAGGGGGAATAAGACTAAATAAGAAAGGCCCTCCCAGTAAAACACACACAGGGTCCCTTGCACTGCGACTTCAACATGAGGAGGTCTCTGACCACTTTCCCATGATACACCTGCTTCTGAGGCCAGATTTGAACCAGGCAGCAGGAGGGAAGGAGAGTCAGCTAACTGGGGCGGGGCAGGTGGGCTCCTGATGCCCCCTCCTCTGAGTCTCACAGCTCTGCTTGGGGGCTGCCCTTAACTCTTGGAGAAGTCAGACCACACAGCAGCTGGGAGGCACACGGAGCAGGAAGAGAGTAACATAGGGACTGGCTGGTATCTGACAAAGGGCGTCTGTGGGGTTCTCTCACCCACCACCTAGGGCGTCTCCTGACCTGGGATCCCTCATTCCTCACAGAGCCAGCAGCCCACCCACAACTCAAAGGCAGAACGGCAAACACTTGCCTTCCCAGGTGTCCATAGCCCTGAAGTGGCAGCTGCTTAGGAAGGGGCTTTGCCCTCCTTCAGGCTGCTCCCCGGTCCCCCGCCCCACACCACCCTAACCCCTCTACCTTGTGGTTGTAGAAGTGGCCATTGATGGAGAAGCGGTGGCGTCTGATTCGCCGCTGGTCACTGGGTGTCCTCACGTTGCCCCGGCGACGTACCCCAACATCACTGCGTGTACGCATCAGTTGCGGGGTGTCTTCCTGTAGGGGCTTCAGGCCTCTGGAGTCTGAGAGGGGAGGGGGAAAGGAGCTCCGTCTGCCTGGGCCCAGCACATGGCAGTTTGCACATGGTACCCTCTTGGTGGCCAACACTACAGCACCCACCACCTCCCCAAAAACATATTTTATAAAATCAGTATTTCCTGCTGGGAGAAAAACACAATGCAAATTTCACTGAGAAGCAATACAGTGCCAAGGTTCAGAGCACAGACTCACATTCCAACTCACCATTACTACATAACACTAACCTGTGATGCCTCAGTTTCCTCATCTATAAAATGGGGATAATAACAGACCTCAGGTCATGGCATTGTTGTGAGGGTTTAAATGGGTTAATTCGTGGAGAGCACCTAGAACAGTGCCAGGCACAGGATACGCATGACACAGGGCTTGTAAGATACTGCAAACTGACTATCAAAATTGCAAACGTACACAGCCTCTGGCCCAGCAATGCCACCGGAAAGAACCCTGCAGATACTGGCAAATGTGTGAAATGACACATCAGCAAGGACACTGACTGCAACCTTGTTTGTCATAGCAAGGGACTGGTAATGACTTAAGTATGTATCAGTAGGGAGCGATTACAGAGTGATTACGGAAGTGGTCATTTTTCCACACAAAGGAACACTGCAGAGCTACGAAGAACGCAGACCTTCCTTATGGATTTGTATGGGACAGTCCCCAGGTCAAACTGATAAATGGAAACAGAGGTGTGCAAATGCCACCACTTAGGTGAAAGGGGGAAGGAAAGAAATGCCATCCAACTATACAGCTTTGTGGGTGCGTACCTGCTTCTATTTGTAAGGAGCATCTCGGGAGGCGTGCCTTTAGGCGGCCTCTATGGAGGGAACTGTGATGATGAGGACCCTACTTGGCCGTGTATAGTGCACACCCAAGGTTTTGGCCCAAACTTTCAGGAAAAAGATCTTTTGTTTCTCTCATTTATTTATTTATTTATATGCAGATACTTGTGGGGTTTTTTTTTTATTGTAAAGGAATGTTAGCATTTGCTTTTGAACATATTATGGTACGAGAGATTTTTTTTAAGATTTTATTTATTTATTTTATCTTTAGAGGGGAAGGAGAGAAGGAGAGAAACATCTATGTATGGTTGCCTTTTGTGTGTCCCCTGCTGGGAGTTGGCCTGCAGGGAACCGGCCTGCAACCCAGGCATGTGCCCTGACTGGGAATCGAACCGCGATCCTCTGGTTCGCAGGCCCGCACTCAATCCACTGAAGCTACACCAGCCAGGGCTGTACGAGAGATTTTATGTAACAAATCATAAAACACAAGAACAGACACAAAGTATTTCAGGTGCTA
This sequence comes from Sturnira hondurensis, assembly GCF_014824575.4. Lineage (NCBI taxonomy): Eukaryota > Metazoa > Chordata > Mammalia > Chiroptera > Phyllostomidae > Sturnira > Sturnira hondurensis. The sequence continues at coordinate 6,523,996 of NW_028080032.1, read as the reverse complement.
CCCGTATAGAATGCGCATCCTTATTTTGCCCTCAAAAATCTGGGCAACACAGCGCACATTATATGCAGCAAGATACAGTAGCTGAAATGAAAAACTTTAAATACTTTTTAATATTTTTGAATCTTGAATCCCGTGGATTTTATTTACTCAGAAACTAAATAGCCGTTTACAACATCTATTACATTCATCTTCACAGAGCAGTTGGCCCCAGGCTGGAGGCTCCTCCCACCACGCGTGTACCTGTGGGGCTTGATGTCTGGTCGCTCTCGGCTGCAGCGTCCACCTCTGTGATCTGAATGTCGGGCATGGTAAGGGGATTCAGGACGGTGCTGCGGGCAGGAAACAGACAAGAGAGTCTAGTTCAGCCCCTCTGGGGAGCCACGCCCACTCCCACCCGCCCCGCCCCCTCCCCCCCCCCCCCCACTTCTGCACAGGGAGCACTCTGCTTGCGCCAGGCTGGGGATAAAGGATTTGGATGGGCTGGCTGACTGCCCCCAGGAGGCTGGGCCAGCTCCAGGCTGAGCACGGCGGGGGCGGGGGGGGAGGTCTGGGGAGAGAAGACGCTCAGTCCCTGCAGCTGCAGCCTCAGAAGCACCCAATTCATCAAGGCCAGGCTGGAGAATCGCAAAGAACAAAACTCATGTGTGGCCTGCGCTGAATTTCTAAGCACGTGTGGCTTCTGTAGCTTATTTGAAAGTCCCCAATAATGGCCATTTATTTCTCAGGACAAGGTTCCAGTTCGGATCCACTTCTGTTGGAGAAACAACTCAGAAATTGCTTTGGCATCGACGAGGAATGGAAAGGAACGGGTCAGCTGCCACAAGGGTCAGGGCAGCTTTGGAAGGGACGCTGGTGACGGCGTTCTCGGGGTTGCAGGGACTGAGTGGTGCTCTTGAACCATGCTGGAGAAAGGGCCTCGGGCAGGCCACCTGAGCTGAGACCTGCTGTTGCCATGATGACTGGTAAATAACTCCTCAAAGCCAAAAAGGGCAATGGGAGCAGCTCACAGAAACACACCCGAAATCAACAGAGGATTTGGCCAGAATGGAGAACCACATGCAACAACGAGGACCACCCCCTGGTGAGAAGAGCGTAGGCTCACGGGGACCCAGAAGATAGATAGGACCGTGTTCAGGGGATGATAGTTTTCAGGGAAGACAATTAAAATGGAGAAATCTAATGGAACTTCCTACTGTAGTATAACCTGTGACCTCTGACCCCAGAATGGAACCGGTCAGAGCCTCTCCAGAATGGTGAACACCCAGCACCCACCCCTCCTTTGTCCAAAGCTCTCTTTCTCGCAGGAGGAGAAACTGGTCTCAGCATCCTTCTTAACACAGCGGTCCAGGCATTCACTGTATTATAGCAGGCATCTGGGTTGACATTATTTACATTCTGAAAACTCACAGTATTTGCAGCTCTCAAGAACCAACCAACCACCAGGTTGATGCCACAGGGAAGGGAAAAGACACAAGTGTGTAGAGGACCCTTCCGCAGGCCCAGCCACAGGCCACGTGGTCTAGTGAAATTTCAGAAATCATCTCACTTAGGGAATGGAATGTAACCTAGTCTGGGAGTCGGGTGGGGCTGTGGAAAATTTGGCCCGTTGGAAATGAAGTACAGTAGGAGTGCGGAATGCAAAGCAGAGTGTGAAAACAGCAAAAACAGATGAAACTGAAGAGCCATGGCCAGGCATGCCAGCATCTGGTGGGATGGGCAAAAACTTTTCTCCTTAAATGCTCTTAGAAAACAACCAGATCAGCTCCAGGGCTTGGCCACAATGTCCCTCTCAACTTCAGAGAAAGATAGCTTCAGCTGCGAAGTTGAACAAAACGTTCCATGTGGCAAACAGAGAAGCCTTGGTTCTCATTTAAAAGAGAAAAACCATCATCGCTGTGGTTTTGGCTGAGAGATTGGCACGCTCAACCCGTGCTCTGGTCAGAAAGCAGTCAGCATCAGCAAGTTTCAAGATAAAACGTGCTAGTCACTTGACCCTAAAAACTGAAGTCCCAGAAAGACAGTCAGGAGGGTGTGCCTTACTAGAGGCACTTAGCTACCCATCTGGCGGTGGAGGGAGGAGGGGAGCAGGCTCAGCCTTTGCAGGTCTTCCAATGGGGACTCAGAAGAGAGGGCCTCCCAGACTACTGACCATCACACACCACGGCACACCCAGCTTGGATGGCTCGGACGGGGTCTGATATTCCTTTTCGTCTTCCGGGTTTTCCCAAGACACGGAAAGCTCTAGTCTGAAGGTTTGAGCCCTAAATGTCTCCAGAGCAGGGTCTCTCTATGGGATGGTCCAAGGCGGGGAGGATGCTGGAGCGTCAGGTGCCCTGTCAGAAATGTGTGGGCCAGGCCTGGCTGGCCACTACCAATGCCTCTCAGAGACTTGGGAATTGTCCACAAGGCAGGACACTGCTCACCAGGCTTTGGTGCTTCTCTCTGACTCAGTGTCTCCCATCTACACTCTGACTGTCACTCAGTAACTGGTGACAGGGGTGGAAGCCCGATTACACCAATGCCTTCCCCTTTCTCTTCTTCCCAGAGCAGAACAGGCAGGAACAGGAGCTGGGGTCAAGGCTGGCTGGGAATAGGTGGCATCTACCTGCTCAAGAACACACAGAACCCCCAGATGCCCCTAGTCCTTACTTACCCCTGCGCCCCCAAGTTACAGCCAGAGTGCCAGGAGGAGGAGGAAGGAGGGGGGCGAATGCGCTCATTGTCATCCTGCATCTGCAGACGGATGGGTCGGCGCAGCCCCCAGGAGATGTTCAGCAGCCCCTCCACAATGAACTCATCTTCTTCCTGCCCACAAAGCAATTGGTGGGGTGAGTCCAGAAGAAAAGCCCAGCAAAAGCCAGCGCCGTGCTGGGGGCCACTGGCAGCATCCTGATTGGGGTTCTGGCTGCACACCCCTGAGCTATATTCACGCCCAGCTCCGATGCACCCCCCACTGTAAACTACCCTGAGGCCATGAAGGTGACCTCGCAGGTCAGCACATGAGTTGCCTGGAAATTCCAGTACACATGTGCAAATTAGAAAAGTGGGGTGTTTTTTACACTACTGACTTCAAAGAAAGAAGAATACATCTCTTAAAGTGATGCAAGACTAGCCTTACTAACAGAATTAACTCTTTTCCCCTCCTCTTCTAGGGAAAATGATGTCTTTAGCTACGGCATATGTTTAGCAATGTGACCTGCTGGGTGAAGGAGTTTTAAAGTAATAGTTCCCCAAGTTTACTCTATGGAATATATAGCAGAATATCCTAGCAGAATAGAGAATACAGAATCCTCTACCGATCAGCTGTCACCTTAAAAGGGATGTTGAGTCGTCCTGAGTTGGGAGATGTTGTGTTGATCAGACTTTTTAACAGCAGAACTCCCCAGAGCCCATAGTGAGCTAATGTGCTCCACTGAGACTCTCTGAGAGGTGCATAAATCTTGCAAGGATTCCAATTTATACTCAAGGGTGATTTCCCAAAAGGGTTAGTGTGAAACCCTTTTAAGGGCATTTGCATAATCCAGAGAAATGGATCTCATTTATGACCATAAAACTCTTTAATCACCAAGCATTTGGAGGATTTCTTCTATAGGACACACCTCAAAAAAGCTATTTAAGGACAAAGATCTTGTTAATGGCCCAGCCACTGATCAGTAGAAGCTTTGAGGTCAGTGCCTAAAACAGTCAGGCTTTCTTTCCCAAGCCTCAGAAAAATCTTTTTGGACAGGGACCACAGCTGTCAGACCCGAGCCTTGGACACATCTTCAGGACAAGCCCAATGGATAAAAATGATACCTGACCAGTGGGCAACTAATTTCAGCCCCAGATCATCCTTAGAGAGGTAGGGGGAATACAAGAACGGAGGAGAGGAGCTGAGCAACTTGAGGACATTTGTGTATCTTGGGGAGAAAGAGTTTATTTAAGTACCAACTGCATATATGGCCTTCTAGGTGGTCAAGGCTGGCATTGTTACTTTATATTACATTCTTATAGCATAGAATTTAACCCAAAGCAGGGCTTTGCCTGAGCTGACTTGTTTGAGGGACACAGAAAAGGTCACTGCATCCACATACTATCCGCAACAGTCTGCTGTAGTAGCTGAAATTCTACCATCTGATATCTTTTTCTAAGGTTTAAATCACCATAGCTTGATAACCTGAAAATGTGTTTGGAAGGGTATTACACAGCCCTTCTTATCAGTCAAGAACACTTGAGTATAAATTACTCTGCCAGGCTCCTACGCGGCTCCCATCCATCTGATAAGGGGCTTTACAGAAATGGATACAGGATGAGTAAGCTTAGATGCAGGATGGGGGCTGGGGAAAGACAGCTGGAAAACACACAGCATTCCAAGAAGACACCGTAGGAAGTCTGCTGCAGTTGTGGAGAAAAGTGAGGGGAGCCAGCAGAGCTTAGGTGGTTGTCTCATTGTTGCTACAATAAGAGAGGGGCCCGAATGTGTAAACAGAGGACTAGGAAGGTTCCTGCATTGCCCAAATGAAGAAGCCTGCTTGAGAGCCATCCAAAAGGCTCATTTCACAAAAGGCTCCCTTGGGAGAGCTCCCCTCAGTGAGTGGATGCTGGCACAGCCTCATACCCTAGACACGTCTCTGGACCAGAAAAGCTATCCCTTTCTGGAACAACTTTGAACCTGGGGTCTCCTTCCAAAGAACACCAGGATCTCCTGTTAATATCCTAAAGGAGAAGCCACTCACTGTGGCAGGAGGGACAGAGACCCAGGACACAGGGCCCCTCAGACCCCGGATACATGGAGGCAAAGACTGAGCCTCCCCTGGGGACCCCTCACCTCGCGGTGTCGGAGCTGCAAATTCTGGCCTTCATAGTACAAGTTGTAGGTCTTCAGATGCAGGAGGAGTTCATTCCTGAGGGGAAAAAAATACGCCAGGTGTAACAGTCTTCGCCGAAGCCACTTGTAATGCAGTTATTCCCTCTTTTCTCACCTCTAACCTGGCCCTCAGTCACCCCAGTCTGGGTGCTTGTCCACAGGGGTGTACATGCACACACAAGGGGTCCTACGACCACCCCCATCACCACCTTCCCCCAGGATCAAGATCAAGAGTAAAGACCACCTAGAATAGACTAAAGGTGAAAGAAAAGCAACTCTAGAAAACCAAGGACGCCTCGTCTCCTGGAGAAAGGGGGAAGCTCTGGCAATACTCCTCAAACCCAGGCTATGTAAGCAGTCCGTACTAAGCCACAGGTTCACAGAGGCAACCACACTTCAGACCCACAGGCAGGGTTTTTCCTGCCTCTCAGCCTTCCCTCCTTCACACACGCTGGGAGTCGGGAGAGGACAATCCCTGCAGGCTTTTTTCACGAGACTCAGCAACTTCTACGCTTTTGAGAAAGTTAAAAGGGACAGGTCTGGTCCCACTGACTTATGCTTTATGGACATGACCTCATCACATGTTTAAAAACTGATGAACTCCCATCAACAGTGGAATGGATGAATAAAGGCAGCTACAGTCAGACAACGAAAAGTTAAATGGCAATGAGAATATGAATAAACTATACACAACACAGATGAATCTCACAGATACTACACTGAGTAAAAGCCACATGAACAAGCAGATATTGTATGATTCCATTTATATAAAGTTCGAAATGGGTGTCTGACCCAGGACAGTGCTTCACCTTGACGAGTAGCGACTAGGAGTGAGCAGGAGGGGGCTTCTGGGCCCTGGCAATATTCCATTCTACGTGCTTTTGTCCTCTTATTCTATTCTAGGTGCTTTTTGTTTATTAAAATTTTTTTTAGTTTACAAGTCCCCTCTAAAGCCTGGTACCAGGCCTGCTTAGCTGCTAAGTACTGCTTTCCAGGTGTCCCTTCGGGACACAGCTCTACTGAGCGCAGGAGAGAGAGGGCTTCGTGCCCTTTGTGGTCCAGGAGAGCCCTTGTCAAACCTGAGAATAGTCTGACCAAGTGTTGTTTAAAATGTGTGGTGTGCATGAGGACTTGGCGGGGGGAAGCTCGAAGAGGCTACTGTGTGCTGTTGCCAGTTTCCAGACAGGGGCGATGGGGAATCCAACCATTCCATGGGGGCGTTTGGGGCCACACCAGAGGTCAAAGCCTTGGCTGGAAATTCTAAGAAGCTCCTGACAAGCTCAACCCAGAAAACTGGAATAATTCTACGCAAGCCAAAATGAATTAGCAAAAAATGTAGCTCCAAATAACCTAAACCCAAAACTGTTTGGTACTTTTGAACACCCAGATGTGAAAAGAGGATGTAAAATGACTGGTCCGTAGAAGTCCCCGGGGAAATCCACCCATGAAGTGGTGGAGAATGACCCCGATCACCCACCACCATGTGTAGATGGCCAAGGCGTCTCAGATAATAACACAGGTTGGACTCCGGAAAGGTAAACATTCAGTTGAGACAGACAGCAGCCAGCATGTGCACATTCCTGTGCTGGGTATAAAGATGTATCCTGACACTTATAATTTGAGGGAGTCTGTTTTGGCTCAGCCCTGTCACATTATCAAAAGGCTGACTTCAACAGATTTTAGTGCCTACCAAGCAATGACACTGTCTCCTACTGCCAGGGGGCACCTGTGCCCGTTTTAGCCAGAACCGCAGCAGCATGGGTACTCCACTCAGCTGGGACTCCCCGGGAGGCACCACAGACAGGACAGTGAGCAGCCTCCGCTACTCCTCCTCTTGGGAGCCCTCCAGGATACCATCTCTTTTGAGCTTGCAAAAGTGCCATATTTTACCTGGGTAAACCCCTCAAACCTCAGTCTCTATGGTCAGGCTCTGGGGACATATTTTCTAGCGCAGCAACCTGCGGAGGCACTTACTGTCTGCCCTTAGCTCTTTCACACACACAGGAGCCCCAGCTCTCTCACATCCAGGGGAGGCATCTCTGCCAGGAGCTTCCCTCCACACAGGGCTGGCTACTGGGGGCACCACACTACAGAACAAGTCTTACTTGGAAATGTATTTATCTTTTCCACATGGGACCAGGGAAGTTTGGTGGCTGTAGTCCATTCTTCCTCGCTCTTTTCATCAGAAGGAGAGACCTTCTCCTATGTGAAAGGAGAAGACAGAAGTCAGAGTCAGGTTGTGTCCTTCGAAATCAGCAGAACTGGGGCCAGGGACCAGGGACATGTGACTCTCTGTCCGGTTTCCAGATCCACAGCTTGGGCAGCCCCACGGTGACCCAGGACGAGTGCTGGCTGCTGCCTCTGCTTGCCATGGCCTCAGGGGAAAAAAGAACACCCAAAGGAAATAGGGCAAGCCTTAGCCCCAGAACAAGTGCCCCAGCCACCGGAAGTGTTGACCTCCAACTTGGTTCCAAGGACAACCAGCGAGTCTTCCCTGAAGAAACCTTCACAACACAGAATAGAGATCCACCTGACGGGGGCAGCCCAGACTCTACCGAGGAATAATACCAAAGATTGGTGAACCACCTAAAAATGACCAAATAATGCTGGCACAATAAATCGCAGCTACACATCCATAATCACCTTTAAAATGATTCTGTGAAGGCAATTTAATTTCAGGGAAAATAACAATACATTATGAAAACACAGGTTACAAACCTACAAGTCCACTAATGTTTAAAATATATCTAAGCATAAAGTATGCATGTATACACATTTATTTAAATATATATTCAGATATTCAATTACATACACACACACATATACAGTCATGCCTCAGTGTTATCAATAGGTTCTGTGACTTTAAGCAAAACACGTATAATGAAACAATTTTACCACAGGCTAACTGATACAAATGAGACTTAAGTTCCTAAGGCACTTCATTAACGTTATAATAGCATGCCATTGAATGAAATACATTATTTGAGCCTGCTTTATGCATGTGTGTGTACAGTCTCATACATGTCTGTATGATATGTATGACATTTGGGATGAGATCATTCTTTGTTGTCCTGTGCATTGGGGGTATTCAGCAGCACCCCCAGCCCCTACCCACTAGATGTCAATAGCTGTACCTCCCCAGTCATGACAATTGAAGGTGTCTCTGGACATTACCAAGTGTCCCCTGGGAGCTAAACCGCCCCATCTGAAAACACATAACATGCACGTATGTACATAAATGAACGAAAGGTTGGTTGTCTCTGGGTAACAGCGGTGCCCAAAGTTCATCCAACATTTTATTATGATAATTTTCAAACATAAACTGGTATCTGTTGTTATGTTTCCTCTTTTGTTTCTGATTTGATTTATTTGAGTCTTCTCTCTTCTTCTCTCCAGATGAAGGTTTGCAAACACAAAGTTGTGGAAGGAAGATAATGAGTAGCCATGGCAGAATAGCATTAACATTTATTATCTTCACTTCAGCACACATCTGTCCATCTACACACGCCTTTATTCATTCAACAATCCATCTTAGAGGAAATCAAAAATATCTTGAAACAAAAAATTGAAACACAACATACCAAACGTTGTGAGATCCAGAGAAAGTAGTTCTAAGAGGAATGTTTATAGCAATAAATCTGTACATTAATGAAAAATAAAGGTGTCAAATAAATAACCTAATTTTTACATGCCAAGGAACTAGAAAAAGAAGAACAAACTATGCCCAAAATTAGCAGAAAAAAATAATAAAGAGCACAGCAGAAATAAATAAAATAGAAACCGGAAAAGCAATAGAAAAGATCCATGAAACCAAGGGCTGTTTTTCTGAAAAGATAAACAAAATTAGCAAACCGTTAGCTTGTATACCAACAAAATGGATAACCTGGAAAAACAGATAAATCCCTAAAAACATAAAACCGACCAAGACTGAACTGTGAAAAAAACAGGAAGTCTGAACAGACCAATAACAAGGACAATTGAATCAGTAACCAAAAACCTCCAACAAAGAAAAGCCCAGGCCCAGACGGTTTCACTGGTGAATACTACCGAACATTTAAAGAAGAATTGAGGCCAATCATTCTGAAACTCCTCCAAAAAGTAAAGAGAAGGGAACACTCCCAAACTCATTCCACAATATCACCATTACCCTGATACCAAAGCCAGATAAGGACACTCACTACAAGAAAACAGGAAAAGATAGGCCAATACGCTTGATGAATATAAGTGTGAAAATTCTCAAAAAAAAAAATACTAGCAAACTGAATGCAACAGTGCATTACATGGATTGTACAACATGATCAGTGGGATTTATCTGGGGAATGTAAGAATGGCTTAACATACGTAAATCAATAAATGTGATACATCACATTAATCAGATGAAAGATAAAAATCACAGGATGCAAAAAAGGCCTTTGATAAAATTCAACATCCTTTCATGATAAAAGTTCTAACATACTCAGTACAGAAAGAATGTACTTCAACAAAAGAAAAGTCAGATAGGACAAGCCCAGAGCTAACATGAAACTCAATGATAAAAACTCAAAGCTATTCCTCTAAGATCAGGAATCAGATAAGGGTACCCATTCTGACCTTCACCAGAGCAATCAGGCAAGAAAAATAAGTGAAAGACATCCAAATCAGGAAAAAAGAAGTAAAACTGTCTCTGAACGTAGATGATATGACCTCATATACAAAAAAATCCTTAAGACTCCACCAAAAAACTATTATACTTAATCAGCAAATTCAGTAAAGTTGAAGCACACACAAAAGCAACATACAAAAATCAGTTACACATTTATACACTAACAACAAACTATCTGAAAAAGAAATAAAGAAAACAATTCTCTTTACAATGGCATCAGAAATTAAAAAATACTTAGGAATAAACTTAAGCAAGAAATTAAAATTTCTGTACATTTAAACTTATATAACTTTGATGAAAGAAATCGAAGAAGACAAAAATAAGTGAGAAGATACCACATGTTCAAGGATCAGAAGAATATTGTTAAAATGTCACTATTACACAAAGCTAACTCTAGATCCAATATAATTCCTATCAAAATTTCAGCGGCATTGTTCACAGAAATAGAAAAAAAATCCTAAAATTTGTATGGAACCACAAAAGGCCTCAAATAGGCAAAGCAATCCTGACAAAAAAGAACAAATCTGGAAAATCAAACTTCCTGATTTCAAACTACGCTAAAAAGCTATAGTAAGCAAAACAGTTTGATGCCAGCAGATAGACCAATGGAACAGAATTAAGAGTTCAGAAATAAACTCATGCATAGATAGATACTCAATGGTGAAACTGTAGTCTCTTAGTATTAGAAAAGACTAGATACCCATATGCAAAAGAATGAAACTGGGCCCTTATCTTACCTTACCCACTTACAAAAATTAACTTGAAGTGGATTAGACTCAAATGTAAAACTTGAAACGGTAAGGAAAAGAGAACATAGAGAAAAAGCTTCTTGGCATTGATCTTGGCAGCAATTTTGTGGATGTGACACCGAAAATACAAGCGACAAAAGCAGATATAAGTGAGACTACATCAAGATAAAAACCGTCTATATAGCAAAAGAAACAATCAGCAAAATGAAAAAGCAACCTACAGACTAGGAGAAAACTTTTAAACACCATATACGGGGTAAGTGGTTTTATACAAAATACTTAAGGAACTCATATAACTCAATAACAAAACAAATCCCAAATATTCCAATTTAAAAACAAAGGACCTGAATAGACATTTCTCCAGAGAATACATACAAACAGCCAATAGCCATATGAGAAGATGCTCAACATCACTAATCATCAGGAAAAGGCAAATTAAAATGACAACGAGATACCATCTCATACCTGTCAGAAAGGCCATCATCAATAAGTCAACAAACAAGTGCTGGTGAGGAGGTGGAGGAAAGGGAACCCCCATGCACTCTTGGTGGGACTGTCCATTGATGCAGCCACGATAAAAACCAGTATGGAAGTTTGTCACAAAATTAAAAATAAAGCTGCCATGTAATCCAGCAATTTCACTTCTGGAGTTATATCCAGGGGGGAAAAAGCCCACTAATTTGAAAAGATATATGCAGCCCTATGCTCATTGCAGCATTACTTACAATAGTCAAGATACGGAAGCAGTCTAGATGTCCATCAATAGAAGAATGGATAAAGAAGATGTGATGGACATATATAACAGAATATTACTCATTAATAAAAAAAGAATGAAATCTTGCCATTTGCAACAACATGGATGGACCTTTGAAAGGGTACTATGCTAGGTGAAATAAATCAGAGAAAGACAAACACCATATGATTTCACTTTTAAGTGGAATTCTTTAAAAAAAATAAAATAGGCCCTGGCTGGCGTAGCTCAGTGGATTGAGCGCGGGCCTGCGAACCAGACGATCGCGGTTCGATTCCCAGTCAGGGCACATGCCTGGGTTGCAAACCGGTTCCTTGCAGGCTAACTACCAGCAGGGGATGCACAAAAAGGCAACCATACATTGATGTTTCTCTCCCTCTCTCCTTCCCCTCTAAAAATAAATAAATAAATTAAAATCTTAAAAAAAATTTTTTTTTAAATAAAAAAAATAAAATAAAATAAATGAAAAATAACAGAAACAGACCCAGAAATATAGAGAACAAGCTGATGGTTGCCAAAGGGGAAGAGTATGCAGGAGAAAAAAGAGTTTGGGGAAAAAAGACCCAAAACCCAGAAGGCATAAAAAATATTTGATACCAATCTGTAAAAAATTTAAACTTGTCTAAATTTTTGTTTAAAAAAATTACCATACCCAAAGTCAAAAGGCAAATGACAAGTTGGAGAAAATATTTACAATATATATGACCAAAGGCTAATGTCTTTAACTTGTACAGGGCTTTAATAAGTCAATAAGAAAAAGATTCTGCACTCTGTGAAAATTGGCCAAAGGACACGAACAGATAATTCACAGAAAAATGAATACAAATAGCCAATAAACTATGAAATCTTTCTCGCCACTGTATTTTTACTTCCAATTGATAAGAAGCCAACAATAAATCATAACATTCTAGATATATTAGAACTTAGCTTTTACTGAAAATCACTCTGAAGAGTCGTAGCCCCACCGGAATGTAGTCGTGTCCTGGGGCCTGTCAAGGTCAAGGTAACAGAAGAACGTGCACTGTGAAGCAAGAAATGTCTAGTCTGTTCTTCCCTTTCTGTTCTTCAGATAACCAATTGCCTTACCTCTCCTTATTCTGGAGACTACCTGGCCACAGTCATGGGAACCCAGACAGGAAGTCCCCAGGGCCTGAACAAGTCAGATTGCTGAAGCCTGACTAAGAACTGACCGATCACTCCAGGACCCTGATCCCCTCACTCATGGTTACTCATGACTTTTGTGCTGCAAAACCCCTTGCCTGTTTCACCATCGAGGTGCTTCGGTGTTTCAGCACAAACTGCCCGCTCTCCACGCTGCAACACTATCTAATAAAGGGCACTTTCCTCCACAGGACTCTGCTGTCAGCGCAATGGTCCATCTACAGCGTGAGGCCGACAGACTCTTTTCTCAGTTACAGACATAGATCGAGTCTGCCGGCCCAAATGTGAGAATTCTCCAAACTCTTGGCCACTCTCAACCTGTTCAGGGCGACCTTACCAGAGCCATCGCTGTTAACCTGACCTACCGGCTCATGTTGCTGGATCTTCGTCTCCAGCCTCACTTCTCCTCACCTTTTTTCTTACTTTTTCATTTCTTGGGTTAAAGGTGTTAGGAAAATCCTCACATCGCCTATCACATTGTTGAACTGAAATTACAGGGAACTGACTCGAAACACCTTTGTCTGCCTCAAGGGCAACATCTGCCTCTCTCTTCAGAAACTTCCCAACCACCACCACAAATCACTGGCTACCTCCAGCCAGCTCGGGGGAGAAAACAGAAAAAGAGAAGTCATATAAATTTACATACACTTTAAGGCAAACCCAGCAGCAGAGCTGACAATGGGCCGGAAGTTTTGAGTTTGATCCCACACTCCCTAAACAGAAGATTGTTCCCACACAAGGAAGAGTCAGAGGAAGCCGCGATTGGTGCTGGAATGTGGAGGACACTTCCTCCGGGGTGCCTGCCAAGATCTGCAGCCTCGGAGGGAAGGATCCGCTCTGCTGGCTGGTTGCGACTCTTCTGCCTTCTCGGTCACTATTAAAAATTCACGGCCCTGGCCCCGGCCAGGTGGCTCAGTTGGATGGAGCATCATTCCACACACCAAAAAGTTGTGGGTTCTATTTCCGGTCAGGGCACATACATAGGTTGCAGGTTAGATCCCAGCAGGGAGTGTGGTCTGGGCACGTACAGGAGGCGACTGATAGATTATTTCTTTATCACATTGATGTTCCTCTGTCTCCCTTTTCTCTCTCTCCGAAATCAACTTAAAAAACATATCCTCAGGTGAGGATTAAAAAATAAAAAGAACTTACAGCCCCTCCCTGGGCTCCAAAATACCTTGTAAAAACTGTTCGCCAGCACCAAGTCGGAGGTGAGCCTCCCAGGCCCTCGTCATAGTGGAGACACACCGGGGCCACCAACCAGTCTCTGGCACTGACTTCACGCCCTGGCAGAGTGTTTTGGGTGCTTCTCAGCTCCACTATATGCCTGGGTGATGCCATCTAGCCAGCCAGTGGAACCTAATATGTCCCATGGGGAGACCCATCCATGCTTCCTGCCTGCTTCAAAGACAACCTGGAGGTACGGCTGTCCCTAAGAGCACAGAGAATGTCTCGACAAACGGAAGATTCCTAAGCCCCTGAGTACGATGACATCCCAGTCCCAGAGAACTTTCTGGGCCTGCATTTCACACTCTGTGAGTGTGCCCATGCTCCGCCTCAGACCCAAGCACACTCACATGTTCTCTGGACCCTGAGCCAGAACTCAGCTGTCCCTCCAAACGGGATCTGCCCCTGGGCAGTGTTGCGGGGACGGGAGCTCACACCTCAGCCTGTCCTCCAATCAGCACTTAATCCCACACAGAAGCCCATTCTTACAGCTGGTGTTTCTTGTCCCTCCTGGATCTGGAGGCCCTTCTCTCTGGACCCCCCAGTTCCCAGACTGGGCCTTTCTCCTGCAAATTTTCTTATTATCATTATTTCTTTGGGGGATGGAGGGGTTCAACAGCCAGACCAAGGAAAAGCTAACCTGGGGTTTTAGGTCCGGGGGGGATTCCTCGAGGCACAGCCTGAAGTGAGGATTCTCATGCATGGGATTTACTGAGGACGTGTTTTCAGGAGAAGCCCGTTACGGGAGCGAGGGCAGCAGGACCGGGAGTGACGAGGGCCCCGCTGGAGTCCAGCCACAGCCTGATCCCAGGGCAGCTGCAGGGTGTGGACAGCTCCACAGAGCTGTCCCACCTGAGCCCAGCAGGCCTGGCATGTGTACCTCTGTGCCAGCCAGTCACTGACCACAGGCCACCCCCTCAGAGAAGGGCCTGAGATCCCAGGCATTTCCCAGCAAGAGCAGCTCTCAAGACTAGGGAGCAGCTAAAACACCCATAACACGACAGATAAGGGGGGTCCTGGTGGGGACCAGCGTTGCCCACTACACCTGCCCCATGTCTGGCCTTGAAGCAGCTCCTGGCTTTGTCACCCTCTCCCACCCACCCTCTGGCTGGGGGGAAACAGCAGCTCACACAGGACCACCAGGTGCAGGGCAGGGCTGACCCGGAGCAATGGGGACAGACTGGCCCGAACTCTGGACCAACTCTAAATCCTGAAGCTGTTGCAGGAAGGACCCCTTCCTGTTCCTTTTCACGGGTGTTTCCAGCCTCCCACTCCAGGCCTTCCAAGTAAATGAAATTCACCAGCTCAGCTTCCTGCAAAGGGGGCAAATATCAAACCCTCAAGAAGCTGGAGCAGGTGGGAAAAGTCATCCCAAGCTCACTCCAAACAGAGCAGAATCTCCTCTGTTCCTGGCTGTTGGTTCCTCCAAGCTCCAGGGCCCTCACTCCCTTTCTGCCAGGGGAGCCCAGATAACCCAGGGCAGTTAATCAGGTGTTGGAGTATCCACGGCACGTGGGTTAATTGCTATACAGTTCCAGCCTAGAGACAAGTGCCTCTCAGCTGACTTATCAACTGCTAAGTCCCCAGAGCAGAGGGGACAAATCCTGGCAGCAAAGTCCAAGGTGAGATGACCACCTCCCCACCTTTAGTGGTTTATTTGGTTTCCATCTCCTAAACTGTCTTCCTGGTTGTATAGCGGGAGCCAGGCCCCTCCGCACTCCCACCTCGGCTCCCAGCATAGGATGGACAGCGGAGCACAACCTCTAAGAAAGTAGAGCTAGGGAAAGAGACAGGCTTTTCCTACGGGAAGGGAGGGCTTTCCACAAAAACCTACCCAGGGGGCCACCCACAGAGCCACCCCGTGACTGGGGAGAGGGCTGTGCAAAGGGCTGGGCCTCAGCGGAAACCCAACGGGGAAGGAGGAACGGCTGCCCCTGAGACACCACGGGACATCTCAGAGGTTCTAATTCTGGATCCTCTTTAGACTCTCCCAGGGTGGGGGTGAGGGGAGATGAGGTGGTGAGAGAGATCGATTTAAAATCCCTGACATCCAAGCTGTAACTCAGACCAATCCTGTCAGACTCTCTGAGTGGCGGGGGAAGGGGGGGGGAGACCATTTTAAAAGCCTCCCCAGGTGGTTGCCAATGTACAACCAGAACCCAGAACCAGCGTGAAATCGGATAGGAATAGAGACCAAGGACACCCACAAATGCCTCGCAAAGCAGCTTTTCAAGAATGAAGAAAACAGGATTTTCTAAAGGCGAACAGAGATTTGTCTTGAGTGCCCCCCGCCATAACAAATATTTCAAGGCGATAAGGGGACAATTGTGCAGCATCCCCAGACGGCCAGGGTATGCAGCCAACCAAAGGGGGAGTCACGCAAAGCCAGGCACCACGGCACAGAAGCCAGGAAGCCAGCCCTGGGCCCCAGATGCAAAGGAAATGCTCGCTCGAGGCCGGCAACTTCCCCTTCTGGGGCCTGTCCCCACCTCTTCTCTGAACACTGCCCTGCCTTCTGGGGACAATCTGGAGCTCCTGGGCTGGATAAGAAAGTTATCCAACACAGTGCTTCATACTACAGTGCTACAGACTGTCCCATCGCGTCTCCTGAAGGACTCTGCTTTGCGACCAGGCAGCTTTGACAGAGGAGATAGTGCTGGCCCCTCTGTAGTTTGGTCCCCTGGTACAGGGACAGGAAGAAGTGCAGATGGCAAACAGGAAACCCCAGCTCTATTGCACCACTCGAGGAATGAGACTTGAGCCATGGCCTGGAGCCCAGCCAAGATCTAAAGATTACAAGAATTTCCACCTCCTGTTTTCCGAACCTGAGCCTGTCCTGGACATGGGCAAAATGTGGGCCGCCCTGGAAGGAAACAGGGCACACTTTGCCCCCTGCCTGCATCCAATAAAAGGCCCACTTACTGGCCAGGCCCATGTCCTCTCTGGGACCTGATCACCCCATAGATCCCTGACCCTCACTTCCATAAAAGTACCTCCATCCCCTTCCCCACCCCTGGTGTTGGGGCTGCGGAGACCCACCCACACAGCTCTCCCAGTCACTCTGCTCCAGGAAGGGTCTAAGCATCAGACACCACCAAAGGGAAAGTTAAGGTCAAGTGTTCTGCGTATGTGTACTGCACTTTCTCCGCTTTGCTGTGACTAGGAATAAAAGGCTTTGCCCCGCCCTATCCCAAAGAATGTTAAGTATCAAAGAAGAGGGAGGGAAAAGGCATGTGGAAAAGACTGGCTTGCCCTGCCTAAAAAGAGATGGCACTTACCTACAGGCAGATAAGGGCTTAGGAAAGGGCTTAGCTCAAGAGACCTGGCAGAAGATTAGTTGCAAAAGGCCCTGGGCACCTTTCTCCACACCCCTACCCACCCCCAAATCAGGAGCAGAACAGTCACAGTACTATTATTGTGAATAGACGGCTACCACAAATGTGAGCTTACTGCAGGCTACCACCTGCTTCAACTCAGTTAATCCCCACAACCACTCCAGGAAGAAAGAAAGAAACCCCAACGCCCCAGTTGTGCAGGTGACCCAAAGCACAAGGAATGGAAGTAACTTGCCAGAAACACCGCCAGGAAGTGGCAAAGCTGGGGTGCCAACCCAGGAATGTGCAGCTGCAAAGCAGACCCCGCTTTACGGCAGCTTCTGTGCAAGTGAAGAGGAAGAGCTCTCAGCTGAAAAGCACCCGACCCAGTCATTTCAGAGTGGTTGTCACATCTGAGAACCTATCAGAATCCCCCAAAGGACTCTTTAAAATACAGAGGCTGCCACCCCTTCCCCTCCCCCAGTTTCTGTTTCTGTCCTTCTGGAGTGAGGTCTGAGAACGGACATTTCTAACAAGCTCCCAGTGGATGCTGGCGCTGCCGGCAATGAGACTCTAGATGCCTAACCTTACTCCCTGTAGGAATCCAGAAGGAAGGCTTTATTTTTACCACTTTACAGGTAAGGAAACAGACGGTCCCAGAGATTGGGTGACTTACGCCAGGTCACAGAGCTAACATGAACCCACGTCATGAACTCCTTCCCCGGTGCCCCAGCTAAGCCTGGACATGCGGGCTCCACGCAGGACAGGTGGGTGCAACCAGCTTCCGCAGCTCACAGCAGGTGAGTGAGTGACTGGCCTAATGGAAGAGCTGTAGGGAAAGCAGACCTTTCAGGGGTCAGGGATGAAGACACTTATTCATAGACCAGGGTACTTACAATGTCCCAGAGCCACACACCTCAAAAGCGTCTCATCCTCTGTCTAAAGAATGAGCTACCCCTCACACTCATGGGACCCACAAACTACATGTCCCCCGACCCAGAAAAAGCCTGGGGACCTGACTAATGACAGGTACAAGGCCCCTGCTGACCAGAAACCTCACTTTCAGATGAGATGGGGTGCGTTCAGGGTGGTATGGCCATAGACAGAAACCTCACTTTCAAAAGGCGGCCCTAGCCTGGCCCACCTGCCAGATGAGGAACTGAGATTCAACAGGTGGCCGAGCTGGGATCCCCGCACCAGCTCGGTCTGCAAAGCCCCTCCTCTTTCCCAGGGCGGCTCCTGCTCAGGTCTCTGTGGCAGCTCAGGCTTTCCACACTTGGACCTGAATTCCCAGTGGGATTGGGGAAGATCTGAAGAAAAGGTCCTCGGACTCTGCCGGGGAAGGCCTGCCTCCTACTCCCACACCAGTGGGAGAGAAGGGGTGGCCAGGTCAGTGACCTGGGAAGTCACTACCGAGAAGCACCCAGTCAGCTCACAGGCCCAGATGACCAACTACTTGTTTGTAGAGAAATCCTAAGGGCATCTATAAGCTTTTGACCTGGATGAATGTTAGGAACCCAAAGGCTCTTCTTAGCCTAATATCAGAGAATGAGGGAGTTTGAGTGAGACTAAAAAAGGCCTAAAGGAAGTAAAACCTCCAGACGGAAAAAGCTGTGTGTGTGTGTGTGTATAAGGATGGATGTGTGAGGAGACTATATGGAGCGTGTGTGTGTGTCTGTGTGTCTGTGTGTGTGTGTGTGTGTGTGTGTGTGTGTGTGTGTGTAATTAAGACTCTGGCCCAGAGAAACCAAAGACCCAGAAGTGAATCTTCCAATACCCACACATCCCCAGGGAAGAGTGCAGTCACATCTGCCTCCCAAAGCAGCACCTACATCACCTGCAACCAAGGGGCCCTGGCAAGATGTACCCCTTGTGGGCTAACAGCCAGCAACATGTGAAATTCTGTGTGACTCAGAGGAAAGAATGGGAAGTTGGTGGAAGCAACAACTGGCCCTAATAAGGCAAATAAGACGTAGCATTCCTTGACCTGCATTTCTCAAAATTGAGGGCTATTTTTTAAGGGTAGTTCCACATCCTAAGTGGGGAAGAGCAAATTAATCTTTCCTCCAGCCCAGTAATTACAGGAATTCAGTGGAGCCCCAGGAGAGCTGGGGGCCTGCATCGGCCACGCACTCCGGAACCCCAGTTGGCTGCAGGTTAGTGTCTCAGCTCTGCCGGGACATGCGACCTATCCTGACAGCTGAGGAAGGGCCACCTCCACTTCCCCCTCTCCTGCAAGCACAGGTTTCTTTCTGGCCACACTTCCTGTTTCCTGAGCGATTTCTACTCATCTCTGACCTCACATCCCCTTCCTTGGGGAACCCCAACAGTTCTTCCTTTTTTGGTGCTGTAGCCTGACCCTCTTTGTGTGCGGAGATCTTGGGGTTTCCCCTCCTTGCTACCTGGGGCCAGAACTGGAAACCCAGGAGCCAGGGCCTCCTCCACCCCCAGAGTGAAGGCTCCTTGAACTGGAGGGGCAGTCCAGTGGGGAGAGTGAAGGAAGGGTCCCCGTGTGCTGAGCCCTCCCCTGGCGCAGCCATCACGGGGTGTCTTACATCCACCCCTCTTGAGCCTCATTTACACCCTGCAACTGCACAGAGAAATTCACCTTCACACAGCAGATCTCTTACCCCCTCATATTACCAGGGCAGACGGCATGTCCAGGGGTTTCCAGAACATCTCCAGGAAGCTGAGGGGAAGTTTCAGCTGACTAATTCTAACAGAAAACCAGCGCCACAAAAAGCAGAACTTCTCCTCAAAATGGCCTTCAGGGGCTAACAGTTTCTTTACAGTTCCCCAACTTTCTGGCCATAAAAACGCAACTCCTACCGGGCAGACGGAACACAGGTAGAGCCGGGTAAAGAGCGTTCTAAAGAGCCCAGTGGGTACATGTGCGCCTCCCAGACCTACATTCATTCCCTCAGCAACTCAGTGGAGGGCCAGGTAGGCCCTTCTGGGAGCTCAGTTAATAAGGAACTTAAAGCATTTTCCACAGGACCAGGTGTCCTAGAGCAAAGTCACTTGACCCACCAGAATAGAGCCACACGACCTGGTTTCCCAGTTCTGGGTCCAGAAACTTCCCAACGTCCTGTCACCTCAGACTCGACCTGAAGCGTGCACACCACCTCTCCTGCCTCCCCCCACCCCACTGCACCATACGCCTGATTACCCCGTCACATGCACAAACTGTCACATGCACAACCCATCACTCGCACAACCCATCACATGCCCAAGAGAGCGATCCCTGTCCCGAACATCCCTACCATCAACTGTAAGATCCTGTATGGAGCTTTAGGAAGAGAGAGCCCATAATCTGAGGCTACCACCCAGATGGTACTTCGGGCCTCTGGGACCCCACCTGCTAAAGTCTTCCCCTACCCCAGCCAGGCCAACCCTGCCTGAGCACAAACACTCAGCACCTATACCCATAGCCACTGTGTGGGTGTTTCGCAGAGTTGGAAACACACAAAGAATGCTGGAAATAGAAAGGCTGAAGCACTTGTTCTCAGTCCTCAAGGAACATGGTGGCAGCCACCCAGTCCACTTTGTTGGGGCCTCACTCACTGCAGGGCAGCTGGGAATCCCAAGCAACCCTCTCAATTCCACTCCCACGCACACAAGACGCTGGGACAAGACAACTCGGCAGCAGTGGGCCTGGGGCTCAAGGCCCAGCTGCCAGCGACCAGCAAGACACAACCGAGGTCATCTCTAGGCCGGCAGGGCTGCTCACCAACCCCTGGCCGCCCGCCTTAGTCCTGCCATGCGGAGACCCAGGTCAGACCCTGACCCCTACCCCAGGTGATGGCGGGAGGGGCAGGAAGATGGCCAAGACCTTGTGACCCTGCCTGACTGAAGCAAAACTACTGAGACCAAACACCACAACTCTCTCCCAGGCTTTCTCTTTCCTTTTCTTTTTATTATACATGTAAAACAAACATTTTTTTAAATATAGGTAACCAAAAAGATTATGATCCACAAAAAGAGTAATTCCACTTCTGTGAGGTACCCAGACGCGGCAAATTCACACAGACATTAAGCAGAACAGAAGTTAACAGGGGCTGGGGTGGGGGGCGGAGGGTAGGGAATGGGGGGAAGTGGAAAGTTAGTGTCATGGGTACAGAGTTTCTGTCTGGGATAATTGAAAAGGT
Source organism: Sturnira hondurensis (assembly GCF_014824575.4). Classification (NCBI taxonomy): domain Eukaryota; kingdom Metazoa; phylum Chordata; class Mammalia; order Chiroptera; family Phyllostomidae; genus Sturnira; species Sturnira hondurensis. The sequence continues at coordinate 6,503,158 of NW_028080032.1, read as the reverse complement.
CTGGAAATGGACAGTGGTGATGGTTGTACAAGACTGTGAGTGCATTTAATGCATTTAATGCTAAGACTGTGATCTGAATGTTTGACGTCCTCCCAAAACTCGTATGTCACAATCCTAACCCGCAATGTGACGGTACAGTCATCCCTTGGTATCCTCAGAGGGTGGGTTCCAGGACCGCCATGATGCCAAAATCCTTGGATGCTCAAGTCCCTTATATAAAATGGCTTAGAATGCATTTGCATATAACCTATACATATTCTCCCATATACTTGAAACCATCTCTAGATTACTTATAATACAATGTAAATGCTATGTAAATAGTTGTTATAGTGTATTGTTTAGAGAATAATGTTCTGTACAGATACAACCATTATAGGCCCAACTACATAGAACACATCAGAAATAAGATAATATTTCTCCACCCCCCAACCCCTGAGTACTTTACATCCACACTTGGCTGAGTCCATGAATGAAGAACACACAAACATGGAGAGCCAACTATGTTAGGAGGTGGGGCCTCTGAGGGGTGATTAGGTCATGAGGGTGGAGCCCTCATGCATAGGATTAGTGCCCTTATTAAAGAGACCCCACAGAGCCCTTTATCCCCTTCCACCATGTAAGGATATAATGAGAAGTCTACAGTCTGGAAGAGGGCCTTCATCCGACCTGCTGACACCGTGATCTTGACCTCTAGCCTCCAGAACTATGAGAAATAAATTTCTGTTGTCTGTAAATCACTCAGGTTGTGGTCTTTGGTAATAGCAGCCTCAAAGAACTGAGACAGCTACTAAGTTGCCTAGAGCACCATCCTGATCTGCTAAAGTTGTAGGTTCAATCCCCTGTCAGGGCACATACAAGAATAAAATGATTAGAAGGGTAAATTTTCCAATATGTGTATTTTACCATAATTAAATATTAAAATATTTAATACAAAAAGATTAAGATTAAAATCTCCCTGAAGTCTACCACTCAGAGATAATACTAATAGCATTTTGCCACATATTCTTCCAGAGGCAAATACAAATGAATGGCATGGTACATTTTATAAAAATAGCATACTGTTGGTAACCTGCTTTTTAGAAGCACCTATTTTTCCATGTTAATAGATAAACATCTCCATCCTATATTTTTGGTAGCCAAATGGTATTCCAAAGTATATAGATATACTATAATTAACAAGCTAGTGGGCACTTGTTCTCCATTTTTTTTTGCTGTGATGGTTGTTATCATAGATAATGCTGCAGAGGACACCCCGTGTACCTATTCTTCTGTGCTTGTCCAATTGTACCCTTAGGATAAGGATTCCTGCAGGTGAATTGCTGAGTCAGGGACTCCCCTGGGAAGATCGCCCACAAAAGAAGCGCAGCGGGGATGCAGAATTCTGTGTTACGGAAGTCTGTTTCCCCACGTGGACTGCTCCTGGATTCCACTTGGGTGTCTCTGACGTTGCATAGTGTTTGGCGAAGGAGGGACAGTCCTTTCCATGAGAAATCATCTCCCTCCTCCCACTGCCCCACTTCCTCGGGGGACACAGCATGCCTGTGTCATGAAGTGAAATTGGCACACCAGGACGGCGGGATTTTACTGGGTTAACGCCCACTGGATCCCGGCGCCAGCAGAAAGACTCCAGCAGAGCACTAGGGTGGCCCAGCGCGGGGTGCCCCACAGTGGACAAAATAATTGTGGACACATGAAAGGTTTTCTTTTGTTAAAAGTTTTGCTCTTGGGTGGAGAGAAGGAGAAGGCAATGGACTCTTCCTAAAAAGATCAAGGGCTAGAAGGGACTAGTGGAATCATTCAACCCCTTGCTTGGAGATCAGGAAACTGAGGCCCAGAAAGACTCAGAGCATTAACATTTCAATCACCTTCAAAAGAACCCAGAAGTGTCTCACACAGAATGAATCCACCAGTTCCGGGAAGAGTCGAACATACCCTAAATTTCGACATCTAGTGCATTTTTTCCCTGCTTCCTGCGTACTACACTGGAGACTAAGACCCAAGGTCCCATCCCAGCTCAGACCCCACCAGACGTGCGCTGAGGCCGGCTCCTGCTGGCTGCAGGAGCTGATGGGGCACATTTCGGCCCAACTTAGTGTTGAGTAATGCCATGTAGCAGCCTGAAATCTGCCACAGTGTGTATATTTTCACTAAAAAAAAAACCCATCAAATAGCACAGAGCAGAGCGTTTCCCTCCCTGTGGAGCCAGCTGGTAAACATCGCAGGTCACAATCTAGATGGGAAAACCATGAGCAGGCGACCTCGGTTTGCTCACGTGGCTTGAGGACAGCACTATAATCCTCCATGGTCACTCCTAAACCCATCACAGGCCCTTTACACTAATCAGTGAGCCAGCACATGTTTGGCTGCCTGCTTGCTGTCTGCCAGGCCCCGGGCTGAGCACACAGCCCAGGATCCCTGTGAGATCGGTATCATTTCCGTCTTACACTCAAGGAACCTAACACTCAAGAGACTTCAAATGACTTTTTAACTACAGGCTAAAGCCTTTCTCAGGATGCTGGCCCCCAGAAGCTGACCCTAAGATACAGGTTCAGGCGCCAGTGGAGGCAGCGGGAAAGTGAACCAGGAAGGGAAGGCAGCCGATGAAAGAAGTTCCGAGACAGCACAGAACGTGCCCCAGTTACCCCAACAAACAGGTGAGGGGGCTGAAGTATTTAGACCCTCTCCCATCAGCCATCATCGGTTGAGGCCAAAGGCACGCGGGAGGATGCTGACATCGCTCAGTGCCACACGGCTGGAAAATGGTAGAGTACAATTCAAGCTCCAAATTCAGAACTAGTTTCATTACTCTCAGAGAATGAGCCATTTGTCAAACAAACACTTAACTGAGTACCAAGTATAGGTAAAGCACCACGCTGGTGAAGTAAAACCTACTTTGTCGAGTCACTTTGGCTTGACGCATCCCAGGGAGCGCAGGTATCTTTTTGCTCATTTTTATGAATAGAAGTAATAGAACAAGCCCTTAAAGTTACTTTGCTCGTCCCACGGGAATCAGGCAAATGCCCTTCCCGCCCCCTTCTCCTGTGACAGACTGCCCTCTCTGGTTCAACCAGTGGCCTTGGGCAGGAGTTCCGCAGCCCCACATGTCATCCCAAGCAGCTACATCAATCTGTGATTACAGGCTCGAGTCGACCATGCCCAGGATGGCCAAAAATGACCCCCTAGTGGTCCAGCCAGCTGAGTCTGAAGACTGTCCCTGTTTATTGTGCCCTGCTTTCCCTGTGCTTCCTGACCCCTCCCCTCCCCTCAATGTCCTCCATGGGAACCTACAAGCAGGCCAAATAAATGAAACCACAATCACAGGTCTGTGGTAGCTTACCCAGCCTTAAGGATTTATTTAAAAATCTTCTGAAGAGGCGGGGAGGTGTTTATATAGGCCAGGGTGTCATTGGGGTAAATCATGGGGCCATACTGTGAACAGTGGAGGGAGGCGACTGCTGCCCTGGTTTTATAAACCCGGAATGTGGCCTTTCTCAGCAACTATGTCTTGAAGACAGACTGGATGACTTGTTTTACTCCAAGTGCATGGTGGAGAGCTGCCCAGTTTTTCACTCTGGGGAGAGAGGAGAAGATGACGTGGGCAAGTCCCAGAACTGCTCTTGGATCACCCAGTTCGCACCCCACTCTCTCCACGGGCTTCTCTGGCAATCTGGTCCTGATCCTGCACCCCGCCTCAAAGTGAGCACACGTCCTGCCACTGTATCTTAGAGAGGACTGAAAGCCATAATCAGGCCAAGGTCCTCTTGTGCTTTGGTGACAGGACCCTTTTCTGGCAATCTCTGCAGTCCAGTGTTTCACACGCCAGCTCAGGCTCCAGGCTCTTCGGTCCTGGGCATCTCTCTAGCTCACCCTTTCAGCCATTCCTAGGCAGTTCACACACAGAAAGCAGACACAACGCTTGGCTCCGGGGACACCAGGAAATAAACCAAGAAATCAAAGCAAAACTAGCAGACGACTGGGAAGTCCCTGGTAGGCCAGTGCACCAGACACTAAGGAGGGCTGAAGGGCCAAAAACAAGATGTAGGGTCACCTACCACTCCCAACTCCTAAGATAACACAAACTGGAGAGGAGGTCTGAACCCCCAAACAGTAGCCATGCAGAGAGGTGGGTTCAGGAGCCCAAGCACAGAGACAGACAACCTTCAGGAAGGTGGGGATGCTGTCAGCTAGAGGTGCAGCAGGTGTGGCGGGTGCTGCATATGCCCTGGCCCACTCAGCAAGGTGTAGACAGGACACTCCCACCTTCCCTAGAAGGAGAGCATGACTGAGCACCCCATATTCCCTGGTCCCCTCCCATCTGGGCTCCCCAAAGGTGCCCCTCATCATTCTAACCGATTTCACCAGCACATAAATGAGGGCAGAAGAGTATGGGGTATGTTTACCCTGCACGGCAAAGATTATCCTACCTCCCCAATACTCAACCTCTGCTCTCCCCCAACTTGTGGAGGAGGAGTGGGACTCACCCCCAGCCTCCCCAGGGCAGGGAAACCCGAACTGTACAGCCCAGCCTCCAGGTGCCCCAGCAGGCTGCTTGCTATGCCTCCGTCTCCTGGGGCAAGAATTACCCTCTTTCCAAAAGTACCCCACCTCTCTGAACCCAGCCATCATTTGAGGCCCTCTCTATCCACACCTCCCCACCCAGCACCCCCCTCCTCCCGCCTGTCCCAGCTCCCAAGAATCAGCTGACCCATCTAGAGAAGAAAGAACAGCCGGTGCCCAGACTCATGGCCCCACTCCAGGGTCTCTGGTCCCAAATGGGTACCTCCCAGGCCAATGCCACGCAGTCTCTAGGACACAAGCTAAAAAGAATGAAGTCTCCTCAAGCAACCCAATATATCTTAGTCAAGAGAAGTGCCTTTAATTTTTCAGACCGCTGCAGAAAAAGTTCCCAGTAAGTAAATGTGGATTGATAAGTAGAATAATTCCAACCCCAGATTCCTCATCCAGATGCTCTGGAAAGAAGGCCCCTGGCTCTGGCTCACAGGCAGCTGTTTAAAACAATCATCGTTTCTAATTCTTTCCTTCCATTGTATTAAGATCCACTGTGGCAGGAACGGAGTCCCGCTCCAGGACAAATTGTTAACTTGTCAGCTCATTGGTTCAAACCTCCATTCATTAAATGGAAGGTACTCACTCTAAACTTGGCCGCTCTCCACACAGCCTCTGTCCTCTGGGAGACCACGTTCTAGAGACGCGAATTCCGGTCACCTGGGAACCAAGCGCGAGCAGCGTTGAGAAGCCTCGTGCTCAGTTCCTCCGCTCAGCGAGGTGCAAAAGTGCTGTGATCAGCCCAGGTCTCACAGAGCAACTCTGAGCAAGAGGGGACCCTCAGGTTCTCCGTCAGGCCACTGCGCCTCTCTGCTGTCCCCAGGGCTCTCTCGGCTTAGAAGCTAAATGTAAAGCAGGCACTCGAAATACAGAAGTGACTGGGGTCCGCCCAAGGCACCTGCGCTCTCCGGCGTAGAGGACAAAAAGCCCACAGACCTCGAGCGAGCACCACCTCCGGAGGCGGGCGGGCGGGAAGACCGTAAAGGGGAAGTGCCCCAGGACCAGCCCCCGCCCCGCCCCGGAGCACCCAACCTCCCCGTGCAGGCGGAGGGGGCCTGAGCGGGGCGGGGGAGGGCGGCTGGAACCCTCCTCTGGGGAAGTGTCCATTGGGCGGGAAGAAGTGGACCCGACTGAAGTCCGGGTGCCCACCCGGGCGGTCGGCGCCGGCCACCCGCGCACCTGCCGCCCTGCCCCACCTCGCCAGAGAGTCCCCGGGACCCCGGGGATGAGGTAGGGGTGCCTTCAGCCACCGCCCTTGAAGCAGACAGAAAGAAGAACCCCCAGGGCTCGGGAGGGGAGGCGAGATCAGAGCCACAAGTTTCTCCGGCCGGAAGGCGAGCGGGCTGGGGCTCCAAGCCCTAGCAGCCCCCGGGGAGTCGGCAGCCCCGGGCACCTCCCGCCACTGGGGGAGAAGGGAGGAGACCAGGCGCAGGCGAGGACTGAGGGACTGACCCAGACCCGGCAGGGGACCCTGTGGGAGAACTTTCCGCCAGGCGGGAGAGGGGCCGGGCAGAGAGGCCCGCCGGGCGCCCTGCACCTTGCGTCCCGCACGCTGCTGCCTCTGCCGCCCTGGCTCCGCGCCCCGCGCCCCGCGCCCCGCGCCTTGCCTGCGTTCCGAGACGGCTGCATCTCACGCGCGGGGTAGAGACCGTGGAGTTGGAAAGAGGGGTGCCCGGCCCGGCGTGGGGAGCTGTTCCAGCCCGAGCTGGTCGGAGGGTCAGTGGTCGGAGGGTCAGGATCAAATCCGGCGGGGCAGGGTTGTTGGCAGCCGGGGACTGGGGGGTCGGACGCCCCGCCCTCCTCGCGCCCCCTCCACCCCTCCTCGCCGTCTCGCCCGTTCCAAAGCCTTTATCTCCCCCTATCCAGTCTGATCGCCCTCCTCCCCCGCGTTCTCCAGCTCTCCATCTCTCCCCACGCCCCTTTTCCCTAGCCTTTCTTCCTCCCCTCCTCCCCCGCCCTCCCCCTCTCTCCCCTCCCCCCGGGGGGGCGGAGCTTCTCCCCTCCCTCGCAGACAATGCGGTGGCTGCGCGTCCCCCACTTCCCCGCCTTGGAGTCGGGGCTCTGGCTGTCAGCGCCTCTCCGGCCTGGGGATCGGGGGCGGGGTCAGGGGTGTGAATGCCGGGAGGGGATAAAAGTGCGAGGGTGAGGAGGGTGAACTGGCTCCCCTCACTCTTTGCTCTGCCCTCTTAGGGAGGGATAGAGTCTTGGCTCTGGTCCCTCCGCTCGCCCCGCGCTCTGACAGCCACTCCCAGGGAACAGTCACTCTGCCCCGGGGGAGCCCACCTCGAACGCCCCGGGTTTCCTAGGCGGTGGACGTAGGATTCCCCTCACTCCCCAACACCCAGGCTTATTCCAAAAAGGGTTTGAGCTGAGCAAGAGCTAAGCTAGGCCCCTCTGACTTCGCGGGCTGGCAGACGTGACAGTAATGTGAAGGAGGCCAAGAGTCTTTGTCCACCTCTCACTTCCCCCCCTTGTCCACTCCTGGACCTCGAGGGGCTCTCCGTGCCCAGGAAGCCTTAGAGCAAAGTGGGTAGGCAGCCCCCAGGATACAGCAGGATCAGCTCATCCCTCCTGGAAGCCAAACATTCCTTACTAAATTCATTGTTTGGATCTTGGAATGTGTCTCCCTTAGAAACAATATTATAACATGGGAATAAGAACAAACTGACAGTGACCAGAGGGGAGAGGGGAGGGGGGATAACCGGGGAAACAAGGGGAAAGGGCAAATCAAGGACCATGTATAAAAGACCCATGGGCATGGGCAACCGGGTGGGGATTGACTGGGGGAGCAGGGGAGGGCAATGGGGGAAAATGGGATGCCTGTAACGGAACAATAATTCTAAAAATTAAAAAAGAAAGAAAAAAGAAACAATATTATAAATGGTGATCTGCTTCCCAGGCCAGCCACAAAAGTCTTTTGAACCCAAAGCAGCTGCAGGGCGGCACTGAGAACAAGGAGGCCACTGACCAGCTTTTTCTATAGAAAAAAAATCATCTGATTCTTTCCCCTTGAGCTACAAACACAAAGCTCTCCCTTGAATTCCCCCCTACAGCCACTACTGTGTATTAGTCAAGCTTCTTTCCTTTGCAGGTAACATGAGCACCCTCCGAGGAATGTCTTCTGAGGACAGGGGCGATTTCTCTGTAGCCTCAGGGTCACGACTGCAGGGTACACTCAGTCAGAGTTAAATTCAGAGCCTGGAGGGCTTCCAGTAACACAGGCCAACTCTGTCCTTACCTCAGGGGTGTCAGACGCATTTTCAGCCTGGGGCCACTTCAGGCTCAAGGTTGCCTTCAAAGGGCTGAATATAATTTTAGGACTGTATAAAAGTAACTACTCCTTAACAGTTAAGTAAGAGCTCAGTGCTGCCGTGGGTAGAAACCAGGTGTGGAGCAGATAAGACAAGGTGGAAGGCCGGATTCCGCTCAAGGGCCTTGTGTTTGCTGCCTGTGTCTTATGACATAGACTGACCTTTCCCACCCCCCCAGATACATGACAAAGGGTGGCAATTGCTTGCATTGCTGGGACTTGGAGCTCCCCTGTTGAGGAAAGCAGCCAGGCGAAGCTCGAGTCTCCATTCCAATTTCCCAGAAGAGCAGCTCATTGGCCCAGCTTGGGTCAGGTGCCCATCCCATGTCCAATCAACTGGTGCCAGCGGGAGGCTTACCTTGTCCAAAGGAAACTGCCAGGAACCCTAACCATATCCTCTGCTTAAAATAAAACCCATCCCTCTTCACTTGAACTCTCCATGGTGGTGAATAAATTGATTGATTAGTTTGAGACATCAGAAAACCTCTTTTTATCCATTTCCCTATACAGGAGTCACAGGAGAGAAAGAAATCGGCCCTTATCCCTTATCTATATCCCAAGGCAGTATAGGAACAATACATTTGCAACAGGGATAATATTTTGCAAACTGATTATTAAAGACATCTCCCCACCCCCGCCCCTCACCAAGCCCTGCTTCTTACAGCCTTCCACCCCCAGGGACTGGATCAGGAGGCACACGGCCTCAGGGAAACAGCAGGGAAGCATTGCCTACAACCAGTCCTTCAATAGGAACGCAATGCAAACTGCAGATGTACTTCACAACTTTGTAGACACATTACAAGCAGTTAAAAAAAAAACAGTGAAATTCATCTTAACGTATTGTATTTAAACCAAATATCCAAAAGATTACCATCCCAATTTGTAAACAATATAAAGAAGTTATTCATGAGATAGTTTATATTCTACTTTTCTACCAAGGCTAAAAAAATCAGGTGTGGATTTACACACATCTCAATTTGGATGTTAAATTTTCATCAAAAACGCTTGTCTGTGTTTAGGTTTTATATCATTTCTACTTGAAAAAGTACGTTCATGTACCCAACTTGTTCCAAACAACTTGTTTAAAAGTGTCCCCCAAATTCATTTGAGTGGTTTTTTCATCTAAATTCTAATTAAGATTACATAAACTTAAAATTCAGTTCCACTAGTCACATTTCAAGTGCTCAAGAGCCGCATGTGGCTGGTGGCTCCCCTATTGGTACTGAACAAGTTCATGGAGCAAGGACATCACTGATGGGCTCGGAGTCTCACAGCCAAATCCCCTTCTCTCTTGAGCAAAATAGTGGCAAGAATGTCAAGCATGGCCAGATGGAAAATAATTTTCCGAATGCCTTTATGTCCCCCGTAACATCTCAGGTGGCAGCTTTTGCCCGTAGACCTGAGTTCTACTTTTTGCCTCAGGAGAAGCAGAATATGCAGAGAAGTGGGTGCCCGGAGCCCACTCTTCTGCTCCCAGTGGACAGATTCTAAGAGAGGAATGGAAGCAGGGGACACAGATGGTTGGAAACGCCGCATCTACCCAGCTTTTGACCTTCGACCAGAGTGAGGATGTATTTCAAGGGATGAAGGAGTTCTGGAGGATAGAAGGGAGAAGACTGCCACACTGGCTGCTCTTCCCTGTTGTCAGGTACTGACCAAGGAGACAGGGCAGCTTCACTAAGGTCAACTTAGTGGATCGCCATGGCTACACAGAGGGAGGGCCTGGGTTTAGCTTTCTAGGGTCACTTCGCTATTCACGCATAGCCTAGACACGAAGTGCCCACCTGCTCCCAAGCACCAGGGGCCTCGGAAGGGAACCACACACTGAAGCACAGGCCTTCCATAGGTACTGCCTTTGAATTCTCTCAAAAAGCAGAACTTGAGACAAGGACATGGGTACTTGCAATTTACTTAAGAATTAATTTTAGAAAGCAAGAGAGTGAGACAGGTAAGGAGAAGCCAGTAAAGGGTGTGCCCCAGGGGCTCCAACCCTCTGGGGACCTTCTGAAGAAGCGTGTAAAGTGAGCCTCAGAACCGTCCTCTCTGAAAGTCGAGGGTGGGGGCTGGGGCATTTATCCACCAACTCTCATCCCCCACAGGCTGAGGATTACTCCCTGGGAACGTTTGCCTTTTCTTACTTCTGGTTGTGTGAACATCTTTGGCCTCAAGGAAACATCAGAGGCAGAAAAGCAGGAGCTGCTATCCCTGGGTCACTGGCACTTGAGGTGGGACTAGTCACCGTGCATGGAGCTGCCCACCATGGCTATGCTGCAGTGAGAAGTGGGCTGAGGGGATGAGTCACAGAACACATAGCTCATTGGGTCTAAGATCCAGCATAGATGGGGCGTGTTGACCTGGGAGGCTAGGTCAGGGGGAGGCAGGGGTAGATATGATGGGGACTCAGAAGGAACACTGGTGAGACTCAAGTTAAGGTCGAGGAGGCCAGGAGGCACAGCAGAACTTGGAAGGAGCATGGAGCACCCAGACCATGAGGTACACAAGCTGCAGGCAACAGCAATAGGTGCCAGGCAGACCCTCAGTAATGGGGCCATCGCTTCCTCAGCATTCTGCGTTCAAGGGATGGTCTGGAGCGGGCCCTCTGCAGCGGACCCAGGGGGACCCAGTGGCATCATCTTTGCATGCCCACACAAGAGCACGTGAGACAGAACCTCCCCCCAAAGAGTCATATTAGAAAGAGCTGGGGAAGAAAGGAAGAACTCTGAGAGAGTTTTTATTTGAGGACACCAGTGGGACTGCTTATATTATTGAATCAGACTCCTTTATTTTCCCTGCTTTACAAGAAGTGAGAATCTACAGCGAAGATCTGAGTCATAGAGAGATAAGGAAGCTCAAGTGAAATCAGCCACTGGGACTCGAGAACGTCTGGATATGTCTGGCACGCTGGCATGGTGGGCTGGCTAGAAATGTATTTGTTTGAGAGGTTAAAAAAAGCCTTCCTTGGAGATCATTTATATTCTATGGAAAGAAGAAACCAAGTTTGGTCCAGTAACAAAGCTTTAGTTGACAAGAGAGAGGCGAAACTGTCATTCAATGCTATCCCTAACCAGGCCTCTGAATACATGGGCGGGTGGGCGAGGGAAGTTTCCTGAGAAGGTGGAAAAAGCTCTAAGTTACAAGTCAAAGGACTGTTTCATAAGCCCCAGGAATACTCTGGGACTCAAGCAGCCATGCTTCAGGGGCATCCTGCTAAGTAATACTTAAGGAACTCAGCTTCTCTACTTCAAGGGCTTGGCATGTTGACAAGGTGACCCCCAAAGTAGTCGATAAGTTGCCAAATGGTCATAATGATTCCCTTCCCTGCATACACTTTGCAGTCCCTCCCACAAAGAGGTGGCATCTACTTTCCTGCCTTGAATCTGGGTTGACATTGTGACTTGCTATGGTTAATAGATTGTGGCAGAAGTCATGTCGTGCCTGGGTCTCAAGAAGCCTTGCATTCCTCTACCCTTTCTGCTGAAACATGGCTCTGCTGTGTGAACAAGCCTGAGCTAGCCTTCTAAAGGATGAAGGGCCACACGGCCCAGAGCCAAGGCTCCAGACTGTGATATACCAGTCCAACCCAGAGCTGACCACCGATGCACGAGGGAGCCCAGCTGAGTCTAGCCCAAATAGCCAGCCAATAAAAGCACAAGCTAAATAGACGATCAACATTTGAAGCCACTAAGATTTGGAATAGTTTGTTATATAGCAGTAGCTAACTGTTAAAGAACTTAACAGGGCCCTGGCTGGTGTAGCTCAGTGGATTGAGCAAGGGCCTGCGAACCAGATGATCGCGGTTCGATTCCCAGTCAGGGCACATGCCTGGGTTGCAGGCCAGTTCCCAGCAGGGGACTCACGAAAGGCAACCATACATTGATGTTTCTCTCCCTCTCCTTCCCCTCTAAAGATAAATAAATAAATAAAATCTTTAAAAAAAAGAACTTAACAGGATTTAAAAATGGTAACTATGTGAGATGATGGATGAGTTAACTAACCTCATTGGGGTGATCATTTCACAATACATATGTAGATGAAGTCATTATGTTGTGCACCTTAAACTTATGTAATGTTAGATGTCAATTATATCTCAATAAAATAGGGAGTGGCAAGAAACACATGAAAAAAACAAAAGCTTATAATAGAAAGAGGAAAAAAGAAACCTAACAAACTGACATGAATGAGTATTAATGGACACAACCTTGGAATCTCCTGGATTTGTTCATGGGTTTCTGAAAGATGCCTCTGGGAATGCACCCCACCTCCCAAAGCAGTGTAGATATTTTCAGACTGCTGAGTTCTCAGGGAGCTCATGAAATTTATATTTAAAGCTGTTAATGTGACCACATTTGTTCTCATAAAATGCAGAGACCTGGGGAAATTTGAGTAACAAAGATTTTGTCACTGAACTTGAGTTTATCTTTCATGGGTAGGAACTTTCTTAACTAAAGCAGTCCACTGTAGGACTTCTGGTCAAGCTGATGGCGTAGGTAAAGGCTGTATTCACATCCTACACAATTGCATCAAAATTACCACTGAACTACAGAAAAACCATCATACAGAACCACCTGAAATCAGGCTGAATGAAAGTCCTACAACTAGAGATTTAAAGAAGAAGCCACACCAAGACTGGTAGGAGGGACAGAGACACGGAAAACACTGGTCCCACATCCATGTGTAGCAGATAAAAATCGGGGGGAAATATCACAGCTGCAGAGGTGCCCCCTGAGTAGTAAGGGGTCCCAGCCTCACACCAGGCCCCCTAGACCAGTGTTCCAGTGCTGGGAAGAGAAGTCCCCATAACTTTTGACTGTAAAAACCAGTGGGGATTGTGGCTGAGTGAGATAGAGGGCCTCTGAAGTTCCAGGCATTCCTCTTAAAGGACCTATGCATGGACTCAGTTTGACTCATTCCCTCTGAGCTCCAGTGCTGGGGAAGCAGCTCAAAAGGCACCAGGGACATACTGTAAGCAACTGAATTGTCTGGCATCAGAGTGCGAGTTGGTGAGGGAGGGGGAGTGGCAGCTTTCTGCCAGACTAAAGTATTGGCAAAGGCCATTGTTCCTTTTCTGAGCTCCCCCGCCCTGCAAAGAGCCAATAGACAGATCCAGATCAGAGTCATCATCAGCCTGGCTCACACTCTTCACCCAACCCTCGTGAGACCCTGAGACTCCAACTTCTCCAACTTGGGGGTCCATCAAAGCTGTTGCCAGTAGCTTTTCCATATGAATGTCCTGTCTTAGCTCATGCTTCAAACTTTCCTAATATCTTCAAACAGGCAGCATCTGCCTCAGGGTGTCCCATACCTTTTGTTAAGTGGCCCCAAGCCTATCACAAGTAGAAGCCATCCGAAGATCAATATGTAGCTCATGCTTGGGGGTCCCAGGCAAAACACAGGCAGCAGCTGACCTTGGTTCGCACCTCCCAGGAAGCCTCAGAGCCAGCTTCAGAACTGCACTGAAGCACCACCTAGCCACCCCCATAAAGTGACACACTCAAGAGGTGGACTCAGTGGGTACCAGAGCCCCACTGAAGTAAGTTCTGCTCTGTGGGGTGTTTCCCTGCACAGCTGGTCCTCCACTGATCGGCCTGGGAGTAAATCTCTCCCACTGATGTGCTAACAACAGACAAGACTCCACTACAACAGGAGGGTGTTCACAGCCCACACATGGGCAGGGACACACCTGGAGTGCCAAGTTTGGGTGATCAGGCAAGCTGTGCCACTAGACCCTATAGAACACCTACTACCTAAGGTCACTCTACCAAGCCCAGGAGATGTAGCAGCTCTCCATCATACATAGAAACAAACACAGAGAGGCTGCCAAAATGCAGAGACAAAGAAACTTGTTCCAAATGGAAAAAAACAAAACTCCAGAAAAAGAACTAAACAAAATAAAAACACTAGATGCAGAATTCACAACACTGGTTATAAGGATGCACAATGAACTTAGTGAGAATTTCAACAACATAAGAAAGGACATGGAATCCATAGAAAAGAACTCAGTCAGAAGCACAAAAATATATACTAACTGAAATGAAGAGTAATTTACAGGGAACCAACAATAGAATAGATGAAGCTGAGAATCAAATCAGTGATTTGGAATACAAGGAAGCAAAAAACACCTGATCACTACAGAAAAAAAAAAAGAATAGTGTGAGGAACTTCTGTGACAATTTCAAATACACCAACATTCACATCATGGAAGTGCCAAAAGGAGAAGAGAGAGAACAAGAAATTAGAAACTTATTTGAAAAAAATGACAGAAAACATGTCTAACTTGGTGAAGGAAATAGGCATACAAGTCCAGGAAACTCAGAGAGTCTCAAACAAGATAAATCTAAAGAGTCCCACACCAAGAAACATAATTAAAATGCAAAAGGTTAATTGCTTCTCAGCCTTTTGGCTAAGATCAAGTGTAAAATGCAAGAGGTTAAAGACAAAGAGAGAATCTTAAAAACAGCAAGAGAAAAACAGCTACTTACAAAGGAGTTCCCATAAGATCGTCAGCTGATTTCTCAACACAAGTTTTGCAGACCAGATGGGATTAACACAAAATATTCAGTAATGAAAAGCAAGGACCTACAATCAAGGCTACTCTACCCAGTAGAGCTATCATTTAGAATTGAAGGGCAGGTGCTCTGGCTGGTGTGGCTCAGTGGATTGAGTGCTGGCCTGCAAACCAAAGAGTTACTGGTTCTATTCCCAGTCAGGGCACATACCTGGGTTGCGGGCCTGGTCCCCAGATGGGGGTGTGCAAGAAGCAACCACACATTGATATTTTCTTCCCCTTTTTCTCCCTCCCTTCACCTCTCTCTCTAAGAATAAATAAATTAAATCTTTAAAAATAAACAAATTTTAAAAATTAAAAAAAAAAGAATTGAAGGACAGGTAATAAACTTCCCAGACAAGAAAAATCTAAAGAAATTCATCATGGTTTCACCATGAAACCAATATTACATGAAATGTTAAAGGGATGTTAAAGGGTCTTCTCTAAAAAGAAGGAAAAAAAGATTAAAAAATACAAACAATAAAATGGCAATAAATACATATCTATCAACAATTTAATCTAAAAAATAAACACAAAACAGAAACAGACTCATAGATACAGAGAACTTCTTGATGCTTACCAGATGGGAGAGATGTTGGAGGAATGGATGAAAAAGGTGAAGGAATTAAGAAGTATAAACTGGTTGTTACAGAATAGGCATTGGTACATAAAGTACAGCACAGAGAATGCAGTCAATAATATTCTAATGGCTATGTATCGTGTCAGAGGGGTACGAGATTTATCAGGGTGATCATTAGGTAAGTTATATAATGTCTAATCACTGGGATGTACACCTAAAATTAATATAATATATGTCAACCATAATTGAAAAATTAAAAAATGATTTAAATTTAAAACACCAAAATTAAGGAGTTTACTTTATCTACCACTAAGAATTTCCACAACATCTAAAATATTTATGTTAGAGAGTTTTCGAATTCAGCCTTGGAAATGGGAGGATGGATTGAAGCTCTAATACCATTGGTACCTAAGTAGGTTCAGGTGCATGAGTCTCAGGCCCCAAAGAGGCGACCTATTTTACTGGATTTTCCTTCCTCCAGTTAAAGGATAAACAGGGGCTAGTAAAAGGGGAAAAAGGAGAGCAGAGGATCCCAAGTACATGGCCTTGACTCACTCACTTCTAGCTAATATATCTCTTTTCACAAAAAGTATTTGGTAGAGCGCCTCAGAGCTAAACTTTCTGGGCAGCTATCCATCTGAACAAAGTGCTTATAAACATAATTTGGTAACCAAACTGTGACTCAAATTAGATGGTAGATTTTATTTAATTTTTCTAGAAAGCCATTCAAGATTCTTTAACCCCAAGGTTACATTCCATCAAAGCTCCCCTTCCATTTCTGGTTGTATCAAAATACTAATTACTTAGCATGAAAGCATTACCCTTTCATAACGTAAATTGAATGTACATTCAAAATTATATTGATTGATATTTACTAGACAGTTATGGTCTCAAGGTGTTATCCTAGGCATGGGAAAAGATAAGAAAAATAATCATGGAGCCCAAAAATTACTAGGCAGCATCTCATCCAACAACATCATTTGGTGGGCTCAGAAAATGAAACTTAGAGAAATCAATTCACTATACCATTTGCTTACAAGAAGCCATTCGAGTTGGCCTAAGTAAAAAGAACCACGAGTATCTTGCATAACTTATGGGAAAGAAGTAAGCCAAGACCAAGATGGGCTACTGCAGTGATTTTCAACTGGTGTGGCACAGAATTTTTAAAACATGCAATACCTGACTATTTTGTCAGGAGCACTGACCTCTTTTCACTTACATTGTCCAATTTTTAAAAAATGACAACAGGCAACAACAATACACAAATGGTGTGAGTGAGTCAAAATTATACCTATTTTTGTCAGATCAGCAAAATACATAATATATTATTTCGTGTGCCACAGAGTTTTAGTCATTAGTTTATGTGTGCCATGTGATGAAAAAGGTTGAAAATCGCTGGGCTAGAGTATGACCTACAGGATTCTCTCTCTCTGTCATGCTTCCTCACTCTCTTCTTCCCTTCTTCTTGTATTGCCTTCTCTCGTCATATCTGTTCCAACTTCCGCCCAGAGGGCAGCCTTGGTCCCAAAGTCTAAAGATCCTGCATCTACCACCAACTCACTCAATTTCTAGGTGCCATCACCTGTGGCCAGCAGCATGATGGGGCCAGGACAGAGACGGGTCAGTTTCTCAGCAAGCAGAGGGGTGGGCAGAGGTAAAGTGTGCTTCTCCCACTTGTTGGCCCCTACATCTTTGGCTACCCCGTCTCATGGCGAAGTGTGATGGGCCTTCTCCATAGGCCTAGGCCCCTAGGCATTCTTGAGACGTTTCAGATGGTCATTTTCCTAAATGTGCTGTGTGTTTGCACAACTTTGTGTATGTCCATGCATTCTCTTCTCCTGAGATGCCCTTACCTTCCCTCTCAGCTGGACTGTTTTTTTCCACAGCAGTGCAAGAATGGCATGGGAAGGCTTTACTAACTTTCAGCAGTGCCCTCTACCCTTCCGCCTCCCAATTTAAACAAGCAATCTAAGTAAGTTCCACTCTAACGTAGCATCCAGTGCATTGCCCAAGCTCCCTGGTTTACCTAGAACTCTACCAAAAGCCCTTCCATATTCTGGAGCTGCTCTCTGATGCCTGCTCATCGTCCAAAACTTGGCTCAGGTGCTGCCTCTACTGAGGGGTCCTCCCTGAAATGCCTTTCCTGACCCACCCCATCGCTCCCTCGGTGCTCTCACAGCGCTGTTTCAAAGCACATCTACCACGAGCACTTACTCAGGTCAACTAGTCCAAAGGCCAGGATGGTGTCTTATTAGTTCAAATCCTTCTCCACCTGCCACACTGTGAGCACTCAACACGTATGAGTACTCAACATGTATGTGAGCACTCAAATATGATGAATGAAGGAAATGAAACAATAAATCCTATCACATTATATGCCAGGTTACAAACACTATCTCGTGCAGTTTTCATACAACCCTAGGAAGAGGGTTGTTTCATACAACCCATAAAAATAGTAGGAAGAGCTACTGTTTTCATGTTAATTTTACAGATGGGAAAACAGAGTGGCACAGCGTGGCTAACTTGCCAGCGCTCACAGCCAGCAGGCGCCAGAGCTGGAAGAGGAACCCAGGAAGTCCATCTCAAGTCCCTCTCGCAACCCTCACATTTTCTGCCTCCTCAGCAACCAGGTCCAGGTAGGGGATGACACTTGCTGATCCTCACCCAGACTGCCAGCTTCAATGAAAACTTGCAACCAAGCTGGGTCTCTGAGGCTGACATAGGTGGGAGTATGGATACCTGAGGTGGGCGTGGAGAGAAGGCTATTGAGGTGGGGGTAGGAAGAAGGCTGTTGCTTCTTTTCCACCTGTACGGGGCTGGGCACTGGAAGTGGTGGGAGTCTCACCTTGGAATCTTTTCAGTGACAGGCGATGCCCGCAAACTCTGGGCACCACTGGAGGTCAGCAGAAGCTCGCAGCCCTGTGAACTGCCTTCTCTATCCTGTCTCTCCCTCCTACCCTGCATCCCCATTTTCTCTCTCATTATGACATAGAGGTCCCTGTCACTCACTCGGTCAACACACACTCCATACACAGGAACCAAGGCAGAAGTGTTCTTAACACTCGGGAAACAAAGCCCTGTCGCTCATTATAGTGTAATGAAAGAAGTAAATATATATTACTATGATGAGGTAATATGCTTAAGTATTAATCACACACACACACACACATACACACACGAGGCCGACTTCAGGAGAAGAGCCTTCCTGAGCCCATGTGACACCAGGAAATGGCAGAGGAGATGAGGGTGAATGAAAAAATGCGTGAACAAAGGACACACTGCAACAAACCTACAGCGTAAAGGAAAGTCCGTGACAGGTTGGTGGCTCTACAGTGTCTGTTTAACGTAGGGAAGGATAAACCAGCATGCCACACACACACACACACACACTCACACACACACACACACACACACCTGTGCATTGNTCTTTTCAGTGACAGGCGATGCCCGCAAACTCTGGGCACTGCTGGAGGTCAGCAGAAGCTGGCGGCCCTGTGAACTGCCTTCTCTATCCTGTCTCTCCCTCCTATGCCACATCCCCATTTTCTCTCTCATTATGACATAGAGGTCCCTGTCACTCACTCGGTCAACACACACTCCATACACAGGAACCAAAGCAGAAGTGTTCTTAACACTCAGGAAACAAAGCCCTGTCGCTCATTATAGTGTAATGAAAGAAGTAAATATATATTACTATGATGAGGTAATATGCTTAAGTATTAATCACACACACACACACACATACACACACGAGGCCGACTTCAGGAGAAGAGCCTTCCTGAGCCCATGTGACACCAGGAAATGGCAGAGGAGATGAGGGTGAATGAAAAAATGCGTGAACAAAGGACACACTGCAACAAACCTACAGCGTAAAGGAAAGTCCGTGACAGGTTGGTGGCTCTACAGTGTCTGTTTAACGTAGGGAAGGATAAACCAGCATGCCACACACACACACACACACACTCACACACACACACACACACACACCTGTGCATTGCTCACAGCTTCCAATGGTCCAGAGGAAAACTTCTTGCTAACACTTAAGACTTTGTCTTAGACAAATGAAAACTGGGAGCAAGGATTTTTTTATGAATTCAATAACTTAAGCTTTAAAAATCACTTATAAACAATTCCAAGAAAGCCTACGAGTACATGAGAAAAAATTCCAAGGCAAGGGAAAGGGGAGAAATATACATTACCAGAGCTCAGGAATGAAGTGAAAGAGAAAATAAATCATCACAGAAATTAAAGACCCAATGAAGGAGCAAAACTCTAGTGAAAAGTCAGCCAAAAATATGAATGATAGACTAGAAGAACAAACACAATAACATGCAGGATAACAACAAATTTGAAAAGAAAAATAAGAAATAATAGGTATACACCAAGGAAATCCAACCTAGGTATAATTGGCATTCAACTATGCACATTTTTAAAAACTTTACTAAAACAAAAGAATTTGAATTTATAGATTGAAAGAAGACACTGTGTCCTGAGAGAATAAATAGACTTTTTTTCTAAGTCTTTCACCTGAATATAAGTCCATTTATGGAACTATGGAGTTACGGGGACTGGGATTTTTGTTCCTTTTGCTTACTACAGTGTACCTAATGTTTGAAATATTGCCTTGGAGGCCCCAATAAACATTCATGAACTGAATTGCTGAAGGAATAGGCCAACAAACACTGACACATGCTGTTAATGTTATCACCCTGCAAGGAAAACTTTCCAATGGTTACGCAGAAGAGAGGTCAAATCACCCATTTAAAAAAAATCAAGCTGGCTAAAAACTTCAGCACAACAACATTCGAAGTTAAGAGATAATGTCATAAATGGCTATAAAAACAGAACCATGGTGTTCCTCAGAGAAAAAAAGCATGACTCAGGAACCATATGTCATCACAAACTGTAATTCAAATATAAAGCATGCAACTACTTTCAAAGTTACAGAAACTCAGCCATCTTGAAGAAAATAGTAAAAGACCAAGTTCAATAAACAAAACAATAAGAGAAGCAGGGTAAAAGCATTGTAGTGGGCACTGAACACATTTATGTTTGGAGTTCAGGTAAAAATTGGAATTAAAGTTAAAACACAACAAAGGTATTATAAACTCTTATGATGCAGAAATTACAAAACCCACGAAGGTAGGAATTTCTTAAGTATTCTGATTTCTTCATTTTTTTATAGGAACACAATTAAAAGGTATGTTCAAAGCAAATAGCTCAGGTGACAGAGAGATAAAGTCGTTAACGTGCCCACCAGATAGTGGTTTCCAGGTGGGTGGCATCGCTGATGGTCTTGAATCTTGAGCAGCGCCGATGTCATTTTGTGTGTTGGGATCAAAGATAACGAGCAAACTGCAAAGTGCTCAACAGCCTTGCACAAAGATGTGTCTCAGATGAACACAGTCATTCATCCCCATGGAGAAATAAAGCACTGGAACTAATCATAGTAACAACCAACCAAAACCGAGGAGAGGAGGGTGCGAGGAGAAGAGAGAGGTGAGGTAAAGTGGAAGCACACTGATTTTATCATCACTTGTGGTGGAGAGCCAATTACTATTGTCTCAAGACAAGAAGATGAAATAAATGATATAGCAATTTGAGTGCTCTTTTGTACTATTTGAATTACTTGTTTCATATGCGTATATTAACTAGTTAAAAGTTCAAAAAGATAGTCCTATGAGATACAGAAAGTGGTGGGTTGACAGTGAAGCAAGTCAGTTAGATGCTGGTAGAGATCTCCAAAGCGTCCAGCATGCTGCCTCCTCGGTAGGGTTATACCCAGGAGGATGGTAGTGGATAATAAGACCCTCAGATTTCAGGACAGTTTTGGAGAGGAACTGTGCCACTTTCTGTTAGGCCCATGGAATAACCTTGCACCCAGGCACAGTGCCTTCCTAGGGCATCTTCAGGAGGGGAGAGACCTCGGCACACCCAGAAAGCCTCTGGGGGCTGCAGAAGATGTGGGAGGCAGCCAACATTTCCACACCCCAGAGAAGGGCATGGAAGCCAGACGGAAGAAAGCTGAGGGACTTGAGGGTCTCTCACATTTGGGACAAGAGGACCCACAAAAAGGCAGTGGCCTGGGCCCTGTCGGGGACCACACTGGAACTCAGATATTTTGAGGGAGCCAGGGTGGAAGGATGCAGTACCCAGAACCAGCATGACAGCCCCCCAGGACTAGATGTCTGCCCTCCAGCTGCCAAGATGTTCCATAAACCCACCACCATCACCAGCAAAACTGAGAGGAGACCCTAGGTAGAAGGAGATGAGCAGGCAGAAAGGAGCATTTCAGAACTAACTGAATTTAACTGGAAATGACCAAGTTTACCACAAATTAACCAAATGTTTTCTGCTACCAGCCCCATGAAGGTAGAGAGTAGGGATTAGTTTGCATTTTTTAAAAAGTTTTGTGTGTAGCACATCAGAGTATTTGACTTAAAAATTCAAATAAGAGAATGGGAGAAATGATTTAACTCTTTGCTGCTTAGAGTGTGTTCCATGGACCAGCAGCACTGAACAGCACCTAGGAGTTGACTATAAATACAGAACCAGGTCTCGGGCCATGTTCAAGTTTGACGAGAAGGCCAGGTATTCCGTGTGTGTGCTAATGGGGCAGACCTCTTTCTTTAACAGTTTCAGGTGCTGTACGGAAGCACCTAGGAAGATAGGACTAGGTGTATAAGGAAAGCCCTTGGGAAGGAGGTGTCATCTGGGTCTTAAAGACTGAGCAGCAGTGCCTTACAAGGAGAAGGACATCCCAGGAAGAGCTACAAAACATCTGAAGCCATGAAAAGCCTGTCCACATCAGAGAACAGTGTGGTTCATTGTGGCTGGAACAGAAGGTGGGAGGTTAAAGGGGTTTTGTGTTCCACTTTTGCAGCCAAAAAACAAAACACAAGACCAATTGAGGTCCCCAGTTCCCGTGGTGTTTAAGGAACACAGCTGTCCTGCCCCTCCTTACATGTGGAGGTTGTCCAAACTGCAGGGCTGGAGGGGGAGCCAACACCACCTCTTGTGGAGATGCAGCCGGCTGAGAGGAGCCAGCTGGGGGAAATTTCTTGGAGAAGAGACACGATTCCTGGGCCAAGAAACCTCTGCAAGGAGCCAAGAAGGGGAGGGCAGGACAGCCAAGCCAATGGGACTGGTCCATCAGCCACTTCCAGGCTTCGTGAGACACTGACACTCTGCCCAGAGCTGGCCAGATCTCTGCAGTTGCAAAGACAGTGTTCAAGGCCGACACCCAATGTCACCACTTTGAGACCATGACCGCCCCTTCTTCCTGGCCCAGGCCCACCCCACCCTCTCCATGCACAGAGATGAAAGTTCAGCATGTTCTCTCCCACACTCTACCTAATCGCTTTGCTATGGAGACTTCCCCAGCCCAGCAAGCAGCTCCACGCCTTCCTGCTGTGCCCCTGATTGAGAACAGGCCTAGGCTGTCCAGGCCTTCCAACAACCTTAACCTCTTCCTCCCCAGACCCAGGCCATCTTGAAGTAGCTAAGTGACTGAACAGAGAATGGAACTTCCAACATCCAGCCAACTGGCTCTTGTTCTGGTGAAATAGTGCCAAGCAAGCAGAGAGGAGGGCATGGGCAGATGGCACAAGATGAGGCCTGAGAGGTCAGGTCATGCCCTGTATTGTAGACCATGGTGAGAAGTTTGGGGTTGCCTTCATAGAGCAGTGGGATGCCCTTATGGTGATTTATTATAGCGATTAGAGCTTATGCCCTTGTGGGAGAAGCTGGTAACATCTGGAGGAAGACTGTTGGAGATAAGAAAAGCAGAAGCACAAAGCAGAGGAAATAATGAAGAAATCTACAGAAAGGTTGTAGCCTATGTATTCAGTGGTAAATCTGCATCAGCCAGTGTAGACTGAAAAGGAAAGCTGGACACAAATTGAGGGACAGAAAGGACAAATGGGAACCCACAAAGACACACGAGAACCCACGAGGACAAACTGAAACTTGCATCTGTCTTTTGTAGTCTGTGGGTGACCTGAAGAAGCCAACACATTGACCTTAGAGCCGCACATGTAGGGAATCCAGCACCAGGACAAGGAGCTGGTGGCCTGACTGGCCCCACCCACTAATGAATCCATCTGGCATATCAGGGACCAGGATGGAGGCAGCTGCAGTGACACCTGGACCCTGGACCCATCTTCCAAGAGTAACATCTGCTGCTGCTGTTTGATGTCCCTTTCCAAGTCTTGCATGAGTTTCTCTTGTGATCTGGGCCTGTACAGTGAAGGGAATTCTGGGAAGTGTAATTCCTGCTTAGCTGAATCGACCCTGTACAAGCTTCCACAGAGTCCCAGAGAGCTTTCTCAAATGCTGGCTTTGTTTAATATTCCAAATGCACTCAGATAAACTTAGCATTGTTTCTGAATGCTGTTTTTAATAACTGTATCTGTAGAAGTGATAATATAGGATTTCTTCGGTCTCAATTTTTATTGCATTCCTTCCATACTTGATAAACGCATCTGTCTTTTGTTGATCGTTTTGTGATCTGCACACTTAAACCCTATAATTAAAAGTGCTTTACCTGATCTTTGAAAAAAATTGCTTTGGGATATCACTGAAGGCTTTAAAATTTTATTTATTTATTTTTTAATCAGTGTAAACTCCAACACAATATACCACATGATTTCATGCATTTGGAGAAGAAATATATTCTGGTTAAGTGGAGAATTGTGGGAATGGCTTCCGGAAGACCTTTATTCTAAGCAGCTTTATTGAGAAACATTTATTTAAAAGTCTCGACCTTCTTTCTTCAGTTTTCTGTAATTTACATTCACTGAGTAGAACTTGTACCGATCGCTGGGATCCAGTTTATTCCAGAGTTCTGGGTTATTTTTTTTTTTTGTCCCAACAGACATCTGTTGGGAGAGATGTCAGACACAGGATATACAAGCACTGCTCCAAAAAGGGGGATCAAGCTTGGATGGTTCTTGCATTGGCCTGACAGAGGATCTGGAGAAGCATGGTTGCAGCAGAGAGCTCAGGTCTAGAAGCAGAGAAAAACAAAACAGCAAGGCCCAGGACCAGGTAGTCTCTGCACCAAGGATGAGTGGGCATCCAAAGTCACCCAACACCTCCCTTGCCATTGAAGGCTTTTAAACTGGGAAAAGATGTGGTCTGATTTACAAATAAAAATATCACAATGGCTATTGTTTAGAGACTTGATTAGCAAGGGGTAAGATTAAAATATGTAAACAAGCTAAGAGGTTATTATGAGAGTTGAGGTTATTGTGATCAAAATTGTAATCACATGGAGTACAGATGTGTATCAGTCAGCTATTGCCACAATATTGCCATGTAACAAACAGCCCTCAAATTCAGGGTTGAAAACACTTATTTGTGGTGACACTTAGGATAGTTCTGCTTCATGCTGCAAAAATTAAGCACTACTCTACATTCCCTCATCTTCCAGAGACCAGTGGGCTAGCCAGAGAATGTTCTTCTCATGGTGATAGACGAGGCACAAGAGAGGAAGCCTCCCGATGACACCACATTTCAAGTCTTCGATACATCCCATTGGCTAAAGTGGGTCACATGACTAAGCCCTAAGACAAGGCATAGGGAAATATACCCCACCTCTAGCGGGAAAGTCAAAGGGTATGGACTCCAGGTGGGTGAAGAATTGAGAAAAGTGATGTGATCACTTCTCAGTATTACCAGTGGTAACACTTAGTGATACTAATCAGTGTGACAACAGGTAACAGCGGATGTGCAGAGAAAAGGAGAAATTCAGGAGATGGTTGTAAGGCAGGACCCACAGGGTTGGGTAATAGATTGGATATGGGAGTGACAGAGTGGGAGGAATCATGAGTGAGTGCAGTGGGCTGGAGCAGAGGTATATTTCATGGAGAGAGAAGGGGATGCCTTCAGTTTGAGAGACATCATATAGTGATGTCAAATAAGCAGCTGGCTTTAGGGTCTGGAACTTGGACACGAGGTCTGAGTAAGGGTTTAGAATGGCCAGTTATTGGCTTATCAAAGGCTTGGATTGTGGCCATAATCTGTGACTCCATGAGAAATCTGCCCTCTTTCCTTCAGCCCCACACCTGACACAAACCCCAAAAGACATCAGACTCCATCTAACTAAGTACAAGGGGCTCCATATTGTCACATGAGAGGAAATTCTTACTTGAAGTTCAGAGAGACTTATAGGAATTGTTGAATTCTGCTTGGAAAATGGTTGTTGTTATTGTTTGCTTGTTTTGAAAAAATTATTTGTAGAAGCTTCAGAGTACTGTGGAATTCCCAATTTTCACACCTCTAGGAGGGGGTATCTGTTAAATTCAGTGATAACTGTGGGTGGGTGGGTGTCAACTTGCATTCCCTCAAATGAGGACCCCAAGACATAGATTCCAGTGCAAGTTGCTTAGCTGGGAGGTAGGAAGTGGGGAAATGAAGAACACTGACATGGGGCACGTGTAACAGGTTACCACTGTCAGCTCAGTCCTCCGGGGGATTCTGGAAGAGAGTATAGATTTCAAGTTGAGAGAAGATGAAGGAAAGAAGAAACAGTGGTGAGCAATGGACTTTTCAAAATGCACACTGTTAAATGAAAGAGAATGAAACACTGTGAAATTATGTAGCATAAATACTAAGTAAGCATTTTTAAATAGAAGAGACTTTTAAATAAAAGAGATTCAAATATCAGCTGGTATGAAGAATATTAACTATCTGTGCAAAACATAGGAGTTATAGAGCTACAGGTGGGGGTTCAGAAGTGAAATCTCTCTAAATGTCTCATCTGGGGAGATAGGAAAATGAAAGTATGTTTGTCTCAACTTATTGAGGGGAGAGGATAGAGTACTGAGAGGAATGATTGCTGTCCTGTTTTCACAATATAATTATGTTTTTTAATTATGAAATCTGGGGGAAAGTCAATGATATTCCCTATCTAGGGGGAGATAGATGAAGAAAATGAAACAATTTTTATCAAATTAACAAACATTTTTAAAAGGTTAGATAAACCATCAACAAAATATAAAGGCAACCCACTGAATGGGAGAATATATTTGCCCATAATACATCTGATAAGAGGTTAATATCCAAATTTATAAAGAACTCACAAACTCAATCTCAAAAAACAAACAC
Source organism: Sturnira hondurensis (assembly GCF_014824575.4). Classification (NCBI taxonomy): domain Eukaryota; kingdom Metazoa; phylum Chordata; class Mammalia; order Chiroptera; family Phyllostomidae; genus Sturnira; species Sturnira hondurensis. Next base: position 6,477,049 of record NW_028080032.1, on the reverse strand, counting down.
TTCAATTTAAAAATGGACAAAAGATCTAAACAGACATTTCTCCAAAGAAGACATAGAAATGGTCAAAAGAGACACGAAAAATGCTCAATGTCACTAATCATCAGAGAAATGCAATTAAAACCACAGTGAGACAATTAAAAAACTAAATAAAGCCAGAATGAGATACCACCTCACACCTGTCAGAATGGCTGTCATCAGTAAGTCAACAAACAAGTGTTAATGAAGACATGAAGAAAAGGGAGCTTTCACGCACTATACAGGTGGGAGTGCGGATTGGTTTAGCCACTATGGAAAATGGTATGGAGGCTTCTCTAAAAATTAAAAATGGAAATTCTTATGACTCAGTGTTTCCCCTTCTGGGTATATGTCCAAAGAAACCCAAAACATTAATTTGAAAGAATTTATGTACCCCTATGTTTACTGCAGCCCTATTTACAATAGTCAAGCTGCGGAAGCAACCTAAATGACCATTAATAGATGAGTGGATAAAAAGGCTGTGGTACACATAGACAATGGAATATTACTTGGCCAGAAAAAATGAAATCTTGCCATTTGAGACAGCATGGATAGACCTAGAGGGTATTATGCTAAGTGAAAGAAGTTGGTCATACTGTGTGATCCCACATTTTTGTGGAATCTAAACAACAATATAAATGAACAAACAAAACAGAAACAGACTTATAGATACAGAAAACAGATTGATGGTTGCCAGAGGGGAGGGAGTTGAGGGACTGGGTGAAAAAGGCGAAGGGATTGAGAAGCACAGATTGGTAGTTACAGCATAACCATGGGGATGTAAAGTACAGCATAGGAAATATAGTCAATAATATTGTGATAATTATGTATGGTGCCAGGTGGGCACCGAAAATATGGGGGGGACACTTTGTAAAGTATATGGTTTTGTAACCACTATGCTGTATACCTGAAACTAATACAAAATAATATTGAATGTAAACTGTAATTGAAAAAAATTTTATAGTTAAATAGTAACCTTTAAAAAGGTAAAATAGATACAACAAAGTAAAGCAAATAATAAGTAAAATGAAAAAGGAATATAATCAAGATGATCAGTGAATACAGTAAGTTCCAATAGAATAAATTATCTCCATAAAAGACAGAAATGTCAAGCAGAGGTAAAATATAAAAGCTAGTTACATACTGTATACAGGAAAGAGTATATGATTATACATACAATATATGATAATACAGTATATGTAATGATAAAGAATGACTAACAGCAAAAGGTGTGAAAAGAGATGCTGATTAGATACAAATACTACTACTAATAATAATAGTAAGATAAGTTTGATCATTTTTATAGTAAACAACATCAAGTTTTAAATTAAAAGCACTAAAAAAGAAACACATTTTAAAAGAAAAAAAGAAGTTGCTCCACATCGTTAGTTGTCAGAAGCGCGAGGAGATTAGAGCCCCTCCCACTGGAGCGGTTAGGGATGGGCTGTACCACGTGTTGGGGAAGATGTGCGGGAACTGGAACTCTCAGCCCCGCTACTGGAAATGAACAAACATCCAATTCGTAGAAGAATGTTTCAGTTCCTTAAAAGGTGCAGCATACGTTTATCATATAATCCAGCCATTGTCCTCCTAGGTATTCCTTCAAGAGAAATCCATATTTTTTTATTGTTGTTCAAGCAACAGTTGTTTCCATTTCCCGCCCCCTCCCACCCTCGATCCTACCTGCTTTGGATTTGTCCATGTGTCCTTTATACAGGTTCCTTGATGACCCTCCCTTTATTCTCCCCCATTATCCCTCTCCCCCCTCCCCTCTGGTTACTCTCTGTTCTTTATTTCAATGACTCTGGTTATTTTTTTTGCTTGCTTGCTTGTTTGTACACAGATGTGTGTAAAAAAGTTTTTCACAGCTTAATATTATTTATAATACCCCCAAACTGGGAACAACCCAAATGTCTAAAAACAGCAGATAGACAAGTTAAATAATTGGCTACTCTTCAGCAATGAAAAGGAATAAAGTGCGATTCCAACATGTAACAGGTATAGACACGTAAAAAAAGAACTAAAAACGATGAGGAGGGTCATCATGATAAAAGTTCACAGAGAAGATATAACAGCTATAAATATATAAAAACCAAACAAGAAACAAAACATAAAGAGCAGGAAGTATTGTAAATGAAAGGATAATTCCATTTAAAAGTTTACTGTCACAGCCCTGACCAGTGTGCCTAAGTTGATTGGAGCATCTTCCCACAAACTGAAAGGTGGTGGGTTCGGTCCCTAGTCAGGGCACCTATGAGAGGCTACCAATGGATGTCTTTCTCACATCAATGTTTCTCTCCCTCCCTTCCCCCTTCTCTCTGAAATNTGCCCCCACTCCCACCCTCGATCCTACCTGCTTTGGATTTGTCCATGTGTCCTTTATACAGGTTCCTTGATGACCCTCCCTTTATTTTCCCCCATTATCCCTCTCCCCCCTCCCCTCTGGTTACTCTCTGTTCTTTATTTCAATGACTCTGGTTATTTTTTTTTGCTTGCTTGTTTGTACACAGATGTGTGTAAAAAAGTTCTTCACAGCTTTATTTATAATAGCCCCAAACTGGAAACAACCCAAATGTCTACAGACGGCAGATAGACAAGTTAAATAATTGGCTACTCTTCAGCAATGAAAAGGAATAAAGTGCGATTCCAACATGTAACAGGTATAAACACGTAAAAAAAGAACTAAAAAGGATGAGGAGGGTCACCATGATAAAAGTTCACAGAGAAGATATAACAGCTATAAATATATAAGCACCAAACAAGAAACAAAACATAAAGAGCAGGAAGTATTGTAAATGAAAGGATAATTCCATTTAAAAGTTTACTGTCACAGCCCTGACCAGTGTGCCTAAGTTGATTGGAGCATCGTCCCACAAACTGAAAGGTGGTGGGTTCAGTCCCTAGTCAGGGCACCTATGAGGGGCTACCAATGGATGCCTTTCTCACATCAATGTTTCTCTCCCTCCCTTCCCCCTTCTCTCTGAAATAAATAAGCATGTACTTGGGTGAGGATTTTTTAAAAGTTTATTGTCAAAGATTTAAATAAAACTTTTTTGATGTCTGATAAAGATAAAATAAAGGTGACAGAGGAAGTGTGTAATACAATCAACATACTTAAATCCTTTAATTAGAATATATATTTTTAATTATGTTATTGATTATGTTATTACAATTGTCCTGATTTCCCCCCATTGCTCCCCTGCACCCAGCACCTTCCACTCCCTCAGGCAATCCTGTCACCCCTGTTCATGTCCATGGGTCATGTGTATAAGTTATTTGGCTCTTCCCTTTCCTATACTGCACTTTACATCCCCATGGCTATTCTGTAACTACCTGTTTGTACTTAGTTCCCTCCCCTCTCACCCATTCTCCCATACCGCCCTTCCCCTCTCTTTATTTTTAACCTTTGGCATGTTATGTGTCTTGGGGTAGGCCTTTTTGCATCCATCTTGTTTGGGACTCTCTGTGCTTCCTAGACTTGCATGACTATTTCCTTCACCAAATTAGGGAAGTTCTCTTTCATTATTTTCAAATAAAATTTCAATTCCTTTCCCTTTCTCTATTCCTTCTGGCAACCCTATGAAGTGAATGTTAGATTGCTTAAAGTTGTCCTACAGGCTGTTTACACTATCCTGATTTTTTATTTTTGGGGATTCTCTTTTCTTCTTGTTCAGATTGGTTATTTTTTTGCTTCCTTGTGTTCCAAATCATTGATTTGATTCTCAGCTTCATCCACTCCTCTGTTGTTTCCCTGTAAATTGTTCTTTATTTCAATCAGAGTATCTTTTATTTCTGACTGGATCTGTTTTGATGCTGTTAAGATCCTCATTGAGTTCCTTGAGCATCCTTATAAACAGTTTTGAAATCTGCATCTGATAGATTGCTTATCTCCATTTCCTTTAGCTCCTTTTCTAGTTTTGATCTGTCCTTTCATTTGGGCCATATTTCTTTGTCTCCTTGTTTTGGCAGCCTCTCTGTGTTTGTTTCTATGTATTAAGTAGAGATGCTATGACTCCCTGTCTTGGTAGCTTGCACTAATGTAGTAAATGTCCTTTAGGACCCAGCCTCCCTATCACCCAAGATGGGTACTTGAGGTGCATCCTTCATGTGTGCTGAGTACACCCTCCTCTTGTAGTTGGGCCTTGGTTGCTGTTGGCAGATCAATGGGAGGGATTTACCCAGGCCAGTGAGCTGCAAGGATTGGCTGTGACCATTTACCACCAGCTTCTCCCCTCAGTGGAGAATCAGCTGTGCAGGGGCAGAGTGGTGGTTCTCTGAGGTGGTTTGTAGCTGTCCACTGGGTGCACTGGCCTTGGGGTTTCCCAGGTGGTGCAGGCCAAGGTCAGCACCCCCCTGTCTTTTGCCTGGGGCCACTCCTCCCAAGTTGCAAAGCAATCTGAGATGGCTGCAACTTGTGCTGGGCATGGAAATTTCCAGAAGAAGCCAACCTGTGAATCTAGGAGCTAGTTTCAAGCCTGGGGCTCACTGAGGCCAGCTGCTGCTTATTTGAGAGGATTTAGGAAGTCGTGAAGCATGAGCCAAGACCATCCACTCATATGGAAGAGCACATTGAGCTCGGTGTGGTGGAATCTCTGGGGATCTCCAATGCAGGTCAAACAGCATTAGCCAGGTTGGTGGAATCTTAGATATGGCACCAGTCTGCCAGCTATTAAGGAGGGGGGGCCCAAAGACTTCTGCTTGCCTTGATGCTGTACCCTTCAGCCTTCCCATGCATGCCACCAGTGTACCCCTCAAGTCACCTCCCCAGCACCAGAACCCAGAGGGAGTGAGTCTGAGTAGGTGAGTCCATCTGTGGGTTCTTTAAGAGGAAGTGCTTGGGGGGGTCCAGAGTTTCTTCTGCCAACTTAATCCCCACTGGTTTTTGCAGCCAGAAGTTGTGGGGACTCATTTTCCTGGCACTAGAACCCTGGGCCAGGGGGCCTGGTGTCGGGTTGAAACTCTTCATTCCCAAGATATACAACCCAAATTTTCACCCACCACATGTAGATGTAGGGCCAGCCGGTTCCGCATCTGTGCCCCTCCCACCGATATGGGTGAATGTGGTCTCTTTAATTCTGTACTTGTCAGACTTCCACTCAGCTAGATTTCTGTCTGTTCTGGGTGATGGTGGTTCTATATTTTGGGTGTGATTTTGTTGTGGTTGCGGGAGGAGGTGAGCCGTGTCTGCCTGTGCTGCCATCCTGACCGTAGTCACCTAGCACATGCATGCATTTGTACAAACTAATCATGTATTTGGCTACATTTTCTAATCACAATTTAATAAAATTACCAATAAGTAATTAAGTAACCAAAAACTTTACCACTTAGAAATTAAGGAACCAATTCTAGATATTTGAGGGTATCAAAAGAACAATTAGGAACTATCCAGAAAGCAACGAAGAGAACAATTCATATCCAAACCTATCGGCAGACACTTGCCTGAGACCCCAGCAGAGAGAGGGCAGAGTGGACTAGAGCCACGTGAGAAGGGTCTGGGGCTGGAGGCTCTGGGGAGTGAGCTGAAAGGCAGCTGTCAGAAGCCCTGTGCTCAGTCATACTGCAGAAACCATCTTTTGTGGGCAGAGTCCCCCCTTCCATGCAACATCAACTTGGGGGGAAGCAGTAGCCCCACCTGCAGGAATCCATCTCACCTTAAGGCAAACCCTGTGCACCTTAAGCCCTGCTGAGTGAAGCTGGAATCTCTCTCTGTGATTAAGCCTGACAGACAGCTGGCAAGCGGAGGCAGATCCCTGAGTGCTTTGAGACTTTATCTGGCTTTCCCCCAGGTCCAGAGCTGATAAAAGCTGGCCCTGGTGCATACCCTGGTTCTTTCTGCACACATTTTGGCCCAGCAGAGGCATCTGCAAGCTGTGGATCACTAGTAGCTCCAAAAATGTTGCTTAGGGCCAGTAGCAGGCAGTATCCGACCTAAGTCTGCACAATGTCTTTGCAGATCTACCTAATACATAGAAACAAACACAAAGAGGCAGCCCAAATGGGAAGACAAAGAAACAAGCCCCAAATGAAAGAACAAGAGAATTCTCCAGAAGAAGAGCTTTATGAAATGGAGGCAAGCAATTTATCAGATGTGGAGTTTAGAGAAATCATTATAAAAATGCTCAACAAATTGAAAAAAAAGATATAGAAACCATAAAAAGAACCAGTCAGGAATAAAGAATGCAATGCAATATCTGATATAAATAATACACTGGAAGGAATAAACAGTAAGTTAGATGAAGCACAGGATCGAATCAGCAATTTGGAAGACAAGGTAGAAAAAAAACACCCAACAAAGCAGAAAAAAAAGAATTTTTTAAAAAAGTGAGGATAGTTTAAGGGACCTTTGGGACATCATGAAGTATAACAACATCCACATCATGGGGACACCAGGAGGAGACAAGGGAGAGCAAGGGATTCAGAACCTACCTGAAGAAATAATGACTGAAAACTTCAGAACCTAGTGAAGGAAAAAGACACACAGTCCAAGAAGCACAGAGAGTCTCAAACAAGATGGACCAAAAGAGGTCCACACCAAGACACATCATGATGAAAATGACAAAGAACCTTAAAAGCCTCAGAAGAAAAGCAGTTAGTTTGCTACAAGGGAACTCCCATAGGACTGTCATCTGATTTCTCAGTAAAAGTATTTCGGGCCAGAGGGGTTGGTATGAAATATGCAAAGTGAGAAAAAGCAAGAACTGAAACCAAAGGCTAATTTACCCAGCAAGGCTATCATTTAACATCAAAGGAGAAATAAAGAGCTTCCCAGACAAGAAAAAGCTAAAGGGGTTTATTGCCACCAGACTAATATTGCAACATTGTTAAAGCACTTGGAAGGAGAAGGAGGAGGAGGGGGAGGAGGGAAAGGAGGGGAAAGTTGGAGAAAAAATTCAAAAAATAAAACGGCAATAAATGCATATCTATCAATAATCACTTTGAATGTAAATGGCTTAAATGTTCCAATCAAAAAAGAGAGAGTTGCTGGATGGATAAGAAAACAAAACCTACATATATGCTGTAGGTCTCTCTTATTCAAGAGACCCACCTCTAAATGAAAGATACATACACACTAGAAGTAAAAGGATGGATAAAGTTATTTCATGCAAATGGAAAAGAAAAAAAATCTGGACTAGCAATTCTTATCATATCCAACAAAACAGACTTTAATACAAGGCAGAAAAAGAAGGGCACTGCCCAATGATAAAGAGAACAATCGGACAAGAGGGTATAACCCAGTACACATTCGTGCACCCGACACTGGAGCACCTAAATAGGTAAAGCAAATCTTGATGGACATAAAGGGAGAGGTTGACAGAAATACAATCAGAGGAGGGGCTTTCAACACCCCCTTGATTTAAATGGTTAGATCTTCCAGACAGAAAATCAACAAGGAGATAGCAGCCTTAAATGACACACTAGATAAAATGGATTTAATTGATATCTTCCCAGCATTTTACTCTAAAGCAGCAGAATATACATTCTTTCCAAGTGCACATTGAACAGTTTCTAGGATAAATCACATGTTGGGGTACAAGACAAGTCTCAATAAGTTTAAGAGGACTGAGATTTTATCAAGCACCTTCTCTGACCATAATAGAATGAAACTAGAAACAATCAAAAGAAGAAAACTGGCTGGCTGGTGTAGCTCAGTGGATTGAGCGCAGGCCGTGAACTAAAGGGTCACAGTTTGATTCCCAGTCAAGGCACATGCCTGGGTTGTGGGCCACGTCCCCAGTAGGTACCATGTGAGAGGCAACCACACATTGATGTTTCTCTCCCTCTCTTTCTCCTTCCCTTCCCCTCTCTCTAAAAATAAAGAAATAAAATGTTTTTTAAAATAATAATAATACAATTTAAAAAAAGAAGAAAACTGCAAAATGCACAAAGACGTGAAAGTTAACTAACGTGTTATTAAACAAAGAATGGGTTAACAATGACATTGAGGAAGAAATCAAAAGATACCTTGAAACAAATGAAATAAGAACACAATGACCCCAAATCTGTGGGACACATGGAAATCAGTCCTAAGAGAGAGATTCATAGCATTACAGGCCTATCTCAAGAAACAAGAAAAAGCTCAAAGAAACTAACTTTACACTTAATGGAACTTGAAGAAGAACAACAAACGAAACCCGAAGCGAGTAGGAGGAGGGAAATAGTAAGGATCAGAACAGAAGTAAACCAAATGGAGTCTAAGATATATACAAAAGATCAACAAATCCAAAAGCTGGTTCTTTAAAAAGATAAGCAAGATTGACAAAGCTTTAACCAGACTCATCAAGAAAAAAACAAGAGAATCCAAATAAATAAAATCAGAAATAGAAGAGGAGAAATAGCAATAGACACCAAAGAAATATAAAGAATTATAAGACAATATTACAAACAAGTATATTCCCCCAAATTAGACAACCTGAACAAAATGGATAAATTCCTGGAAACATACAACCTTCCAAAATTAAATGAAGAAGAGTTAGAGAATCTGAATAGACAGATTACAGTAGTGAAACTGAAGCAGTAATTAAAAAAAAAAACTCCCAACAAACAAAAGCCCTGGGCCAGCTGGCTTCACAGGTGAATTTTACCAAACTTTTCAAGAATCAATATATCTCCTTCTCAAACTATTCCAGAAAATTCAAGAGGAGGGAAGACTCCCAAGCTCATTTTATGAGGCCAGCACATCCTAATCCCAAAACCAGATAAAGACACTAAAAGAAAGAAAATTATAGGCCAATATCCCAGATGAACACAGATATTAAAGTCCTCAACAAAATACTAGTAAATTCAATACAGCAATACATCAAAAGATCATACACACTGATCAGGTGGCATTTATTCCAGGGATGCAAGGGTGGTACAATATTTGTAAATCAAAAAAATGTGATACACCACATGAACAAAATGAACGATAAAAACCACACGATCATATCAATAGATATAGAAAAGGCGTTTTCTAAGTAATACCGCATATATAGTGTTACTGCATACGTATGTGGCCAGGTAGGTAATAGATAGAGACACATTTACAGGATTACCTGAATATGGAGAAACATATGAATGACAAAATACAGATAGCTAACAGATTAGTAGCACAATGAAGAAGATGGGCAGAGAGCGAGGAAAATGAAAGTGAAAAGCAAGCAAACAGAAAATGTGAAAAAAAGAATGCACTAAAAAGAAATCAGTGTTTATAAGATCTTATTTATGTTAAATTGTATCTCAGTGCATGAAATATCTAGAAGAGATAGACCTGTATCTGCCCATCTGCAGGAAGGCTGGTGCTGTATTGTAACGTGAAAAAAGCAAGTTGCAGAGTGCAATGTGCTACCATTCTATTTCTATAAAAATAAACAGCACAACCCTCATACATGTGTATTCGTGATGGTGTCAGTTGTGGAACGAGGAGATCACTGTGAAAGGAGAGGGCGAGGGGACAGTTTTCAATGTTCACATCTTTGTTTTGATTTCACTTGTCACAATAAGCACATATTATTTTGATAGCTTCAAATTATCAGTAGAGACAAAAACTAAAGTAATAATGGGCCTCTTGGTCTCTTCTTTGTTCCTCCCTGAACACCTGGCCTGGTACGTAGCCTGGGGTCCCATCCCATCTGCCACCCGATACTAGTCCACCTCACGTGTGTAGACATCTGAGTCCCCTTTGCAGAGGGAGTTGAGGTTCATCTCCCACAAAAGTCCTTTGAAAACTCTGGGTCACTTAGGATTTGGTAGTCCAGAGACCAAGAGGAACTCGAGATGAGGCCCTCAGCTCTGTACAGAGCACCTAAGTAGCAGTTCGGTCCTGGCTGGCGCTTCCAGTTAAAGTGTGTGCACTGCGTTGGTGGCCCCTGCAAACCTGACTGTCTGTACCTGCCAGGTCTGGAGAAGGATTGACGAGGAATGGAGCCCAGCTTTTGAGGCTTATAATCTTGATCCCTATAATCCATTCAAATGCTCTGGGTAAGTATTACCTCCAGTTTATAGAGAAGAAAACAGAGGACCAGAGGTGAAGTGACATGCTGAAGCCTATATAGCTGGTCAATTGATAGGTTGAAGCATATAAATCGCTAGTCTAATTTTAGGTTGTTTTNCTGCAAACCTGACTGTCTGCACCTGCCAGGTCTGGAGAAGGATTGACAAGGAATGGAGCCCAGCTTTTGAGGCTTATAATCTTGATCCCTATAATCCATTCAAATGCTCTGGGTAAGTATTACCTCCAGTTTATAGAGAAGAAAACAGAGGACCAGAGGTGAAGTGACATGCTGAAGCCTATATAGCTGGTCAATTGATAGGTTGAAGCATATAAATCGCTAGTCTAATTTTAGGTTGTTTTTGATCTATAAAATCTCTAATAGTTAGGACATAGTTTTGGCTGCTACAGAAGAAACCCAGGTATAATGGTTTAAACAGCGTATTTCCCTCTCACATCAAAGTCTGGGCTGCCCTCTGTCACCAGGAGTACAGGCTCTTTCACTTGTATTTCCCTCCCCTCCCAAGTGTTGCTCTTTTCTAAAGGGACCAGATCAGTTGGTCACTGCCTCTGCTTTCCAGCGACAGGAGAGACAAGAAAAAGCAAGCATGAAGGTAAACCTGTACCTTTTAAGAACACATCCTAGGCCCTGGCTGGTGTGGCTCAGTGGATTGAGTGCCAGTCTGCAAACGGAAGGTTGTTGGTTTGATTCCCAGTCAGGGCACATGCCTGGCTTGTGGGCCAGGACCCTGGTTGGGGGTGTGCGAGAGGCGAGTGATCGACGTATCTCTCGCACATGGATGTTTATCTCCCTCTCTTTCTCCTCCCCTTCCTCTCTCTCTAAAACTAAACACATTTTACATAATACATAAATAAATACATTTTTTAAAAAAGAACACAACCCAGAAGTTGCACCTTTAATCTTGTTTACTGCTCATCGAAGTGTGTCCTGTGCCCTTCTAAAATCCCATGACCTTGGGAGAATGGGAGACTAGACCCTGGGGTCCTCGGTGGTCTCCGCTGTGGTGGGGAGAGGGCTTTCTGAGATCGGAGCATGGACTTGTCTACCCGCAAAGTTATTTATCTCATCCCTGAACCACAATAAGAAAATCAGGATGCTGCCTGAGGTAAAATATTTTTATTTTTCTGTTGGGCAAGAAGTTTATTCCTAGCAGGAGCTTGCTGAAGGGCATTCTTCCTCCTTCAAACTCATTCCTACAATTTCCCCACAGCTACAGTGAATCACTTACTGCCCAAGAGGTAAAAACATAACAAAACAAAGAGATGGCACACACAAAGGCCCTCTGGCACCTTTGAGTTTCCGAAGTCAATTGCCCGGTAAGATGCTATAAATCGGAACTTTGAGGCTCACCACCTCTGTAGTGTTTGGAAGACTGGGGCTCTAACAAGAAATTGTCTCGTCTCTCCAGCACATGTGTTGGGAGGTGGGCAGCAGCGCCTGGGTGGCTGCTATGGACTTCTGGGCTCAGCCTAGAGGGAGGCGCCTAAATCCCACCCTCTGAGAGTCATTCCCTGCGCCCCCCCAGGCCTCTACCCCCAGGATGAAATATTATGGAAAATTTCACCCACCAAGCTATGTCATGGATTAGGCAAAGCATTCTTGTGCAGAACAACGGGTGGCAAATACATACGTGGTTGTTCTAGCACTTTCACATTTCTACCGAGATGTATTTGGCTACAACTGTTATTTTTAATGTCAAGTGTCATTTGAGGAACTACAATGTTTTATGTTAGTATTAGAGAAGAACAGGGCTTTCCTATTTCTTAAACTGCAATATTACTGGGTATTTATAATTTTCATCTGCTTTGAAAACACATTTATGTAATTTGTATTTAGGTAGAAAATACAGAAAAATAAGAAGGTAGAAAAAAAGGAATAAATGTAACCTGTAACCCCATTCCCCAAAGATAATGACCAAAGACTCAGTAGTGCTTTCCCACTACTCTTTTTAAGCAAACATTCACATAACTATGAAGGTATTTGTAATACAATGGAAATGTTAGGAGAATATCTATGACGAGTTATTGCTGAATCAACAAGAGTCTGGTAAATGGATGCAGACGGAACCAAACTGAAGAAAGTCCAAGGAGAAGCCAACTCTAAAGGCCTAAAGGGTTTTCATTTCAACTCATGAGATTGGGGGGAAAGTGCCCAGTCAAACCCACAGTCAACCCTATTGTTGAGCAAACACAGACCTCTTTGTTTAGTACAAGCAGTAAGAAAAAAAAATTGCCAAATGTGTGAAAAGATTCAGTAGTCCAAAAAAAGGGTTTATTCTGAAGAACTGGAAGAAACACTCCCCAATGAAACAAACCTACGACATGGAGAAAACTTTTCAGCGAAGTCCCTAAGATATATTTTCAGTGGAAATTGAGAGTATTGCATCTTTGAAAAAGATCTCCTTGCGGGCAATTATGATTTGAAACACAATCACAAAGCCAGATTTACAAATGCAATATCCCCTATGAAACTGCTGGATCTGGGAATTGAGCATCCGTGGCTGTAAGCACCATGAAAGGAGAGACCACGAGCTCCCTGACCAGACACACAGCCACTTAGAAAGCAGTGCTCTCCACCCCCTCACCCCTCCATTCCAGCAAAGGAACAGTACCTCCTACAGGAAGCTGCAGGTCAAGTAAGTTGCTCAAGAAATTGCAAGGAGAGAGAGAAGAGAGAGACTTGTCAACAATACCAGTGGCAAAGTAAGGACATTATGTGGATTCTATTTCAAACATTTATGAGACAATTGGAAACTTGAACACTAGATAACGGCTTGTATTGAATAAATACTGTCAATGTATTTTATTTTTTAGATATGGTAATTTGTGTTTTTTTTTAAATTCTGTATTTTAGTGGTAACAACTGAAATGCTTATAGATGCAGCAAGATGCCGGGATTTGATCACCAGCAATGAGGGAGGGAGAGCTGAGGGGTGAAGGTGGAAGGAGATTGACCAGGAGTCGATGTCCTAGGCTGGGTGATGGGCACATGAGGGGTTATTACACTATCCTACTTTTGTGTGTGTTTGAAAATGACCTAACTTGCTTAAAAATTGCAGTAGAAGACATGAGCAAGAGGTTTGGTGTTCTGGGAAACCCGGTCAGTGACTTAGCTTAGGAAATCCTCCCAGATCTTAGAGGATTTGGGAAGAGTATGAGTGAAACTGTATGAGACTTAGAGGAGAAACCTAGGAAATGCAGTGTGAACATAAAATCAGAATCCCAGGAGGTGTGAACAAAACTGACAGAGACCAAGCAAGGACCTTCATTAAAGAACATTTCTATTATTGGTTTCTTCTTTAACCAAATGAGATACTTAGCCATATTCTATACATCCAAATATGCAGAGATTTAAACATTTTTTATTATTAACTTCTGACTTCATTGTGTATAGTTAGGAACCATGTTCCATATGATACCTATTTTTAAAATCTTTGGAGGCTTGCTCTCATGCTTAGAACCAGAACAGCTTTTAGAAACATCCCATGTGCTTGAGAAGAATGGTATTCTGTAATTGTTGGATGCAAAGTTCTAAACATGCCCTCTGGTCACTTCTAGACCTTGCTTAGTTTTTGCCTGCCTGACATCAAAAGAGAAGTAGGAATCTCCTACTGGCAGGTGGATTTATCAATTTTTTTCCCCGATAGTCCTATGCATTTCTACTGTATGAAGTTTGAGACTGTCTGATGGGGTACGTGTGTTTAAAAATGGACTCTTGCTTTTTTAAATTGTCGTTCGAGTAAAATTGTCTCCAGTCCCCCCCCACCACCGCCACCCACCCAGCTATCCCTACCTTCCACCCTCAACTCTACCCACCTTTGGCTTTGTCCATGGGTTCTATATACATGCTCCTTAATGACCCTTCCCTCTTTTTCCCCCATTACTCCCTCTTACCTCCCCTCTGATTACTGCAGTTTGTTATTTATTTCAATGTCTCTGGTTATATTTTGCTTGCTTGTTTGTTTTGTTGATTAGGTTCCACTTATAGGTGAGATCATATGGTATTTGTCCCTCAGGCTGCCTGACTTATTCCACTTAGCATAATGCTTTCCAGTTCCATCCACACTGTCAAAGGGTAGGAGCTCCTCCTTTCTTTCTGCAGAGTATTATTCCATTGTGTAAGTACACCACAATTTGATCTGCTCATTTACCTAGGGCACCTAGATTGCTTCCAACACTTGGCTATTGTAAATTGTGCTGCTATGAACATTGGGGTGCACAGGTTCTTTTGAGCTGGTATTTCAGGACTCTTAGGGTATAATCCTAGCAGTGGAATGGCCGGGTCAAAAGGCAGTTCCATTAAAAATGGACTCTTCTTTGAAAATTGAACCTTTGTATCATTACATCAGGAACTCCTGATCCTTAACAATGTTTTTTGTCTTAGTTTGTCTGAAAATAACAAGAGGTCATTAGTATATGTCCGTGTGATTTTTTCCCCCTTGTCCTTCTACTTTCAACTTGACCTACCCTTACATGAACCAAGGCTCCTAAACCCAGCTGTGGTCAAGGATCGGTTGTTTTTTTGTGTGTGTGTTTTCCAATCTATTATAGGCTCTAAGACTTTTGTAAAATATTTTTTAAAATAATAAATAGAATTCTGGAAATTTATTTTACTAAAATTAAAGTACAAGCCAGGTGTTCTAGCATTAGATTCAACACACATAAAATTAACAAGTTGCTTCGAAAATTTTATAAAGCTTTTGAAAGTCTCTAAGACACTCTCAGCTTCTGAACATCCCTGTCGCAGCCCTCAATGGTCACAGTCACACTTCCAAACACCAGAGTCTACACAGCATGAATCAGGATTTTGTTCTGCCATCCGGTCTAACAGTCTACCTTTTAATTGGCAAGCTTGGTCCATTTATAGTTCTTGGTACATTTGGGCCCACGTCTCTCACCTCTGTAGGTCTCCTCTCTTTCCCCATCACCAAGATGATATGGCCCTGAACGGTACTTTGAGATATGGATTTTCTTCTCTCCTTCGGCCCGCCTCTTTTTTATGCCCAGGTGCTACAGACTGCGTCCTCCAGAATTCATGTGTTGAAACCTAATCCCTGACAGAATCTGGAGGTGGAGACTTTGGGAGGTGATTCTGGCATGAGGTCCGAGCCCTCGTCAATGGGGTTAGTCCTCATAGAGGAGGTCCCGAGAGACGGATCCTTGACCCCTTCCACCCTGCGAAGACACCTCAAGAAGGTGGCCATCTATGAACCAGGAAGGGGGTCCTCACCAGATACCGAGTCTGCCAGTGCCTTGACTTCCAGCCTCCCAAACTGTGAGAAATGGTTACTTTTAAGCCACCCAAACTATGGTTTTCTGTGATGGCAGACAGACGGGCCAGGATACCAGGTTTACCAAGGTATCTGTCGCTCGCCTTTCCCTCAGTTATCTCCCACACTTCCTAGTTCGTTTCTCCTCACATTGAAGTACTTCCTCCAAAGTTCGTAGGTAGGAGCCTTTGAGTGGCCAGACATAGATTCTAAGTTCAGAGTGCTTTCCCTTAAGTCCTTGAATGCGACACTCTGCAAACAGGGTTGCTGCTGGAAAACCTGGTGCCCGCTGGTCCCAACTGTTCAGGTCTTGCTTCTGCTCATTCTCTCTGGAAGCTTCCAGAATGATCTTCGTCTTTGTCAATACTAAATTTCACTACCCGGCAGTGAAGATAGATGAAGTGTATTCTAGGTATGCAGCAACGTGAACCCCAACAGTGGGTGAAACGTGACAATGCACACATTGTATCGTGCCTTTTCCGTAATGTTCAAAAACATGCTGAACTAAAAACTACTAGTAACTCATTTAGGGATACGTATACATACCAGAATGGTGAAGAAAAGCAAGGAATGAATAAACCCAAAGTCCAGGTGGTCACTCTCTCTTGGTGAGGGATGGGGACGCAACATAAGAGAGGCCCGTGGGGGCGGGGCGTGTCTGAAGTGTTGGTGAGGTCCCAGCTGTTGCTGTCGTCCCACCAGGGGGCGGGAACGTAGGTGTCCTTCTGATTTTAAAAATTACTTTACCTTCAAGTGTAAAGTGTAACACTTTACACTTTAGTACTAAGTAATACTTTACTTAATACTAAAAAGTATTACAAGTATAATACTTTGTACTTTTATAATAAGTATTTTACTATAAAGCAAAAAAATACTTTATACATGTATCCTACTTTATACGTTTATAATGTATACTTTATACATGTTCATGCATATAAACATAATGTTGAACATTCCACTGTATGACTGGTTGTCTAGCAATGGCTCACGGGTCAGGACACTGGGGATAGAGGAGTAGCTGCGGGGTCACTCATGGCCCAAACTGTAAGGCGACTAGGGATGCAGATGAGAATGGGGGAGCTCTGTTTTCTCTAAATTAAGGAGGACACTGGAGTGCCTCTGGACCCATCTCCTCACCCCAGTGGGGAGCCACGCCTCTGACTGAGCCAACAGACTGCTCTCAGACTTGGCTCATTTCCTGCTCATCTAAATACTCAGTGGGCCTGAAAAACCAAGGCCGCTCTTGGGGCTTTGGATTCCACCAAGTGGGCAGTCTTTCTGGTCATTAGTCCCTAAAAGATCCCTAATCTCTAGGTGTTGCTGCCTTAACGAGACTCATAATTTCAAAGTCCAGCTGTCGTGCATTCTGAGCCCTCAGTGGCCCCTGGCCCCTTAGGCATCCTCCAAGGGGCCCATAATGGTTCTCCGGGCATCCCGCAGGTACCCAACAGCGATAATGACTGTGAATTGAATAATCCACTGAATTATTTTTTTTTATCCTCACCTGAAGACATGCTTACTGATTTCACAGAGAAGGGAGGGAGAGGGAGAGAAACATCAATGTGAGCATGCAGCTTCCGATGGCCGCATCTTGTACACACCCTGAGCAGGGACCGAACCTACGACCCAGGCATGGGCCCTAACTGGGAATTGAACCTGTGACCTTTCAGTTCACAGGACAACACTCCAACTGAGCCACACCAACCAGAGCTGAACTTAACTTTTTATCAGTTGACTTCCCTCCCTTGGGGAAATGACTCTAATTAATGACGACTTGCTCAAAGACCAGCCAAAGGCAGCACGTGACCAGCAGAACTGCGTCCAGGAGAGCTTTTATTTGTACGGAAGGAACAGTTTTAAAAATACAGAATAAAATAGCTTTATCTCTACTATTATTCACAACATCTGGTCCAAATATTACATATTTTTAAAATACTTAAACGTTTAATGAAGCCATGTTAGAAAAACAATATGAAAATTCTTTTTAAAAACTCCATAAAAGAATTACACATCTCAAGAAAACAATCCCACCCTAAATACCCTCAGTATGCACAATAAAAAAACAAACAGAATCCCCAAAAGGTACATAGCCAAAGTCGGTCACAAAAACTCAAGGAAAATATAGGCACCCCCACTGTTTTAAGAACAGTCAGAAATTGATTAACATGTCAAACAAAGGCTGTTATGAACGAACGAAACAGTGTGAACTTGAACTGTCAGTGAGACGGCTACGCCGTAAGGGGCTCCTGAACGGCAGGAAACACACAGCAAGTCTAAAGACGCTGGAAACTACTTGTGTAGCGATGACGAGGCCTAGTCAAGAACCTAGAAGGACAGGAATGTGTGTGAGGCTGTTGCTAAGGGACCCGCAGCACAAATATGCTTCCTGGGTCCGTGGGCGGAAACTGAACGCTGGCAAAAAAAAGGGTGGTCTTCTTGCACTGCTCAGGTTGTGACTTTAGGTGGGGTAGAGGCAGGGGAGGCGTCCTGTTCTCCATGTCCAGGCCATAAGGGGACAGAGCATAACACATGCCGTGTGAGAGAACCCAGGCCCTTCTCCAAAGCCAAGGGGCAGTTTCCTGGAGAAAGGGGGCTCTGCCAACGTTCAGGCACGTTCGCACAACCAGCGGTGTCCAGGGGGTGTGGCTGAGCATGCGCGATAGGCAGCCGGTGACAGCCACACCACGCCTGGTCCGGCGCTGGCGGCCCAGTGCACACACCCAAGCACCGCGGTCTGCAGGAAGCTGCCTCTGCTCATGCCAGACAAGTTCCGGAACGAGGTTCCCGCCCCAGCTCCTCATTCACCTTCTCTCTAGCCCGGCCACTCTTGTGGCATCAATGTTAAGGAAGATTCTAGTTGCCAACTTCAAATCTAGGTTGCTAGTACCAGTATTTCAGCAGGGACATGATTAAAGTAATAACAACTTAGCTCATAGTCATAAAATATATGCATGGGTAAATAAAGTATACACACATACTAGAGATTCATCAATGGAGAAATTCTATCATCACATGACATTGTCATGAAAATTATATCATTCCCTCCCCGGAAAACTGTGACTATTATCCTGGGTAGAAATGTTATTTTACTATATGGAAATACTGCAATATTCATGCATAAACCAAGTTGTCATGAAAGTTAGTAATCTACAGCATAAAGCAAATTCTGGGTGTGAATTTGTTGCAGTGAAAATGAGAAACCATCAGGATCCATGATGCTTTATTCTGGCTGACCTGATGAGGCCACTTTCTCCTGTTCTGATCAATCACGAGAAACTCACCATGAGGCACATTTGACACCTTCTAAGGGTACTCAGATTCAGTACCAATGAATCGAAGTTTAATTTGCTAATGAGAATGAGAAAGAGAAAGAAAATTGCTTACAGAGCCTAGAGCTACTTCCCATTATTCTATGAACCATGTTTGGTATTTTACCAAAACCAGTGGTGGGGTCTCCATGACCTACTCCAGTAAAATATGGCAGCATCTACTGTTCTTATAAATACTTTCTGCCTACTTATCATATCAGGATGGCTTGTGTAAATGTGGCGATGTGGGTAGGTGGTCACTGTGGAAATTGGAGACTAAATGCCCTGCCCAAGGACACTTACATATAAAATATTGTAAAACATTCTACTGGCCCAACAAAGCAAGCAGGTGCGCAGCCCCAGCAGGGCCAGCCAACAGCGTAAGTGGGAGGTTCACAAGGACAAACCGTGCAAGGCCATGCTGGGCCCCCCAAACCTCCCCTGCAGTTCATGTGCTTAAACCCAAGAAGCAGATGAATACCCTTTCTTTCAATTAGACTCATTCTGTTGCATATTTGCTAGCAGAAGGACCGCTCCCTAAAATGTAAAATTGTTGGTGTGGCTGCACATGCAAGATTTATTAGTGAACCTGAGGCTCCAATCACTCAAGTAAGTGAATTTCACAGGCTGTGCAGAAGGTACCAGACTCAATGGGGCCTCCAGTGAGGCTGTCCTCCTTCCTCCCTCCCCACCTCCTGGTCCCACCCCTCCCTCCCTCCCTTGGACAGAGACTCTCAATTGGCCCCAATGGAACAAGATGGGCAAAACCCTCTGCAACAGGCCCTCCCTCCACACACGAATGCTTGCAGACACCCTCTGGACCAGCAGATTGGAAATCTCCCAGTAACACCTGGCCCAAGGAGGGGTTTCAGAAGGAAGTGGGTTTCTGGACATTCGAAGCACATACCCCGAGTGTTACCCACTGGGCAGAAGACGAGCAGTCATGTTAAGTTGAAAGGAACTTAATTTGTTTCTGAATTACTGATGGTTCAGATGCTCTTATTTGGGTATTTCGGTCCTTCTGCTCACCCACAGAGCTAGAACACTGTAAATCTCTGGGATGTGTAATAGCTTTCCCCATTTCTCAAAGCTGGAAATTGTAGATGCTGAGCAAAAATACAAATAGAAGGAACTAAGAGCAACTCAGAGGGCTGTCAGTCTCGAGGGCTTACCAGGTTAAAAAGGATGAAACTCGCTAACCAACCAGTGTGCTTCAAAAGAAACTAGCATCAAATACACTTCCAGACAAGGTAACACAAAATTAATACCATCTAAATTCTTTACTTAACCTGCAATAAGCTCTTGGCAAAGCAATGAAGTGTTCTTGCCAGAACAAGCCCCGAACTTCCCAGGAGTCAAGGAGCTGTAGTGACACAACACGGCCAAAGACACCCCAGTTCAGGGGATCGGAGGCAGCCTCAGGGGCGGAAACACGCGCCCCCCCCCCCCACAGGCCCCGGAGAACCAGAACAGGTCCTGCTGTTGCAGACAGTGGTGCCCTCTGCCATCCAAGGCTCAACCAGGTCAACACTTAGGAAGAAGCATGACCTCATGCAGAAAGGTCACACCTTACGCCTCAGGCTTTTCCTTTGGCTGAAAAAATTTCAAACCAAATTTGACACAAGTCTTTTTATTTTTCTCCCAGGAAGAATTTAGTGTTATTTAATTAGAACTCAGAGGGGACCTGCTGGCTGCCTTCCTCACCACTACCTTCCACAATAACTTAATCAAGAACCGCAGCATTTGGTCAGGGGATCGAGTCTTCCCCTCTGCAAAACCAGGACCCGGGGGCATGCACCATGGCAACCACAGGCGGTGTCCCCCAGCCGTAACTGCCAGAAACGACCCGCAACAGAACCGCAGTGGTGGATGTGGTGGATGTGCTGGCGGGCCGGGCCGCTCGACAGGCAGCCGTTTGTTGCCTGCCCGGCTTCCCTTCTTCACAAAACAAATTCACATATAACGTAGCCCGCAGTTTCTGGGCTCTGGTCCAGTAGTCAGTTTTGATAAATAGATTAAGCATTACAGTATTTACACTTTCATGGTATCAAGCAATACAAAACACAACCACAACAATGGTTACTGGCCTTCGAAAGCCATGACAACAAGCTTCCCTGATGGTGTCCACAGCTTTACAAATGCTGGTTCTTTCTTTAATGGGAGGGGCCGGTGGGACACAAGTAATAAGGATGCAAGGTTAAGAGGGTCACGTGGAAAAACACTGATTTCAAAAGTCTGCTATAGTCAGTAACATCAAATAGCAATAAAAGCTTGTATTTATAGACACAGGTGACAAAAACTGACAGCCACATGACAGGAGAGCCGAGACTCCCATAAACACCTGCGCGGTGCCCCTGCATGGCACCCCACTCCTGTCACACCACAGGGGTGAGAAATGCCAGGCCGAGCGTCTCAGCTACTGGGGACAAGAGGCCAGTCTGAAATGTGCTGGCCCAGCCCGGCCCAGGGTGGCACCGAGAGCAGCAGCTGAGAACCGGACACTGACTTCTAGGTACCTCCCCCGCCGCCTCCAGCCCCCACGCTGGGGTTCCATGCTGGGATTCCCCCGCTGACACTGCCTGTGCAGGCGGACCTTACCCCTGCGCAGATCGGGCCCCGGGTGGCGGTGCCACTGTCTGCAATCAGGCAACAGCCTCCTCCCACAGGAGCATCGGGGAACATAGACTCACATTGGACCAGTTGTGACAACGCGAGGACACTGGTGCCCCTTGACCACAGGAGGCCTCTGTGGTTCAGGCTGAGGTCAAATTTAAAAAAAAAATTTTTTTTAACTTAAAATATACCAAGCAAGTCCAGGTGCTTCCAGGACAGAAAGCCCCCAGACCCTGGAGGCTTGCAAGAAAGTTAGCATGGGTGGGGAAGGGGGACTGAAAACGAAGAATCACTGTGGATTTCAAACATCTACTCCCACAGGAGGGCAGGAACTTCAAGTTCAGTGACCACAGCCAGCAGTGGACACTCTCAAGGGCAAGGGGTCAGGTCTTAAATAAGGAGATAGGTGAGACACCGTATTAGACACTATCACCAACTACAACAAAAAAGCTATTTGTAATCTTAGCTCTGGGGTGCAGAATGTAAATGCAGATATACAAACATATATGTTACTGCTTGTTACTCAGGAGGGAACTACAGACTCATGCCTCACTGCGGCCGGGCCACAGGGCAAGCTACAGCTATACTGTGGCCTGCGAGTCCTCCTCTGAACTGCGGCTGTTTGCGCTCTTCCTGAAGCCTTTCCACGTGTAGCCCACAAAGGTTGGGCTGATGGGTAAGTAGCTGAAGCATCGGTACTTTTTAATAACGTTCATGCCGAATGGCAAATCGTAGGATTCCATGCCATCGAGCGACTTGCTCCCTTTGCCCACGCCCTTCTTCCACTTCCGGATTCCTCTCTCCTCCAGAGTACCTGTGGGAGACACACACGTCAGAACAGAAGAACGCAATGTTCAGTTCACGGTTCTACCCAGAACTGGGAGCCCAACATGCCGCGCACAGGTGGAGCCCGCTGGGACGACAGCACAGCACACCTGGTGGCACTCAGCTCTCCAGGTGCCTGGACCAGAAATCTAAGAACCGCTAACCCGTCCCCTTCCTTTCGCTCCACATTCACATGACATCCTGACGCCGCTGCCTCCTGCCGGTCCTTCCACGTGACGCGTGTGCTCCATTCCTACCATTGGGTCTGGCCCAGGCCGTGCCACCGCTTCCCAGGGGCGTCGTATCCGTTTCCTACCTGGCTGTCGGGTCTTCCATCTCACAACCCGCTGCCCAAATTTGTTCTCAAACACTGCACAGCGGCCACAACACGAACCCTCTCTCTAAAGCGCAAGTCTGATCTTGCAAAACAGGGCCCAGAGTACCTGTAATACCATATACAGTGGTGCCATCCACTGGTCGTGGCAATCCCCATGCAGACATACCAATTTCATACTGCTTCCTCTATTTTAGTGTGTGTGTGTGTGTGTGTGTGTGTGTGTGTGTGTGTCAGTGTGTGAGTGAGTGTACTGCACTCATCTCGTGTTCCCCACTTGCTGCCGCCAACTGATGTAACACTCTCAGCTCCTCTGCACCTGGACAGATGGGTCAGGGAGAAAGTCCTCTCAGCAGCCCCCAGACTTTCTTTACAAGTCTCCCTGGTGCAGACAGCAGCACCGACACCCAACCTTAGCTACAACAGGACACCTAATAATACACTTTTGTGCCTGGGCCTGGGTGATGAGTTCAAGTCTACAGTGCAATATTTAAGATCCTCATTATCTTCTTACATGTAAGGTATGACCCCCTGCCTGCCACTGATATTTCAGTAACAAAGCTGACTTTAAATCTCTCTATTGCCTCTCCTTTCATTGGTTGACTTAGGAGGAAAAGAGAATACTAGTTATTGACTCCTATACATCTAACATCTTCCACCTGTTCATGTTATGCGATTCCTTCTGCCACTGTGTTCATCCTCGGTTTCCTCAGCAACCTCTTGACTGGGAGGAGAAAACCTCAATAAAACCTTTAAGCAAAAGAATCTATCAGTGTATCTGTGGTATTTGACAATGGTCCACAGCAGCCTCCTGTGGGAAGCCAGGAAGGCAACAAGGCAAAGCCCACAACACATCCTACTCCATCACCCAACACTTGGCACGACCGAGCTGAGAAACAAGAGTTGTGGGTGTTGGAGAAATGCTGCCTGCCTGCCTCGGTCACTCACTGATCCTGGCCGCAGCCTGTGCCCACCACACTCACTGAGACTTGGTTTTAGTTGGCTGGCGGCTGCCTTCGGAAGGTCTCATTTAATAGGCAGGCTCCCAAAGCAGAGAAGTGCCAGAGGCTATTACTAGTTGGCTCAGAAAGGGTGTGAAAGTCAATGAAACCACACTGCGGGGCGCTGGGCCCGGCCCGCAAGGAGAGCAGGCAGCTGGCGTGCGCCCAAGGCGTCCCACTGCCACTTCACCACACGCAAGGGGTTTGTCTGCTTTTTCTGAAAAGTAACTCAGCAAAGAAAAAAACAACCCAGTTAAGTTTATTAGCAAAAAACCTGATGCATCAAAGAAGGCTGGAAGTGCCATCTTAACCATTTTAGAAAAGACAGTTTTAACCTGTCATGGCTTTGAACTGACTCACTCTTCTTGCTTCCTATACTTATTGGGCAAAAGAATAACTCACGTAAGCAGTAAGCACATGTGATATAGAACGCATACCTGGGATGGTGTTATCCAAAATAAAAGCCACACATCCTCCTACAAACATCGCCGTGGTGAGAAGGACGTTCAGCACTTGATCAATTCCTGTTATCCCTAAAAACAGAACAGAGAGAGAGGGTCACTGCCAGCCAGGACAGGCCTGCCCTGGCCTTGGAAAGGAGCCCTGGGGTGGGCACTCATCGCCAGTCAGGGCAGTGCACACGAGTGTACGTTCCCGTGGTGAATGTGCAGTAACAGTTTAAACTACAGCGGAGACACAATAATCAAAGGGAAATTGCTAACACTGGTGCAGAGACAATCAATCTGACAGAGTGAAGTCACCTATAACAAAACACGCAGCCACTGGGGGTGGTTGTTTGCAGATAAAAAATAATATAAAAGATGCCTGCATAAGGCAGAAAAAACTACTAAGTGACTAAGAAGACAACAAAAATATTTTTGGTATATGTAAACAGGTTTTCAGAATCCTGAGTTACTAATCAGTGCTTAGCTTTAATTACAAACAATTGAAATTATAAAAATGTGTTCACACGAATATGATTTACTCAAACCAATACAGTCCATCCTCATTATTGGCAAATTCGCCTGTACACTACAATTTATTTGTAAGCCCAAAAGTGAATATTCATGGGGCTCTTAGTCACTCAGGGACATGCCCGGAGTAGTGAGAACTGAGTCACCCAACACGCGTGTTCAAACAAGGTGGAACCAGCTGAGGTCAAACAAGATGGCACTCTGCCTTCTCGTGGCAGGCCATACTATAGTCCTCCCAGCAGTCTAGTGGTACGATCTTTTTCGCATTTCTGTGTTTTGTTGGTGACTTCACTGATTAAAATGGCCCCCAGTGCAGTGCTGAAGGGCTGTCCAGTGTTCCTCCTAACTGCAGAAAGTCCATGATGTGCCTCCTGGAGAAAACACATGTTAGATGAGCTTCATTCACCCATCAGTTACGGTGCTGGTGGCCGTCTTCCCCCAGAAGCAACAGGTCAGGAACATTACCGCGATTGAGAACTGATTGTACTGAATGTGTAAAGTGAATTTAAAAAAATTTTTTAAAGATTTTATTTATCTTTAGAGAGAGGGGAAGGGGAGGGAAAGAAACATCAATGTGTTGGTTGCTTCTTGTGCACTCCCTACTGGGGACCTGGCCTGCAACCCAGGCATGTGCCCTGACTGGGAATCAAACTGGTGAGTCTTTGGTTCACAGGCCTGATCTCAATCCACTGAGCTACACCAGCCAGGGCTTTAAAAAAAAAAAAATCAGAGCGCAGACCGGTGGTCGCCAGGGACTGGGAGAAGAGGAACGACGGCGTGTAACTTCTTAATGGTTATGGAATTTTATTTTGGGGTAATGAGATTATTTTAAAAACTAGGTATGAGGTAGTGGTATAGCATTGTAAATGTCCTAAAATGCCACTGAATTTTAAAATGGTTAATTTCATGTTATGTAAATTTCACTTAAAAAAAAAATTAAAAAGGCCCCCAATTCTATGTAAAATGTCAGCAGCAACAGCTATTTCTTAAGATGGTTCCTCTTTCTTCACTCTTCATGACATTGGGGAATTAAAAGAGGGAGTCTGAAAGGTTAACCTTGAATTCAAAGTAGCTATAATCCCTGTAGGAAAACAAGTATTTCAGTCTATAGAGTTTCAAGAAATTATACACTTTAATACGACCTTAGTCTGAGAAGTCAAAAGGTTTCCCGCAGAAGCATTCTCCCACAGGAGAAGGTGTGCTGGGAGGAGAGCAGTAGAGAGACCCGAACATGCCCGCTAGACACACACGCACACACACACACGCTCACGTGAGAGTGCGAAGGGCTCCAGACAAGCAGCAGCAAAGTGCGATTCAAATGAAATACACAGATGAACATTCACCGAGACAATTCCTGAAGTTCCAACCCACCCCCCCACCCCCCTGACTGATGACGAGCTGTCTGGAAACTGGTGGCTGTGGTTCGAACCACCCGCCACGGTTCGGAGCCCGTGTTCCTTACCTGTGACAAGAGGGTTCTGTCGGAGGTAACTTGGAAGAACCAGCCCAAAGAAGATCGAAAATCCAAGCACAAAGAGGTTCCGGGAAGAATTTAAATCAATGAACTGCAGGTTAGAGAGTCCAACAGCTGTGATCATTCCTGGGGAGAAAGCACCAGACAGCAAGTTCCAATAACTCACGTGGATGAGTTCATAGATGACAGATGACTCACAGCTGTCGAAGGCAGACTCCCTACAGTGTCCTTTCTCCCATCGGAAACAAGTCAGAAGACCAGTGCAGTGACAGGAGGAGGGCACAAGTGACAGGAGGGTGTCGGATGGGACCACCCAGGTTGCTGGGCCTATTCAGGGGCATAAGTGTCACACTGCCGCAAGGCTTTCTCCAGACCAGGCAAAACACTAAGGATGTTGGTTCCTCCTTGAAACCTCTATGCAAACATTTCTATTAAATTGGGAAACCCACCCAAATATCCGGTCCCTGATTATGACAACTAAATGGCACACAGACCGAATAGAGTCCTGTCGTAAAAATGGTCTGTTTTAAACAGCTATATTCAGAAGGTAAGATAGGTTGAGTTATTAAATCACCAATTTAAAAGAGTACATGTCATCTTTTTTTTCCTAGACCAAACATTTTACCTTTGGTTGTACCTTCAACATAATTCAACTGAGAGAGTAACACAGGGTTTTATGGTTTGAAGGCCTATCCTTTTGTGTTTTTATTTTTTAGAGTAGCTTTGTAATAAAGCTTATAGGCACGTGTATGCAATTCTTAGCAATGTTTAGCCAAAGGGCCCGCCTGCTCTTCTCTGTGTGAAACAGACTCAGCCCTGCTGAGTCCAAACATCTTGTGGTTCTAAATTTCCTGCTGACCCCTGACCTGCTAATGGGAGAGGCCTTCGACCCCACATCCGCCCCCAAACCCTCCAAAATCCTGGCTGCAGAAGAGCGCAGGCACTCTCCACAGTTAGCTGCCCTGGCCTCTGCTCCCTGGTGACCGTAGGAGAGGGCACTGGTCAGGGGTGCTGGTCCCTGGCCCACATTGGGTGGCCGGGTCCCCTGACTCCAGAGGTCCCGGCCCTGCTGCAAATGCCCCGACCTGGCACGTGTCTGGTGCTGTGAAAGGGGGCATCAGACTCCTTTTGGAAAATAGAAATTGTTAACGCTGATCTTACTGAAGAGATTTAGCAAAAAACCATAATCCCTACGAAAAATTAGCAAATGGGAAGAAAGAAAATGAGTCTGAGAAAAAAATGGAACTTTACCGAAAAGAGTACAAAAGAGAGCACCAAGCACAGGATCTGGAAGGGAGGCGAAGAGGGCACTGAACTTTCCGATCATGCCCAGGGCGAGCATGAGGGCGGCCCCGTACTGTATCACCCGGCGGCTGCCGACCTGCAGGACACATCAGAGGCAGAGGTTCAGTTCAACACAAATTCCCCAGGCCCTTCAGGGCAAATGTGACAAAACCGTCATTCAAAATTTATATTACTTTTAAAACTTTTAGTTAAAAGGAATCAGTCGCATTTCATGATGAGGACTGATCTCAGTGCACAATGACTATAAATTATTATAAAGCTCCCACAGTAAAAAGATTCCCATCACCTTTCCTCATTCCTGTTAGTCCCCTTCTCCTCCCCTTGACTTGGGGGGAAAGGTGGCGTGGCCAGGACCCAGTCTGCTTCTCTGAGCCCTGGATGCAGTCACCTCAGTGTGGCCCTGCTCCTGCACTCAGGTCCTAGGTTTCCAACGCCTGCAGTCACTGGCTGGGATGACCTTCGAGTGTCTCATATGCAATATGCAAAAGCTACCTTTTGTGTCTGCTTCTCTTCTCGGTGTCTAACATCACCCTTCACTCACCAAGTTAACCTACCCAATGCACTTTAGCCTCAGTAACTCCATCTTCCTAGTACCCCGAATCCGACAAAACCCCCAGATGTTTCTGGAACCTCCTCCTCACAGTGTCTTTCCCATTAGAGGTGGCACAGCCTAGAGGAAAAGGTGCAGATGCTGGCGCCCGCTGCCTGGTTGGCATCCCCATGCCACCTCTGCTGACGGGACCCGGCAGGCAAGCTACTTAACCTCTGGGTTGCAGGATCCCCATCCTTATCATTCTGAGCCTTGCAGTTTTGCTNCATCTTCCTAGTACCCCGAATCCGACAAAACCCCCAGATGTTTCTGGAACCTCCTCCTCACAGTGTCTTTCCCATTAGAGGTGGCACAGCCTAGAGGAAAAGGTGCAGAATGCTGGCGCCCACTGCCTGGTTGGCATCCCCATGCCACCTCTGCTGACGGGACCCGGCAGGCAAGCTACTTAACCTCTGGGTTGCAGGATCCCCATCCTTATCATTCTGAGCCTTGCAGTTTTGCTTTAAGGATTAAATAAGAAGATGTACAAAATAGTTTGAACAGCACCCGGCATGCGTCAGGCTGTTTGACAGCCTCCCACCTGGGCCTGCTGCCTCTGGCCTTTCCTTGGTCATCCATCCTGTGGCAAAAGGCCCTTCCTAATACACTGATTTGGGATGTCAGTTCCCCACATAAGTCCCCTGCTGCTTGTGAATTAAAACACACTTCTCAGGCTCTTCCCAAGGGAGCCAAGCCCATCAGTGAGCTCCCTGCCCTGCCCCAGTCATGCTGGGGGCTTACTGCCTGACCCTCAGGGTACCAGGCAGGCCCAGGCCTGTCTGTCTGAAATACCCTTTTCCATATTCCCCTTCTGGCTGGTTCCCAGACACATCCTTCAAAACACTACCCATGGCCTGTGAACCAAAGGGTTGCCAGTTTGATCCCCAGTCAGGGCACATGCCTGGATTGTGGGCCAGGTGCCCAGTAGGGGGCGTGTGAGAGGCAACCATGCACTGATGTTTCTCTCCCTCTTTCTCCTCTCCCTTCCCCTATGTAAAAATAAAACAAAATCTTAAAAACAAAACAAAACAAAACCTATCCAAATGCGACCTTCTCTGCAAAGCCTTCCTTGATTCTAAGGTTACATCCCCCAACGCTCCTGCTCCAGGCTTCAGCTGCACCACTCACCACTTCAACATTGTCTCAACTGTATCTGTTAAACCTGGTCCCTGCCTTCCACAAGTTCCCAGCCCACAGCACCCAGGTAGTGGGAGGTGGAACTGGCACTGGGTTGAAGAATCGTGCATCCTGGCTACCACTTTGTGCTGTCTTTCCCAGGAAAACATCCAGAGGACCGAAAAGAGGTTCCAGAATGTCTGGGAGAGTGTCCACAGGGCTCTACCTATGACTTACAGTAAGGAGAGGATGACTACTTACACTTAAGTTAATTAGAGTGAAATGAAATGTAAGACCCAGTCCCTCAGTGGCACTTGTCACATTACAAGTGCTCCACAGGCAACTGCGGCTGGTGGCCCCCACGTCGGGCTACCCAAGTGCCACCACTGCGCTGTGTTCTGCTGGATGGGGCTGTCTGGAGTGTCCCTCCAGCAGCTTCTCTGGGGACCCGAGGATGAGCTGATGAGGAACCTCGCTGTGCAGACTGCTGTGCAGCTAGCATCCGTCCCCTCAGACTGGCACCCAGGCCCCACTGTTTCCACCCACGGCTCTTCCCACACAGCACTGAGTGCAGGGAAGCAGTGAACAGGGCCAGGAAACTGGCGAATCCTATGCTTGGCTGATCACGTGATAAGGAAGCCTTTCATTTATAAATGGCTCATTTTTTCAGCAAGCATTTCTAAGGACCTACTATGTGCCTAGCACTTGTTAGACCGGGGGTGAGAGGGAGATACAAAGATGAGTAAGTCACAAGCTTATGATAAAATTCATGTACTTCTGCAATTGTTCTATTCTGTACAGGAGCCCAGTGGGAAGAGAAACTGAAGAGTTGATGAGGGGTCCCGGGAATGGTCTGAGGGATAAAAAAGGGCTCACTGGAGGAAGAGCACACAGCCCGAGGGAACCACCGTGCAAAGACCGCCTCCCAGCAGGGTCAGGCAGCCCTGTTCGGTGTGCAGGGAGTGTGCTGGCCCCAGAAATGCCTGAAACAATAAATCCTATATGAAAACCAGGCAGGGAAGGCTAATCTGCCTTAGATGCTATCAAAAAAAAAAACAAAACAAAACCCAAACAACAACAAAACACAAGCAGCAATGAGGCCATTCTTGTGTTCAACGAGTATTAGCTGAGTGCCTACCATACACTTATGTTCCAAATGCAGCTCTGAAATCCCTGCCTTCCGGTGCTGACATGGAGCCTCTGAGTCTCCTTCCCCACGGACCACGTCCCTCTGACCTCCTTTCTCAACTTTGGCTCTGCTCCTAGGGCCATCGTTTCCGAGTTCCCAAGGCTTTCAACAGTGTGGGATGCAGCAGAGGAGACACGAGCTTCCTCTGGACACCCCCAAGGAGACCTACGGCCAGAGGCACGGTGTTTACTCTAGAAATAAACTTAGTGCTAAGTATTGAGGAAGAGATGAAGAAATAAAACACAGCCACAACAGTAGACCTGCTAAATTACTAAAAATCAAGTTTGTTGAGGCACGAGGAAATGATTCTATTCCTGGTCTAATTAGCCCAGGAACTTAAACTTTTGAACTTTTCAGTCCTGTGTCAATGCCAGTATATGCATCGGGACATACAGCAGACCCTCCAGACAGCCCTCTGATTATGCCCTGCAGACTTCGTATTCAGACCACCTGACACCCATTCTCCTGACCATCGGGCGTGACTACACCCTCTGACCCATCTTTCTGACCTCCTGCCATCTGACTGATACCCATCTTGGACCAATCCTGGGGCAAAGAATGCAGGACTGAATGGGAATGCAGGAATTCCCAAGACTGTACTTTTTACAGTAAGAACTCTTCATTTTTCTCTCTTCTTTAGAAAGCTTCTGGGTCTTTGCTTAGCTGTATCCCCACTTTGTAAATTCTAAAACCCTGAATAAATCTTTATCATTTATTTCTAGCCCAAGCCTCCAAACGCTTTTTGAGTTCATGTGTCACTATCCCATGAAGTTGGCATCTACAGCTTACTGAGTACCCGCCACACGCCGGACTCTGCTAAGTGCTTCACATCAAGTTACTAATTCCAATGCCTTGCATGCTATCTTGTTAACAAGGGCCTGGAGACTCAGAGATATGATGTCACACTGGGAGAAAGTGACAGAGCCAGGGCTGGAACCCAAAGCGGCCACTTCCCCCGAGTCTGCCCCTCTCTGTGGGACAGACACTGGCACACACTCAGCAGAGAAGTCCTGCACACGCAGTCTGACCCCTCAGAACTCCAAAACACAGCGGGGTAAGCTGCCTGCACTCCTGATCAAGTAGATTAGAATTTTCGCGGACACGGAAAGCCACAACTGGATGAAGAATAGCAAAGATGAGAGTTGCCAGGAAATGGGAGGCAGATTCTTTGACAGAGCCACAGATCACCCTCTTCCACATGCCCTGGGATTCTGATATAATGGCCCCTACCAGAGCCATTAGATAGAACTTTCTGTACTGATAAAAACATCCTGTGCTGATCTATGGCAGCTAGTAGCGAGTGACCATGAGCTCCTGAAATGTGGCTAGTGTGACTGAGAAAATAATTTTTTTCTTTTAACTAATGTAAACTTAAAGAGAGCCCCATGTGGCTACCGACTACCATACTGGACAGGACAGATTCAGCTCTAGAATTTCCAGATTTCAGACCTCAGTTCTACTCAAGAAAGAGACTTGTCCCACATCCTCCAGCTGGACAAGAGGCAGAACATAGCCCATACCTCGTGCCTCCTTTCCTCTGGACGGGATCTCCCACCAGCTGCACAGCCCAGGCCACAGAGAGATTTCTGCCCCAAGTCCCACTTCCCACCAAGGCAGCTGTGTAGATGGCTGGGTTACACCATCTCCACGAGGCATGCAAACTGACCGCAGGGATGGCAACGCCCCCAGTGGATGCAGCCTTTGCCTGGGGAAAGGGATCCAAAGGGATTCAGAAGGAAAATCAACTTAGTTCATTGGAAAGCCCTGGCAGGCTGCCTTTCAGAGTAAGTTGGCACCATTCAGACTGCAATAAAAATAATATTATTCTCCAGACCACTCCAGTCCTGTTTTAGAAGGGAACCCCAATGAGCAGCACCACTCACTTCCTACAGCGACCCTGCCCCTGGCGGGTTTCAAAGGGGTACAGAAAGGGAGCTGGGGAATGTCTTCCCCTAAGAGTCCATCTATGACAATTTCACACTGATGTTATTTCACATTAGTTATATATCCACAGGTTCATGCAGCAGACTGGTTAAAGAGCAAGTAGCTTATGCCCCACTCTGCATTCTCAGCATCTGGTTCTCACCACAGGCAGCAGCAGGACCCAGGGGAGGCACTGGAGGCGGCGCCCGTCAGCAGCCCTCACATACCCTGTGCCAGAGTACCAGGCATCAGGTGGGCCACCTGCACACCCAAGGCTGAGCTCTGTGCCGGCACCAACAGCTCACAGAAAAACCAACTTCAGGCCTGTGCTGTGTGTGCCCTGCTCCCTCTCCCCTGGATTTACAGCCAAGGTTAACCAAACTTAGTACTGGGTTTCTCATTATCTGGCTCTAGAACCTCAGAGAGCTGGCGGGGAGGGTTTCTCATTTTGCAGAGGTGAAACAGTTCTAGAAGGCTGCAGCTTACCCCCGAGATCTCAGGACACAGGGCTCAGGAGAGGGAGCCCTGTGACCCACACAGCCTGTCCAGGACAGTGTGCACCCCCCCACAGTCTCCAGCTGCACAGGGGGGCCGAGCTGCACTACCGAAACCCCAGCAAGCAGCATGCTTTGGCCTAGACTAGCAGTTTTCATTCAATCAGTGTGCCACGGGAATTTTTATAATATGCAGTACTTAATTATATTGAGTCAGAGGCACTGACCTGTATTCCCTTAGGTTGTCAAATTAAAAAATGACAACAGCAAACACAACAATAGCGGTCTGATGTGAATGAATCAAAATTATACCTATTTTTTGGTCAGACTGGCAAAATATGTATTTTTTGGTGTGTTGCAGAATTTTAGTAATTAGTTTATGTGTGCCACAAGATGAAAAAGGTTGAAAATTACTGCCCCAAACAACCGGGGTATAAAGTTTATTTGTTACTAACACATTTGAAAGGCCTAGAAGCAAGCGCCTCTGTACAGAAACTGAACTGTGAGGTGGGGCAGCCCCAGGGTCACGTGTCTGTGTTTGAAGGTGGGTCAGGAGAAGGGGCAGCAGGTCACAGGCCCTGTTCTGTTCAACCTGAGTGCCTTGCATGGCTAATCCACTCATTTTACAGCTGATATCGTGTAAAGGAGAAGCGTTCCGGTGCCGCCATTTGAAAAGCATGTTAATCTTTACTAGAAGATCAACTTTTTTTCTGTAACAAGTGGTGTCATCTCTCATCTAGAACTAATGCCATCCTAACTGGACTTCCATTTCCACCTCCTCCCACACCTACCAGGGTCTACTCTCATTATAGAGCTGCCAAGTTATCCTTAAAACTAAAACTAAAACAAAACCAGATCAAATAGCCTCCTTCTGGGGCAACGCCCTCCACTCAGTCTCTGCTGCCTCCAGGGCCTGTGACCTGGTCCTCAGTTACCTAAAGGATGCCATCTGCTCCTACCTGTCCCCACTGGCCTCCTTGCTGACCTACAACAGGCTGCCCTGCTACATCGGCAGGGCCTCGCACTGGCAGCTCGCGGCCCGAATGCCCACGCCCCAGGCATCTGCACAGCTCCCGCCTGCCCCTGCTTCCTTCAGACCTTGGCTCCAGGCCATCCTCTCAGCTGGGCTTAGCCTGACCGCCCCGTTTAACACTCACCCTCACTTCCCATCCCCACCCTGCCCCACGTTTGTATCATATTTAGAATGCTCACTGCTTATTACTTGTTTTCCCTGCTAGAATGTAAACTCCACAGTGATGGGGATATTTTTCTTTTTTATGCACTGATGGATGTACCCCAAGTGCCTGAAACAGCAGGCAGGCACAGGGTTGGCGTGCCCAATAAAAATGTGCAGAATGCAGGAAGGCAGGCTAGCACCTGAAGGGGCAGAGACCTCCCCAGCACTCCAGACGCCCCTCGACGAAAAAAGGAGATGAGGGAGACGACCTCAGAGCTGAAGGCCTTCCTGGAGGAACTAGGTGGTCAGACCAATTAATGAAATGGATCAACACGTAGTGGCCCAACCATTTAATTAGAAAAATGTTGTACCTTAGTAATTCCCAAAACTCCAATGTTGGGACTGGATGAAGTAGAGCCATTCCCAGTACCAAATATGCCATCGAGAACACAGGAGAGACCCTCCACGAAAATCCCCCTAAAATGTAAAGGAATGGGGCAAAAAGAACATTCATTCAATGGGGGAACACGCTGGAATATGCTCTAAATGGCTGTGACCCAAAGGCCTGGTCCACAGATACGTCACCTCCACACGCACCGGGTGGGGTGAGCAATGCAGAGTCTTAGGCCCCGCTCCAGACCACTGTGCTCATTCAACTTTGAAAAGCACCTCTGTGAATCATGAATTATGCAGTTTTTAAGTAGTATTCCAAATTAAAGGATTTTAGCCAGAAAAAACAGCCATTTGTTGGGACCTAAGACAAATATGGACCGTCTATTGATTTGATTCCTTTGCTATTAATACATAGTTTCATCAGGAAGAACATGCTTTGTAATTCTGTAAACACTGACACTTCTTAAAGAGAAATCAACATACAAGTATTTTAATCATGTGCAACAGCTAACTGGAGAAAGATATAAAAACATGACTGTAAACCCTAACACACCCAATGCAAGAAATGCTAAGAAACCAGCCCACTGGATCTCATCGCATACAATCCCTTTTGGAGGGGCAGCAGCTGGGTGGGAACGAGGTGGTGGGGGTGATCTGGGTCGTTTTATCTTCTCTGCAGACTCCAGAGTCCAATTCACTCCTGGCATCCAGAAACTAAAGACCAGGTGTGCTGAGAACCTAAAGGCCACAGTTCAATACCTCAAGATTCTGAAGACTTCATTTATTCCTGCTCTTATCTGTTTATATGAATTGTAACTGTGAATAGATCGCACAGCATCTACCCCTTAGAACAGCTGGGAAAACGAGAATAAAGGGAACGGCCCAAACCAG
Source organism: Sturnira hondurensis (assembly GCF_014824575.4). Classification (NCBI taxonomy): domain Eukaryota; kingdom Metazoa; phylum Chordata; class Mammalia; order Chiroptera; family Phyllostomidae; genus Sturnira; species Sturnira hondurensis. The sequence continues at coordinate 6,442,170 of NW_028080032.1, read as the reverse complement.
TGTGGTACAGTTGGTAAGGCGTCATCCTACAGGCAAAGGATTGCCAGTTCGATCCTCCATTTGGGGCACGTGCCTGGGTTATGGGTTCAATCCCTGGTTGAGGCACATGCAAAATGCAATCAAGCAATGTTTCTCCCCCTCTCTTTCTTCCTTCCTTCCCCTCTCTTTAAAAATAACTAAAATCTTAAAAAAAAATAAAGGGGACATTCATCCATGTCCCCAAACCAAGCAAAGAATAACAGCAATGTCTGGCATGTGTCTTGGTGAGTTTAAGGTCTACAGTGGCCTCAGAGAGGGTCTTACGTGATTGTCACTGTGAGAAACAAAGGGTGAGAATTCTGCTCGGTGTTACAAACGAGCAAAATGAGGACAGTGACCTGTCCAAAGACAAAGAGCCAATGAAGAGCTCTGATGCTTGGCTGCCTTTGTGCTGAAACTCTTGGTTTCCGCTCCAAGAGTAGACGAACCAAAGAGCAAAGCAATGAGGTGCTGGGCCAGATGAAAAACTCATTTTCTCAGGAACGTACCTGTTTATTGCATGGATAGGAGGCGGTGGGGCACAGGACAGCCTTGCACAGGCGTAGTAGTCCCCAATAGACTCGATGATACTGGCGACAACAGCACTGAGCATGCCAATGACACCCGCTGCGGAGACGGTGGGCAGTCCCCACTGAACTACGAAAGGAAGACAAATGTGAAATACTCCCTTTCTAGGGGCGCAGGCCGAAGTTATCAGATACCACGTCATTCAGGACATCTGAGGACTCCACAAAACCAACTCAGATTTTGAAGCTCATGGATACTTTATTTTAAACCTTCATCCCCCTCAAAAATTAAAATAAAAAATAAAAAATAAACCTTCATCCCCAATGGCTAGATGCCTGGGAATAGTTCCTGAGTCAGATGAAACTGGCCATAATCAGGATTGGTCTTCTCTATGTCCTAATTTAAAAGAAACTGTGTGGCAGAAAGAGGCTGGTCCTTCTCTTCCTGCGTTAAAGCCAGTGTCTAAATTACAATGTAAACACCCTGTTGGGTCAGAAATTTGTATGAGGATTTTAACCCTGCTGTGAAAAGTGTGGTACAAACTACCAGTGCCCGTGCTCTGGGGGTGGCATGAAATAAAAAAAGCAGTGAAAACTCAGCAGCTCAATTTAAACCCCAACGGTAAAGTGTTGCACAAGGCATAGGTAACCCTTCTCTACTGTTACAGCAGCTCTTTTATATGTAGTGAACCAAGTAATGGAAAATTAAAGAGTTTCCTTTAAGAAACCCAAGAGACATCCCCAAGCAGCTTCATTTTGAGTATCTGGATTTAGTTAATTCTTCATTAGATTACCTTTAAAGAAAGAAAGAAAACCCTCTCTTTCTGGCTTTCAAAGCCACAGATCTTATTTAATAAAAGTAGCATGAGGAACAGTCACTGTTAAGAGTGAACAGACTTCTTTGATAAAGTACCTAGACCTTCTTCCCCTGAACCGTCTGTTTTAAAAAGCACAGTGGAAAACGGAAGATGGACAGATAGAGTGGTCTCCTGTGTGGGGTCAGCAGGGCAGTTTGGGAACAGACGTGGGATGATCCAGGAGCAGTGCAAGGGGAGGACCTCTAAGGAAGGCACCCCGAAGTGGGTCACAATGAGTGCAAGTCAGGAAGTCAGGAGGAGGACAGTCCCTGTCCAGGGAGGGGCTGGAGAGCGGGAGCTGAGGGGACAGGGCGTCCTGGGCAGGCAGCAGCCTACGCAGGAGCGGAAGGGCAGGACCAGGCACGCAGGGATGGCCAGTGCTCAGCAGTGGGCACATGTGGTGTAGGGCAGGAAGGTTTAGGAAGGGCTCCACGTGCCACCTCCAGGTGCTTGGCTCCATAGGTAAAAGGGAGCAACCTCAGATTTGAGGAGAAAAAGGTAACACACGAAGCAAGATGAGCAGAACCCTCATATGTCTGGAGTGTGTATGAGAACAGAACCGCTCCCACGTGAGGCCACTTTGCCCCGTGGGTGCAGACAGAGGACATAGAGGCTCACGGCCAGAGGGTCAAGACGTGCGTCAATGGACAAGGGCTCAGCCAGCTCTGTGTCCACCAGCAATGGGCTCGGTCACCACCTCATCTTCGGGTGGATTTGGAATAGATTTTTCTCATGTAGGTGATTTCTTTCACAAACAATACTTTGTATTCTCTAAATAATCTTTTATATGGTTACCTTATTGCTGATGTCATGCTGTGGCTTCATTCTAGTGTCTTGATTTAGGGGAGGGATTATTTTAATTTACCATTTACTAGTTTTCAGGTAGTGTCTTTTACTTTACTAGTCTCTTTACTCTTACTATTTTCTATTATTTTCCCACTTGTGCCTGAAGTCCTTAACTTTGGTTTATAAAACCTTTATTCCATCTACTGTACTTCAACATTTTAAACTTATAATCTTCTAAATTTTGGACCCCATTTTCTTCAGATTGTATGTACATTTAAAACCTTGCTTGCTTCGGCCTTCTCTGTTTACTGTTATTCGTCTCTCCCCTTAACTAGAACCTTTAATTTATGTTGTCACTTTACAGCAGGGTTCTCAGCCTTAGCACTGTTGACACTTTGGGCCCCAAATCTGTATTTTAACAACCAGCCCAAAGTAATCCTTAGCATGCTAAAGACAGAGACATATAGGAAAACTGATCTCCAAATGAAGCCAAATCATCAGACTACTTAAGACTACCTCCTCCCGGCTTTCTGGGGTAGCCTCCCAGGGGCGCTCTGCCACCAGCAGCTCATGGCAGTGAAGGGCTGTCATGAGCGGGAGCCAGGCAGCACCATCTCTCAGCGCCTGCACCGCTGCCTCTCCGGGTGGCCCCCTGTGTTGCTGTGTGTGCTCATCACAGGAGCCGCCCAGGGTGCACGGTGGGGCTTCCTCCCGCCTGCCCTCCCAGGCCTCCTCCCGACCGCTTCAAGAATTGACGTTTAACCTCATTTTATGTCGGATTATATGTATATTTATGAACTATGCATTTTTTTGAAAAAAGAAGAGGTAGACATAAATACATACTTAAACCACACGACCCGATGAGAGTGTTTATTAGAAAGACCACACTTTTTTAAAGTGTTTGTAAGTGTGTCAGGAACAGAAGGGACAACTGCCAATGTTGCCGTCATTTAACATGCTTAGTTGTCTCTGACCCCATCTTAATATTCTTGGCTTTTCCTGCCTTCTCTCCTTGTTATTATAAAATGGGAAGATGTGATCACTAAACAGGGGAATAAATTGGCAGAGCCCGACTAAGCTCAGGCTTCGGTTCTAATTAAAATCCCCAAGTGCCAGGACAGAGTCCTCACAACAGAACCAGCAAGCATCAATAAGCACTAGGTGCACATGAGCCACTTTGGGGGAAGAATCTAGAAGGTGGTAAATGTAAATTCAAATGATACCTCACGGGGGCGGGGGGGAGGACCTGCCCTCCCCTTCACCTTACCAAAACTCATCCAATACTTAAATTTTAAGATCCATCTCCCACCCATCTGTGAATATCAGTTTACTTGACAACTGTGACCAAATTTAAAAAGAGATTATGGCTCCCCATTAAAAGATTATACAAACGCATCATCCTTGAGCAGTTTGCTTGCTAATCTTCAGGCCCCTCCCACTCAAGTCCAGTGCCTGAGCCCTGTGTAGCTAGCTCAATACTTGCATTTCTAAGCTGCTGCCCTTAAATTCCAGCCACCTGACCTCAAACCCCACAAGAGACCTGTTGTCCGGGATCTCACCCTACTGGAACCAAAAGAACCAACCAGTTAATCTGAGAAGGGAGCTGGTTTGTGTCTGCACATTCATTATGGTCCCCCAGTGACAGGGCCTCCCTTCCTCTTTGGGGGCTGAATGCTCTAACGACCAGAATGGTTAAGACCCGCAGGGACAAAGAAGGCTTTTCCTACTGCAGAGCCTTCTGCCAACTTCCAGCTCCTCTAAGTCGCTCTCGTGAGCTCCTGCCTGCTCTGGCCCCCAGAATACTTACACGGGTACGGAACCTTAAACCACGGGGCTACCAGAAGCACACCCTGCCTGGCATCTGTCCGAGCATAGAAGCCATACTTGTTGCTGTCAGGAGGAAAGACATCTGTCACTGTGAAGATGAAGCAGAGCAGCCAGGACACAAGGATGGCCAGGATGATCTGAAGTGGACCAAAAAAAAAAAAAATCTCTGTCAGGCTACAGAGGTGGTGGTTGCTGGCAAAACACGTGCCTGTCTACAGTCTGAGTGTCACACCCCAGAACCCACCACTGTTAGTATTGCACTAAAAAAAAACCCGAAACAGATCTGCTGAAAACCTGTTCCTTGAATGGAAGCACATTTAGAGAGCAGTTTTATATAGCTAATGTTACTTTAACCCTAAGTCTGGCTGGTAAAATAAAGATAATGGACAAGGTGCCTGCAGAGCTCCCCCGTCCCAGGGTCAGTCAATGTCCTCCTGAAGGATTTCAGAATCAGAAGCTTCTACCACTTTAACTTGAAATCCATGACAACTTGGGTGGTCATTAGTACCCCAATGTCACCACACAGACATGGTCGCCTCCCCACCAGCCCAAGGAGACCCGCTTAGAACCCTCCTTTAACATAAACATTGTACACAATGAACTAAGGGCAAAATTGTTGGGAGAAAAAACATGTAAGTACTTACAGGGAACATTTTGAAAAGCTGCAACTTATATGCAGTCCATCCTTTCTTGGATTTGTAAATTGGGAGAGGAAATTTAACATTTCTGGCATATTGAGAAAACAGTAATACTAGGAAAATTGTCCTGAGGAGGAAAAGAAAATAAAGTAGTTTAAAAGCTGTATGTCCGCATTTTAAAATATTACTCAAAGCTTTTAATGCCAAAGTGATCACATATGTTCAATTCATTTCTCTAGAAAGCTGCTAGTCCTCTAAACTGTTATTTGAGAAATCATATCTTTTATAAATGCCATTTTTGGAAAAAATATTGGAACCTTTTTTCTGAGCATTCCTTGATTCAGAAATGAGTTACCATGGAAGTGTTTTGGCTAAATTTCCCTTAACAGAACAAGAAAACCCAAAGGACATACACAGTGAAGGAAAAGCTCATGCTCTGTGAGGGAAAAGGCAGGCTGTCAGATACAACGTAGAGCTACGTGGTTACAACTACAAATTAGCTAAAAACAAGCAACTACCGCACAAGCATGTGTGTACACAAACACGCACACATATACATGCAAACACTAAAATGGGGTCCAAAATGCTCACAGGAACTGGCCTCAAGTGTCAATATAATACGCAACTTTCTCCTACTTTTCTATATTCTCTGATTTATTTATAAAGAACATAAATTACTTTTTAAAAGAAAAAAGCTTCAACACTTAAGAAAGCTATATATAGTAGAATTCAATATTAACAATAACATTCCTGAGGTTTGTGTGTCAGACATTATGGGGAAGGTCTTCCCACCTGTTACCTCAGCCTCTGCAGTAGCCTCTGTGATCATCCACCTTAGAGAGACAAAGCCCACAGTCTGAGACTAACTACGGAGCTAGAGTTTGCAGGGTGGGCGGGCCAGGACTCCAAACCACTTTGCGACATGGGTCCTAAGGGCTGGGACACCTGGGCTGGCTCAGAAGTCCCTTTACCCTGAGCCCTACTCTCCTGACCCAGCTGCAGTGAGGGCTACAGGAGGCAGTGATGTCGGATGACCTCCCTGCAGCAGGACCTGACACATCCTCATCAGTTCAGTGTCCTGAGTGTGGCAGATGTGGGATGGCTTCCCATCACTGAAACAACTAAGGCATAACACAATAAACACCGTCATGTGTTTCATCATCCATCGGGACACACTCTCTCACTTACAACCCAAGGTAGAATTGGCAGGAGAGCCAGTTCTCTGTCAAAGCTAAGCTTAGCTGTTCCCAGGCATAGTTCCAACTGCTGAGAAGGAATTATCAGCTCCATTGACAGCCGGTCAAGTGCAGTTTCACTGTCACGTTCCTAATGAAGTGCGAACTGCGGCCAGCTGGAGAACAGGCCTGTGCTGCTCCACTGTCTCCCTGCCTCTAGGGTTCTTTGCAGGCCTGGTGGTGGGGGTCTCTGCCCTACCACAAAGTCACCAGGCCAGTACAAGTTCAAGGTTAAAAACATGGATAGTGCTCAGGTTGCTCCAATTTCCCCAGGGCAGTGAAGTTTAACAACACAATGAGAGACACTAAAAGTGGTTTAGACTTATACCAACATGAAATTTTCATGCTTTAAAAAATGCTATTAAACGTCCACTCAAGATGGAAGTGTAGGTAGACACGCTTTACCTCCTTGCACAACCACAAAAAGAATTACAACTAAATCTCAAAACAAATAATCCCAGAACTGCCAGAAAATTGTACTGTATGGAAGTCCAACAACCAGGGATTTAAGGAAGCCACATTCACCCAGATGGGCAGGAGGGGTGGGAATGAGGAGACGAACGGAGAGGCGAGGAGACACAGTATGGTGCAGAGAGGTGGCAGCGGAATGGACACAAGCAGTCCCACACTCATGTGTGGTGGATAAAAATCAGAAAGGATATCTTGGGAGCAAGCCACCCCAGCCCCAGGCCAGACCACACAGTGCAGGGTTCCAGTACAGGGAAGATAAATCCCCATAACTTCTGGCTATAAAAATGAGTGGGGGTTGGGGTGGCGGAAGAAAGTGCTGGATTTTCAGGCCCTTAAAGGGCCTGCACAATCTTAGAAGGTATGCAAACCCACCTACTCTGGGACTTAGCATCAGGGCAACAGCTGGAAGGGCACCAGTCGCATACAGGGGAGTGGGTCAGGTGGCTGGAAATGGGGTCAGTGCCAGGCAACCCCCCAGATGCTAGGCAGCAGCACAGTCCCCTCTCCAAGTCCTCCCCCTATACAGAGCCACAAAGCAGTAAAACATGCTGATCTGCTTTGGCGATTGCCTAAGGCTCCACCCCACTCAGTTTACAGGTGCCTTTTCCACAACAGGCCATGATACTAAGACAGGGAGCCAAAGAATTATGGCACAAATGAAAGCACAGAACAAAACCCCAGAAAAAGAACCAAACGAAATGGAATAACCAACTTATTGGATACAGAGTTCAAAACACTGGTGGATCAGGGTGCTTAAAGAACTCATTGAATGCAGCAACAACATAAAGGTAGAAATAAAGAATAACCTACAGGGAACCAACAGTGGAGGGGAGGAAGCCAGGATTCAAATCAATGGTTTGGAACATAAGAAATAAGCATTCAACCAGAACAGCAAGAAGAAAACAATTAAAAAAATATGAGAATAGTATAAAGACCCTCTGGGACATCTCCAAACATACTAACATCTGAATCATACAGATGCCAGAAGGAGAAGAGGAAGAGCAAGTAACTGAAAACTTATTTGGAAAAAATATGACAGAAAACTTCCCTAATTTGGCAAAGGAAATAGACATACAAGTCCAGGAAGCACAGAGAATCCCAAAAAGTTGGACCCCAAGAGGACTACACCGAGACACATCATAATTAAAATGCCAACGGTTAAAGATAAAGAGAGAATCTTAAAAGCAGCAAAAGAAAAACAGAGTTCCCTACAGGGGAGTTCCCATATGACTATCAGCTGATTTCTCAAAAGAAGCTTTGTAGGTAAGAAGGGACTAGCAAAAAATATTCAAATTGATGAAAAGCAAAAACCTACAACCTAGATTTCTCTGTCCAGCAAAGCTGTCATTTAGAATGGAAGGGCAAATAAAGGGCTTCCCAGACAAGGAAAAGCTAAAAAATTCATCATCACTGAGCCATTATTACATAAAATGTTAAAGGGACGCATTTTTAAAAAGATAAAAGCTATGAACATTAAAAGGGCAACAAATACACAACTATCAACTGAAATTAAAAACCAAAAAACAAAAACCCTATGCAAACAACGAGAACAGGAACAGAATCACAGCGATGGAGATCATTTGGAGGGTCATCAGCTGGGAGGGGGTAGAGAGAGAACAGGGGAGGAAGTGCAGGGACTAGGTAGGTACAGAACAGACAGGGAGATGTCAAGAACAGTCTAGGAAATGGAGAAGTCCAAGAACTTGCGTGCATGACCCGCAGACATGAACAAAATAGAGGGGGGCAGGGAGGATTGCTGGAGGGAACAGGGGTACTAGGTGGAGGGGGCAAAGGGAAAAAATGGGACAATTATAATAGCATAATCCATAAACTATACATAAAAATGCTATTGATTTATTTCAAAGTGAACACTCTGAGATTCAAAAAGGCCCCAAATCTGCCATTTTTATCATTATTTTAGGTGACAACCCACCTGACAATGACACCTGCTCTGTGGTGTGCATATTTCAGAGCACATTTAAAAAGGATGAGGGATATACACAGGCCTCGGGCCCAGGTCTGGTGGCACAAATTAAGTGAGTGGACGGGCAGACGGGCACTCCGCTTTCTTCCCACTCTTAAATCCACCTGCTCCTAATTTATGTTCATCCTCACAGACACCACATTTTGCTGAGCATGATGTGCACTTTTCTGTCCCAATTTCTGAGGGAAAAATAAGGATGTGCTTTATACATTGGTACTGCTAAAGCTGTATCCCTAGAAATGTTTAATTCTTTTAAAAATTTCTTGTACCTTGTATTTGTTCTTGTGTTTTGTAATTATTGTTACATAAAATTTCTTGCACCATAATATGTTCAAAAATAAATGCTAAAATTCCTTTATAATACAAAAATAACAAGTATCTAAATATAAATAAATAAAAAGTTGAATTAAAAAATGAAAACAAAAATGTTTCCCTGAAAGTTTGGGCCCAAAACGTGGGTGCGCACTGTACACGGGAGCGCATCACACACGGCCACGCGAGGGGCCTGTGGGGCAGGCAGGGCGGGCAGTCCCACAGCAGAGGCAGGAGATGGGGGGGCCGTGTGTCACACCCCTTGAATGACCAGAAAAGGGAGCAGGATCTGAGCTCCAGATCCTCAGGCCACGGTTTCATCCACCACAGCTGGCTCTTTCCACTTCAAGTTTCCATATTGCTCGCTTGTTGACCTTTCTTTTACCTTACAGATATTACTCAAGAAATACATACTAAAATGCAGGAAAGTTATACAAGGAAGAAAAGCAAAAAGAAAGACAAAATCCCTAAGATCACTAATCATCCCATCACTGGTGACAACCATGCAGCATTCTGGTCTGTTAATCCCAAATGACTCCCTTTATGGGGACATTTATGGATCATCCTGGGGTTGGAGAGGGAGACAGGACTGCCTGTTGTCATCCTTGCCCTCGGAGCACAAACAGGTCCTCATCTGACTCAAAGTGTAATCGTGCTTTACATGCCGCTTCCAAACAGCTCATAGCCCCGTTAACGCCATGACATGGACAGATGGAGCTCGGCACCAGCATCTCGGTGGCTGCACCGCACTCTGTCTCACGGACGTGGTGCGTCCTCTCTAACAATTCCCATTCGGTGTGGCCCTGGGAGCAACAGAAACTGACGGACTGCTCGTCCCGGTGCCTGCCTGAGTGTCTCCTGATGGTAAGTTCCTAGGCCCATAATGGATCTGTCAAACAGTAAATAACTTCCTTAAAAGTTTCTGAAACAAACTGCCAAATATGTAGAGAAAAGTTGGGTAAATGTACAGGGACCAAGAACGCTTATTTGCTACTCTCTGTAACATAGGGTCTTATCATACCTTTAAATCTCTGCCAATTTTATCAATTTTAAAATACTTTTCATCATTTATTTTAACATTCGTTCTTTACATATGAATTACTTAGTGCAGCATTATTTGCAACAGCAAATATTTTAAACAACACTCATGAATATCAACTGGGGAAGGGTTTAATTAATTATAGATTATTTTATACTATTTAACATTGTGTCATTTTGCAAAGATTGAAATAGACACTGTCTTGGAAAGATGAACCCAACAATAAATGTTGGGATGAAAATCAAATTGTGAAATAACATAATGGTAAAGCTGTGTGTGTACATATTTGTATTTATGCATAAACAACAAAAATATGAAAGAACATTAAATTTTACTAGTGAATCATGAGATTTTTTTTGAGGATGGGGATTATTGTACCTTATTACCTGTTTGGGGAATTACCTTAAATTTCCCTGTTTAATTGCTGTTAAACTTCAAATGGCTAGAATTCAAACATTTTCAGGGATACAGATAAAATGAGATTTCTACTGAGTGTTTGGAGATGGTACAGGAGGGCTTGTTACACTATTCTTTCTACTTTTGCATAGGTTTGAAATAATCCCTAAGAAAAGTAAACAAAAAGTTCTCTCAAGAAAAACACAGTTCCCATCGAGGACCTAAGCGCGGTGTTAAGAATGTCACCACTTGTACCCTCCCCTAAGAACGTGTCTGAACGCTGCTCCTATTGGAGTGGCTGGGGGGGCCACGCTGTACAACCTGACCCACCGCCCCCACTGCACAGGGAATCCCCATAAATGTGCACTTTGATAAATGGGTGGGACAGTAACCCTTCTAAAACATTAACCGGCTATTTGTATTTCTTTTTATTGTTATACGACTACTCATAGATCCTTCATGAATTACTTCACTGGGATTCTCTAATTAATTAAATACTATGAATTGGAGACATTAGCCTTTTTCGTAGAATGTTACAAATCTTCTCCCAGATTCATTAATAATTTAGTTTCAGTGGTTGTTTGATATGAGTTTTAAGTGCATCGGAAATAAAAGCCATCAATCTTTCTCTTCTTATCTGCTTTAGGATCTTCCCATTCATTTATTTGTTTGTTTAATTCTCACTCGAGCATGTGTGTTGAATCTTAGAGAGGTGGGAAGGGTATGGGCACCCTATGCACCCTAACTGGGGATCAAACCAGCAACCCAGGTACAAAGTGGGGACCCCCCAAAAAAGCGGAATTGTCTTCTGGAAGGCAGACCCATTGTAGTACTGGCGCCCCCCCTGGTGAGTGTTCTGGGAACCCATCTGTATCAGTGTACCAGCTGGTGGTGTTGTGAGAGGCTGTGTTCAGCTTCAACGAATTTTTTTTAAAGACTCTTTCAACATGTTTGCCCATTTCATGATGGGTGATTTACAAGGCACCTGACCACACCATGCTGAGTGGTCAGCAGTTTTTGTCCAAAAATGGCATGACCCCTGTGCCCCACCCTCCCTATTCACCCAATCTTGCCCCATGCAACTTTTGTTTCCCAGGATAAAAGAAAGAAGTCCTCAAAGAGAAATATTTTGCCAGTGTGGAAGAGGTGAAACAAAAAATGGCAGAAGCTCTAAAAGGCATCAAAATCAATGAGTTCAAAAACTGTAGTGAGCAGTGGAATAAAAACCTTGATAGGTGTATTGCATTGAATGGAGAGTACTCTGTAGGTGACTGAAGTGTAAATATATAAGAATAAATACACAATTTTTCATAAATAAATGCCCTTCGTATGTGTCCTGACCTGGGATAGAACACACAACCTTTTTGGTGTAAGGGATGAAATTCCAATCAACTGAGTCGCCTGGCCAGGACAAGACCTTCCCTGTCTATTTAGAATTATCACTTCTATTTGTTTCATATTTTTGTTATCAATTCTTTCCCTGCCATGTTCACTGGGCTCATTTTTTATCCTGTTTTTCTAGTTTCTGAAGATAGCTCTGTTCGTGTGTTTTATTTGCCTTTAAGGTTATTTTCTCAAGAACCCTCTGACTACTCTGTAAAATGTGATCAGGGTCATTACCATCATCACCTCTAAATTGTCAGCAATTCTGCCTGGGCTGGTGTGGCTTAGCGGTTTGGGCGTTGTCCCACGGCCTGAGAGGTCACTGGTTCAGTTACTGGTTTGGGCACACGCCTGGGTTACGGGCCAAGTTCCTGGGTAGGGGTGTGCAAGGGGCAACAGATAGATGTTTCTCTCCCCCTCTCTCCCTCCCTCCCCTCTCTTTTATAAAAAAAAAATTACTAGCAATTCCAAAGTTTCAATAAACAAGTTATAAATATTCCTGATGCAAGTTATTTGTAACTTTTTTTTAAAGATTCTAAGCCATCTGTGGGGGGTGGGGGTTGTTCACCTTTTTGTTACTGATTCCTAAATTAACTGTATGCTGGTAAACACAATGTCTCCCTTCTGGAACTTGTTGCACTTCACTGAGTGAGCATTCTTACATGCCGGAGAAACCTGGTGCGCAGTACTGGCCAACCTTCCATGAAATGAGAAAATTAAGAACAATCCAAGATATTTTCACATAGATTAGTTTGGAATGATATGTGGGTTATGATTTTGCAAGGATTCACTGTATTGGTACTCCACGTTCTAACACAGAGAGGCAGTGTTAAGTGTTATGGGTTAAGTTGTACTCAGGCTATTTGGGTTTTGAAAACCATCCAGCCACTTCTGTGTGATCCTGGGCAGCTCACTGCACATCTTTGTGCCTCGGCTGCGTCAGTGGGGACAACGCTGATACCTACCTTAACTTATAATATGTACACTGTTACGTACAGCACTGATGCACACTCTCAATAAGTGCTGCCTGTAGTGAATGACTGCAGAATATTTCACAGAGCAATACAAAAACAACCGGAAACCCTCCTGTTTTAGAAATTCTACTGGTTGGCAAAACCTGGAACTACCACGGTTCCAGTCTTGGAACCATTTTCCTACCACACGGTCAACTCTTATACATGCTCTACAGACACACAAGAGAAAGTGGGTTCTATTTGTGGTACACAGAATTCTGTGGCTCTAATTAATAATCAATCTTACACTATTACCAAAGCCTTAGATGTCTTTACTGACATTACTCACAGGGGTAAGTGACATTTTTGAGGGAGGTTTTGTGCAAAAGGACCGCCAATGACCAGTAGGACGCTGGCCACCTCACAGGGGCGGAGAGCTCCACCCAGCCTGAGGAGCCATGTCTCCTTCGTTGCCACGAGAGCCTCCTGCAGCATCTGTCTTCTGCCAATCTGCACGTGTTTCTGAGTCTCATCTAAAGGGTTCGGTTTCTAGGTGTTCTAATCCATGCACAGGAGACCTGGCATGACCTCAAAAGTCAAGAGCTAATGGAGTCACCATCTTTCGCCCCCCCGAAGTTGGAAACCCTACAACCCTCCTTCTTTCTACACACCGCTGCCAGGTCTGTCCTTGGTATACCCTGACTCCAGGTCACTGTTCAACCTCTGGCTCTTAAAAACCTGTTGATAATTCTCTGGCAAAAAAATGAATAAATTTTAAGCCCTGGCTGGTGTAGCTCAGTGGATCGACTGTGGGCCTGCAAACCATACAATTGCGGTTCAATTCCCAGTCAGGGCACATGCCTGGGTTGCAGGGCAGTTCCCAGCAGGGGACTCATGAGAGGCAACCATACATTGATATATCTCTCCTCTCCTTCCCTTCCTCTCTAAAGATAAATAAAATCTATTAAAAAATGAACAAATTTTAAACAGTCAGGCTATTCTGATTTCAAGAAAAAGAAAACTTATCTCCTAAAGTCAGAGTGCATTCTAAGAGGCTGACCCTCGGTGGGGAAGAGGAGAGATTTTTACTGTCCACAGCTGAGTGGTCTCAGAACACTTACAGCATGGCGATGCCCCAGTGCTTCCCAGCTCTCTCTCCTGCCGCCTGGAAACCGGACAGGCCAATGAGGGCCACTGTGGGGGTAATGGTCAGGGGGCCAATGTATTTTAGCAGAGCGCCAGGCAGGCCCAGGAAGCCAATGACCACTTCTATCAGTGAAGACATGATGATGGCCCCCTGGATCTGGAATGAGAGAGGGTACACACATGAGAGTAAGCTGCTTATGTCACATATTCCAATGCCACCCACAATCAGAGCTGATAATTCCGCAACACATCAAGTTCTAATAGGCACGTCATGACTGGAAAATTCCCGGGGTGACTGGGGCCTAGCAAGCTTAAGTATAACCTGACGTAAGAATATTATAGAAATGGGCACCTGATGCAAAGCCAATTTGCCTTTTCCACTGATCAATGAGGCAGATGTAATTCCTAATTCCTATTTAAGACACACAACATTCGAAACCAGCCTCAAAGGAACCCTGCAGTTCTTGACTTTAAAAAGTGAAGCCCTGAGGGACACTTTAAAAAGTGTTATTGACAAAAACTCTAAAGCATTGTTTCCATTGTACAGAATGGTTGGACTGATTCCGAACCAATGGTGAGTATCTTACAGGTAAGATACATATCTAGATAGCTTAAAACTGCCAGCCATTGTTCACGTCTAAGGATTCCCCTGACCTGTCCTGTTCAAGTGCACTGTATAGACAACTATCCTTTAACTCTTTTCACAAATGTAGGCAAACACATAGGCTAGAACGAACAGCTCTGCTGCCTGTTGACAAGACTCTGTTGCTCCTTCCAAAGCAGCCCCACCCCTCATTGGTTACATTCGAGGAGCGCAAGTGTGCCGTCTGCGGGTGCACCAGAGGGGAGAAGGAGCAAAACAAAGTGAGAAACAGCAGGGCAGGGGCTGGACAGAAGTGGGCAGATGGGGAAAAGGGAGGCATCTGTAATAGTGTCAACAATAAAAATAGAGTTTAAAAAGAGTGAGAAACCATATTGTCTGGCTGTACAATGCATTTCTGCCTGCCTTATTTTACAATGATGTCATTTGGATTGAATGACATGTTTAAAGACAGAAATAAACAGAGTAACTGAAAAGAAAAGGAGGGCCTGGTGCAAGCAACTACATTTCCTAGGCACAGACAACACTGAGGCTGAGAGAAGATACAAGGAAGCGACGAGCAGGCAAGCTCATCTTTTACCTCACGTATCCGGGGATACCAGATGTGCTCTGTGTGTAACAGTTCTGTCGTTCCGTTGGCAACTGAAACATCTTGAAAACAAAAACAAAGAAAAATTTTCTTGGAGTGACAATGATGTTTCACAGGGCACATTCATTTCACTTTTTAAAAAGAATTTCCTGTTTTAAGCATATTTGCATAAATCTCAGCAATATGGCTTACCACACTGAAAGGTGGGTCCCCCAGTGCTAATTTAACCAAATTTATTCATGGACTGCGAGCTCCCAGCTTGTCAAACGCTGGCTGAACTAGTGATGCACATGGCTGGTGCCAGCCCCACACAAAGACCAACGCTCGCAAGCAGCTGACTGAAAAGCCCAATAGCAGGGCTGCCTACAGTTTTAAAAACCTAGATAAAACAGAGGGCCTTCTCCAGTCCCAGATCCCATCAGTGGTCACAAAGTAACTCCTAGGAGCAAGGAAGGAAACGAAAGCTGGAAAACTCTGCTCCTAGAACCTAAAAATGGAACAGTATTTTGAGAGGGCTACAGGTCTGGTTTTCTCAAATCCCGTATTTTATCTTTTCCTGACCGTATCGGATTACTTAAGGGTCTTTGTAGTCATTACGGAGGAGAGGGGGATGAAAGTCATTTGCAGGAAAACCAAAGCAGCCAGATCCTTAAAAGCAGAGATGTTTCAGAGAAGGGATGCTGACGCAGCAAAGAGTGTGACTACTGGTGGTTCATAAAATCCACTGAAAGAAAGAGGCAGAAAAACAGCACAAATATTGTTCTCTTCATTCCCACACTTATCAATTTCATTGGCATAGAGAAATGCCATCCCTTCTGGTCCTTACTTGCTCTGGAGTTAGGGATGAACAGGTGGATAGAGAGAGACAGAAACCCGATCCACAGATTGGAGCATTCTGAGCTGTTTGTTGGTTTGTGTGTTCTGTGCCTGATTCCAGAAAGGATTTAACGTTGCCCGGGGCAGCATGCCCAGGCCTCCCTTTTATCGCCTGCATTAAAGGACCCCCATGACATATGTGGAAATAACTGCAATTACCTGTGGTGTTACATTTCCATTTATCTAAAGACAGGATGGCTCGAGCAGGGGCCAGAAATGCAAAAGCACTGGCCTGAAACAGGGGTAACCTAAAAGAAACGAGACCAAAACCATGATCACGGCATCAGGAACTACCGAGGTAGTTCACTATTTGACAGCTTAACAGTCTTTCCATAGACAAACAGCACATGAGTAAATGCAGGCACACCCGGAAGAAAGAACCCCGGTCTGCAAAGATCTCTGCCACACAGCCAGGGCCTCTGGCTTCTCCACCCTCCCCTCCTGCTGCTTTTCCCCCAGACGGCCCTCAGGATGGGCCTGGGGGTAGCCCTACACTTAGCACCAGCACCCCAGTAGGGGTCCCTGCCAATGTGACCTTCCCCCTTAGGGTGGGGATGTTGGGCATTTGGGAGTCTCCCTTTCCTGCTGAGCTTAGAAGTTCCTCATTAAACACCAGTGTATATCTTCCACCTCACCGCCCACCTTCTCTTCCTCCCTTTCAAATTCTTATCAGTTATCATAGGAAAAAATTTATCTTCCTCTGCTGTTCCATTTTGTAAGTCAAAAACTACTCTAAAGCATAGAGAATAAGCATTAAAATCATGTTAGTATCTAAATCTATTGAGGAAAAGGAAAGCTGTAAGTTACAAATCAACAGTAGATATAACATTTTCCTTAATCGTAAAGACTCAAGTACTCTAAACCTTATTTTTAAAGGACCCAGAGAACTT
The DNA here is from genome assembly GCF_014824575.4 of Sturnira hondurensis. Classification (NCBI taxonomy): domain Eukaryota; kingdom Metazoa; phylum Chordata; class Mammalia; order Chiroptera; family Phyllostomidae; genus Sturnira; species Sturnira hondurensis. The sequence continues at coordinate 6,425,642 of NW_028080032.1, read as the reverse complement.
ACAGATTCTCCATAAAATCTCCTGCCCACATCCTCAAACTACGTGCAGAGATTCTCAGATGCTATCATTCAGGTACATTTTAGATACTTCTTCACATTATCTTCATGAACACTTGGGCTACTCAAATTCAAAAGATGCTGCCATTTTATACAGAAATGTAAAACATTTTAGCTACAGTTGCATTAATATGGCCTTATGGGCTAACATGAGAAAGTTGATCCCCATTTTTAATATGCTTTCAAGGTAAAATATAAAACTGGCTCCTGTTTGCAGGGCTGGGAACTCCCAGATGTCCAGATCCTTCTTAAACACCACGAAGCAGCCTTGCAGGAGCGTCCTGGCCAGTGGGACGGGAACCCATCACGCCTTCCCCGAACTGATGGCACGTCCTTCCCTGACTGAAACGGTAACTGGGCTGAAAAACAGAGTGGCTCTGGCTGAAGGACACGCAGCTGCTTTACAAGTGTAGAGGTGACACACACCATCCTGAGCCCGGTAAGGGTCAAGACTCCTTGTTTTCTTGGCCATTTTAATCATGCAATGAAATCAAACGAGGGTAGGCGGGCTGCTGGCTTTCAGACACAGTCAGGCTGCACAGTACGGACCAGATGCACGGCTGGCAGCTGGTCGCACGGGCGTGCCCTCCACCAGGCATCCATTTGTAATCATCTGTCAGAGGGGCCCAGAGCACAGTGCCGCCAAAGGTGGAAGTGAAGTCACCTGACGTGGGGATATCAAAGGAGAAAACACTGTTTGATTTAGACAAATTCCTTAAACATAATTTTCCAGGAATATACAGAAAGAATAAAAGGAGATTAGCATCTAGTTAGAAACGGCTGTCCTATCAAATGGTCCAAACAGCATCTGTTTTGCTCCTGTTTCACATTTCAAGCGGTGCATCCTAGGATAATACAACACAGATCGATTGCGCTGAGAGCTGGTCCTCGGGAACACTAAGGACAACACTGCCCGGGTAACACAGTGGATGTGGGACAGTAAAGACTGGCTCTGGGCTCCACTCCTGGGGGCGTGAGCTATACTCAACCTCAGTCTGGACTTGACCACTGCCTAGATACCTTTCAGGTGTTATTAAAATAACGGCAAGAATTTTATGGCTTCACCCCCACCAGAGGCCCTGAGACCAGTGATGCAAAGCAGCTCACTTATGTTCAAACCACCAGGACCCGGGTTCCTTTGAAAGTCGATGACAACAGAAAATCACCACCTGTGCTGCCCCAGTCTCCCGGGGTGATGTGGAAAAAGCTGCTCATGGCGGCCCACGTGTTCGGCCACACACTGCCTGCCTTCAGCAGTGCCGTCTGAAAGACAAGCGGCCGCTTTGCAGGAAGCAGCGGTCAGTCCCTCAGCAGTTACCTGTGGCCTCCATTACCGGCAGCATAACTCAGTGGCTTCATTGAATTATCCTCAGGGAAATTTGCAACAAAAGCACGTGGCTCCATTAAACAAGAGCTTCCCTAAATCACAAGCAACAAAGCCACTTTTCCAAGAGAAAGACTGAGTACGCTAAAGCGCTTGATGTTCTCATCTGATAAAGCGGCTTTTTCAGGCACTTCCCCAGTGTTATACTATCATCCGGGTACATTTTAGATACTTCTTCACATTATCTTCATGATCATGGAGCCAGTGCCCTGGTCCGTACTAGGGCACTCCTCTCTGCGCCTCACTCACACTGGCACCTAAACCACAGTCCCCAGGCTTCCCAGGGGAACAAGACTGCCAGCGCTTTTATTTCGTACCAACAACTGGAAAGGAAACAAGTTAAACTGTGCCCTCTTTACACTAGGGGTTGGCAAACAGGCCTATGAGCCAAGTCCAGCAAATCGCCCATTTTTATGAGTAAAAGATCTACAGGGACACAGCCACCCCCATCTATTTACAAGGTGCTGACAGCTGCTTCCGAGCTGTAACAGGGGAGTCAGCCAGTCCCGACAGAGCCCACAGCACCCAAACCTTTCCTGCTTGTCTCTTCACAGAAAAAGTCGGCCGCTTTGTCTATGATGAAGCGTATCTTAAATATGTGAAGAGGTGGTGGATTTTTGCAAAACGAACTTTTTACAGTTAATGGTGTCACTGGATGTCAGTAAGGAAAATTCTGAGCAGAGGCACCTTTGTCAAGATACCCTCCCACGGAGGCCTCTGACCCCAGGACAGCAAAAGAACCTAACCAGCCAGTTTGTCACGGCTGTTTGTTTATGGAGCACTTCTACACTGCAAAGTTTAAAAAATGTCTTTATACTTGATGTCATTAAATTTACCACCCTTTAATTGTTCCTGGAGTTTGAACCCTAGTTTAAAAGTTTAAAATCCACCCTGACAGTTTAGCTCACTGGGTTGGGTGTCGCCCGCAGACCAAAAGGTCACTAGTTCAATTCCAGGAGGGCGCATGTCTGGGTTCCAGGTTTGGCCCCCCAGTTGGGGGCGTGCAAGAGGCAATTGATCAATGTTTCTCTCCTGCTCTATCTCCCTCCCTTTCCCCATCTATAAATAAATAAGATTTCCTTTTTAAGTTTAAAACCCCATTCCAATAAAAAGGAAATTCACTCTTATTTCATTCTCGTATTTGCATAGTTTTCATGATTCTTGCATTTGGATCTATAATTCATTTTGAGTTGATTCCAAGGAAACTCAATTAAAAGCAAGTGTAACCATTATCTTCAAGTTCATGTTATTCTGGTTTTACAGATAAATTCTAAAAATTATATGACCTATTGTGGTCAGCATTTTTAACTAGAGAGACCCCTGGGGAACCTGGGTGGGAAGGACACAGCTGACTCCCACCTGTCCCCTCCAGAGCCCTAGCTCACAGCGGCAGGCTCTGTCTAGAGAGCACACGGGGACTCCGGGGGCTGGCTGGGTGTGATTCTGGAACCCCTTTCCCAATATAATAACATCAAGAATTTCGGGTCATGGGCTGGGAGGCTAAAATACTTTTATCACTCGAAGATCTGATCAGTCACCGAGAGGCCCGAGAGGGGGCGTGGCGATGTTCTGTCGGTTGTGGTTAGATGGCTGGACACGTGAGGAAAAACTCATATAACTGTACATGGTGAAAGAGGAACATTTTATGGTCTGTCAATTATATCTTGATAGATATGATTTAAATTATATCTACAAAGTTAAGGGTCTTTCCGGAAATGGAAGTTACGTGGGAGGAGGATGACAACATAGTCCTTAAATACTGAGTTAGGTAGTTTAAAGAAACCCACTAAATTTAGAAATGAGCTTCCCCCTGGTAGTTGGTGAGAAGCTCTGCCCCCTAGGCCTCTCCTTGCACAGGTTTTGCCAGGACAGTCACCTGGCTGACAAGAAAGGTTAAGAGGGGACAGGCAGCAGGCCATGAGGGGAAGGAAGAGCCATACAGAACTGTGGGAATGAATGTGCAGGGTGAGATGTGATGGTCAAAGAGAAAAAAAAAAACTGTGAAGAACTAAATTCATTAACCCACATTTACTCCGAGGACTCAGTCAGTCTCCTAGTCCCAGAAGCATCAGAAATATTAACAGAGAAGCAGTGTGTTAACAGAAAGGGAAAGACCACCCAAGAAAGCTGGAGTTGAAGTGGCAAAGCTGATGGCCGTGTGGCCCCGGAGCACAGCCAACCACCTGCCACACTCTTCCAAGTCAGGCTGCTCTGCCAGATGCCCCCGCCCCGCCCACTGCAACCCCTCTGCTTCCCTTCCAGAAGGCCCCCTAAAATAAAGAGCGCCCGCAGATGAGTGCAGACTAGTGCCCGGGATTAACCAGAAGAGGCTTTGCAAGACCAGGTGGCTTGCCCAAAGTCACATGAAAACGGTGGAATGGCAACAAAAACACCTCTAAGGTCAAAGCCTCCTCTGCTTCCACCACACAGCAGATTGGAGGAGGGAGCTTTGCCCCCTCCCCTAAGGTCATTACCTCCAGGTTCCCACTGGCCCCCATTTCTTTAATATACAGGGTGGGGCAAAAGTAGGTTTACAGTTGTTCATATGGAATATACAATAATTAATAAATAACAACGCCAGAATAAACTGTGATTCTTGTACTCATAACTGCAAACCCACTTTTGCTCTACCATATACTATCTAACATTCTAAGTGAACAGTTATTTTTTTAATCTGGTGGGAAAAACCCACAACTTGCTACTTAGCATGACAGAATGTCAAGTCACCTATGTAGTGATTTTGGCAAAATTTTCATCCTGAATCACCATTCCCCTAGCCCTGTCTCCTTAGGACAAATAAGGGGCAGGGGGCATTGTTCAACAAATCAAATACCACCACAAAGACACAATCAAACCACTTCTGACCACAGAATACTTAACAGACGACTGGACTCTCTAAAAAGGGGGTGATGTGGAGGGAGAAGGTAGGGACTGTTTATTGAGATCGGAGATGCAACGAACAAATGCACCATATGAACTGGATTGGATCCTGGTTCAGGGAGGTGGAGGGACGAGCCATAAAAGACATTTTAGGGACATGTTAGGAGATTAAATATGAACTGTATGTTAGATAATGTGGTAGAATGGGTGTTGAAAGTGGTTACACAGGAAATCATCATTGTTAGGAGATTTTTAGGGGTGAACCAGCATGCTGCCTGCAACTTTACTTTCAGGCAGTTCAAAAAAATGTGCATATACCCCACACAAATTATATATACAGAAAGAGAATGTAGGGGGAACCCATCTCCCCACCTCACTCTAAGCACTGCACCCCTCAATCCCTTTAAGTTTTATCAGCAGTGGAGTTCAAAGCCTGCACTTGAAGTATCCCACAGTCATCTCTGTACACAGTGAGCACAGTCTATACAGGTTGCTGGAACCCAAGGAGATGGAAGACAGGAAGGGTGTCTCCTCAGGGCGGACAACAGCACCAACTACAATGACACTTTTGGCCAAAATCCCATCTTCACTCAGCAAAGGAAGGTTCTATGCATCAACAACAGGCCTGTGATGGCCAGGGTAGGCTCCTCCGGGAGGGGCCCCCCCACCCACAGACTTTTGCTGGAGAGCTCCGAGGGATGCCTCCGAGAGGCATCTGAAGCAGAAGGCTGGAAGTGACCCCCAAACACAGAGCCTGCCACACCTCAGGGAAGGCCAGGGAAGGCTGGCGTGGGACGCAAGCCAGAGGGTGCCGGGGGCCCTCTTTCACCCCCAGCTCTGCTCTGGGTTGATAGGGTGGGGTGGGGAGCACTGGGGAACTAGGAGCTGCTCTGTCGGGAAAGGCAGAGGTAGCCAAGGTGAAACAGTGGCTGAGTCCTCGCCACAGCCAAGGAGGCGAGGGTGCTGCAAGCTGGCTGAAGCCCCTGTCCTGAACTCCCGGGGTTTTCAAGACTTTGTACTAATTCCTGAAACAAATCCAAGGGGTGGCCGGGACTGACATCACAAATCAAAGGGAATCAGGAATGCTCAATCCTCACTCAAGGAAACTCAATAAAGGCATAGTTGAGAGCAAAGCGCAAGAGATCAAGGTCAAAGGGAAGAAGGAGGGAAGGAAAGGGAAAGGAGGGAGCAGGAGGGGAAAGAAGCAGGCTTGGCACGGGTCACCCACAGCCCTGCAGACAGAAGCTCTGGGAAGCACTAAAGCCACGGGAGTCGCACAACTGGGGCTGGGACCCACAACCTCCATTTCAAAACAGCCACGGTCCGCAGAGAAAAGGAACCACTCTTGTAGGGAGTGGGCAGTAAAGGAGGGAGGGTCTGCGGCCCATGCTGCACCAGACACACTTTGTGTGGCCTCAGCCCAGCCCGTGGGAAACATGCCTCCAAACGAGCGGTTGTCACATGGTGACATCTCACAGAGGCAGTGCGAGTTTGTGCTCAGGTTTGCAGAGACATACGACCCCTTCACTGTTTCCCTATCAATTTTGATTGTTTTTGCGGAGTTACACAGGTGTCCAGGAACAGTGTGCCCTCTTCAGCAAGGCGCCCATGTGAAATGAGGATGGGGAATGGCATGGCCACTGCCCACAGGTCGGGATGCTTACACTTTCTTCCTCTGAGCTAGTTCTGCAGCTGTCTCAGCTTCCTCAAAATAAAGGGACCCCTCCTCACAAGCACAAACCACGGGTGGTCTTTAGGTCCCAGGCACCGGCTGCATCCAGTGCAATGGAGTATAAAGTAATCAGCAGGTGGCTAGCAAATACACAAAACGACATACAGACAATTCTATAAGCCAACCAGAGTTGGAAAAGTCTGAAAATCCATCTTAGACAAGATTGGGCGCCTTCAGGGTGGTATAGCCGTAGACTGAAAATCCATCTTAGAAATCACAAAAGCTGAACAGGGAAAACTTTTTCTTCTGCTGCTCAAAGCCTAAGTGCTGAACTGCCCCCCAACCCACAAAACAAATACTCTTGGCGACATCAGCACTTCCTTCTCGCACGGTCCCACCCTAACAATCCCCCTGCCCCAGGGGCCTCATCTATTTATTTGATCCAGTCGTGCCCAAGAAGTAAACAGGCACGTCGGTTAAAAGGATCATCCACAGCCTACGGTGAGGTCTGTGTGAGCGGTTCAGCAAAACTAAAAGGCTTTTCATATTATTCACACACTGTAACTTTCTAAACATATTTTAGGAAGTTTATAATAATCCACGAAAACACAATAGGCCCATTAAAATAACGGCAAGATGCCATCCATGGGACAGATTCCTCAGGAGGAGGCTCCTCTCGTTTTCACAAGAAGAGACACAGCTGAAGAGCTCGTGTATCCAAGGTCCTCCCAAGTTCTCAGGCTTGCTTGTTCCACTCCCCCACGTATGAAAAAGGAATCCTCATTTGCCATATTTTGTAAGCTTTTGCTTTACACTGAGAAATGCAGGTTCTGACTGTCCATGAAATTACAATTTACCATTAAAACATGCAACACCTGATTTAATCAGCACCGGCAATGTGGCTGACTACAGCTGACCTTGGCAAAGGACCAGGGAGGGCACAGCTGCACAGTGTACATTTTACCACAATAAAGAATCTTCCTATTAACCAACGATTCTCAACTATAGGCACGGCCCAAAATCACAAATAGTTTGTGCTACAAGATCCTGATGGGTCAGCTGTTTGGTGGTGGGGGCGGGGAGGACGGGACACTTCCCCAAGAACCAGTGCCCTATGTACAAGGTAAGGCTCACCAGCCAGCCAGCAAAAGCTTTTTAGTCCACTCTGGATTTGAAATACAGAACCTCAAACGCTGCATCAAAAGAATGAGAGACACTGCCAGCCAAGTTTAACTGCCTGGAGCTAAGAAAATGAATCAAGTCCTCCCTGGAATGCCAGAAACACACTTCCTTCCTCTAGCAGGCAGCAGCACCCCGGCCCTCTCCTCAGCCTTCAGGCCACACGGCTGCTTGCTTCCACTAGCAGATCTGCGAGGGAGCTGCCATTCCCCTTCCCAGGGCGCTGCCTGTGCCTCCAACCAGGACACCCTAACACTGCTCATGGTTTGCCCCATATTCCCCTGTCCCTCCTCCACCCCTCCCCGTAAGGGCAGTCCTCTCAGGCCCCTGAGGACTCTGAATCATTGGAATACAGTCTGTGACTCCCAAGTCTGTACTATCCCCTTTCATCCCTGAGCAAGCAGGGCAAAGCCCTTCCAGATTCTCTCTCAAGAAGCAACAGACAGAACTAGAACCCATAAACTTACTCAGCTGTCCCTCCCCTGAGGACAGTCCTGTGAGCAGAGCCCTGGGGTAGAGGAAGAAGCTGTAGTATGAAGAGGGCGGGAAAGGGGACAGGAGAAAACAAAGCAAGCCTGCAGGAGGCGGCAGGAAAGACGGGCTCTCTTCCCTCCTCTGCCAGCTGCTCATCCACCTAAGCTGGGAGCAGCGATGCAAAGCCAGAGTCCCGGCATCCAGGAGGGGAGCACACTCCAATGGGAAAGGACACAAAAATAAAAAAGGACACCGTGGAATAAGAGCCACATTAGGAGAACGTACACAAGATGCATGTGTGGGGATTCAGAGAGAACAAGGTCAGCTTCAGAGTCGGAGATGCTTCACAGAGAGGGAGGGACAAGGCAGGCCGGGGGATGAGCAGGGTTTATGGGGTTGCTGGGGAGCACGAGCACAGGGGTGAGAAACAGCAGGGCTGCTCAGGCAGGAGCTCAGCCCAGGGTGAGCGCAGGAAAGGGGACAGCGGGGTTCAGAGGCGTGGCTGGAAGGGCAGTGGGACAGAGAGCAAGGGAGAAGCTTAAAAAGTAGTTTTAAAATCCGTTTTAAACAGGGAGTGGGGCTGCAACCTGGCAGCTCCAAGGAAGATGCTGATGTTGGAAAAACCGCTCAGAGCAGGTGCAGAATAAGACTAGGAGAGTAGCCCTGGAGGCAAGGAAACCAACTAGGAACCTCGTGGGACAGTCCAGGTCTGAACTAAAGGAATGTGGGCAGGAGCGGGTACTGGAGAGAGAGCCTGCCCTGTGGCTGGTGGGACAGAAGGAGCTAAGAGTCAGACTTTCCAGCTTGCACAGCTGGGTGGGAGATGGTGCCATCCACCAAGAGAAGAAACGTGGTGTGGGTTGGGTGGGGTCGAGGCCCACTAGAACAATCCCCTGCCGCACCCCCGCCTGTCCGTCCTACCAAGCAGCCCTAGGTAAATGGTGGTGTTCAACGCCTTCCTCACACAGGGTTTCAGCATCCAAACTTAGTATCCCAGTCTCACCTGCATCCAAACGTTGTCTGCAGCAAAGTCGTGATTCCCACACAGAAGAAAATGGTCCCAATGAGCTGGCTGGTGGCCCACTGGTCATACCCCACACACATGGCATCGGCCAGCAGGAAGGGCACTGCGATCGTACCACTGAAGCAAGTCAGGTAGTGCTGTGGGTGACAGGAAGCCAGAAGGAGAAAGAGTTAACCTTCCTCATTTTTTGGCCTGATTTCATCCTAACTCACGCCTCCATTGTTTTTAAAAAATAGCCCACATGACAAAAAACTCTTTTTTTTAAAGTACATGCTTAGATCAAATACCAAATCATATTTCTTTTTCAGCATTTCTCCTCTCCATTACATTTCCTTGTCTTATTACTCACTTAGATTATTACATCATTACTCACATGAATCTAGGCCAGCATAAAGAAGTACTTAATGCAAGCACTGGTGATATTTTACCTACACAATTTTTACTGGGATTATCCACTTTTTAAAATATATTTTATTTTTTATATTATATTTTTTAATCAAATATATTTTGATTATGCTATTGTAGTTGTCCCAATTTCCCCCCTCCACCAGGTACCCCCATTCCCTCTGGCAATCCCCCCATTAGTTCACATCCACGGGTCACACATGTAAGTCCTTTGGCCACACCATTACCTATACTGTTTCTTTTCAGCATCAAATGCTGAAATGATAGGTCTTTCTCCCCTGATCTGTTAACATGAATTATTTTGTGCTGAACCATTCTTGAAACAAACTCTAGTCTTGCTGTATCTTTCACTTTTGCAATTTGACTTGCCAATATTTTATGTAAAATTTTATATCAGTATTTTTTTAATTGATTTCCAGAGAGAGAAACATCAACCTGTTGCTACACTTATTTACACATTCATTGGTTGACTCTTGTTTGTGCCCTAACGGGGGTCAAACCTGCCACCTTGGAGTATGGGGACAATGCTCTGACCAACTGAGCCACTCAGGCAGGGCCAGTCAACTTTTTAAAAAAAATTCTCTCAGGTCTGGGTATTAAACTTCCACAAGCTTCCACCACACCGGTGTTTTCCATCATTTTCTCTGGGCTGGCATTTTCTGACATCCATCAGGGAAGGACTAAGGGCCTACAGGGGTTGCAGGAATGTTCCAGAAAAAGCCCCCCCCCTCCCCTTGGGGGCCACCTCCGTCCCCTGTGGCCCTAGTAGGACATTCCCGGCAGCCACTGCTCACTTCCCTCCCCCCCAGAGGCCTGCTTGTTCGGCCCCTACTTCTGTTCTGCAAACCTTCATTTTCTCCCCAACAGTTTCCCCTCTTCGCCCGTTTGCCAAAATGTGTTCCTTGCAGCCCATAAAACCCAACTTTTACAACTAATAGGTGTTTTGTGCAAGAAACAGGACCATTTGCCATCCAGGACTTCTCAGAGCGGTTCACAAGCTCAAGAACACTGTACTGTCAAGAAGGGCCTAATGCATGCAGGGTTTCCCAATCCCATTTGACCAGAGAAGACTTCTAGAAACACCTGTAACATAAACATTTCAAAAAGCAGGTTTCCTGAATCTGTTTCGGAATGTTCAACCCAAGCAAAATTATCTGCCAGCTCCTTTGGTCAGGACTCTTCCTTGATTAGACACCTTTCAGTCCAGGTTACCTAAAGGGGGTCAATGGGGCGCTGTGATACCTAAAGGGGGTCGGTGGGGCAGAGGTGAGGGGGAGTGCTAGAACCCTGGACCAAACTATCAGCTGTCAGGGCAGGTGCAGTCTCACCTCCAAGTGAATAAACTTGTCTGGGCAATGAGATGGACTTTCTCAGCATGTAAAATACCCCAGGATTGAACTGATCGTTCAAATTTGAAAAAGGAAGAATGGAAAGTCAGACCTAAGAACAGAGTCCAGGCTAAAATAACCAAGAAAAATACAGGCCAGCAATGTGGGTCCTGGAAAAGAGCTTCCGGTCTCATCCCCTTTCTCCGAAAGCCCCACTTCGATCACTTAGTGGGAAAAGGGTGACGAGAGACAAATGGGGAAGTACCAGAGACGGAGGAGCCCTACAGGGGCTTGACACCTTGTGTGACTTCCCGCCCAGTCCCCCGCCCCGCCCCGCTCCCCCGCCCTGGCAGCCTCCCCGCCCGGCTCCCACTAGAGCTGCAGCAGACAAAGCCGTTACTACTATGGCAAAGTTTGTCTTCCTCTAAAAAGAAGACATTTAAGTCTTGGCCAGTGTAGCATTTCTCAGTGTCACCTGTATTTCATGACAGAGTTGACCATGATTACAGATTGGTTAACTCAAGTCAGGAATGGGAGATGAAAACTAGTTCTTCCTTTCTCCATTCTTCTACTTTTCTCCTCCGTCTACTCTTCCCTTTTTCTATATAATCTTCTGTCCTTCCTTCCCCGTCACTTCTTTTGCTCATTCCATGACCATTTTCCTTCTTTCGTTCCTTGGTTACCTTCCTAACCCTGTTCGTTTCTTCCTTTCATTATTATAAAACTGATGTTGACAATTACCATCCATCATTCTTAAAAGAGTAATTTATAATAAAGACATTAATAAATAAAAATCAAAGTTGAATTTAAAAAACATCCAGAGAATTTGAACACCTGCCAGTGGTTACATCCTAAAGGCATCATCTTACCTGCAGCCCCAGAAATATGCACAGGTACCAGGGAGGGACGTCTTCTATGGTGTAAATCATGTCCGATCTCTGGGGGTCTAGACTGCCGGTGCTGTCCAAGGTCTCGGCCAGAGAGCTCTGTGAGCAAGAGGGGCAAAGGGGTTGTTTAATAAAACAGGCACTAAGGTTAGTGCTGCTTAGTACAGGTCCGTTACTGAAAACCAACTTTGTAAAGTGGCTGCCACGCTCCCATAAAATGAAGCCACGGTTACCTTTGACACAATGCTCAAGCACACGGGCCTAGTGGGGTACTCAGATCTTCAGAGCTCGGGGGTCCAGTATCTGCTGCCCTCAACTCATCCCCAGGGGCACCCAGCTTGCTCAGAGACTGTCCCCAAGTCTGGGGACCAACTGCATGGAGGACATGCTCTCGGGTTGAGATTACGAAGTAATACCTTGGCATGGGTAGTCACTGGGTGGTGCCAGGATGAAGAAATAATATGAAATGCTAACCACTTTCAAACAGAAAGTACTAATCTGCCACTCCTACCCCACCCCATCCCTGCAAGGAGAACAAACTCTGTGCCTAAAAATAAGCTCCTACATTTTTCTACCAAAACACTGCTGCCCAGACACAACATAGAGTGGAAAGAACAAACTTCACAAGTATCCAGATATGTGATTCACATTTTACTTAAAACAAGACTAAAAATGCACTTACAGTTTAGGGGCAATTTTCTTTTTTTCCCCTCCAACCACTACTAAAGATTTTTTTAAATGTTAGGTGTTGCATGCTTTTGAGCCAAAATCTTCACAAAGACCAGACATTTTAGGTTATAGTCCAACATTCCCAGATAATGAAATTCTGACGACTATCCCTAGCCTAATTTGTGCCCTCTCATCAGATGGATTTGGTCCACAGAAAGATTCTGACACCACATGCCTATTACTCAATTTTCCATGCACAGGACAAACAGGGATTTAGGAGCCAAACTTCCCAGAGCAAAAGAAGTGATGCAATTCAGGCTTACCCTCTAAAGCCTAAAGGTAAATGTCTGATGTAAGTTACATTTGATCTAATGCAAATGTGACTTGAATACGACCTTTCCAAGAGAACTTTTTCTACCATTCACACAATGGATAATGGGAGATTTATACTGTTGAATGGGCTAAAATGGATTAGGTGTGTCTCTTAAGAGTTTGTTGGTAGGGAAAGTACATGTGTGAGGAGTGTGATACATGGTGCCCTCCTGTGAGAAGTACTCGGCAGTCTGGCATAGCCAAACCATGTCCATTTCAGGGAAAGGTTTGGCCCTTGCCTGGCACATGGGAGGTAATCTCTCATCTCATGGAACACCTGCCTCTTAAGAGTGTGTTTGTTCACCTGAAGACTGCCCCAAACGCAGTTTGTGCTAGCGATGTCATCCACGGTAGAGGCCTTGGGTACATGGTATCAGTTTGACCTCTGGTGGCATTGGACAGTAAGGTCAGCCATGCAGTGGTCAGTCATACCTACTGTAAGACTGATCACCAATAAAACCCTGGACACTAGGCCTCCAGTGGGCTTCCCTGGTTGGCAACATTCCTTGTTGTTTTGGGGAAAATTAGGGACTGACCACATGACTCCGCTGGAAGGGTCTCCTGGACCCTTCCCTAGGTACCTTTTTGCTGGGAACCACTCTGCCTGGTTTCAGGAGTTGTAACCGCCCCCCATGGCTAAGGCTGAGAGAGCGACCTCCAGACTGTGAGCCACTAAGGAGACAAAGCTTATCTCCCTGGCAGCAGTGCTGCTTCTGCTTCATCCATCTCTGCCCCCAACGCTTGGTCAGTTAGTCAGTGATGGGTATGACCCCTCAGGGCGGGGGCAACCTAAGCCAGACCGGATCACTTGGAAGGCCTTCAAGGAAGGACTCAGGGGCTGCAAAAAAAAGGGAGTGATGGACGCTCGCCCCCCAGCTATTTGACATAGCCCGAGTTCCCAAGTCCTCTGGGAGAAGTGCTTCCTGGCACCAACCCACTTAAGCCTGAAAACCTACGATGGGGAAGGTGGTGCAGCCTCTTGCTGGCTAGAGTGGGATCTGGGATGATCAGGCATAAGTAAGAGTTCCTAAATTCCTGTGAAGCCTGCTTTGCTAAGAGTGCTTTCATTCTAAGGGTCCGAGCAGGAAATGAGTATGTCTTCCAAAGTTTTTGCAACCCCCTTACCTGACAGAAACTGACTCAGATTAAGCCCTCAGATCTCCTTGAAACTGATCCTTGCCACCTAACATTGACTGGTGAGCTTTACTTGTATTCCTATGTGTTCTAAACCTAATAAAAGCCATTAAAGAAGAGGTTCTTGGTCCTTCTCCTCTGAGAGATTGACCACCTCTCCTCCCCAAGCAGATCATTTCTTGGTAGTTTCACTTTCATCCGTGGCAGATGGGGGTACTTGCTGGCAAAGTTGCCCCCACACCTTTTTCCATGGTTTTAATCTGTATCCCTCCTCTGAAAATGCTGTAACCATGAGTGTGACAGATTTTTTGAATTGAGTCCTCGCAAATCACTGAGCCTGATTCAGGAACCCCTAAACTCGGGTGACCGACCATTTTGCTGACAGGACACAACTATGGATTTTAGACTTGCTATGAAAAGGACAATGTAACAGCATCATGCTATCTATAGTCCCCTAGTGGGAAGTGTTACTGCTCACAAAGTAACAGAAATAACTGAAAGCACAGCAATACTACAATTAGATTAGTACAACCTGTTACAGTATATCGTAAGTAATATTTTTGTGACGATTTCAAAACAACTAGTTTTAACTACTATTTCATGAACAGAAATGAAAAGACTGTATTTGTCCTTGTAGGCCTGGCAGGCTAAGATTAAAAGGTGTACATGCATGTATGTGTACAAATATTCTCTCTCTCTCTCAAGTTTTCTTAGTAATGATATAATAGGGTACAGCCATGCCCCCCGCAAGAGGGATCTGTAACGGGGTCCAGAACTTGGGGTGTCCAGGAAATACCAAAAATGTGATGTCCTCACCCCCACAAGTCTGAACTAGGGGATGGGACACATGGAGCAGGGCCATTGAGAATTACTTTGCATACCAAAAGTTCTGCAAATAACTGCAAAAACAGTTATTTAACATATCTTTTGGTCAGTCTCATAGATATGTCAAATAGCTGTGGCCATGCTTTGAGCCAGGGACTTGGGAGCAACTTCAACCCATGAGGTAACTGGGAGGAAGCTGCCCCTGGCTACAGTGTCCGTGTGAGAGCTCAGAGCTGGTTTGCTCCATGCCAAGGGGCCACACCTGCCCAGACGTACAGTCATAGCCCAGCAAAGCTGTAAAAATATGGGAATACTGGCAGGCGTAGCTGACTGTGGGAGGATTCAGAAATGAGGATACAGAGGAAGACTCATACCAGGATTTAAACCCAGGTGCAGCAGCCATGTGGGTTAGAACCAGGTGGTTTGGGGGGACCTTCACCACATGGCTTAGGAAGCAGGAAAGCAAGATGTAGCAGCCGTGCAGAGCTCTCCCTCAGCTGTTCGGAAGAATGCGGGGGAGACATTGTGGGAAGGAAAGGGGTGAAAGGACTCTTGCTGGTGGGCCTGAGAAGGTGCCACGTGGTTTTAGACTAAGAACTGGAGATCATGGCAGTGACACAGCTGATGGTGCTGGGAACTGCGGGAAGCCTGCCAGCTGAGCACGGATTACTGGGAAGGACCAGGGAGCTACCTGAGCCACAGTCTTCTATTTCTTTTCCTGAGATCTGGTACCTGGACTGGGCAAAGCGGGGAAGGAAGTACTGTGGGTGCTTTAAGAGACTTTGGGATTTTAATGAAGATATTAAGTCATTACTTTAAGTCTGTATAACTTGAATAAATAGTTCCTTTCCTTTTCACCAAACCTTGCCATCAAGAGCCATATTCCCGGGCAACAGGCAAGGTGAACCTAGTACAGAGGGACCCCAGGAAAGGGGAGGGTCCGTTCTGTAATAATGGGGGTAGCTCTACAACACAGGAATGGGGATAATGTAAATGTCCACAAATAGTACAAAGATGACACTGAGTAGGGAACTGTGTGGTCCAGGGGATCGACGAACCCTGTCAGACAAACGCTGCTCCCCTCATTGAGACAGCAGTGTGCTTCCTCATTAGAAGCTATGGTACCACAGACAGTTATCACCACATTGACAATACAAACCATTTTAAAAACTGCAGTAACAACAACCTCCAAGCGCAAGGTTTCTTTAAAAGGCCACTACCTAAATAGTTTAATAATGTCATCTAGAAGACTTTTCCATCTTTTTCCATAGTCTGAAATAAGCTAAAGAACAAGGAAATTACCTGTGCTTCAAAGATTAATGAACTCATAACTCAGCTCTGTTTGGAGGCTTCTTAAGGGCATTAATAACCTTTCCAATCTCTTATATGGTCGTCTATCTAGTACAGCACTTTGGGGATCAACTGCAATCTCTTTTTCTCTAGGAAATAATTTCTTCTAGAGCCGAAAACAGCACACTCTTTCTGTAAGAGGCCACATAGTAAATATCTTAGGTTTTGTGGGCCATAACGATTCTGTCACAACTGCTCAGCTCTGCCACTGTAGTGCAGAAGAGCCTTAGATAACATGTAAACCAGTGAGCACAACTGTATTCCAGTAAAACTTTATTTATCAGAACAGGTGTTGGGTCAGATTTGGCTTGCAGGATGTAGCTTGTCAACTCTTGCTGTAGACTTTCAAATTGATTATCATAAAGTCACAGTTAATATTCCCTTATTTTTATTTATTGATCTGAGAGAGAAAGGAAGGAAGAAGAATTAGAGAGAGAGAGAGACATTGATTTGTTTTTCCACTTATTTATGCATTCCCTGGTTGATTCTTATATGTGCCCTGACCGGGGATCAAACCCTCTCAACCTTGGCATGGGGCTAATATCCTCTTGTATATTTTTCTTGTATCTCCTTTCACATTGTCAGTGTGTATCTGCACTTTCTAATTTTTTCCTTAATCAGGTCCCTCAAACATCAATTTCATCAGTCTTTTCAAAGAAATATCTTATCTTTCTGAGTTCCACTTAAACATGACAAATTGGCCACAAATATAATTTCCTTTAACTCCTAAAAACACAGAAGGCATGTGACACAAATCTGCAAGGACAAAAGAGAACATGGGAAATAAATGAGATTAACACACTTCTGAAATATTTAAAGCATTTGCATGAGCTATAACCCATAAGGGAGAGGGAAGAAATAGACAACCTGGGCGCTTACAGGAGAGGGGAGAAATGAGCTGACTGACTAACAGAAGCTCAGAAAGGTTCCATGCCCGGAGGCATAAGACAGAATGACAGCAAGAGGCAGGTTCTAACTCCACAAACCAATCAGACATCCCGCTGCCTAATGCTATCCTCATCCTTCAACATACAACAATGTACTGTTTGACGAATATAAACCAGAAAGACATTGGACCCAGGAATACTATGTGGGGTTAAAGGCGAACATGATTTGTGGGATCCTCATCTGCTTCCGGAATGCCAGGTCCAGGTCACAGAAACCAGGCTTGTCCCACAGGAGGAGACCAGAAGATTCTTTTCTACAGGAATTGTGGTCGGCTCCAGAGACAGTATGCTGACATCTAGACCCCACAGGACAAGACAGCTTTCCACCTGGTTTATCGAGTGGCAACTGCTACCAGTGCACAAAGGTCACTCACATACAATGACCTTACAATCATATTTTTCTATTGCTTCACAAACCTGGGACAAAGGAAGGCTCCAAAAATATGAGCCAGAGAAAAATAGGAAATAGGGGCAATGTGGTGTGAAGAAAACATGTTAAAAATAAAAAAGAAACCTGTATCTTCTGAGAAATAAAAATATTTTGAGCCTTGGAGAAAATAAATACCATTTTAAAAAGCCCTAGTCAGTAAATAAAAGCAACAACAAAGAGCAAAAGATCTTAGAAACTAAAAACAAGATAGAAAAAAAATCAAAAGAAGGGTTGAAAGTAAAAAATACCTCCAAAAATAACAAAAAGACAAATATGGATAAGAGATAGTAACTTTTTAAAAGTCAGAATGAAACAAAAAATATATAGTAATTAATCAAAGAAATAAGATTTCCAGGAAATAAAGGACACATTTACAAATTAGAAAGACCCACCAAGTATTTCATGAGTTGATAAAAGAGGTTCAGCTATCTTAAAAACTCAGTAAAACAAGTGTATTAAGGAAGACCTTAAATTAGCAATTTAAAGACAAAGGGAAATAGAACATGAGTTGACACAATTTGGAGAGAAGTAAATGGAAGCAGCCCTGGCTGGTGTGGCTCAGTGGACTGAGCACCGGCCTGTGACCTGAATCCAGGCGCCAGTCCGGGCACATGCCTGGCTTGCAGGCCAGGTTCCCAGTGCGGGGCGTGCCAGAGGCAATCAACGGATGTTTCTCTTACACAGCAATCTTTCCCCCTCCCTTCTCCTCTCCCCAAAAATAATTACATAAAATCTTTTTTAAGGGAAAAAAGAAAAATGAAAGTTATAATGAAAAATGAAAGAGCACAAGAAAAAACACATTAGAGAAAGTGATAGCTGAGAAAGAAGGCAAAGGAGATCCAAAATACGCATAATTGGAACACTCAAATAGGAAAACTGAAAGAACAGGCTGGAACAAAAAATAAAGTTATAATTCAAAACAACTTTTCTCAAATAACAGAAGCCTCGACACTAAATGTTAAAAATGCCACAAAAACCTAACCCAGAATGGTCAGCATCAAAACATATCTCAGTACAGTGACTGAATATCAAAGATAAATAAAGAATCTATAAGACAGACAAAAGGTCAGGATACTGATAAGGAACAAAAAAGACTGGCCTAATTTGATTCCTTCGCAGCCACATTCAATATCAGAAAATGGGAGAGCAGCAACTACAACCTTCAAGCCTACAGACTACGGTTACTCTTGGATAGGAATTTATTCCCATGAGCCAGCTCTTCTCTTGGAAACTCCTACAGCGTTACTCCCCTAACTTCAGTGAACGTGTGAACCACATAGGAAATGTATGAAAGTGCAGAATCTGATTCAGCAGGTCTAGAATGGGGCAGAGAGTCTGCATTTCTAATAAGCTTGAATGAACATTCACAAAATCTCAACCATAAAAAAACGCTTCAGCCTTGGCTGGTGTGGCTCAGTGGATTGAGTGCCTGCCTGGGAACCCCAAAGGGTGAACAGTTTGATTCTCAGTCAGGACACACGCCTGGGTGCAGCCCAGGTTCCTGGGAGGAGGTGCATGTACACAGGAGTGTTTCTCTCCGTCTCTTTCTTCCTCCCTTCCCCTCTCTCTAAAAATAAATGAATAAAATTTTTTTTAAAAGTAGGTTGCAGAATGATATTTAGAATATAATCTCACTTATGTTTAAAAAAGCAAAAGTAAAGAAAGTGTCTATTATAGTGGAAATGCCTAGCAGGAAGAACACCAACCTATCATTAGTGGTTCTTGGGTTTTATAGTTTGGAGTGGGGTCACAGAGGGCTTTGGCTTTTCACTTTAACGTTTCTATTTAATTGTGAGGTTTCTGGCCATTAATATTTTTAACAGTTAAAAAAATAAACAATAATATAAACCTCAAAGGGCCAGTAAAATAGGAAGATATTCTATCTCACTAGTATTTAAGGAAATGTGAATGTACCAGTGTTCAGACAGCGAACAAAGTTTTCACCCATACAGGTAAATGCCCAGCATAAATGTGCTGGGCGGTTTTTCTTGCCAACAGATTACCATCATCAGTAAAAGGCACAGCTGCAGGTGTTAAAAAGCCCCGAAGTGTTAATGCTCCTCACTATTCATTTCAAAAGACAGCCATCATTTCCTAGATAATGGAGGGGGAAGTCCCAAAAAGGTAAGAGTCTATGGCATGGAAATTTTGATGACTGTGATTAAGGACCCAGGACTTCGCCACTGGATACAACCTAACAAATCTATAAAGTCAGAAGCACTTTGTAACAAGAGGCTGAAACACTTGGATGCTGAGACCCAAGCAAACCAGGCTGTGGCCCCCACACAGATCCAGCCCTCTTGCAGGCTTGTGTCTCAGCGGCAGACTGCCGCAGACTTCATGCTGACTGGCTGTTCTCATCTCCCACTCAAAGAAGCAGTTTGGAATCTGACACCACAGGAATTTCAACAACTCAGCTTGACTCTAATTAGTCTAATTTATAATAGCTTGACCAAATAACAGCAATATTGGGCAAGACAACCAAAAATGAAGTTTTCATCTTCAAGACTAGGAATTTTAAAAAGAAGCCACACATATAGAGAAAAATTTGATTATTCAAAAATTCCAATACAATTGATTATACTGCACACTTGCTGCATTAATACCCATGCTGGGGTCTGTATGTGCATGTGTTAGCTTTATAGTGGTCTGTAACTAGAACACACAGTATCCACTGTCCACAGTAAAATGCTGTGGTTCTAGAATACAGTGTGTCATTGTGTAAGTTGATCAAATTAGTGATTTTCATAAAAGTAAAATTTTAAATAAAATTTTACATAAAAGTAAATTTATGTAAAATTTAAATTTACTTTTACATAAAAGTAAATTTACATAAATTTTACATAAAAGTAAAATTTATCTTTAAAGCCTACCAAATAAAAATCAGGTAAAATTGAGAAGTCTTGGGGCTGCGATGCTATCTGAAGGTGCCACCGTATCAGTTTTCACATGTGTTTGGCGCAGTGACAGGTACAAAGAAATAGGAAATCCAGGCATCTGGACTCCCTTTTTGGGCAGCGCTCTCCTGGCCCCCAGGGATATGGTCACACAGACTGACCTGCCAAGGAGGTGGCACGAGGCAAAAGAAGATTCCCCCACTTCAGTGAGCGATTTCCAGCACTTTCACTCGAGCCTCATTAAAGGCTCTGTTGTAGTGAACTTAAAGCAGCTACTGGGCTCTCTCATTCTCAGTCACTGCGTACACAGTGTGTACCAGATGCAATGCTAGTAACTTCACATATTTTATTTCGTTTAATCCTCACGACCACCCTAAGACAAGTGCTGATATGTTTACTTCCATTTTAAAGATGAGTCAACTGATGCCCAGTTTAATTCCCACTGGGTCTGAGTCACATGAGCACCCAGACCCAAACTCTGAACCACCCCGCCCCCCCACCGGCATGCCAGCTGAGGCTTTAAAAAACATACAGTATACGGGACTCAGCTTAACTGCCATTAAGACATTTTAAAACTAGTAACTTCTGTTTCATCATCTCTATTTCCATTATAACCAGAGTACCCACATCCATTCAAGCAGGTAGAGACAACCCCCCCCCCCAGATGAAGGACATGCATCCCATACAGAACCTGGGACAGCAGCGATGGGGCAGTGGGAGTGCTGATGGAGTGGGTACCTTTTCTGCGATGCCGTTTTCTGTTGTGTAGATTGCCATGAGCTCCGTGTCTTCATTGTCCTGTTCACCACTGGATGTGGCACCTCCATTCATCACCACCTGAAGAGAAATACTCCATTCAGAAGCTGTTTCATGATACATCTCTTTGCTGCATAGAAGCATCCCCCCACCCCAAAGTCTTCTGTAATTCTCATAAGAATCAAAATCTGTGCATTTTTTACCCATCGAATTAGGCAAGTTGGAGTGATCTTAAATGAAACTCCCAACAAGTGTGTGCTGCATCAGTGACCACGCGTGTGTTTTTGATAGAGAGAAACATACCACATGTCCCATAGAGTGAGGCTGCATGAGACTAGGAATGAAACATCCAAAAAAACTACAAGGAGTGGGACCCCAGCGCCCTCCAGGGCAAGGGAGGCTTGGTTGAGGGGCTAAAGCTGCCAGTGGCTGAGGGGCCCAAGCTGCCCATTGGCTTAGGGGCCACACTGTCTGAGCTGGTGAAAGGCACAGTAACCTGCCTTGGGTAAGATCCCTTTCCAAGTAAAGAGAATGGCTTCTACTGTGCCATCCCTGCAGGAGGAAATGTGCTACCTCGCACAGCCCTCGCACACTATGTTCTCCCAATGTAGTAAAGACCCCCTCTTTCAGGCCTGCCCTGGTGAGCCGCGACACAGTGGCCTTAGTCCTGGCTGCCTGTCTTGACAAATAATACCGAAAATAATTGTACATATGAATAACAGCACAACTACATTTTTAAACACAGAAAAAAAGACAAAGTATAAAAACGTTTAAACTCTGGTATTATAAACTATAATAAAGAGAAGTGAAAGATGAGGATAGCGTAAGAGAAAATACAGTGCAACATATAAAGAATCAGCATCAAAATTTCCTAAAGAATACCTGCAAAATGTATCCTTAAAAAACCTATTTTGCTACAGTTCGCAGGTGAAAAAAATATTAGAAAAATCTAAAAAGTTACATGGGGAAAAAAAAGAACCCCTGCAAACCCATAATACAAGCAATCCAAAGGAAATGGGCACAGGGTAGTAGCACACAAGTTTACAGAAAAAAAATAAAGTTATCCAACAAAACACACAAAATGCTGTTCAACCTTATTTAAAATTATGGAAATGACAATTAAAATAAATTTTCACTTTTTAAAAATAAATTAGGGGAAATTTTAAAGGGGTACCTGGTATTGACCAGGACATGAGAGAAGAGTTACTCTTGTTATTAGAAAGATTACGTTCTTGGTGGAATGGCCTTTGTGCAGAGTAACTTAGCACTGGAATTGATTTAAAAGAGGCATTTCTAGGACCAGCAACTATACTCATAGAATCCTTTTTTTCAAAAATATCTATGCAAGTGGTATGCATTTTCAAGTTTGACAGCTGCAGCATTACTTAAAATGCTCAAACAGACAGACTTTGTTAAATTATGCTATATCCATTTTGAGAATATTCAACCATTAAAAAAAGAATACAACTGATGTACTGACAGGAAAAGAACTCCAAGAAATACTGTAAAAAAAAGTCACAAAACAGTAAGCATAGAATTATCCCAATTGTGCTAAAAATAAATTAAAATTTTAATAACCTCCCTGTCTAGATGCTTGGTAAAGGAACCAAAAAAGTCACACACCAGTATGAAGGCTGCCCAAGGGGTGGGGAGCAAGGATGGGCCCCTTTCATTTTTCACTCCCAACCATTCTTTTTGGCATTGGGATCTTTTAAAATCAGTTCCATGTTATTTGCATATTGTTTTTTTAAAACAGGTAATAAAAAAGATGTACACCAAAATATTAACAGTGGTTGGGCCATTTTTACCTTCTTTTTCCCATTATATACGTTGGTAATTTTCTCTAATGAGGACAATTAATTTTTACAACAGGGAGAAATTAAAAAGACTAAAGATCCCAGCACTACAGCTTAGATTGAGGAGGTCCAGAGAGATTTAATCCACTTATTTTTGTAGTTGAAGAAATCGGGCCAGAGAAAATTTTAATTTCTCGTTCAAGGTCACATAGATTACAACCCCCATCTGAAGCTAGTTTTGAAGTGTGCCAAAGATCTCGATTAAGTGGTATATAATTCTTACAGGGCAAATTTTCTTATATCAAACAAAGAGCTTCTTTTAAAACTAACTCTAAGACAAGCTATAGCTTTTTACATAATGCAACTGGGTTTGGGGAGTTTGTTGGCCTGAAAAAACAAGCTGCCAGCAGGACACACGTTCCTGGCCAAGTTCAAGTTCACAATATGAAAATCTAACTATTAGAATCATTCTCCAAGTCATATCACAGCAGCACTCAACCCACTGAGAAGCCAACAGGTACATACACTCAGGATGAACTGTCTTAAAACAACAATGCTTAGTTACTAGATGTCAGAGAAACCAAGATCTGATTTAACACCTATCCTAGCTAAAACTAATACCTTTCACCCACATTCATCTCCAGCTGCCACGGGGAGCCTCATGAGAATAGGGTTACCTTCTGGGATGATGAAAATATTTTGGAACTAGACAGAGGTGATGGGTGCACAACACTGTGAATGTGTTCAAAGTCTCTGAATTGTTCACTTTTAAATTGTCAGTTTTGTGTAAGTTTCACCTGAAAACCCATTTTTTAATCTGTATATGTGGGTCCAAGAGGAGACTCTGGCAACTCTCTCTCCTCCCCCGACTTCCATTCATACACACAATTAAATACTATAAAATGCAGATACTCCCCAGGCTAGGAAAGGCTCGCACACTCACCCAACCAACCCAGTCTGAGCACCCGCTGGGCCCAGGGAATGAGGATGCAATTCTGCCACACAACCCCTCCCTGTGCCACCCAGGGTGCGGCCGGGTTAATGATACCCGCCGACTGGATTGAGGACGCAACAGAGCGCCAGGGAGTAAGGCAAATTTTACTACTATTTTTTCCTTTGGCTTATTAAATTAGCTATTTTGATGGCCTATTTTTTAAAAAACATAGAATTTAATTTTAAAAATCTGTTAAAATCAGTTTTTTAGAAAAGATGTTGACTTTTTAAAAAAAGTATAAAAAGTGTTCCTGATACTATCAAAGCTTCACATTTTTGAACCTCTAAATATTATTCCAACTGGGAAATAAAACATGTCTTAGAAAGCTTTTTAAACTTAATAAAAATGGACTTTCTTTTGTGTCATTAACAGCATCATAGAAAACAGAGAAATCTTGACATCTTTCATCTTAGGAAACTGATCAAGTTTTTATTAAAAATATATTATTTAAAAATCCTTTGGGAACAAACAATATGTCCTTTCTCCCCTTCAAAATTGCTTGAAACCAAACTCATGGCTTTATACTTCCCCCTTAAACTAATATTGTACAATCACACCATCAGTTATGAAATCAGGTTTTCTCTGTCTGAATGTGTCCAGTTGATTTGTCTCCAAAACACAGGGCTGTTACCTTTGATACAGGAATGTGTCTATTGCTCAATAAATGTAGTACCTTTGCATTATACTTATTGCTTTATTCTAAGCCAAGACAATAATGCTTCAAGTATGTGCTTCTGAACAGTAATCCTAAAATGATCAAATGTACAGGAAACAGGGGGACAGGAGCAACAGTGAAGGAGTGTCATGCTGAATGTCAGTATCACAGCAATGCCAATTTAACTGACAGTGGAATAAGCATGTGTTACTCAAACAGAAGTTAAAATGAACCCATGGCTGTGGCTGCCTGTAAGGTGAAGGGCACAAGTACCTGGGAAACCCCATGCCTCTGATCAGAGGGTTCAGAACTCAATTATCATCTATTTAGGATCTGGTGTAACTCACCAACCACTGTCATATGTCTGGTAGCTAAGTGAACCATTTTATACCAAAACAATGATTTTCAGAGTAGTAATAACATTCCTCAAATTGACTGTTTTCTATTCTTTAAAGAAATGGTTTGCCCTGGCTGATGTGGCTCAGTGGATTGAGCACCTGCCTGAGAACCAAATTAGGGCACAGGTCCCCAGTATGGGGCCTGCAAGAGGCAACCACACATTGATGCTTCTCTCCCTCTCTTTCTCCATTCCTTCCCCTCTGTCTAAAAATAAATTTAAAAAAATCTAAACGGAAAAAAAAAAAGCTACGACAGAAAACTTTCCATCTACTAAATTGGCCAAGACCCCAGTCCAATTACGTTTCACTGGCAAGCCTATAGGATAGGAAAATGGGCACTCACATGTTGCTGATGGGAATGAAATGATCTCAACAGAGGTGATGATCTCACTTGGTGATGCCCCTCCACTTAACAAGGCACACCCTCTGGCCCAACAGTCCCATTCCTAGAAACTTATGCTTTTCTTACATCTGAGTGAAAAGACCTATGTGAAAGGTTATTCACTGCTATTTGCTGTTGCAAAATATTAGAAACAATCTAGATATCTACCAAGTGGGAATATTTAAATCAATTATGATACAGTCATACCACAGATACTTTGCAGTATACATAGGTCTGTCCATAAGTATCCAGCCACATAATATGAAAAATAGAGACATTTACTAAAGAAGATACAAGAGACAAGAAACACTGCACACAGGAGAATGATGCATTAGTCCCCTTCAAAGTGTGTGCCTTGGGACCTCACACAGGTCTTCCAATCACCATCAGCTACCCTGATGTATTTTCCTGAATTTCATCAATGGTCTGATACCCTTTCCTAATATATCAAAGGTGATTTTAGTTGTGGGGAAAGCTAGAAGTCACAGGGTGCCAAATCTGGGCTGTGGGCGAACTGAGTCACCTGGGTGATTTGATGTTTTGCCAAAAAGCTCTGTACAAGACATGATGATGCATGAGCAAGCAAGTTGTCATGACAAAGCTGCCAATCACCAGTTGCCCATAGCTGTGGCCATTTTCGTAGTAGTACATCTCTTAATGAGGGAAGAATGTTGAGGTAGTACTACTCCTTACTACTTGTTTGGTCTGGAGGGGCATACTCATGATGGACCACACCTTCCAATCAAAAAAAACATGGTTAACGTGATCTTAATCTTGCTGAGATTTTGCAGCACCTTCTGCAGACACGGAGTACCAGGTGTCTTCCATTGCGATGACTGGGCCTTTGTTTCCAGATCATAGGCGTAGACCCATCATTCATCTCCAGATATAATAACCTTCTTGAGGAAATCTGATTCATAGGTAGCAGTTTGAATCAAGTCATTAGCAACTGCAGCACAATGTCCCTTCTGCTCTGATAGAAGAAGCTATGAAATGAATTTTGCCATGACACATATCGTGACAAGATCCTGAGTCAAAATCTCGGACACAGTAGTTTTTGGAATCCCTAGATCAGTGTCTAGTTCTTGCACTGTTAGTCTCTGAGCTTTGCTGATTGCAGCCTGTGCACGTTCAACATTCTCAGGCATTCTGCTTCTTGCAGGCCTTCCAGAACATGGATCACTTTCTCGATCACCTTTGAAGCATTTGTGCCACACTTTTTTATTTGCATTGCATTCATTGCACTGTCCCTGAAAGCCTTCTGAATCATGCGAATGGTTTCTGCACAGGAATGTTCAAGCTTAATGCAAAATTGGATGCAGATTTGTCACTCTACTTGCTCAGGCATTTTGAATGCAATGGCCACACAGTACACATGCTCACTCAATAGCTTCTACCCCCACCAACTGACTAGTCCAGTGAATTCGTCACTGCCCACCCATGCGCATTCCAGTCCACTCTCCTTTGCTACCAGGTTACATAGACGTTACACAAACCAATGTTACACAAAAGGTTCTTGTTATATTAACAACGGCTGAACTTTTTCCAGACAGACCTCGTTTAGGTGTGGCATCAATACATGGTCTCCCCGCCTCACAAGACTGAGGACTGGCCAGACAGACCCCTGGCCAGACAGACCCCCGGCCAGAGGAAGGTCTATTGTTTTGGAAATGGATTGTAACTTCCTCCTTACCACCTTTTGGGAGTGGCTTCCGGTCCTGACTTCTTCTTGACCTCTATACAATGAGGTACTGTAGTTTAGAGTCCCACACAGGACACGTGCCTCCTTTGTCTGGGATCCCTTAAAACAAGTCTCGGACACCATGGGGCACAGTCTCTCTTGCACCAAGCTGATGCCATCTTGGTGCCCTCCGGTGTGATGTGGGTAATAAACGGCGTGTCCACATCTGCCAGTCCCCGGGGTGGTTTTCCCCCGGAAAATCACTAACACTTAAGCAGCTCCCCAGTTTGGAGCCCCTGCATCGCAACAGGGCACTCTCTGTATTTTGATAGGGAATGTACAGAACGTCATCCATTATACTGGGGTAGGCAAAAGTAGAATTACAGTTGTTCATATGTAAAATAATACAATAACATGTAATATAAGAATAAACTATTTTGCATACTCACAACTGCAAACCGACCTTTGCCCCACTCTGTATATTAGCAAGTGAAGCCGAGCTACAGTCATTTAGATACACACACACGTGTGTACAGAAGGAGAAGAGAACGTGTTGTATTTGCATACAGAGTCTCAAGCCATTTCTGAAAAGTGGTGTATGGGGAGAACTGATGTGTACAAGGCCGGGTGAGGGACTTTTCACTCTATACCTTTTGTATTCTTAAATTTTGAATCGTACTGATGTATTACCTAGTGTTTAAAAAAATAAATAAAAATATAAAACTAGAACTCCCTTCGAGGAACAATTAACAAAATTATGAGACATCGTCTAAGTGAAATACCAGGCTGCTGTTAAGGAGGATGAGGAAAACGCATTCGAACCTTCTGGGAAAAGGTCCAGGATGCCCTGTCAAATGCGATGAAGCAGGTCACAGAACAGTCTGCAGAAGTACCAGCCCATTTAAGCAAACACACGCAACACCTGGAGAAGTGTGCTTTCCGCCTCACAGCCACGCATGGCGTGGAACCATTTTCCCGACCCTCACACCGCTGTATCAAGGGTGACAGCGAGACCCCTTTCTTTTGGATCTCTTCCTTTTCTGGTTTTTATGAACACAACCACAAGGAAGTTCCCTCAAGGAGAGGGGATGAAGAAAAAGATTCTCTCCCACTTCAATGGGACTTCTGATGTTTTGGTCAAAAAGTTTGTCAAAGCAACTTCACACTTAGCTAAACTAACCATTAGTTTCTACTTATTCTCTTATTTATTGCACATTTCCTACATGCCAGGTACCACATTCATAACTTTACATATATTTCTCCATTTAATCCCTGTAAGAAGCCTGAGACACATGCTATGTTTAGTCCCTTTTTACAGATGTGGAAAACTAATGGCCAGAAAAAATTAAGTACTCCAGACCTCACTGCTCTTTCCTCCAGAATCCTGAGGCTTAAAAAAAATATCTAGATAATTACTCTCCATATGGTCGTGTCCCTGGCACCGCCCCCCACCACCTTGGCTCACATACTTGTTAGTCCTGGAAGAAACCTATCAGAGGAGTCACACAGGCCTGTTTCCCAAAGCCTGACACATCTGTACGAAAATCAATGGCATTAGTTTCTTTTCAGATTCCTACCTGCCGTTCTGTATACTGTTCTCTAGTTCAAGGGGCATGGTGAAGACCCAGGACTGAGAAGTGGAACAAATACTGATTAGTTGCCTACTGTGTACATGATCTGTGGTTGACACGTATGATCTCATTTACTTCTTAAACATCCTGCAACTCCAAGCATGAGCAAGTGCACAGGTTCACACAGGTATGGAGGAGCTGTAAATTGAGACTGGCACTGAAAGCCCTAAAGCTAAGCCCTCAACATGAAGTTGCTCTGCATAGACAGAGCCCGGGGCTGTGGGTAATGACATTCACAGCTCTGTCAAGGCTGGCATTGCTATAGGCTTTCCCTCAAACTGCTATGTGACCCAGGGATTTTCTCTGCAATTCCAATTTCTAATAGTTCTGTGGCACTTCTGATTACCAGTAGAGCTCAACAGGATAAATGGGGAGGAGGGTAGGGAAGATACTCACAAAGGACAGAATATAAAAGGCCAAGAAACATAGGAATGGAAGTGCTCTGCCTCATTAAAATGCAAAACTAACGCAATTAGATACCAGTCTTTCTCTACTAAATTGCTGCTTTTTACGTCTAATACCTAGTACTGGTGGGGAAGGTCCTCTCTCCAGAGCTGCTGGGAATATAAACTATTGCAATAAGATTACATTACACTAGGTTATTGTTTATTACATTAGAAATAAACAATATGAATTAGAAACAACCCACAGTCCCAATGAAAGCTGTGGGCGGAAAGGGGATTCTACAGAAAGTAACCTCTTGACGTGATAGGGTCGCAAATCCGTAACTAGTCTGGTCATGGTGGCAGTCACACCTTGCGCTCGGTGACTTTCTTAGTAAAGGTTCATCTTTGCCTCCAGCAAGCCCTGTCCGTTGTTTCTGTGCATCTAGGTTAGCACACCTTTGAAATACTTCTTTGCAGAGCCTTCCAAAGTTCACCTTCAAAGAACACCATTTGTTTCATCTCTTGAAAGAAATACACCGGAATAGAGGAATGTTATTTTTCTGGCTGACAGGATTTTAAATTATTTGGATTTTCCCCTCATTTTAGCATTCTGTTTCCTAAATTTCCTGGAGTAAACTTATTTCTTTTGTAAATTAAGTTATGCCAATAATAAGACAATGAAAGGAAAGATATATATTGAATATTAAAAAGATATAGTGAAAGAACACATCAATTTTCTTGCTATTTCCATTTTACTCTGACAACACTCATGTACCATGAAGGGAGGGAGAAATACGGTAGCTTTAAAACATGTAAAATTAAAAGAGGCAGCAGAAACCACAGGGTTTCTACCACAGAACCTCCCGTAGCCTACCTTTCTGCTACACTACTTCATCAAATCCCAACAGGAAATTAGCTATTCCGCCCAGAGGTTATGTTTCCATTATAAGAAACCTATCTAAAATATCTTTCCTTTAGAGGAAAGATATTAAAGGTCAGGAGCCAGCCTACCTAGCTTAGGTAAACACAGGTTAGGAATGAATGGATAATTCAGAGGTAAGAGTTTCAGCAGGTATCTGCACTTAGAAGAGGAAGACTTACCGAGTCTAGGAATGCAAAAGACACAGGCAGAAATGACAATCCAGGGTTGTAAAGGAATGAGGCTGGGAGCCAGGGAGATCATCTAGAGGCTGCCACAATGATCTAGACAAGAAATGAGCTTGGGCAACCACTTCTGTTGTGTTCTCGTCATGTCTGGTACAGTTTGGAGCACGAAACAAGCACTGAATACAAGCAGAATGAATCAGATGTCTTTGAAGACCCTTTGCAGGACCAAGGGTCTGACTCTGGCTAAGAGATTATCAGCTGAAATGTGGATCAACGTTGTAAACCTGCTCTGGGAAGTGACTGCAGCAGCTCTGTCATCTATGATCATTCATATCAAGTGCCCTGTTAGATGGGCATCTTGTATTACCACCATTCGCATTTCAGTTAAAGCTATCAAAACTCACCCTGGCTGCTGTGGCTCAGTGGTTGAGTGCCGGCCTGCGAATCAAAGGGTCATCAGTTCGATTCCCAGTCAGGACACATGTCTGGGTTACAGGCCAGATCCCCAGTAGGGGGCGCCTGAGAGGCAACCACACATTGATGTTTCTCTCCCTCTCCTTCTCCTCCCTTCCCCTCTCTAAACATAAATCAATAAACAATTTTAAAAACTATTCAAACTCTATTCAAATTAAAAGTAAGCGGCAATATAAGCAACTATGAGTAACTGCAAAATTAGTGCAGAAAAATTACTTTTTAAGGTCAAAAACTCTAGAAAGATGAGGTGAGGAAAGAAACCTCTTACTATGCATAAAAATCTTCATTTTATCCCCATCTTTTCAATGTTTTTATTTGAAGACACACATCAGCATATTTCTTTTCTAAAAAAAAATTTCTCAACTTAAACATTTTAAAAGAAATGCTATTCACCTTGGCTGTTTGGTTCTGACTATCAAGAGCATCCCCTGCCCTAAATCATGACCATTATGCAGGAGATTCAAGCTCTCATCTCACAGAAAAAAGGGAAATAAACCAATTCTCTGGACAGGCTCCAGGACACATACTCATCCTCAGACCCTGCTCAGAATCACACACTGTTGATCCCAAGATCTAATTATTCTTAGAGAGAACATTTTCCAAGAAAACTATTATCATCCACCTGAGACTTCTGATTTTAAGATCTAATAACTCTGAATACTCTATTTACGAATGTGCAAGAAGGAACTCCACAGAACCCAGTATTAAATTAGTTATAAGAATTATGTGTTCTAGGGCTCTCCTTACTTAGTTTTTAAAACAGGGCCATTTGCACCCCCCCCAAAAATGTGTGCCTTGTTTTCACTGCTGGAAATGAGCATGTTCAAGTGTGTCATCTCTGAGTCAGGGGTCTAGAGAAATCAAGGGTACCATATATAGTTTCTTTGCTCACCCCTCCCTGTGTCTGTCATGGTAACTTCTCTTACAATTATGTGAAGGGAAGGGAAAGAAGAAAATGAAAGGAACGGGGCAGAAAGAAGAGGAAGAACAGGAAGGGGAGAAGAAAGGGAAGAGGAAAGAGAAGGGTGTCTGCCTCCCTGGCTGCATTCTTACAAGGACACAGCCCCGAGCTGCTCACCTCCCACTTACCAGCGCGCCCATCAGGCCACTGTCCCTGGGGTCTCAGGTCTCTTCCAGGAGGGCAGCTCCCCCTTCTTGTTGAAACTCTTGGCCACCCCTCCTCCATCCCAGCTCCTTGCAAACCTCTCTCTCTCCCGAGTTAGTGTGTTTATATAGGTGTATATATGCATATATATGTATGCATTTTTTAAAGATATCATCCATTTATTTTTAGAGAGAGGGGAAGAAAAGGAAAAAGAGAGGGAAAGAAACATCAGCACTCAATCCACTGAGCTACACCAGCCAGGGATAGATAGATAGACAGACAGATAGATGAATGTGATTTATTTATATTTTTAGAGAGGAGAAAAGGGAAGGAGAAAGGGAAAAAAATCATTGTGTGGTTGCCTCTCATGTGCCCCCCACTGGGGAACCTGGCCTGCAATCCAGCCATGTACTCTGACTGGGAATCAAACCAATGACCCTTGGGTTCAAAGGCGGCACTCAATCCACTAAGCCACACCAGCCAGGGCTGTTTTCTTCATATATTTTCTTATGTCTGGGCCAGGCTTCTTTTTCTGGCTGTCATTACTTTCTTTTCTTTACAGACTTTCTCACAATCCAGCACCATCTTTTATTAACTACTTAACATTTAACTTTCTTTCTTTTACCTACAATTCAAAAGACAGGGGGCAACTCTTTACTGATGACAGTACAATCCCCCAAACATCAATAGTGACCAAGGGAAGCCCTAAATTTCTCTGGCTTGCTGGATTATAGAAGTAGTCAGCTCTGACAAATTAAATGTGTAAATTTAAGGGAAGAGGAAATTCATTTGCAGTAACTACATAAGGTGAAAGGCAGGGGACCCAACTGTGTCTTCTGATCAATTCCATACCATTCAAGTCAAATATATTCTTTGGATTTTAAATGCTTTATTTTACTTTTCAAATTTCCTAATATGAGCACATATCACTTTTCTAATCAGAGAAAGTGTTTTTTTGTAGACCTAATATATAAGATTTTCCAAAAACTTCCTCAGCAAGAACTAAAAAAAAAAGAAAGAAGAGAAAAGAAAATGTTTTCAGTTATTTCATATGCTTATCTGGTTGTAATTACAGTGACCACATCCTTTATCGCCCAAACCAGGACCCTTGTGAGCATTTAGGGGAGCTGTGTGAGCAAATACACTGGAACAACAGGCATAATCAGGACTGCCTCAGAAACTCAAGCATTAACATGCCAGCATCTATCTGCTTTACAAGCCTCTTTCTAATGGATAAATTAGAGAATTATTTTCTGTGCTAGAAGATAACAACATAAACAGTGTTCAGTTTGATTTCAGCTGATCCTTCTCAGCAATAAAGTGGGGAAATCTGCTTTCCAGCTGAGAAAGACAACAGGGAAGACTCCTCCTCAGGGGCAAAAAGAATCAGTGCTTTCCTGACTAAACGGACAGAAGTATCATGAAAGAGCAGAACCTTTCATTCTATACTCTATCAATTCCTTACTTCCCCACACCAACGTAAAAACAAACCAAATAAGCATCTGTGTTTTGTTGCTGCATTTCTCATTTCCATCATCAGATACCACCACACACCCGGGTGCCCAGTCTCAAGCCCGTATTGACTTCTGTTGCACCTCACCATCCACACCCAACCCAACACCAAATCAGGTCAATCTACCCCTTTACCACTGCTCAAAGCTACCCTGTTCTTCCATTGCCTGGTTTTCCTACTAGATACCCCCCCAAACCCCCGTTTCTTGACCCAGCAGGTCTGCCAAATCCTTGACCCAAATGCGTTTTCATAATCTGGAGATCCAGATCCTACACATCAGCTTCAATTTCCTCCTTACCACACCTGGGGCCCACGCGGCGTCACTATAATCACTCTTGCCAAAACCTCAACCGTGGTCCTCCAGCAGTCACCTGGCAACAAGACCCAGCCCTGGCTAAATCCAACAGTCCATCTTTATTTCGCACCCAGCTCGCTCTCACTATGCCTTCCTCAC
Organism: Sturnira hondurensis; assembly: GCF_014824575.4. Lineage (NCBI taxonomy): Eukaryota > Metazoa > Chordata > Mammalia > Chiroptera > Phyllostomidae > Sturnira > Sturnira hondurensis. Next base: position 6,392,397 of record NW_028080032.1, on the reverse strand, counting down.
TGGCTGCCTGGATGAAGCTTCCCTGGTTCCCCTCCTACCTCGGCTTCCTACACAACCCCTTTGCTGCCCAGCCCAGCCTCCACACCTCGTCTGTGCGGCAGAGGCAAGTCAATACCCAGACATGTACACTGCCATTCGCTTTTCAAAGATGATCTGATTTAAACTTGAACAACTGACTTGCCTCCTCCTCTAGAAAACCTGTGTCAACCTTAAGCCTTCAGTATGACAGAACACCCAGTTTCAAAATTCACTTTACATGAAGAAAGAAAACATCAGTTATAAAGTCAGTAGAACATGTCTGTGTGACTTAATAGGGTAAAAATCAAAATGTGAATGTGAGTCAGGTCAACCAATGTACTTAAAGATGCCACGCTCACGGTTTTCTTTTCTTTCGCAGTAACGCCACAGTGAGGCAAACACCAGGGCCGCTATTGAGGAACCCTAGAACAGGACCCTTGTCAGTAACCTCATTTCCAACATCAAGAAATAAGAGCTTACTTTGAGGTAAGCTCTCTCTAAAGAGGAGTTTTGTTTTTTTCCCCAAACCTACACTTCAGGTTAACTTTATACACATCAAGTCATAATCCTACATGTGGAAGAATCTTAGCACTGAATATAATGAATGTGTGTCATCAGCCTTATCTGACTAATACCACTTGTCCGGGTAAAACTACCTGTCTTGGGCGCTGCTGCCATAACGCAAAACAGGGACGTTTGGGTTCCAAACAGTAAGTCATTCATTCAATCTCCCACCTTGGAATACAAGTCTGAAGTCATGTTACAGGCTATTTCAAAAGAACACATTTTTGGAGATAAAATTAAGCCTTCAGCATCCTCCAGTGTAGAGGAAGCACCGGGCCAGCTTCACAACATTCACAGCAATGCATGCTGCCTTTCTGAGCTTAATCCCATCAGGGGACTCCACGCAGCCCCCAGGGCTCCCAAAGACGGGCTCCCGTGAAAAGCATCTGGTTTTCAAGTTCCTTAATCGGCACTGAAAACATGAGTATTAAAGCTAATCCTATGTTAGAACAATTATAAAGGACACATGGATAACAACAAGGGGCGGGGTAGAAACAGGGGAGGGAGGTGGGCAGGGCTCAGGTGGTGGGGAGGGGTGGGGGGAAAGGGTGATAAACTGTACTTGAACAGCAATAAAAAAATGTAAATAAATACATAAAGTGAATCCTATGTTGATTCAATACAGAAACTACTTTAGAATGAATCAAGAAGAAAGAAAGACAGGGAATGCTGTTACCGGAAGGGTGAAGAAAGCAGGGTGCTTTGCTTCCTCTTCAAATTTGCCTTCGGTTGAGCTCCCAGCCTCCATGGATTTGGACGTGGTGTTCTTCCCAATACCCATCATTAAGAGAAAATCGGTCGTTTGGTCGTGGGATCGGAGTGGCTGGAAGTGAAGGCTTGTTCGAGCAGGGAGCCCAGGATCAGAGTTGGCTCTTCCAGCACCTGGAGCACCTGATTCTCAGGCAGAGATGAGCCCCACAAGCACCATCTCTTAGCACCTAGGAAAAGAGAAAGCAGCCAAATCATCCCAAGCATGCAAACAACACAGGACCCATGGTCATCACATTTTCTGCATGGAAAAGTCAGAGTACAAGTTACACCCAAATTCCAAAATCATGTTGCTTAATTACTTTTTGAGTCCCTACCCCTCCACACTTACAGTCACTCGGTGATTCTGAATAACCCCTGGAAAGGAGGACCACATCCCATCAAAAACATCAGAATACTAGGGATTAAAAACATACGCATTTTTGGCATGTATTATTCTCTGTATCTTATAGCCCAGTGCTATCCAATAAAACTCTGCAGTAATAGAAATGTTCTATACCTGCCTTGCCCAACCTAATTGTCACTTGCCACAGGTTACCAAGCATCTGAGATGTAAAAAAGTGACTTTTAATTGCGTCCAATTTTAATTTCAATCTCAATAGCCACCTGTGGCTAATGGCAACCACACTACACAGTGCGGTTACAGCAAATGTACTATATATGACTGGCTGTGTATTAAGATTCTAAATTCCCTTTCGGTGCCCAATTAAAGGCGGGGAGGACACTCAAAGCACTAAAAAGAAATGAAACCAATCTAGGGTGGAGGGGCCACACAGAATTCCAGGTAGGTGGCCACTCTAATTCCTTTAAAAGGATTAGAATGCCACACAAAAACAGCCAAAACATTCATAAAATAACAACATAAACATAAAAAAGAAATCCAAATGCGCCCCACCCCCAGGCCCCAGCCTCTCCCCCAAAAGAGGAGAAGCGTTTAGAAGGTGAGTGCGGAGGAAGGAGATCAGCACTATTAGATCCAAGACGGACCTGATGTGCTCAGAGGGTCTGGTATCACTTCACAAGGAAAGAGCAATGCTTCAAGCTAAGAGAAAACCTAAACACAGGTCAAAAGCAGGAAATTACTGAAATCTATACCTCCAAGTTTTGATGAAAAAGAAAATTAAAACCTCAATTTTAAACAACATAAGTATGGCTGAGGTAATAAAAAAAGATCCGCCCAATGATTAACAAGCATTTGGTGAATTTGGCTTCAAAAATAAAAGGCACAAAAGATGCCTGCAAGGGTTGGCACTGTACAATAGAACGTGCCTAGGTGTGCCTACATTTTTACGGCAGGGCGGGGGTGGGGGTGGGGCAAAAACAGCACAGCAGGTGGGGGTGAGAACGGACAGAGAACATTCACTGGCACTGTTTAGAATGATGTCAGTTCCTAGAACCAGGTAATTTCCCACTGAGAAGGAATAAAGGCCAAGCTGCCCAGCAAATGCAAAGACAGGCCTACGAGAAGGTTAAAACAGAGAAGCAGGAAACTTCCTCCTGTTCAAGCAGTTCTGCTAAGGATACTTTTCATTCGACATACACTGTGGATAAACCAGGAATATTTGAAATATAAACAAATGAGAGAAAGAATTACACCAAATTTGAGAGTTCAATATTTAGGGCGTAAAAAGGAAAAATAAAATAGTTGGCAGACGTTAAGTTCTGCCTCAACAACAAAGAAGCCAGGGGCACATTCTGGTTTAACGTCCATGCACATCGTACATCCTTGGTCGTATCACATCCCTGTTTAAAGCAGTGGCTCTCAACCAGGGGTGAGTCTCCCTCCAGGGGACATTTAACAGTGTCTGGACATTTAGGGGTGACATTTACTGTTCACAGTAAATAGGATAATTTTATATTCTTAGTTGTTTCCCTGTAAATGGGAATAAACTGATGTACATGCATGTTAAATGGAAAAATGGGTTTTTTTCCACAACAAATAATGCCCTGAAAATGCAGTCTATAATTTGCATTTGCTAGTTAGAAAGAAGGTCAAAGAAGTTGGCTGAAATTTGTGTAAGCAATATTTCATAGTATCAAAATTTGCAAAGCGCATGAAACTAGAAGAAGGAAACCCTTGCCCAGACTCCTTGGCGGTCACCACTGTTCAGTTGTAAGCACTAAGCACTGCCTTCTGTACCACTGAAGAGTCCTTTCTCCATATTTTTATTAGATTTTTGTCTTGTTATTGCCCAAGTTAATAATGTACTTAGACATCAAATATGGCCAGTGAACTTAAAAATGTTATTTCTTTGGGGAGGGAAGTGGTTAAAAAGTATATTCAAAGTACCTAATACTGAAATGGAGAAAAAAATTAATGTAAAAAATAAATACTTTATATTGACAGTAAAATGGAGAGAAGATTTAATGTTTTTAAAAAAACTTTATATTAACTGAATAACCACCATGGAGAGAAATGCTATATTAAATATAAACCCCTTTATTTCCCTCATCCCTAAAAATGGCATCCCAAATGTGCCATGTAGGTCCTCAGCAAAAGATTACATCCCCCAAGGGAGACACGTGCCAGTTTAAGAAGCAGGGACACGCACATCACCAAATAGAGCAAAGCCCATAAAGGAATGAGTCTACAAGTGGATCATTATATTTTTTCCTTCTCTTTTCCGCTGCATGTAGGGGATATGAAGACCCACGTTACTATGCAATTTTCAATATACATAGACTAGAAGTGGGGACTTTCTAATTCAAAGGGGAAGTTATAAACATCACTTACAAAACCCTAAAGGCTCTCTACTTGTAGCCCTAACAGAGATGGTATATGTTTACTTAAAATTAACCATTTTCCTACATTTTTAATTAAAGTGTTTACAACAATTTTTAAAAATCTACATCTTGATCTAGACACTGCCACTCAAAACCTCCCCACATCTGGGGGGGAAAAAATACAGTGTGACAATGAACATACGTAAAAAGATTTGCCTGAAGCAGCCCCGACAGACCTTTACCTTCATAGCCAGGAGCTTGTTTCCCAAAAGATATGTAAGGCAAAAAAGATGGGGCAACACTGCTGGGTTTTCACAAAACCGATTGTCCTGCAAGTCACAGTCAGAGACACCAGCAGGCTCTTTAGCCATCCATCCCCATCGCCTTTCGAACGCCAGCAGAGCTTTCCCACCCGTACTTACGCAGGTTCACTCCAAGGGAATGAGGACTATTTAGCACAGAATACACTTTCCCAGATTCATTTTAACCTCATGTTTGTTTCAGACGTGCACATCCCTCCCCACTGTCCCCATCATCAGGCACAAAGGGTGACAAGTTCCATCCTGACAAGACCACTTTCCACCAAGTAGTTGGCACACTTTTCTCTACCAGATATTTAACCATCACAAGCTCTACTGGGAGAACCCACCCACTTTGCTTTGCCCATCTCTTACTCAGCAGCACCCACAGAGCACCCTGAAAACCCAAATGAGCACAAGGGGGGAGGAGACCCAAGAAAGTGCAGGGCAGCATTTTCTGAGAAGGGCTCGGGCAGACGACTGCAATGCCTGGGAAAGACAGACACCCTTGTTGGGTACAGCAGATGGAAGGGAGAAGGGGAGAAGACAGTGAACAGTGAACAAATCTGGAAGTCCCAAAACGACAGAGCATTCCAAAGCCAAGTACTCAGGAATGATGAAGACAACCTCAAGGGCAGAAACCACCCGCTAACTAGAGATTAGAGTGTTTCATTCAGTCTGAACTTTTGTGTGGGGAAATGCCAAGGCTCAGAGGCAAATACAGCAAAAGATAAAGGAGGGAAGTGGGAGTTGATGGTGCTAGAATTTGTGTTAAAACAAAAGGCAAGATCCCCCAGGGAGACTGACACAGGGGGCAAGTCACTCACAATCCCCCATCACCCTCTTCTCACTCTTTGGAAAAGAAAAATAAGCAAGGTCACTGCTATCTTGGCCCTAATCTTAAGGCAAATGGGAAAGGGGGGGGCTAAGGGATGAAAGGTCAGGTCCACCAAAAATGAAAATATTGAAGACACAAGAATAACAACAGTTTTCCAGCTAAGCACCTATGTGTGCCAAGCACATCTCTTTACTATCATTATGCAAATGGATGATTTTTCCCTAGTAAGCATAGTGTGGCCTGATTTGCACACTAATTACAAAAGTGGAAACTGAGCTTCAGAGAAGTTAAGTAACTTGGCCAAAGGATGCGCAGCTGTAAGCAGTGAAAGACTCACACTTGAATCAGTATTCCTGTCTTAACAATGTTTATACAAACAATACATGAAATTATGCTCAATTTACAGCCAACCTTCCTAGATGAATACAGCCCAGGCCAGCAGGCCCGTGAGCACTGTCTCTGCCTGACCTGCTATGCAGTTAGTTCCTACCCTCCATGTAGTTCTTGAGGGAGCTGCAGGGGGCCAAGTCTGCTAAAGCCCTCCCTCCTCAGACAGAGAGCTCCCAAATCTGTGCGGTCTGGTCATTCCACAGCACAAGCCATCATCTCATCAGCAGTGCGACAGCCTCTTGTCTTTTGCTTGTTCCACCTTAATGGTTCTACCTTGTCCATAATGCTGCCAACACAATCATGCTGTAAAAACATCATGCCCTTGACACTCAAATTCCTAAGTAGGGCTACAGGGTCACTGTATGAAGCTTGGCCCCACTAGGCTATCATTTCTGTCTTTCGGGTTCTGACAGTACTAGGTCCTCTTCTAACCTTCAAGCTCTTGTACATGCAGTCCCTCCCAAATAAGCACCCTTTCCCTTAGGATAACTCCCATCAGTGCTTCCTCTGATCATACCTCATTGCAGTGTCTGGGAAAAACACAGCAAGTCGATGTCTGCTGGCCCAGCCAGACAGCTGCAGAACAACGGGGGGGGGGGGGGGGGGGGGGTGTGGTNGGGGGGGTGTGGGGGGGGGGGTGGTATATATAGCCACAACCTATCTACCCCCAACTCCCAATGCCGAACTTGACACCAGCATTAAAGGCTTCCCAAAATTTGTGGAATGAATAAATGATGCTTAAAAAAATAAAGGTACCTGGGATAATGTAACAGTCATTCTTACTAGATTGGGAAAGAAAATTAGCAGCCAGCATCAACCTTATCTGCAATACAACAGATGCGTCAATGTCAGGAACCAGGTAGGGTGCCGACATTGCTGCTACCATTCCACTGACAGATGAGAGAAGTGTTACAAAGGAAAGAGCAAATTATAATCATATCAGGAGACAGAAAAATCGGAGGGAATCTCTCTGTAAATGGCTAGGTAGAAAACAGATGAGCAAGCCTCCCTCAGTGCTGAGGGAAACACTTCCCAGACGCCAGCAAAAAGCATCTAGATCAGAAGTCATGAGCTGCTGCCACGCCTGGTTTTGTTCAGGCCCCAGCTAAGAATGGCTTTCACGTGCCTGAGGGTTTATAAGCAACAGGGAAGAACAAACGACAGAAGCCACGTGGTCCACAAAACCTAAGATATTTACAGAAAAAGTTAAAAGATAAAGGAATTCTGTTTAAAATGACAATAACAGCTAAAAACATAATACGTTTAACAAAAAAGGTACATGGCCTTTATGAATAGAACTATAAACTATTACTAAGAGCATAAAAGAGGTTTTTATTCAGAGAAACAGGCTATATTCTTTGGTAAGAAACCTATAAATGTATACATTCTCCCATAAACACTAAGTTTAATAAAAGCCAATTCATACCCCAAAAGAGGAGGGAAAAGGTTTGCTAAAATTTCTGTGGAACAGTAAGACACAAATATCTGAAAAAAAAAAACTGAGCTATCAGATAGGGACACTATCATAAAACTATTAAACAGGAAATTTCAGTCAATATAGGCACAAAAATAAAAAGATCAGAAGACCCACAAACTGATGAATATATGATATGGAAGGTACTTCATTCAAATCAAGGACAAAGTATTAATTTTTTCAATACAACAAGCCAAGACAACCAGCTCACTATCTTAAAAGTAATAATACAGCCACTAAATAATTATATAATGTTAGGGTGGGAGGTTCCTTTCTTAGCATATCATTAAAGATGAAAAGACCAGAAGCTAATACATTTTGTAGTATAAAAAATTTTCAGTCCTGGCTCGTGTGGCTCAGTGGATTGAGCATCAACCTGTGAACCAAAAGGTCACCTGTTGGGTTCCCAGTCAGGGCACACGCCTGGGGTAGGGGCCAGGTCCCCAGTGCGGGGCGTGCAAGGGGCAACCAGTCAATGCCTCTGTCACACAGATGTTTCTCTCCCTCCCTTCTCTCTAAAAATAGATAAATAAAATCTTTTTTAAAATTTTACATTTCTCTATGAAGAAAAATAACACAAAATTTAAAGACAATATATTATACATAAGATAATGCTTAATATCTTTACTATTTTAAGAGATCTTACAAATCAATAAACAGAAAACAAAAATCCTTAATATAAAAATTAAGGGTAAAATTTACAAGCTTCTAATCTTCAATATCCCTGCCAAGTACAAATGACAATATAAATGTTTGTTCCTTGTTTTAAATCAGATAAAAGTACATTGAAATGAAGTATCTTTTTGGTTTTTAATGCCTTGGTTATTTTTAATACCTTGATTTGTAAGGCGGTAGAGAAACAGACACACTCCTACTGAAAAGTAAATTTGCTAATGAGAAGGCAATCTGGTTATATGTATCAAAAAGTTATAAAAATTCATATTCACTCCTAATATCCATCCTGAAGAAATGCTACTTCCAGGTATTCTACAGTAACAATTAGGACATATAGATTTTTAGCTATAAAATGATACATGTTGCCCTGGCCAGTGTGGCTCAGTTAGAGCATCGTCCCATATACAGAATGGTTGCTGGTTCAACTCCTGGGTCAGGGCACATACCCAGGTTGTAGATTTGAGCCCCAGTGGGGGCGCACATAAGAAGGCAACTAATCGATGTTTCTCTCTCGCATCCATGGTTTTTCTCTCTCTCTCTGTTTCTCTCCCTCTCTCTCTCAAAAGCAATGAAAAAAATGCACAGGTGAGGATTTTTAAAAAATGCATGTTAACATTATTAATAAGACCGAAAACTAGAAAAACATCTAAGGTCCAATACTAGAAAAGTTGAGTGGTAAAACTGCGTGGTTATGTTTTTGCAAAGGAACACCATGTAGCCATTCAAAAGATGGCACAGAAATAACTACTGACATGGAAAGACATTCATCCTGTGTTATAGAAGAAAACAGGTTTAAAAATAATATGTACAAAATTTATTAAGTGAAATAAGCCAGTCATAGTAAGACAAATATTACACAAAGTATCTAAAACAGCCTAACTCACAGAAGGAGAGAACAGAATGGCAGCTGCCAAGGGCGGGGATGGAGGAGGAAATGGGCGTTGCTAGCCAACAGGTACAAAGTTCACTGCGGACGATGAGTGAGTTGTAGGGGTCTGCTGTGCAACACTGCGCCTACAGTTAACTATACTACTGTACACTTAAAAATTTGTTCAGAGGATAGATCGCAGGTTAAATGTTATTACCATAATAATAATAAAAGATATCAATGTTTGAAATGAGGCAATGAAAGCAAAGGATTAAAGGTAATTTTTTGAAGATGTTATTTATTTTTTTAGATAGAAGGGAAGGAGGGGAGAAAGAAAGGGAGAGAAACATCAACGTGAGAGATAAACATGGATAGATTGCTTCTCATACACGTCCTGTCTGGAGGCCAAACTCACAACCCAGGCATGTGCCCTGACTGGGAATCAAACCAGCAACACTTCACGTTGCAGAAGGACACCCAACCAACTGAGCCACACCAGTCAGGGCCGAATTAAAGGTAATTTATACAATGAATAAAACAGTACATATAGAACTGGCCCCTTTGCATGTAAAAGTGAGCGTGTGCACGTGCATGGACACTAATGCCAAAATATTAACCAAAAATGGTGATCGGTGGGACAGCAAAGGACTTATTTTCTTCTTTTTACTCCTCTATGTTCTAAATTATTACTTAACAATGAAAGACATGCCCACTGTCTTCCTCAAGAGCCTGATGACACACACATCAGCACCCCAGTTCCTCCCCACCTTTCAGAAACCAAAACAGAGGGGTGGTCTGGTTCCCCTTAACTGCACAGCAAACACAGAGCAGCTCAGTTGTTTCTGTCTCGAGGTCAGGACACAGCTCTATAGTGTGGAATAAAGTCCTCCGGGCTAAAGTCATAAAATAACTTCCGTTACTGAAAAAGAGCAAAGAAGAGTCAAGGTCCTGTCATTAAATGCAGCAGGTTAAGAGGGGAACTGACAATAAAGGAAGTGTACCAACAACCAAGGCTGCCCTGCTGCCCTAAAGAAGTGGCCTTCAACTTGGCTTCCACGTTGAAACCACCTAAGAATTTTAAAAATACCACTGCTTGGGTCCCCACCCAGATTGCCCGACGGAATAGGTCTCTGTAGCCTGAGCATGTTTTAAAGCTCTCTGGCAGCCATAGTTAAAAATCACTACTTGAGAGCAAGCAGAAAATCACCGCAGTCTTTAAAAAAAAAAAAAAAAAAAAGTCAACCTCCAAATTAATGTAAGCCTGACAGATTGAAAAAACAGCAATTTGGGAAATTCTGCTATAAACAGAAAAGTAAATTATTCAGATCTTTAACAAACTTTTCATTTCCTGAACTAAACCACCAGCTCTCCAGTCGCCAATAATCAGACACAAACGCAGAATAACAGCTTTCAATTAGTACTTACTTCATCAGCTATCCAGCCAGTGATCATTTCTCTTGCACTTATTTTTTCTAACCATTTGTCCCCATCCAGAAATGTGTCAACTCCCTCCTGTGGCTGGGCATGGCTACCTGACTTGGAAGTATGACGGGCCTATTTAAAGAGGAATTCAGGGCTGAGCTGCTCTTGAAATTAAATGCCAAGACCTTCTGTATTTCTTGGAAGCCTAACCAACCCTAAGAAAACATGCCCTCCACCATCAGCACCTAGTATTTCCTAGTCCAGAGCACTCAACAGCTGAATGAATTAATCACTAAGAGTTGTCCCAAAGGGTAGAGTCCCCTGAGTACAATTCATCTTTATATTCCCAGCTCTCAGCACAGATAGTACATGCTAATGAGATACACATTTACCCCAAATAGATGGTATTAAGTGAAACTATAGAAAACATTATATAGAAAACATTAATGCAAACTGTGCAAGAAGAATAAGAAAGAAAAGACTAGAGACCATAAGAACCAGTCGTTCATGTGCCTAAGGTTCACTTGGGAAGTTTATTCAAAATGTAGGTGTCTTCTACACAAATACTTGTAGTCAGATATTCAAAGTTATCTTTATATAAGAGCCCATCACTCAAAACATCCAAAGGTTCATCAGTGAGTGAATGGATACACAAACCATGCTGGGTCCACACGAAAAATACCCAGCAATGAAAAAGAAGCAACTGCTGATGTACGTAACACGGAGGATGCACACAGGCGTTATGTTGAAAGAAGCTAGTCACAAGGCCTGGTTCCTTACGCCACAGAGGGAAGCAGGGCAGTGCTGACCTCCGCAGAGAATGGAGGGGGGGAGGCTCTCCAAAGCCTGAGAAAGAATCTCCAGAGTGACAGAAATGTGCTATCTCATAGTTGTGATTCTGATGGCTCCATTTGTATGTATACCCATTTACTGTACATAAGATATACTTCAGTAATACAAGTTCTGAAGGGAAAAAAATTTTAAATGTCTTCTCCCCCACAGTCTGATTCCATGGGCCTGCATTGGAACCCAGGAACCTACTTAGTTCTGATGCTGGTGGTCCTCAGGTTGCCCACACCTTTGGATGGGTACCCTGGGGCAGGACACAGCTCTTGTATTTTCTCCACTTGCATAAACCTAATGAAAAAGATGAGAGTATACGACTAAGAAGGAAGACTTTAGAATAAAGAAACTCAAAACCTCTACTTGCCAAGTGCCAGTTTGGTACTTACCAAGACACAAACAAGAACTTCCAGAGTGGCCAGGTTCAATGATAAAGCACATTTTTAAAGCCAATTTGTGGCTTACTGCATAAATCCCATCATTAGGGGATTATAGTTGAACTGCTGCTCTAGCAATTTAACTCTGCTGTTGAATTAAATGCTGTTCAATGCTAACATTTGACCTAAACACTTTCAACCCATGCCAAAAAAAAGACTACTGGAACAAATATCCCCAATTTGTATATGACGTACTTCCTTTAAATGTACGTACTTAAATGACTGCCTGATGTTGGGTTGGCCAAAAAGTTCGTTTAGTTTTTTCCATACAATGGCTCTAGTGGTGCTTAGTTGTCTTTAACTTCATTTGAAACAATTTTGTTAGATTGCACTGTGACAGCTGTCAGATGAGCACGCATTTTTTAAAAAACATCAAAATTGGTCAATTTTTATGCAACCATTTTAATATTGAAGATAGAAAATACGCAACATTTTTGGCATATTATGCTCTATTATTTCAAGAAAGGTAAAAATGCAACTGAAACACACAAAAAAGATTTGTGCAGTGTATGGAGGAAGTGCTGTGACTGATCGAATCTGTCGTAAGTGGTTTGCAAAGTTTCTTGGTACAACTGACATTTTGGCCAAATAATTCTTTGCTGTGGGGCTGTCTTATGCATTGGAAGATGTTCAGCGGGACCCATGGCCTCTACCCACTAGAAGCCAATAATTTAAAAGACAGCCGACATACTCAAAATACCCAAACCAATAAAATTATTGATGAAAAGGAAAAATGCGTCTTTTATTTTACAGAAAAAACCACCTGGACGTTTTGGCCAACCCAATACATTGGGTCACGCCTCAGGGAGTTTACACTTCTGACGCTGATCCTGGCTCATCTGTTGTTATTACACTTAAGCAGCAGTGAATGAACTTGTAAGGCATGGTTATTGTCCGGTCTTGGTGATGGTGGTTATGCTTACAGGGTGTAACCGGAAAAAAAAACAAAACAACAAAGCAATCTCCCTATGGCCTTTTCCAAACATTCCCAAGAACTTGTTTTTCAAACTGCAAGTCATTACCCACTAGTGAGCCATAAAATCGACTTTGTAGATCTCAACCAGAATTTTTAAAATGAAGAAATTTAACAAACAAAAAAACTTCAGAGCACAGCTAACAAGGGTAACCCAGTTTCAAGGTAAAAGGCTTTATACTACTATGGGTCAGTCAAATAAAGCCTAAAAGTCACTTTAACTAATGTTCTGCCCAATGACATAAAAGGCATATTCCAAGTACCCAATTTAAATCAGGTTATTTGCTGAGCTTAAACTAACAAACCCGTAAAAATAATTTGCCAAAGTGGCCCTGGCCAGTGTGGCTCAGTTGGTTGGAGTGCCATCCCATAGATCACCAAGTTACAGGTTCAATTCCTGGTCAGGGCACATACCCAACTTGTGGGTTCAATCCCAAAACCATTATTATTATTATTATTATTATTATTATTATTAGCCAAAGTAGTAAAAGGTAATCAACACTAATAACAAAATAAATATCCCCTCTCCACAACAATGGAATGAACACCCAGAATCATGGCCCCATGGTGGCTTTCTTTAAAATCTACCAAGCCCTGTCCTGCCCAGGTGGTTCAGTTGGTTGCAGTGTCGTCCCCACACATCAAAAGGGTATAGGTTCAATACCCAGTCAAGCCACCTACTGGAGGCAACCGATTTCTGTTTCTCTCTCACATCGATGTTTCTCTCTCTTTCTCCCTTCCTCTCTCTCTCTCAAATCAATAAAACATATCCTCCGGTAAGGATTAAAAAATAAAAATAAAATTTATAGAGCCTCAAACAAAACCACATCAATGACTGCAATCAAGAAAACCTCCTTTGTACCCCACAAGTTGCGTCAGCCTTCTGTCACTGTCTTGGTTTGTGGACTTACTCTCTTAAGAGGAAGAAAATTAAAAAATAAAAGCCAGATAAAACCTGGATTTCTGAAGGGATCCTAGGGTTGGGGGCAAGGTTCCATCTCGGAATCTACCCACTGAGAACCCTAGAACGGTCCTTTAGAGGCCACACCCCCAGGGCCCACATGACTTAAAAGTATGATGGGCTTGCGTAAGGAGGAACTAAGGTCTGAGCTGCTCCTGAAATGAAAACATGCCCTACATCATCAGCACCTAGTATTTCCTAGTCCAGAGCACTCAACAGCTGAATGAATTAATCACTAAGAGTTGTCCCAAAGGGTAGAGTCCCCCTGAGTACAATTCATCTTTATATTCCCAGCTCTTAGCACAGAATAAATACTTGATAAATGTTATCAATACACATTTTCCCAAGCAGATGGCAGTAAATGAAAACTACATAGAACCTGGCTGGTGTAGCTCAGTGGATTGAGCGCAGGCTGTGAACCAGAGTGTCGCAGGTTCGATTCCCAGTCAGGGCACATGCCTGGGTTGCAGGCCAAGTCCCCTCTTGGGGGCACACAAGAGGCAACCACACATTGATGTTTCTCTCCTTCCCTTCCTCTCTCTCTAAACATAAATAAAAATAAAAAATCTCAAAAAAAACCTACATAGGAAACATTAGTGCAAACAATACAAGAACAATCCATGGTTCATGTGCCTAAGACTCACTTGCCCCATCGCAGCAGCCCTGCTCTGAAGGTGGAAGAAAAAGACCCTTGGGCCGATAGTGCTGGATTACTTAAGAATCACCTAAAAAATGGAGTCAGGGACCTCAACCATAAGCTACAGAGAACGCAAAGTTGCTGAATAGACATGGCAAATATTCCTGGACCATCCATTGAGTAAGGTGGGTGGGGAGGGTGATTCCTAACTAAAAGAAAATATTTTATGGTGCATAAAATAAAATGTACAAGTGATAAACCAAATGTTAAAGAATACACCCTGCCTACAGAAGACCCCTTCAGTCTCTTCTAGACTTAGTCCTAAAGGCCCTCGGTACAGAATAAACTCTATTCCCAAACTAAACACTAAATTCTAAAAAAAGCACTTAAATCCAGCCCAAAAGGTTGTTTATGATGTTGTCTTACACACAGGCTAAGTAATGAAAAGCAATGGCCAATCTATGTAGATGAGAAGACTCACCGACTACTCGGGTAGGAGAAAGATAGTGAAGTGCACAGTAAAAGGTCAAAGCAGCTGACACTGCCCTGGGTGGTGTGGCTCAGTGGATTGAGCACCAGCCTGCAAACTGAAAGGTCGCTGGTTCCATTTCCAGTCAGGCACATGGCTGGGTTGTGGGCTAGGTCCCTAGTCGGGGGCATGCAAGAGGTAACCAATCAATGTACTACCTTGATCTCTCTCTCTCTCTCCCTCCCTCCCTCCTTCTGTCTTTAAAAATATTTTTTAAAAAGCAGCTGACATCTTGTTGGTTTAGAGGCTTTAAAATACAAAGTCATCAGTGATCTTTGTTTTTCTCATATGTTGTAGGTATGAGATGCTGAGGTTGATATCATCCAGCAATCTCTTCTCCAATTTTACTTAAATAAAATTACAACAATACTTTAACACTCATCATCCTCGCCATGACTTTCTTCCCCCAGGTACCATCCACTGGGACCACACTGACCTACAATTCCTGGGTTTTAGCTTAAGAAGCCTCCTCCTCCAAGAAGCATTCCTGGGTTAGCTACCATTCTTCCATGTTACTATGGCACATGGCTTCTTTGTCCAGCTCCCCAACCAGGCAGGGACAGAACTGGTAAGGAACAGTGTCCGTCGCAGAAAAGGCATTCAAATATTTGGAGAAAACCTAAACATTTTCCCATGGGCCCGTTAGTAATATAACACCTGAAATAAAACCTAACCCCTGTCCTCCAGATTTATTAAAGGAAATCCTGTGGCTGGGGCAGGAGAGGGAGAAACAGTGAAGCAAAAGGTATAGCCCGCAGGCCAAAATTAAAAAAATATAAATGTGTATTTGAGAAAACTCAAGTAGAATCAAGCTGGGTTTTACTGAATGTACTTCTACTCCGCGTGACTTAACATATCACTTTTTGTGCAAATGATTTTTTTCCTTTAAACACTATTTTTAATGTATTGATCAGTCACTACAGAGGCCACTGAAAAGCTACTTTTATATAGAATTTTAATAACATAAAAACGTGCAGAATTGACTATCACATTCAAGATACAAACATGATTTCATGTAACTCTTATCAAAAGTACAGGAAGGGTGGTTATCAAAGGGTAATTTTCTGAACTGTGGAGACAGAAAGGCTGATTTACCCCTGGACAAAAGCCAAGGACAAGTGGCAAACACAGCAATCATCTTCAGAGCACAAAAGCTGCTCCTATTCCCTCCTGGATCAGCAGGACAAGGCTCTAAAGATGAGTAGCCAGATAAGGCATGAGAGGTCATGTCTAAAGGTCATGCTGGAGGAAGACAAGGGAAGTAGGTCCCCACTTACTGTCAGGGAGTAGAAAGAAAGATTTCTCCTCTTCCACATCTCCAATGATCCTTGATATTTGATGACCCCCCTCTTTCCAGTATAAGGACTGCCCTGGGTGCTAAGGTAACTTCCCAGGGGTGGCTCCTCCCTGCTAACCGTGTGCTCCCCTCTGTTTTGCCCCAGCTCCATCCTCCAATCAGCACAGCTGATGGCTCCCTGGTCACCTATAGCTACTGTTGCCACCGCTGCCCATGTGCTAGGACAATCATTTCAAATAGTTGTTCACACCTTGCCTCAAGTTCATTGTACTATCACCTCTCTCCCTGAACTATTCTTCCCATCACACCATTCCTCTTTGGCATGTTCTCACCCTTTCCTCTGCCCCAAGTGCCAATGCCAAATTTCCTTCTGTCACCTAATCAGAGAGGCCTAGCTCCATCTTTCCCTTATTTCCTAACTACCTAATACATCTGCCCAGTTTTGCTGGACTTTGACACATTTGCTTACTTCTTCAATCACCTGCCATCTTCCTACTGTCTGGAAGAAATTCCCATTTGCAGATCTGTTCTGCAACACCCTTTTTCTCCCCACCCCAACCCCACTGCCCCCTAGTCCAGTCTACCAAGAGTTTCACCTCCTCCTGGAAGACTCTCCCAAGATAAGGAAAAGAAGTGCTGAAATTTCACCTACCCAGCAGGATTATCTGATGGCTGAGAGTGGGTTTGCCTAAACTGCACGACAATTACCTGCGTCTGTGACACTGTAATTATTCTCCTGATTAACACCAAATACACAGTGATCAAAGTAATCTTGTGCCTGACCTTAAATAAACTTCCCACACCTATATGTTATACATACTCTTTTCTACAAAGAAGCACAGTCCCCAATTTTTATGCATGTGTGTGTGTGCTCATTCAATATAGAATCGGCAATCACTTGAGTCCTACACCACAGATGTATTGCTTTTTTTGCTGTCTGAACCTGAAATTTTTACAGCCCCCAAAACTTAAAAAGATTAAAAATAGATGTATTCAACTATAAGAGACTCCAGGCTCTCCATCAAGTTTGTTTAATCTATGTTCCTTTTTACTTTTCCTCTAACCCTTAAAATTCTTCATAGAACAAAATGTAAATAAGCACACAAAACATCAGAAGTCCCAGGACTGGACCTCACTCAGGGAACAAGAAGGTAAATGAGCACCTGAACACCACTGATTTTGACATTTTTAATTAGATCAGGTGTTTATCATCGCTCCTTCTCCCATATTTAATAAGGGGCACAGCTTTCAAAGAGGTACATAAATGTTAATGTTCAACTATTACTACTTAAATAATGTCTGACAGCACCAAGAAAGACCTCGGAGACTTTCTGCCAGCCCAGCTGGGCAAACCTGAGCCACAGCTTCCTTACCCACCTCACAGACACACACACACACACATAGGCCGTATATTTGCAAAAAAAACCAGACACATGATCCCAGAGAGAAGCACACACTGTCACAGATACACACCCAGAAACACACATAAAAAGACCAATTCCCCGAAGCAGAGCTTATATACCAAGAAATGGTCTTACCTCCAGAGTGAAATCATACCCTATCCACAAAAATATTCTTTAATCAGCACCCTACCCACTAATGTTGTGCCGGCATCTCCGCAAGGCTGGGATCTTTCTAATGTTCCGCATGAGACACTTCAGGTGCTGAAGGAATTTCAGCTTTTATAACCAACACGCTCGCCAAAATTGTATAACCACACCACCTGGTCAGCAATGCTATCTATTTGTGTTACACAACAGCCACCGCCTGGTAACAAGTGGTTACTGCATGCTTTTTACATGGCTACTTACCGTGCCTCTTGTCTCCACGGGGCAGGCTGCATATTCTATTGTGGAAACCAAACAGCAGCTAGGATTACATTTCTCAAACCCACACAAATAAGGGAAATTAAAACCTATCTTTCCAAATCCTTCTGTTCAGACAAACAAGTCCACCCACATTGGTTTCAGCTTCAGTGTAAAGAGGGATTAATTTTACTCCCTGGTAATTTTTCATTTCCCCATTTGGGGGCCCAAAGACAAAGTGTTTACAAAGCTCAAAGACTTCCAGAGATTAAAAATAGATCTCAAGGTACGAGATCTATTAAATGACAGAAAAAGCCAACAGATCACTGTGATCCCAACTGGACACCGCATCTGGTATGCGGGTACTAGCAACAGAGGCCCTAATGAAAAGTGAAAGTGCCCATGAAGACACATAAAAAGGCAAACTCACACTGACAACTTCCTATCAGTAAGAGGGAAGAAGCCACACCCACAATCAGACTTTGGTCCTTTCTAGTCCTGATTCCAGGCCCGAGCTTGCCAGAAACCTGGGAGAGGACAGTCTGCCCCTCGAGATGTGCTGTGAGGACTCCTGCCTCCAACTCCCCAACACCAGGCTGCACTTCCAAATCCAGACAGGGACCATAAGGCTCAATGGGGAACAGACAGGCACTGTCAGCAGCAATGCATATCGTAGAAGACGAAGTCTCTGGGATAAAGTCAGAAGAGGAACCAGGACAACTCTGTGAGGAAAGGAGCTCAAAGTATTATTTATTCATGAATAAACTTAAGGAAATCAGCAGTGAGCGTAACAGGAAAATGTGACTTGACGGGAGGACAAGCTGGAGAGAAGGCTGAAAGCCAAGTGCATCAACTGTGCAGGGGCAGGAGATTCAGCACCACAAGTGCCCAGAACACAGGTCACGCGTAACACACCCAACCCATCAGGTCAACATGCCCAGGCAGACCAGAACATCCCTTGCTCCTAAGTGAGCCAAGAGGGAAAACCCAGCATGTAGCCTATGAAAAAAATACTCTGAGTTTCTGTATTCTGAACAGAACTGTACCGAAGATGTTCTGCCAAGTCACTAACCTCAGAAAGGTTCTACTGCAGAAACCAAAAGGTGATTTCAATTCAGAACAAAGGAGAAAAGAAAAAACAAAATAAAACAAGTTGTGTTTTCTTTTTCTAAAAAGGAGGAAACAAGATCAGACAATTAGATAAAATGGGACCAAGAGACAAGAAACTGGGGTGGGGAAGAATTAACTTAAAAGCAACAAAGAGAAGTGAAACTAGAGAAAACAGCAGAGAACCGAAAGGTGGAAGAAAAGCCTCAGAAACCCCAGTACTGCCAGAAAGGCAGCACCAGTTCGGAGATGAGAACCCTGGAGGGAAAAAAACAAACAGCAAAGCCAAGACATGAATAATCAGTGTTTCTTAACTAGACTTCACAGAAAAACAACAAAGAAGCCAGTTGTGTTGTATGATTCCACTTATATTACAAAATGTCCAGAAGAGGTAAATGTATAGCGACAGAAAGCAGGTTAGTGGTGGCCTGGGGCTGGAGTACAAATGGGGGACCAGAATGGAGAGTAACTTTTAATGGTTTTGTGATTTCTTTATGGGATGAAAAAAATGTTCTAAAATTTGATTGTGGTGATGTTTGCACAAAGGGTGATTTACTAGAAGCTGCTGAACTATAGACCTTAAATGGGAGAACTTTATGGTATGTGAATTATATCTCAATAAAACTTTGTTATAAAGAATAAATGGAACAGACTTAAAGATACAAAAGTGTAGAATTAAAAAAAACTATTCTGAGATTAAGAAAAACTTGAGAACAGAGATTATAGAGGCACACCAGATTCAAACAAAATCAGAGAGAATAAAACCTATAAATTGGACATATCCTGGCAAAATAATTTAACTACAGGATGAAAAAGTCATAAAAATATTCAAGGAGGAGATAATGTCTGGTTTACTTAAACAGCAGTAATAATTAAGACGAGCCCCAGGATTTTCCAAGGCAGAATTAAATGCCAGAAGTCAACAGAAAATAGCTGATCTATAGAACTGAAGAAAGGGTTTTCCCAAAGAACTTTATACCCAGACAAGTTGGCCTTCAAGTGGGAAAGCAAACAACTGCAATGTCAGATACGCACGGGCTGAGAAAGAAAGGGGGGAAGGAGGGCTGAGGCCTTATTCTAACCACGGAAGAGGCAAGATTCAGAAAGGCCGCTAATACACAAGGCTGAAAATAATGCAGGCCAACCAAAACCATCAATATTGGACAAAATTAAATAAGGAACCTAAACCCAGCTACAAAACCAAGCGCGTGTGTCAAATTATTCTGTAAGCATATGCTATGTACTATAAAATTGGTAATTCATAATAATAAAGCAGGACAGGAAAGAGGACATTAATAAAGACTGAAGATAGGGAGTAAGATGATAAAGCCTCTCTCCCAAACAGACAGGAATGGAAAAATACCATTAGATCTTAGTACTGACAACTGGAGAAACAGGTTTTTTATTTTTATTTGTTTTACTTAAAACAAAAAAGTTAATAAAGTTTTTTACTTAAAACCAACATTAGAATTTAAAACATACTACAGAAAACAAATTAAACTTGTAAATTAGTTCATTAAAAATATTCTTAGATGTATCAAAAACATAAATGCCCGAAGACAGACTTTTCACAAAGTGAAGTCAAGGTAAAGCATCACGCCCTGGTCAGGTGGCTCCGCTGGTTAGACAGTTGTCCCGATACTCCAAGGATGCAGGTCCAACTACCCTGTCAGGGCTCATATAAAGAGCAGCAACCAAGGAATGCAGAAATAAGGGGAATAACAAATTGATGTTTCTCTCTGTCTCCCCTCTCCCTTTTTCTCTAAAATCATTACAATAAAAGATAAAGCAATATTAATGCTGCTTTACTGTTATTTTTTGAGTGTCAGACAAAATGAATCCCTGCCAGAAAGTATGATGGGAAAAAGATAGTCATTTTATACTACTAAAAGTACAAATTCAACAAAAATATGTCAATTTTTATGTTCTGAACATTATATTTCATTCAAATAAGGGCCACAATGGCTAGCAGTATAAAAGAAATGACCAAGAGTTCACAAATATACCTGTCTCCAAGGACATGAGGAGCAAGAGGGCTATGCACACAGACTTGATCTCCACATTAATTTTATTTTACATCCATTAGAGAATCTGCCCAATTCATGAACATGGCTAACATAATAGGTAACTTTGCACCCCACAGGAAACAAAGCTGTTTGCAATGGCGAAAGAGCATTTGTGGAAAGTGACCATCATGCCAAATGAAAATTTCAGCCCCGAAAAAAAGGAACATTTATATTTCTCATTGCCTGACTTTCTTGCCAAGAAGAAAAAAAATCATTATCAACCACCACAGCCTAACAATTTCACAATTTTAAGCCCTTCTCCCAAATAACTGTTGGGTCAAAGGTGGAACTAAAACTACAAAAATACCATTACAATCAAACAAGAAAGAATATGCAACAAGATACCCTAAAGAAAGTAAAAAGAAAATTTTTTAGATTGATTTGAGACAGAGAGAAAAACACTGACTTGTTGTTCCACTTATTTATGCATTCATTGGTTGCATCTGGTATGTGCTGTGACCAGGGATCACACCTGCAACCTTGGTGTATCAGGATGATGCTCTTAGCCAACTAAGCTACAAGGCCAGGGCAAAAGTAAAAAGAAATTAAAGAGAGAGAAATTATCTAGGAAATAAGCAACAGAACTGACAAATTTAATAAATGCATCCAAGGGTGCTCCTAAAGCTCCCAAGGCCACAGGGCTTATAGACTTTCCATTCAAACTACACAGGGCCCAGGTGGCTCCCAGGCAAACATCTCCAAGCCTTAAGGAACAGTTACTTGCTATGCTATTCAGACAGTTCGAAAGCACTGAAAAAGGGCAAAAAGTTTGTCAATCATTTCAGAAATCTAGCATGATCCTGCTTCCAAATTTAACAAAGCACAAGAGAAGGAATAAAGCTGGTGTGTATCACAACTCACATCAACAGTGTGGGATCAACAGACATGGCCTTCTCTGTCCCAGGACTGAGTGGCCGACTGGCCACTGGCCAGAAGGAATAGGTATTGTTTTGGGAATGAAGTCTAACTCCCTCCTTACCTCCTTCTTGTTCTGTGACTGCTTCTGGACCCTTGTACACACTGAGGTAACATAGTTTAGAGTCACGTGCAGGCCGTGTGCCTCCTTTCTCTGGGACACCTAATAACGAGCCTCAGCCTGGAGGAGGCACGGTCTCTCTCACAACTACCCGCCACGGTCGGTGGGCTCCCCTGTAAGGCAAGCAATAAACTGGATGTCCACACCAGGTGGGTTTTTTGGAGTATCATGAACACTTAAGTAGCTCCCTGGTTTGGGGTTTCTGTGCTACAAGAAGGAAAAATGTAAAATCAATGAAAACCAGAAAAGCATATGATAAAAACTCGACATCAGTTTTTTAAATAAAAGCCTTAGTACATTCCAACACAGAAGAAAAATGTCCTCAGAAAGAATTCCTATCTCATGCCAATAGCTAAGGAGATGCTTATATATTGGAAAACCTGGAGGGAGCCCATTTGAGCCACAAACAGGAGAGAACCTAAGAGCCTTCATTACAGAAGACCACTCTGAAAGTTCTAACTAACACAATAAGCAAAAGATTTTTAAAGTTTGAATAATGGAAAGGGGAAGACAAAAGAATTATTCACAGGTAATGGTTCTGTCTACTTAAAAAATGAGTTTTTCTTAACTGTACTTGAACAGAGTTAAATTAAAAAAATTTTTAATGAGTTTTTCTTTAAAAAAAAAGCACTAGAATAAAATATCAATTTTGATTAATGTAATCTCTGATCTATGTTTACCCTTTAAGGACAAAATATAAACTATGTTTTTTCTTAATGTTTTTAAAAAGATTTATTTATTCATTTTTGGAGAAGGCGAAAAATATGAATGTATGATTGCCTCTCACGTAGCCCATACTGGGGACCTGGCCCGCAACCCAGAAATGTGCCCTGACTGGGAATCAAACTGGTGACCCTTTGGTTCACAGCCTGCACTCAATCCACTTAGCTACATGAGCCAGGGCTAAACTGTTTTTTTTTTAAAGGAAAACATCTTCCACATTCGGTGATAATCTATTTCTGTCTTTCCAAATAAATAAACAAGGAGATTTAGGATTATTGGATGAACAAAAACTACTCTGTGATAAACCAACCTAGGGGGGAATAAAATTCTATAAGCACTAAAAAAAATAGAATTAGAATACATTTTCATTCATATCCAACTTATATCTGACTATGCATTATTTTGATTCACATGGCAACTTCCCTATTTCATTAATATAAGTACCAGAGACCACTAGGTGTCTCCAAGGGTCTTCTCTCATTCAATTAAGAATTAACATAATAGCCCTCACTGGTGTGCTGTGTCAGTGGCTTGGACATCCTCCTACAAACCAAAAGGTCACTGGTTTCAATCGCAGGTCAGGGCACATGCCTAGGTAGCAAGCAAGGTAGCCAATAGGGGCCTTGTAAGAGGCAGCCCACTGATATTTCTCTCATACATTGATGTTTATCTCACTTTCTCCCCCGCCTTTCACCTCTCTTCAAAAATAAATAAAATCCTTAAAAAAAAGAAATAACATAATAAAAACCCTTGATTTTAATTTGATACATGACCAATTAACTTTGGGTAACATTTCCCAGCCTCCCTTGCAGCTAGATATGGCCATGTAACTAAGTTTTGGCAAGTGGAATGTGACTAAAAATAAGTATTACCTCTCCTTTTCCTCTTCCCACTGCAATGTTGAAACAATAATTTGTATTTTTTAAATTTATTTAATTATTTTAAGTACAGTATTCTGTCTATTACTCCCATCCCATCCCACTCCTATGTTCCCCCCCTCCCTTTTCCACCCTTCTCAGTTGTTGTCCATGTATCCTTTATATATGTTCCTCTAAATCCCTCCCCTATTTCCCCTGAAATCCTCTCCCTTCTGGTCACTGTCAGCCTGTTCTCTATTTCAGTGTCTTTGGTTATATTTTGCTCACTTGTTTGTTTTGTTGTTTAGCTTCCTGTTAAAGGTGAGATCATATGGTATTTGTCCTTCAACACCTGGCTTATTTCACTCAGCATAATGCTTTCCAGTTTCATCCATGCTGTTGCAAAAGGTAGGAGTTCCTTCTTTCTTTCTGCTGCATAGAATTCCATTGTGTATATGTACCATAGTTTTTGATCCATTCATTTACTGACGGGCACCTAGTTTGCTTCCAACTCTTGGCTATTGTAAATTGTGCTGCTATGAACATTGGGGTGGATATGTTCTTTGGGACTGGTGTTTTAGGGTTCTTAGGATACAATCCTAGCAGTGGAATTACTGGGTCAAAGGGCAGGTTCAATTTTAGTTTTCTGAGAAAATTCCATACTGTTTTCCATAATGGTTGTGCCAGTCTACAATCCTACCAACAGTGGACCAGAGTCCCCTTTTCCCCACACCCTCTCCAACATTTGTTGTTTATTGCTTGAAACAATAATTTTTTTAAAAAGGAGAGAGAAAGTCTGGTAAGGCAACACTTTTGGAATAACCCCAGTTACTAAATTTTCCAAAAAAATGGATCAGTTTCTAACCTAGCTGAATGTTATTTTCCATGAAATGAAAGGATCATAATAAAGGGTAAACATCTGGGTAAGATGAATAAATTCACTGTTCACCTTGACTATCAAAGACTCATTAACCTGGCTTCTCTGGCAGACACTTAAAACGATGGCCACTCATTCATAATCTCAAAGCACAATGCAGAATGTGTGCTGACAGCACTGGCCAGAATTCAGCAATCAAAGTACAAACAAGCTTATCCAACTCTGAAAGTAAATCCACCGGGAACAGCATCCTTCAAACTTAAGATACATATTACAGGGTGTTCTGGTCAGCACCATGCAAAAGAATACAAGGGACAGTAGAAAAACGGCACTGCACTGGGAATCCAGAAGCACTATAGACAATGCATGGTGATGTAAGTGCAGGAAAGTCATTACCCAGTGGGCCTTGCACTGTAAGGTGTCTTGCACTGTAAAATAATGGTGTTGGACTACATCTGTAGTTTTTGCACTTCTGTTTTTAGTAATGAAACAAGTATCCTCAAGTTAAATCTTTTTTTCCAAGATTTTATTTATTAATTTTTAGGGAGAGGGTGAGGGAGGGAGAAAGAGGGTAAGAGTATCACCAACGTGTGGTTGCCTCTGGCACATCCCCTACCAAGGGGGTTGGGTGGGGGGAGGGTGTGTAGAGAAGACCTGGCCCACAATCCAGGCATATGCCCTAACTGGGAATCGAACCAACACCCTTTGGTTCACAGGCCTGCACTAAATCCTCTGAGCTACATCAGCCGAGGCTAAATTAAATATTACTGAAAGCCTGGAGGGGGTAATAATTATGCAATAGGTAGATGATGATGTTAAAATGCGGACTAAATACACTTTTGCTATAAATTTTTAATACATATTTTCCAGAAATAAACAAAATATCTAACCAGTAAATCAAAGATTCTGCCCTGGCTGGTGTGGCTCAGTGCATTGAGCACTGGCCTGCAGACCAAAAGGTTGCCAGTTTGATTCCCAGTCATGGCACATGCCTGGATTGCAGGCTGGGTCCCAAGCTGGGACCTGTGAAAGACAACCAACTGATGTTTCTCTCGTGCTCTCTCTCTCCCTCCTTCCCCCAATTTCTAAAAATAAATAAATAGATAGATAGATTCCACAGCTTAGTGAACTTTGATGATAGCAAGAAGAATACATTTACCAAATTTTCTAGCAGCAGCCTGCAAATACTACGCTGCAATGTACCACTTCATCTATGATTATTTGGATACCCTAACACAATGCTCTGATTTTTTAATTGAAGGCAATTAAAAGGATCATTCAAGACCAAGGCAGATAAAAATCAATTACTTTATATCATTTAAAAATACAATCAATTTTTAATTTTTTTCCACTATAAAAATGTATGACATACCTATTAGAATGACTAAAAAAAAGACTGCTAAGACAAGACCAAGTGTAACAAAGACACAGCCACTGGAACCACCACACACTCCTGATGGGTATGTAAAACGGCAGGAGCACTTTGTGTTAAAACACACATTTACCCTAAGACCCAGCGATATTACTCCAGGATATCTACCCAGAGAAATGAAAACTATGTTTAAACAAAAATCTGTACATAAATATTTATAGTGGCTTTATTTACAATAGCCAAAACCTGGAAACAACACTTTTAACAACCTTTAATGAATAAACAAACTATGACATAGCCCTTTTAACACAAGGCATCATTCCACACCCATCAGATAAGGCCAGAATAAAAGCATTCAATAATACCAAGTGTTGGCAAGGCCGTAGGTAAACAGAAATTTTCACACTCAGTTTTCAGAAATGTAAATAGGCTCAAAATACTTAGGAAAACAATTTGGCAACACCCAGCAGGTTGAAGACGTGTCCATTTCTAACAGTAGGCAACTAACACATCAATAGAATGTATAAACAAGTTCTAGTATGTTTAAACAGTGAAATAAAAAAGCAATCAAAACAATAAGCTCTAGCCACTTGGGTCAACATGGCTTGAAAATACATTCCTGAATGAGCAAGTAGGTTGTAGGACACACATCACGTGAGATCTTTAAGGTTTTAATTCATGCAGGCAATATCGTATGTGAGTTTCTGGGTATATAAACATGAAATAATATAAAAGTAAAAATACAGACTAAAAAAGTTACCTCTAAGTGAGAGAGGGAGGGAAATGAGATCCGCAAAGAGGGTATCTAAAATGTCTTATTTTTTTTAAAAAAGCCTACAGCAAAGGTAATACGTTTAAATTTATTAGACCTGGTTATCTGGCATATGAGTGTTCATTCTCTCATTTCCTAATAATGGAATTTTCACAATTAAATACAAACTTGAAGACAATCTCTACAAGGATACATAAAACACACACATAAAAACTGGTAAAAGCGGCTGCCTCCAGAGAGGGGACTCGGATGAGGCAGAGGGAGGGGACTTAATTCTCCACATCTGTCCTCACGTACCTTTCGGATCTTGTTCCTTGTACATCCATTATCAACTTTAACCACCCCCCGCAAACAATCTACCTGCAGTATTTTACTTTAATACTTAAGGCCACGATGGAGATTCCAGCCCTTACTGTGCCAAGAATGAGCAGTGTGACTTCTTGGGAGGTAATTTAACCTGCCCTTCTCCAAGGGTACCAATTCTTTTCCTTTTTTTGGTTACATTTATTTTATTTTTTTTAATTTATTTATTTGATTGTTGTTGGGTTGTACCAATTCTAACACAGAAACTTACCTCCATAGACCAGAGGTGAGAAGTTCTAACTATGCCACAGGGAGAAACGGGCAGTTACCCATCCTATAACCCTGGTAGGAAAACATTTAGTCTGTCACAACCCTTCCCCATGACCATCTGTAGTGACTGTGTCATATCCTCTGTGGAATCAAGGGAGCAATCCTATTTCTCAATACTTGATGAGGTAAGCAGACAGGAAGTTGAGGGAGCAGTTATTTGCCGACTTACTTTCTTAATGATCTAAGAAGTGGAAATCATGGTGGAGAGGAAGGAGGTTGAGGATGAAACTGGGAAAAGGATTAGTAAAAAGAATGACATAAAGAGAGAAAAAAGTAGTTCAGGGTCCGGCTGAGCCCAGAATTTATAAATGTGTAGTAGAAAAAGTCACCTTAATGTCTGGTTTCTCTCCAGCAGAGTGCAACTGAAGGGGAAAAAAACAGAAAAATTAAATAGGGCTGTGCCACTGAGGAAGGCTGGCAATGTTACAGGGCCAGAGTGAAGAAACCAAGATGTTGATTAAGATGACAATCACATGACTCCCTCTAAAATCCACAGCGATTAAACAGGGTAAGGGAGGCAAGGGGAAGCCAGAAAACAGCAGTGCCTAAGGAATAAGGGCCCCTGGAGAGGAAACCAGAACAAAGAAGGACAGAATGTGTGCAGAGAGGAGACCCTCCCAAGCTCAAGATCCCCACACAGTCACCTGGAAGAAGACAAGACCCAAGACCGCTGATGTGAACTGGAAGTAAAACTCCCTGGAAAAGATAGTGTGAAGGGTTGGAGGGGTTGGAGGGTTTGGAGGGTTTGGAGGCTGAAAGAACCAGCGACTTAGAGATGATGTATATTGCTGTAATCTTTAAACCCTCAATCAAGGCCTAAGAACAATACAGAAATAAATACGCAGATGAGACAAACAAAGAGACTAGAAGGCACTCAAAACCAGTGCTGAAGAAACACATCTTGTTGACAGAGTCAGTGTGCTCCCCTAAACAGCAGCAGCCCCAGCGGGGCAGCGCTCTCCTGTAACTAGATACTTAAGTCCCTTATTTCTGAGGACTTGCTGCTGACACCTGAGTAACTATGGAAACCAACCAAAAGATGTGGTCACAAGGTAGACATTCTTAATGTTCTCCAAACCAACTATGTTCAAGGATTCTTAATTTACCTGTATTTCCTCACATCCTTTTATTCTCAACTCTCTCCAAGGCCGTTTTTATCTTATAATAGCTGTACTTCTTCACATTTTCCTAGGCCATCCATTCTTTCTTTTTCAAAATAAATGAGAAATATTCATTGGACCCTAAACTGAACATGTTTACAACTATAAGCTACAAAATACATTTGTGATTACTGGGTAAAAAATTACTTTAAAAATAAAATTATGCATATATGTATACACACACACACGCATACACATATATATAAATTGTTAAGAATTTTTTTCTGCCATGGCTGGTGTAGCTCCATGGATTGAACATTGACCTATGAACTCAAAGGTCACTGGTTCAATTCCCAGTCAAGGCACATGCCTGGGTTGCCATCCAGGTCCCAGTTGAGGGTGTACAAGAGGCAACCAGTCAATGTGTCTCTTGCGCATGGATGTTTCTCCTTCTCTTGCTCCTTCTCTCCCCTCTCTCTAACAATAAATAAAGTTTTTTTTAAAGAAATTATTTTCTTAAGCCAGGGAATAAATGAAGTAACATCTAGGAAGACTGCCTACCCATCCATTTACTTGTTGAACTGGATCAGAAACATTTCCAGGCAATGGGAAACCTCTCAGTTTGGCAGGAAAAAAATGAAAAAGGGGAAGCGGATCGAAGCATCATCCGACTGCAAGTACATATTACTAGCAGTTCGTGAATGGAAGTGGCTTACATTATGACACACCCCCAAATCCAACAGCTTATGAACATATTACTCAACAGCAGACAAAGCCATGTGGGCCTCGAGCTGTGCCACCAGCCCCGCGTGACTCCTTAGCCCTTGAAATGAGATCAGTTCCACTGACATGTGCCATATAAAATACACACCAGACTTCAAAGAGTTACTACTGGGGGGAAAAGTTAAATATCTCATTAATGATTTTATATTGATTACTTGAAGTGATGATGTTTTTTATATATTAGGTTATAAAATATATTACTAAAAATTATTTTAACTCCTTTTTACCTTATTTAATATAGCCACTAGAAAATTACATTATGTGGCCCTGGCTAGTGTAGCTCAGTGGATTGAGCACGGGCCTGCGAACCACACGATCGCGATTCCCAGTCAGGGCACATGCCTGGGTTGCAGGCCAGTTCCCAGCCCCTGGAAGGGGACACACAAGAGGCAACCATACATTGATATTTCTCTCTCTCTCTCTCTCCTTCCCTTCCACTCTAAGATAAATAAATAAAATCTTTAAAAAATTTAAAAAAAAAAGAAAGCTGTACTTGAACAAGAATTTTAAAAAAAAAAGAAAGAAAATTACATTATGTGACTCCCACCACAATTGTATTGGACAGCACTGGTCCAGTAATAGTGGCTACCAGGAAAAGAGAAAAGCAAATGCTATGTCAGCATATACAACCATGGTAATCACGATCAGGCTCCATCCAAAGAACATGTTCTGATACTCTGCCTTCAGAAACACACATTTGACACAGGCAAGGCCGTATGTCTCAGCCCAACATCCAAACACACCCTACATTACTATCCTACACAAGCAGCTGTGCAGCCCACACTCTGATGGAGAGGAGCCGGTGCCATAAATTTCTCACATCTCAACACTGGGAGGAGGAGGGAGGGAGCCAGATGTGAGAAAGGACAGAGTAGAAGTCCATGTGCTAACGACAAGTGCAAACTGGAAGATCAAAAGGGGAGTTGGAGCTCTTCCCTGGAAGGTTAAAACCAGCGCTTAGAAATCTAAATAAAACACAGGGTCCATCCAAGGGTAAACACTGCTCAAATGCAAGAGAGGGCCTTTATAACCACCAAACTGCAAGTTCTGGTAATATAGGCAAACCTGAAACAAAGTAAACCCTGTATATAAAAAGAATTATCATAGAAGGAACAGGACAGAGTAACTGACAAGATTTTCCTATACCAAACAGAAAGTAAGACTCAGACAATTTATAAACATCTGATCTTAACCCAACATATCCGCCTGTAAAGGCTGGAGCTGTTCTAATATGCTTGGAACCACCTTCACAGTAACCGTTACACAACCCTTCCTTTTTATATAAGCTCTGTAGTCATCAGTATTTACATAGTGTTTTGAAACTACCCAAGAAATACTGAACTCTTTTGTGGTTACTGATGGAACTATAAACAACACAGCATTTTTTTGACACATTTAGTAACGAGAAACTGAGACACTGAGGTCTGCACACAGTCTAAAAAAACAAAAATATCAGAATTACCAGAGAGCCTTTTGGAAATCAGCTGCTAATAAAATAGAAATCTTCTCTCCCTCCTTAAAAGTTTTTGATCCAGTTTATTTTTGAGTCCCTGCACATGTGTGGATCAACTTCTAAAATGAGCCCGGACCAGAACCAGGCATCCTGGTCTGCAGGGTCCAGACACTGGGCAGAGCGGGCATTCTTAGCCATGAGCATCCAGGCAGTTAACTATCATCTTATATGCTCTTGATAACAAACATAAAACTAGCAAGCCTTCACTTTTCTGTTTAGTAAAAGCTTAACATGCTGGGACTCTTACTGACAGTGTCAGAGAAAACAGAATAAACCAATCATTCGGCCAGTCTCCCATACTGCTACAAAAAGCCGGAACACTGAGGTGCAAACGCCATATGTATGAAGCAATCTACCATCTAAGTGGACAGACTGGGATGACTAGGGAACTACAGAAACACAATTATCAAACTGTGCATGAGAGCTTGGAGAGAAAGGAACTCAACTGGGCTTGAAATGTTCAGAAATGAACTTTGGGGAAGTGAAACCTAAGGTCAGGCTGAAAGGATGCAGAATCCCGAGTGAAAGGCTAAGATGGAGTCCAGAGGTAGGCATAAATATGGTGAGTATGCAGGACATGGAAACCGCGGGAGGTGGAGGCAGAAAAACCCCTTGCAGGGTTCAAAGGACTCTCAAAAGTCCAAATGCAACCCAATGTTAGGAAAGCTGAGTTCTAGGAAGGTGGTAAGAGCAGAAAGAGCCCACAGATGGATAAACTGAAGATCGAGAGACTACTGTGTTGATCCAAGTACAACAATCTGGGCAACTGGCACGATGGAAATGAAAAAGAGCAAAAGGGACGGGCAGAGGAAGTGATAGCAAAGAAACAATCAAATCGAAGACCTGGTGTCAAAGATGACCTCTAGGAAAAGAACAAGAGTGTCCTCTTCAGAAATAAATAAGGAAATGGGCTTGTGAGACGGGTAGTGACCAAGGTCTGGACATGCTGGATTTGAACTGGTCGTGGCATGTCCATATGACAAGTGACCACCACAGACCGCCAGAGATATGGCAGAGAAGTTCTGCGAAACAACAGAGCAGAGAAAAAGGTGTAAATTGAAACATAAGGGTGATAATGAAACCAAGAGCTGGGAGACTACTTACCTTGCAGGTACCCCCACATAAAACTGTTTTCCCTTCACTTCTCTCATCATTAATAAATATTACTTTAAAAATGTAACACAATTTGATGATTAGCTTTTTAAAAAAAGGCTATACACAGAATACAAAAAAATTAAAAGAAATATGCAAAAATGTTCACAGCAGTGTCATTACGGGGTGAGATTGAGGCTATTTTCTTCTTCCTACTTTTTTGGAATTTCCCAGGTTCTATTTATTTTTTTAAATAGCAAGCACAGACTTTGTCCTAACCAGTGTGGCTAGTTGGTTGGGTGTCATGCCACAAAGCTAAAGGTCACAAGTTCAATTCCTGGTCAGGGTACAAGCCTGAGTTGCAGGTTCAGTCCCAAAAGCAGTTTGTACAAGAGGCAACCAATCAATGCTTCTCTTCCTCTCTCCCTCTCTTCCACTGTCTCTAAATATAAATAAAATCTTTAAAATAAATAAATAGCAAGCAGATTTCATTGGAAAATGAAAAGTATTTTTAAAAAGAATGATCTCCTCTAAGAATTTGTGAAAGCTCTTATAGCTGTACACCTAAACAGTAAATCTTACTATAAATTAAATAAAAATACCATTAACAATGTTTTACACCCAGTATACTGCATAAATTTAGTTTTGACAAGACAAAGAAAATGTTTATCAGTAAGCGTGCAAGTTACTGTAGTTTCTCTGCAAGTTTGCCAATATCTATTAAAACATAAAAACTGAAACACCTTATGCACTGTACCCAACAATTTTACTGCCAGGAATTCACGGTGGACAAAATATGTACAAGAAATTTCATTGTAGTATTATTTCAAATAGGAAAAAAAATTTAAATAACCAAAATGCCCAATCAAGCTTTGGGTGCAGGAGAGGATAGAAGGAAAGAATTTTTTCAAAGCAACACTCCTTGGTAATTGATACGTGCTTAGTCTCACTACTTAAACTGCAGAATGCTTGAGAAAGAGTGAAGGAATGTGTCTTAAGTGTCTTCATACCCAGGTTCATACCTGTGACCCTGGCTGGAAGCACCAAAAGCAGTAGGTACACAAATGTTTGCTGATAAAAATCAGACAAAAGCATACAAAATGAAAATATTTATCTTTTACGTTGTAAACAGTGTGAGTGGCAAGACTGAGCCTGTTTATTTTCTAGTTTAATCTTTGTGGAATGTGGCCTAAAAAAGTCTATTACCTTATCATTAGCATTAACCTAACAATTATCCCCAGAATTGCATTTAGACCATTGCTGACGCAAAGGGTGAGGTCAAACACAAAGGAGTTCTAACACTACAAGGCTACAAGCTGTCGGCACAGCTCTGTTACGAAACGTAGTACAAGCGAGATTGTATTTCAGACGCACCTAAGTGCCAGGACGAGGACCTGTCCATATGCTTTCTGTTACATGCCGCTGAGCTCCATTTCCTTGTGCTGTCGAGGTCCAAACTCAAAAACACTCGGGGAGTCCTGGATAGCAGAGTCAAGACCCAGCTACAGAAAAACAAATGATAAATAGAGAATAATAGTAAATCCAGCAGGAGGCGTGTTGCATGAATGGTGTCCAACACTCACTCCTAGAACTCTCCGTGTTACTTCTTCACTTCTAATGAACACCTCCAAGGCCCAGCCCATCCCTGGGCAGGATCCCAGACTGCACCTTTGGTCCCTTAAAAACCAACTCTCTATTTGCACAATGTATGTTAAAGGTGGTATTTTACAATGCCTGGAAAAGGCAAGTTTTTACTCAGTTGGTCTTTATACTTTGACAATTTCTAAATTCCATATTCTCTAGCACAGGATCCTGATTTTAAAAAAAAAATAGCTTTTTAAGGGCTTCTTTTGTTCTATGAGCCAGACATATGCTATGCTTCATACATGCATAATTTCATCATACATGCATAACCCTCGGGAGCCACTGGGCCCACACTTTACAGGCAAGAAACCCAAGAGGAATGAGGTCTCCTGGTCAAGGTCCAGGAGCTTATAAGAGATATATGTGACTTCCGGCCAACATGGAAGCATAGGTAGATATACTCTGCTTCCTTGCACAACCAAAAGAAGGATAACAATCAATTTAAAAACAAAAAACAACCAGAAAATCTAACTGTATAGAAGCCCGACAGCCAAGGAACTAAAAAAGAAACATTCATTCAGACTGGTAGGAGGGGTGGAAATGGGCAGCCAAGGCAGAGACAGGCGAGGCAGCAGCTGGCAGACTGGGGGTCCCACATTTGTGTGTGGATAAACTGGGAGGAACAACTAGGGATCAAGAAGGACTATGCAACTCAGGGTTCCAGTGTGGGGAAATAAAGGCACAAAAACATCTGGCTATAAAAATCTGTGGGGGTTGCATTAGTGGGAAAAACTCCCAGCCTCACAGGAGAGTCCCCTGGAGGGACCCATGGAGTCCTAAACATACACAAAGCCACCTACTAGGGAATCAGCACCAGCAGGGCCCAATTCGTTGGTGGGTAGTGGGGGAAGTGACTGAAAGCCAGCCAAGAGCTGAACAAGTGGCATTGTTCCCTCTCGGACCCCTCCGCCACGTACAGCACCAAAATACAGTGACATAAGTTGCCCGACCCTGTCAGTAACCTAAGACTCAGCCCCTTACTATGCAACAGGTGTACCACCAAGACAAAGAAATATGGCCCAAATGAAAGAACAGATCAAAACTGCAGAAAAGGGGCTAAGCAATGAAGAGACAGTCAACCTATCAGACGCAGAGTTCAAAGCACTGGTAATCAGGATGCTCAAAGAACTCATTGACTGCAGCAACATCAAGGAAGAAATGAAGGTTACATTAAGTGAAATAAATAAAAATCTACAGGGAGCCAACAGTGAAGGGAAGAAAATCTGGGCTCAAATCAACGGTTTGGACCAAAAGGAAGAAACAGACATTCAACTAAAACAGAATAATGACACAAGAATTCAAAAAAAATGAGGGGAGGCTCAGAAACCTCTGAGAGAACTTTAAACGTTCCAAGATCTAAATCATAGGGTTGCCAGAAGGAGAAGAGGAAGAACAAGAAATTAAAAACTTACTTGAAAAAGTAACTGAAGGAGAACTTCCCCAATCTGGCAAAGGAAATAGACTTCCAGGAAGTCCAAGAAGCCCAGAGAGTCCCAAAGAAGTTGATCCAAGGAAGCACACACCAAGGCACATCATAATTACATTACTCAAGAAGAAAGATAAGGGGGGAATCTTAAAAGCAGCAAGGGAAGAGGAGACAGTTACCTACAAAGGAGTTCCCATCAGACTGACAGCTGATTTCTCAAAAGAAACCCTGCAGGCAAGGAGGGGCTGGAAAGAAGTATTCCAAGTCCTGAAAGGCAAGGACCTACATCCAAGATTACCCCATCCGGGCCCATCCAGCAAAGCTATCATTTAGAAGGGAAGGGCAGATAAAATGCTTCCCAGGTAAGGTCAAGTTAAAGGAGTTCATCATGACCAAGCCCTTATTATATGAAATGTTAAAGGGATTTACCTAAGAAAAAGAAGACTGAAACTATGAACAGTAGGATGACAACAAACTCACAACTATTGATAACCAAGTCTAAAAAACAAAAACAAACTAAGCAAACAACTAGAAGAGGAACAGAATCCCAGAAATGGAGAACACAAGGAGGGTTATCAGCAGGGAGGGGTCGGGAATGGGGGAAAAGGTACAGGGATTAATAAGTATAAATGGTAGATACAAAATAGACAGGGAGATTAAGAATAGTATAGGAAATGGAGAAGCCAAAGAACTCATATGTATGACTCATGGGCATGAACCCTGCAGGAGTAATGCTGCTGGGACAGGGGGTACAGGGTGGTAGGGGAGAAAAAAATGGGAGAAGTATAATAGCATATCAATAAAATAGTCTTTAAAAAAGAGAGAGAGAGAGAGATGTGACAGTGAGGGGCTCAGAGTCCATCAGGACCATGACAGCAGAGCACTCACCTCTAATTATAACCCTACACTGCCTCCAATGCCACTGCTAGAATGAACTAAAGGTACTGCGCTTGTGGGGAAAGCAAAGATTTAATTACTCAAAAATCAACTTCTTTTAACACCTTTTAAAAATGT
Organism: Sturnira hondurensis; assembly: GCF_014824575.4. Taxonomy (NCBI): domain Eukaryota; kingdom Metazoa; phylum Chordata; class Mammalia; order Chiroptera; family Phyllostomidae; genus Sturnira; species Sturnira hondurensis. The sequence goes on along the minus strand of NW_028080032.1, from coordinate 6,356,860 downwards.
ATTACTATATTAAAGGGTGCCTCCAAAAATGCTGTGCCACATTGTATTTAAGTTGGGTTATAGCTAGGTACTTGTGTTCATTTTATTGTTTTTTAAATGAACCTGTTCATACACATTTACATCTATGCATATATTTCACAATTAAAAATACAAAAAAAACCCCACAGAGCCTGACTCCAGCAGCTGTCTTTGGAATAGCCAGCCAGGCATCAGGAGCCTTGCCTTCTCATTATAAAGTAAACAGCACAAGGTAATGACAGTTTCTCATTAGGAAACATTTATGCTGTGAATCTTTCACCTTCACTGTTAGTTTTGGGTCCATTAGCATCACCGTTCATTGACAGCCCCAATGTAAGCAAGCACTAAATGCCATCAGACTTTCTTTCAATGAAACTCCAGTGACCCTGTATATTTTTTAATATCAGAAAGTAAACATTGGTTTTTACTGTTTGGAACAAAAAATATTACTACTCATTTTGAGTGATTATAATATGAATAGAGAAATTCTGCTTTTCTCTAAAACGTATTTTTGCATGTGAGGCAAAAAAAAAAAAAAAGGCAATCTGTTCCCCAAAATAAAATTTCCCTAACCATCAATCTATTTTAAGCTATGTTTATTAAAAATGTACAGGGTCAGAAGGGAGGCACAAAGGCAACATCCATCAGGGAGAAGTAGGAATAATGGAAAGAACATGAAAAAAGTAACAAAAAGCTTTGAGAGAGCAGCTTATTTTCTGTCAAATAAACTCTAATCATATATATTGTTCTTTTAAAAACACAAGTTGCACAATACATATAGTATAATCCCACTTTTATTAAAAGCATAATTGGATAGTACAGATTTGTGGACACAGAACAGGATTAGAAAGGAAAACTATCAAACCACCTGGAAGTCTAGGGGTGTAAGGGGTGGTGTGACTTCAAAATTTGCTTTTATACAATTCTGACAAGTTAGAATTCTTTTCCAAAATGCATACGATTCACCTGTAAATCCTTTAAAGTATAATGTTAGTTGTTCAAAAGGTTTCATAAAGGCAAAGCTGCAAATTAACCAAATGTCATTTTAGCTACAAATCATAGAAAAATTCTGACAGGATAAGGAAAAGTTAATGACCCCAGGAAGATGTATTTTTAGAAAGGGTTTTTTAAAGCTAATTGGTAAGATGAGTATTTGGTAGGACTAGCTTTGCTTTCAAACTGCACTGAACAGCTACTGCAGACCGAAACACAGAACTGAGTCAGCAGTTCTATTTCTAAGAAGAGAATTAAGCAGGAAGGGTCAGTCAACAAAAACAAGTCTAGGTTATCAGCGAGCATCCTTGAACGGGTGCCACAGGCCACTGGAGCACCACTCCCCTTCGAACACTCCACCACACTCTGGAAACGTGAAATCCTGCCCTTTGCACACAAGGCTACGTCTGGCACAGGACTAAGATCAAAGCCCGGGCTCCCCGAGCAAGTCAGAGGAAACTTCCCTTGGAGCACAACGAAGCACCCCCTGACTTGCCCCCAGACTGGCCACTCCAAACTTAGAAGAAACTGCTCACAGTGCTTCTGCTGTTTATCAACTGGAGTTTTCAAAAGTACTGCATGCAATGGTTCCCAAATCTTTATTTCATAGAACAGCATTCCCTATAAAAATATTATTCCCCCCAGGTTATTTATTTATTATTTATGTCATGTTTGTATTTTAACGTTTCCTTAAAAAGGGATGCTAACACTTCAGAAACAGAAAGGATGTATCTTTGTATCAATTCAGTAGATGCCAAAGGCTGACAAAACACCTAATCCTGATTTCAAAAACAAAAAACCTTTTCAGTGAAAATTAAAATGGTATTTGCTGAATATCACAAAGAACATCTTTTGAAAACAAGGGCAAACTCGAATGTTATGTACTTATCGTGCTTTTACGTTTATTTTCTACTTTTTAAAGAATTTCAAAAGTTGGTGAAAAGGCAAATTTTTTAGGAAAACTATTTTTTGAAAGCCTGAACAAATAACATCTGAATTTTTAAAGAATAGTAAAATAAATAAAAGAACTATGCTTGAAAAAGGTGCCAGTTATACCCTAACCTTTTCAGGAAGAAAAAGGAAGTAGAAAACCTTCCCTTTTCCTTCCTGTAAAACTGAGAAATTAACAAAGAACGCCCAAGAGGAGAAAACTGCATGTTACCCTCACTTGCCATCCCTAGATTTTCTCTTTAATTTTTGCTAATTTGATGCAAAGAATGACATCTTGACTTCTTTGATCCATGTGTCTATAGTTCTCTTATGAACTCTAAGTGCTTTCTGTCCATTTTTTAAGTAGGTTTGGTTTTTTTCTTATGCATCTGTAGGAGCCTCTAGTAAATTAAGGACATTAACCCTTTGTCATGTTGCAAACATTTTCCCCAGAAAGAGCAAGGACTGCTTTTGCCATTCTGTTCATACCACTTGAAATAAAAGATACTTTTAGAATCTCTCTGATGTCGAATCTAATTACCTTTTGGCAATCTCTTCTACTACTTTTGTGCTTTCAAAGGCCCTCTCTGATCCAAGATCAGAGAAATATTCAGCATCATTTTCAGCTAGATGCTTTAGGTCAAAATCATTTTTAAGTGTTTATCAGCCATCCCTTTGAAAAAGTATATCCAGCCTGGCCTGTGTGGCTCACCAGCCTGTGAATGAAAAGGTCACCGGTTTGATTCCCAGTCAGGGCACACACCTGGGTTGAAAGCCAGGTCCCCAGTTGGGGGCATGTGAAACACAACCAACCACACCCCAATGTTTCTCTCCTCTTTTTCCCTCCCTTCTTCTCTCTCTAAAAATAAATAAAATCTTTTTTAAAATGCATACCCAATAAAATCACTGCTCTAAGAAAATAAGTAAGTATAATTATGTTTCACTTTAATTGTAGAGCAAGTCAATGTCCAATATTTGAGGACTGGTGAAATTATAACAGTAAAATACTACAAAGCTATTCTACAGTGCACTATCTGATGCCATGGAGAAAGCCACAATCTGACACTAAATGGGAAAATAAAAAGAAGAACATCTCCATTTTTATATAAAAACTACACTTATTTGGCAAGCCAGGCAAACTAGACACCTAAATGTTAAAGAGTAATCCTCCCCTAGGTGTCAGGTTATAGATGATGTCTTTCTTCTTTATGCTCTTCTGTTTTACACATTATCAATGAACATATCACATGTCTGTGATTAGAAAGTAATTTTAATTCATAAATACATACAAATAACAAATCACTTAAAAAGAATTGTGTCCACATGCTTAAGTTGCAACTGTCTCTCAAAAAATTTGAAATGCCTTTCATATGTCACTTAACATATTTAATCACACATGACAAATGGGTTAATAAACAGTGAATTCAAGAAATGAGGCGGTTTCACCAATCTTCTTAATTACCTGAGGTACTAAAGAGTAATATGTGACTTAGATTCCCAGAAAACGACCAAGTTCAACATGCAGCCCAATGACAATTATCAGTGGTAGTACGTCAAACCCTGGTAAAAGAAACAGTTCCATTTCCCCCTAACTAAACTGTGCCTCAGCATGTGAACAAGCACTGTTTGAGGACGAGGAAGCTGAGAGGCCTATTTTAACTATGCTCACCCCAAAATTCCCAAAATCTTTCCAAAACGTCTAGGAGTGATCATGATTAGACAATAATCTGGTTAGAGTGACTAGATGTCAGAACTTTAAAGTCAGAACCAGGGAGGACCTGCAGATGGACATGCTGAGGAGTTCCCGGCAGGCAGACCAGGCTGTGCCCAGGTGTCTTACCCAGCACCCAGCCTGAGGACGGCACTCAATAAAGGTGGTAGGAGAAAGAACAAAAGGGCTTAGAAATCTAGAAGCACTAAAGGCTATTCTCTGAGTTTGATACAATTCTTTATTTTTTAATTCTACTGGAAAAAACTGAGAAATTAATGCACAAGAGCTCTAGCAACCTAAAAGAGCCATCGTATGTGCCCAAAGGGAAAAATACTAAACACCAAAAGTACCCAAGCCTAAAATTTGAGAGGCAAACTTGTAAATGACTTCTAGCCTTCCTTTCTGACTGTTTAGAATAAGAGCACCCAACTTCCAGGCCAACCTACTTAAGTGTGAAAAATCTTCAAGTTCAAAGTTACTATTTCCATTCCTGGCTAGTGTGGCTCAGTGGACTGAGTGCTGGCCTGAGAACCAAAGGGTTGGTTGCCTGGGTTGCAGACCAGTCCCCAGTAGCAGGTACGGCATGCACACACTGATGATTCTCTCCCTCTCTTTCTCCCTCCCTTCCCCTCTCTCTAAAAATAAATAAATAAATTTTAAGTTACTATTTTCTTAATTCAAAGGTGGCAGCTGATTATTCCAGGCATATTTTAGTAGAAAAACTAAAATTTGAAATCTAAAAAAAAAAATTTACACCATCAAGTTCTGATTAGATTTTTATTCATTTCTTAGAAAAATGTTTCCTTTGAAACTTTAAAGTTTGAAAATGAGACTTTTTGAAAACTAAACTGAAAGAGAAATTACCTACAAATAAATCTTCGTTCTCAAATAAATCATAAAAATTCTAAGATGATGTAGAGAAAATATTTATAACATTTATTAAAGTATCACTATGCATAATATAAAAAGTATTATAAATCACTAAGAAAAAGATAACTACAAAACTAGTAAACATGAATAAGACAAAATATGAGTACAAATGGCCAAAATCTCATTAAGAAATGTTACTAGTTATCAAAAAAAATAAAGCAAAATACCCCTGACCAGGTGGCTCAGTTGGCTGGGCACTATCCCAGCAAAGTAACAGGTCTCCAGTTCAATTCCCAGTCAGGGCACATGCCTGGGTTGCAGGCCAGGTCCCCAGTAGGGGGTGCATGAGAGGCAACTACACACTGATGTTTCCCCCTCTCTCCCTTCTCCCACTCTAAAAATAAATAAATCAACTATTTAAACATATAATTTCTCGGGGGAGGTTTTGCCCTGAGGGAGATAACAAGGGAAAGGGTCCTCAAGGAACACATATAAAGGACCCACTGACAAAGCCCAAAGCGGGTTAGGATGGGGGTGGGGGGCACAGAGGAAAGTGGTGTTAGGAAAATGGAGACAACTGTATTGAACAACAATAAAAAATGATTTAAAAAATAAGTAATAATACAAGAACTAAAAAAAATGGAACTGCCTTTTGACCCAGTGACCCCACTGCTGGATATATATCCTAAGAATTCGGAAACACTAATCAGAAAGAATATATGCACCCCTATATTCATAGCAGCATTATTTACAATAGCCAAGGTATGGAAACAGCCCGAGTGCCCATCAGTAGATAAGGAGACAAAAAAAGCTGGGGTACATTTACCCAATGTGACACTACGCAGCTGTAAAAAAGGAGTGAAACTTACCTTCTGCGACAGCATGGATGGACATGGAGATTATGCTAAATGAAATAAGCCAATCAGGGAAAGATCAATGCCATATGATCTCCCTCATGTATGGAATCTAATGAATCAAATAAACTAAAACAAAACAGAAACAGAGGCATGGATACATGCAACAGACTGCCAGTTGTCAGAGGCAGTGCTGGCGGGGGGGGACACTGGATGAAAGAAGGTGAAGGGATTGGCCAAAGAACATATATGCACAGCCCATGGACACAGACGACAGTGTGGCAATGGCTGGAGAGAAGGGGGGGGAACAAAAGGGGGCGAAATGGGGATATCTGTAATAGAGTCAACAATAAAAATAAAGAAAAAGAAGATAAAACAAATACAAAAATGCATACATGTACATATATACATACAAAGAAATTTTACTTTAAAGCAAAAAAACCAGGCCCTGGCTGGTGTAGCTCAGTGGATTGAACGCGGGCCTGCGAACCAGAGGATCGCAGTTCGATTCCCAGTCAGGGCACATGCCTGGGTTGCAGGCCAGATCCTGGCAGGGGACACACAATACATTGTGTGTCTCCGGCAGAGGCAACCATACATTGATATTTCTCTCCCTCTCTCCTTCCCTTCCCCTCTAAAGATAAATAAATAAAATCTTAAAAAAATATATAAATAAATAAATAAATAATAAAGTAAAAAAAAAAAAACAAAGAATATTCCATGAGTAAAATAAGCTATTTTATGTGTGTTTTCATCATAATCCTAATAGTCTTAATAGTCTAATACAGCACACCAGTCCCACTTCTGGATGGTTTTTTTAGTATTTCCAATCTTAATTCTGACCAAATGGCTTCAGTGTTCTTTATGTGACAATCCCTAAAACAGCTGTGGATTTCTCGCATATTTTTCTCAAACTACTCCATTTACTATACGCAAAAAGCCAGAAGACACAAAAATTCCTGAGAAATAACACATTCTCCAGGGACTCTTCATCCTTGCTCTCATTTCAAACTAGGGACAACTACACACACCAGAAGAAAGTCAACAATAGTCAAAATAAGAAAATTATTTTATTTCTCAGGAGAACAATGTCAGTGAAAAAGAAAACGGAATTATGTTCTGAAGGGCGGGCACCTTGTAATACAGGCTTCCCCAGCTAGGTAAATGTTCTAGGAACCCATCTGCATCGGGGCACTAGCTGAGCTTGCTGCGTTACGCTTCAGTGATTTTTTTTGAGGACTCTTTCAACGCTTTTGCACATTTCATGATGGACAAAAGTACAAACACACCCATCCACACCGCACTAAATGTTCACCAGTTTTTGACCAAAAAAAATGGCATGACCCCACTGCCCCACCCTCCCTATTCACCCCAGTGACTTACTTTTGTTTCCCCAATGAGAAATGTCCTCAAAGAAAAACGTTGGGGAAGTGGAACAGTGAAACAAACAACAACAACAAAAAAGGCAGAAGCACTAAAAGGCATCAAAATAGATGAGTTCAAAAACTTTGAGCAGTGGAAACAATGTCTCAATAGGTGTGTTGCATCGAATAGAAAGTACTTTGAAGATGACTGAAGTTTAAGCACGTAAGAATACACAGCTTTTTAGAAATACATTCTGGGGGGATGGGGAGGCTGGGGGGTTCCCCTGGTATTAAATGAAGAGAAATTGCACAGAACTCTCTAATACATATTTCACACATGGACCAAGAGCTAGCAGTACACACATTTCCATCCCATACTATAGTCGGTCCACCATGCACAGGCTTTAAAAATGTAAGTATCTGCATTTTAGCTCATTTAAAACAGTGGTTCTCAACCCTGGCTGCAAACTGGAATCTACCTGGGAAATTTTTTAAAATGCTTAGGCTATACTGATCCACTACACCCAAGTCTCTAGAATGACAGCAGGGAGTTTTTTTAAAGTTCTCCAAATGAAACACTGACTTAAAGCATGTTTTTCAAACAACACATAATGACCCATGAGAGTGAATAAAGAAATCAACTCGGTGGGCTAGGATCAGCAATTTTTAAATCAATAAACAAATAAGTAAATGGGATGAAGCCGGCTAGACTAGAAGAAAATATGAGAATGTATTGCTCCTAGTGTGAATGTTGTCTCATGAAAATTCAGTTACAAACATGTACGTCTTGGCAATACTACCAAGACTGACCTACAGATTCAACGCAATCACTATCAAAATCCGGTCTGCCTCTCTGGCAAGAATTGACAAACTGATCCTAAAATTCAAATGGAAATGCAAAGGACCCAGAATACCCAAAACAATCTTGAAAAAGAAGAAAACTGGAGGACTCACACTTTCTAGTTTCAAAACTTAATACAAAGTTCTAGTAATTAACACAGTGTAGTTACTGGTTTAAGAAGACAAATAGATCAATGAAAAAGAACTGAGAACCCAGAAACCTTAACATTTATGAGGTGATTATGAGCACACAATTTTTGACACGGGGGCAGGAACAGTCTTTTCAACAAATGATGCTGAGTGACCCGGAGACCTACAGCACAGGAGTAAAGTTAGACCCCTGACCTCAGACCACAGACAAAAATTAACTCAAAATAGATCAAAGACCTAAGTCTAAGAGATAGAACTATAAAACTCTTGGAAGAAAACAGGGTTAAATCTTTGCGACCTTGGCCTAGGCAATGGTTTCTTAGCTATGACATTAAAAGCACAAGCAACAACAAAAAAATATGTAGATAAATGGAACTGCATCAAAACTTAGAGCTTTTGTGTTTCAAAGGACATCAGAGAGTTAAAAGACAACCCATAAAATGGGGAAATTACTTGCAAATTATATATCAGATAAGAGACTGGTGTGTAAAATATATTAAGATATCCTACAACACAACAATAAAAAGATAACCCAATTAAAAAATGGGCAAAGGCTCTGTAGAGACACTTCTCCAAAAACACACATACAGCCAACAGCACCTGAAAAGACACCCTACGTCACTAGTCATTAGGGAAATGCAAATAAAAACCACAGTGAGATCCCACTTCACATCCACGAGGATGGCTATACTCAAAAAGACAGACAATAGCCCCTGTTGGTGAGGGTGTAGAGAAACTGGAAGCATCATACACTACACATCACTCTGTAAAAGTGTATTTCATGACCAGATCGCAAAAATCAACTCACAGTATCACAACTACTGTAACTTTTTCATGAAATGGGAATAGAAATGATCAGGATAAACAGCTTATAAGGTTAGGTGTGAATTTTGTAGAACTTTTTTAAAAAATTATTTTATTGTTTATAGAACTTTTTTAAGACACACACTGGTGTGTGTCTTAAAAACCAAAGGGTCTGCAAACCAAAGGGTCACCAGTTCAATTCTCAATCAGGGCACATGCCTGGGTTGTGGGCCAGGTCTCCGGTTGGGGGGTGTGAGAGGCACCCACACACTGATGTTTCTCTCCCTCTCTTACTCCCTCCCTTCCCGTCTCTCTAGAAATACATAAATAAATAAAATACTTTTTAAGAAAAAGTGAGTTGATCAAAACAGATCAACTAGGAAATATATTTTAGGGGTTGACCAACACCTATTCAAGACACAAAAGTACAAGATCTCAGAGTTGAAACTAGAAATTGAGAATAAGTTGATGCCACTTTGAAGCATTACCCTAAGCACTGAACTAAACACTAGAAAAAGTGAGTTAGACCCCATGTCCATTTTTATTGGTCAAGTGAAGTAATAAAATGCCCTACCCTGTGTACCTCCCAGGGCATCTGAGAGACAAAGAGGAGCTTCTGGCTTTCACCACATTGGGGGGGGGGGGGGGGGTGCTGGTGGTTATCTACAGCAGATCCAACTGGAAACCAGAGAGAGGAGGGTGCGAACACCACTCTGCAGCGATCATCCAAAACAGAGGGAAATGCAAGCTGCAGGACACAGCCGAGAAATGCAGCGCCTGAACTCACGCTGAGTGTCAAGAAGCAGGTGTAAAGAGAACATCAATAGAAAGGGCAAAATCTGTATTGCGCATGTATGCGGTTTATTTTCACAGGGACGAAAGAATAAAGGAAGAGAAAAAAGAACCCACAAACCTCTGGGGGAGAGAACACTTTCAGCGACTGAGGGTCAGAATCCCTGACACACAAGATGCCAGCGGCTGCACAACTTGATAGCCTGGCTAGAAAATAGAAACCCTTGGGATGAACCTGGAGGGAAGATTTCTGCAATTCTTCCTGGCAAGAAATTAGAAATCACCCTAAAACCAGCAGAGAAAATGGATTTATTTCGAAAATTACCACAATATCAGGGACACACGCTACCAAGAATTTGTGTGTTACACAAAATGCCAGGGTCAATCAATGTCAAGGTGACAGCTTGTTCATTCGAAACACCATGTGTATTACTGTAATTTAGTAGAAAAGATACTGAAAATAGGACACTTCCTTAATGTCACTGAAGATTATATACAACATTGTATTCCAATAAAAACTGAGAATAAGAGAACCACCGTCACATTTAAAATTGTTCTGTAAGTACTCTACAACTTAATAAGAAAAAGAAATGTATAACTGTAAGAAAAAACCCAAAATGATCATTTGCAGCTATTACGATTACCAAGAAACTCAGGAAAAGCAACTGAAAAACGAGAATACAGGATTTAGTTAGGTGGCACAGCAAAGAGTGCTATTTCATTTTCCTCACGGACACACAAATCGACCCCGTTTCCCATCCCCCTCACATCTAGAATGGGCAGAGGGACTGAGGAAGACATGGCTGCTTCCAGGCATGGCACATAAAAACATCTTCCAACATAAAGTCCCAGGGCAAACTTAGAGGCCACGGTCAGCTGTGTTACAAGATGGGCCTAGTTTCTCAACTCACCACTTAGGGGAGGAACCACCTAGAAAACTGTGAGCAAGAAATAAATTTATGTTTTGTTAGCACAGCACAGATTTTGCTAGCATACCTACCCTGAATAACACAGATGGTCAATTATTAAGGTAGATGGAGCGCCAGCAGTACACTTTCTTTACACACAGCCACTGGGAAACAGTGTATGTGGCAGGAAGGAAGGAGGAGCTAGGAGAAATAATCTCCTTCTAAATAGCAAATATTTTTTAATAAACAGCCATAAATAAGTAACCTGTAGACCACATACTAGGAAAAATCTACAAAAATAAGAGATGTAAAAGACCTGCATAAATCAAAATATTTATTTGTGACCAAACAATTCAACATTATGAAGATAACAAGTCTTCCCAAAGTAACTTAAACATTTAATAAAACTACCCATTAAAAGTCATTTTGAGGCCTGGCTGGTGTAGCTCAGTACATTGAACGCGGGCCTGCAAACCAAAGGATCACGGTTCGGTTCCCAGTCAGGGCACATGCCTGGGTTGCAGGGGACTCACGAGAGGCAACCATACATTGGTATTTCTCTCCCTCTCTCCTTCCCTTCCCCTCTAAAGATAAGTAAATAAAATCTTAAAAAAATGCTTTTTAAAAAGTCATTTTGAAACCTTAAACTGAAAAATACTGGGGGGAAAAAACGAGTATAGGTGATATCGACTAGATAGTAAAGCCTACTATAAAGTGATTATAATGATGAAATAGCAAGGGCACTGCAAAGGAATAAAGGAGTGGACAGATAAATGAAAAAAAGTAGTAAGTCCTATGAACAATCTAAAGATTCAACACATGATCAAGGTGCTATTTTAAGTTAATTTAAAAAAATGACACCCTGGCTAGTCTGGTGTGGCTCAATGGACTGAGCGATGGCCTGTGGACCAAAAGGTCGACGGTTCCATTTCCAGTCAGGGCACCTGCCTGGGTTGCTGGCCAGGTCCCCAGCCGGGGGTGCGGGAGAGGCAACTGATCCGTTTCTCTCGCACATCATGTTTCTCTCCCTCTCTTTCTCCCTGCTTTCCCCTCTCTCTAAAAATAAATAAAGTCTTTTTTAAAAAGACAATGAATAAACAGTGCTGGAATAAACATTGAGGATCAAATAATCCTTACTTCATATACAAACAGACTGTAGACATGTTTGGTTTTAAAAACCAAGAGAAAATATAGGAGAATATTTATAAAATCTTGGGGTAGAGAAGGCAGGAAAAACAAAGACTGACAGATTTGAATTCAAAGCACAGAACAAATATTTGTAACTTATTACCAAAATTGCAAATCTTAATAGCATATTTCTCAAACACAGGGAAAACAGCATCAAATACAACATATCTCATAGCACCACTTTATGCAAAGGGTAAGGAGGAAAAATGTTTTATATTAAACCAAGCACTGATGTTTCTGGAATCGAATTTTTAAACTCACATTATTTTTAGATAGGAGACAAAGAAGTGGCATGCTTATTACACTTCCTATCCCTTCAAACTATGCATATATTCCCCCAAAGCATACTTCTGGGGAATAATTTGTGAAGCAATGTCTTAATATATGAAGAGCTGTTGATAATAAAGCAGCATTGATCACATACACTACCGTGAAGCAGGCGTCAACATTTCTTTTAAGCAAATTTTTTCTATAAAGGGCCAGATAGCAAATATTTTAGGCTGGCAGGTCAAATGAGCTCCTGAATGAGCACAGCTGTGTTCCAATAAAACTCAATTTACAGTAACAGATGATGGGAGTTCTCTCGAGAGCAGCATCTTCATCACCCAGGAACTGGTTAGAAATCAAATTACCAAGCCCTACCCCAGACCTGACTAAGAAACTCTCCTTTGAGATCTACCACGTTGGGCAAGGAAGAGCTTGTTCCCCCTGCCCGGGGAGACCTGCCTATGGAGACAGAAAAGGATTTGAGCCAGCACTGCAAAGGGGACAACAAAGCCAAACCACATTTGAGGCTGATACCCCAACTACGGTAGAATGTGTGAGAAACCAAGTTTCCAGCAGTGTTCTCCATGAGAAGTGGGGAGACCAGCCAAAGAGTCATAATGCTAAGACCTCTGTGAAGTGACAGTCCAAAATGAAAAAGTTAAGTTGGGTGGAATTGAAGCCGGTGGTGTGTGTTTGCCTGAACAAGGAAAAGATATCTCAAAGACAATGTGAAAGAGGTGAATGTGTTGGAAAGGAAGGCTGTGGAAGGTTCCTACGGGAACAGATTGGGGAACTAAACAAAGGAACAAAGGACTCAAGCGAGAATGCAGAGGCAAACACTGTAGCCAGCGATGAACAACAGCTGGGATACCAGGAAGGCAGGAAAGAGAAGGGTCCTGCTCTCCTTCGGCCCTCAGCCTCCTCCCAATGCACCCCTCCAGCTGCCCCAGAGACTTTTCTACAACCCACATCTTAATAGGTTACACTCCCCTCAAGAAATCTTTCTGTGGCCTTCCAGACAATATCCAAGCCCCACAATACAGTGCCACAGGACCTTTATGCTCTGTACACCCTTTCCAGTCACCACACCCTCAGCCTCCCTCCAAGCATCCTGACACAGTCAACGTCTCTCACATACCTTTCCACCTCTGCTCATGCTGTTCCTTCCATCTGGAATTCCATTCCCACTTTCCCCAGCCCAACCCCAGCCTTCAATCACAGGCCTTTGAAAAGCATCCTGAAACATTAAGGCTCAAATGGCATGGTTAAAGTCTACTTGGAGCTTGACAATCAGACAAGCCTGGGGTCAAATTCTGACTCTGCCACTTGGTGGCACTATTGGGCAAGGCGCTGCCCTCTCACCAAACCTCAGCATCCTAAGCTGTAAAATGGGAATAGTGTAACGACTCCACAGAGCTACTGTGGAGTAGTTATACGACTTCAGTGAACACAAGAGCGCCAGCAGAGCACCTGGCCCCGACCTATGAATGGTAGCTTCTCTGCACTCTTCTATGCCAGCAAGAACTTAAAAGCCCAGACAAAACCTGGAAATAGCATTCTATCATTGAGGTCCCCAGGGACTAGTGGAGCATTAAGAGCATAATTCAAGAGCCAGAAGTTAACTTAAAGAAATTAACCAAGCTCTGTTCCTTCACTGATAACACACAGACCAGAACCATGCTGACTGCAGATTGTTAGGACAAAGATGATCTCAAGTGCCCCGCACACAACTTATACCCACTGGGGCCACCATTATTGCACTGGCCCTATCATGGAGAGTTGTCTAGTTTTTTTAGGTCCCGTGTATTGCTTGGAAAGGCTCCTAAGGGGAAAAAATTTCACCTTTTATACTGCTCTCACATATAACTTAGAAGACAGGGCGTCAACTCTGTTAAGATTCACATACATAAAAGAGAGGCGGCCTTCTAGTTGGATGAGCCTTTTCCAGGTACTTCTTGAGATGCCACAGGACAACTGAAAGAAGAAAGCTTGAGAGATCAGCTACTTTGGGAGACAGCTATGGAAAGAGCCCATGAATGAGGAAGGCTTTCCTGAACACTGGCCAGAGAAAGCCATGGTTTGGGGCAGCGAGGCAGAGGTGTCTCCCTACTGAAGAACTCAATGAGCCCTGGCTGGTGTGGCTCAGTGGACCCAGTGCCTGTCTGTGACCTGAAAGGTCACAGATTCAACTCCTGGTCAGGTCCCTGGTTGAGGGAGTGCAATAGTCAACCAACTGATGTATCTCTCCACATTGTTGTTTCTCTCCCTCTCTTTCTCCCTCCCTTCCCCTCTCTATAAAGTACATTTAAAAATCTTTTACAAAAAGCTCATTGCAGCTGCAGAGCGAAAACAATGAATAAGAAAAAATTCTAGTCAAAATAATGGCAAATAGAAAGAGGCTGTAAACTACAATGTAAAGCTGATGAAAAGTTCACAGCCGTGAGAACACTAAGATCCTCTATAAAATTATACCCTGTTCATCACTGCATTCATTACACTTGAATACTTATATATTTCTTTGTTTGTTTATTTTTAGAGAGAAGGGAAGTGAGAAAGGGAGAGAAACATTAATATGTGGTTGCCTCTTGCTTACCCCCCACCGGGAACCTGGCCCACAACCCAGACATGTACCCTGGCTGGGAATTGAACCAGCGACCCTTTGATTCACAGGCCAGCACTCAATCCACTGAACCACACCAGCTAGGGCAGATATCTCTTTATAAAGCATATACACAAATGACATCTACCACACTTCATGGGATTTAGGAACTTGTCAAGGGGCATTTTTAATAAATCCAGATTTCTGCTTTTTATATTTTCTTTGGATCTAGGCCTGCACAACACGTAACTAAACAGTGCGAGAAATGGTTAATGAATAAATGAGTAGGTAAAACTCTCCATGGAGTAAAGCCTTAGAGGCCACACTTAGACCCAAGGTCAGGGGCTTGCAGGAGGTCAGAGGCAAAAAATCAAGACAAAGGACAATGAGACATTCCCAAACCTTGTATTTCTGTGGAAAAGGACCTCCTCGACGTATCAGCCCCCTCCTTTACCATTGCATCTGGGTATGTCAGTTTGGTGTGACAACTTAACACGCCCTGAAACTGCTCCACAGACTGCTGAGTTGATGACTGCTTTTGTTCTAGGTGCTCAGGTCAGGAACCCTGTCATTGCCCTCAAACTCTTCTTTCTCACCCCTCAGATCTAGTCCACAGTAATCCCCTCAGACCCACTTCAGAAGACACTCACTTGTTACCTCCTTCTCCATCCTCGATCCCCAGGCTCCCGAGTCTGACTCACGACCCTGCACCCTGCACTAGCTGGCAGCCTGCACCAGCTGGCAGTCCTGCTGCCCTATCCTGTCCTCCCTGCCTTCAGTCCGTTCTCACACAGCAACAATCAGCATGTCTCTGTTAAAAGCTAAGTCAGCCTATGTAGCTCTTCTAACTCAAAACCCTCCAATGACTCCCACTCCCCTCCCGAAGTAAATCTACAGGCCTTTACTACACGCCACATGGCCCTACATAACCCAATTTCCACTGTCTCCCTAACCTCAAAAGTAAATGCTGTCTTCCTCCTCCCAGGGAATGCTCTTCCCCCAGCTATAACTCACTTCTTCCACCTCTTCAGTCAGGAATGACTCAGGCCTTTCCAGTCTACCCTTCCTAAAAGTTCAGTTCCCGACCCAACACTCAATACCACCCACCAATCCTACCAGATTCTACTTCAGAACACAATGTCTCATTGTCTGCCTCCCCACCTGTGTCTGAGCTCTAGGTGGGCAGGGAATCTCCATGCAGCATTTGCAGCACTGAAAACACTACCAGTCACACAGCAGCCTCTCAAATGCCTTAAATGTGTGAAAGGCCTAGGAAAAGTATAAGCTGCAAGCAGACTTCAGTTATTGGAGAGCCAACAATCTAAAACCTGTGATAAAATGACAAGGTGCAAATAGCAAAGCCAGGAAGAAAATTAAGAGAAGTCTTATAAAGCACACAAAGGACTTTTCTAAACCCCATGGTAGTAATGCACAGCTTAACCTGGAGCAGGGATGTCCCCTAGCAAAAGCACAAAAGAAAGCCCAGACATGCGGTCCTTGGAGGAGCGAAGAACTGGAAGCACAGCAGGGAGTGAAAATGAATTAATGAGGTTATCCAGCTTTGGGATTTGTGTGTTGGGAGTTTTACGGGCAAGGCCTGGAAACGGGTCATGAAAGAACCATAAAATGCTTCGATTTTTAAAAGCCTAAAAGGATTAAATAAAAATACATTTCATTAAGAAGTACAATGCACTATATAACTGCAAATTATAACTGCTGACTTTTAATTCCCTTAACCAAAATGGGAAAATTCTTTAAGCTACCCGTAGTGCCAGAAATTAGTCCTCAAATTGATCCCAGGTGTGTCTTTAGAGATACTGAGGAAGATGGCAAAAGCCAACTCAGAATCTCCGAAATCCAACAAAGTAAACGTTAGACTCCTTGAGGGCAAAAGACTGGGTTCTGCCCTGGCTGCTGTGGCTGAATGGATTGAGCACCAACCTGCAAACCGAAAGGTCACTGTTTGATTCCCAGAGTACACGCCAGGGTTTCGGGCCAGGTCCCCAGGTGGAGGCATGGGGAGGCAATGTGTGAGAGATTGTACCTCTTGCACATTGATGTTTCTCTCCCTCTCTTACTCCCTCCCTTCCCCTCTCTCTAAAAATAAATAAAATCTTTTTTTAAAAGACTGGGTTTCATCAACAGTGATTTGATCAACTGCACCCGGCCCCAAATTAGTGTACAGACTGATGCAAAGCTACAGGGGTTTACTCCCGGGCCATCTAGTTCATTCCTGCAAGGCCAAGTCCATTGGACTTCGCTACACAAACAGGACAGGGAGTGCAGCCCGACACCTGGCCAAACCCTCGTCAGTATTCCAGCCAGGTACTTTCGTGAGCATTTGTGCAACATCTTAACAGACATTAAACCTCAGCTTAATTACCCGTGTCACAGTTAGAAAACACACCTGCCACTGAACCATCTAAAATAAAAAGAAACTGTCAATATGAAGAGTTCTTGAAATATCTAGTTTTGTAAGAAAAGAAAATTTCACTCCCCCCCTCAAGCAAAGAAACCAGAAGAAAACTGCCCTAGTATTCAAAGAGAAGAACCCATCTTGTCAAAGGCAAGAGTCTATACACCAGAGAGCTCCTGCTCAGGCTGTCCAGGGAAATAGGTAGCGGGCTGGGCACACCCACTTGCCTCCTTTTAACTAGCGGACCTGCCATGAGGACTTTAAACTGTGCAAGTCCACTGCTGGCCTTTCTGGTCGATGCCCAAAAGCTATTAAATTTTGGGTGAGTGATAGAGAGACCAGTAGTGACAGGTTCACAAGGGACGCTGATAGAGTCTACCATGACCCCGTACAGAAATTCCGAGCTGAAAGGCCCTTTATAAATCTCACCAGAATCAAACTCCTTCAGGTCAGGCAGGCAAAGTCAAGGGAGAAAATGAAGGGCAAGTGTAGACAACTGGAAATCGGGAGGCCCCCTGCCTAACAGCATTCAAATGCAAAAAAAAAATAAAAATGCTCCAGACACTCCAGGTTCTAGCCTGCGGCTTTAAAGAGGAAGAAACTGGCGGAGGCAGGTCACATGGCCAACTAATGACAGCTCAAACCAGACAGTCTCCGGACTCCGGGTCCCTCTCCTCGCACGTCTCCGGCCATCTCTGCACTGGATAACCCAAATGTCAGCAGAGACAGCATCTTCACTTCCCGTCTCCCAGCACTGCCAGAATACAAGTAGCTACTGCTAACGCCACAGAACCCAGAAATGCCTTACGGGTGACTTTCTTCAACCTGCAGCTGCCCTCTTTTACCCTTTGCCCTGATAATCAAGAATTTCCCATCAGCCATGCCTAAAACCTCCTACAGGCCCAGTTCCTGTCAGCTATCCATCCAAGGGGATATATAAAGTCAACGGAAGGAGAAAATTCTGCGCCCTAAAGTAGTCACACTCGAAAATGTCAGTTTCTCTCCCCAGCGCGGTGGCAACAAGGGGAACCCGTGACAAGCCAGAGGGAAAGGGCCTGGGGTCGGAGCAGCTGCTTCTAAAATTACTTGGCTCAGCCTTTGTAGGAGAGGAGAAAGCAAAAATGAAAAAAGGCAGCACCCTCCAACCCCCGCCGTTCGCCGCCCCTCTTGATGGCCCTGAATTCCGGGGGCGGAAGGGGCGCCGGGGTGCCCTCACGCACCTCCTGCGGAGGAGCGAGGGGAAAGTGACCCCAGGAAGGGCGGGCCGAGGGCCGGGGAGGAGGAGGCGGCGGTGGCCAACCCAGTCCCCGGGGGGACCCCACTTGCCTCCCCGCGGCGCGGCCTGAGGGCCCGAGCGCGCTGCGGCTCTCGCCGCGGGCAGCGTGCAGCGCCCGGGGCCCCGGCCAGGCCCGGCGGGGACTAGAGGTCGCCAGGCATCCACCGGCCCCACGCCGACGGGCCGGAGTTGGGGCGCACAGGCCGCGCCGGGGGCCGGTGACAGCCCGCGGGGGCCGTGCCAGGCCGGCCTCGTGGACGCAGCTGGCACCTCGCGGTCCGACCGGCAAGCGCAGTCCTGCGGGCTGGGCGAGGGGCGCGGCGGCCCTGCTCTCACCTGGCTGCAGCTTGCCCGGCTCGCGTCCCGCCGCCGCACCTCCCCGACGCAGTGTCCGCCGCCGACGCCGCCGCTTCTGCCTCTGGTCCCCGCGACAGCCGCCTGCAAAATGGCGCCGCGGAGGGGCGGGCCGGGGGCGGGGAGCCGCGAAGCCGCCCGCCCCCGCGCCTGCCTGGGGCCCACCTCCCTCCCCGCCCCGGACCCCAGCCCTCCGACCTCCCCCCGAGGGGAGAGGCTGCCCCCTCAGCCCGGAACGCGCCGGCAGGCATCCCGGATCTCTCGCCCCCACCACCTCCCGCCGGGTTCTCTGAGCGCCCCCCACCACGTTTCCTTTATTTCCCTCCCCTGCATGGAAGTTGCCCCCGCCATGCGTCCCACACTATCGCACCTGCTCCTGGGGACCCACCTGGAATGCAGAGCGCTCTCCCGAAGTCTCCCCCTCCTGGCGTCCCCTTTTTACCCTGCCTCCCAATGAGCTCTGTCAGCGCTCTGTGAAGATCATCTAGCAGTTTGCGGGGCATTGGGCTAAGTGGGTTAGATATTTTAAGGCAATTTCACCTTTTCTCCAGTTAGGCCGCCAGGATTTTTAGCTTACTGAAGAAGAGGTCCTCGTTACATTACGCATACATGGTCGTAAAGACCGAGGGGTCTCAGACTCGAATGCCCTGACGATCGTGCGAGCTCTGGGGTGCAGCCCGAGATGCTGCGTTTCTAAAATACCCTAGGCGATGCTGCTGAGTGGAAAGGCTGCAGGGATATCAGGAGCCCTGGACTTTTAGCGCATCGCTGCCTCACCTAGAGCGTTTCATTAAGATGCGGATGACTGGGCCCACCCCCTGGTCTGCAGAGGCCGAGGTCTGGAACAAGGCTCCAAAATTTGCATCCCCAGGTGGTGTAGATGCTGTGGCTCTCTGGAGATCACACTTAGCGAGCCACTGTTCAACACTATCAGAATGCATAGCGCCCACCCCCCCCTCCCAAAAAACACTAATAATTAGCACTATCATAGGCACCTTCCATCTTGAAACCACTGTGTGGTTGCTATTGCAGCCCAATGATAACTGACTAGTTCTCAAGCAACTCTTCAGAAAGCTAAAGGATTGTGGACGGCGTCTGACCTCCCATGGGGGGAAGCAGATTTTATCATGGGAGTTTTCTGCCAGTTTTACAGTCTGAGGGACTCCATTACTGATATCACACACCTCAGTGTTCTTGTGTGACCTGCAACTGTGGGAATTTTATAAAATAGGTGTTAGGTCTGAGTCTTCAAGGATCAATAATATGTCACCCCATTTACGTTTCTAATGACGTGCATTAGTAAAATATGAGAGTTGGCTCACCCTCACTGATGTGGTTCAGTGGGTTGGGCATCATCCTGAGAACTGAAAGGTCGCTTTGGGGACTCCTGGTCGAGGCACATGAAGAAGGCGACCAACAGATGCTTCTCTCACATTAGATGTTTCTCTCCCTCTCTTTCTCCCTCCCATCCCCTGTGTCTAAAAATAAATAAATAAAATCTTTATTACGTATGAAAATTGGCTTGTAAAATTCAATGCACACTAGAAAGCCAGGTGTTTTGATCCCCATTGAAAATGGACGGTATCAGAGATGAAGACTCCATGACCGGCACCTAGGGGAAAATTCGCATCGCCCTGTAGGACATCTAGCATCCCCACCATCCTGCTACAGCAGTGACAGGGTTTTCCGGACTCTTTTTTTCTGCGTACTGTGTGTCCTGCCAGCCAGTGGACAGGAGTTGGGAGCTAATTGTTGCTCCTTCAGTATCTCCCTCTCTCTCCATAGGTATTAGAGACTTTCCTTAGTCTTAAAAGAAAAAATTCCATTGTCCCAGGTCCCAGCCTTTAGCCTTCATGCCTCTTTTCCTTCCTTCTACGAAAGATTACTCCCTGCTTTCTCAGACGTCAATAGTGACCTTCTAACTGTCAAATCCCATTGCCTGTTAAGGTCTGTTTCTTCTTTGATGGCTCTGTAACATTCCATTGACTTCTCTCTCCTCTTTTTTTAATTTAAAAAAATGTTTTTAAATTTATTTTTAGAGAGAGAGAGGAAGGGAGGGAGAGAAACATAGATGTGAGAGAGAACACATTGGTAGGTTGCCTCTTGTATGAGCTCTTTCAGGAGACCAAACCCGCAAGTCCGGCATGTGCTCTGACTGGGAATTAAACCCACAACTTTTCACTTTTCTGGAGGATGCACAATGAACTGAGCCACACTGGTCAGGGCAACTCTTCCCTCCTTGGAACTCTTTCCTAGTACTATCACAGGGTCTTGCTCACTGTCCTACACTTCCCCCTTTCCTCTCAGCAATGTGTGAGTTGCTCATGCCCACCTCTACAAATGTTAATTTTCCTTGTCTCCTTTCTTTCCATCTTTTCCCCTCCTCTATTCTTCTCAAACATCCTCTGAAGGTCAGCCATCTCCTCATGGTTCCCCAATCTCCCTCTCTCTGAACTTCTAGACACACATTTTCAGTTGTCCCCTAGACAAACTCCTCTGGATAGTACCCAAGAATTGTCAATATGTCATCTCCACTACTCAACTTATTATTCTCCTCCCACAGGTGTGTGTCTTATCTGGATTCTCTCGTTTTGCCGCCAGAAACTTCGAAGTCAACTTTAACTGCTTGTGCCTCAGCTCCCATTTCCAATCTGTCACCTATCACCAACCAGCGCAGGGAAGTGTGCCTGAAATTCTCTTCTCTACCCTCACTATCCCAGACTCTTCCTTGCTCTTCCTCGGACTGTTGAAAAAGCTCCTCTCTGGCCTCTTGGCCTCAAGAATTATCTCCCAAAGCCATTCTTGTTATCTTCCCAAAACATAGCACTGACCACCTCACACCCCTTCTGGAAAGCCTTCAGGTCCTCCCAGTCTACATAATAATGGGATAAAAAGAAACAGAACAAGAGTTGTTTATCAGGACTGCATTTCCCTTCACTGTTTAGTCTCCAGCTGCTTCTTCTTTTTTTTTCTGGACAAAAGATTACTTTTTATGGTGTCAGAGGATGACCCTGGCTTCAACCTTGCTTGCAAGGTTGTAAGACTGAAACGAGGTCATTTATATAAAGTGCCTATTCAGTGCTTGAATACGTAAGCGTTTGCCCTGGCTGGGTTGCCCAGTTGGTTGGAGTGCTGTCCCATACACCCAAAGGTGATGGGTTTGCTTCCCCACGCCCTTCCCCCCGTCAGGGCACATACCCAGTCACGGGTTTCATCCCCCGTCAGGATGAGAATACAAGAGGCAACCGATCAGTGGTTCTCTCTCACATCACTGGTTTTTTTCTCTCTTCATTCCTCTCTTTCTAAAACTCAGTAAACATATTCTTGGGCAAGGATTCAAAGATAAAAAGGAATACGTACATGTTCAATCAGTGTCCTTACTTTATATAATTATTTTGTCATTATCAATTCAAAAAACACATGACTTTCCAATTTGTTTTCTTCTTCTGTCATGTCCTATTCATGTTCTATTTCTGTTACAGCTGATACAAATAGAGTTTCTTCCTCCTCGCCTTAACTTCTCTAAACTAAATCAGCAGAATATATCAAGACCGTTTCTTGACCTGGATAATTTAATTGAAATTTCTGTCATTTCCAGGCTGTGTTATTTTTGAGAGGTCATTGTAGCTTGCGGCTACTCTGTCTTCACACAGGGCTTTTCTTTACAATATTTATTTCCAGTATCTCTCTGGAGTCTGGAACTGAGTTACGCAAACTTTTCTTGTAAAGGGCAAGACAGTGATTATTTTAGGCTTTGTGGGCCAAGAGGCAGAAATCAAGGACATTGTATAAGTACTTACATAATTAGAGGACACAAATTTCCACACATTTATATTGATGAAATTTATAATATTAAATAATAACTGAGTATAATATTTTGGTAGTACAGGGCCACTAATTTTTTAAACATGGAATTGGGAGGGGGATAAGATTTTGCTTAATTGGAGTTCAAAGTCAGTGTCTCATCATGAAATTGATAGCAAATGTTCACCTGTGAAAACCATTCTTAGCCTCTACCGAAACAGGCTGAGGGCCAGAGTTTGCTGGGCCTAAACCATAATAACTTCCCTCACTTAGGGTTGTCTCTTCAGGGTAATAGAGGACCAACCTAATTTTTAATAGATCCTTAATGATAGGAGAAAGCAAAAATGATTCTCATCTTAAGGTCATTCTTCTGAGAAAGGGCTGGAAGCAGAGGGAAATAGCTCTGTCCACATACCATCTCTTGGTATTAAGGGAAATGGCACTTTCTAAACAGAAGGATACAATATCAGGTCATTTGTGACCGGCTGCTTTCACTTAACCTTATGTTTTTAAGATTTAATCATGTTGTAGCATGCATCAGTATTCTTTTTTGATTGTGGTGAAAGATACATAACACAAAATTTACCATTTGAACCATTTTTAAACGTACAGTTCAGTGACAACCCCTACACCCCACCCCCGAATAACCTCAAATTTCCTATATACCCATTCCCCCCTACTTGCTTCCTGCTTCCTGGAGACCATTCATGAGAGGTGCATTCTTTCTGTACCATCCGCCTTTTCCACGCCCCTCTGGACGGGTGATGCCCCTAGGACCGTTGTCCCTTGATCTCTCTCCCTCCATTATCCTCCTTCTCACCGCACCTCTCTGAAAACTGTATCCCCCGCTCCTGCCCCAGTTCCTGCATCTGTCTTCCCTTCTCGGCTCTGCTTCCGTCTCTCTCTCTCCCTATCCCTCCCCTCTTTATCCCTTGGCCATCTGGCTTCTCTCTGTCTCCAGAGGATCTTTTCGGTAGCATCTCACTGGGACTTTCTGGAGGCATTTGGCACAGTTGATGCTGTATTTTCTTGGGAAAGGCTCTCCCCTCTTGGATTTGTGGCTGCCTTTCCCACCGGTTCTTCTACTTCCCTGACACTGTTTTTGCTGTCTCCTTCTCACGCTCCTCTTTCTCATGTCCGTTTTCAGACACAGGTGTTGGCAGCAGAGGGAAAGTGGCTATGTCCATTCTGCTCAAAGCCCTTCAGGAGCTTCGCTGTTCCTTCCGCCCAATCACCTTAACCTTTCCTCTGGGTCATTCTTACCCATCCCTTGCGTCTCCCCTTGGCCTCTCTTGGAAACCTCCCTAAACTCCTAGGCTGGTGTGAGTGTATCCTAGGTACTTTCTAGCATTTAGAATGAAATTCCAGTGGTACCTCCATACTCATTGTTAATTCCTTCCAGAACTTCTTCCAGAACTCCAGACAAGTGCTGAAACCGACGAGTACCAAGCAAACAAGAGTGAAGCATTTTCTTGTTTGCGGGGCAGCGTGGTGACTCATAGTTCTAGCAAGTGCAAGAAATCCCAAGCGAGCATGGAGTGCTGAAACATTTTTTTCTCTTCGTCAGAATGCGACAAGTACAGGGTTTGACAAGTTCTGAAGCCGATGAGTGCCGAGGTATGACTGTATATTCAAGTTATTTGTTTCTCTGCGTCTCTGTCCTTCCTCACCAGTCGCCTCACTAATTATCAGCTCTTCCAGGGCAGAGATGTTGATTGAAGAGCTCTCCACGTAGTTCCTGTCACGCAGTAAATGCTCAGTAAAAATTCAATTTCAAATTTCAGCTGTTGGACTGAACCAACACGGGCTGACCACGGATGGAGGGTAAGATGGAAAGGTAAAGAAAGACACAGAATTAACTCCCAAGTTCCTGGATAATTGGAAGCCCGGGGGGAAGCATAGATTAAAGGCAGAACACAAAAGGCCTCAAATACCAGACTAAAGAAATGGGGTTTTATTCAATAAAGGAGGCATATAAACCTAGAACTTCATGGACACACTTAATCTTCGGGGGGGGGGAAACTGCATCAGTAACTATACAAGGTAGAGAAGAGGCAAAACTATCCCAGCTACTGGAATTCAAGATGCTGTGACCATGTGGGGGGATATGACTACGGAGAGGCCCACGTGGTCTCCTGAGGAGCAGGTCATATTCTATGCTTTGATCTGGGTGCCTCTTTACTTTGTGAGATTTCATTAATATGCACACTTACAATTTGTATTCAATAAATTGGGTGCTCCCTGTTTTATTCTTTAATTCTTTTTTATTGATTGATTTGAGAGAGAGAGAGAGAGTGACATTGATTTGTTGTTCCACAAACTTATGGATTTATTGGTTGATTAGTGTATGTACCCTGACCAGGAATTGAACTTACAACCTTGGCATATCTGAACAATGCTTTAACCAACTGAGCCATCTGGCCGGGGTGGGTGCTCCTTGTTTTAAATGATATGGCTTATCTCCAGAAGTGGGATAAAACCCCTGTCTAGAGTGGACCCCGGGACAGAAGATGAGGCACAGGAAGATGAACTGGTCTAGGTAATTGTCTCCAGGAATGCGCACTTTAGGAAACAGAGATGCATATACTACAGGATGTGAAAGTTTAATTTTGAATATTCCTTTGGTCCTAGAACAAATGTATCATGCAGCCTTGGAGGAACGGCATAGGGTACCCTGCCACATCTCTGCTTTGCTGGGTGACCTTGGAGAAATCATCTAACCAGCCTGCAGGTAGTTCTCCTAATATGCAAACTCAAGATAATTCTGTCTGCCCTACCTACAACTTAGGTGAGCGTGAGGATCAAATGATATAATTACTGGGAACATGCCTTCTGCAAATGTTTTCATAGTGCTTTACAAATACAAGACATTAGTATAAAAGGCCCAATCTAGTTGTAGGATGGAGCCTGAGATTTGTTTTAAGCCCTGATATCACACACTCAGATTTCCCCTAGACTATGTTTGTACTCTATCTGCATTAAATTTCGTTTCCTTTGTTTTAGATAAGATCTCCAGTTATGTAGGGGAACTGGAACTCAGGTCTTTGGGCCCAGATTGTTGGCTGTACCACTCACTCAGCTGATGTTAGCACAGCCGTTCTTCACTGGTCACACGCTACCTACCTGGCAGACAAAGGTGTAGACGCCAATGACAAAATGATGGAGAAAAACACTCACCTCACCCGCCCCACTGAGCTTGCATACTGGTAAGTATGAGGCAACAGAAGCGAAATCATAGTATACCCAGTATCTGACCCGGCTCCGAGTGCTCGGTGGACCTCTGTTCTAAGACACAAAATGGCATCCAGCAAATAGACAAAAAATAATTGTGTTTGTGGTGTGGGGGAGGAACAAACTTTTCTCTACCCTCAAGGTTCTTCAGACTGATCTAGTAGTCCAATAGACAGGAGGCAGATTAGCAAGAGAAAATACCCATTTTAATACATACATGTGTGTGGGAGCCCTGCATACATGAGGAAGTCAGAAACTCCACCTGCAGGAGAGGTTCAGAGACAGAAAGGGAACAGGGGTGTGTAAGACATCTTGAGCTAGGGATGAGGTGAGGTGCCTGGGGGAGCTTCAAAAGGTCATTGCCGGATAATAAGGTGAGCAGGTGCTTTAGTTAATCAAGTTTGTTTGGGCTCTGGCTGGGTAGCTCAGGTGATTTAGAGCAGCATCCCGATACACCAAGGTTGCCGATTCTATCTCCCGTCAGGGCAACCAATCAATGTTTCTCTCTCACATCCATGCGTCTCTCCCTTTCTCCCTCCCTCCCTTCTCATCTCTCTAAAATCAATAAGCATGTCCTTGGGTGAGGATTAAAAAAAGGTGAAGGGATTGAGAAATACAGATTTGTAGTTACAAAATAGTCATGGGATGTACAGTGCAGGGTAGGAAATACAGTCAATGATATTGTAATAGCTATGTATGGTGCCAGGTGGGGACTGGAAATAGCAGGGGGAAACACTTTGTGAGATATATGATTGTCTAACCCCTACCCTGTACACCTAAAACTAATACAAAATAATATTAAATGTAAAGTGTAATTGAAAAAAGTCTACTCATAGAAGCTTGTTCTAGGGAAATCACTATAGGTATGTGCAAAGATTTATGGACATGGATGTCTATCACAGCATAGTTTGTAATAATAAAGTATTGGAAATCTCCTACATGTCGAGTAACAGGGAAATTATTAAATACATCTCAGTACAAGTGTTATGCTGCTATTTTATTTGATAATGTGGGAAAATATTAAGTAACAGAGAAGGTGTTCATGAAATCTAAGTCAAAAGCTGATTAAAATGTACCTAAATTAGATTAGTTTTGGCTGAAAAAAACCCCCAGAGAATACCAGATCCCATTTATGTACAAAGAATAAAGTATATAAGGAGGTAAAAAAATGTATTTTGTCTGCTAACTAGAAGTCCAGAGGTAACGATAGTTTAGGTATGATGACATCCTTCAGGTCCTAAGTTCTTTTCGTCTTTCCATCCTGTCTCGTCAACCTATCAGCCTAACGACCCTCACGGCTGCAAGATGGCTCCGTGGGTCCAGGCGTAACACGCCTTCAGGCTAAGAAGAGGAACTACTTTCTCCATGCATCTTTTTAAGAGTAAGAAACTGTTCTCCAATGTCCATCATCAGAACTTCATGTCTCAGCCTGGCTGAAGCAAAAGGGGTCCATTAGCCCACCCTGAACCAATCACAGAGTATCTGTGCTCTGAGTGGATTACAGGTAAGTCAAGCTATTGCTTCCCAAAGCCCTCAAACAGGCTAAGTGGACCTGAAGGCTGTTCCCTCCTAAGCAGCAATATCCATTCATCTAGGTGAGCAGTGTGTGAAAACATCAGGAAATAGTGGCTCAGACCAGTGGTTCTCAAAGGGTGATCCTTAAACCTTCACCATCACCTGGGAATTGATTTTTAAGACAAATCTTTGGACACCACCCCAATTTTCTAACTTAGAAACTCTAGGGATCTGGGGTTTAATGAACCCTCCAAGTGAATAGAATGCTTGAAAACCATTAACTTTGACAACTCAGGATTTACCATTGAATTGAGAATACCTGAACTTTGGCACGAGACTGGGGGAGGCTGATGGGCTGTCATGGTTGATATTGGGATTAGTTTTCTAGAATATCTTCCTGGTCTGAGAAGACTGGAAGTTAAAACCGCATTTCTACCCATCAAAATGCTCATGTGAGCTTATGAATGAAACCTGAGTCACGGAGGGGAGAGGCTGAGACTCTGGGAACACCAACTTGCTTGTATAACCATGGCACAGGGGTTGGCGTTCTAGGGGTGGCAGCGGTGGCAGCAGCTTCCCGTCTTGCAACATTCTGGTTGTGGGCGGGGTCAATAGGGCCCTTTGGCATTACAGTTTTCAGTGTGGTGTTGGGGGTGATTCTGTGACTTCTTTTTATTGTGGTTTAAGAAACACCCACATAACATTGCATTTATGACGTTAACCCCATTTATTAAAGATTTCACTACTTGCTTTTAGATAGAGGAAAAGGAAGAGAGAAAGAGAGGAAGAGAAACATCGATGTGAGAAAGAAACATCAACTGATTGTGGGATGATGCCCAACCAACAAAGTCATACCTGTCAGGGCAACCTCAACTTTTAAGTGTACAATTTGTAGTGTTAAGTATATTCACATTGTTGTGCAACAAATCTCTAGAACTTTTTCATGTTGCAAAACTGCAACTCTACCCATTAAACGCTAATTTATAGCCCACACGAAGGGCACACCTCAAGTACCCAGCTTGGGTGATTGGGAAGGCTGTGCTACTGGACCCTACAGGGCACCTACTGCATCAGGCCACACTACCAGGACACGGAGTCAAAGCAGCTCTACTTAATACATAGAAACAAACACAGGGAGGCTGCCAAAATGAGGAGACAAAGAAACATGGCCCAGATGAAAGAACAGATCAGAAGTCCAGAAAAAGAGCCAGAGGAAATGAGGATAAGCAGTCTATCTCATGCAGAGTTCAAGCGGTTATAAGGATGCTCAAGGAACTTAGTGAGGACCTTAACAGCATAAAAAAGATCCAGTCAGAAACAAAGGATACACTAATTGAAATAAAGAACAATTTACAGGAAAACAACAGGAAAGTGGATGAAGCTGAGAATCAAATTAATGATTTGGAAAATAAGGAAGCAAAAAACAATCAATCAGAACAAACAAAAGAAAAAGAGAATCCAAAAAAAAAAAAAACAACTGAGGATAGTGTAAGCAGTCTGAGGGACAACTTTAAACAATTCCACATTCATTTCATCAGGGTGCTAGAAGGAGAAGGAAAAGAGCAAGAAATTGGAAATCACCCTGGCTGGTGTGGCTCAGTGGTTGAGTGCTGGCCTAAAAATTAAGGTGTTGCTGGTTCAATTCCCAGTTAGGGCACATGCCTGGGTTTTGGGCTAGATCCCCAGTGGGGGGCATACAAGAGGCAACCACACATTGGTATTTTGCTTCCTCTCTTTCTCCTTCCTCCCCCTCTCTAAAAGATAAATGAATAAAATCTTTTGAAAAAAAGAAATTGGAAATCTATTTGAAAAAATAATGAAAGAAAACTTCCCTAATTTAGTGAAGGAAATAGACATGCAAATCCAGGAAGCATAGAGAGTCCCAAACAAGATGAATGCAAAGAGGCTAACCCCAAGACACATCATAATTAAAATGCCAAAGATTAAAGATAAAGAGATGGGGGGAGAGAGTGGGTTACAGGTGAGGGGATTAAGAAATACAAATAGGTAGTTACAGAATAGCCATGGAGATGTAAAGTATAGTATAGGAAAGGAAAGAGCCAAAGAACGTGCACAAATGACCATGGATGTGAACAAGGGTGATGGGATTGCCTGAGGGAGTGTGGGCGGGGGGAGGGGGTGCTGGGTGGAGGGAGGCAAAAGGGGAAAAATCAAGATAACTGTAATAGCATAATCAATAAAATATCATTAAAAATACCAAGGCTACATAAAAAAATAAAGTTGCAATAAATGTAAAAAAAAACCACAAATTCTTTCTCCTCCCAATCCTTGGCCACTAATTTTGTATCTTATGTGTCTATGATTTCTACTACTTGAGAGACTTCGTATTAATGGAATCATACAGTAGCCCATTTGTAGCTGCCTTATTTCACTGAGCACAGTGTCCTCACGGTTCATCAATGTTGTAGCATGTGACAAGATTCCTTTCATTTAAAGGCTGCATAGTATTTCATTTCAGGGGAAAAAGTACAGAGAATAAGTAGCACAAATGGTAGATAGAAAACAGACAGGAGGAGGTTAAGAATAGTATAGGAAATGTAGAAGCCAAAGAACTTCAGACCATAAGACCCACCTAGATTTTAAAGGAAAAAAATAGGAAAAAAAATTTTTGAAGCAAAAAATGTAGTAAAATATTTAATAACATAAAAAACATAATATTTCACCAATGTAAACAGGACTCAACAGCAGCATTAACAACCATTATTCCTCCCAAATTTGGGTGGGGGGAAAGTGTGTCTTATATTCCAAAAAATACAGTATATGTAAGACCCTTGGACATGAACTGAAGTGGGGGAATAAGGGTGGGAGGGGGTGTGCAGAGCAGAGGGGAATAAAGGGGGGACCATTGTAATAGCATAATAATAAAATGTATTTTAAAATATTTCATTTCATGTATATGCCACATTTTTTATCTATCAATCTACAAACATTGAATTTTCTTCTGCTTCTTGGCTGTTGTGAATAATGGGTGTGCAAATATCTCTTCAAGATCCTGCTTTGAATTCTTTTGCATGTATACCCAGAATTGAGATTGCAAGATCATATGATAATTCTATACTATTTTCCATAATGGCTGCCCATCCTGACTTTTTTTTTAAAGGATCAAGTAGTAAACAATTTCAGCTTTGTGGGATGTATGGTCTCTGTCACAACTATTTAGTGTGGCATTATAGTGTGAAAACGGCTGCAAGCAACATGTAACTAAATGGGCGTGGCTGTGTTCCCATAAAACTTTAGGTAAAAATTGGTAGCAAGCCTGCTGGCAATAATTTACTGATCTGTACCATAGATGGTGTTTCTTCAGCTATGCCAATGATTCTGCGATTATACAGCTTTCTTCTAGATTAGATTATGTTGTCTGTCACTAAGAATGCTGAATAATAACACCTGAATTAATTGGTGTTCTGTTAACAAGAAAGAAAGAGGAAATGACGGTTGGGTGGCAAACCAGTGTTATTTCCTTCACAAGATAGTGTGTACAGGAAAAGAGAAATAGTAGATGAGAGAGAAGATTGGAAGGGGATTGTCTTAGCCAGCCTCCAAAATGGCCCCCAATGATCCTTCCTGACCATTATTCATGCTCTAAATGGTTAACTGGTGGGTCTATGGTTTACACTGTACCAACAGTTCTTCTCCGTAATGAATGGGGCTGACCCATGTAATCAAAGAATATTGCAGAATTGACAGTGTGTGAACTCCAAGATTCGGTTATAAAAAATATTGCATCTTGCATCTTGTTCTCTCTTGAATCACTTGCTTTGGGAGAAGCTAGCAGCCATGTCTTGAGGATGCTCAAGCAGCCCTATCAAGAGGGTCATGTGTCAAGAACCTGAGAACTTTTGCCAACAGATGATGTGACTACATCACCTTGGAAAAGGATACTTCAGTCCCTTTCTGCTGACTGCAGGCTCCTGAGACCCTGAGGCTGAACCACGCAGTTAAGCTCTTCCGCAGTTAAGCTCAAGCTATTCTTGACCTACCCAAACTGAGTGAGTTAATACATGTTTATTGTTGTTTTACGTCTCTATTTTTTTAGATCACTTGTTGTACAGTAATATGTAACTAACAGGAATACAGTAAAATATCAATATCAATAGTAATTGTCTGGAAATGGTAAGATTACAAGTGACTCTTAGTATCTTTGTTGCTTTTGAAGTTTTGACATTGTGGCAAAGAACATAGGCTTAAATCTTCACATTATCTTTCTCTCTTTGGTCTCTTCTTCCCACCTGCCTTCCCACAGCACTCAGGTTAGTTCCACGCACCAGACTATGAGTTTTTGGCTGGTCTACACTGTGATGTCTCACTTGGTGTCAAATTTGCTCTTCTCCAAGCAATCCACAAGACTAATACATGCATAGTTCATTCCCAAGCACCACAATACTAAAGAAAAAGGTCAGACCAAACTCCTGAGAGCCTGGTGTATTATTCTCCAGGATCCAATGTCTTTGAACAGATTTCCCAGAAGCAGACCTCAGATAAGAAGGAAATGGAGAAACTAGTGAGAAAGGAGCAGGACCTAAGAGAAGGGTGACTTTAGGCCTCAGCCTGATCCCATAGGGAAGTTCTGGAGCATAAATTGTATCTCTAAGTTGGTTCCTACTCAAAGCACAGGAGCAAGGTGCTCATACTTCAGCACTTGTCAGTCAAGAAATAAGCTCCAACTGGTGTGGCTCAGTTGGTTGGGCATCCTTCTGCAAAGCAAAAGGTCATCAGTTCAATTCCTGGTCAGGGCACATGCCTGGTCAGGGCACATGCCTGGGTTGTGGGTTTGGTTCCCCATTGGGATGCATGCAAGATCAATGTTTCTCTCTCATGTCAATGTTTCTCTCCCTTTCTTTCTCCCTCCTTTCCCTCTCTCTAAAAATAAATAGCTAAAATCTTTTTTTTAAAAAAGAGTTTAAGAGAAAAAAAAAAAGCTCCTGTCTCCTCTGTGCTTTTAGGCAGAGCAGTCCCAGTGGCCCAAAGAGACATACGTAGGACAGTCCTCTAAAGAGAATGCAGATGTATGTCACTGGAAGCAAAAGCACAGAAAAGCCAGGTGAGTGATGTACAGAAATTATTAATGGTAATGAAAGAAGCTTGAAGTCCTTCAGGTGAAATAAAGTCACATAAAAACAAAACAAAATTACATATATTTTCAGCCCTGGTTGGTGAAGCTCAGTGGATTGAGCCCTGGCCTGCGAACCAAAGGGTCACAGGTTTGATTTCCTCTCGGGGCACATGCCTGGGTTGCAGGCCAGGTCCCCAGTAGGGAGCGCATGAAAGGCAACCACACATTAATGTTTCTCTCCCTCTCTTTCTCTCTCCCTTCCCCCTCTCTAGAAATAAATAAATGAAATATTTCAATATATTTTTTCAGGTTTTGGGGTTTTTTGCCTTATTGTTTTTTCCAAGAAAACTACCAAATTGATTTTTTTAAATGGTCAGTGGGTTCCTGGGCATCTGGGGTTGGGTAGTGGTGCTGATTGTGTCCATAATATCCCGCATAGGCATTCAAGATATTCTTACGAAGCTCACTGCCACTAAGTGTAGAGGATAGGGAGGTGGGAAATGAGATGCTTGGAAAGAAGATGGCTTAGAAGGTAATGAAAAAGTCTGGAAGAGAGTGATACATTTATGCTGTGGCAGTGGGGACAGACATGAACATCAACATAACCTTCCACCAGCCCACCAGACTGGAAAAAACCAGCTATGTGAGCTCAGAAGAGGTGGAATATCCATGGCAGTTCCTTTTTACTATTTAATGTTTTCAACCACAAAAATCTGCCTCTCTGGGCATCAGATACTTCACCTGTGAAATGGGTCAAGTATAAGAGTAGTGAAAAATACTAGTAGCAGAACCATTTATTGGGCACTTCACTGTGATGAAGGTACTGACTGTTCCCAAAACTTTACAACTGTTACTCTTAACCCTCAAGCCTATGACATAGACACCACGACTGTCCCTGTGTGACAGATGAAGACACCGAAGCTCAGAAAGGGTAACTTGCCTGAAGTTCCATAGCTAGTAACTGTCTCAAGATGGTTGGAAAGGTTAAATGTCTACACCCTTGGACCGTATCTTTTCAGTGTGCTCCTACAGACCCCCCGCCTGCCAGTGTGGTTTGTGCCTGAGGACCTGGCAGATGGGGAAGAAGGTTGGAAGCACTAGCCACAGGCCCTGCAGGGGTAATTACGGCCACCCAGGAGCTGGCCCCACCCAAGGCTCTCCAGAGGGGCTATCTTAACATCCCAACTCCCCACCCATCCTTCTCCTTCTAGTGAGATAACTCAGGAGTGTGAGTTCTTTGCTGCTTCCCAGAGCTTCTCAGCGGGATTTGGCTCCAGGTGCCCACAGTAATAATTGTCGGGATGAATCACCCTCTCCTGACTGTCTTCCTTTCCCTCTCTTACTTCCTCAGTCCCTCCTTACTGCTTCCCAAGCTCACTTCTCAAACAAACTACTTGCACCCAAATCTTTATCTCAGAATTAAGCACAATTTAAAAAATTGGTTTTCAATGTCCAGATCTGGTAAAGCAGGAGGCGCCACCATGGGAGTCCACATCCACCACCCCAGAGACCAAAAGGTTTGGTGTGAGGAGCACAAGAGCCATGTCAAACTGCACAGGTCGAACTGCACAGTTTTCTAGCCAGCCGAGACAACTCCCCCTTCAAACAAGTGAGGCTGAAGAGTTGTTTGTGAGTTGTACCAACTGGCTGCCTCTGACCCTTTTCCAGATGATCCAGAAGATAAAGCTTCCTGGCCAAAACACAAAACCACTGTGTTTGTGAGGACTATAATCGATGACATGCACAGGTAGAAGGTGCCCAAACTGTCCCTGGCACAGTCCTGCTTTCTGGTCCTTGAAAGAGCTGAGAGGTCTATAGGCTTCTGTAAGGCCCAAGGAACCCCTCACAACCACAGCAAACCCTACCTGCACTCCAAGGGTTGGAAGTTCAAGGCCACCAGAGGCTGACGGGGCAGAGCGGCTACGAAAACTAACCCCAGATCCTACTTTGTTATTAAAAAGATTTTGGATGCTGGAAAAAAACTGTTGTCAAGATTAAAAAGTTAGATTTCAGCCCTGGCTGGTGTAGCTCAGTGGACTGAGCACGGGCCTGCGAACCACACGATCACGGTTCGATTCCCAGTCAGGCCACATGCCTGGGTTGCAGGCCAGTTCCCAGCAGGGGACACACAAGAGGCAACCATACATTGATATTTCTCTCCCTCTCTCCTTCCCTTCCCCTCTAAACATAAATAAATAACATTTAAAAAATAAAAATAAAATAAAATAAATAAACAAAAAGTTAGATTTCACATTAGAATCCGGATTTGATGTTTCTCTTGAAAAATCAGAAGTCCTGGCAATGCCTCTGTCCTGGCATGACCAGAATCTTCAGGGCTAGAGCTGAGAGTCTCACCCCCACAGGGGTCAGGGGTCGGGGTCATTTTGCCATTTGCCAATCCCACACAGTAGACCCATCATTCATTTATTAACTTACGTCCTCCCTGATCCTAGCAGGCGACTGAATTTGAAACTCTTGATTTGGGCCCACGTTGAAGTATTCCCAAATTGCCTAATGCTAAAATGCTAATTCTGCCCTGACTGGTATGGCTCAATGGTTTGGATATCATCCCACAAACCCAAAGGTCCCACAAACCCAAAGGTCATCAATTCAATTCCCAGTCAGGATACATGCCTGGGTTGCAGGCCAGGTTCCTGGTTGGTGGTGTGCTAAAGGCAACAAGTTGATTTGCAAAACAATCGATGTTTCTCTCGCTCAGATGTTTCTCTTCCTTTCTCCCTCCCTCCCCCTCTCTCTAAAAGTAAATAAATGAAATCTTTTAAAAAAATACTCATTCTGGTTCAGTAGCTCTGAGTGCAGTTCCAGAGTCTGCCTTTCTTACGAACTTCCACGTGATGCTGATGTCCTTGAACTACAGACCATTCTTTGATGAGCAAAGTTCTAGTCTCTCCCCTCCCCAATTCATTTTGCACATCATTGTGCCTTTATTTTTCTAGTAAGACTCCTGTTTAAAAAATGCCATTGTTTGCTGAATACCCATGGCAGTTCCTTTTTGTTATTTGATCTTCTCAACTACAGAATCTTTCAGTTTCCCAAACACAATTCTATTGCTGGGATCACGCTTGCCCAGCATACAAGCGAGATAGAACAGGGGTGCTACGCAGGTTGAAGAAGGCTCTTTGGGAGATAGGACCCTTAAGTTTCCCTCCACCCAACTGATCCCCAGGTCTCATGGCCAAGCCAAAGGAATTTAAAACTCCACAGAACTCAACTGAAAATCAGAGGCCACATTCTGGTATTCCAAAACTTCAGGGATTAAGTAATAAGCCAGAGGCCACAGCACTGCCAAGTCCTGGATTTCCCAAACCCCCTATGTATTCTGGTTCAAGGCCACATCACACCCTTTCCTCCCAACACCCAAGCCAAAGCCTCCACTGAACTGCAGGTTTTCCATGCCCTGGTCATACTTGAGCCTCAGGTCCTCTGGGGACATTGTTCCTACTGCCTCTCCTTGTCCTTACCTCTCCTTTACCCCCATGCAATCTTTTAAAACAGGGATTAAAAGTAGCAAGAATCACTTCTCAGCCTTTTGGCTAAGATCAAGTATAGTATTAGTTCTTATCAGTATAATATCTGGTACATCCTCTATATGAAGACAACATGTTAAATGGATGTTTGGAGCAGGGAGATGGCATAGGAGCTTGAGCTTGCTGTGTCCACTCTGCACAGCGACCCAGTAAGCAGCACTTCTGGGAAGGACGTTCAAAAAAAAAAAAGAGCAAAAAAACGTTTATATCTCTTCCTTCCCCCATCCCATCATTCTCTCCAAAACGGTGCATTTGCCCAAGAGTTGAAGATCATGTACCTGCAGGATATAATTCGACCTCCTTGACCTGGCCACCATGTCTCTATCGCATGGCCTCAGCCTCAGTGCCAGGTGAGCATCCTGCCTTATCGCTGAGCCCAGCCACGAAAACCTCTGCTGCCCACCTAGTGTTACCTTTGCCTGACATCGCCCTTGGTGCTCCTGTCTGGCCTAAGGACCTTTGTTCACTTGTTCAGAACATCTGTGCTATTAAATGAGCTTGTTAAAAGTTACAATGAAAAGTCTTGAAGACTTCCAGCCAAGATGGAGGTTTAGGTAGACACACTGTGCCTCCTTGCACAACCAAACAAAGAACAATGAATTTAAAAACAAGAACAGACAGAACTCCCAGAAAATCAGACTGTGTGGAAGTCTGACAACCAAGAATTTAAAGAAGAAACATTCATCCAGACCGTGCAACAACACAGTGATGTGGGCTGCCACACCCTGGTGAATACACAAGGCTCTGCCCCTTACAACAGGTGACAGGTGCACCGAGACAAAGAAATATGATCCAAATGAAACACCACAAAAACAACTAAGTGGCAAAAAGATAGCCAACCTATTAGATGCACAGTTCAAAATACTGGTGATCAGGATGCTCGCAGAAATGTTTGTGTAGTCACACAATGGAGGAAAAAGTAAAAGCAACGCAAAGTAAAATAAAGAAAAATATACAGGGAACCAACAGTGACAGGAAGGAAACCAGGACTCAAATCAACGGTTTAGACCAGAAGGAAGAAATAGACGTTCAACCAGAACAGGATGAAGCAACAAGAATTCAAAAAAATGAAGGGGGGCTCAGGAACCTCCAGGACCACTTTAAATGTTCCAACATCCAAATCATAGGGGTGCCAGAAGGAGGTGAGGAAGAGCAATAAATTGAAAACATAATGAAGTAGAACTTCCCTAATATGGCAAAGGAAATAGACTTCCAGGAAGTCCAAGAAGCCCAGAGAGTCCCAAAGAAGTTGATCCAAAGAAGCACACACCAAGGCACATCATAATTATATTACCCAAGATGAAAGATAAGGAGAGAATCTTAAAAGCAGCAAGAGAAAAGGAGACAGTCACCTACAAAGGAGTGCCCATAATGCTGTCAGCTGATTTCTCAAAAGAAACCTTGCAGACAAAGAGGGGCTGGAAAGAAGTATTCCAAGTCATGAAAGTCAAGGACCTACATCCAAGATGGCTCTATTCAGCAAAGTTATCATGTAGAAGGGAAGGGCAGATAAAGTGCTTCCTGGATAAGGTCAAGTTCAAGGAGTTGATTATCACCAAGCCCTTATCATATGAACCATGAAAGGGACTTATCTAAGAAAAAGAAGGAGATCGAAACTATGAACACTAAAAGGACAACTCACAGCTCTTAAGAATTGAACCTAAAAAAAACAGAAACAAAAACAAACCAAGCAAACAACTAGTATAGGAACAGAATCATAGAACTGGAGATCACATGGAGGATTATCAGTGGGGAAGGGGAGGGGGAAGGTTGGGGGGAAAGTATAGGGAATAAGAAGCAAAAAGGGTAGGTACAAAATAGAAAGGGTGAGTTAAGAATAATTTAGGACCCTGGCTGGTGTGGCTCAGTGAATTGAGTGCCAACCTTCGAAAGGAAAGGTTGCTGGTTCGATTCCCAATCAGGGCACATGCCTGGGGTGTGGGACCAGGTCCCCAGTTGCGGGCATATGAGAGGCTGCTGATTGATGTAACTCTTGCATATGATGTTTCTCTCCCTCTCTTTCTCCCTCCCTTACCCTCTATCTAAAAATAAGTAAATAAAATATTTAAAACAAAAGAATTGTATAGGAAGTGGAGAAGCCAAAGAACTTATATGTATGATTCATGGATATGAACTAAGTGGGAGGAATGCTGGGGAGATGGTGGGTGTGGGGCAGAGGGGAATAAAGAGGAGGGAAAAAATGGAACAACTGCAATAGCATAATCAATAAAATACACTTCTTAAGAAGTTATGATGAAAAGTCTTTAATGAGTGTAACTAGGAGTATTGAAGAAATGGCCAGCTCCTGCCCAATGTCTTTTTGCAGTTGGGGCTCATCGGAGGCAAATAAAAGCATCTTTTTTCTTTTCTTTTTTTTTAAGTATTTTATTTATTTATTTTTAGAGGGGAAAGGAAGGAGAGAGAAATATCAATGTACGGTTGCCTCTGCTGTGTCCCCTGCCGGGAACAGGCCTGCAGCCCAAGCATGTGCCCTGACTAGGAATTGAACCGCGATCGTGTGGTTCGCAGGCCCGCGCTCAATCCTCTGAGCTACACCAGCCAGGGCTAGCATCTTTTTTCTTTGCACTTCTCCATGTCTGCTCAGCACTGACATAGGAGGGCAGACAAGCAGCTCTCCTTTGAACCTTTGAACTCTATGTGTTAAACTATATGTTTGGAAAATTACACAAAGTGGAAAATTATTTGGAAAATAACAACTACCAAAAATTGCTCTCAAAGTAAAAAACCCAAGTAGACTTACTATACATTAAAGAAATTGAATTTCGTACCCTGGCTGGGGAGGCTCAGTGGATTGAACACTGGCCTGCAGACCAAAGGGCACATACGCCAGGGTTGTGGGCCAGGTATCCGGTTGGAAGCTTGGGAGAGGCAACCAATCAATATTTCTCTCACACACTGATTTTTCTCTCACACACCCTCTCTTTCTCTCTCCTTTCCTTTCTCTCTAAAAAGTAAATAAATACAATCTTAAAAAATAAAGAAATTGAATTAGAATAAGACATTTCAGCAGCAGATTACTTCACCAAATCCAGTCGTCCTCACAGGCACTTTTATCACCTTCAAGGAAGAGAAAACCTCTGTATCACCCCAACTAAGAAACAAAATTCAGTAATTTGTAAGAGGCTGGACACTAGCTACTGCTAGCATAACCCTGACCCCAAGCAAGAAAGGACAGTGAAAGAAAACTGATAGCTCAGTTTCACTAATATAGATGTAATGGTTATGAATAAACCATTAGCTAAACAATGGCAGCAATGTTATTGATACAACATTGGAAATAAATACTACCAAGCAGTATTTATCTCAGGAAGACAAGGATGTCATTCATTTGACCACTAGAAAACAGCAATATAATTTACTCAGCTGCAGATCAAAGAAGCAAAAACCAACAGTCATTTCAATAGATTCAGAAACATACAAATGATAAGCTCAAATTCAGCAACCATTTTGTGAAAACACTTAGATTTCTTGTTTGGGTTCCCTCGGAAGTAGACCCTCACAGTTATCCCACCGAGGGGTGAGGGAGCTGGGGGGTCTGTACTCCACTTGCCTAGAGAAGATCATAGCTTGAGAACTGATCCCCAAGCTATGGTTCCCTAGCATAGCCAGCCTTCCCTTCACGGGGGCAAAAGCAGCCTGCTTAGGTTTTGAAAGGGTCTGGGGAGGCCTCAGGCATGGAGACACAGAGTAGGCATTTGAAAGTGGGCCCAGTCACCCAGAGTGCTCAAAGATATGAGTAGAGCATATTCAACACACTAGAAATAGGAGAGAATCCTTTAACCTGCTTTTTCTTGTTAGGAATTTTACCCCAAATAGCCCTGGCTGGCATGGCTCACTGGATTGAGCACCAGCCTGGGAACCATGTGCCTCAATCAAGGCCCGTGCCAGGTTCCCAGTAGGGGGCGCGTGAGAGACAACCACACATTGGTGTTT
Organism: Sturnira hondurensis; assembly: GCF_014824575.4. Classification (NCBI taxonomy): domain Eukaryota; kingdom Metazoa; phylum Chordata; class Mammalia; order Chiroptera; family Phyllostomidae; genus Sturnira; species Sturnira hondurensis. The sequence continues at coordinate 6,317,400 of NW_028080032.1, read as the reverse complement.
CTCTGTCTCTCTCTCCCTCCCTTCACCTCTATCTATAAATAAATAAATAAATAAACAAATAAATAAATAAATAAATAATCTTTTTAAAAAAAAGAGCAGACATTTATTCTCTCACCATCCTGGAGGCTAGAAATTAGAAATCAAGGTCTTGACAAGGCCCAGCTCCCTCTCATTCTTAGTGTTCTTTACCTAGCTCATATCACTTCCACAGCAAATTCCAAGTGGTTCAAAGGCTTAAATATTAAAATTCATTGAAAATTAATATTAAAAGTACAACTTTCAAAAGAAAATATTGGAGGATTATCACTTTTTTATATATTTTGTCTTAAGAATATGTTTATTAAAGCTCCAGACAGTGAAATGAGAAAGGACTTAGGATAGAAGAAGCCACAGGCTCACTGGAAAGTCAGAGAAAAGGGGACCTTGCGGACCAGTTCAGGGGGTTAGCTGGGGACAAGCTGCCGCTGCCTACTGCTCCCCTGGTTATAAGTCTTGTGGGGACACTTACAGTTTAGAAGACGCATGCTTGAGAGGGAGGAAGGATGTGACCCTGCTCCCAGGAAGGAGAGCAAGCTTGGAGGATTATTTATATGTTAGCTAAACATCTGAATTATGTGTATGATTACTTTTACGTTAGCTGAACCTATTATGGTAATCATTTCACAATATCAGTAAATCAAACCACCATGCTCTATGCTTTAAATTTATACAGTGATATAGGATAGTTATTTCTTGATAAAACCAGAAAACGAGAAATTACACATTGGGAGATACAATTTGAAATGTATTTAGTGAGTAATAATTGGTATCCAAAATATTTTTTAAACCTATAAATTATGAGGAAAAGATACACAACCTAAAAAAGGAAATAGGCAAAGAAATTATTTCTATGACAAATAAACATGTGAAACATGTAAACATATAAAATGAAGCCCATCTTCATAAGCAGGGAAATGCATATTAAAAAGAGGAGATAACCATTTACAACCATCAGATTGATAAAATTAGCAAACCTAGCTATTTTAAGCAGTAGGCGACAAGTAACAGAAGACCTAGGTAACAGTGACTCGAAGACACCAGATTCTTTTTCTCACAAAACGAGAAGTCTGGAGGTCTGGAGGTGACTGTGGGCTTCAGCTCAGTAGCTCAACCACGAGACTGCAAAGTACCTCATAAGCCTTCCTGCATCTCACCAAGTTTTAAAGCCAAAATCAGGGAAGACAGATCAAAGCGAATGCACTGATCATCTTGGTCAGAAAAGAAAAAGCTTTAAAATCCTTCCAGTCCAGCCCTGGCTGGAGTAGCTCAGTGGATTGAGCACGGGCCTGCGAACCAGAGTATTGTGGTTCGAGTCCCAGTCAGGGCACATGCCTGGGTTGCAGGCAGTTCCCAGCAGGGGACTCACGACGAGAGGCAACCATACACTGATGTTTCTCTCCTTCTCTCCTTCCCTTCCCCTTTAAGGATAAATAAATAAAGTCTTAAAAAAAACAACAAAACTTTCCAGCCCACCTTTGCCTTACAAACTATTTCAAACATCAGAAAATGATATAACTCAACACTTATGTGCGAGTATGTATAATCAATTCATAATGATGGGAGACTTGAAAGCTGGAAAATTTTAGTCTAAGTAATAGCAAATAAACTTAGTAATTGATATGTGTAAAAGCTATTGTTTCTGGAACTGAAGGTATGGCCCACCTTGACTCCAGGAGACCACAAGCAGTTCCACCTTTGGGCCTCAGGAGGACTGCAAACAGTTCAAGATGGGTTTTTGTGTGTGTGTGTGTGGGGGGGGTTAGATTTTATTTATTTGTCTTTAGAGAGGAAGGGAAGGAGAAAAGGAGAGAAATATCAATGTACGGTTCCTTCTTGTGAGTCCCCTGCTGGGAACTGGCCCGCAACCCAGGCATGTGGCCTGACTGGGAATCGAACTGCGATTCGCAGGCCTGCGCTCAATCCACTGAGCTACACCAGCCAGGCCTCAAGATGGTTTTTGAGCCATTGTGCTCCAGGTGAGGTGACTACTGCCCAGGGAGAGAATGCTGCAGTTTCTTAATCCAATTAATTTTTGCCTGAATTCCAACCCCTTTACCTACTCTTTGTTCTCCTGATAAAAGGGCCATTTTTAAGTGGAGTTTAAGTCTGTTAGGATACAAACCCCCCTTCTTCTCAGATCACCAACCATCTGAATAAAGTGCCCATAAAGATTCAGTCCCTGTCTCTGCTTATTGGGCCTGGTAGGTGACAGGCAGCACGAACACCAGCTTTTCTGGTTTCAGTAACAAACATTGATATTTGGCCAATTTTGCTTCTAATTTTTTCTTTATTAAAACATGAAAGTGTCCAGAACTGTTATATGGTCACCCCAGATTAAAGGGGAGAGACTGGGTTAAAAAGGGGTGCTGTAATAAATCAAACTGAAAACAACCTTACAGGGTCATCTGATCAGAAATTCCTAGTTTGGCAGGTTGTGGTGGGTAGTCACACCTCAGGCCGATATTTTAGGGAAAGGGTTTTATTTATTTATTTATTTATTTATTTATTTATTTATAGAGAGAGGGGAAGGGAAGGAGAAAGAGTGGGACAGAAACACCAATGTGTTGTTGTTGTTGCCTCTCATGTGTCCCCTACTGGGGACCTGGCCTGCCTAGGCATGTGCCCTGATTGGGAATCTAACCGGTGACCCTTTGCTTCACAGGCCCATGCTCAATCCACTGAGCTATGCCAGCCAGGATGGGAAAGGTTTTTAAGCAAGCCCTGTCCATTGTTCTTGTGCACCTAGGTTAACACACCTTTGAGACTGCCAGAGTAAACCTCTTTTTCAGACTCCTAGGAGGCAAGGGCGTAACCATCTGCAAGGGAGCTATAATCTTGTTAACCATCCTGTAATCCAATCCCCACCTTGCTTTCTCGCATCTTCCTGTGATCTTCCTAAAGTTCAGTCCTTAATTCCAAATGCATAAAACAAAACTGCACATTGTCATTTCTTGGAAGCATTTGAGATGCTGCTTCCTGGCAACTGTAGTCAGTGTGGCTCGAATAAACTAAAAAAAAAATGCTCTACCAGTTTGGATGTTCTTATATCAACATTAGTTTTCCAATATCTATAATAGAACAAAGCCACATAGAAAGGGGATTTGGTTAGCCAGCCCACAGTGTTTAAAACACCAACACAATCAAGTGGGAATGAAGATTTGAAAATGGAAGAAAGTTTGCACGTGGTTGGCAGGAGTAAATTGGCTCAACAGTTTGGAAAGCAATTGACAACACCCAATGAATCTAAATATGGGGTAACCAAAAACCCTCTTCTAGCTGTTTGCAGTTGTGAAACTCTCACGTGTGTGCAGAGACCCGAAATGTCCATTTCAGCTTGTTTTTTTTTGTTATAATAGCAAAAAGAAAAAAAAAGGGAACTGCCTAAATGTTACTCAAAAGAAGAACTGATTAATGCATTTTACAAAATGCAACCAAAGGAATTCTATATCGCTATTAAAACGAGGGAACTCCGCCTGTACACATGAACAATTCCATAAGCCTTTAACATTCAATGCCGAGTACAGAAGGCAAATTGCAAAAAGATCTGTGGGGTATGACACTATTTATGCAAGATGAAATGACACAACACAATTCTGTGTTTATGGAGTCTATAAACACAGCATTTGGAATAAAGATGCAAATACAGGGAAGGAAACATACCAACTTCATAGCAGCAGCTACCTCCTGAGAAGGAAAAAAAAACTGACAGAGCAGTTGGGGTGGAAAGAAACTAACTACACCTCTGATGTTCTTTTTTTAAAGTTTTTATTTGTTTATTTTTAGAGAGAGGGAAAGGGAGTGAGAAAGAAAGGGAGAGAAACATGCAAGAGATACATTCATCAGTTGCCTCTCACATGCCCCCACCTGGGGACCTGGTCTGCAACCGAGGCAGGTGCCCTGACTGGGAATCGAACCAGTCGCCTTTTCAATTCCCAGGCCAGCACTCAAGCCACTGAGCCACACCAGCCGGGTACACCTCTAATGTTTTAAGAAAAACAGGTAGATCTGAAGCAAATTTGTCAAAATGCTAACAGTTGTAATATCTGAGTTGTAGGTTCCTAAGCATTTGCTGTGTTGTTCTTATACTTCTTCGAACATTTAAAATATGTCATGAATGAAGAATCGGAGAAAGAAATGTGCTATTTCTTGTGAAGCAGCATTTTGCCAATGTTAGTGTGCACGCAGATTCTTGGGGATCTTGTTAAAATGCAGAGGCTGATCTTGTTTACATGCAGATATCAGGGCCCAAGGTGAGGCCTGAGACTCTGCATTCTAACAAGCTTCAGTGATGAGATGTTGCTGGTTCAAGGACCCCACTGTGAGAAGCAGTGTTCTAGAGGACTCTGTCCCAGGCCTCCAGAGGTGGAAGTAAGAGGCTTTGCTCACGGAACTGGAGCCCCAGAGAATGGAGGCAGCAGGGGAGTAGAGTTCATGAAGCTTTCCTATGAGTGTTAGGACAGGCTAGGAGCTTGAAGTGCCCTAAAAATTGGCAACGTAAGAGCCATTGGAACCTGGAGAGAATTTTTTGTGAGTTTATTTGAGCCAAACTGAGGGCAGTTGCAGGTAAGCAAGACCTCAATGGATTGAGGAGATGCTCCAGAAAACGGCAGTTTTGCACCTTATTTTGTATATTACAATAAAAAAAAGAGATGTAAGTAGGTTACATGAAATACACTGGTGATAGATTAGGGAGGCGGGAGAAAACAAGGCAGGGAAACATCTGGGATTGGATAAAAGAGTAAAATGATAGACACATGCTTTTTTTACATAGGTGGGTACAGGATAGCAAACAGTCAACGATTAACAACAAAGGGGATTTGTGGTCTCTGCCCTGGTGGTTGTGCCCCAGGGGCTTGGAAAGTGCCCTTGACATTCCAAAGGAATGTTATTATTGAGGCAAAAAGACAATGAACAGGCTCAATCAAGATAAAGATTGACTTTGTCAGAGAAGATTCTAGCCTAAGACAATGACTGATTCTCCTGACCTGCTTTTAGTAAATTAAAAAAAAAGTTTTTAATTTCAGACCATCCTATGTGGTTACTTTAGGTCTTTGAGTTTGTAGGCCTCCCCTGACTTTGCTGAGTTTGGTATGTGGCCTCTTTTCATCCACAAAACCCTCTTTCAGTCCCTCCTTAGCTGCCTCTAGCAAGACTGTCTACCCTCTCCATCCTTCTTGACCTCCTCACTGATTATCTTTTAGGCTTGGGTTTGGTTTCTGTTTTTCTCTACCTTGTAAACCTTCTCTCATTGTGCTGTAGCTTTGTGCTCTCCCCTGATTTTTTTTTTTTGACTGATTGTTCTCTTTAAAACCCTTCTATTAAAGTTGCATGATTTATTTTTTAAGATTTTATTTATATATGTGTGTGTTTTTTAAAGAGAGAAGAAGGGTTGGAGAAAGAGAGGAAAAGAAACATCAATGTGTGATTTCCTCTCATGACCCCCCTACTGGGGACCTGGCCCACAACCCAGGCGTGTGCCCTGACTGGGAATCGAACTGGTGACTCTTTGGTTTGCAGGTTGGAGCTCAGTCCACTGAGCCACACCAGCCAGGGCTCTTTTTAAAACTCTCAACCTTACTTTGCAGAAATTTAAGCTATAATCTTCTCCTGCTTTTTCTTCTTGCCTTCTATGGCTTCCGTTTTAAAACATTGCCATTTATTGATCTACTTTATTTCTTTATTTTCACTGACCTTTCTCTCTTCCTCTCTGTGCTTTTCTTTTTCTTGCTCTAAAAGTTTTTCCCTTAACAAAATAAATTAACAACATAGAAACAGACTCATGGATACAGGGAACAGACTGGCAGCTGTCAGGGTCAAGTGAGAAAGGTGAAGGGATTAAGTAAAAAAAAACAACCCCCAAAACAAAAACAAAACCCTCATAGACAGACAACAGAAGGAAAGGGGGTGAAAGGGAGGTAGAGGAGAGTATGGGGGGATAAATGGTGATGGAAGGAGACCTGACATGGTACGGTGAACACGCAATATATAGATGATGTGTTATAGAATCGTACACCTGAAACCTATATTATTTTATTAACCAATGCCACCCAAATAAAGTCAATAGAAAAAAGTTTTTCCTTTATATTCTTTTTTTAAAAGATTTTATTTATTTATTTTTAGAGAGAGGGGAAGGGAAGGAGGAAGAAAGGGAGAGAAATATCAATGTGTGGTTGCCTCTTGCACACTCCCTATTGCGGACCTGGCCTGAAACCCAGTAATGTGCCCTGACTGGGAATTGAACCAGCACCACCTTGGTTCACAGGCCTGCACTCCTTCCACTGAGTCACACCAGCCAAGTTCCCTTATCTTCTTCTTTTTTTTTTTTTTAAATTTTATTTATTTATCTTTAGAGGGGAAGGGAAGGAGAGAGGAAGAGAAACATCAATGTATGGTTGCTTCTCGTGCATCCCCTGCTGGGAACTGGCCCCTGCCGGGAACTGGCCTGCAACCCAGGCATGTGCCCTGACTGGGAATCGAACTGCGATCGTCTGGTTCGCAGGCTCAAGCTCAATCCACTGAGCTACACCAGCCAGGGCCCCTTATCTTCTAACTCTTGATTTAATCCTCCTTGTTTCCCACAGAGGCAGTGGTATATCCTGGTTGACAGCCAGACTTTGGTTCCAGGTTGCCTAAGTTCAATTTCTGCCTCTGTAACAGAACCTCTGGGTTCTATTGCCCGCCGACAATAAGAACTGTAACTCCCAATGCCAGCGTCTTATGAGAAGGAAAAGAACTATTTATTCAAAAGGTCTACAGGTTTAGAACAATGGCCAAATTCTGCCCTTAAATCCGTGTTCTTTATAAACAAAAAATCACCAACAAACACAGTCCTGCCTCCCCTTGCCAACCTGGGCCAGTCAGAGGTACCATCTCTCTGGAAAAGAAACAGAAGTCTGTAGTTTAGCTGGGCAGATTCCAGTCTGTATCCTGGCTTCTTCCAGTTGTCCGTGCTCTTGCTGGCTAGGCTCCTGAGCTAAATCCAAAACCCAGTTCCCATGGTGGGCTGGTGGGGATCCTTCCATATCCTTTCAAACTGTGTGGCCAAGGCCCCCGCACAGCTGCTACATCCTGCTTTTCTGCTCCTTTATAAACTATGTAGGTCAACAGCGCGTGAGAGGGAGAGCTTCTCATGGCTCTCCTACTCTCCTTCCCACCTAGTCCAGAGCTCCAGCTTGGCTGAGAGAGAGCACCTGGCTGTTCCCATGACGAAGTGTGGATCTTCTTCATAACCCATTTCCAATTCCTCCCACACTGGGTTACACCTGCCAGTAGTCTGGCCTCTTCCACTTTTCTCAGCTGCCATTGTTAGTCCAGGCAGGCATCTCCCCTTGACATAGGAACTGCCTCCAAGCTGCTTGAGTGGGCACAGAAAGCCCCTCCGTCACATCACCTCATGGGTTAGAGTCACGGCCATCTCCCTGCTCAGAGCATGCACAGCTATTTAACATGACTGGCCAAGTTCTGTAGGTATGCAAAATAACTGTCAGTGACTCTGTTCCACTTCCTCTTTCCCCAGCCAGGTTAGTAGGAGAACTTCCCCATTGGGGGGGACCCAAATATTCCCCGTTACATCTCCATGCCTGCTAGCCATGGAGCCTTGGGCCTGTAGCTGAACTTCTCGGTGCTTCCATTTCTTCGCGTGTAAATAACAATAAGAACAAAATTTACCTTGGCTGCTGTATCTCTCCACACTATGACCCTCTCGTTTCTTGGAGAGTAGAATAAAAACGTTATTCTCAACACTTTCTTCTCTTTGTGAATTCTTTCACAGCCCGTGTCACCAACTGCCCTAACATTTTGGTGGCCCATACATGGAACACTCTCTATTTCTACCTCTTTTCTGGCCTTCTGAGACTCGTAACTAGAGGAGTGGTGGACAGCAGAAGCTCAACCTGCGCTAACCATCTACCTCTGTGAGGTTTGTGAGAGGATTCTAATCCTTCTCCATCTCTCCAGACTCTGTGCAAAGCCTCTTTGTTACCCATCTTCACGGCCAGTGATTGATATAAGAAAACATGTTTTTCCCTAGAACAATTTGTAAGTGATACTCATGTAAGAATACTGAAACATTTCTATTTTTCTCCCTACCTAATCCTTCCAAAATCCAGCAACTCTTGATGAGTATTATTTTCTTGGCAATATGTTCATTAGCATAAACCCAGTAAGAATCTCTTCTCTTTATAATAGCACCAGTTCCCAAATGGGGTTTTATTAACTAACCAAGTCTTTGTCTAGAGTGTCAAAATAGAAAGAGTCATGCCTGGACTCTGGATGTCGTCAAAAAGCCTTAAGAAATTAAGACTGACTTTTGAAGCAAATAAGAGCCCCTTGGAGAAATGACCTAGTATCTTGCTTGGTCGGGTGCTTCATAGTAGTCTTTCCAGGTAAGGAACAAAGATTGCTTTCTTAAATGGCAGTGAAGGAAGCTCCTAACATTATGGGGACCTCAAGAACTTGAGGAATCCATCCAAATTTATACGTATTTCAGGCAAAGACAGATGGCAACTATGTGGCTTGGCTTCTCTGACCTGTGAGGCTGATTAAAGCTCAGTCTGAAGGTTCCTTGAAAAATTCCAGCAAAGCAGATTTAAAAGAGCCTATATATGTAAAGCCCTGGGTGGTGTAGCTCAGTGGATTGAGTGCAGGCCTGCAAACGGAAGGGTCGCCAATTCAATTCCCAGTCAGGGCACATACCTGGGTTGCAGGCCAGTCCCCCAGTAGGGGGTGTGAGAGAGGCAACCACACATTGATGTTTGTCTCCCTCTCTTTCTCCTTCCCTTCCCCTCAGTCTAAAAATAAATAAATAAAATCTTTTGAAAATTAAAAAAATAAATAAAAGAGCCTATACGATCAATTACTATTCTTATTGTGTTGATGAAAATAATCAGGCCAAGCTGAAACTGGACTTGTATGCAGTCTCTTTAACAAAATGAGGGTGGTTTGGGGAGAGAAAATGTGTTTCAATGGAAATCACAATATCTAATTGTCACCTACAAACTGATTGAATCCTAGTTTTTCTAGTTTTCTTCTAAGCGAATGTTTCACTTTTTTGGCCCTCACCCTTTGATTTGGAATCTGAGATCTGCTGATGCACTGTCAGCCATACAGGATTTACCTACTACTTCTCTCCCTTTTGGGAATTTTAAGGCCAACATCTGGTCTTGGTTTGCCTGGGTAATTCCCTTCCTAGGACCTAGAGCAGCCTTTTTCTTTATTCTTGTTTTTAGGTCATGTCTCCTCAAATGTCTCATAACCTTCATTCAACGGGGCATCCAGGCTCTGGGAGATTCCCCCACAGGTGGCCTCTGGCCACAGCTCTCGCTTTTGGGGCTGTCCAATTCCACACCCTTCTCCTTAATGACCCATACTTGGACCCACAGGCAGAGACAGCTCTACATCCCTAGCCTGCCGGAAGTGGTTACAGAAGAAGAGATCTTTGTCCCCACTCCCCAGAACCAGAACCAGCCCAGGTCATTCAGAATAAATCCATTTTGAAACCAGAGCAGGGGACTGAAAGGACCAAGCCAGCACCGTTTGCTTGCACGGCACTTTCCTGGCAGGCCTAAGACCTTGTGAAACAGGACTGCGGTTCTATTCTCCAGAGTTTGTGTCCCCTGGACTAGAAATTACGGGAAAGCAATAACAGAACTAACCTTACCCCACAGCCCCCAAGCAGAAGATAACACTGGAACAAACTGCAGCCTCTTGTTACCACACCCCCACAGCCCAGGGGCCACACAGCAGTAACCCCCTCCCACCCTTTTTTTAATCCAATTATAATCCAATAACAGCTCAAAGCCCTCCCCCCTCAGTGCTGGTGTATCTCTCCAAACCATGCTCCTCTCCTTTCTTGGAGAGTGAATTACAATTTTACTCTCTACCCGCCCCCAAATATTTGTTTGACAGGGTTATAGGGAGAATGAAATGTATTAATACATTAGGACAGTGCCTAACTCAAAATAAGCACTACAGATATGTTAGCTCATGTCTTTGTGTATGTGGTATGGTGGTCAGTCTCCAAGATGACCCACAGGGATCCCTCCCTCCTGATATTCTAGCCCCAGGGCAGTCTCCTCCTACAATGAATGGGGTCGGGGGTGACCTGTGTAACAGATAATAGAAATGATGGTGATGCACGGCCTTTGCAGCTTGGCTTGTGTTATCTTTTGCTTCTATTTTTCCAGAATATAAGAGAAAGTTTACTTAGAAAGTTACTGAGGTGGTAGATGGGTCCTTAGATTTTAGTAAGGTAGAAAGGCAGAGGTAATACGCCTGGGGGTAAGGAGAGGGAAACTGGAAAGCCCTGAGCATGCTCCTAGGGGGAGAGCACTTGTGTCATCTTTGATCACTCACTCCGGAGGAAGCCAGCTGTTCTGTCTTGAGGAACTGAGACCTTGTGCGAATAGCCATGTGATTCTAGAAAGTGGATCTTCCAGCCACGTCAAAATGTCAGATGACTGCAGCCCCACCCCCACCTTCATCTTGACCACAGGGTCTTAAGAGACTAAGGTTGATAGGGGAACTCAAGATTAAAGATTTTAGCCTTAGTTGATAGGGTTATGTGATTAATGCCTATGGAACACTATTATTCTAGGAACTGGAATGCAAGACCACAAGCAATTCAATCTGTGTGCCCCAGGGGATCTGCAAGCAGAGGGAGATGGTATCTGAGCTCTTGTGCTACAGGGAGGAAACTGTGAGGCAGATAAAGAATTGTTGACCAACAGATAAAAAAAGTACTAGGACAATCCCTGCAGGACTGCAACTTTTATGCAATTAACCTTTTCCCCAACCCCCTTACCTACTCTTTCTTCTCCTTATACAAAGGTCATCTTGAAATGAGATGTTAAATTTTTTTAGCCTACCCTCTTCTCAGATTCCTGGCATCTGAACAAAGGACCCATAAAGATTCAATCCTTGTCTCTATTCATTTGTTCTAGTAGTGACAGCACGAACCAACTTTTTCCTGTTTGATAGATTTGCATTTCTTGACATTTTATATTCATGCTTTTGATCTTCTTTTTCTTAAGTAAGTCCTTTTAAGATTTCATATAATAATGGTTTGGTGATTATGGACTCCTTTAGTTTTTTGTTATCTGGGAAACTCTTTATCTGACCTTTTATAATTTTTTAAAATATATTTTATCGATTATACTATTACAGTTGTTCCATTTTTCCCCCCTTCATTCCCTTCCACCTTGTACCCACCTCCCACTTGCATTTCCCCCCTTAGTTCATGTCCATGGATTGTACATATAAATTCTTTGGTTTCTATATTTCCTATACTATTCTTAACCTCCCCCTGTATATTTTGTACCTACCAATTATGCTTCTTATTCCCTGTACCTTTTCTCCCATTCTCCCCCTCCCCCTCAACTCATAACCTTCCACCTGATCTCTATCTCAGTGATTCTGTTCCTGTTCTAGCTGTTTGCTTAGTTTGTTTTTGTTTTTTAGATTCAGCTGTTGATAGTTGTGAGTTTGTTGTCATCTTACTGTTCATAGTTTTTTATCTTCTTTTCCATATATAAGTCACTAACATTTCATGTAAGGGCTTGGTGATAATGAACTCCTTGAACTTGACCTTATCTGGGAAGCACTTTATCTGCCCTTCCCTACTAAATGATAGCTTTGCTGGATAGGGTAATCTTGGATGCAGGTCCTTGCTTTTCATGACTTGGAATACTTCTTTCCAGTCCCTTCTTGCCTGTAAGATTTCTTTTGAGAAGTCAGCTGACAGTATTATGGGAACTTCTTTGTAGGTAACTGTCTCCTTTCTTTTCCTGCTTTTAAGATTCTCTCCTTATCTTTCTTCTTGGGTAATGTAATTATGATGATGCCTTGGTGTGTATTTCCTTGGGCCTAACTTCTTTGGGAGTCTCTGAGCTTCTTGGACTTCCTGGAAGTCTATTTCCTTTGCCAGTCTGGGGAAGTTCTCCTTTATTCTGTTTTTAAATAAGTTTTCAATTTCTTGCTCTTCCTCTTCTTCTGGCACGCCTGTGATTCAGATATTGGAACGTTTAAAGTTGTCCCGGATGTTCCTAAGCCTCTCCTCATATTTTTGAAATCTTGTTTCTTCATTCTGTTCTGGTTGAATGTTTGTTTCTTCCTTCTGGTCCAAACCATTGATTTGAGTCCTGCTTTCCTTCCCATCACTGTTGGTTCCCTGTGCATTTTTCCTTAATTCACTTTTCGTAGCTTTCACTCTTTCCTCTATTTTGTGACCATACTCAGCCAATTCTGTGAGCATCCTGATTGCCAGTGTTTTAAACTATGCACCTAATAGGCTGGCTATCTCATCGTCACTGAATTGTATTTTTTCTGGAGCTTTTATCTGTTCTTTCATTTGGGCCATTTTTTATTTTATTTTTTATTTTTTTTGGTCTCAGCACACCTGTTATGTAGTAAGGGGTGGAGCCTTAGGTATTCACCAGGGCAGGGCAACCAAAGTCACTATGTTGTGGCACTGTATGTAGGGGAAGGGGTCCAAAAGGGAAAAATGCCACTTGTGCTCTCTGCTGGCTTTCAGTCACTCCTTCCACTACCAACAAGCAAATTGGGCCCTTCTGGTGCTGATTCCTGGATCGGTACGTTTGTGTACATTCTAGGATCCTGTGTGTCTCTCCAACGAACTCTCTTGTGAGGCTGGGAGTTTCTCCTGATAGAGAAAAGCCGCTTTTCCCCTAGCCTAAGAACGCCCCGTAGGAGAGTCTAACTTCCACATTCCGCTTCTGTAACCTGCTTCCACTATGTAGACAGGAAGGTCCTAAAAACCCCAGGAGCCCTTTGTTCAGGGCTCAGAATTTGGAGATCACCCTCCTCTGGGCCCGTGCACTTAAATAAAGATCATGCTCCTGAACCCTCGGTGTCTGGTAGCTTCATTTTTCTGTAACATTTGGTTCCCTGACAGGGAAGCGACCTTACATAAATTCGGGCCGATTTGCCGCTGGGTGGACAAGGTGGACTGGGCAGCCGGTAGCCCGACCGGGGACCGGGGGAGCACATGTCCTGAGATTTCTTAGGCCCCGACCGGTCGGGGCACTGGACGCTGACCCGCAACTCCAGATGGGAAGTGAGGGTTTCGAACCACGATCTATCGGAAATCGGAAGGCGCCAAATTGGAAATTGGTAAGTGCCCCGGGGACCGGACCACAGACCAGGGAGAGACTGATCACCTCTCATGGCCAGAAAATTTGATCGGAGTCAGGAACTTAGACTGAGTCCGATCACGGTGCCCTCACTTGGGGAGGGACCAGACCCGAGACCAGGAAGGGGGGTTCGAGTCCCCCTTTCTGACCAGAACCAAGATCGAGACTAGATAGTCCGATCACCGGACCCTCACTCAGGGAGGGAATGTTTGACTTCTGAGTGTCTGAGAGTGAGAGTGTATGTGTTTGTGGCTCCACGGGTGGAAAACCTATGGAGCAAAATTGGGTCCCAACCTGAGGTTTTGCCCCGCGAGGGGGCAGGCCAGGCGGGCGAGCAAGTGAACCCCACCCTTTGTGTGTCTGCGCCGAGTGGGAGGCGGGCCTTCCACAGTCTTAGATTGTATGCTCAAGAACTTCAGTCGATTTAGAGGGCAGGACCTGTCGCCGAATGCAGAACAACTTGAGATTTTTTGTACCCAGAATGGCTGACTTTTGGAGTCGGCTGGCCCCCCAAGGGACACTTTAAAAGTAGAAAAAAGGATCAGTGTGCTTACTGCAAAGAGCGAGGACACTGGAAGCCAGACTGCCCAGCCCACAAGCGGCGAGAGGAGTCATCTAACAGTCAGCCAGTCCCGCTGTCGCCAGCCCCCAATGTATTAGCCCTCGCTGGGTTTAGCCAAGACTGAGGAGGACCGGGCTCCATTGTGCTTGGTCCCCAGGAGCCCACAGAGTAAAAGTTGGGGGCCAGGACATTGAGACACTAGGGTGGAACACTCAGTAGTCACCGTCCCGGTCGGACCCCCCACCGGGAAGGAGGTCCTAGTGGCCACCGGGCTCTCAGCCAGCCCGCAAACCCAAGACCACGAACCCTGGAAACAGCAGGGTGGCCCGGCAGTGGGTCCTTCAGGAAACCAGATATCTCCCGGGAGCAGGGAGCCACCAGATTGCCTAAGCAGAGGAACCAAGAGTAAAAAGTTTTAAACCTGGAGGAAAGACTACTTGTTTTCTGGTTTCGTGGGAAAAAGAGCAAATTTCTCACATGTGGTTCTGTTTCTAATCAGAAAACTATTGTAAGACCTAGGAAAGGTCCCCCGTAGCCAGTTGGGGAGAATGCTTTTGCCACCTGGGACCCAAGAAGGGTCAATTGGGGCTGATGAGTGCTTCAGCCTGAGGCAAAGCAGCATGTCTCTGCCATGAGACTGGGCGGGAAGGAACATGTTTCTGCGAGACACCAGTGGATGCACTGGTGCAAGAGAATGCCTGCATGTTGTTTCGGAACTCTGTGTTTTGGCTCAGTATTGGATATATGGGTATTAGAAAAGGGAAGAGAAAAAGCCCACTGGCAGGCAACAAAGACCAGGGTTACAGGCACCTACAGCCCTCAGCCTAGCTGACTTAGACCCAGACCAGACTGTCACAGAGCTTCGGAAACTGTCCCACTCCCCCCGGAGAGGCCCTGACCAGAGGTCTAAAATCATTCACTGAGAAGGAGACTGGATGACCTTGGACAGATTTGCTGCCGCTGGCACTGCTTAGAATTAGAAATGCCCCTAAGTCTTCAGGAGACCTCCTCCTATCCTCAGAATAGATAAAGGGGGGAGATGTAGCAGGAGACCTGTTTAGACAAGCCCAGACAAGTCAGAGGGACTGGGTCCTTTTGCTAAGCCACTAAGATAAGGAGGGGTAAACAACTAAGTAACTAAGAAGTAAGAACAAAAGAACATTATATGACCCTATCAGCAGCCCTGCTTTCTTGCTTCTGTAAACCTGCTTAGCTGTGTGCTGCTGCTGTGTGGACATTGCAGCAGTCAGATTCTCTGTGTAACTGGTTCTGATAGGAATGGCTCTGGTTTTCAAGGTCATGAACTGAGGTCCAAGGCTGACCATCTAATTTATAGGGTGTTTGCAAGGTCTAAGCTTCAGAAAGGTGAAAAATGTCCCTGCGAATCTAGGGACTTTTAGCTGCCAGATACTGAGTTTAAGTACAGTCCTTCCCAGTGTGGGAAAGGAACAGGGATTAAAAGTGAATTATGGATAAATCTGGATAGGTAAAAAGGCTATAGAAGGTTTATGAATATTGCAGGAAGTCTGTGGGAAGTTATAAAAAAAATGGAAATGTGAAAGTTCTGGAAAGAAATTATGTGGTGTTAGTAATAGAAGTTATAAGGCATGGAGATGCATCTTGATGGGTATTAGAAGGAGAAAGATTTTCCTTCAAGCTTTGTGTTTTCCTCCCTACCTGATCCCTCCAGAATTTGGCATTCCGAAGGAATAAATAATGACGTTAGGTTTCTTTTCATAAAACCAGTTAAGACCAGTCATTAACAGTGGTTTTGTTAACCAGGACTTTGACTGGAATGTCACGCCTGAAGGAGGCATGTATGGGTTCTGGTCGTTACCAGAGAGCTCTGAGGAACTGGGGTTGACCTGTGAAGCTAGCAAAAGCCCACGAGAAAAACCTGGTACTTTGGTTGGTTGTGCAATTCGTGCCAGTCTTTCTGGGGAAGGAATGAATGTTGCCTTCCTGAATGGCTAAAAGGAACCTATAGGCACAATGGAGTCTCAAGGATTTGAGTGAAATGACTAATACAGGCAAAGCCAGATGGCGGATGTGTGGCTCTGCTTCTGTGCCCTGAGGGGCAGACTGAGAAGTCAATCTGAAGGTTCCCTGTGTGAGTTCCAGCAAAGCGGACTTAAAGATCATAAGTGATCCAGGCTGCTCTTGATGTGTTTATGCAAATGAACAGTCAAAATCAAAAGTGGTCCCTGTAATAACAGGAAGGGTGATCTTAGGGAGAAAAATTGTAGTTCAAGGAAAATCACTATGCTCAGTATTGGATATCAGAATGGCGCAGCCAACTGTCTTAAAACTGTCTTATTTTCATTTAAGAGTTGAAACCAGGTTTGTGATGTCACCAAAGATGTACAATTTACAGGTGCAAAGGACCTGTCAAATTGTCACTGTTTAATGTCGTTTCAGGAAGGACCTTGCAATGGAATGTCATTCCAAAAGACAGTCTCATAGGCACAGCAACTGGTTTGGGGATTATTGTGTGAATTAACCTGTGTGTTCTTCTGTTTACATAGGCCATATGCCTATGACCTGCCTAATCTGTCACCTCCAGAATATGACCTGACCAGAAGGCCAACGGTCCAGTAATGCCAGCCTTTGGACACCAAGCCTGCGACTTCCTGGTGACAGCCAACTGACCAGGACCCTGTAAGGTCCTTCCCCTTGCAGGAAGGACTTCCTCTGTGCTGCACCCACCTCCTCCTCTTTCAGGGTACCCCTGACCCAAGGGTAGGTAGGATGACATCCATGTCCAGCCTGAAGTAGTTATAAGAAGATGAGACCTCTGTCCATAGTTAATCACAGGAAAAGAAAAATGATGAGGAAAGAAACCTCATTAATGCTCTGAATCCAAGAACAGGGGGGACCTGTATGTTCCTAGGAGAAGAGTGTTGCTATTTTGTTAATGAAAGTGGCTTAGTTGAAGAAAACTTACAATGTATAAATGAACTTAAAGACAGACTACAGCTCAGAGCCAAGACGGGAGCATCCTCCTGGTGGCAGAACACTCTTCTCTCCTTCCTAGCCCCCATCGTAGGACCCCTGTTCATCCTCATCCTAGTCATTACCATAGGACCCTGGGCCATCAGAACAGTAGTCAGCCAGGTAGAAGGAGCACTAGTACAGAAGACCACTAGCCGCATTCCCATACTCCAGCAACAAGAGCAGAGAGTCCCACTATTGGATGCTAAGACAGACAAAAGCTCTGTCTAAGCACCCACAGGGGGGAATGATAGAGAAAAGCCGCTTTTCCCCTAGCCTAAGAACGCCCCGTAGGAGAGTCTAACTTCCACATTCCGGTTCTGTAACCTGCTTATGCCTCGCAGCCAAAGAGAGCCACAGCACCTCAGATATCCCCAAATAAGGAAATAGACTAACTTCCGCATTCCTCTTCTGTAACTCGCTTTGCCACGTAGACAGGAAGGTCCTGCGGGCTATATAAACCCCAAGAACCCTTTGTTTGGGGCTCAGAATTTGGAGATCACTCAGCTCTGGGCCCGTGCACGTAATAAAGATCGTGCTCCTGAACCCTCAGTGTCTGGTTGCTTCATTTTTCTGTAACACTCCCACTGCTGCAACCCCCACAGATTTTTTCAGGCAGAGGTTTGGGGGCTTTATTTCCAAGTGCTATAACACTGGGTTGTGAGGTTTGTCTCGCTCCCTAGTTTTTCCTCCATTTATCCACATGCAAATATGAGACTGCCTGCTCTGCCCACCACTACCTCGCCTGGTCCATGAACCGGCACCTTGTCCACCCCAGTCCTCCAGCCACTGCCTTGCCATGGTCCTCTCCACCCCAGCTGCCTATCTCTGCCCCTCCTACTAGACTGAATGAATGTTTCTTCTTCAAATCCTTGGCTGTCGGACTTACATACAGTTCAATTTTCTGTCCGTTCTGGTTGTTTTTTGTTTTTAAATTTGTTGTTGTCCATCTTTCAGTTGTGAGAGGAGGCAAAGTGCATCTACCTATGCCTCCATCTTGACCAGAAGTTTGCCTTTTATTCTGAATGATAGCTTTGCTGGGTAGAGCAATCTTGGCTATAGGCCCTTGCTTTTCATGACTTCGAATATTTCTTGTCAAGCCATTCTAGCCTGCAAAGTTTCTTTTGAGAAATCAACTGACAGTCTTATGTGAACTCCCCTGTAAGTAACTAACTACTTTTCTTTTGCTTCTTTTAAGATTCTCTTTATCTTTAACCTTTGGTCTTTTAATCATGATGTATCTTAGAGTGAACCTCTTTGCATCCATCTTGTTTGGGACTTTCTGTGCTTCCTGGACTTGCATGTCTATTTCTTTCACCAAATTAGGAAAGTTTTCTTTCATCATTTTTTCAAATAAATTTCCAATTTCTTGCTCTTTTTCTTCTTCTGGCACCTCTATGATGTGAATGTTGCAACTCTTGAAATCGTCCTAGAGGCTGCTTATACTGTCTTCGTTTTTTCGAATTCTTTTTTCTTCTTGTTTTTCTAATTGGTTGTTTTTTCATTCCTTATGTTCCAAATCATTGGGGATTTAAAAAATATTTTATTTATTTCTAGAGAGAGGGGAAGAGAAAGAATGAGAGGGAAAGAATTATCAATGTGTGGCTGCCTCTCACGCACCTCATACCAGGGACCTGGCCTGCAACCCAGGCCTGTGCCCCAACCAGGAATCAAACTGGCAATCTTTTGTAGATTTTCACAACCTACACTCAATCCACTGAGCTGCACCAGCCAGGACCAAATCATTGATCTGATTCTAGACTTCATCCACTCTAGTGTTGTTTCACCAAAAAAATCTCATCGTATTTTAAGTAAACGTAGGATTTTGTGTTGGGCTGCATTCATAGCCATCTAGGGCCACAGGTTAGACACCCCTGGGTAAGAACATCGTCCCAATGTGCTAAGGTTGCCAGTTTGATCTCTGGTCAGGGCACATATAAAAATTAACCAATGAATAAATAAACGGAACAACAAACTGATGTTTCTCACTCCCTCTTCCTTTTTTTCTTAAAAAATCAATTTTAAAAGATGAATAATTAATAATTGAATGTTTATGCACTGAATTATATGTAACACTTTTATTAGGATTCAATGAAAAGACATAAATATTTATATAAATTAACATTTACAGAAATAGTTATAATTACCCAAGGTGTAAAGTTTCTTTTTTTTCTTAATTTTTTAAAAGATTTTTTTTTTTAGGCAGAGGTGAAGGGAGGGAGGAAGAGAAGGAGATAAATATCAGTGTGTGGTTTCATCTCCCATGCCCTCTACTGGGGATCTGGCCTGCAACCCAAGCATGTGCCCTGACTGGTAATTGAACTGTCAACCCTTCAGTTTGCAGGCCAGTGCTCAATCCACTGAGCCACACCATCCAGAATCTTTTTTTAAGTTTTATTTTATTCTTATTTGAGAGAAAAGGGAAGGGACACACACAGAGAGAAACATCAACTGGAGAAAGAAAGAGAGAGAAACACCAATCCCGATTGGCCACCTCTTACACACACCCCAACTGGGGAATGAGCCCACAACCTGTACATGTGCCCTGACTGGGAATCAAACCTGCAACCCTTTGGTTATGGTACAGCACTCCAACCAACTGAGCTACACCAGCCAGCACTAAACTTTCTTACATTTATTTGACCCAAATACTATATGGCATAGGTTTGACTACAATACCAATGCTTACTGTTCATGTTGTGTTGATATTAATCTATGAATATTTTTTAACTTAAGATTTAAATAGCTATTTTTATTTATTAATTCCTATTTACTTCAACTAAAGTACAGAGGTGTATGGAAGGGTAGTATAGAATGATGAAGGGGTTTTTTTTTAATATGCTTTTTTGCAGTTATGTATAGTGATGGCTAATTTTAGTGAAAATTATTTACACATTACATCGTCAAATTCTATGGTCATTTCCTTTAGCAGGCAGCTCTCAGTGAATGATTAGAATCATATGAATAGATAAAAGTGGTGAGGTTTTTGTTCTTAAATGAAGAGAATAACTTAGTGAGCCCCCATTATCCATCTCTAATATTATTTATTCATGGCCAATTCTGTTTTGCATATAGTCTTCCCCCACTGAATTATTGCAAAACAAAGGCCAAATATCATATCATTGCATTCACAAATTAAGAAATTATTTTAAAAATGCATTTCTCATTTTTGTTTTATGTGGTTGAATTTAATATCACTATAATATACTTAAGCTTCTTCTGTCAAAAACTGCTGGAGGGTCTCACTGGACACGAATAAATTAAGCCACATGCCCAGGAAGAATCGCTCTTCTTTTTTTAAGCTGCTCAAGTTTACAACCAGGAGAGCGATATGTAACACAAATAGAGCTGCTGGCCCATCATGCATCTGTTTCCAGTCGGGTTCTTTCTGAGTCTCCTCAAAGTCATTCTCCTTTTCCAGTTTTATTTTTCTTAGGCCTATTGCTTTTTCTTCTTTACTTCTTTTCTTTCTTCTGCTCTTTGAATACCAGGTTCAAAGTAGGTTCCATACTTACCTTGCAGGGGAGATTCCCTTGATTACGATGGTGGTTTTTCCCAGGACACAGCTTATCCACTGCACTCTGGGTATGCTGACTCCTGAAATTTCCCCAGTGTGGGAAACTTGACTATATAATTTGTGGTAGTGGGGGACTGCATTTGTCCTCTTCCCTGCACCAAAACAACAACAACAAAAATAAACAAAAAGCAAAGTAATTTCCATAATTCACTTTTAATAATCATCTGGTAAGTTTGAAAAATACTGAGGTGGAAGATTTTAAGGTCTGTGAGCCACACAGAGAGACCTCACCCCCAATTAGGCAAGAAAAAAATCTCTTTATGACTAAGTAGGTCTCATTAGCATCCTTTGTCCCTCTTCTAACTTCCACTCTCTTCCTCCACACAAAAAGATATACTCCTCACCTAAGAGTTCACCCATGGGAAAAAGTGTAAGACAGTCCTTTCTGCAGATGACCATCCATTTGGATTTTTTTTTAAAGATTTTATTTATTTATGTATCTTTAGAGGGGAAGGAGAGAGGGAGAGAAACATTAATGTATGGTTGCCTTTTGTGCGTCCCCTGCTGGGAGTTAGCCTGCAAGGAACCAGCCTGCAACCCAGGCATGTGCCCTGACTGGGAATCGAACCGCGATTATCTGGTTCGCAGGTCCGCGCTCAATCCACTGAGCTACGCCAGCCAGGGCCATTTGGATTTTCTTTAAACTTCAGAGGCATCTGACTTTCATCTTTTAGATATCTAAAAAACCCACCATGATCACTTATCATCAATTTAGCTTGCCCTAGAGAAAACAGCTTAAAAGGGAGGAATGTCAGTATGGTCATGAAAGGGAAAATGACCTTGGACCTCAAGCCCTCATGAAACTGTGTGCTTGGGAAAACAAGGGCTCTATTTTAGTCAGTACAAGTTAGGTAATGCTACAATAACAAATAATGCTAAAATTGAAGAGGCCCAAAACTATATGTTTATTTTTCACTCATGTTACATGTACATTGCAATTAGGAAACCGAAGTTAATAGGAGATTCCCTACCTGTCACACTGTTGGTCATAACCACAGAGGAAAAAGAAAACAGAGGATACACACTGATTATTAACTGCTGCTCTTCAGATGTGAGACATGTCACTTCCATTCATATTTCAGTAGCAAGATCAAGTCACATGGTTATGCCTAATTTTAATGGGAAGTGGAATCCTCCCCTATGCTAAGACATGAGAAGAATTAGATGAAATAATGTCTGTTAAAGTTTCCATGTATAAGTAGAATGATGCTACTTTTTAATTTGTGGAACTGGGGGACAGGCAGGCAATGAGAGATACTGGTTTTCAATGAACTGTTTTGAATAGAGCTGCTAAAGACATTCAAACTGAACTAAAGAAATAAAATCAAAAGTAAACCTGTCATCTGGATACTCCAACCCCCAGTTCTCTTTTTTTTTCCTGAATGGAGAGATTTTTTTTTAAAGATTTTATTTATTTATCTTTAGAGGGGAAGGGAAGGAAAGAGGGAGAGAAATATCAATGTATGGTTGCCTCTCGTGAGTCCCCTGCTGGAAACTGGTCTGCAACCCAGGCATGTGCCCTGACTGGGAATCGAACCTTGATCGTGTGGTTCGCAGGCCCACGCTCAATCCACTGAGCTACACCAGCCGGACCCCGGTTCTCCTTTTTTAAAAAAAGATTTTATTTGTTTACTTTTTAGAGAGAGGGCAAAAGAGGGAGAATGAAAGGGAGAGAGACACCAGTGTATGAGATATCATTTGCCTCTCACAAGGCCCCCAACTGGGAACCTGGTCTGCAACACAAGCACATGTCCTGACTGGGAATTGAACCAGCAACCTCTCAGTTCACAGGCTGGCAATCAGTCCACTGAGCCACATCAGCCAGGGCCCCAGTCCTCCTTTACAAGGTAATCATGATTACCAGTTTCCTGTATCTCCTTCCAAAAATTCTCTATGATAATCACATATATTTACACACAAGTTTACTGTATATAGCACGTATTATATTAGCATATACAAAAATGTTTTTAAACTTTGCATGTGGAGCTTAATAAAAATCTAACCAACACCTAGGTGAAGGAATAGAAATGAGAAGTTGGCTCCCCAAAGTTCCCCGTATGCCCCTCCCTGGTCATAACAATCTCATCCTTTTAGGTGCCCACAATTCTTACTCTTTTGATAGTTATTTCCTTGCCTTAAAGAAAAAAATCTTTAGCCTGGTTGGTGTGACTCAGCAGATTGAGTGCCAGCCTGAGAACCAAAGGGTCACTGGCTCAGTTCCCAGTCTAGGGCACATGCCTAGGTTGCAGGCTGGATCAGCTGTAGGGGAAGTATGAGAGGCAACCACACATTGATGTTTCTCTCCCTCTCTTTAAAACAAAACAAAACAAAACAAAGCTTTAGTTTCTGCATTTCTATCCCTAAGTGATATAACTTATCTGTTCCTGTTTTTTAAATTTTATTTTATTTATTTAATTTCAGAGAGGGGAATGGAAGGAGAAAGAGAGGCAGAGAAACATCAGTGTGTGGGTGCCTCTCGGGTGCCCCCTACTGGGAACCTGGCCCACAACTCAGGCGTGTGCCCGGAGAGGGAATCAAACCTGCGACCCTTTGGTTTGTAGGCCAGCACTCAATCCACTGAGCCACACCACCCAGGGCACTGGTTCTGAAATATATGAAATGGAATCATACAAGTATTTTTTGTGAGTCTCTTGCTTCTTTCAATTAACATTTTCTTTGTGATATTCAACCACATACAGTCATAGCTTTGTCATTTCTATTAGAGTGTAGTATTTCATTAGGAATTTACCACAATTTATCTATTTTCCTCTCGAGGGACATTTGAAGTCATTTTCAATTTGGGACTATTACATGAAAAATGCTGCTGTGGCCTTGGCTGGCCTGGCTCATGGATTGGGCGCCAGTCTTTAAACCAAAAGGCCACCAGTTCAATTGCCAGTTAGGGCACATGCCTGGGTTGTGAGCCAGGTCCCCAAGAGGGGGTGTGCAAGAGGCAACCACACATTGATGTTTCTCTCCCTCTCTTTCTCCCAGCCTTCCCCTCTGTCTAAAAATAAATAAATAAAATTCTTAAAAATGCTGCTGTGAATATTCTTGTCCACGAGTCTTGGTGGAGAAATGCATGAGTTTCTCTCATATGCATACCCACAGGAGAATCACTGGGTTATAGAATACAGCATCGTCAAGTATAGTAATAATGCCAGTGTTCCAAAGGGATTGTACCTGTTTACACTCCCACCAGCAGCGTAAGAGTGAGTGCCCTCATTTTCTACAGCTTTATCAACTCGGTATTGTCAGAATATATGATTATTGATTATTTCACACAAATGGGAGAGTGTGTATAGTTTATTCTCCTACCTTGCCTTTTAAATAATATAACGTTAGCCCTGGCTGATGTAGATTGAGCACAGGCCTGTGAAGCAATGGGCCACCGGTTCGATTCCCAGTCAAGGCACATGCCTGGGTTGCAGGCCAGGTCCCAAAAAGAGGACACATGAGAGGCAACACACATTAATGTTTCTCTCCCACTCTTTCTTCTTCCCTTCCCCTCTCTCTAAAAATAAATAAATATAATATTTAAAAAATAATATAACATTGTATCTTGGAGTTGATGCCTTCTAGAATACATAGATCCATTTTCACACTCGCATAACATGCTATGGTGTGAATAATTTATTTATTTTCTTTACCATCTTGAGTCATTTTCAACATAGAGACTTGTAGGGCAAAGGTGGCGTGTGTTCACAACTTGCCCCTCTGCCTTCGGCAGTCATTACTAATAGATCATGATCCCTTTTGTGCAGCCATTTTAATATTAAAGATGGAAGAACAGATGCATCATTTTTGGTGTATTGTGCTTTATTATTTCAAGAGAGGTAAAATCTCAACTGAAACAGAAAAAACACACTTTCTCACTGAGCAGAAATGTTGCCTCAGATTCCTTCTCAACATAGTGCCCTAATACCTTGTACTCAAAACGTGAAGTCCCAGGACTGGCAGCAACAGGAAGGTTTTTGCAAATGCAGAATCTCAGACCCAACTCCAAACTTGCTCCATCAGAGTCTGGATTTTAGGAATCCAGGCAGTTCAGCTGTACAAGGAAGTTTGGCCAGTGCTGGCTTAGGCAGCTTCTACTATCATATCAAATTCATTCCGTGGATGAAATGTGTGTAAGACGCCCAGAGGCCCACAAGGCTCTGTCCTTGGTCCTGGCCTTTCCAAGTGTTTCTCTATGCACCACAGAAGAACACAGGAGGCAGGCTGATCTGACCTGCCACAGTAAGAATACCAGAGGGATGGCAGAACCTGGATTGTAGATTCAAGATACAAGCATACTGAAAGGGTGGAATGAAGGAATGCCCCACTGAGCTAAATAAAATTTGACCACGACAAACAACTTCGTAGGAGTATATTTGAAAATAGGGCTTTGTGTAGCATGGCATACAGCGTCTGTTTTTTTTAGCATTAACCTTGTGTCGCACAGAAGAGTTGCATTCCATATTAGTTTGAGAAACAACTGTGCTTTCCCCTCCTCTTATAAAGCCAATCAATGCACTAAAAAATACAGAGGTTCTGAGGTGCCAAATGGACTCAGTTCTAACTCAGCAGTCTCCAAACAGAGCCCTACCTGTACATCACCTATTATCTACAGAACTGGTGCTCCACGGAACACAGTATGGGAAACACTGGCTTGGGGCTTTAACTTGTGATCTGGGCTATGAAAAACACAGCTATCATTGAAGCATGTAAGGAAACTACCAACCCCCCGGGCAAAAGAGAGGAGATGCCCAGCTCCTTGCAGTCTGATGAGCATCACGTTGACTTTGCAGGTTTCACTTCATAACAATGAACTTAGAGCAGGCTTTCCTTTCCTGTCCCAATAGAAAAATGAAAAGTTATACAAACTGTATTCTTCGACTACAAAGAAATAAAATTTAAAATTAATAACAGAAATCTAACCAAAAACTTGTTAACGTAAAAGGTTTTAAAAGCTTTATTTATTTATTTATTTTTAGAGAGAGAAGGGAAGGGAGGGAGAAAGAAAGGGAGAGGAACATTGATGTGAGACAGAAACATGGGTTGGCTGCCACTCCTATGAACCTTCCACCCAAGCATTTGCCCTTGAAACATTGACCAGAAATCGAAACATTGACCTTCCGCTTTGCAGGACAATGCCCAGCCTATTGAGTCACACAGATCGGGGCTAACTTGAAAACTTCAAAAAAAGTTTTCGAAATGATATCTGGTTTCAAAAGGAAATAAAAAACAAGTTACACAATGTTCAGAAACAAACAGTAATTAGAGAGCTACACATGAATTCACAGCTACAGGTGCACCAACAACAAAACAAGAAAGACTGACATCAGGTGAATTTTTTTCAACCTAAGAAACTAGCAAGTGAATAGCACAGTAAATCCAAAGGAAATCTAAGCCAAAATGACTAAAGACAAAATTAGAAATAAGTAAAACAAAAAGAAATATAGCCCAATCGTAAATTTGACCAATCATACCAAATGCTAATTCATTGAAGGAAAAACAATAAAATGGACTTTTTAATCTATTATTTTTTAAATCTTCACTTGAGGATATGTTTTTTATTGGTTTTAGAAAGAGGAAGGGAAAGGGAGAGTGAAACATTGATGTGAGAGAGAGAAACATCAACCAGTTGCCTCCCATATATGTCCTGACCAGGAATTGAATCCACAACCTAGGTATGTGCCCTGCCTGGAAATTGAATCTGCAAACTTTTGTTTGGGACGATGCTCCAACCAATGATGCCATCTGGCCAGGGCTAAAACGGACATTTTTAAAAAAGTGTTATCAAATAATAAAAAGGAGACGATAAAAATATTGGGTTGACCAAAAAGTTTGCTTAGATTTCTCCACATGATGACTCTAGTAGCACGTAGGTGTCTTTAACTTCATCTGAAACACTTTTGTTAGATTGTATTGTGACAGCTGTCATAATCAGTGTGCTTAAAAAACTTCCCAGATTGGTGAATTTTTGTGCAGCCATTTTAATATTAAAGATGGAAGAAAATACGTAGCATTTTCAATGTATTGTGCTTTATTATTTCAAGAAAGGTAAAACCTCAACTAAAATGCAAAAAAAAAAGAGAAAGACTTATGCAAAAGGTGCTGTGACTGAGTGAACATGTCAAAAGTGGTTTGTGGAGTTTCTTGGTACAATTGACATTTTAGCTAAATATTTCTTTGCTGTGGGGCTGTCTTATACATTGGAAAATGTTTAGCAGCATCCCTGGCCTCTACCCACTGGAAGCCAATAGCCAGAGGTAGCCGACATACTCAAAATATCCAAATCAATAAAGTTATTGGTGAAAATAAAAAATGTGTCAATTATTTTATGGAAAAAACTAAATGAACTTTTTGGAGAACCCAATTACATTTCCAGTAAGAAGAACAATGTATTGATATGATCAGGAAAAAAAAATACTAGGCACAGCTTTATAACAATGTATTTAAAAATTTAGACAAACAGGTATAACATTTGTGAATGAAACACAAACACCCAATAAACATACGAAAAGATGGAAAATATTATAAGAAAGCAAGTTGGTTTCATTATGAGGAATCATTTCCTAGCAAACTGGGGTGACCCCAGAAAGAGATGGATGACCTGCGTTAGGGAGGGGGCATCACGGGCTCAGACACTGGCTGAGAGGTGGACCAGCTGTTGAAAGCAACGAGGCTGCTACTTCTGGGGCACTGGAACAAAGAATTCTCTATTTCTTTGATATTCACGATCCATGTCCCTTAGCTGTTTGCCATTTTTTACCAATGGCCCTTGTCCCCACAGGCAGCATAGCTGCTCTGATGATCTCTTAGAGATGAGGGGGCAGAAGACAGTCAGTGGGTGTGACCTGTTTGCCTGGGCCTGGGGGAGGCCAGGAAGCCAGAGCAGAGGCCCCTTAACACCAGGAGCTTTCCGGTTTCCCTGGACACATGTGGGGATGCTTCTGGAATAACTGGGCTCAAGTTAGAACTCAGGGCCTGTCTAATGACTGGGTTCTGGGGCAAAACTCCGGCACGAAGAGGAGGTGAGCAGCCCACAGGCTGGACCACATGGCTGTGACTCACCAGTTGTGTGGGTCACCAGACCCATGCCGGATGCCACTACTGTAAGTTAGCTTGAAGCTGCACTGAAAATAGGCAGTGCTGTGATGGCGGGTGGGCTGCACTGGGAACCCCTGTCCCTGTGAGGACTGGAGAAGCAGGTGCTGACCTGAGCAAGTGGGGAGGGGGCCACCATCTAGCAGAAAGAGCCCAAAGAGTTTCCCAGCTTTGGCGTTCTGCTCAGGCTCTGCCCGCAGCCCGTTCTATTCTGCCCATACGCCCACACAGGCCCAGGCTGGGAAACCTCACAGCCTTGCTCAGGAATAGTCAGGCCAGTCATGGTCAATAAACCAAATAGGTGACACATCATTGCCACGTTGTCACACTGGCAGGCCTCCTTCTGACTGCGCTGGGACTGGCGTTGGGCCATTCCACCAGCCAGTCAGGGTGGAGTCATTCTTCTTGGCCGACACTGCCTTCCTTGATGAAGGGTGTGAAATGCTTCTTTGTCCTCCTAAAGTTCAGGATAACACCAGAAAAGGCAAGACCAGGAAGCACATAAAAGAACATCTCTTTAGAAACGACAAGGTCAAACCCCCAAACGTACCCAAAGAACCACCTTCCTTTTTACTCACACCTGGGACTCACTGGTTTACACCTGGAACGTTTCCGGGCTCAGACAGAACATCACTGACCTGAGCTCTCACCACCTCTTGCGGACATGAACTTATTCATCTACCCGCTGACCCGTTTGTTTCCCATCTCCTGTCCCCACCTCTAGAGTCCCCCGCTGCAAACAATACAAATCTGAGCCCCTGTTTAAAGCTTCTAGGTGCCCCCATTGAAAGTGGACAAGGGGTGCAGGACAGGAAGAGGGTCTAAAGACCTTGATCACCTGCAGTCTCACTGTGAGAGCACAGCCCAGCTCACCCACTCTGCCAGTGCCCCTGTTCCAGGTGAGCTGAGGCCTGTGGCAGGTGACAGGTGGTACTCTTCCACTACAGTTGTTCCTCTCATCCGGGTGGAAAGCAGTAGTTAATTAGTGAGTGGGAGAAGGCTCAACAAATATCTGCATAAAAGGATTTTTGTCCTAAAAAGGCTTTTGTCCACACGGGAGAAAAATCCTGGCAGGTTTCCCTTGTCGTTGTTGTTGGTTGCTCTGGAGAAAGAGTGGCGGAGGAAGAGAAAAAGCCTTTTCAGAACATTTATGGGATTTTTTGATTGTTTATTTTTCCTTCTTTGCTAGGAGATGACGATGGTCCGCTTTCAGGAGAAGGGAACAAAGTGGTTGTCAGGGAGGTACTCAAAAGTCTCTGATGCCTCAGAAATGATGGTAAGACTTGAAAGCAGGAGTATGTTTGACTCCAGACATTAGTGATCATCGGCTCAGGAAGTACGCACCATGGGGCTGTGTGGGGCTCACTGCAGAGCAGGGGCAAGTTGAGAACACACAAATACACAGACAGATGTGACTCAGGAATGGATATGTGGAGATAGGGAGACGGAGAAAGGGACATGAGCATGTGCATAGGATATATAGACTTATATGGTGATATATATACCACAAGATGAATATAAACAATATGTTCGTTTTGAAAATGATATAAAGAAAAATATAAAGGTGTTTTTTATAGGTGAAAGTTTATTTCCCTATGTATGGTGAGGTTGCAGGTAGACGTTTTTCCTTTTTGATTTTTAATTATAGTCTACTCTTCCTGAAATGAAGTTACATCATTTGTCCAAAAGGAGCTATTTTTTTAAGAAAAATAAAGTTATAGAGAAAGTATAAAACAGTTTTTAGAAAAGGCTTTAGACTAGCAAATAGGTTCAGTTATTACCTATCTAGTTAAGGCGTTGAGGCAAATACAGGGCTTCTAACATCAGGAAAAAGGAGGCATTGAATACCCTGGGAAAATGTCAAAGCTATGTCTTGGTCCCAAACAGCTAATAATGTACCTATTTATGTTTTAGTTCTGTGTAAGAGTTTACTACTGATAAATGACAGCCTGTGATGAATATCCAGTTTTCAACCAAGGTGTTTCAGGAATATAGTAGTCAGTAGTTATTCTTGATGGGTGTTCCCGATTCAAAAAGTTTGGAGTTCTTTTTTGAGATTTTATTTATTTTTAGAGAGAGGGGAAGGGATGGAGAAAGGGAGAGAATCCTCAATGTGTGGTTGCCTCTCGCACACCCCTCCACTGGTGACCTGGCCTGCAACCCAGGCGTGTGCCCTGAGTGGGAATCAAACCAGGGACCCTTTGGTTTACAGGCTGGCAATCAATCCACTGAGCCACACCAGCCAGGGCCATAAAAGCTTTTTACGTGTACATTGCTTTCATAACCTGTGGAACATCCTTTAAATAGTTGATAACACCTGAATGGGTCCCTCATTATAAATAGACTCATCTCATTATAAACAACTTTCATCCTTTGAGGGGGTATTTGAAATACCCCCTTAAAGCATCAAAAGTTATCTTTTTTTTTGACAGAAAGCTTATAGTTTTTTTATTTTTTAAATAGATTTTGATTGTGCTACTACAGTTGTTCCATTCCCCCCCTTTGTTCCCCTCTGCCCTGCACACTGTCTCCCACCTGCCTTCTCCCGATTTAGTTCATGTCCGTGGGTCGTACATATAATTTCTTTGGCTGCTCCATTTCCTATAATATTCTTAACCTCCCCCTGTCTATTTTCTACCTACCATTTACTCTGCTTATTCCCTGTACCTTTAACCCCTCTCTCTCCCTCCCACTCCCCTGACTGATAACCCTCCTTGTGATCTCCATTTCTGTGATTCTGTTCCTGTTCTATTGTTTGCTTAGTTTGTTTTTGTTTGGGTTTCAGGTGTGGTTGTTAATAGCAGTGAGATTGTTGTCATTTTACTAATTATATTTTTTATCTTCTTCTTCTTAGATAAGTCCCTTTAACAGTTCATATAATAAGGGCTTGGTGATAATGAACTCCTTGAACTTGACCTTATCTGGGAGGCACTTTATCTGCCCTTCAACATTCTAAATGATAGCTTTGCTGGATAGAGCAATCTTGGATGTAGGTCCTTGCCTTTCATGACTTGGAATACTTCTGTCCAGCCCCTCTTTGTCTGCAAGATTTCTTTTGAGAAACCAGCTGATAGTTTTATGGGAACTCCTTTGTAGGTAACTGTCTCCTTTTCTCTTGCTGCTTTTAAGATTCTCTCCTTATCTTTCATCTTGGGTAATGTAATTATGCTGTGCCTTGGTGTGTACTTCCTCGAGACCAAGTCCTTTAGGATTCTCTGAGCTTCCTGGACTTCCTAGAAGTCTGTTTCCTTTGCCAGATTAGGGAATATCTCCTTCAATATTTTTTCTAATAAGTTTTCAATTTCTTGCTCTTCCTCTTCTCCTCATGGCACCCTTATGATTTGGATGTTGGAACATTTAAAGTGGTCCTGGAGGTTCCCGAGCCTCTCTTCATATTTTTGAATTCTTGTTTCTTCATTCTGTTCTGGTTGACTGTGTATTTCTTCCTTCTGGTCCACATCGTTGATTTGAGTCCTGGTTTCCTTCCTGTCACTGTTGGTTTCCTGTACATTTTCTTTTATTTCACTTTTCGTAGCCTTCACTTTTTCCTCTATTTTGCGACCCTATGCAACCAATTCTGTGAGCATCCTGATTACCAGTGTTTTGAACTGTGCTTCTGATAGTTTAGCTATGTGTTCATTGCTTAGAGTATTTTTTCTGGAGCTTTGATCTGTTCCTTCATTTGGACAATTATTAATTAACTAATTAATTAACTTATTTGTTTGTCTTGGCACACCTGATTGTCCCACCCTGGTGAACACCTAAGGCTCAAAAGGCAGTTATTGCTAACTGCGCTGACTGGCGTGGCTCAGTTGGTTGGGCGTGGTTCCATAGGTCAAAAGGTCAGTTGGGGGTTCTTCCTGGGCGTACGTATGGGAGGCAACCAGTCCATGTTTCTCTCTTGTGTTGATGTTTCTCTCCTTCTCTTTGTCACTCTCTTCCCCTCTCTCTAAAACTAAATAAATAGAAACCTTTTAAAAAGTGATTGCTTTAGAGGAACTAGTATAAAAGACACATGGACAACAACTAAGGGGGGTGGAAATGGGAGGGAGGTGGGGAGCATGGGGGGTGGGCTGGGATGGGAGTAATAGACAGAAAGCTGTACTTGAAAAGTAATTAAATTTAAAAAAGTTATTGCTGACCATATGTGAGGACTAAGATAAGTTTAGAAGAGGCCTTTATTAGTTTTCTGTTGCTGCGTAAAAATCACCATACACTTAGCTTAAAAGGATGCCTTGTAGTCATCTGTAATGAGACATCCGGGCAGGCTGGGCTGGGTCTTCTGCACAAGGTCGAAATCAAGGGGTAGGCTGGGCTACAGTCCTCTCTGGAGGTTCTGCTGGACTCTTCCAAGATTCTTCAGGGGTCGGCAAAATTCAGTGCCTAGCTGTTGTAGGACTGAGGACTTGTTCCTCGCTGGCTGTCAACCAGGGGCCACTCTCTCAGTTCCTTAATGCCACCCACATTCCTTCAAACCGGAATCTCCTGTCAAGTCATTCTCATGCTACAAATCTCTCTTTTTCTTCTGCTTTGTTCTGCTTCCTTCTTCTGCTTTGTCCAGGGTCCATGTGATTAGAACCATGTACAAGGTTCAGGCCTACCCAGGTAACCTCGTATTTTAATGCCTATGAATTGGGAACTTAAATTATAATTACAAGATGCTATTACAGCAGTACCTAGGTTAGTGCCTGATTGACTAACCTGGGGATGAGGAGCTTGGGTGGAGGGAATCCTTCTCTAGAACTCTGGCTTTCACAGGCATGAAATATGCAGTTCAAGAGGGACCAAATGCCCCACTTAAATAAAATAACTGTTCTTTTTAGCACACAGAGAAATTATTAAAACAATGTTAAGTAATCTTAAATTTTTAAGTAATTACGATAATTACAATAATTTTAAATAATGTACTTGTAGGCTGTTAGTTTCAATTATACCCCAGGGTGACCCTGACTCTAGACAAGAGAACCAGATTTTTCTTCTCCCATACTATCACTCACTATTTTTTAAAATGTATTTATTTATTTTTAGAGAGGGGGGAAGGGAAGGAGAAGGAGATGGAGAGAAACATGAATGTGTGGTTGCCACATCTCACGTGGCCCCCACTGGGGACCTGGCCTGCAACCCAGGCATGTGCCCTGGCTGGGGATCGAACTGTTGACCTTATGATTCACAGCAGTCCACTCTGCTATAGCAGCCAGGGCTCCTATTACTCATTATTAAGTGAATGTAAAGTCCACTGTTTCCAGAACAGCTTAAGGAGCTCCAGGACAGTCTTCCAGGGTGAGGGAAGGAATGGGAAGTGCTCAGGCCTGGGCGCACACACCCAGTGAGAGGGTCTGGACACAGTACAACAGAAACTATTGCCAGGGGTGTCCAACCCTTTGGCGTCTTTGGGCCACCCTGAAAAGAAGAAGGGTTGTCTTGGGCCACACATTAAATATAGAAATGCTAAAGAAAACTTAAGAGCAAAAAAAATGGTTTTAAGTAAATTTAAATATTGTGTTGGGCTGCATTCATAGCCACCCTGGGCTGCATACAGCCTATAGGCAGCGGTTTGGACATGCCTGGACCACAGACAGAGGCAGAGCACACAGATAGAGCCAGCTTAGAGGGCCTTCTGCTTCCTTCCTTGGGCCTTGGCCGAGTGGCTCAGACTGTAGGCTGCAGGGTGGTATCAGGGTGCTATCAGGGTGTTATCAGGGTGACGGAACTGGAGCCAGGTTCAGGCTGAGGCCTGACGCCAGTGATTCACGCTGAGGCCTGGGTGAAGGGCAGCCCATAGATCCTGGAGGAGCAGGCTGCCAGCTCAGACAGAGGTGAGCCCAAGGCCAGTCTGAGGCTTGGGTTGTTGGAAGCTTACACACTGAGATGAGGGGAGCTGGAAAAGGGCTTCCTTGTCTCCCTCAGTGCAACATTTTGCTCTTATTTCTACAACTGCATTCTCCCTGGCTTGTAGTAGGGTGTTCCTCGTGCCACACCTACAGCCTACTCCTTTGTGTGGCACTCCTGGCAGCAGTTCCCTCCAAGGTACAATGCTTGCCCCCTGCCCGGCTCTTGGGCCTCCTGGGCCTGCCCATCTGGCACCAGCTTTCCCAGCAGATGCCCGCCCTACAGTGAACTCTGCTGAAGGCTCACCTTCGACCAGCTCTTCATACCCATCTCCCACCAGCTTTGCTGTGGAGGGCTAACTAACACCAGCAACCTTCAGAAGGCTGCCCTGGGGCACGGGAGCCTACAGGACTGCTTGGCAAGCTGGAAGTATTTGGGAGTTTTGAAGTTCCCCTTCCCCTGGTTGGCAGCCAAAGACTGAAGGGCAGTACAAGAGCCCGGCTCCTTTATCTGGCTCTTACAGTTTCTTCTTAGATGTAACACATCACTCAGACTCTTTTCATTGGCCAGTGAGAGTCGTCCAGCATCACCCAACACGAAGGGACGGGGAGGGACAATACAAACGGAAGCCCAGGAGAACTGGGCACACTTGTCAATCAGTTTGTTCTAATACCACTTATTATTAAACAACCCATCCTTTCTTTAGTAATTTTAATTGCCCATATATCATCTACTAAGTTTTTATCAATATTTTGGCCTCTTTTGGGCTAGTTTTCTGTTTCGCTGATTTCCCTTTGAACACCTGTCTAGAATAGCCCTGTATTAATTTCTGTAGCGTTATAATGCCACTTAATATCAAAGAGGTAAGTATTCCTTCAGGAGTCTCCCTTGAAATGTTTTCTAGCTGTTCTTCTCCCTTTACTTTCTAGATGAATTTGAGGGAATCACTTTGTCACGTCCTCCTCACCCCACCTG
The DNA here is from genome assembly GCF_014824575.4 of Sturnira hondurensis. Taxonomy (NCBI): domain Eukaryota; kingdom Metazoa; phylum Chordata; class Mammalia; order Chiroptera; family Phyllostomidae; genus Sturnira; species Sturnira hondurensis. The sequence goes on along the minus strand of NW_028080032.1, from coordinate 6,283,187 downwards.
TGTGATTTTGATTAGAATGCAATTGCATTTGTAGACAAATTCATACCTCTTTACGCCATAAGACCTCCTCGTTTGATAAAATCTTTTAAGTCAAGTGTCTCAGTAAGGTTTTGTGATTTTCTTCCAATTTGCTCAGTAACTTCCTGTTACTTTGAGAGCCAAGTCTTTTGTTTCATAGTTATTATGAAGGAGACCCTTAGTTTATTATGTTTCCTAACCATTATTCTAGTAGAGCGGAAGGGCTCTTGACTTTGTTACTGTTTATCCAGCTGAACTCTCCTACTAGAAATCTCTTGGCTTTTTGTAAATAATTTCTATTTATTTACAAGTTAGAATTAATGTCTCACTCTCTTCCTTTGTTTACAAACCGATTTTATACTTCCATTTCTGCGGCAAGAGTGAAACCTTTGGTGTTAACTGTTACAATTTTCACTTCCACTCTTTTCTTTGACCGCAGACCACTTCCCTCCAGTCTGGCAGCAGCTAGGGTATTTTGTGCCTCTTAGTGCCTTAGGGAAGGATGACACTGAAGAATGCGCAGGAAAAGGAAGTCAAGTTCTCAGCACCTTTAGTTTCGAATGTCCTATCAGATTTAGAAGAGCAGATGAGGAAGCGACTGAACCTTTATATCAGGTTACTTACTCAGTGTGACCTTGGGACCGGTGCTGATCCGTGAGCTCTTTGTCGCTGGTCCTTGAGTGAAGGACAGATACTGAGAGCAAGAATTTAGAAACTTTAAAAAAATTTATTTATTTATTTATTTTTAGAGAGAGGGGACAGGAAGGAGAAAGAGTGGGAAAGAAACATCAATGTGTGGTTGCCTCTCATGGGTCCCCCACTGGGAATCTGGCCTGCAACCCAGGCATGTGCCCTGACTGGGAATCGAACCGGCGACCCTTTGCTTCACAGGCCGGTGCTCAATCCACTGAGCTACACCAGCCAGGGCAAGAATTTAGAAACTTTTATAGCAAACTGATGTTGCCACAATATCCAAATGCACAATTGGCAGACTCATCTCACCGAGCAGCATATAGACCAAAAATATGAATCCAGGACCATTGAAAGTAAAACAAAAGGATCCTCACCATAGGTTGTTTGATCTTTAGGTTAACTTTTTAGGTTAATGTGCTTTGGTTTGGTGCTTCTTTAGATTAACCAAGAGGCTCTGGATTTAGAGAAAAGAGAAGAGTTAGAAGGAAGCAAGCTGGTCGAAAATTTCAGCTTGTCCCTGCATCCTGTGTCCCTTCCCCCCACAAGCCTGAGCATAGCCATGAATGGAGGGTGGGGGCTGGGAGGGGAAAGCTGCCAGCAGGAGAACAAGCGACATCCTTGACAGACTGGAAAGCTGTGCCCTTTTTCCAAGTAGAGCCTGGAAAGCAGCAAGATCTTATCATTCCTTTGAGAAATGAAAAGGCTGTGATAGGCAGACTGGACCGCTGGATTGGAGACAGCCCGCGCATTTCCCACATATCCCACCGTGGGGCCGGGAGCCGCAGACTAATCTAGTAAGTGTCCAGAAGGAACCCAAAGGCAGTCAAGAACTTTGAACACTTCCACCAGGGAGTATGAGGTGGCATAAGGTCCAAATGGGGTCCAGAAGGGACCGAGAGAGACCTTAAGAAAATGTGCCACTGAAAATAAGGGACAACAACACCACAGCTACCTATATGGACCAACCCCTGAGGTCTAAACAAAACAAAGTACATCTCAGAAAAGGCCAGTGTGGACACACAATAGCCAGATGCTTCCCCTCCCTGGAGGCCTTGAAACTGTTGGATCCCTTTCTCCAACAGAGGTGACAAACTGGGAGGAGAGGAACAGTCATAAAGACAGAGTCCATCTCAATCACCTAACGGAATGATGATGATGAGTGAAATTCAATGGAATTCTTTTAAAGAGCAGAAAAAAATGGGAATGCCTTACTTTTTCCAAACTTGAATCTATGAACTGAGAGCAATGCCTGCTTTTGCTTCATTTAACCAGAATGATGAATGTTAGAGAGCCCCTTTACCTTTTTTGCTGACTTTAATGGAAACGCATATGGTATTTTACTGTATGGCATTTGCTATTGATTTTTTTAAAAAATATTTTATTTATTTATTTGTAGAGACGGGGAAGGGGAGGAGAAAGAGTTGGAGAGAAACATCAATGTGTGGTTGCCTCTCATGTGTCCCCCACAGGGGACCTGGCCCAAAACCCAGGCATGTGCCCTGACTAGGAATTGAACCGGCAACCCTTTGGTTCACAGCCCGCACTCAGTCCACTGAGCTACACCAGCTAGGGCTGATTCTTCATTTTTAAAAAATGTTATGATCTAGCTGTATGAAATTATCTAGAGAGATTTAATTTGTTTTGTTATTAAATCAGGAATAGATGTTAAATTTTATCTAATGTATTTTTGGCATCTATCAAGAGGGTCATATAATTTTTCTCCTTGAATTTATTACGATAATAAAAACACAACAGATTTTCTTAATATATCTTTGACTTTGCCTGTATTCAATCCACAGCTGTATTTGATCTTACAATGTATCTACAATTTTAAGATCAATATTCATAAGTAAATTTGGTGTGTCCTTTTTAAAATATTCATTTGGAGCCCTGGCCAGGGCGGCTCAGTTGGTTGGAGAATTGTCCCATAAACCAAAAGGTTGTGAGCTCCACCCCAGATCAGGGCATATGCCTAGGTTTCGGGTTTTGTCCCTGGTATGGGAGGCAACCAACCAATGTTTCTCTCTTGCATTGATGTTTCTCTTCCTCTCTCTTCCTCTCTTTCCCTCTCTCCAAAATCAGTGAGCATGCCCTCTGATGAGGATTTAAAAAAAAATCACACACATTCATTTGGACAAGCTTTTATATGGGGGTTATATGGGGCTTATAAAATGAATAGTGATGCTTCTAAATTTTCCCAAGCTTTAGATTTTCACATGATATTGTACCTAATAATCTATTCTGAGTGTCTACCCCCAAATGCTAAATTTCATCTGAAAGCAGTATTCTCAGACGCCAGGTGGCCCCCTCCAATGGCCTCTCCAAATCTCCTCATGAATATGAATCTTTTTGTTGGTACAAGTTTCCCCTGTTACTGGAAGCAACTCTCCTCCAATTCCCCTTCATTTTTTTCATTCCTGAATCTTTTTAAATTGCTGCTCAAACTTAGTTATCTCCATTTTCACCCCACTTCTCCCCCCTGCTCCACCCATCCCCTCCTCCCACCCTCGAATGTACCCTTTGGCTTTGTCCATGTGTCCTTCATAAATGTTCCTTGATGGATCTTGTCCTATTTCCCCCCATTATCCTTTCCCCCCTGGATCTTTTCATGAGCCAAGTGCTTCTTCTCATCCCATTTCAGGGGTTTTGTGGGTTGATCAAAGACTGGGGTTTTTCCATTCTAATCTTCAAGTCACAGAGAAGAAAAGTCCTACTTTCTTTGGATTTAGAGAAATCCGATTTAGAGAAATCTAGATTTATTAACCAGATTTAGAGAATGCGTGGAGAGTGAAGAGAAGGGCTGGAGCCCCAGTAGGCTAGACTCTTTCCCTCGGCACAGAGGGCTGTCCAAGATCTTACCTGCCTGTGTTGTCCCCTCAGGCCCTCCTATTATGACCCACCAGGCATCGGGAGGTCAGCCAGTTCTCAGGCCACGTCTGCTTTGTCACCTCTCAACATGCTGCCCACGTCGCCCCATCTCTCCAAGATGCCCATGACTTGGGAGGTGCATCCTTGAGTTTTTACTTTTATTATGATAATTATTTAAGCCATACATTTATGTTTTATGTACTTTTCTGTATAGGTATCGTATTTTACAATGAAAAAGGTTTAAAAAGTATCTACATATATATATATATTTAAATATTTTATTTATGTATTTTTAGAGAGAGGGGACAGGAAGGAGAAAGAGTGGGAGAGAAACATCAATGCGTGGTTGCCTCTTGAGCGCCCCCTACTGGGGACCTGGCCTGCAACCCAGGCATGTGTCCTGAATGGGAATCAAACCGGTGACCCTTTGCTTCACAGGCCTGTGCTCAATCCACTGAGCTACACCAGCCAGGGCTATCTATGTATATTTTTATTTATGCATTTTCCTACTCAATCTACTCAGTGGCTCTGTAGATTGAGTGCCAGCCTGCAAACCAAAGGGCCACCAGTTTGATTCCCAGTCAGGGCACAAGGCTGGGTTGCGGGTCAGGTCCCCAGTAGGGGGTGTGCAAGAGGCAACCACACACTAATGTTTCACTCCCTCTCTTTCTCCTTCCCTTCTCCTCTCTTTAACCATAAATAAATAAAATCTTTAAAAAAATTAAATATAATACATTTAAAAAATTTCAGGTTATAGAAAACAGAGATATTTGAGTGAAGAAAATTACCACTGACATTAGTTTCAGAATATCCCCTAACACCAAACGACATGAGTGTCCAACTGAGAAGACCCAGAGTACCTGGCAAAATGGGTAACGGGTGCTGAGTGGAAACAGGGCAACAATGAGACACATCACTGTGAAATTTCAGAACACAGAAGAGGCTCCTACAAGCATCCAGACAACAGTAACAGTAAAATGGAAACCTGCGGAGTGGCACCAGGCATCTCCACAGACATTGCACGGGAGCCTGAAGGCACTGCCGTCACATCCTCGCTTCTCAGCGACGACAATGAGCAGAGAGACAGCAGGGCAGCAGGCCCTGGAGAGAGATCTGCAGGATGAAGTGGGTGGAATAGTGGGAGACAGACAAACGGCCAAGGTTCGAACCAGTGATGGGTACACAGAAACCCATGCAAACAAACAAAACGCGATCGTTCATTCCGGGGAACACTGAAAGTTGTGCCAGAGGTGAGAAGTAAGTCATGGTCTATGTCTGGCTTAGCTGCCAATAGGGTTTATATAAATTCTTAGGAATGCCAACATTGACTACTGACCCAATTAAAATGACACAGTTCTATGGAGAAAATGAAGGGGCTGCCAGTGTGTGAGTGACGGGGGATGTAAGGGACCTAGGCACCTAGGACTTGCCACCTAGGAAACCTGAATCCCCAACTCTCAATGCCCAGCCTGGGGGTGCCTGGGCCCCAGCACCCCATTACCAGTTTGGGGCCAGCCCAAGTTCCCCCACCCCCCACCAGCCCTGTCTCAGCCAGAGCTTTCCACAGCCTGCTAATCCTCCGTTCCTCTCCAACCCATTCAGGAGAGCAACAATTTTCCAACTTACTCATTTATTAATATTATGTATTACATCTGTTTAGCAAGTTCAGTATGGATCTTTCTCCTTAAGTAAGTTACAAACTTCTGGGGCAAGTGGATGATTCCTGTTTTATACCTCGCAAGGCGCTATGTCTGCAGTAGGTGCCCCCCAAAGTGTTTGTTTCATGGATGAACTTAAAAGTAGAATTCAAGGTGAATTACCAAATTAAGATCAAAGTCTAAACATAAGATCAAGGTTAGATGAAAGCTGTGACTGATAATAGTTAGGACATGTGAAGGACCTAATTGTATCAAGATAGAGCTGCTTTCAAAGCTCTGTGGTCAACCTTTTGGGTTAATGTTTAAGTTGGCTTGTTTTAATACAGAGATAGTTTGCCCTCAAAGTGCTCTCTAGTATCAAGTTCTGGTGCCCTGGGCCTTTGTAAGTGAATGTGGGTCCCCACTGCCAACACCCCATGTGATTTTATAGACTTTGCGCCTGCTTTGTTTTCCTAGATTGCAAAACCCTAATCTCTGTCCTTTGACAAATGAACTCCTTTTATTGCCAATGGATGAGATAAGGCCAAAGGAGAGGGAAAACTCCCTGGTCCCTCACTGGAGGTGGGATGCAAGCACCTGGGAGCGAAATACCACAGATTTCCTTCCAGCCAGAGTTCAGAACGAGCAGGAGTCCTTGACCTTGGGCCAGCGGCATCAGTCCACGGCTCCTCTGGTCTCACTGCGGTTTCATTCACCATTCTATGGGGAAAACACTTGACATTTTCTGACATCCTCAAGAAGGGGAACCTTGAACTCTCAGCAAGTCCTTTGTCAGTAGGTCTTAAAATGCTCAGATCACAGCTCCAGGGACGGGATCCTGTGGCTATGCCCAGAGTGATTGGACTTAACCTCAGCTTGTCATGGCCCCTCCTCTCACCCAGGGCAAGTCAGTTCTCAACTCTGCAGGCCACGCACCCTCCTGAGCTGTTGGCGCTTCTGTTGCTGTCATCTTTTCCGTTGTAGGGGGATACTGGCCACGTGGGGGTGGTGGTCTCAGTGTCAGCTCTGCAATTATTAATTCTATAGAAAACCCTCTTGAGGGATTAGCACCTTGGCCAAGAAACTTGATCCTTCAGACTGGGGTATTTTCTAACTGGCTCCTCTAAAGTTAGTGAGAGGAAGGAGCAAAGGGAGGCAGCAGAGAGTCAGACAAGGAGGGAAGCCAGCACCTCCTGAATGGGAGCTAAACTGAGCCACCAGGCCTGCCTCCCACGGAAACCAAGAGGAAAGATCTCCTGCCTTTCCCTGGGTCACTAGTGACACATTCCCTGGCCCTTCCGCTGGCCTTCGGAGCACTGAGGTGTGCGTCTAGTCCAGCCATAGGCCTTTCCCGCCAGTGCGCCCTCTGTTTTGACTTCTCACTGCTCACAAAAAAACATCTTCACGAAGCTCCCTGCATTGTTTCCTCACCGTGTCCGTGACACTTCCTCAAGCCCCCAAGAGTTACTCTTAGCTGGACAGTACAGGTGGATGGAGGAGGAGGGGCCATACCTTCCTGGGACCTTCTGGGCGCCTCGCACCCCTGGCCACTGGGATTGCCAGGAAGTTCAGTTTCAGAGTGAGAAAATGGACTAGGAGGTGCAGGGCACCCCAGACCAGTGCTTCTCAGACATTGACATGCAACGGACGACTCTCCGAAGGTTTTGTTCACATGCAGGTTCTGACTGAACAGAGCTGGGGCAGGCCCGAGATTCTGCGTTTCTAAGTGAGTTCCCAGGTGACGGCGATGCTGCTGGTCCACAGACCACAGTTTGAAAAGCAAGGGGGCAAGACCGAGGAGAGGAAGTACAGAAAAAGGGAGAACAGAGAGGGAAGAACAAGGTCCAGGGAGAGCTGGTCTGAGGGAGCTCCAGCTGCATTGCCCCATCTTCATGGCCTTCCCCGCGGGTTCTCCTGGGGCAGGGGCCTCTGTGGCCCACATGTTGGCTACAATGGAGTGCTTTGGTTCTCCCTGATCCCGTCTTGTTCCAGAGAAGGACTGGAGTGCACAGCAGAGGAGGAAGTCCAGGGGCTGGTGAGCTCCTCACACCTTTCAGCAGGTGGTTCCGTCACGGACGGGAGCCTGGCCTCAGCTGGGGCTGACTGTCATGCTGGTTCAGGCCTCTAGCTCTGGGGCAGTTTCACCAGAGAACAGCAGGCTCCTCAGCTCGGCCTCAGGAATAACTGATGGGCTCTCCCCTCCTCCTAAGTTTCACTCCAGGCACAACTCCTTGAGGTCCAAGTGTGACCTTCACTTTCTCAAAGAGCAGCTTCCATTGAGTGGCTGCTGACTGTGTCAGTAAAGCACCCTCCCGAGTTGTTTTAATCCTCACGCTTATCCTGTGAAGTGTATCCCTCTCTATGAGATACCCGAGGCTCCAGAGGTAATTTGCTTCATACCTCACAGCTAATACGAAGTCTGTGCCTTCCCACCACTGCACTAACTAACTCCTGATGGAACCACACACCTGTGAGGTCAGAAATCTGTGGGACTGAATCCAGGAGAGAAGCCTCAGGATAGGAATTTAGATGACAGAGCAAGGTAACGAGGGCAGCTTGATTTGGTTTATGAGTCTTTGAAGGCCAGCAGAAAGTCAAGGCTATGACTGTCCCTCTAGCAGCTTCCCTCGGCACACCAGTAACAGGTCCTTCTGTGCCAGCTAGCCGGGACACGGCAGGATCTCAGAGGAGGGGACTCCCAGGTGGTCATGAACTGGGTCCACCGGACTTGACGCACTGGGTGGCACCAACTCTAAGGAGCAGCGGGACTGCCGGGCAGGTGCTATAGGGCCATCAGGCAAGTCTGAGTCCAACGGTACCAGCCCGTCTGTCAATGTCCCAAAGGAAGTGTTACAGGGTGGCAATGTACCCTGCTTTGGTTCTTCATTCAATAGTGACCTCAGTGACCACCAGCACTGTGCTGGACTCTGTGGGCTCATCAGGCACTCTTTGTCCTTACCAAAAAAAATTAGCAGGTTGGGTATAAAAGCAAATAAGCAGTGGTGGCGACCGCAGTGACCTAGGGAATTCTGCCCAGCTAAAGCTGCTTTACTGCCTGGCTCCAGTGGGGGATAGCCCCCCAGTAATGAAGAAAAGCCAAAAAGCAAGGTCATGTGAACCTTCCTATTTTTTTTAAAAAACAAAATGCAGGCCAACATCCGTGGCCACTAGTGTGTGAACTCTGCTCCTCACCAACTGAACCCTATCTTTTCCTGTTTACCTTTGGCACCTGACGATTCCTGGTAGAAAGGAAGCAGTCAATATGCTTCTGGCACATGGATCTGGTGAAGTTCATCCAGAGGCAATGGGTATGGACTTGCCATTGCACATAGAACAGCTGATGTAACTGGGGAGGACTTTTGGACTCGTTACTGGTGTGCCGAGGGAAGCTGCTAGAGGGAGCTGCTAGAGTTGTTGCAAATAAGAAAACCCTCACAAGGCTAGGGCACATGATTTGACCAACACTATAAAGGCCAGGGTTAGGGGGCAGGGGAGGAAGCTGCTTTTAAATAAAACATACACTCATTCCTACTGCTACAGTCCATGTCCCCCCGCCCCCCCCAATCTTCTTTACCTACCCAGCCCTGAAGGCATCTGACTTTCATACCTGGTAAGAGTCAATTCAGGTTTTTCCTAAATTTCAATTGCAAATATCCAACCTATTACCTAAAGAATCTTAACCAACTTGGGGTTTTCACAAGGAATAAAATGAAATAGCATACAATAATGAAAGTGCTTGGCACAAAACTGGGCCAAGAGTTAAAGAAATATTCACTATTATTATGCAGGTTTGGGTATTTTCTATAAAGCACTGGAATATGCAACTGCTGTCATTGCCTAGTTACAGGGATTCTGATTTTGACTTAATAAACAACACTCCTGTAACAATCCCAAATGCAATGAGAGTATGAGCCTGAATGTTCAAACAGAACAGCAAGGGGCGTTCCTCAGGGGACATCGGAGACAGAATTCCTGCCTAGGCTCCTGACTCTTACGGTCTCTGCTCTTGGGACCCAGTGATTACCTGCACAGCATGAAAAACTGTACTTGTAATTTACATGTAGAAAATGTGGCTGATCTCTGTGGGTATGGAAAGTTATACAAAACAGAATAGGGAGGGAAAAAAAGAAATTATAAAACTATACAACGGGAGCCCAAGTTTTTTTTTTTTAAGGATACACACACACACACACACACACACACACTTAGAACATTTCTGGAAGGGTGGAAGGGTATACGAGAAACTTAGAGAATTTGGGGAATGGGCTGGGGGAGCAAATGTTTACCCACACCAACCAAGTGCCTACTTTTGACTGTGCACCCTTGTGCCCCCTACCCCCTTACCACAGGCAAGATTACCCTTCTAAAAAGGACCAAGTAATCTGGTTTGGCTAAAACCTTCTGGACTGAGCTTTGCTTTGCAAACACTGCCCAGAATAAAACTTTAAATATTTCCTCACATCTTCACTGCCAAGGCCCAAGGGCCTTCATTAGTCTGCCAGAGCCCCCAGCCTATCCTCCCATTAGCAAACAGTCCTAACCTTGGAGGCTGCTTCAGGTCCCTTTTTTTTGTCCCTCATTTCCTGAGTCCCAGTGCCTTTTACCCATGTGTACTTACTCTGTGGGAGACCTCATCCAGCCTCATGGTTCTTGGATATTATCCCAACACTGACTCCCAAATTTCTACTTCCAGCTTAGACTCCCTTCCGGAACTCCAAACTTGCACATTGCAACTGCCTAGTCAACGGCTCCACTTGGATTTCAAGCAGACATCTAAAACTGAACATATCCTTGCCCTGCCTGGTGTAGCTCAGTGGACTGAGCACGGGCCTGTGAACCAAAGGGTCACTGGTTCAATCCCCAGTCGGGGTACATGCCTGGACTGTGGGCCAGGTCCCCAGAAGGGGGCACACAAGAGGCAACCACACATTGATGTTTCTCTCCCTCTTTCCTTCTCTTTTCTCTCTAAAAATAAATAAATATAACCTAGAAAAAAAAAACTTAACACATCCAAAGATGAACTCATCTTCCCCAGTAAACTTGCTCTACCCACAGCCCTCTAAACAGGCTTCTGGATGAGCAATCCACAACCCCAGAGCAGAAGCAGCCTGACCTACAATACCAGTTATCTCAAATGAAAGTAGTCCTGGGCATTGGCACCTGTGATATCATATACTCATTTAAACTTGTTCTGAAATCTGTTTGAAGTTAACTCATTTAAGTGCAGGATTTAGATTTTGACATTTTAATTTCTTTTGAACAGAAGTCACTTTCTGCGAGCTAGGAAACAGAATCAAACTAAGGCAATGTAGTCAGTCCCCTAGGGATCCAGGCCAAATCTTGCAATCTTCAGCAGAATGACATCATAGTACAAGGTGCTAACAATGAGGTTATAGACTCTACATAGCGACCACTTATCTACCCTTTTCCTTAGAAAATAGCCATAAGTCCAGTCCTTAAAGGCATGATATACAGAACATCTGTAAAGGACAGAATCACCCAGATGACATGGTGCCTAACGTACTGGTGAACCAGACCAGAGCTGCCCAAGGAGTGGTGAACAGGGGGAGTCTTTACATTTTGAAAACTTGCTCAGAGGTTTAAGAAAATTCCTGATTGCTCTTAATATTACAGATGCATCCACACTAATATTTGATTTTGCCAAGGTCTTCCATTAGAACATGAAGTTAGAGCATAGGGGATGAGATACTTAGGTATTTTTAAAATAAACTACTTAGTAGTGAGAGGTCTGACATTGCTTTCTTCCATGTGCCACAAGAACAAACCGACAACAAAGGCTATTTAAAAGAAATGCTGAACTCCAAGAGGGTGGTGGCAGCAACACTTTCTACTACGGAATAACCTCCTGTTTTTCCATACAATTAACATTGCTATTCTCCCATGGCACAGACAGGATCCTGTGGATAAACCTGTCAGTTTTTTGTCAGGGCCAGGAGACGAAAGATAGAGCATGCCCTAATTAGCTAACTGTAAGCTCAGTTAAGTCTTTAGGATGGACCCATAAAACCTGACTATGGTTTTGTTACACATCTGCAAACTGCAGAATTCCTTGGCCTTTAGCTACAGTTTCTGCTCGGTATCTTAAAGCCGAGCTCAGTCATCGAAATCCGGAATGTCATCATAGGAGTAACCCCGGTAGCCTTTGGATGCATAGTAGGCGATGCGCAGGTGGTAAAACCCTGGCAGGAACACAAGGATGCCAATGATCAGGACAGGAACGGCCCGGTCTGCCCCCTGGTGGAAGAAAGAGGCAAATGCATTAGTACCACGTAAGTTACAAATTTTAAAATAAAACAACACATGGGTCCCATCCATAAATCAGGATGTTAGACTTTTCAGAGTATTTTCTTTGGGTAGCACACTACCTAGGGCAAAGGTTTACATCTTTTTCTTTCTCCCGATTATCAGTTGCAGAAAAACTGCACAGGACTGATCTGGCAGGGTAGCTCAGTTGGTGACAGCACGCACCATCCCGATACACCAAGGTTGCAGGTTTGATACCCAGGTCAGGCACATACAAAAAGCAACAATAAATGCATAAATAAGTGGAACAACAAATCGGTGCCTCTCTCTCTCTCCAATCAATAAATAGAAAATTTTTAAACCTGCAAAGTACTTACAATTATGACGAAAATACATTATCTATGTTTATCCACAGAGATTTTGGCTTATTTGCTTCTATTCCTTATTTAACATTTTTAGTTGTGAACACACTCTGTGCCTTTTTTTTGTCTCTTATAACAGGATATTGCCAAAATATTACTAGGAGCTTTTCACTGTGAGGTATGGAGGTGGGAGGAATGGGTGAAGTGGTCAAAGACACAAAATTCCAGTTATAAAATAAAGAAACCCTGGACATGTAATATAGAGCACGGTGACTACAGTTAAGAATGCAGTACTGTATGTTCAAAAGTTGATGAGAGAGTCGGTCTTAAAAATTCTCACCACACAAGAAAATGTGTAATTATGTGTGGTGATGGATGTTAACTGGACTTACGGTGGTGATATTTTGCAGTAAGTACAAATTTTGAATCATGTTGTACACCTGAAACTAATATAATGGGTTTTTACATTTTTACTTACTGATTTTAGAGAGGGGGGGAGAAAAACATCAATTTGTCGCCCCACTTATTATATGCATCTTTTAGTTGATTCTTGTATGTGCCCTGACCAGGGATCAAACCCATGACCTTGACATGCTAGAAGAATGCTCCAACCAAATGAACCACTGGGCAGGGTGGTAAAGTTTTTGTGGTTGCTATTTAAACACTGGATTTAACAGAAAATATCACACTGTAAACGAACCCACTGATGATCTATTAGCTTAAAACAGACTGACAGCACAACCACGTATAAAACTAAAGGCAGCCCTGGCTGGTGTAGCTCAGTTGATTGAGCACTGGACTGTGAACCAAAGTGTTGCTGGTTCAATTCCCAGTCAGGGCACAAGCCAGGGTTTCGGGCTAGGTCCCCAGAAGGGGGTGCATGAGAGGCAACCACACATTGATGTTTTTCTCCTCTTTCTCCTTCCCTTCTCCTCTCTCTAAAAATAAATAAAAATCTTTAAAAGAAAAAAAAAGAGGTAAAGGTAACACGCTGGTACCAAATACAGTACTTAGAGGCCTGAGCCAGGCTCTGAAAGATCTTCGCCAGAAACAGAGGCAGCAGCCACTTGAAACAGGAAGGAGCCTTAAGAAAGTAAAAGAAGGCAGAGAAATAGACTCATTTTGTGAACAGGGATGAAGGATAAAGGGACGAGAGGGTTGTATGTCCCGATGTTCTGGAAACATCACAGCATGCTACATGAATGTGAGAGGGTTAGAAGGGCAGGGTATTTTATTCGAGGGAAGGCAGCTTCAGAAGCTTTTGCATGTTGCCTTGACACTCATCTAGGGAAGCAGAACATGTCACTCACGTGTTGTGACTAAACTCCTAAGTGAGCTGCTGGCCCCGGCCCCCATCACCCTGGCTGAATACCGCACTGCGATGTGCCAGTGCCCACTGCCCCAGGGGACCGTCTACGTTTAATGTGTGTGTAAAAGGGGAGCCACAGTGAGACCTTGGAACAAAAACACAGGGCTCTGGTGGGCAAAGGGTTTCCACCTTCCTCCTGGTGTTGGAGGGTCCCTGAGGGAGAGCAGTTTGACATTGCTGGGTCCCTAGAGGTTATGAGTTTATCAGCAAGGCCTTCTCTTTGGCCCCACCCTCCCAAATCCTCCTGCAAGGAGTCCTCGGCGTTCATGGGAAGGCCAACTGAGAAAAAGAGAAACGGGGCAGTTTTCTTTCCATGGCACTTGTGACTGACCAGAGAGATGGTCTCCTCATGCTCATTTTAGACACCCAGAGACATCGTTCTTTAATTGATTCTCAAATAAGGGGCAGACCTGCTGAAAAGGGGCTCTCAAGCCTCTCTAAAGACGCTCTGTCATATACAACAAGCCCCTATTCCCCGGAACTGAGAATCTGCACATAATGATAGAAATGCCCGACAGGGGTGTGTTGTACATGTGAACATCTGAACAAAGCTAAAAACCCCCAAACTATATTTTTAAGTATCTTTTAAATTTTTTTAGATTTTATTTATTTATCTTTAGAGGGGAAGGGAAGGAGAGAGGGAGAGAAATATCAATGTATGGTTGCCTCTCGTTTGTCCCCTGCTGGGAACTGGCCTGCACAACCCAGGCATGTGCCGTGACCAGGAATCGAACCGCGGTTGTTTGGTCCACAGGCCCGTGCTCAATCTACTGAGCAATATCAGCCAGAGCTGCCAAAACTACTTCTTCTGATTAAGAGTTAGTTACAAAGAAGTCATTTCTCCTGTAGCTAAACTCTATGACTAGGCTCCATGCTGCATATTTGTCTGTAGTAATCCAAGTGGATAAGAGAAACACAACTATGTCCTCAAGACAATTTCCAGGAGGCCCAGCCTGTCCCAGTGAGGTACCTGACCCACGAATTAGCACAGGCCAATCACTTCATGGTTTCTTAGAACTGGCTTTTCTCTGTTTATGCCTCTTTGATACTGTACACGGGGGTCAACCAACTTGTTATGAATGAGCATTAAGCCTCTGAAATACTTGATGGTCTTCACTTTCAGCTCCAGGGTGGCATCCTCATCACACACAGTCACCCTGTGGGGATGCTGCTGGAAGGCAGACGTGACACAGTCCATACATGGTTCGCTCTCCCTCCTCGATGACTCTGTACAAACACCCTGTGAGCACCTGTGATGGGGATCATCACCTCTTTAGCATCCACAACAGTGCCCATACCTGCCATCAGGGCCACGGTGGGCACCTTGACGAGATCTCCATCGAAGAACCTAGCCCTGGCCAGCGTGGTGTTTATGCACAGCACAGTCACATGGGTCCTGGAGGCCAGCTCATTGAAGGCTATGTGCCCATTGGGGCTGATGCCTCCAACAAACAGCTCGATCCCATCTACAGCCTTGATCTTCTCAAAGACGTCACTCTCAGTCTGCTGGTCAGCTGCATTACCCTCCAGAATGTCAACAATGTTTTCTGGGTGAATGTCAGTGTGAGTGAAGACGTTTTTCCACACAGAGAAGTGGTCACTCTCTGGATGGTCTCAAGGGAGATCCATGTACAAATATGTGAAGACCACCCCCTGTTGGTGGTCTTCATTCTTACAGTATTCAATCAGCTTCTTGCAACAGCCAGGTGGGGTGCTCCCGGAGGGGGGCCGCAGGGTGAAGTGCTTGTCTGGTCCTGGGTTAAACTTCACGATGCCGTTCCTGATGTACCGGGCGGCCCCCTCCCCAGCCTGGGAATAGTGGTCCAGGGTGATGAGCTTCACCCTGTTGCAGACACGTCCGCAGGGGCTGCAGCAACGGCGCGGGTCACATGGGTCCGGGTCAGGCTGTGCCTGACCCAGACTAACAGATGTCAACTAATGGTGTGCAGCGTTCCACTGTAATGGATGTACCCGTTTTACTTAAGCCCACTCCCCATCCCAGACTGCTGGGTGTTTTAGTTGTCGCTCACTTTCTGGGACTGTACAGAACACCACACTAACTTCAGTGTTTTCCTTGGCCTTTCAGATTCTTTCCTTATCCCGTGAGCATGATTCATAGGTCAAAGACAAAGGAATGATGTTTGGTCTCTTTCATCAGGAGGGCTTCCATTTTGGGGAGAATTCCATTAGGACAGGGACTCTGTTCATCCCTGTATCCCCCGCTGTGCCCAACTTATAACAGAGGTTCAATAAATGTGCTGAATGACTTCACCTTTACAAAACTGCTTTGTCTGTCTTGGTTTTTTTACATACAGTTTTAGATGTTTTATAGTTTAACCTATCTTCCTTTTTCTTTGTGACTTTTTCCATTGTTTGTAAGTTTAGGAAGATTTCCTTCACCCAAAGAATTAATCTCAATCTACAAATCTCCTTTAAACACAAGGAAAGAGAAATTGAAGGGGGTTCCCTTGCGCCAAAGATGAACTATTTGAAAATAAAGAAGATAAAGTCTACAACTCTCACAATTGAACATGCTTGGTACGATGTCTGTTATCTTATTTTACATTTTCTACTTTTCTCCTTCTTTTATCTTTCAAAGGATTTTGACTATATCCCTAAGGACATATATCCTAAGGATTCAAAGACTTGCAAAGAAAACTTACTGTGCATTCAGCCTTCCTATAACATTTAATACTGCTATTGTTACTTTGAAGCAATTATATAGAGAATAGGACAAGTAATCATATAAATATCACTAGGATAGACATACACATATAAAAATTCTAATCTTACACTTGTATTACCACCCTGGGTGTAGCTCAGTGGTTGAGTACCAGCCTGTGAATCAAGGGGTCCCCAGTTTGATCCCCAGTCAGGGCACATGCCTGGGTTGCAGGTCCCCGGTGCAGGGTGTGTGAGAGGCAACCACACACTGATGTTTCTCTCCCTCTCTTTCTCTCTCCCTTCCCCTCTCTAAAAAATAAAATAAAATCTCTAAAAAATATTTGCATTAGAAATACCTGTACTTTTATATCTGTGTGGTATCTCTTTCCTTATATCTACATATTATTTTCCCTTGTATTCTAAAAGATACCTATTTTCTGATTCCTAGGTCAGATTTCTAGGTCATGGAAAAGACCTAAAAACAATGAAGACAGACCCAGGAGGCCGAGCCAGGGAGCCTGGGCAGATGTGGCACCTACTCCCCCACTGGGGCACCTCTGGGTCTGTGGGGTCCAATTTCAGCGGTGTGGTGGAGGTGGCTCATGGTAGATGAACCCGGACTCAGGATGACTGAAGAAAGTTGCACTTTTGCCTCCTCTGAGCCGAAAGCCAAAAACTGTATCACAAGTAGACTCTTTACTACACCGTTGGGATTTATGCTGCGTAATGCAATCAAAGTTAACAGAAGGCACGGTCCTGAAGCCAGGTGTTCAAACTTAGACTACACACCAAGTAAATTTCTGGTCACCACATAATTGTTTTAAATAGCTAAGGACTAAGGCAAATTAGACATATTTCTTAAAACCCATGAACAGCCATTTATTATGACATTGCTACTATTGCCAAGTGCAAACATCATGCCCGCAGATCCCTTCGCCTGGTGTGTGTTGAAGAACATGAATTATGATCAATACCAGTTCAAAACAACTTAGACACTGTTTAAGTGTCTGTATGCAGCCCAAGAACCGCCAAATAGCACTTCAGGTTTCTAAAGTATCACAATGAAGGCCCACAGGAACTGCAACCAAACCCGATATAAGAAGGCTCTGATTCATGGGATAAAAGTCCTGGCTTGGTCAGTGCTGCCAGCTTTTCATAAGCCTCACCGCTGGTCCCCAAACAGACTAGTACGTATACGTCTGTAGCACTGCAAAGCCACAATGATAGCACATTACTCCACTCAGAGTCTCCACCATTCAGGAGTCCTTGACGCCAGGCGCAGCTTCGCTGTTCCAGACTCTGAGAGTAAGGAAAAGGCCCAACACCTCAGAGGGAAGACTTTCGGACCTGTCACCACCTACCTCAGAGGAACTGTGGGAGAAGTTTGTTGTTGTTCAAAGGAAGAAACACATGTTTGGTTAGCACAGAATAAAGTGTTAAAAAAAAACACAACAAAACAAACCCAAACCCTTTCCCTCTTCCTGCTGGAATCTGCTGAAGATACCAATATAAAACAATAGAGCCGCGGTTCACATTTCAAAGATCGCATGGCAACTGCCCCAAACCCTTCAGCTTACCCCTTTGCTGATGTAGCCTGCCAGCAGCAGGGAGCCTATGATAATGAGAAAGGTGCCAATCAAAAACAGCACGGTAGCAAGCGCAATGGCCTTATATGGGATCTTAGGAGGGCTTTTCTTAAACTGGAAGAGAAACAAAGAAAAACAAGGAAGAGCATTAAGACAGCACCAGGGCTCAGACACTTTCAAGCAGGGAGGAAAATAAGAACCAACCCGGATGCTTCACGTGTCTTGCAGGGCCTCCCACCACCCACTGCGGCTCTGGGAGAGAAAGGCCGGGGATGAAGCTCTAGTTATTTCCCTACCAAGGAGTCCCAGTGCAATGCTATTCTTTCTAGTTCTGGTTTCCTTCCCCAGACATACACACCCATTTTCCTACAAATAAAAAGGTGCTTTACGGTTATTCACTGGTTAGACATGTATTTGTTAAGTGCCTGGCCCATGGAAGGCTGTTCTAATCTACAGGGATTCAAGACTGAACATCATGCTTTGGAGAAGAAAGTAAGGGATTTCTGGCTTTCAAAGTTAAGTCAGCACACAGTCAGAAGTTTCAGAAACAGCTTTTTTTAAAGCATTAGTTGCCTGCCCCACGGAGCAAGTAACCTGCCTTATTAACAAGTTCAATTCAAGGTTAAGATTCAAAAACAAACTTTCTAAGGTCTGGGTCATGGTTGTATCTGACCTAACTGTCTAGAAGCTTTCCAGGTGTGCTTAAAAAAAAATCTTGCCCTGGTTGGTGTAGCTCAGTGGATTGAGCGTGGGCCTGTGAACGACATGATCGTGGTTCGATTCCCAGTCAGGGCACATGCCTGGGTTGCAGGCGAGTTCCCAGCAGGGGACACACAAGAGGCAACCATACATTGATATTTCTCTCCCTCTCTCCTTCCCTTCCCCTCTAAAGATAAATAAATAAAATCTTTGGGGGAAAAAAAACCTCTACCTAACACAACACAATCTGATTATTTCTCAGGCAAACTAAATAAAATTTGCAATTGCTGGGCTCTGAGGTTACAACCAAACATTCTTAGAAAGGAGCAGGATTTACACTGGTTTGAAACAGCTCCACCAAGGTCCCTCCTCCTGCAGCTATGGCTGAAAGGAGCTAGATTTCTCTCCTGCAGCTCCCGCTAATCCCTAGGGACAGTTGGCAAAACCTCCACCTAGAAGGGTTTCCTGCTAATTCAGCAGAAACAGAGCCAGCCACTCTCAGCAGCTCCTTTCTGCCCTTACCTGAAGGTCAATGTAGCCATCATCTGTGCTAGAGAGCCTTGAGTATTTCACTTTACTACTGGGGATTCCAGTAGCCAGGTTAGTACGAGATGGCATCATACACGCTGACACAGCTACAGGCTGAAAACAAAGAAAACTGTTATTGTCTGCAAGCAACAATGCTGTTTTCTAGCCAATGAATTTAGGCCTCTTAAGATGCAGTGTATTGGAGCTCTGGGCTGTGAGGACATACTAGCAACCAGCAGTTTAGGCTCCATTGCTCTTAAAACCCAAATTCTTTTGACAGAGTGAATGCGTTCTCATTATATATCGACTCTAGTTTGTCCTGGCAGAAAGAGAGTCAAGACACTGGCCAAAAACCAGAAGTCATGTTTATCTTGCCTCCAACGTTACCCTGCCTTCTAATTTTTCCCAAGTTACACAGGGTGGAAAGTGTCAATTTAAATCCAGGTTCATCTGACACCAAAGTCCATAGTATTGTTTGTCTCTTTTCCCTGCTTCAGAAAAAAGCAAAAGTAGCATATACTCAAGTGATTCTCTTATTTGCCAGGGAGGAAGGATAGAGAGGGTGGGGAATAACATTCACGTCAACATTTTGCCTATTCCCCTGATGGATACACAGGCCTTGGTTCACAGCTTGGCCTCACACCGGCACCTCCAAGGCCAGCCCAAGTAGCAGCCATCTGCAGATTTCTTTGTAGCTCATGCTGAGTGGCCCCAGGCAGAACACAGGTGGTGGCTGACCTTGGCTTGCACCTCCCAGGAGGTCCCAGACCCCGTGCACTCAGTGGACAGCTTCAGACCATGTTGAAGCACCACCACCCAACCATCTCCACAAGTGACACACTCAAGGGGCAGACTCGGTGGGCACCAGAGACCCGCTGAAGTAAGTACGGCTCTGCGGAGGGGGCCCCTGCACAGCGGCTTTCCATGGTGATGGGTAGTCATAGCCAGGCCTTGCAACTGATCAGCCTGGAGGTAAATCCCTCCCACTGACATGCCAATAGCAATCAAGGCTCAAGTACAACAGGAGGGTGTAGTTAGTCCACATGAGGGTCACACTTTGAGTGACCAGTTTGGGTGAATGGGAAGGCTGTGCCATTGGACCCTACAGGACACCTACTACATTAGGCAACCCTACCAAGCCTGGGAGACATAGCAGCTCTACCTAATACTTAGAAGCAAACACAGGGAGTCTGCCAAAATGAGAAGACAAAGAAACATGGCAATGAAAGAACAGAACAAAACACCAGGAACCCCCCCCCCACACACCAAAACTAGCCCTGGCTGGTGTGGCTCAGTGGATTGAGTGCCAGCCTACAAACCAAAGGGTTGCTGGTTCTGTTCCCAGCCAGGGTGCATGTCTGGGTTGCAGGCCAGGGCTCCAGTAGGGGGCGTGCAAGAGGCAGCCACACATTGGTTTCTCTGCCCCTTTCCCTCCTTTCCCCTCTCTCTAAAAATAAATAAATAAAATCTTTTATTTTTAAAAAAGAGCTTCCCAGACAAGAGAAAGCTAAAGGAGTTCACCACCAAACCAATATTATATGAAATGTTAAAGGGTCTTCTTTAAGAAAAAAAGATAAAAAATACGAACAATAAAAATATGGGCAATAAAATGGCAACAAATACATATTAACAGTTGACTCTTAAAAACAAATAAACAAGCAGAACAGAGAGTCATAGCCACAGGGACAAGAGAACATTTTGACAGTTGCTAGCTGAGAGGGGCTGGCGGATGGGTGAAAAAGGTGAAGGGATTAAGTAGTATTAATGCAAATTGTTGTTACAGAACAACATGGGGAGGTAAAGTACAGCATAGGGAACACAGTCAATAATATTTCAATAATTATGTATAATGTCAGATGGGTACAAGATTTATTGGCATAATTACTTAGTAACTTCTAATTACTTGGTAATGTCTAATTACTGGGGTATACAACTGGAACTATATAATAATGTATGTCAACTGTAATTGAAACATTAAAAATGATTTCAAATTTAAAATATCTTGTGCATTTTCCTCCATAAAACCAGTTGTATAAATAAAAAGCAGTGAATCTGTTTTGATCATGAAGCCGTTTGATTTCTAAAAGTGAAATATACCTTTTAAAAGGGAAAATTAAGTATTTCAATAAAGAAAACAAAAACAAAAAACAAAGAATGGCTTTCCTCTGGTATAACATTTTACAAATAATCGTCATTATACAACTGCAGTTGGTGCTGATTAGGTGGACTGAATCCCATATATTAATGACTTCTTTTGAATGGCCTGCATTCAACCTAAAATAACTAGCATTATAAAGGAATTGGTGCTAAGTGCTCATGTCCCTTTTTAGAAATTAGTGGTTCAGATATCAAGTACTGAAGAAAGAGCATGCTAACTGATACATCATCCTACAAGGTGTTAAAGAACAAAACTAAGTAAATTTGAAAATCTAATTGGCTTTATTATTCGACAGATGAATCAGACAGCATCCCATCTAGCAACCAAAAGGGAGTGCTGAGGCATTGTAGAAACTGGAAGGTTTAAATAAGTAGAAACAGGAGATGAAACTGCAATAGGTTAGTTATTAAGTTTTGGTTTGGTGATATGGCTTAGCAAAAGTGACTCTATTTGGCCTATTTTTTTTTAAACAAAGGATTAGATTAAACTGAGTCAAATACTAGTTGTTTTTTTTAATTTTTATTTAAGTACTTTTAGAGAGGAGGAGGGAGAGAGGGGAAGAAATATCAGTTACTTTTCTCACGCCCCCAACCGAGGGCCTGGCTCATAACCCAGGGAAGTGCCCTGATCAGGAACCAAACTCAAGGACCTTTCGATTTGCCAGAAGACGCCCAACCACTGAGCCACAGCAGTCAGTGCAAATACTAGGTTTTCAAATGTTGCGATCTGATTACTTGGCAATATACATTTAATTCTGTAAAACTTATAGAATTAGTGTTATAGATAGAAGTACAAACTATCTATATGAGGGGATTTACAATGGCACTTAATCGGCTATGATTTGTATTAGTCTTTTTAGAAACAAGTTTGTGGACTTTGCCGTTAACTATTCACACAGCTGCATCAAAACAAAAAAGCGCAGGGCATGAGGGAGAGTGGAGGGGAAGGCTTATTGGTGGCAAGGAAGGAGAATTCTAAAAGAGGGGAAAGAAAGTATAGAAATCGATACTTTAAAAGTTCCAACAGGCTTTTTTCCCCCAGCTCCACTGCAACCTCCCCCTGCAAAGTCCCCCTGCACCTAAATGTTGCAAGAATTTTAAAATAATCAGCATCACTTAGCGCAGTGCCTGGCCCTATGCGTCTGCACACTCACTACTTTCCTGCCTGTCTCCAGACCTCGCCAGGAAGAGAAGGAAGAACCGACGCAAATTTAGACCTAAAACAAGCAAAACTGGTTTCTGGAAAGAGGCCAGCCTTGCCGAAGCGGTTGAACACTCCGGATGGAGGACTCCGGGCTCGACTGGAGTGGGGAGTGTAGTCCCCGCCAGGCCGTGAGTCTGAAGGGTCAATTCCGCGCCCGCCCTACCGTTGGCACCACTTACCTGAGCGCTGCACCGAGTCGTCCGCGCGCCGCCAACAGCTTGCTCGCCGTTGGAAGCAGAGACGCTCTACACATGCCTCACCTAACTGTCACCCTCCCCACCCCACCCACCTCCAGCTCAGAGTCCGGAAGAGCCGGAAGTTGCGTAAGAAAAGGCGACAAAACGAAAATAGCGTCACGGGAGCGCCGCCTTTCATCCCGTTTATAGGAAACGTCATTGTTCAGCCCTGCCCTGGTGCGAGCAGCCCGAGGGAGACAGCGTTCTCGGGAGGCGCCGAGACCCGGCCTGGTTGCCCGCTACCTCGGTCTCTGGGGTGCTCACCCCCCTCGGTCATAGTATGGGCCTGGACGAGCTGTTTCTTGTCCTGACCCCTTAGGCTGTGCAGTGAGCGCAGTAGCTCCCCGCAGGAAGTGGAAGCCGAGCCCCTCGGACTCAGCCCCTCGGACCCCGCAGTCTTTCCCAGCCATCACCCCAATTATGCCTGCGTGGCCACACACTCTTGTGCTTCTTTCCCTCTCCATCAGCCCTTGCTCAGTTTAGAGGCTCGCCCACTTGGGACATTTTGCCACACGTGGTTTTTGAAACTCGACTTCTTAGAGGGCAATCGAGACCCATCGCCCCACCCACCTATGCAGTCATAGGTTGTACCCCGAATGGTAACCCTCTGAACCCACACCTTGGCATGTATCTGCACACGGTCCACGCGAGCTACCTGACCAGGGCACGTCGAACTTTTTTAAATGTAAATTTTATTAACGTATAACTTACATAAAGTACAATTGGATGAGGTTTAACAAATATAGTCTTGGAACCATCACCAGTCTAGATAACATATTTTCATTATCCCCAAACCTCCTTCCTCCCAGGCACACACACACAGGTTAAATTACCCTCTGTATAAAGTTCTTCTAAAGTACAGTAAGAACTCAGTCCAGGTACAATGAATAAACCGGGCGTTTAATTCACTAAACACAAAATACAACAGGAAAATGAACTGTAATACAGCAATTCTCAGTATGTAAAATGCCTATTTGTGACCTTGTAGCACAATTACTGGGAATGTTTAAACAGCCTTTCTTTCACAACTGCTGGGCCTTTTCACTTCCCTGGTTGATTCCACCGTTCACGAGATTTAAGACATCTTTACCTTTTAAGGGATTAAGTCCCAAATAAAGTTATTTATACCAAATGAATTATTCATTTTTATTTTTTGCAAAAACATATTCCCTGGGCTGTCACAGATGTAGTAAAACTTCAAAAATTCTTGTAAAAGAATCCCTAAGGCAAAGCAACTCTGCCTTGTAACTGCTAATCTCATAAAATCTCAAAATAGTGAAATATAAATAATGAAATGTATGTTGTATTCTCCCATTCATCTCTTGACCTAAAGAAAACAAAAATAAGTTTGGCAAATAATCCTCCAAAATATCTTATCACCCATGGCATTTGAAGTACTTTTTATGGCTCTAATTTATTTATACCTGGCTGCTCTAGACTGAAAAACAAAACCAAATGCAAACACTTATACAAGATAGCATTAGCTGTGAATTTGCTAGTATACTTGTGACTTGGTTCAAATGAAGGCACTGTCCTCTGACGTTTGAAATTCAAATAACTTTTATTTAAATTGAAAATACAATTCTTAAAACTGCACTAATAGTTAAAACCCTTTCTTATAAAAATCCTAAAGAGTATTTCTAGATACAGCAGTAGTTTTAGGTGGTTAAGATCAGATCTGACTTGAGACTATCCCTTAAATTGTAGAGAATGAAGAAAAAGTAGGTTATTTACAGAGAACATTATCTACATATGTACTCAGGTACAAATTTGGTGACAGAAGACTTTTAAGGGCACGCTGGAATCTCAGAAGCACTTCTTGAAGAGCTTAGTTTTATTTTCTTGGGTTTTGGAAACGCCTAAGATCCTTCTTCATCCTCAATCTTGGGAGCCAGGTAGTACTTTAAATGTCCCATATCAGCAATTTTATACTCTACAACTGGAAGACAAGAACATGGTTAATTATTGAGACATATCACATACATTACCTATAAAAAAAAAGACTCAACAAATTTAGCATCTTACCAAGGGGCACATCTGCAGACATACTGAGTGTCACTGTAGGAGAGAGTGGAGTAGCTTTTGTAAAGAAGTTCAGATACCTCAGGGCAAAAGTTAGCTGAACTGGCTCATTCATCTCTATGCTGACCTAAGGGAGAAAACAAAAGATTCATCATATTGAAAAAACATCAAGTTTTTGATGAAAAACCATCAACCCATTAATTTATAATATACATTAAAACCCTTTATTGACTACTTTGGAGGGTGCTGTGAGACTAATTTTGAAAAGAGGTTAATAAAGCAAAAGAATCAAGTATTCAGCCTGCTTTTCTGAATATGAACCAAATCTCAGGTAACCAAATGATGTGATTGAGCTTCTCTTTATGAAAATACTTCTAGTATGTAAATCAGCTAATAAATACAGAATGAAATACAAATAAGTATAAACACACACATATAAATATTTTACAACCATGGAAACCAAATGACTTAATGAATCTAGACATGACTATTATAGGTGCTAAAATGACAACAAGGTATTCAGATACCTCATGGCTCCTACTAGAAGTACGCACTACCATGTGTTATGTAATCTTGCTCTCCCACCACCAACACAAAGGACCTGAATATCATCAAGACTCAAGAGCTATAGCTATTAGTTTATAGGAAATACGAGGTACAGGAACAAATTGGTATAAAGGATCCAACTGGCAAAATCCAGACTGTGGGAAACTCAATGATAAATGACCTAGTTTCTTAAAAAAGTGAAATTGTAATGGAGAGGCAAAAACAGAAGAAAACCAATTGACTGACAGAAATTTAAGAGTTATATCAACCAACTGCAATGCAATTTATGAACCTTCTTAAAATTTTGACTCAAACAGTTCAGATGTGACCAAGGAAGTAGGAACACTAAAAAAATTCCTTAATATTGCATATTTTCCTTGGATGTGGTAAACTTTAATGCTTATACTTTGGTCAGGTAGTTTACTTAGAGCAGGAGTTTCAAACTCACTCTTACCAGGGTCTCGTGGTTGCCTTCAAAGGGCTGAATGTAATTTCAAGTCCTTAACAGTTAAGGAGTAGTTACATTTATACAGTCCTAAAATTATTTCAGCCCTTTGAGGGCAACCTCGAGGCTTATGTGGCCCCCCAGTGAAAAAGAGTTTGACATCCCTGACTTAAGAGTGTTGCCCCAACATGCCAACATTGCAGGTTTGATCCCAGATCAGGGCACATTCAAGAATCAACCAATGAATGAGGAAGTGGATCAACAAATCAGTTTCTCTCCCTCCCCCACCCCCCTTTCTATAATAAATTTTAAACACACACACGTATATACTGAGCTAATATTAAGAGATTTTTTAAAAAACTGAATTTGGATGGGGAGTGAAATGTAATTTAGGAGGCAGATAAAACTTGGAATTAGCCCCCAGGCTTTTGTTAGTATCATTTTTAAAAAGTCTTTACTCAAAACATCTACAGAATCTTCCTGCTAATTTCAAAGAATCCATAACATATCATTAAATTCACATTGCAGAGAGAATATGTGAATGTACATTACCATGCTGTGCATTAGAATTATGGTTATGAGCCTATCTAGGCTGTGTATACATGTTCATTGTTGAAGTTCAATGTTCATTTAGTGTGGCAATATTTTACATAGAATAAACAAAATAAATTACTATAAACTTAAATATGCCAGATGCTGTATTAAGCATTTTGAATATTACCATATTTACTCCTAATAATCCTATGAGGTTATTAGGCACTTTAGTTGTTCTTGTTTTTATAGAGTCAGCTGATGTTCACAGGCTAGGAAGTAAAGTTTTCTTTTAGTACAATTAGAATATTTTTAAACTAATATTTGGTAAGAATCTAAAGAAAAAAGAAAAAAGAAAACCTGATTGATTACAGGAACACCTTAAATGTTACAATATTTAGGAATTAAGAGTACTATTTTTTGGTTAAAGGTAGATTATACCAGAGCACGCAACAGCTAGATTTTTACTCCTAACTAGATCCTTCTGTTGGTGTCCTGTGCTCAGTTATTTGGTATAAGCAGAGTAAACGCCTCCAGAAAGCCGAAAGTTAAGACACCTAGCTTCCCAATCCAACGCTCAGAGTATGTGTGGGTTTGATACACATTGTTTTATGATTTACAAAGGAAGCACTGAATTTGCATCCTCTGCTCACAAATTTTAACAATGTAATTTTATCTATTTTTCCTTAGTTGCCTGTAATTTTTAGCAATTATCTTGCTACACACTGAATGTTTTGTGTTTTCCTTTCCATTCATGTTAAAATTGAATCCCCAATGTGATGGTGTTCGGAGGCGGGGCCTCCATGAATAGTATTATGCCCTTATGAAACAAATAAATTTCCATTGCTTATAAGCCACCAGCTTATGGAATTTCGTTATAACAGCCCAAACAGACTAACATACAACCTATTATTAAGCAGTGTTACAATTCTCTTCAAAGTAGTTTGTTTACTCTAAAAACTACTTACAGCTTCCTCTTCTTTATCAACATTACTTGTTTGCGACAACTTTATATTTCCATTTCCAAGTTCCCCACTTGCAGAAAATTTCACTCCATCTTTCGCACAGGAAATTACAACAGCATCTCCGATATGACTGAGATCTCGGCATATGCGTGCAAATTCGCCAGAAGGCATCTTTACTACACAGCTATACTCTTGTTCCTAAGAAACAAAAAAACAAAAAACTTTAAAACCAGTTACTGAAAATGAAAGATTTGGAAGGTACCCTCACCTTTTTTTTTTAAAGATTTATTTATTTTTAGAGAGAGGGAAAGGGAGGGAGAAAGAGAGGGAGAGACGTGTGTCTCCCCTACCGGGGACCTCGCCTACAACCCAGGCATGTTCCCTGACTGGGAATTGAATTGGCACCCCTTTGGTTTGCAGACCAGAACTCAATCCAATGAGCCACACCAGCCAGTGTGGTGCCCTCACTTTCTCAAGACTCAGCATCTAAACGAGAACTCCAAATTTTAAGATTTTTTATTATGTTGAAATACCACTACTGTGTGACTTACACTTTAACCATTCAAAATAATAAATGCAGACCTAAAACAAGTATAAGAATAATCACACTAAGAAAACAAATTAAAACTGTGAATAGTAATACCTAGAGAACTAGAGCTTCGGAAAATCAACCCCCAGGGCTCAATCTAGAGGACATTAGAGTATGGTATAGGAACTCTGATGGGCAAGCAGGCCTAACTGCTTTCCAAAACAAAACATATTAGGCATTTTAAACATTACAACAATACTTCTCTCCTTTAGTACTGATAAACTTAATTTAAAAGATGCCCAAATGTAAATATGCACTTGACAACAATAAAGTCAACCAATGAATGATCCAATTTTTGGAGTACTGCAGTCTAACACATTTTAGGTAATTATCATGTATAGCACACTCAATCAGAAACTGATACTCACTGGAATTCCAAGTTGTTCAACGTCTAAATCCATTAACTTCATTTCATAGTCTGAAACCTTTTCTTGATCTACCAAAAGAAAGCAAATATTGTTGAATAAAAGTATGTAAACTGTAACTGTGGAGTAAGTTTTATAAGCATTAATGATGCTGCACTTTAATTTTCTGCAGCATAACTCAGTAGATTATAACCTACTTGGGGCTTCGAATACTAGCGCCAATGTGTCCGCATTATCTTCAGCCCTTAGGGTAATGATGTCTTCATTGCCAGCACATTTTAGTATTTTGGACATGCTAGAAGAGAAGATACAGGGGCTTTAAAATCGACACTATCTTCTGAAGATTGTTAGATTTCTAAGCAATTAAAACAAGGAGTTACTACTACTTTTAGCCATTAGGCTGTCTGATGAATTGGCAAATTAGGTAAACCTGCTACAGGTGTGTAAACCCATCCAGCCATTTGGGAAAGCAATCTGGCATTAAGTACTTAAGCCAAAAAAGCTCACACCCTACCACCAGCAATTCTGCGTCTGAAGATAAAAGAGCAGTATTTCCTTTTAAATTTTTAAAACTGATTTGAAAGCAAGAGATCAATTTGTTGTTCCACTTGTTTATGCATTTACTGGTTGTTTCTTGTACGTGCCCTGACCGGGGATCGAACCCACAACCTTGGCTATCAGGACAATCCAACAGCAGTATTTTCTGAACTGCAAATCCCTTTAGTGATTAAGGAAATTATAAGGCCGCTAGAACATCTGTGGAAATACAATGCATGTAGTATGGGTAAATATTTCCCATAAATTTTTAAAAATTTAAACACGTATACGTACTAGACAGTAGTCAAAAAGCTGAAAGCCACTGCCCTGGAGAAATACTCCCTCAAGTCCCAAAAGGTGCTCATTGCAACTTTGTAATAAAAGGCCGGAAGCACCCTATTGTCCCTAAGAGTAGGGAACCCCGTAAAGCAGTTAAAGTCATCCATGAGCAAGGTTTCTCAACCAAGGCTGCAGGCATCTAATGACCAAAAGAACTCTGTGTTCCTAGTAGCCCCGCGAAGCCAGTTATTTTCCCGCCACCCCGCCCCCCGCCCCGCCCCGACTTTGAGACTTTGGCGCGGAAAAGGCAGGTTCGCGCCGCAGCGAGCGCGGGCTTGGTGAAGCGCGCGTTCCGCTACTCCCGCCCCCCGGGCATAGCAGACTAACGAGAAGGCGCGGTGGCCCACACCAGCCAATGAGGTCCCGCCTCGGAGGAGCTCCCGCCAAGAGCCAAGAAAGTGAGCCAGCGGACCAGGGCCTGGTTCCCCACCGCCCCGGGGCTAACCTGGTGAGGTTGACACCCATGGCCAGGTTGCGATCGCAGCGGTACGTGTCGAACCCCTCCGAGCGCAGGGTGAGCTGCACCAGAGACACGTGGGACGAATCCATGCTCTGCAGATTGACGCCGCTCGAGCTGATGTCCCAGCAGGCCTCATTGATGAGATCTTTAAGCGCCTCCAGCACCTTTTTCAGGATGGAGCCCTGGACCAGGCGCGCTTCGAACATGATGGCGGAGTGGCAACGACGCAGCTAGAGACGAAGGGAAGGAGGTGTAGTCGGCTTGCGCTTCACAGAATGAGAGCGAGCGGGCAGCACCTGAGCTCAAGGAAGATCACCACAGCGTTCAGCCAGCAACCGTGTAATACGGCCAAGTCTGCGAGCTCGAGCTCTCCGTCCCAACGCCCCGTGACCAGACGTCACCACGCCGCCCCGCCCATAGCTGGGTAGAGAGCCAGGCCCAATCCTATGCTTTATCCCCGCTAGGCCCGCCCCCCGTGAGCACCCATTGGATTGTGAGGGAACCCGGGTGAGATGGGAACGCTGAGCCTTCTGGGGGCGGGCGGGAAGCCTCTTGGCAGAGCCACCGTTTTCGTCACGAACCCGAGTCTGAACGCTGGACAAATCTGGGCGTTAGTGAGCCCTAGGCCTGCTGTCTCGAGCTCCCGGTTTGTGGTACCTCCTCAGCTTCCCGCTTCGAGGGTGGAAAGTTGCCAGCCCCGAGAGTAAAAGTGAAACACAAATCAAGACTATCGGGAGGGAAAGCCACCTTGCAGCTTTAAGAGAACTGCTTTAAGTTGCGCACTTTATTTTTTGTGGAAGTGACACGTTTCTAAAAGTCAAAAGATAAAGAGGTGTACAGTTATGAAACAAAATTAGTTCTCACCGCCATCTCTTGACATGCGCCCCCCACATGCCAAGTTCCTACCAATGGTTTCTGTATACAGCATTGTAATCTGTATACAGATTTTCCCTGTGCAAATACCGTTTTTTAAAGATTTATTTATCTTAAGAGGGGAAGGAGAGAGAAAGAGAAACATCAAGTACGGTTTCCTTTCGTGCATCCCCTGCTGGGAACTGGCCTGCAGGGAACCTGCCTGCAACCCAAGCATCTGCCCTGACTGAGAATTGAACCGAGATCCTCTGGTTCGCAGGCCTGTGCTCAATCCACTGAGCTACACCAATCAGGGGCAAATACGCTTTTTTGAAGACAAAAATGGGTTCATACAGCAAACATTTCTGCAGTGTACTTAATAAAATATATTTATTTTATGCCATGTATGCATTTTCCATGTGAGTACCTTTTTAAAAACTAGTTTAAAAAGAAGGCGTAACAGGCATACTTTGAAGACAATGAAGTTCTTTCCAGACCACCGCAATAAAGGTAGGCAGTGAAGAGAGTCGTAATCTTTTCGCTGGCGGACAGAGGGTCTTGCTTTCAATTTGCAAAAATCACCATGCTGTTGGACCCAATAAATCAAAGCGCAATAAATGAGGTATACCCATATCTTACGTTTGTAACTTAATTTACCAATTTCTTGTAATTGCAAACACCTTTGGGCATTTAAGTGGTTTCTGTGAATCAACTCCTTGAACTACAGTGCTGGGTGGAAGAGCATACACATTAAATATTTGATTAATGTTACTCAATTGAACTCTAAAAGATTGCAATTTACATTCCAGCTAAGACTATGAGCATGATCATTTCCTCTGATATTTCTAACTATTGATATTAGCAATCTCAATTTTAAATCAGTGCTCATTTTTATGTAAATTCAATTTGCATATTAAAAAAGTGTTATAGGTTGTACATTTTTCACACTTCTTGATCATTGCATGTTTATATTTTTCCATTAACTTCTTTTTCTTATTGATTGAAAGGGGCACCTTATATAGTAATTATTTTCCCAGTATATATTCTTCCCCCAGCTTCGTTATTTTTCTTTTATATTAATTACAGCATTTCCATTTAGTTGCATTTGATATTCTATCATGGACTGTAGAATTCTTTAGTTTTTCTATGTATCTAGGTGTGGACTGAGCTTTATTTATCATGTTCAGTGAATTTTGTGTTCCTGAATCAGAAGATTCATGCATTTCCTCAAGTTTGCAATATTCTCAACCATTACAGCTTCAAATACTGCCTTTTCCCTACTCTATTCTCTCCCTCTGGCATTTCTATTAGATACATCTATTTCACTGAATTTAGGAGGGATTCTTTCCGTTGTAAAGTGTGCTATTATTTTATGTAGCACGTTAAAGAAAAAAATGTCAAAAAATTTAAAATATACAGCCATGGGTGGTGTGGCTCAGTGGGTTGAGTGCCTGCCTGCGAATCAGAGGGTCACAGGTTCCATTCCCAGTCAGGGCACATGTCTGGATTGTGGGCCAAGTCCCCAGTTAGGGGGGGTGCATGAAAGGCAACCACATATTGATGTTTCTCTCCCTCTCTTTCTCCCTCTCTTCCTTTCTCTATAAATAAATAAAATCTTTTAAAAATTTGTATCATATATTACTCCTGTACATACATCAAAATACATAAAAAGTGGTGTGGTTTAGTTCGTTGAAGTGTTGTCCTATAAACCGAAAGGCTCCTGTTTTGATTCCCTGCTTGGGACATGGGCTTGGGTTGTGGGTTTGGTCCCTGGTCAGGGCACATGTAAGAGGCAACCATGTTTCTCTCTCACATCAATGTTTCCCTCTCTTTCTCCCTTCCTTCCTTCCCCTCTCTCTAAAAATCAATAAGCATGTCCTCGGGTGAGGAGGACAATTAAAAATGTAAGAATAAAGATAATAAAAAATGTAAGAATAAAGACAATTAAAAATGTAAGAATAATCAAAAATGTAAGAATAAAGACAATTAAAAATGTAAGAATAAAGATAATCCATATTAAAAATAGATACATATAAACAAAATTAACTAGTGAACGCATTCCTCATATTTCTCTACATTTGATTTTCCACTCAGTTGCTGATATTGTTGTTTTTCTGTATCATTTCATTCTCTCTTGTCAAGGATGCTGATAATGTAGCATTCTCAGAAGTGCTACTCTATTGTCTCCAATTTCTTCCAAGTCTCTGTCACCCATTTGTAATTGTTTTTTATTTAAAATTTTTAAAATTCAATTTCTTTAGATTAAAAACAAAAAAAACAGTACACACCAATTTCCACCCCCCACCTGTCTTCCCCACTGCCTCTGGCAACCATCAATCTTGTATTTATGACCTTGGTTTTTTTGTGTGTTTGAGTCCACATATGAGAGATATCATGCAGTGTTTGTCTTTTTGTGTTTAAGGTCCATCCATGTCACAAATTTTTTTTAAAGCTTTAATTTATTTGTTTTTAGAGAGAAGGGAAGGGAGGGAGAAAGAGAGGAAGAGGAAGAGGAACATCAATGTGCAAGGAAAACATCAGTCAGTTGTCTCTTGTATGCTCCCTGCTGGGACCTGGTCTGCAACCCAGGCATGTGCCCTGATTGGAATCAAACTGGCAACCTTTCGGTTCACAGGCCCAGCACTCACTCCACTGAGCAATACTAGCCAGGGCTGTCACAAATTTTTATGGCCGAATAATATTCCACTGGACATATGTACTACATTTCTTTATCCAATCATCCGTTAACGGACATGGGTTATTTCTGTATCTTGGCTGTTGTAAATAATGCTGCAGTGAAAAAAGAGGTTCATATATCATTTTGAGTTAATGTTTTTGTTTTCTTTGGGTAAATACCCAGAAGTAGAATTGCTGAATCATTTGATAGTTCTATTTTTAACTTTTCCCAGGAACTTCCATTCTGTTTCTCATAGTGGCTGCACCAATTTACATTCTCACCAACAGTGTACAAGGGTTCCCCTTTTCCCACAACCTCCCTGACACTTATTTCTTATCTTTTTGTTAACAGCTATTCTAACAGGTGTGAGGTAATAGCACATTGTGGCTTTGATTTGTATTTTTCTGCTGAATAATGACATTGAGCATCTTTTCATGTGCCTGTTGGCCACCTGTATTTCTTTGGAAAAAATGTCTATTTTGATCTTATGCTCATTTTTTAATTGGATTTTTTTTTTTGCTATTGAGTTGTATGAGTTCTTTATGCCAGGGGTTGGTATAAAATTGGTTAGGGTGTCATCCCATATGCCAAGGTTGTGGGTTTGATCCCTGGTCAGGGCATATACAAGAATCAACGAATCAATGCATAAACAGCACCATACAGTGTGTTCTGAAACTGATCCGCATGAACTGGTTCTTCACCCTCCTTTGTATTAGGCCAGGTTTGAAAGGACTGATGTGATACTCACTCACCAGATATGACCTTGTACAATTATGTACTCTAAAAGTGAGGATGATCTTATGTTGCTCTCTGTGTTCATGTCCTTCTAGTTTGTTTATTTTTTTAATCCTCTTTCTGGGATTAAAAAAAATTATTGATTTAAGAGATAGAGAGGAAGGGAAGGAGGGAGGAAGGAAGGGGGCGGAGAGAGAAAGAGAGAAACATTGATTGGTGGTCTCCGGTATGCAGCCTGCTGGGGATCAAACCTGCAACCTAGATATGTGCCCTCACCAGGAATTGAACCTGCAAACTTTTGGTGTATGGGACAGTGCTCCAACCAATTGAACCACTGGACTAGGGCCTTCTAAAAAAGTTATTATTGGGAGAATTTCATTTTTTTGGTACTTATTATTGGTGAAAGGTCACCAGTTTGATTCATTGGTATGATTTTAGAGAGCAAGAAGAAAGAAAAGAGAGAAAGATAGACATCAATTTATTGTTTCATGCATTCATTGGTTGATTCTTGTATGTGCCCTGACTGGGGATTGAACTTGCAACCTTGGCATATCAGGATGATGCTCTAACCAACTGAGTTACTTGGAGCTACCCAGCCAGAGCTAGATTCTGTAGATAATAAACTTTGTTTAATTTACCCAAGAGGTGTCTGGTGTTGAGATCAAGAAGTGGCCACTGAACAGTCAAAATGATGATTACACAGTCCTCAACAGATTAAAAGTTTTAAAATTAGCACCAATATGATATTTACTTTAAAAATAGTATTAAAACAAAAGGCGAGATAAAACACAAAAATCAAAGCTTTCTGTAAATAAATTTGGCCTGTAGGGAGTGATCTGTTTCTCCAAAAGCTGCAAACAAGTATTTGTGCAATTTTGTTAACATGAAACAAAGCATACTCTTAAGTTCAGTGTTCCTCTACAGCTATTTTACTCTTACTGTGAAACACTGTTACAGGAACTTGGAAATATACTCTTACAGAAATCAAGAAAATATAATGCCCTTCACAGAATTCTCACTATTTCCCCCAAAACCCACAGTTCAGGTAAAATTGCCTATACGAAATTGCAACTTGGATGTGTGCAAGTTTCTTTCCTTGTTAAGTTACAGTGCGCTTAAGGGAAGGGACCTCATTTTACGCTCATTTTACATCACTTACAAGACAGCAAATAAGAACAGCTGACAGCAATGCTTGAGAAACACAGGTTAGTGTGGGCTTCGCTAAGAAACAGATGTGTTCTAATTCTTAGTGGGCACTTTCTGGTTACGAGAAATTGGTGATATCATTTCCTTTATGAGAAAATTTAATTCCACTCAACAAGTACTTAGGCTGTGTCTGGTACAAAGGTCCCAGGGTGTCAGTGCAGGCCATCCGCGCTATAGTCGGAGTTTTCAGTTTTCATTGGCTAATTTGTCTCAGAATCGCACGCCTTCCCCGCCCCCTTACTTTGCAGTTCGTTGCCAGTCTATTTACTCCGCCCCGCCTCCCTGGCGCCTTCTTGCCATGGCGGGGGCGGGGGGGCGGGGAGTGGGGGCGGTGCGCGTGCGCGCTCGCTCCCAGGCCCTGCTAAGTGAGGGAGCGAGCGGGCCCGGACTGTCGGAAGCTCATCGAGCTCCGCCCGGGTGAAAGGGCGGTGGTGGCCCTGGGCGGGGCCAAGGTCCGGGGCGGGCGTCTGGGCTGCTGTGGGGCCTGCGAGCCGCTGCGGAGCTGTGCTCTGCTCTGGCTGGGCGGGGCCGGCCGAGCGGAGTCCGCGCGTGCCCACGCTGAGCTGCCTGCTCCGGCGGCTCCGCTGCTCGTCCGCGGCAACGTTGCCCAGGAGTCTCCAGCATGAACGAACTGAGGCTTAGGGCGGTCCGCGAGCCGGACGCACCGCCCGAGGACAAGGTAGAGGCGATCTGCGGGTGGGCGCAGACAGGGCAGCGGCGCCTCCCAGAGGTCTGCGTGGGGCACGCGCGAAGGGGTCGTCTAGCTCTTTGACCCTTTGTGGCAGCCGACCGCGGCACCCGGCCTGGACAGCGCGAGGGTCCTTGTCTGCGGGACCCCCGCGGTGCGCCTGTCAGGGGTCAGCAAGTCGGGGTTCCTGGGGACGCGGCTCTGAGGTCCGATTGGGGGTGGTATCTCGGCGGCGCAGGAAGGACCGCGCGGGGATGCTCACCGCTGCCTGTCTCGCAGGGCTGGTTAGGGGTCACCCTCCAGTCCCCTACCTCCCGAGGCCTTCCTAGGTGTAAATGCGTCGAGACCCCGCAGAGCCTTCTCAGGCAGGGGACTCGACTCTTGCGCCCGACTTAGGGCCCTCCGCACCCCTCTAAATATTTGACGGGGTGGTTCTAGACAGGGCCTTGGGGTTTGTCTCGTAGATTTAAATCCCTTCTTGAAAGTGAAATCCGTTGGCTCTAAACAGAAAGGTCTCTTGACTCACGTAGTCAGCAGGTATTGGAAAGTATACTCCAAGTAGGTGGGTTTGTTGCCTGCTTTAAGTGTGGGCATTGATGGGGTAGAGAAGGAGGATTAAAAAAGAGGCCATCTTGGAGGGGATGCTGGTTAGGGGGGTCAGTGATAACGGGAGTAGACTCTTCGTTGAAGTGAAAGGCTTGTGTAGGGGGGTTGAGGAAGGTGAAGGGAGAGTGGTTGTGATACTGTGGATGTTGAATGGCAGCATGAGGGTTGGGACTTCATGGTGGTATTTTGAGCCTCGAGTTAGCAGTGTTTAGGAGGACTGTAGTTGGTAATTTGATCTGGAGTGTTGTGTAGAATGGACTGAGGGAACCTGTATCAGAATGAAAGAGATTGGTTAACTCAGTGGTTGCTAATGGGTGACCTGCAGATGTTTTCTTTGGTCCACGTGTTGTTTTAAAAACAAGATTTCACCTAACAGTCTGAATTTCTTGCTTATATTGTATAATTGGAAGATCTGCCATTATGCTCCCACCTGATTAACATTTGGCCGGAGCTGAGGAACAGCTGTTCCCATCAATCCTTGTTGCCCATACGTAGGCCAAGAGCACCCACCTATGTAGTTTACATGATTCGATAGCTGGAGGAAAGCGATACTAGAGAAACAACAGGAAGGAAGGAAGTCCGATTTGGTGAAGGGGTGTAACACAGCAGGGGGGATGTTTTAGGTGAAAGAATGTTTGGGGTTTTAAACAACTCTATTGTTGCTTTTGACAGTGGATCGTCCAAGGAGAACTCTTCATATTGATTTTTGTAATATATTTTGGAGAAAAGTTAGGGCTTATAATATATTTATAATTTAGGGCTTGTAATATATTTAGGGCTTCTGTGCAAGCCCTTAGGAGTTGCTTGTGAAGACAAGTTACTTAGCAGCCTCTAATCTTCCTATTAAATACACTGGTTGGGCCTGGAAGAGCTATGTCCCCACCCTGTTTGTTGGTGAGTATTCAGATGTTTGAAGGCTACGAAGCCCTGTTGCAAGGGTGGCAGGTCAGGCTTGTTAATGGGACTCCGTATGAGAAGAGGGAGAAAAAAGAAGGTATAAGAGCTAGTGTGCTGTGTTTTTAAAAAGCTAGCTGCTTGTAATAACTAGACATACTTACTGGTAAAAACAAAACCATACACACAGAAAACTCCCACTAGATTACAAAGTAAAACAAAGTTTTTATTCTATCCTCTCCATCCAAAACTTCTTGGACTCATCTTTCAAAGAAAAAGTTCTGGCCAGGGTCACCCCAGTAAATTCAATAAAGTAAAAAAAAACAAAAATAGATCCTTCCCCAAATCCTACAAAGATCTCTTAAGGGAGAAAAAAAGAAAAGAGAAGAAAAATGAAAAAGTGCCTGTTGATTCTTAAATACTTTCTCATCCCATGTTTTGGGAAGGGAGGACATGAGGAGCTGTCCAGCTAAAGGTGCCTTAATTTTTTACCACTGCACTTAAACCACTTACACAGTGACAGAATGCCCGGGGGTTGGGAGGTCCCCTAAGTGCTTGTTGCTTCCTGAAACACGGCAGCTACTGTATTCGGTTAAAAGCCTGATGTAGTCTATTAGCCCTGAACAAGCCCCTCACCTCATCACCTTATCTATGAATTATGCATGGGATGTTAAAATGAAGATACATTTTAAGAACTGTGAAATGTTTTATTTACCTTTGGTGAATGTATATTGTAGAGTTTTTAAAAAATATCAATTTGTTTTATAGGTTGAAAAACCTACTTTCATCATTTTGGCTTTGCCAATATTCTTGTTAGAACAAAAGAAAATTACGAATAACTAAAAAAGTATCTTTTTAGGGAAATAAATCGCAAAATGCAAACTTGCTTATTTCATGGAAGAATTCAGAAAACAATGTCAGGTCAATTTATAACAAGAACTGGAACAAATTCTTTAAAATGTTACAGTTGCTTAACTGATGTGGCACAATTGTCTTGTAAATAAGCAGACAATCATTAGTTTCAAAATAATCTGGAGAATGTGTTTATTATGAAAGTCAGAGGTATTTTGTTATATTTAGAATCATAGAATGGAATTTTCATAGCCAGTTGGTTGCTAATAAAGGAAATGTTTTCTTCTGGGAATGATGCTTATAATTTTAAAGTCCCAAAGCACAGTATTGTTGCCAAACTAAGAATCTTGGAATTTTAAGTTAGGGAATGATCCTCTTCCTTCCCAGCCATGTTTTACAATGTCATTTAGGAATGGAGATGAAGCACGGGCCAGAAGATTGACATCTTAAAATTTATGATGGGGTTGGCATTTCAGGAGACTTTTGATTTAGAGGTTAGAGTGAAGGTTTGGAGTTTTCTGCTATGCTTGGATGCTGGAGAGTTATTTAAATTAGAGCTTTACTCTTTTCAAGGCTCCCCTTCTAGATTGATGAAACCAGTATCAGGAAGGAGCAGTGACATCACTTAGAATGGGGAGTTTAAACTTTAACTAAAGATAGTGGGTTAAAGCAGGAGCTTAAGAGTCAGTTAGGTCCCTCTAGAGCCGGGGTTCTGCATCCTAAGAGCTGTATAACTTGGAGCAAATCACTACACTTGTATAAAAGCCTCAGTTTTTCCATCCCTGAAATGAGGTAATAAAACTGCATGTGCACCAGAGGATATTTGTGTGGATTAAATGAGTATGCATGTTACATAGGTAGGGCATGAATAGTTACATTGTAATAACATTAGTTGTTTCTGGTTGAAACATAGTTTTATAGAAAACAAACTTTATATTTGCCTTTTACTCTTGGAAGATGATTAAATCTTCAAGTTATAAATGTTTGGAGTAGTCTTTTCCTCTTCATCACCTTTTAAGGAAAAGTGTTATGGACAGAGCTTGGCCTTCTGTGACCTATCTTTTCAGTTCATTTTCTTGCTGAGTTTTTTTAGTGCTCAGAATGACAGTCAAGCTTAAACTGTAGAAGAAACATCGCTGTATTCAATCATCATCTTCCCTTCATAGCGTTAGCTGTGATATATTGTTAGGATAGTGGTGAATAATTAGAAATGGTTTTCTGATACACTTTTAAGAGTGAACTACTAAAATAATAAAATCTTATTTTAAGAGCTGTAACTACTTCAGATGTAGGGGAAATGATTTGTTTCAAACATATTTTTTTCATTGGCAAATACTTTGGTATTGAAAAATCAGTGAATCTTAACTATGGTTCCAGACTTAAACATAGGGAGAAATGGTGAAAGATTAATTTATCATATAACTCACCATTTTAAGTTTCATTGGGAGGGAGGCAGGGAGAAACATCTGCTTGTTGTTGTACTTCTTTGTGCATTCATCGGTTGATTCTTATGTGCCCTGACCAGGGATTGAACCGGAAACCTTGGTATGTTAAATCGGTTCCCTAACCAACTGAACTGCTTGGCTGGGGCTTAAGTTTCTTTTTTCTTCTCTTTTCTTTTCTTTTCTTCTCTTTTCTTTTCTTGATTTTATTTATTTATCTTTAGAGAGGAAGGGAAGGAGAGAAGGAGAGAAACCTAAGTTCATGGTTGCCTCTCATGAGTCCCCCGCTGGTAACTGGCCTGCAACCCAGGCATGCGCCCTGACTGGGAATCGAACTGCAATCGTGTGGTTCGCAGGCACACGCTCAATCCACTGAGCTACACCAGCCAGGGCCTTAAGTTTCTTAATTTATATTGCTCAATCAGTGTTGATTTTATTTTAGAAACTCAGTTATTCCCCAATTTATTAGTAGTTAAAATTAGTCCTTTTAGAAAGCTAATTTTGTTTAAAATGTTTTGTGTTTGCACAAATCTGTGATTTTTTTCTTAGAAAAATTTGTCTTTTAAAAATGTTAAATTACTCTCGTCAGACGTTAAAATTAGAAGGGATCCTAGAGGTCATTATTGTAGAAGTAGCCCATAGCACGGAGAATTCACTTATTCAGTGTCATACAGTTGCTTGTATGCAGAATGGTTAATAGTATGAAGCTTTTCTAATTCTTGTTTTTTTTCTCATTATGTTGCATAATGCTGCTTTCAGGGTACAGAATTAGTTTGCAGACTTTTAAAGCTTCTGTGTGGATTCATAGAAAAAAAAGCCCAAATAGTACTTGTTTTTCTTATGTGGCTACAAAAATTAAAGAACAGCAAAATAGGTCTTTCTAAATACATTCTTATATACTAAATGTGGAGATTCTGAGATACTTTTTTTTCTTTTTGTAGAAACAGTTGATTAGGTCCAGTTTTCTGGGTTACTGGATGCCTGGTGGTTACATATTTTGAAGCCCATTCCTGAGAGCAGCCACTTGGGTATTATGAGGAAAATTCCAGAATTTTATGCCAGTTTTGACCTCAAATAATCATTCTTTCTCCATTGATTTGAAGAAATCCTTCAACTTGAATGTATCTGGGAAATCTTCAAAATGAAACTTGTCACTCATTCCGTAGTGCAAACAACCATCCTTTAAACCATTTTAAAAAAGTGTGGGCATCAATATTTCTGATTTGCTCACTCTTCCATCTCTTCCAGGATTCATATAGGTGGAGTGTATTGAACTTGCTAGTGTCCCAGTGGGCGTGCAGAGTGGCTCTCCTCCATGTAGCTTCTTAACCTGTTCACGGGCTGTGACAGCCCTGGCCTTTCTGACTGGCGCGGGAGGCTGCTGGGGGTGAGAAAGCACAGCCTTTCCTGTATCATGCTGCCTCTGGTTTGGAAAGGAGACAGAGAGACCCTGATGCTTCATCATTAATTTTGCCAGGGTCTTGTTGGAGGAATACTGATTTGTTCCTGGTATTGGACAGAGTTCTTGCCTTCCAAGGCTTGCCACCTGACGGTTGCCAGGTTGGGGTGGTGGTACAATGCCAGCCACTGCAGACTGGTCTCGGTTAGGCAGCTCACCCTGCCAGCCCGATCTTTGTTCTCATGCTATTTGCTGCAACACTGGGGATGGCATAGGGCCCATTAAGTTGAGTGACCTTTTAGGGGAAGTTAAACTTTATTATGTTGTTTTGACTGGGCAATACGTAGTTAAGAATTTGATAGACACAAAGTGTGCACGGTGAGCAACTCCTTCCTTCCTACCTAGTTCTCCCCAGAGGCAGCCAGCCAGCCACTTGTTCCAGGATGTGGTGCTTATGAGCGGCTGCTGTCCTTGCAGAAGAACCTGACCTGTCCTTCCAAAATCAGATATTCTTTTGATTTGTTGACCTTTTTTTGCCGGATTTCTCTGTGAAGACTGCTGGTTTTGAAAGAGCCCCTGAGATGTGGGATTTACTGGTAACACTCTCTGTTTCTGGGTTTCTGATGCGAGGGTGTCTGTCATTGACCCTGGATCCCTCAGTGGGTGACTCTCAGAGCCTCGTTTCCACATCCATGTCTTTTAAATTAAAAAAAAAATATATAGACTACAGAGAGCGAGAGCAAGAGAGATCTGTTGCTCCACCTGTCTGACTGTGCATTCAGAGGTTGATTTTTATATGTGCCCTGACTGGTGATTGAACCCACAATCCTCGTGCATCCTGATGGTGCTCCAACCAGTTGAGCTGTCCAGCCAGGGCCCCACATCTGTGTCTGGCTAGTCCTGTGGTTTTGGTGGTTTGCAGGACATTCTTAGGTGCATGCCCTCAGTCAGTGTAAACTTACTTTGTTTCAAGTCTGACTTCTCTCATTCTAGATGTGGACCTTCCTCTTCCTGTCTCCTCTGCAAGTAGAATCCGATGTCTGAGTTGCTGCGTCTTGAAATCCATTAGTCCCTGTGTCTCTGCTCCCTGTCCCAGTCCAGGTCATAGGTTTTAACGAGGCGTTACCTGAATGCCTTATCTGTTGCTCTTGCAATATTTTCCATAATTCAGGAATTGATGCCTCCAGTGTTGTAAACCTTTCTAACTGAAATCCCTCCCTTTACAGTTTGTTTTAGCCCCTTCTAGTCCAGCTGTGCTTTGTATTTTCTAGCAGCTCTGAAACCACCCTATGAATTACAGAGGAAAAAAAAAAAGAATTATGGCCCCTTTTTCAGATCTCTTAAACTTGGTCCTTTATAGCCCCCTCTATTAACCAGCCCTCTCCTCTTGCTTTGGTGCCCCTGTGACATGGATCTTGGCTATTGCCATTTCCAACGCCCCAAATGTGCTCTTTCCTCGTCACCCCTCTCCTTTACCTCTACCTATTTAAATCTTATTTTCCCAAAATTCATTTTAGATTTTCCCTGTCTCAATACTGTATCAGGCTAGTATTTATTGTAGAAATCACAGAAACGTGTACGCATGAGTGTGAAATCCATTTCCAGTCCCATCATTCAGAGAAACAGCCATTGTTCAAATGAGGATCTCTCCCATGCATATTGCTGCAGGTGCCTTGTACCTCTCCCATGCATATTGCTGCAGGGTGCCTTGCACAACCTGTTTGCCTTTTCATACTGTCAGAAACATTTCCCCAGATTGTTAATGTTCTTTAAGTTCTTTGTAAACACTTTCAGATTTTTTTAAATTATAAAAGATATTCATTGTAGAAGCACCAAAAATAAATCACCTTAATCCTGCCACTCACAGATCACTCCTGTTAATGATTTGGTGTGTATGCTTTCTTTTTTTTTTTTTTTTTAAAGATTTTATTTATTTATTTATCTTTAGAGGGGAAGGAGAGAGGGAGAGAAACATCAATGTATGGTTGCCTTTTGTGCGTCCCCTGCTGGTAGTTAGCCTGCAAGGAACCAGCCTGCAACCCAGGCATGTGCCCTGACTGGGAATCGAACCGCGATCGTCTGGTTCGCAGGCCCGCGCTCAATCCACTGAGCTATGCCAGCCAGGTATGCTTTCTTTTTATATATACTGCACATTCCTGTACTCTAGGTACTACTGTTTCATGACTTAATTTTTTTTTAACTTAAGAATATGCCCTAAACATTGTTAAGGTCTTTCAAAATTCTAACCCAGCATCATTTTTAGTGGTTGTATGTCATTTCACTGCTTGGTTGTACCTTATTGAACCAGTCAGGTATTTAAGTTTTTTTTTTTTTTCTCATTGTAAGCAGGCTACAGAAAATATCCTTATAAAAAAAAAACCAACACAAAAAATGACTGAAAAACTTCCAGCACATGCATGGTATCCTTAGATAAGTTCTGTGTTTAGAATTGCGGACTCCAAAAGGGACGTACATTGTTTCCGTTTTTGATACAAATTATGCATTTCCTTTCCTTAGTAAATTTGTAGCCACCCTAGTCACCAGAGGCTCTGTTTTTGCATGTGTGTGGTTTCTCCTTCCTCACAAAGGAATACTGAGTATTGACTTGTTTCTTGATTTTAGGCATTGTGGCCTAGTGGTTACCAGCACAGACTTGGAGTTGGACTGCTTGGTTTATGACCTGGCTCCACTGTTAAATTGCCTCAGTTTTCTCATTTGAACAATTGGACTTAGAATGGGGTTGTTCCGAGGCATTATCATGCCTTTCCTATGGAAACTTTACTTAGAACAGCAATTTTCAGCCGCAAGAATTGTTAAAACATGCAGTACCTGACTATTTAGTCAGAGGCACTATAACCTCTTTTCTCTTAGATTGTCAAATAAAAAAAAATGACAACAGCCAACATAGCAATAGCTGTCCAGTGTGCATGAATCAAAATTATAACTATTTTTTGGTCAGATCAGCAAAAAGGTATATCTTTTTTTGGTGTTCCACAGAATTTTAGTAATTTGTTTATGCATGATGAGATAAAGAAGTTTGAACATTGCTGCCTTAGAATAACTAAGTAGTTTATTAGGAGAAGTTTCTCTCTTTAAAAATTTTAAGATCACACTTTATTTAGATAACTTACAGAAGAGCGTAGGACTGATGTTTCCAGTAGTATAGTGGAATGACTACCCTAATTAACTCTCCCACTAAAACTAACTAAACAGTGTTTGCTAAAATAAAACTAAAATACCTTTTTCAATATGTTGATAAGTCAGCAAAAAAAAAAAAAAGAACTTATAAAAGTCAAAAGCTATATGAGCCCTGACTGGTGGTGCAGTTAGTTCAGTGGATTGAGCGCAGGCCTGCAAACCAAAGGGTAACTGGTTGGATTCCCAGTCAGTGCACTCGCCTGGGTTTTGGGCCAGGTCCTGGGCAGGCGGGGTGGGGGTGGGGGAGGGCGGCGCAGGAGGGGCAACCACATGTTGATGTTTTATTCCCTCTCTTTCTCCCTCCCTTCCTCTCTTTCTAAAAATAAATAAATCAAGTCTTTTTTAAAAAAAGCTATATGAAAGCAGACTCACAGAGATAAGCATTTAAGCCAGCTTCCATGTAGAGGACATCGGCTAAACCAAGTAAACTAAAGCTTTGGTAGAAGTTTCTCTTTATAGGAGAAATGGAAAAGGAGTGATAGAATATAAATATTTTCAATTTCCATTGAATTAATAGAACGAGGTAGTAACTGTTAGTGATGCTTCCATCACAGAGACAAGTAGATATAGTGTATCTCTTGAGGAGCAATACTACTGATGGATGAATCTTGTCCAAAAATCACATATGAGCCCAGTCAAGACTCTAGTTGTAAGTACTAGTTCACAGAAAATGGAAGGAACATAAGAATACATTGAAAAGCACCACCTGGACAAATGATGTGGTTGCTTTAGAAAATAAATGGCAAGGAGCCTCCCTTCTGCCCAACTTGAAAAAGAAAAAGAAGGAAGAGAGGGGAATGATCGACATGGAGAATGAAATCTTCAGATTAAAAGACTTAAGGCAGCCCAGCTGGCTGGTATGGCTCAGTGGATTGGGTGCGGGCCAGCAAACCAGAGCTTTGCTTGTTCGATTCCCAGTCTGGGGGACATGCCTAGGTTGCAGGCCTGGTCCCTGGTAAAGGACGTGTGAGAGGCAACTGCACATTGATGTTTCTCTCCTTCTCTTTCTTCCTCCCTTCCCCTCTCTAAAAATAAATAAATAAAATCTTTAAAAACATATAAGATGTAAAAAAATAAAAATAAAAAACATATAAGACATAAGGCTTATAAATGATTCCCAACCTCATCTGGATCTATTCAGTCAAACTGCTATAAAGAGAAAAAATTTAAATATCGGGTAAATTTAAGTACTTAATATAAAGGATTTGTTATTTTTTAGGTGTAATAATG
This sequence comes from Sturnira hondurensis, assembly GCF_014824575.4. NCBI lineage: Eukaryota > Metazoa > Chordata > Mammalia > Chiroptera > Phyllostomidae > Sturnira > Sturnira hondurensis. Next base: position 6,238,324 of record NW_028080032.1, on the reverse strand, counting down.
GTATAGTGATACTTAAAAGTCCCTATTTTAGGAAAGCACTGACTGTAAAGGAAATAATTGATAAATTGAGCTACATTAAAGTTAAGAACTTTGCTTCTTGAACTATTAAGAGAACTATTAAGAGAGTGAAAAGGAAGGCCACAGACAATGAGATGATATTTATAAAAAATATGTCTGACAACAGGACTCACGTCCAGCATCTATAAAGAATTCCTACAAAATAAATATATAAACAGACAACTTAATAGACTAGTGGGTACTTGAAAATGGTCAGTATTTATTGTAGAAATCACAGAAACGTGTACCCATGAGTGTGAAATCCATTTCCAGTCCCATCATTCAGAGGAACAGCCATTGTTCAAATGAGGATCTCTCCCATGCATATTGCTGCAGGTGCCTTGTACAACCTCTCCCATTTTCATATATTTATATGAAAATGTTCCCAACAACCCTTAGTCAGGGAAATGCGAGTTAAAACCCATGATAAGATACCACTACGTCCCTGCCTGAATGGCTAAAATTAAAAAGACTGAAAATATTAAGGATTGGCAAGTATGTGGAGCAAAGGGAACTTTCGTATACTGTTTGTATAAGTTGATACAAACATTTTAGAAAACTGTTGGGCAATATTTACTAAAGCTAAATGGACACAAACCTTGTGATCTAAAAGTTCCATTCCTAGGTCATTACCCAGGATAAATCTGTACATGTGTTCAGACAGCTACTAGAATGTTGAAAGCTGTGTTCTTTGTAGTAGCTCCAAAGTGCAAACAACCTGACTTGTAAGCAATTCTCCTGTGAACATGGGTGTACAAGTATCTGTTGGAGTTCCTGCTTTCAGTTATTTTGGGTTTGCATCTGGGAGTGGAATTGTTGGGTTGTGTGGTAACTCTATGTTGAATTTTTTGAGAAACTTCCACACTTGCGTAGTTTTGTATGTTAGAAATTTCCTGAGTTTTAGTTTCTACTAATGGCAAATATCAATAGATAGAACTTACATAAATAACTATGGAGGTCCTAAGTCATATTGAGGTCCAGTAATAAGAGGTCCTGAGATCAGAACATTCAAGAACTATTGCTTTAAAGAATGCATTACTCACCAGGGAAGAGCAGGGTCAAAGAAATCAGTGACAATGGGTGTGGACTAGGTGGGTGTAGAGTAGGGTGACGCTCTTTTGCTCTTTAGTGTCCCAGTTTGGAGGGTACATTATGTGGTCACCCTGACGACGGGGTCCACATTAGGAACACTGGTGTCAAGTTTCATCTAACAGCCAGTGGTAGATGGTCGGACTCACTGAGTCACCTTTCTTTTGGTGGGGGTAGAGAGCCTCCTGAACTGGTGAGCTTTCATAGCTTGTTGTCCAGAGTCTCCTCCTTGGGTCTGGTGACCATGCACTAAAAGGTTGCGTAACTGTCATTCGTCTCCCCGCCAAGTACGGTTGTGGAAGAGGGACAGACAGCATGAGGGGCTGGGGCAGGATACCTCAAATACACTTTCCAGTGTAGACAAGGAAGAATGGGGGAGACACACAGCGGGGTCTTGGCTCACCTCTCTCCTGACTGCTGTCGACTGTGAACAAAAAGTCTGCTAGGTATTCATCAGCAGAAGGATTTGTTCAGGTGAATTATTAAAGGACTGTGGTCTGGTACCTGCAGCTGTGCTGAGCCCTGTGCCAGGTGGTCCACACAGACCAAGAAGGAAGTTCATTAAGGTGGGGGAGAGGAAGTTAAAGGGAGGGGTGGTTATAACAACCATAGAACTTTTCCTATTGGGCTTTCTTGATGACACATGGTATGGGAGCTCCTCTTACAGGTCCTCCTGATTCCTGTCTTGGTTAAGGTCTGTGTCATAAATTTTGACACTGGGAATTTGACAGGCCTCTGTATGCTTAAATGGGGCCTCTTGTCTGACAGACTTCATTTTAGGTTGAGTTGGTGGAGGGCAGAACCTCCTAAACCTCACCCACCATCCCGTATGTCAGATCCCAGCACGGAGCTTCTCCAGGGCACCAGAGAGGGGAGGGCTCCCAGTTCCCCTGGAGCCTTCCTCAAGTATATCCTCTTGGCGGCATTTTCTGTTTTATTTCATTCATCTCACCCCTTCAGTCCTTTGTCATCCAGAAATTTGTTGAAATCTCATGTGCACGGATACCCCCTGTCTCCTACTGTTTCTGTCTAGGGCCATGGTTTTAATCCGTACTGTAGGATTGAACGAATGTAGGACATTCGTTTCAGTAGGATATTGAGATCAAAAGGCACAGGCTCTGTCTGCCCTCTTCAACAGGAAGTTTTGAGAGACTGGGCTGATCTTACAACATTAGAAGCAGGGGTTGCTACACTTCGGGTGTTTTGTGTGTGCAGGGGGGTAGATAAAAATGGTTCCTCTTGGCTGATGACACATGTGAATTCTGGGCTTCTGCTGTTGACATTCAGAAGAACGAGAGTTGAGACTGACCCTGGAAGGTTACTGTGTTTGATTTGAGTTGGCCGGTGGTGGAGAGGAGACAGGCAAGGAGAACAGTGAAAGTCAGGGAGGGTGGTGTCCTACCATACCAAAGCCTGGAAGCCTAGGTTTCTGAAAAAGAAAGACAAGGCCAGTGTCAAGTAAAGAGAGATGTCAAGTAGAATGCGTACATATGGTTTTGTCCTCCCCACATTATTTCCCACAATGGCCCCAAAATCATTTCATGGAAGGTGATGGGACCTAACTTTTATTTTCTTGAACAGTAAACCTGTATACGTACATTTGCCATTTTACGGATTTTGCTAAGTTTTACTTATATTTTTTAGCCTCTATTACCTTACAAAATAACTAGTACTGTGTATTTTATAACCTATTGAAACATTACAGCAAAACCTCAAGTATCAAAATGTAGCCACTTCCCTGTTTAACTGGAAGTGACTGAAAACCAAAAATGACAGTGATTTGAACAAAGGTATATCTCCCTCATGTAAAGGCAGTCTGGAGGTCGGCAGTCCAACAGCTTCGCAGTGTCAAGGACTTAGGTCTCTTCTATCTTACTCTTCTAGCATCCTGAGTGTGTGACTTCTCTCTCTAGTACAGGATGGCTGCTGGAATTCCAACCATCACATTCAGGGAGCAGGGAGAAAGAGAAGAAAAAAAAGAGGCCTGCTCCTTTCCTCTAAGGACAATTTCTAGAAGATGCAGCCACTATTTCTTCTTACATCCCATTGGCCAGACGCTGTCACATGTCCTCTCCTGGCTGCAAGGGAAGCTAGGAAATGTTCCTTCTTAGTGGCCATGTGCTTGGCAAAGCACTGGGGCTCCTGTTACAATGGAGGAAAAGGAGCGTGGATGTTGGGACAACCAGCTACCCCTAAGCACTTCCATAGGCCTGAAGGTGCCTGTTAAAAATTGGCAGGAGATCTACAAAGCAATGCAGAAGAAAAGCTGGAGGAAGACGAGGGTGGGGAGTAGAGAAGGCCAGTTATGGGCGTTGAGGTCTCCTCCGGCGCTGGCAGGTAGCTGACTCACTGACAGTGAGGCCAAAAGTAGAAGGGGATGGTTTTGCATGTCTGAGTGGGGGAAGGAAGGGGCTTGCCGTTGAGCACCCGCAGCTGCCTGCTCCGTAGTTGGAGAACCCGCAAGACACAGCTTGAGAATCTTTAGGTGTGAGGCTCTTGTGACAAGCGGAAATGGTGTGTAGGGAATTCCCTGCACCCCATCCCATAGCTCACAAGTACGTGTAGCACCACTTTTATAGGAGAAACCAGGCCCTCAGAACCAGGTCTCTTATCATCAGGTTTACATCTTTTGATCTCTGTAGGACAAAGCAGTAATTGTTGTCTAAAATTATGATCTCAAGTTCTCACAAAATCGCGTGGAGATGGCCAGAAGTGGCTGCTTTATTTAGCAGGATGGCTTTGGATGGAAGTCATCATTGCACGTGCATCTTCTTCCCACCATTGCAACAGAAACGCCTGTCACCCGCTGTTGGAGCAGTGACTTGCTGGAGATGGCACGGCTATTGGTAGAGTTGGCACTGAAACCCAGGTGTCCTCCTGCCTGAAGGGTGCAAGGAGGTTAGGCTCTTAGTGCAATGTGGCAGTTCTCTTTGGAGAAACAAATCCGTTACCAATAAATGCAGTCTTCAAATTAAGAGGTCCTTGGTGGAAAAAAATCACTGAAAGATAAGTGAGAAATAGTCCCATTATGTTGCAGGGAGACGGGCTGGCCAGCCAAAGTTCTGATTGCCTTCGGCCAGTTTTTTCCATGGGCTTAACTCTGATGGCGTAAATCATAAATCTTCTGTATTCCCCTTCATGGTAGGTTTAGAGTGTGCCCTCTTGAGTGTGAGAGTGCTCGTGGATGTCTGGGGCCCCCCTCCATTGCTGATCTTTGGCCACTTTTCATAGAATCTCCTGCTTAAATCCAGTCTGTGCTGTGTTTGGGCCCTCCTATAATTTGGGGGGAGCAGGGTCCACATAAGCTTTGTTTTTTCACAAGGGTGTCCGCCAAACACCCAGTGTTCTCTTGAACAGCTGGCATTTCTGTCTCCTCTCTGTTCCACGGAGTTCTCTGTACAGAGATTTTTCAATTTGCACATAGTGAGCCATTGAAAAGGTGCCACTGGGGAATAGCTATTTTGAGAGCTTTTGACAAAGAGCTGTTTCTTCCAGTGATGTCGTTCTCCTAGGGTTTTTTCTCTAGACGGGTCCCATCTCCTTGTTGCAGAGGGCTCCACCGGAGTTCCCGTGGCTGTGGTGGATTATCGTAGTTCCTAGATTTTAGGAAGGATTATCTCAATTATTGGATGCAGTGTTTTATCACACGACTCTTAACATGTTCCATTGGTCATAAAATATCCAAAACGCTAAAATGAGCCCCCATTTGAAGTTGAGGAAACAAACACTTTTAGTGTCAAGGTTGGTCAAAAAGGGGCTGGGAAACTAGGACGGCGTGAGATTTATCAGGGCCCTTTCAAGAAATGGGGCACAGAATTTCCAGCCTCCATTGACCACTGATCCCTTAACTTCGTTGAGTTCAGTGTAGACATACTTGGGAGTTACTGTAGATTGTTCCGGACCACCGCAATAAAGCGCGTATTGCAGTAAAGCGAGTCTGATCTTTTTGCTGGTGGAAAGTCTTGCCTTCGGTTTGTGAAAAATGCCACATTTGTGAAGCGCAATTAAGTGGAATGCGGTCGCACAAGGTATGCCAGTATAAATGACGTGGTGGTGGATGATGACCACCACCATGGTGGTGGTTCTGGTTGCTTTGAAGAATGTCATGTTGCCCTTTGTATTCATCTATGTGACTCCATCTCCGCCTCACTTGTTACTTAACACTGCCTGGGCAGGGGTGGATGAAGGGGCTTGTTAGGGGTGGACATTTGAACTGGAGGAGCAGAAATGTGCCTGGAAGGCTAGAGAGAGAATGAGTCAGGGATCTCCGGGTGTGTGGGAAGGCCTTAAGGGCCATGCCAGAAAATTTAGGGCACAGGTGGCAAACACAAGGCCCTCAGGCTGAAAGTGGCCCTCCACCTTATTTTGTGCCTCCGGCACCTCGTTTCTACCCTGCAGCAGCGCTGAGCTCTCGCTTAACTGTTAAGGAGTAGTTACATTTATACAGTCCTGAAATGACAATGAGTCCTTCAGAGGCAACTCTGAGGCTGATGTGACCCCCAGTAAAAATGAGTTTGATGCCCCTGATTTATGGGGAAGCCAGTAAAGGTGCCTGTTTTGTTTTATTTTTTATATATTTTGGGAGACAGTAGAAGTTATGCTCAGAGACTGAGTTGTCTTTGCCAGCAATTTATTTAGCACAGGTTTGCTGTGGGGATTGTAATTTTACAAGGCAGTAGTATATAGGACAATAACTTTTACTAAGTAAAATAAAGATACTTCAAACGAATGAAAGATTAATCACGCTATTATTGTTCCAGGTAAGGAGAGGTGAGGGAATTAAAGCCCAAATTTAATATAAGGTGTATCTTTTTATATGAGTTAAAATATGTAGGAGAGTCGGGGTCCAGTCCAGAGCACTTTTGGTTTGGAACACGTTGCTAGGGAACGAAAATAGATGCTAGCGGCCGGCCAGCTGCGGGGTTTATCACCACTGCTTCCTGCAGTGCCTCTCTGAGAAAGCAGGGTATACATACCCCAGGGCTCTTCAGAGAGTCCTTAGGTTAGGAAGAATCACCTTGCCCAAACCCAAACTCTCAAACGATGCTCACAAACTCTCAGTATTTTTAAAATATCCCCCGCCATAGTTGCTTCTCCATATAGTCTTAGAGATAAGCCCCCAGAGGCGCAGCTGTTTATCGGTGACAGCAGCTGTTGAATGATGGCATCCCTGCATTCTTACGTCAAAGCACCTTCTAAAACCAACTATTCTTTTTGTCTTTGTCATTGTTACATCCAGGTGGATTGAAACAACTTCACTTAAATCGTAACCAAATGGATCTGAAAATCACGTTGAACCTATAAACAGCAGTGTCGGCACAGAGGAGGACAGGGCTTAGATATATTCATTTTGTACTTTTTTATTTTTTAAGATTTTATTTTTAGAGAGAGGAACAGGGAAGGAGAAAGAGAGGGAGAGAAATAATCAACGTGCGGCTGCCTCTTGCATGCTCCCGACTGAGGACCTGGCCCTCAACCCAGGCCTATGCTCTGACTGGAAACTGAACCAGAGACACTTTGGTTCCCAGCCCACTCTCAGTCCACTGAACTACACCAGCCAGGGCTCACTTTGTATTTTTTTTAAATTATGGAAGCAATACCTGTTTTGTGAAGAATGTAGAGGAGACATGAAAGTATCCCTCAGCTAACTCACTACCAGAATATAATTGCTGTTATAATGTTAATATAATTAACATTATATAATTGCTGTTTATAATGTTAATATAAATATATTAACATTTTCATCATGTCCCACGATTCTTATACCTAAGGTTTTAAAATGGCTGCTTGGGCCCTGGCTAGTGTAGCTCAGTGGATTGAGCGTGGGCCTGCGAACCAGAGTATCGCAGTTCGATTCCCAGTCAGGGCAGATACCTGGGTTGCAGGCCAGTTCCCAGCAGGGGATGCATGAGAGGCAACCATACATTGATATTTCTCTCTTTCTCTCCTTCCCCTCCCCTCTAAAAATAAATAAATAAAATCTTAAAAAAAATAAAATGGCTGCATGGCTGCTTGGGCTGCTTGGGCCCTGGCTGGTGTGGCTCAGTGGATTAAGCACGGGCTAGGAACCAAAGTGTCGCAGGGGGTCGTGGGGTCGATTCCTGGTCGAGGCATGTGTCTGGGTTGCGGGCCTGGTCCCCGGTGGGGGACACATCAGAGGCAACCACACATTGATGTTTCTCTCCCATTCTTTCTCCTTCCCTTCTCCTCTCTCTAAAAATAAATAAATATTTAAAAAAAATAAAATAGCTGCTTGGTGTTCCTCCCGTCTGTGTTAAATCGATCAGGGCAGAATCTTTTATTGTTGGACATATAGGCTGTTTCTTTGTGTAGATAATGCTGTAATGAACATCCTCCTATAAATTATTTGTTTCTCAAGGTATTAGGGTATTTTCTAGACACAGAGTGACTAGATCAAAGAGATGTGAATCATTTAAAGGCTCTTCATACAGATTTCCAAATGACCTTTCGGATAAGGTGGTGTTTATCTTCTGTGTGTACTATATGAATGTACTGCTTTTCTCTAACCTTGGTCCACAGTGAATATTCTTTTCATCTATTCATTCAATTTGATGTGAGAAAAGTGGTTTCTCATGGCCATTGTATTTTTTATATCATTGAATGTTGTGAAATTAAAATATAGGTTATTTGCATCTGGCAAATTCTCTTTCTCTTTTGCTAACATTTCTGTTGGCATGTTCACATCTTTCTTATTGATTATTAATGGTTAATGAAGTTGGGAGATCTAAACTTTGGTATTCTTAAAGGATTTAAACAAATTTTTATCCACCCCGGCTGGTGTGGCTTGGTAGATTGAGTGTGGCCTGTGAACCAAAGGGTCACTGGTTCAACTCCCAGTTGGGGCACATGCCTGGGTTGCAGGTCAGGCCCCCAGTAGGAGTTGTGCAAGAAGCAAGCACACTTCGATGTTTCTCTCCCTTTCTGCCTTCCTTCCCCTCTCTCTAAAAAGAAGTAAAATCTTTAAAAAAATAATTGGCCATTTTTCACAGATATGCTGCTGTGATAGCCCAGAGGATAGCCTTGGGGCAGGGCTGTGATGTAATTATGACACCCGACCAGGCAGTGACCAGCTGGCTACCTGTATACATTTCTAGATGAGGGCTTGCTGGATAGGTCAGAAGTATTGTCTCCTATTTACAGGTATGAGCAACAGGGCCTGAAATTCAAGTTAGAATTGGAACCTAGGTGAGCCGAATCTGATGCCCATGCTTTTTGCCTGAGCTATTTCATTTCCCTGGCTTCCTGGTCTCCCAGTGATAGTTCTTCGTTGGTTTGGCCAAAGAGCCCCCTAACCCAGGAGGCCCTGTTAGCCTCGCGGGGTCAGCCAGCAGGGCCATGGTGGCGGATGGGGCAGCCCTTATCTCATTCAGCATCCGTTTGGGGGAGAGGAGGTGTTGACAGTGGCCAGGGAGTTCCTTCAGGCCTGCAGGCTGGAGGCAGGAGCATCAAAGGGCAGGCCCTGCAGGCTGCGGCAGTGTGAGGTCTGTGTTGCACGGAGCCCTTCTGTACCCTGAGGTTCAGTGTAGCCCCAGCACCTGTGGGGGACNACAAAGAGCCCCCTAACCCAGGAGGCCCTGTGAGCCTCGCGGGGTCAGCCAGCGAGCCATGGTGGCGGATGGGGCAGCCCTTATCTCATTCAGCATCCGTTTGGGGGAGAGGAGGTGTTGACAGTGGCCAGGGAGTTCCTTCAGGCCTGCAGGCTGGAGGCAGGAGCATCAAAGGGCAGGCCCTGCAGGCTGCGGCAGTGTGAGGTCTGTGTTGCACGGAGCCCTTCTGTACCCTGAGGTTCAGTGTAGCCCCAGCACCTGTGGGGGACCCTCTGTCTTCCTGCCTGCCATTTCTTCATCTCCTTCCTTTCTCCAGGCTTCTGTGGCAGTCGGCTGTCCAAATCCTTGACAAGTGCTGTCTCTTGCTCTCTCCTCAGCATGTGCATTCTCTGGAGTTGGGCTCCTTGTCCAGGATTTCAGTAGCTTCCACGCAGTTCAGTAAAGGCACGTTGATCTGTCATGGGGGTTCCTGGCAGGGCGGCAAACCTGACTGTCCCCGGGGAAACAAAGGTGGCAGAGCTAGAGGGCACAGCTGTCCTGCTGAGGTGGTCATAAACTCCTGGTCACTGTCCTCTTGGCTGTTCCTGGCACGTCAGGTTGTCAGAAGGTTGAGTGGTACTAAGGCAGCTGTGAAGATTAGCAACCGGCTGGGCGCTGAGAAACAGGCCTCTGGTTGCAGGAGGAATTTGTTGAGCTTAGCACCTGGACTTGAGCCAAAAGAAAATTATCGGCATGTCAGTATTTATTTTTAGTATTGAAATACCATGCTCCATTAACATGGTGTGCTTAGTATCAATCCCAGTATTTTGTTAGAAAGTGTTTATGTTAAAAAGATGATATGAAATTAAAAAGACCGTAATTAAAACTGAGTCGTTGAGAGGCAAAAAATTTGGACACACTACAGAATGTCATATAAAAACTTAATTCATATGCCCTGGCCGGGTGGCTCCGCTGGGTGGAGCGTCGTCCTGTCCAGGCCCTGGTGGGAGTGTGTGTGCGAGGCACTGTCTCTCTCTCTCCCCACCCTCTCTCCACCTTCTCCCTCCCTCCTGTCTCTTCCCCTTCCTTCCCCTCTACAGTCAATAACCATATCCTGGGGTGAGGGTTAAGAAAAAACTTAAGTTCATAAAAATTTAAATACTAAACATAATAATGACTATTCCTATGTAGGTTAGTAGATAAAATAACTAAAATGAAAAGTTTTACTCAAAATTAAAACACTAAAATGTATTAACTATAGTTACTAAATTCAAAATTGAACTTACTAAACCTTAAAATGCAATGAGTGTTCTTTTAAAATATACATCAATGGTGACTTGATTTAAGCATATTTCTGTTTAACTTCCTTCTTTCTGTACTGAAACCAAACTATGAGACCATTGAACTGCAGCTCTTTCCTCTTAATCTTTCATCTCCAATCCCACGTATTGTTTGATAATGAGGAACTTTTTTTTTTTTGGACAGATTGTAGCCATTTAATTGCTAATGTGCTGTGGCTTTTGCCTCAGACAGCACTTCCGTTTGCCTTTAGTTTCTTCACTAGTGTGGGAATTAGTCTCATTACTAGTTTCTTCAGGCAGACATTTTGGTTTATTCCTTGGTTTATTTTCTTTTCCTGGGGGTTGTGAAGAGAGAGAAAAACCCTTCTAAACGAGGAAACCTAGGTATGGGTAATTCTCAGATAAAAATAGTGTAATGGAGAGGCATGTCATTTTGAATGCTCTTGTACCACACAGGTACTGTTTTACGTTTTAGTTTTTCATCTGTGAAAGATTAACAATGCCATGTCCCCTCCTCGTTCCTGCCCCCACCCCCACAATAGCCAACATTTGTTTGGTGGCTTAGTTTACAACATATTTCTCTGCACTGTTTCGGGCCTTTCAGGCTCTTTTGGGCCTTGGTCCATGGGAATAAATACATTTTACATTGTGTCTCAATACACGGTTGTGTATATAAATCACTTTGAAGCAGAAGTTTCATGAAGCAGCAATTTTACTGTCTGTGATACATTCAAAAGTTTTTGGCTCTGTTTGATTCTTATTCTCCTTCTTATGTAAACTTCTGTTGAAGTGTAACATACATACGGAAATGTGTCCATATCATAACCGTATAGTGGGGTGACTGTTCATAACATAAGCGCATCTCTGCAGCCTGTCCCCACCCCATCAGACAAAACATTACCAGTCCTGGAAGGCTCCCCAGTGATGTCTTCTAATTAGTTCCTTTCTCAGGAGTAGCCGCCACTAGCCTGACTTCTGGCATCGTATTTTATTCTATTTCTTACCAGTTGTGATTTACCGAATTGATTTCAAGAACCAGCAGGTCTCAACCCACATCTTGAAAAACACAGACTTATTTTATCTCTCCAATACCCTTGAGATGGGATCTGTGTCTGTTTTACAGATGAAAGCCCAGGGCCCAGACGTGACGTGTTTTCTTCCAAGCTCACACAGCTAGTACTCGTTCCCCCTCTCCTTGAGCCTGAAGTGCTCCTCTCCCTGCGATAGAGCGTCTTGCTTCTTTGGAAAGTCAGCTGCAGCCTTTTTTGTTTTTTGTGTGTGTGTAGTTTTCACTTTATCTTGTGTGTACTGGATTGATACTCATTATTAATGTAGCTTTAATGAATATAGTGAATTCTAATATTACAGTTAAGTACTGAGAATGTTTTTGTGTTTTTGTGACCATGAGCTGTGTACATTTGTTCGTTACTCTGGAGGTTGTGTGTTTTGAAGGCTTTTAATGGCATTCATCCTTTGCCCCCCCCCCTCCCCCCCATGAAACCCCGCAGGGGTAAGTTGGCATGCAGGATGCAGGTGTGACAAATGGCTTGGACTGCATGTTCCCAGCTCCCTCCTGCCCCGCACCCCCCCCCCACCACTGTGCAGTACAGTGCTTTGCTGACTTCCGTGCCCCTAGAAACCTGTGGATAGACTTCTTCCCATTGCATGTCTCCCTCAGGCTCCAGAACACCTGCCCACAGGACAGACGTGCCGAGCTGTCCTGCCATTCTCCAGCCTTCCTGGTTATGTGGCCATTGCTTTTAGCCAGGACCTCTCGGAGCAAATGCTTTGCAGCAGTTGAGGCCGTCATGCCAGTCTACCTACCCCAAGATGTCCTTGGCTGGGCACTAGGCCTGAGGACTCTACTTTTTCATCTGTGAACTTATGAACTGTTCTGGCTCTGTCCATTTTTAGTGAAGGCCTAATTCTGAGAGCCATGGCCTTCTGAGCTCTCCCTTGCTAGTTCTCCGAGTGAGAGACAGCTTGGGAAGGCAGGAGTGCTGATAGCTAGTGGCCTGATAGTAAGGGAGGATAAACTCGAGGATTCAAACCCGAGCACCAAAGCACGGGTCCTGTGTTATTGGGGCAGGCGGCTTCATTCATTAGCTCCGCAGGCCTGCGCAGGTGGAAGAGCAGTGGAGATTCAAGATGGTAAAAGAAAGACAGCAGGTCCCAAATGCATCACTTAGGCCAAGTCCCACGTCACCGAACTGAGACTCGACTTAACAGTTTTTGCTCTCTTAGAAACAGAATCTTAAACTAGTCAGCCAGGAGTTGCTTCATTGGCACTAGTTAGGTAATTTGCCTCGCCATCCCTCAAGGAAAATGCCCTTGAAATAATCTGCCTGCCTCCTTTTTTTTGCCCAGCCTAACTTCCATGCTCCCCTCCCTTCTAACTGTAGAAGGGTCATTTTGTACAGCTCCACAGAGCTCCTTTCTATCTGCTGTGTTAGATACTGCCTACTTCATGAGTCATTGAATAAAGCCAATAAGCCCTTTCAAGTTTACTCGCTTAAATTTTGTGTTTTAACAAAGGAAATGCAGGGCAGTGGCCTGCTAAATTGTCCTTGTTGCAGAGGTGAACAGTAATCTTTGGGTAGAAGATGTGCTGCCCCAATCCTGGCTGGTGTAGCTCAGTGGATTGAGTGCGGGCCTGCGAACCAGGCGATCGCAGTTCGATTCCCAGTCAGGGCACGTACCTGGGTTGCAGGCCAGTTCCTGGCAGGGGCCAGTTCCCAGCAGGGGATGCACGAGAAGCAACCATACATTGATATTTCTCTTCCTCTCTCCTTCCCTTCCCCTCTAAAGATAAATAAATAAATATTTAAAAAAAAGATTTGCTGCCCCAAACATTTGAAAGAAAAATTGATGAAGCGGCTGAATTTGTTTTTTCAGAACTGTCACTGTGGATTAGCAGGCTTTTTTTTTTTTAACATCAGATTACTGAGGTGTTGAGGTTTATTCTGTTCCTTGACCTCAGCCCTCACCTGAGACAGAGTTGGGTGGAGACAACAGCCAGCCCGTTCACAGTGTAAAGATCGAGTGGCCGTTACTGTTGCATTTGTTACTAAGATGGTGAGTTACTTCTTTTTTGGTTAATGTATCTGGTTGTCTTTGCTTGGAGCAGAAACCACCTTGGCAGGGAGCTCAGCTTCTGGGAGCCCAGGCTGCAGGAGGCAGGTACGGGTGCACCTTGCTTCATTAAGACATGCACTTTATTGTGGTCATCTGGAACCACACCCGTGATGTGTCTGAGAAATGCCTGTGTATCCTTTGGGCAAGAGTCCTGGAGGGAAAGCAGTTAGCAGCTCTTAACATTTTTGAAATGTTCTTCTTATTCTCCTTACCTTTATTATGCATGTTTGCAGGGTCCACGCTTACGGCTTTCCTAAGACTCTCGTTTTCCTTCCACCTATGGAACCTGCAAATGTATGTAAACATGGTAGGATGGTAAGATTCTATGCAAAGTGGCTGGCTATTACGGTGGGATATTTATGCCTGTCATTTTTTAAAAAGGTATTTATTTACTTTTAGAGAAAGAGGAAGAGAGGGAGAGAAGCATCTGATGTAAGAGAGGAACATTGATTGGTTGCCTCTCACACTCTACCAACCGGTGACCTGTTCCCCAACCCAGGCACGTACGTGCCCTGGCTGGGAATCCAACTGGCAAGCATTTAAGATTGACTACACCCAACCCACTGAGCCGTACCAATCAGGGCTGTGACTGCCATTTGAACTTACAGACTCAGAGGAGGAGAATTCCTTTGTTATTCCTTAAGCTATTGTCTTCCCTCTCTCTGTGAAGAAACATTTATTGAGGACCTTCTGTATGCCAGGCAGCATTGCAGGCCGTGGGAATACAGCAGTGAAAAACAGAAGTACCTTCCACATGGAGTTTATGTTTCAGTAGGGGAAGCAGGCAAATGTGTAATAATTTCAGGTGATAGTGATGTTAGGAAGAATAATGGAGGTGTTTCTTAGTATGAGAGTAGCATCTTAAAATGTTAGCTTTGGAAAATGCCTTCCAATATGCACTCCAGTTGGCTCAAAGGACAGGTGTGTGACCCTGCTGGGAGCATTTCCCATTATTCAGGGGAAAAGAGGGAAAATGTGCAGGATCGAACCATTTAGGGCTCTAAAAGGATTCCCTTCACCTCCTCACTCCTTATTCCTGGCAATACATTCATTGCTGTCCGGAAATACAGCTCATCACTGCCCTGGGTTTTATGGGTGCCCCTTGGGGGCTCCCCTCCCCTCAATTATTTTAACCTTGGAGATGGGCCGGAAGCATAGCCTGTTTAGTTATTAGTGGCGTTTGTATCGCTGTAGCTCTAGGGGTGGCTTCCCCACCCTAATAGTGGTGGCACCCATTATTCTAGGCCTTGTAGATAAAGGTTGATGCTATGAATTAAAATTCAATCAGCTTTGAAAAACACTCTGAGCCGTTACCACATTCAAGGCGAAGATTCAAGGTAAACAAATAGGAATAGGGCAGTTCTTACATTTGATGAATTTGGAACCTAACTTAGATTATGGAAAGTGACCTCCTACTGTCTGGAAGTGAAATGGTTCATAGCCAGAGTTAGGTTGTAGAAAGCTGGATTTCCCACTAGCTCTTTCGTCCGTTTGCGTCCTTTCTCTGGGGCTCTGGTGTGGAGGGCAGTTACCTGTAGAGGGATTTGAAGTGCAGCGGTCCATCTGGAGTAGCTGAATGCATTTTCTGTAAATCTCATTGTATGAGGCTTTGGAGTACAGGATGTGGCCGTTCTGGGGATGATTCTGAAACTTCACAATAGGGCTCCTCCTATTGGATCCTTTGTTCAGACAGTTGAGCTTGTCAAATGGAGTCAGCATTAGAAAAAGCTAGACATACTTTCTTTGCTATTCCTAACACTGCACACACGCTCCTACTTGGCTTTTTCAGTGAGAATGATACATAGGTCCCTGACACTCTTGTTAAGGGAAAACCCGTAATTTCTCTCCTGGGGATGTGCCCGTAAGTGGAGGAATCAGTTTCCTGTCAGCTGCCACAGGGCTTGATTAAGAAGATGCAAGCGGATATTTAGCAGAAAGGTTAGACTCAGTCTGGTGATTTCCTCCAGGACAAGGGCTGTAATTTGCATCCAAAGCAGTGCAAAACAGTTTGTGTGAGTTATGGAGTCACTCAGTAAAAGGCACTGACGAGTTTGCATGCGGTGCCAGTATGAAAGAACAGAGCTGTTAGGGGCATAGCCAGCCAGGGCACTGAGTGCAGCAGGTCCTCGAATAACATTGTTCTGTGGTTTTTGTTATGACCCTGATGAGGTGCTGTAGGAACTGAACTCTTGTTTATATTAATTAGCCTGTGGTGAAATTGGTTTCTTGATGTGTCCTTTTTCTGCAGTTCCAAGACCTTACAATGTAAGTGAGGACTCACTGTACTGCCTTTTAATGAAATTGCCTTGAAAATGAAAAAGAGAAGAAAAAGCCTAGTGGATGGTACCACTTATTTTCTTTTCCTAGTTAGGTCCTTTTAGGCAAACATGAACAGAATGTTAATGTGTTTTCTTTAGCAAGGTACAAAACTCAGTTGGCACCAGATGAAGAAATGGGGTGTGGGTCGGGGTGAGTCCCATCTGCTTGGAGCCCAGTTGACACAATGCCCAGGGCTCCTGTCCAGCCTGGCCACGGCTGCCCTGTTTTTGGTCAACCTCTGACCATCACCGCTTGTGGGTGTCAGTGTGGAGTTTTGAGAAATACTGAGGTCGGAGGGTGGGCCCCTGATACCAAGAGGTGGCCTGAAGGGAGCCTCAGAGGGAGGCAGCCCAGTAAGCTTTTGTGTGCCCAAGGCAGGCCTTCAGGAAAGCCTGAGAATTGCGAAGGAATGGCATGAGGGAGGGATTTTCACCTTGGGAATACAGTGTAAGTGTATTCAGTGTTCCGCAAGTGCTGTTTTATTCCAGACTGGCCTCTCCCCAGGCCGGAAAAAGCTAGGCCCTGATCCCAAGGAGCTTCCCCTCCTGCCTGCTGCTCCCCTGGTCCTCACTTGCTGCCTTTTCTTGCTTCTGTTGAAGGGAGGCTTCTGTGCCGTTGGGAGCCCAGGTCAGTGCTGGTGTTCGCCTCTGGGCAGCTGGGGCTGGGAGGGGGGCCCTGGAAGGCTGGTGGGGTGTCTTTCAGAGCAGGAGTTTCTCCAAAAATGACAACAGGCCCTACCCGAGCTCTTGGTACCCAGCAGTCTCCATGTGTCCATCACCTTCTGCCTTTTCCTCCAGGATCTACGTGGACCAGCAGGAAGGAGGCCTGAGCTTTTTTCTCTTTTTTAAAGATTTTATTTATTTATTATAGAGAGGGGAAGGGAGGTAGAAAGACAGGGAAGGGAAACACCAATGTGTGAGAAATACATCCATCAGTTGCAGGACCTGGCCCTGCAACCAGGCATGCACCCTGGAGGGGAATGGAACCTGTGATCTTTTAGTTTGTAGGCAGGCACTCAATCATTGAGCCACAGGAGACAGGACTTTCTCTTCCTTTTAAAAGCACCACTTTTGTTTCCTGTTTACACCAGCACCACAACTCCCTTGGGAAATGGATAGGGAGTGGGGGAGGATGAGTGGTGATTAAGATAGAACCTGAGAGACTTAGTCTCTGCCACTCAGCCTCTTATCTGGGCTCTTGGATTAAAAAGGAGGGAGGGAGAGAGGGAAGGAGGGTGGAAGGAGGGAAGGAGGGGATGTCTGTGGAGGCTGGGCTGAGACAGCTTGAAGCAGCAAGACAGCCTCTCCCTGCTGCCCCTTGCTGGTCCCAGAACTACTGAGCTGGGATGTCAGACCCCGCACTCAGGAGGGAGGGGGCAGGAGGGGGCGCTGGTCTGGTCCTGCTTCGAGGACCACTGTGAAGGCCATGGTGTGGGTCCTGGCACGTGAGTTGGAAATCAGAGTGGGTTCTTTCGTACTCTCAGTGCAGGTGGACACTGGTCCATGGTGGGTCAGGTCGAATTAATTATCTTATTTCAGCAAGTCTTTGGGTGCCTGTTACGTGCCAGACACTGCTTGGTGCAATGGGAAAAGAGACACCCACGGCTGCTGACATGTATGTGGTGCTTTCACCACACGTCCCAGCTTGCACGAACTAAGTTCTGTACCTGTACTGATAGGTCCATTATAAAGCACACACTGGAAAAATATATGAACAAGATAAATAGAAATAAGTTCTTCTGTTTCTTTCCACATTTCAGTGGATTGCTTTGCACGCAGCCCACTTCAGAGAGTACTAGTGTGCATTGCTGCATTTGTGTTTCAGACCTCCATCTCCATGGTAGCTTTGGAAAGAGGATCAGTTTTGAATTAGGGCTGCCTATTGGATGAATTGAAGGTGTGGAAGAGGAAGCGAGGCAGGCAGATGCCAAGCTCACGTTATTGGTTAGCACCTGGGTCTCAGCAGGGTCTGCTGGCCACCATGCTTTCCCCCCTCCACCCTTCTTGGGAAGAGTACCCGGGTTTCCTGGGGTGGGTATTTAAGGCTCTTGTGCTCCTGTTCTGTGTACTGTGGTAAGGGGACTGAGGGGTGAAGGGTATTGCCATTCAGTCCCTTTATAGTTTTTATACGCATCCAGTGATGTTGCATTTGATCGTCCCAACAACCATCCGGGACGAGGGGTCCTTTCCGCACTGGGAAGACTAGAGAATGGAGACCTGTGCCGAACGCAACGCGCAAGAGAGCTGGGCCCTGGGCCCTGCTCTCCCTGACTGGCTGCTGCCTCCTTCTGCAGGAAGTCTTCCATCCCATCGGCCTGTCTTGCCTTCCCTTGGAGGAACAAACCAGTGAGCCTGCTGGGCACCCCTGACTCCTGGTTCGGCTTCGATGATTTGGTCTTCAGAGTAGAAGCCTGTTAGGAAGGGAACGCCTCTTAAGACGAGGCTTCTGACAGACTTTTCTTCTGGGGGAGAGCTTGGCTCCAGGTCCTGGCTTCCTTCCCGGCCTCTGTGGGAGCTGCACCAGCACTTGGCCTCTTTTACTCGGGCACTGTGGCGAGGCCTTGGTCCGTGGGGTGGGGAGGAGCTAGGATGCTCTAGGCCCCTCCAGGTTCTTTTATTTCTGTTCCCTTGGCCAACTGTCTTGTGATGCTTGGTTGGGTCGGGGTAGCAGCTGAGGGGAGGGTCAGGAACCTAGAGGGCTGGCTGACTCGCCCCCTCCCCATCCATGTCTTCCGGGGCTGTGCCCTTTTCCTTCTCTCACACAGGAACTGGCCTTTCTGCTGGTGGGGGAAGGGTCGTCTGTGTAGGTGTTGGCCTCCCACTCAGCAGGAGCCTGCATGAAGCGCTCTTTTTCAGAGGCCTCAGGTGAGGCCTGGGACCCTGGCATCACTTGCATACAGGCAGGTAAAACCTAGGAAGTGAATCTCCCCTTCGGGCTTGTTTCTTTAGGGTGTTTACTTAAATTCCAGGTTGTTCATCACAGGCTCCCTGACCTCTTGGTCATAGCAGCAGCCATGGAGTCCTTTTACGAGTTCTCCATCCACTTTTTTCTGATTTTCTGATACCCTGTTCACCTCACCCTTCCTAGCAAGGACGGGGAGGAGTCACATTTGGAGGTGGTGCGGGGAACGGTGCTGGACTAACAGTTATAAAAGGGCCTGGAAGGCCGGGGAGGTGGGAGGGGATTAGTACAGAGCCCGAGCTCCTGCCCCTCCCCTGGCTCTGCCTGGCTCCTTCCTGCCCTTCCTCGCCTGAGGGACCGGCAGCCTTTGTGAGTCTCCTTGACAACAGGATGGATGAGTTAAAAATAGCCTTGTGCTGGGGCTTCAGCATGTGTGCGTGTGTGTGATGTACACAGGCACATGCCTGCTCGCCTGCTGTGCTCAAGCTCAGCCCTGTGGCTTCGGGATGCGTGTGGAGAGCCTCCGTCGGGAGGCTCTGCGGGCCCGCTGCTCTCGTGCTGAAGGCCCTGGGTTGGGGTCAGAGTCCTTAACCTCACGTTACGGATGCAGATGGGGTGTGGGTGGTAATGTTCAGATAAAGAATGGAAAGCTGTTGAATGCCTTCATTCAGTCCAAGTGGGAACGGATAATTTTGGAGGTGCTGCTGTGTTTCAGAACTTCTCGGGGTGGTAGAATGGGACACAGCCCTGGGTGGGGGTTCGGTTGTATCCCTTCAGGGAACCTCACAGGTAAAGAGGGCCCTCTGTGGGCCCACTTTATAAGGGAAGGACCCTGACGTCCAGAGGCACTTGTGGGATGCGTCCAGAGCCACCAGGCTCGGCTGTGGCAGAGTGAGGAGCCGCGACCGCATCACTGGAAGCCGTGGCTCTTTCCCTGAGATCCAGTTAACGAGACTCCCTGTTTAGATCCTTTACCAAAGCGAGTTGTCCCTTGTGTAAGCGATCACGTGCTAAAGACGTTCTGTTCAGTGGTGTTATCACAGCTGTGATGTAATTTGGAAATAGCTGTTTCCATGAGGGCAAGGCCTGGGCATCTCTTTACTATACCTGGAATTAACTCCTTGCTTCCTCCTTCCATCTATTAGTAAGTATTTTGCTGTGTGCCAGGCGTGGGGATGTCATGAGAACAAGGTGTCTTGGTTCCTATCTTTAGGGAGCAATAGACTATTATGAAGATCTCCTTCCAAGTCCCCACTGTGGCCAGTGCTGAGACGGAGAAGGTCTGAGTGTTCGAGGGAACCACTGGGGTGGGCATGGGGTTAGAGGAGGCTGGGAGAACATACGGATTAATGACACAAAGTACTTAAGTCTGGGCTGTAAAAAAATTCCTGCAAATCAATAAAAAGGAAATGCACCCTAGCTGGTACGGCTCAGTTAGAGTGTCATCCTGTAACTGAAAAGTTGCGGGTTCGATTCCCAGTCAGGGCACATACCTTTGTTGTGGGTTCAATCCCTGGTCCGGATGCATACAGTCCCCGGTCTGAGCGCATATGAGAGAACCGATCGATGTTTCTCTCTCACTTTCAGTGTTTCCATTTCTCCCTTCCCCTCTCTCTAAAAGCAATGAGAAAAGAAAAGAAAAGTGAAAAAGGAGGCAGAAAACTCAGTGGCAAACCGGTTGGTGACTTGACAAGACACTTCACAAAAGAAGATACTCAAGCCGCCACTTGCCATTTGAAGCAGTGCTCTATTTTAATCTATTTATTAATTAGGGAAATTTAAATGGTTAGTTCAACTTTAATGCGTTTGCTCGTGTATGGAATGAAATCTTTGAAGCTGTGGTAAAATCTCCTTTTGCCATTTCTAGTTTACTTCCTTTTGAGGTTCTTACTGAAAAAATACAGTGGTTCCCAGGATGCCTAAGTAAAAGGACATCTGGTGGGATGAACAGATGCAAGTTACAGCCCTGGGTTAACAGGCTGTTTGGGGCCAGCCACGGAGCTTCTCAGAGCCTGCGTCTTCCTTTGTGCCTGGGGATCTTCTTGTGCTTCTTCCCTTCTTCCCAGAACTGCTCCGAGCTTCGCAGCTATGGGGAAGATGCTCTGAACACTGTGAAGGGCTATACAAATACTAGCAGCGTTGTTACTGTCTAGTTCTAAATGATGTGATTTCTCTTCCATGTCTTCTCACAGCAGTTATCTTAAATTCCTTTAAGAAATAAAAGCTCTAAGTAATAGGATCAGGAATGAGGCCCAGATGAAATCTGGTCACAGCCCTCTTTTGCGTTCTTTGGGTACAGAGGAGCCCCTCTCTCCCTGCCCTGTCAGGCAATGGGGATTGAGTAGCTGGAGGCTATGGCTCTCCTCCCGAGGTGCACACGTGTGTCTCTGTTGCTGTAGAGAGCGAGCGTCTTGGCACATGTCAGAACAGTGTCAGGGTCGCCGTGAGCCCCATCTGCTAGGTCACTTGAAGACTGTACCACTTCTTCAGGCCCAGTGTGAGTCTTCCCCTACACATCTTCTGTAGCAGGCGGGTACTTCTCAGTTTCCTGCTCAACATTTGTGACCTTTTCCTCTTCTGTTTTTCTGCTGTGTAGGAGTCGGAGCCAGAAGCAAAGGTCGATGGAGAGACAGCATCGGACAGTGAGAGCCGAGCGGAAGTTACTCCCCCAGTAGCCCCCGTAGACGATACCCCAGAGGTCCTCAACAGGGCCCTTTCCAACTTGTCTTCAAGGTAACCCAGCTCAGTGATGCGTGTGCTTGTTGGGGGCTGGGTTGGCACGTCCCAGTGCCGTGGAAGCCTCGGGCCCCTCAGAGAGCCTGTGGTCTTGTGGTGGGAGTCCACTTCTGTCAAAGTGTGTGGGACAGGCCTGTCCACTGGCATTGACCACAGGCCCCTACTTCTGCCCAGGGCTTCACTGAGCATCATCTTAATAGTAACTTTGAGCACAGCCTGGCAGGGTCTTTAATTGAAGAGTGCTCGGGGCTGGAAGGGACAGTCCAGGGAGGAGGAAAGGATGAACAGAGGGGCGGTGGTGGGCAAGGTTGCTGACATAGCATATGGGGGAAATGGTCCCTGAGCTTTGTGGCCGATGGATGGGCTGCTTTTCACGGAGGAGCCCACGTTTCCAGAGTTCAGTTTTCCCCTCTCCCATGCACATCCATTATGAACATTTAAAAGTTCTCCTGGAAGGACCGGGAAACATCTTAACTTGGGTGAATCCAGGATTGAAATTCTGGTCCCTCGAGACTCTGGTCTCTCCAATGCCAACTATGTGTGGTAGATTAAAAACACAAACTGTAAGACTCCAAAACATTGTCTAAAAATGTTTCTTTGTGTGCCTCAGTTTCCCTCTGAAAGGCTGTGTTGTGCAGTGTTAGGGACATGCGTTCTGTGTCTGGGCTCCCAGGACAGAAATCTCAGCTCAGCCACTGCGCAGCTGTGTGACCAGCGCGCCCAGCTCCTCATCTGTAAAAATGGAGAGTGTTGAGGGCGGGATGAGTTAACATAGGTAAAGACCTTATAAAGGTGCTAGGAGTGTATTTGGGATAGCTGTTACTGTCGTTGTTTAACACTGCTGTCACCATAACAACGCAGGAGTAGAGCAGTGCAGGGTGCTGCTGAAGTGAATGTGTTTGCAGGGTTTGTCCCCCCACCCCCAACAGTGACAGCCGTCTAAGCCATTGAAATAGGTACAGGAGTAGAGGGCGCTACATTTCCCTGGGGAGTTTTGCCTGTTAGGTGTGGATGAGGCATTGGCTGTAGTGGCCCTGCTCCCACCAGCCAGTGGCCAGTTCCTCTGTCCCAGTGAAGGAGGTGCTCCTGGAAAGGACTGCCTCAGCCCCCCCCACCGGGGGAAGAGCTGTCCCCTTTGGGTTTGTGCTTCAGTTCTCACTGGGCCCCTCACGCATTTTCTCCTTCCCTCCTCTCTAACTTAGATGGAAGAACTGGTGGGTGAGAGGCATCCTGACTTTGGCCATGATCGCGTTTTTCTTCGTCATCATTTACCTGGGACCAATGGTTTTGATGATAATTGTAAGTGCCATTGCGTGTCATTTGAGTTCGGCCTTCGGTGTTGCATGCAGGATTGGTCACCTGAGGTGCCAGTGCCGGGTTAGTGCTGGGAATCGCTTGGGGTCTAGGCTCCACAGAGCATTTCTTTCTTAGGGTATCTGTGACTTCTCACTTTGTAGCAGCCGGGGGGAGGGACATCGGCCCGGGCCAGTTGTATGTGTTTAAAGATGCGCCTTCATTTTATTTTGTTTTATTTTATTTATTTTTAAAGATCTGAGTTATTTACTGTTAGAGGGGTACGGAGGGAGAAAGAGAGGGAGAGAAACATCAGTGTGTGAGAGAGAACGTTGATCGGTTGCCTCTCACATGGCCCACACTGGGGACCTGGCCCACAACCCGCGCATGTTTCCTGAATGGGAATCGAACCACTGACCGTTTGGTTCGCAGGCCAGTGCTCAGTCCACTGAGCCACACCAGCCAGGGCAAGATGTCTCTTCATTTTAAAATTTGATTTCATTATTTCAACTGTTTGATTATACTGTGACCCCTGCTGTGATGTTGACTCTTGGTTTTATTGTTTCCCTGGGGCCTTACTCATAGGCCTAGGCCTTCCATTAAGAAATCCCCATCCACAGTGCTTCCCTCTCCACCTTCCCACTGTCATGGGCAGGGTCAGATGGCTGACAACTGACTGCCGAGCACAGCAGTTGGGGCTTTTCAAGTATTTGTATTCATAGTCAAGAGGGGAAGAAATTGATTGAGTCCTGGAAGGTTCTAGAATAAAAAGTTAACTGACACTTTGGGAGCATGCGTTTGTTTTTATTTAAAAATGCATTGTTTATGCTGTTACAGTTTTCCCAGTTTCCCCCTTTGTTCCCCTTTGTTCCCCTCCATCCAGCCGTGCCCCTCCCTCCAGGAGCCTGTGTTCATTGTGAGAACCTGGCTTGGCACGTGGGTGGTGTGAGAGAAGAGAGCTGAATCGCAGTCGGACTGCCGTTTTTTTCTGAAATGCAGTGGTGGTTCTTGAAGGCCCATGACTCGTTGGTTTCTGTTTCTGAAGATCGTAAGAACCGGGGAGCCATGGAGTGTTCTAATTGTTGTGTGCCCTGCAGGTGATGTGTGTTCAGATAAAGTGTTTCCACGAGATTATCACTATTGGCTACAATGTCTACCACTCCTATGACCTGCCCTGGTTCCGGACCCTCAGCTGGTAAGCTCTCCAGCCCCAGAGGGACCCTTAATAGGTTTGGATGATAAGTGTTTCATAGTAGATGTTTACAATGGTGATGGGGGGGGGGGAGATGGCCATGAACTTGAACTTGTATAGCACCTTCAACCCCCAAGTCCTTCATAGGCCAGACTACATGCTGGCCTTGGAGGAGTCTTCAGTAGTTATCAAGAGTCTAGAATCTTCCTCAGAATAACACAGGCTGGCTGATGTGCTACAGAAGTAGATGGGAGGCAGGTGTCATGTTCCATCAGGTAAGGTTTTATGAAGAAAATGCTGTTGGAACAGGGAGTGAAAAAAGATGTGAAGAGGATGCCGCAGGCAGGGAAGAGGCAGGGGCAAAGCAGATGGGTGGCAAAGCTGGAGGGAACCGTCCTGACAGGCAGGAAGGGCTGCTGTTGGGAAGAGTGGGCGATAAGACTGGGAGGCAGAATGAGACATGTTGCGGAGCATTACCTTACAGTTCGAGTGTTCTCGGGTTGTATGTAGAAACTCTACAAAAGCGGTGAAAACCAAATCCTGGGTTTGCGGTAAGTGGAGGGCGAATGAAAGCTGCCACGAGTTTCTAGATAAACTCACCTATAGTGACACTGGAGAACAGGGACGCTGGGGGTCTTGGTGGGGGGACTGCTGCGTCTGGTCCTTTCCTCGGGGTGTTCCGACGGCCTCAAGGTAAAGGACAGGCCACATGTGCGCCCATGGCAGTGACTTGTCTTCACTTACAGGTACTTCTTACTGTGTGTAAACTACTTCTTCTACGGCGAGACAGTGACGGATTATTTCTTCACTTTGGTCCAGAGAGAGGAGCCTCTGCGCATTCTCAGCAAATACCACCGCTTCATTTCCTTTACTCTCTACCTGATAGGTATGCGCTGAACGGCCCACCAGTTCCTGTGTCTGTTGTGTTTTGTCAGCTGCTGAGTAGGAGTTGGGGGGGTCCCTTGGTTCATGTGAAGTTTTGATGGTGTTAACTCTGACCATGCAGAGCAGCAGAGCTGAGGGCTCCACCTTCCTTGAGCTGCAGCAAAGTAAGGGCAGTGAGACTGCGGGAATCTGTGGCTGTGGGGACCGTGGTCTGTGGGGACTGTGGTCTGTGCCGCCTGTGCCTGTGCTGCAGCCTCTGTCGGAGGGCGCGGCCCTGTCTGCAGCAATTCTGCGTTGTGACCTGAACGAAAATCACCTGTCTGTGTAACTTAGGTATCAAAACAGGCAGCCGTCTTTAGGAGCATCTTCTTAGGGATTCCCCTTGCAGGACAGACATTGGAGGGTGGTGGGAATTTTACCGATTTGGGTTTTTAAAGACTCTGGGACCTCACAGGGGCTTGGAGCTTAATCGTCCTGCATCTCAGGGAGCTCTTTTGTAACCTAGAGCTGAAACCGTGGACGTACNGAGGACTGTGGTCTGTGGGGACTGTGGTCTGTGCCGCCTGTGCCTGTGCTGCGGCCCTGTCTGCAGCAATCCTGCGTTGTGACCTGAACGAAAACCACCTGTCTGTGTAACTTAGGTATCAAAACAGGCAGCCGTCTTTAGGAGCATCTTCTTAGGGATTCCCCTTGCAGGACAGACATTGGAGGGTGGTGGGAATTTTACTGATTTGGGTTTTTAAAGACTCTGGGACCTCACAGGGGCTGGGAGCTTAATCGTCCTGCATCTCAGGGAGCTCTTTTGTAACCTAGAGCTGAAACCGTGGACGTACCGTGAGGGTTAAGTCCTATGTGTTAGAACTCGACAGACGGAAAAGTGCCGGTCACTCCACACTCAGTTCAGACTGCCCACTGGTTCTGACACTGCCGGTGTCTTCTGTTGTCGCCTTGACAGCTAGTTTGGGGCACGTGAGAAGGTTGCTCTGACCTAAATTTCTCTGACCTATTTTTGATCAGCTCTGTGAATGACACATGGGTATTAAAATACAAAATCCATTGCTGAGGCGTGTGCAGACATTGAGGACATTCAGAGGGCATGCCTCAGATCCCGAAAGTAGCCCCCCAGTGGGAGTCAGGGTGTCTGGGATGGTGACATGCTCTCCTCTGGGCAGAAATGCTGTCGAGGGGCCTAACACACTGAGGGGTCAAGGTCCTTATTGTTGTTCCTGGAGAAGGGGCGGGGGCTGTAGGTTTGTTTGTTTTTTTTTTTTTGCCATCATATGTGTCTGTGAACAGGGGTTGGGAAACTTTTTCTTCAAAGTCCAGATAATAATAAATATTTTAGGTTTTGGGGGCCCAGGGTCTCTGTTGCAACTACCCAATCTGCCCTTGGAACACAAAAGCAACCACAGATGATATGTAAACAAATGGGCACAGCTGGGATTCGGTGAAATTTTAGTTACAGAATTGGGCAGCGGCCTAACTGTTGTTTGTAGGCCCCTGCTCTTGGGTCAAAATATTCTTATCTAGTGAACATCCACCTAAATTGAGTGCACTCTGCAAGATTTAAAGATAGCGCCTTCCTCTCATTGTCTTGGTGGGAGTCATTTTTTCCCTTCTGATTACTATCTGAAGAACTGTTCTGTGTCTTCCTCCCCACTCCTCTCCCTGGGGCTTGTGACTGTGCACTGCTTTCAGGAAACTGGCCAAAGGATCACAATTATGACCCTGTACCCAGCCACAGGAAGTGACTAGGCCAAAGGGGAATGCAGAATGTGATTTATTTTGCCCTTTTTTCTCCTTCCTCGAACCAGGATTCTGCATGTTTGTATTGAGTCTGGTCAAGAAGCATTACCGCCTGCAGTTCTACATGGTAAGGGAAAGTGTGTGTGTGTCTGTGTGTGTGTGTATGAGTGAGTGCGATGTCTTGGCTTAAATGAAGTTCTGCAGAAACTCAACAGATCTCTCATTTTTTCTATGAGAAATCAAAACTCGAGTGCAGTCTGCTATGTATGTTTCTGGAACCCAGAGCATGAAGGAAGGGAGCCTGTTAAGTTTGGCAGCTGTACATCCACTTAGATCTGATCACTGTTACTTAATTTACACCCTCAGCAATCTCTCCACTAGGTCCTGCAGAGAGTGGGCTTCACGTAAGACTCATTGTGGCACTGTTACCAGAAAGGGACCAGGACTGAGGCGGGTCCACCCGGGCCTGGTCTGGGATGCGTGCTTTCTTGATGTCGTGTAGGAAAGAGTTCATGACCCGAGTGTAGGTGATTTTGAGAGTACGTTTATTAAAGCTGGGGACGGTGAAACAAAGGAAGGGCGTAGGGTAGAAGAGGTGAGATCAAAGCAACAGGAGTGCACCCAGGCTGGGCTGCCTCGGTGCAAGAAAGATCACCGTTACAGAAGTGGCAGAAGTGAGCCACAGTGGGCTGCGTGGACTCAGGAAAGGAAGTCACAGTCATGGAAACGAGTCATGCTGAGCTACATGGACTCAGGGAACAAGTTACAGAGACAACAGGAGGGCCCTTGGAGACGGGATTCAGGGCTTAGCCTGGGATAAGCTGCTGCCGCCTGCTGCTCTCCTGGTTGCGAGTCTCCTGGGGACCTTTCAAGCTCAGAGGAAAGCAAGGTACATGCCTGACGAAAGAAGTGGAGGCATGCTCAGGGGAGGGCACACACTGGGTTCTTTGTCTTAAGAGTTTTTACCTGTTTTCTGTAGGTGGGGATTTAGGGGAAGTCTTAGGAGGTCTTGAATATTCAACAGCTTTTCAGGTGTGTTCTTTAATATGCCGACACATCAAAATGGGTGTATAGGGGAGTTTGGGATCATTTTCTAGTCAACTTCACTGTTTTACTTCTCTCGGACTGGTCTGGCTTGGATTGTTTTTTTGTTTTTTTTTTAGTTATTTGTTCTGACTTCATTCATCCTTGGGTTTGGCAGGCACTGGTAGTGCCGTCTGGGTCTCAGTTATCTGTCTCCTTGACTCGGAGATTTATGACATCACCTTGACTAGGTGATTTAAGCTATTCCCTCTCTTGCTGGGGAGGAGAGGTGTAAACCATTTGCTCCTGAGGGTTCTTGGTCAGGGAAGACAAGATCTTGTGCTTTTTAGCATCTTACTTAACTGTCTCAGTTTCCCTCATTCCACTTGCTGAAGAATTTCCTAGTTTCTTACTCTCCTGCCTCAAGGCCTCAGGCATTGTCCGGTCCTAAATCATGTTCCCAAACTGAAGGTGTTTTCTCTCTGAGCCCCTCAGTCACTCAGTAAAGACTCAGAAGCACCCAGGCTTTCAGAGCACAGAGGGACTTACTCACTAGTAAGCCATGCGGTCCTGACTTTTTATGGGGACTGTAGCTGGGGGACGGGGTTTCTCCCGCAGGCCTGTTCTGTGCCTTTTCACTTCCAATGAGATGGTATCTGCAGAAGCTGACTCTCAGCCACTTTCTATATGGTACTGGCTGTTGCCTTTCAAGGCACACTGATTCTTTTTCTCCTTTTGCAGTTCGGCTGGACCCATGTGACGTTACTGATTGTTGTCACCCAGTCACATCTCGTTATCCACAACCTGTTTGAAGGGATGATCTGGTGAGTGATGGCAGTGGGGGAATTTTCCCTTTTACTTTGTGGGTATTTCTCGTGTGCCCTTACCTTCTGAGGCAGTGGTTCTCACCTTGTGCCACACCAGAATCCCTCGTAAGGCTGGTTACAGCACAGATTGCTGGGCCCCGGCCCTGAGTTTCTGCTTTAGTAAATCTGGGGTGAGGCACGAGCATTTGAATTACCAGTGCATTCCCGGAGGATGCTGGTGTTGCTGGTCAGGGCCTACACTTTGAGAACCGTGGTTCCAGACTGACAGGTACACGGATATTTAAAAAGATCAAAGGTCATTTACTATATGGCAAGAAGTTTGAAATCCTAGAGGAAATCTTTTATGATTTCCTGGCATAATTTAAACTATTAAATGTCATGAAGAAGAAAATTTAATAGATCAACAACCGTAGAACCATTGACAATTGCGTGGGAATCCACACCTGGAAAAAGAAAGGACCAGAGATAGTAGCTGAGTTTTATCTAACCTGTAAGACTAAAGCTGATAAGCACAGGGAGAGAGAAATAAGAATGATAAATGGATCTCTTTTATGGCTATAGGTAAACCTTTCTAGATAAACTGTTGGCAAGTGGCATCTGGCACTGTCAGGGCAATACATGGAGTCTGGCCTGTGTCAGGAGAATACGTGGCGCCTGGCCTGTGTCTGGAGAATACATGGAGTCTGGCCTGTGTCAGGAGAATACGTGGTCTGGCCTGTGCCAGGAGAATACGTGGAGTCTGGTCTGTGTCTGGAGAATACGTGGCGTCTGCCTGTGCCAGGAGAATATGTGGTCTGGCCTGTGTCAGGAGAATACGTGGAGTCTGGTCTGTATCTGGAGAATACGTGGCATCTGGCCTGTGTCAGGAGAATACGTGGAGTCTGGCCTGTGCCAGGAGAATACGTGCTGTTTCCTGCCACTTCAGTTTTGGTTAGTGACAGACCGTCTGCGTATGGCGGTTCCAATGCAGCTGACAAATTCCTGTCACCTGGTGAAGCCGTAGCGTAAGGCATCACACACATACTTGTCCTTGTGTTATAACTGCCCACAGTGGTTAGCACAGTAGCGTCCTGTGCAGACTTGTGGCCCAGTAGTTGTAGGGGAACAGAATTTTCTCACTCCAAAATACCTCTTGTTGGCATAACTGTTACTTGAGGCTGATTAATTTTAAGAAATAATAGGCTTGGGAGAAGCTCTGAAAACCAAGTAGCAGTTGCCCTGTGTAAGTACATTTACATTTGTAGGGGAAATCTCCATGTAGGTGGCTCCTTGCTGTCCCCGGAAGAGGGAGATGACCTGATTTCTACAAACTATTATCAGTGCAGAAGAGCGTGGACTTGAGTCTGCGTAACAGCCTTACCCTTGTTTACTTCACTCTCCCTGGTAACCTGTAATCAGCTCTCTCGACCCTTAGAATTTTCTTTTGTCTTAAGCTGAAGATGATATTCAATTTGGTAGCGTCAGCTATTTTGGCCAGTTACTCAGGTGTCCTGGTATACATAAAAGTTTTTGAACTTGTATTTGTTTTTCTTCTATTAATGTGTCTTTTATTACAGGGATGTGTCAGCCCAGAGCCAGAAGGGTAGAGGCAAAGTTATTTCCCCTGCTACCGAGCGGCACCCTAGGTGTATAGCAGGCTGTACTGTCTCGGTTTGTGTGAGTGCACTCTGTGTGAGTGCACACTGTGTGTGCGTGCACTCTGTGTGTCAGTGCGCCTGACAGCACTTTTCTCAGAACCGTATCCCCACAGTTAGGCTGTACATGGCTGTGCTGCTACTTAGGAGATGTTATTCCAGAAATGCTGTGGTTTCAACAGGAAATCTATCAGCGTAGATCAAAATCATGAGGCTGCTTGGAGAAGCTGATGGTCTCAGTGGAGAGGTGAAGCCTAGCCTGGTGTATGTAAGAGAGGTACTAAAGCGTTCTGGGTAAGACCCCAGACTGGCCTTCTGTTTCCAGATCTCAGAATGAGGGTGTAGTATTCCCCACCTCCTGAGGAGTAGATTAGTAAATACATGTAAAGTACTTAGAACAGAGATGAGCTCATGTAAGTGTTTTTGGCATTATTATGGTTAAAACAATTATAATGGACTGGGGAGCATACGGCTCTTTTCTTTCCGAGTTTCTGTTCGGTGTTTCTTTTTCTTTTCTTTCCTATTTTTGTTTTGTTTTGTATTTTTTAAATTTAAGGTTTTAGTTTATTTTTAGAGAGAGGGCTTTAAATTTTTTTTAATTTAAGGTTTTATTTATTTTTAGGGAGGGGGAAGGGAAGGAGAAAGAGAGGGAGAGAAACATCAATGTGTGGTTGCCTCTCAAACGCCCCCCACTGGGGACCTGGCCCGCAACCCAGGCATGTGCCCTGATTGGGAATCGAACCAGTAGCTGTTTGGTTCACAGCCTGTGCTCAATCCACTGAGCTGTACCAGCCAGGTCTCTGTTTGGTGTTTTTTTGACAGTGATACATGCTAAGTCCTCATCTTTAAGGGCCAGATACACCACTTGCCTCTACAGGGAGTAATAACTAAAATCTCTAGTTACTGGTTTTCAGACTAAACCTGCAAGACTTAATTATAGTTGCAGAGCACAGAGTCTGTGCTACAAGCCTCCACAGAGTAAATATTGTGGGGGGTTGGGTGGATACAGAAGCTCTAAATCCCTCCCTTAACAAACAGCAAGTCCGAAATTTTTGCCTGTAGTCAATGAGCCAGGAAATTGAGATTTATGTGTAAATCTGTAGTAGAGGACATTTTAAAATGCGACTGTCAGAGAACGGAGAGTGAGGAGAGGCAGGGTTGGTGCAAGTGTGGAAACTGCCCCCCTTTTATGATGGGATGACCACCCCCACAGTGGGAGGCAGAGAAGAAATCGAGCTGTGTGTCTGGGTGGCGGTCTTGCCCACTGCGTAGTCCCGGAGCAGGGCGGGGCTTACTAGATAAGCTCATAGTAAAACACAAACTAGATAAGCTCATAGTAATATACAGTTTTTAAAAAGTAGGTAAATTATGAAATAGACTAAATACACTACTTATTAGCATTAGGTAGGCAACTACTAGGAGAAAAACCAGACATGATTGAAAACTGCTCTTTTGGGGAATGGAGATAGGGGTGGAAGAAACAAGGAAAGCTCTTATTTTTTTTTGCAGTTTAGATTGGTACTATTGTGTAGATAGTTGCTTTATAATGACAAAAGAGCAAATGACGTTTTAGACTGCCACCTTCACTTGTTCCGTGGCCATTCAATAAACATTTGAACACCTGCTATGTGCCAGGTAATAGGAATGGCTTGTTCAGTATTTGACTTTTTAAAAAGTTATGTCTTAATGGGTGACAAATACTCTGTGTTATTTTGGTACTGGGATGTCTGAATGGTATTGTTTTGTGGACTTTTAAGGTGTTACCATATTGGTAGAGTTGGTCCTTTGGTTTATTTTGTAGGTTCATTGTCCCCATTTCTTGTGTGATCTGTAATGACATCATGGCCTATATGTTTGGCTTCTTCTTCGGTCGGACCCCCCTCATCAAGGTAAGGGGATAACCCAAGCGTGCGACATGACCATGAAGGAGGGGTGGTGCTTTCAGTGCGAGTAGGTCAGCCTGGGAGACAGAGGAGACCTAGCTGGTTTGTGTGCTTCATGTCACCCTGGAGAAAGGCTGGCACTAAATTAATTGTAAGAGGAAAAAAAACAAGCAAAGGAAACACTGACGGTTTACTCATAGGTAAAAAAGAACGAATAAAGAAAATATTTTATAAACTGCATAAGCAGATTTTGGGGGCTTTGATCTGAATTTGAGTGTTGCTATTTAATCAGTATACTGTTTTATCATATAATTATTCAATGATTTAAATGACCACTTGAAGCAGGAGAGAAACAGGGGAATCAGGCAGGGAGCAAGAAAGCCAAGTGTGGGGTGTTGTAGAAGGTGAGGGGTGCACAGAGTGAGGTTTTTAACAAGTATTCATTGTTCCCAAAGCCAGAGACAGGTATCAAAACACCCTTTGCCAAGAACTTGTTCTCTGCCCACAGCTCTCACCGAAGAAGACCTGGGAAGGCTTCATTGGGGGCTTCTTTGCCACTGTGCTGTTTGGCCTTCTGGTAGGTGGTGGCTCCTGGCTGGGTGGGGGAGAGACAGTGGCCCCAAACTGGGGAAGTGACAGGCATCTTTGAAGCCTGTCAGGGCTAGAGGGCATGTCTCTCAAGGCCAAGGACTCTGTCCTACTGGATGGGACCTCGCCCTGAAGAAGGGCACCAGCACGGCACGCTCTGTAACTGGCACAGGCAGCACCAGCTGTTCTTCACCAGCCAGTTTTCAAGCAGAGTCTTGGCCCTGGAGGAGCAGAGGCCATGCACACCTTGTACTTCTCTCATGCCCGGGCATGCAGCACTCAGCAGGTGGCGCTCTTGTCCAGGCATTTGGTATTTCAAGGTCAAGGTGATTGGCATCGGAGAGTAAGGGATGGGGTGAGATGTGCTGCTCCAGCCCAGATTTTCTCCCTTGTGTACCCTGACCGGAAGTGGGCGGTCTCCCAGCCCATTCAAGAGCACCATTCCCTGCTCTGACCCTGGGCCACTCTGCCCTTGGTAGTGTTGTCCGTCTGTCCTCCATTGCCCCGGCTCCCTTACCCGGCTGCTCTTCAGGCTTCCTCTCCTGGCTCCCTGCCTCTCCCTGTACCATTTCCCGACTTCCCGCCTCTGCTTGGTACCCAGTTAAGAGATCCTGAGAAAGCGTACTGTAGCTCCCCAAGTAGGGAGAGACTTCTGTCGTTCTCTTGCCGCATTTCTCAGGTATTTCCTGGATTCATTCAGGACCTGGCGTGTTTGGGAAAGTGTGTGTGCAAACTGCCCTCTGGCCGCCCCTCCCCCCCCCCCCCCCCCCCAGTTCAGGCATAACACACGTGAGGTGCAACCTAAGCCTCTGATTCAGTGCAGTTTGCAGTTAGAGGGTGTGGGCACTGTAAGGACGTGGCCAAACCCGGTGTCTGCTGCCCTGGCAGGATGGCGGAACTCGTCCCCTTTGCCTGTCTCTCTCTCCTTCCCCCTCAGCTGTCCTATGTGATGTCTGGGTACAGATGCTTCGTCTGCCCCGTGGAGTACAACAACGACACCAACAGCTTCACTGTGGACTGCGAGCCCTCCGACCTGTTCCGCCTGCACGAGTACAACATTCCTGAGGTGATCCAGTCGGCCGTTGGCTGGGTATGTGCCAGTCCCATGGAGCGAACTGACCTCAGTGGCACAGTGACCCCCTCTCCACACTGTTTGCTCTCATAAAGTCACCTTCCTGTCCCCAAAGCTGTAGGCCCCAGGATGACGGGGGTTGTTCACGTCAGTTCATGGTGAGGACAGGAGGAGACTTCTCCCTTAAAATCTTTAGGACCAGTGGTTCTCAAAGTGTGCTTTGGGGAACCCTGGAGGACCCTGAGATCCTTTCAGGGGGGGTCTGTGAGGTCACAACTATTTTCACAGTAATACAGTGACATCATTTGCCTTGTTCACGTTGTTGACAGAAGCAGTGGGGGGTCCACCTGCTGGTGACACAGTGGGAGTGAAGATAGTGACACCCAAGTGGCCTAAGTCACTGGATTCTTCATACCACGCCCTTGCAGGGAGAATGAGCTGGTTCCTCTTTAGAATGGCTTTGGTGAAATAGTAAAATTACTAATTTTATTAAAGCTTGGTCCTTGAATATGTACCTTTCTAATAATATTCTTTGTCCCAAAATGAAAAATATGCATAAAACACTTCCGCTGAATACCATAGTACTTGATTATCTAAATGGCCAGCTGTGGGCACTTGTTTATCAACTGACCTAGTGGCTTTTTTATAAAAATATAATTTTACTTGAAAAGAACTGACAGACTATAGTGGGTAATTGGCAGACATTTTTCTTGGAAATGAATGAAGGGAGGCTGGCACTTCAAGTAATTGACAGTAAACAGCTGACAGTAATTGTTAATAGTGATCAAATGGTTTTCATGTGAAGGTAGAATTCTAGAAAGTGTGTGCCTTCTGTGAGTTGGATAGCTTCCTGGTATTTAAAGAATTTTCTGATGAGACCTGTGGTAATTTTAACAGTGTTTTGACATTATACAGCTAACTGTGTCTGCATTTGCAAGGCTGACATGACTCAGTAAACCAGTATTTTCAGTGTATGAGGTTACATTGTCACACATGGTAAAACATCCATGCAAAGGGCCAGATAGACCAGTGCATTTTAATTGAAGGTACAGAAAGTTCGTTGATAAGGTTTCAGATTTCACATTGCACCAAATTTTTAAGGACCTACCACTTACCAAGTTATGGTGTCATGTCAGAAAATACCCACAGTTATCTGGAAAGACAGTACTAAAATACTCTTCCTTTTTCAACTGCATATCTGTGTAAGGCTGGATTCTCTTCATATACTTCAACCAGAACAGAGGTTTAAAAAAACCAGTCTCTTTACTAAGTATGTTCTTTTTTAGGAAGGGGAGGGGGGAATATAGGTAGCTGAATAAAGAGTTATTTTTGTTAACCTGTAATAAGGCTGTGCCCTGTAGTAGGCATCTTGACTTTTACTTCATTTATTCTTCTCAGAAAATGGTCCGGATGTACCCTTTCCAGATCCACAGCATCGCCCTCTCCACCTTCGCCTCGCTCATCGGCCCCTTTGGAGGGTTCTTTGCAAGTGGATTCAAACGAGCCTTTAAAATCAAAGTAGGAAAACCCTCTTCTCCCTTCCTCTCTTGTTCTCTCAGCCAGGCCCATCCTCACCCGTCTTCTGCCTCCCCCACGCCCCGCCCCCCAACCACCACCTCCTTCAAAAGACTAGGTTCTTGACGTGTGCTCTTCACCCATACATGGGATTTAGGTAGGTTAGAGAGATTTCACATTGCACCACATTTAAGGACCTACCACCTACCAGGTTCTGGTGTAGTGTCACCAGACACTACAGGCAATGTTTCCTAGAAAATTTAGTAGTTGGGTTTTATTTGTTAACATCTTACATCTTTCTTTACAAAAATTTTGTCATTGAATAAGAGCATGTCCTATTATGGCCTCAGCATTTGAATCAATGCTTATATCTCACTTTGTCTCCCTCAGCTACTCGGGACGGTAGCTGGACACTGAGGTGGGACCGCAGGCCAGGGTTCGACCTTGGCTGAGCCCAGGCTCACCAGCCCTTCTCCTGCCTCTGACAGGACTTTGCCAATACGATTCCTGGCCACGGAGGCATCATGGACCGCTTCGACTGCCAGTATCTGATGGCCACCTTTGTCAACGTGTACATTGCCAGTTTTATCAGGTGTGGTGCCTTTCCATCTGACCTGGGTTGGCAGATTTTTAAGTGGGTGAAATTCTAGAATTTTAGCTACATCTCAGCTTCAGTGAAAAGCATCCCAAATGTAAATGCAGTTTTCCATTGGTACTATTTGTGGATTTCCCGAAGCCCCTGTGCACTCTGTTGGTAGGGAGTCCAGAGTGGGGAGCAGTCACTCGGGTGATCAGGCCCAAGACGCTGCTGGGCCCTGGTGGTGCCACTTGGTCACATTGTCTTCCAGGGGCCCGAACCCGAGCAAGCTCATTCAGCAGTTCATGACCTTGAGGCCGGATCAGCAGCTCCACATCTTCAACACACTCAAGTCTCACCTGACCGAGAAGGGGATGCTGACGGATGCCACGGAGAACTAGCAGGGCCCTCTCAGGGTCGGGGGCGTCCGAGCAGGACTGAGCGAGGGGCCAGGGCTCCCAGGCGAGCCCAGCTGGGGTGACCTAGACGATGGCAAGGCTTCAACTCACTGTCTTTTTATTTTTTAAATTTTTGGTAGAGTGTTTTTTATCTGTGGGTTGTAAGAAGATTCTGTACATACTGTCTATGTGCTTATGGTTTGGGTTGTGAGTAAGCTGCAGCTTTGAGTGGGGAAGAAGTCATAGGGATGTAACCATTTGGGTTTTTTTAAACAGAAGTTTTAAAAACCTGGAGGACAGCCCTGCCTGGCTCAGCAGTGGCTGCCTGGCACTTCTCGGTCTTATCGGTTGAACTGGGCTCACTGAGAGAGTGGCTGGCTGTTCAGACGGGCTCAGGACGCATGTGCTGGTCTTTGTACTGCCACTCCCCTGCCCCCCACCCCCCGCCCCCACCTGTAGGAAAGAGGTCCGCGGCTAGGGTGTCTGTGCTGCTGGAGGGCTTCCACCTGAGCTGCTGAGCTACATTATGAAATATAATTCCTGCCTTGGAGCTCTGGGGGTGTTGCCTTCCATAGGCCGGAGGGACAAAGGCTTATGTATCAGATAAGCATTCTGTCCACATCAAATCCTGTGGGACATGAGCCCTGCTTTATGTTTTGGGTTCACCTTGCTTCATCACAGACTGAAAAGTTTTCTTGAGAAAGCTAAAAAAATTATTTATAATAGTCTGGTAAAAAAAACCAACCAACCAACCACACTGTACTATTTCAAGTGTATGCAGTAGAATGTACCGAAACCGAGCCCTTCCCCACATGTTCAGGCTCTGGCGCCTCCTAGAGGGCGGCCCAGCCAACTGCGTCTTTTCAGGGACGACTGCGTTCGGGTCTGTGCTGTAGACTGGTTGCTGCTGAATCCTCTCAGGGGGCTTTCTTGCTGGGCAGCGAGCAGAGGGCTTCTCGTCTGTGCCCCGTTGCCTGACCGCCCACCCACGTAGCTGCTGTGTTGTATATATTTTACTCCTATGGCAAATATGTATTGTGTATGTGTTTTAAATATCACTTCTTAATAAGTGGTTTCAGTTGTACCACGGCTTCTTCACTGAAACCATAGAGTCCTGCTTAAAACTCTGGGAAACTCAACCCCATTAGCGGTTTGACTATTCTGAAGATTAAATGCACACTTTTTATATAATGTGACTAGTTAAATGTAGTTTGTATTTTACTGGGGGACTTTTTTTTTTAAGAAAAAAGAAAACGGTGATTTATTTTGTTTCCCTTCTTAATGATGGGAGAGAGGTTGAGTTTGGGAGGAGGGTACAGGAGAGAGAACTCGGTGCCCGAAGGTGTT
This sequence comes from Sturnira hondurensis, assembly GCF_014824575.4. Lineage (NCBI taxonomy): Eukaryota > Metazoa > Chordata > Mammalia > Chiroptera > Phyllostomidae > Sturnira > Sturnira hondurensis. The sequence continues at coordinate 6,201,259 of NW_028080032.1, read as the reverse complement.
CGGTGATTCCGTGCCATGGTTGTCCTCATTGCCAAATGCGGGGGTGATGGCTTCCAGAGCCCCTGGCCTGGTGGGAGTTCGTGTGGTTTCTGTTTGAATCAGGCTCTCTGCCTCCCTGAGAGCTCACACTCAGCCTGGATCCCTGGAGCGTCCGGTGCAGGGCTGACCCCTCCGGCGTTTCAGCCTGCAGACACTGCATGGCCTTACCCTGTGTGCAGCACTGAAGCAGCCTCTTCCTTCGGGACTTTTACTTCCATTTAGCACGCAGCTTTCCTTTTTCAGGTTCAAGTCCCCCCAGAACAAAATGTGTTTTCACACGGCGTTTGATCCTGGCTGTGGACCCCGGGCAGGACGGACACGTCACTCTCTGGGTCCTTGTTTTTGAGTTGTCCCGTAATCCCAGTATTCCGTGTTCTGGCTGGGCAGGTCCATGCTGCCAGAGGCAGCTGTGGGTGATGAGTCATGTCCTGGGCACCCAAAAAGTAAGTATTGTCAGGTCCTTTCCGAATGTTGATCCTGAAGATGAGGCGGTATCTCAGCGATGAATTAAACAGTGGAGCTGATTAGTCATGAATCTAGTTTTCTTATTGAAGAATGAACTTGTTCTCCGGAACCAGAGACAGGAGGTCTCATTTGTCTTGTGTTGCCTTGTTGTGCTCATGCCGTAGGGTTCCTGGGAGCCCGGCAGGGGGCCGCTCCTGAGCAGGGCTGCGCTTGCGTCAGGGTGCCTGGCCCATCCCCCCGAGGATGTGGTCAGGGATAGGGGGGTCCCGGGAAGCTGCAGGTGGTTGCTCACCAGAGCTGCCAGCAGGAAGGCCAGAGGGCCAGCATGGGTTTTGTTTTTTGGGGGGTTTCTCCACATTCTTTCTGGTGAATAAGAGGCGTTTCTTAGTGGGGTAGCCTGGAGAGCAGGCTGTCTTGTGTCTTTGTGGCACAGTGCTTTTCTTGCTCCCATTTATTGATGTTATTTCACCTTCAGATCAGATTCAGATTATTTTCACATCTCTCTGTGCCCATCTTAGTGGTGTAACTTGTTTCACATCCATTTTGTGCATGTGTGAGAAATAAATGTGACTGAAACTGTGTGCCCTCCCTTGTCGTGAATTCAGTCCCTCACTTCCATGCTCGACTTTCTTGTTTGGTATTCGTAACTGTTGTGCCATCCTGATTTAGAGATTTTTGCTTTGCTTTCCAGTTCGAATCCCATACATTCTCATGACCACCTGCCGAGCCACCTTGGGCGAGACTCTTGGGCACTCTGCCAGTGAGGGAGCTGGGGCCAGAGACAGGAGAGAGCGTCCCCAGGGTCCCATGGTGGAGTCGAGTCTCCATCTTACCGTCTGCCCACCAGGACAAGGACCGGACTGTCCCCAGCCCCACTTGCCTTTGTAGAAGTGGCGTAAGTGCATCTGAAATCCCCTCAAGTGTAGGAGGCCTTGACCTGTCCACCAGGTTGGAGCTTCGGTTGCTGTTAGCAACTGAGCAGTGGGATAAGGGAGTTTGTGGACGGGACATCACAGAAGTCAGGGCTTCTCTACCTTGAGCTGAGCCTGGCGTCCTCCCTGGTGAGTTCTCCTGTCACCTCTCACAGGACACCCGCGTGTTCCCCCTTCGTGGGCGCATGCCACCTCAGCATGATAAAAGTATGCACAGTTTCCTCCTGAATGTAGAACCCCCCAGGGCAGCCTGGGCCTTGCTTCAATTTATTATTTTTGGCCTATGTCTATTCTGAACATTTTAGTAGCTTTAATATAACTATATTTAAAACATATTCACTCTTAGAGTTGTACAATTCTGTAATGTATATTTGAAACTAGTGTCTCAGAAGGGGCGGACTGTAACTTTTAACCTTACACGTACGGACTTTTGAAGTCCTTTTTATGGTATTTATCTTTTTCCACTGGGCTTCTTAGCCTGTTAGTTGACTTATATTGTGCAAGAAGGTTCCAAAGGTATGCTTTCAGGGCAACTGAGCAACCCCGGGATTGGAGTCTAAGCTAGTTGCTAGTGGCTGAGTGGATCCTTGAGCTTCGCTCTTCAGAGTTTCCCATCAGGCCCAGAAGTGTCCCTGATGTGATGCGGGGTGAGGGGGGTGGGGGGAAGATGTAAATGAGTCAAGGTGAAGAGCGTCACTGCTCGGAAAGCTACGCAGTGGCCTTGCTCCCTAAGCGGCCCGCCCAAGGTCAGTTTTGTAAGGAAGTGTATTTCCATTACTCTGCCAGTGTGACCTGTCATTGCTGAAACTCGTTCCTGCGTCACCATTGCCCTTTGTTTTCTGGAGTAACTCACGTCTGTGCCCACCTTGTACTGATGTGCTGAGAAGGGGGTGCAGTGGGCAGGGGCGATGTCACTTGTATCCAGGGTTCCTGTTCTTTTGAAGTCAGGGGGGGAAGGAAGGGCTAGGGAGAGGATGTCCAGGTGACTGTCGTGGTAACAAGACGGTAAACTATGTGCAGACGCGCACGTACTGTCTGCACAGGGGCTCCTCGGAAGGAGCTGCCGGAACAAACCATCACGGGGGCACCGGGGCGGGCTGAGTGCAGTGGTTAAGAAGCTGGACGTTGGGTTCAGACAGCCCGAGGCCTGGGCAGGTTCCTAAGTGCAGCTGTGGCCCAGTTGGGTCTGACAGCAGCACCTTCCTTGTGGGATTGTGGGGATTTTATGAGATTAAGCACAGTAAGCATTTAGCACAGCACCTGACACGTAGTAAGTGCTCCGTCAGTGGTGGCTGTTTTTGTTGCATGGGGCTGGTCCTTTGCACCTGAGCTGCTGTGACATCAGAGACTGGGATCCCAGCCACGACGACACTGCCGAGAAAGGGGCCGATTCTCGGGCAGGGCCTCATCGTTCCATCCTTGTCTCAGTCGTAGCAAACTTCCTTTTCCCTTGTCTCTCCACACGGTTGGTTGCCCAGCTCCCAGTTTTTACAGAGGTGAGCAGCTCCTACTTCCTGACGTGGTTTCCTTTGTTGGGCGGGGGCCTTGTGGCGTGACCCGCCGAGGGTGCTGGCGTTGGGACGGAGTGCTGGTGAAAGAGCCTAGTTTAAAGTTGTCTTCTAGGCTGCCCTCTGGGTCCCAGACCCTGCTCACCCACATGCCCTACAGGGCCCCCTCTGGCCATTCTCAGTGAGCAACAGAGTCCCCGCTGCCGACCCCCCCATCCCTTGAAAGTGGCCCCACCTCCTGTTGCTCCCAGCACTGCTCCACCGCCCCCTCCTCCAGAGCGACCTGGCCTACCTGGGCTCTCAGATGGGTACAGGCTACTGCTCTTGTCTGCAGCTGTCTGTCGATAAAGTTGTTTACCTGTTTATGTGTGGGCCGTGTCTTCATGGGCACTTTGGGAGGTAACTTGGGATGCCAAAGTGTTGGGATTTTTAGAACATGTGGATGATTTCTGTGACCAGGGCAGAACGTGGTATCCAGGATTCTGTGGCCAGTGGGTACTGAATCCACTTGGCTGTTTGAAAACCCTGTCCCCTCCCCTCTCTTCTCTACCAAATGCCTAGCTGCTGAGGCCCCTTTTCTGTTTCTTCTCCAGCCAGTAAGTTACCAGCAGTGTGTTTATTAATAATCGCAACACTAGCGATAGTGCTTTATATGTGCCACACACAGACTCAGTTGCTGTAATGCTGAGACTGGGTTCCCAGCCACTACCGCCTGCCCTGCACGCAGCCCGGGGGTCTGAGGTCTGGAAGGCAACCGCACGGACCCTCTGAGGGAAGAGTCCAGCTTCCACACCCACCTGTGGTGTCTGGGTGCCTCTCGCTTGCACAGGGGGGCGTTTGAAACTCCCCACGCTTGGTGGCGGTGGTTTGCCCAAGGCCTTCCTCACTTCCTGCTGCCCCCGGGGCGGATTTTCTATGGGAAAGAGGCTCGTTCCTCTTGTCCTCTTGCCCGTGGTGCCTCCACTCTATGGGGGAGGGTCTGTGACTCGCTCAGGACCCCATTTCCCCCTCTGGCCAAGGGTGCACTCAGCTCAGGAGCCTGCAGCAGGGCCCGTGCACGTGGCCATCACTAGCTGGGAAGAGTGAAGAGGAGAGAAAGTACCTCGGTAGCAGATTCTGACCCAGAGGGGAAGCCTGAGAGCTCTGCCCATGCCCATGTGGCGTAAGAGTCAGGGCCTCGTGTTTCAGCTTTCTTCACGGCATTAACGGTGGGAGCAGGGGACCCGGAGGACAGATGATGTGGGCTGTTTTCGTTGGGTTTCAGGTTAGCAAAGGGTCATGCAAAAGGAGACCGGGAGTTGGGGAGGGTGGGTGTGTGTGTGTGTGTGTGAGGTGGAGGACTCTCACACTGAAGGAGTGGTGTTGACAAAGACAACCCGTGAAATCCAAGCCAATGGAATAATAACTTGGAATTACCGGCTTGACGGCGAACGGTTCCTGGGTGTGAGCGGGGAATGGAGGCCAGATCCAGAGGCCCGTGGTGTTTCCTGGTCTCTCCCCTTCCTTAACTGATGAAGTCACGACTGTGGCAGGAACAAGGAGACCATGGATGTTCAGTAAGCAGCTGCCGTGACGGACTGGCCCTGGGCTCGTCCTCTCGTCCTTCGGGCTCCTGTTTGTCAGGCCTGGCACTCCCTGCCTCACCACTGCATCTGGTGGGCGAGGCAGCTTTTCATCTAAGGAGAAAAAGGCTCTGGGCAGGGCGGAGCCCTCTGCCGCCCCTGGAGGGGTGCCCAGAGGGTTCAGCTGGGTTGAGCCATCCGGTGGTTCTGTGCCAGATGAAATTGTTTGCTGATGGGCTGGCACGCTTATGTCTCACTTCCATTAGGTTCCTGCCTTGGGTTTGCTGGCGTTGTGCCAAGGAACACCAGACCAGAAAGGAGGTTCAGAGTGTTTTCCGACTGCCGTGCCCTTCCCGTAACTTGCTTCGCCGGCCCCGGGCGTCTGTGCCGCAGGGGGCTTCTCTGTGCGCCGTCTGACCGGTGTTGGACGTGCAGATTCTTCTCTGCTGCAGTGTCAGAAAGTGACGGACTGTGCGCTGGAAAGTATTTACCTTATTTATATACCTGAATGTTGCTACTACACGAATAAACATCTATTGAATTCTAGATCGGTGTGCTTCCTGTGGGTGGTGTGAGGTGGGGCCTTGGTGGGTGGAACCAGCGTCCCCGCCCAGGCCGCTGCCGGCCCCGCCCCCTGCCCGGCCCCGCCCCCTGCCCTCCTGGCTTTCCTCCTGCTGCCTTGGCTGCTGCTCCTCAGCCACCTGTCCAGGCACCTTTTCTCCGGCCTGGTCCTTCCACGGTGGCATTCTGCCCGAGCCTGTCCCCCCACTGAACGCTGTCCTGGGGGTCCTCACCCACTCTCGGGGCTCCAGTGACCACACTCAGCGCCACCGGTTCAGGACCATGTCTCCAACCCACATGTACTCGTGAGGCCTCTTCCTGTGGGCTGTGCGTGGGCAACCCTGGCCCTGCCCACACCCACCCCAGTTAGTGTTCCGTGCCCCCACTGCCCGCGCCTGTTCTGTTGGCCAAGCCCATCCTGGGAGCGAGCTCATCCGTAACCAAGGCCAGCCCCTTCCGTCTTCGTTCTGGCCACTCTGCTAAACCACTCCCTGCACTATAGCTGGGGTGAGCCTTCTCAGCTAGATACTTCCCGTGGCCTTAGGTCGAAGTTCAGCCTTGTTTGTGCGGTTCTCACGCCGTCCCCTCTGACCCCTACACTCGGGCTCTGCCCTCTCACAGCCACACTGGGCGTGTGGCTGGCCCTTCTCTGTTCCAGGTGCTGTGGTCTCCTGGCCTTCACACATGCTGCTTCCTCTGCCCGGCTCCCTACCCTCCCCCTTCCAGCTCCCCTCCACTGCCTAACTCCCATCCCCATACTGTCCCACCATCAGTAGCACCTGCTCTGGGAGACCCCCCGTGCTCCCCACCTCAGGGCTCTGGAGAGACTGGGCTCCGGAGGGTGGCTGGAGGTGCCCTGAGTCTGAGGTCCTGGGAGCGACTGCCCGGCCCACTCCGCTTCACCCCGGCCAGACCAGTGCTCGCTCCAGCAGGACCTCCAGGTCGTTGGCCTTTTGCACAGAGGCTTCTGCCTCTCTGGTCCCCAGGAACCCTGAAATGGCAGGACTTGTGGGATGAATTGCTTCCTAACACTCAAAGTGCAAAAAACACAGCGTTTCCTTTCCTTCCTAAATCCAACAAAATCTGACTCCAAGCCACAGGTTTCATGGACAATGAGGGACCCATCAGACATGTTCCCTGGCTGCCTTGTTCTCTTCTGTTGCACCAGGAGCCAGGGGCTCCGTCTGCTGAAGGTTCTCACCCAGGCCTGTGAGGTCATGCGCCCCCTGTAAGGAGGCCCTGATGGTGGTATGAGGACCCACCTTCCCTAGGCACCTGCACAGCCCTCTGCAGTGGCCATCTTCCACTCGGACCCTTGACCATCTTCATGCGTTCAGCAAGTGCTGTGGAGTTCTTACTCTCTGCATGTCCCCGTCTGGACGCTGGAAATGCAGCAGCAAATAAAGCCAACACAGCCCTTGCCCTCATGGGGCTCGTTTTAGGAGAGGGTAGCAAACCTGTGAAAAGCACATCAGGTGGAGACCACGTAACCAGGAGGGGGAACCGAGTGCTGCTGGAGAGAGGTTGGATTTTAAAGAGGGTGATGGGGAATGGCCTCGCTGCCAACCCTGTGGGCAGAGGTTGGGCAGATGGACGCACCCTGAAGGATGGGGGTGGGAGTTCCAGGGGGGTGCACAGCAAGGCTGAAGACACCTGTATTTTCAGGGAACTGCGATGGTGGGTGAAGCAGGTGAATGGGCAGGGGCAGTGGTGGGGAGTGAGGTGCGGGAGAGCTCGGGTAGTCACGCAGGGCCGAGACTTGTACTCTGAGCGAGATGAGAAGCTGTTGGAGAGTTTAGAGCCAAGGAGTGGCTTGATCTAATGTTTGTTTACAGTCACTTGGTGGCTGTGCTGAGAATAGATTTCAGAGGGGCAAGGGTGGGAGCTGGGAGACGGGGGCCGGGGGGGCAGGGGGGCTGCAAAAACCCAGGCAAGGGAGGATGGGGGCTCCATGCAGGTGGTGCAGTGAGCAACGGTCAGATGGTCAGAACTTGCTGGAGGATTCTGTGCAGCGTGGGAGAGAAAACGAGGAGTCGGGGATGGCTGTGGGGTTGCTGCCCTGGGCGACGCGGGACGAATGGCAGTGCAGTTTTTTCTGAGCCGAGGCAGGCTGTGGAGGACAGGTGGCGGGTGGGAGGGGGAAGAGAGGGGAAGGTCAGGAGTTAGATTTTGGACCCAGTAGGTCTGACACGCCTGTGTAATACCCACGGGGGGATGTCCCGTCTAGGGGCCTGGTCAGGGTGTGGATACTAGTCTGAGCCAGGAGACGGGAGAAGATCACAGATGAAGAAGAGTTAGGTCCACATCATTCTGGACTGTGGGGTCCACTTTTTTTCAGCTGGGGCCACTCCCTTCTTCCCTTCCATGAGACCATCTTTTCTTCCTCAGGGAGCCTCAGACAATCCAGCTCTTGGGCTCAGACACCGGCTTGGATAGAGTTTGTCTTCAGGTGGTCCCTCTCCCACCCGACAGCGTCTCACTGCCTCCTGGGAGGGGCCTGCGTGTCATTTTCTGGAGGAGGAAGGGCATCATTACCTTTTTGGTCTCTTGGGTTGAAGGTGGGAGCGGGAAACGAAACAAGACGTGGACAGCTCTAGAGAATGGACCAGTGGCCTGACCACGACATACTAAATAAAACCCATCACCTCCCCATATTTACCAAAGGTTACGGACGGTCCCCACATCGACAAAAATGCAGAGAGCTCTCAAATGGAGTGCGTAAAACTCTGGAGCCTCTTTCAGTGTCTTCTCTCAATTTTAGTTAAGAAACCTCAGTATGTTTCTAGGGCCAAAACTCATTCATCAGGTGGAGACTGTGTTCTGGGTAAATCCACCTGACCGAGGCTCCTGAAGTTCTTCTTGCAGCAGAGATGGGCCCTCTGGCGTTGTCCACGTGGTCCCAACTCCTCTCGATTGAAGATCCATTGAGGAAGTGCATTCCATGTCCTGATTCTCAACCTTGCCTGGCCATTAGGATCACCTGAGGAACTTAAAAAAGTTGCCACAACCTGGCAGCAGCCCGGACCAACCAGATCAGCACCCCCCATCAGGTGGGGGTGGGACTCCCTGCGGGGAGAGTCTGTCTCCTCTCAGACACTCCCACCCGCACAAGCGGGCGGCACCCTCTGCTGAAGGGTGCCCAGGGAGAGCCTCAGGTGGTCCTGAGTGAGCCCTCTGGCATGACCCGTGGAATGATGCTCCACAGCAGGAGCCGCAGTGCGGAGCCTTTGCCTCCTAGCACGTCCACCCAGGGCTCACCTGGCTTCTCGCACCTCACAGACTGAGCCCGCTCCTCTCCACCTGACAGACATGCTGTTTCTCACGTGCCCCCAACCAGCTGCTCCCTGCACCCCCTGCCTTCTCCCAAACTCCCTGGGAGATTCTCACTCTCTTCGCGCTTCCTCACAAGAAAGGCCTGCCAGCCCCTTCGTAATGCTGACCAGTATCTGTACACAAGGAAGCCTATCCTTTCAGGGTCCCCTATCATTGCCTGTAGTTGGGAATAGATGTGTGCCCTGGGGTGGGGGTGCCCACGGGGCCCGTCAGGGAATTGAAGACCCCTAGTTGCTACTGTTTCAACATGTAGCTTCTTCCTCCCGCTGTCTCAAGGGCCCCTGTTCTCCCTGCCCACCATGGCTGCCATGACTTTTGTCATGAAGAGGAGCAAATAATAAATCTGCAGCCTCCAATGGACGCCACCAGTTACCAGGGAAAATCCCAGACCATGGGTAGGGGGTTGCCAGAAGGTGTAATTATTTAACTTTTTATTTGAAATAGTTTCAGACTTAACAGATGTGAGATAGTATAAAGAATTCCCTACATACTACACTCAAATTCCCTAAATGGTAACACTTGCTACATTTGTTTAACTGTTATCTCTCTTTACACACACACACACACACACCTTTCTTTTCAATTGTTTTAAAGTTGTAGGCCTGAAGCCCCTTCACTGTTAAGTAAACTTATTTCAAATTTCACCAGTTTTCCAAACAGTGTTCTTTACAGAAAAATAAGATATCTTGTTTTTACTGGTGCAATCTGAGGGTCTCTGCAGTGTCTTTGGGACCAGAACTCCCTCCACCTACCCCTCACCCCATAGATGCTATCTCTTAGCAGGCATGAGCTGGAGGCCTAGGTAGAAAGACGTGGTGCCCAGCACAACATGGCAGTGCTGCCACGTGCCCAGCAGAGGGCAGCAGTGGCTCACCAGTGCGGGGCTTGGGAATGTGATGCATCTGGGTGGAATTCTGACCCAACACTAGCTTTCTGACCTTGAACTAAATAGCTGCTCAGCCTCCTCTTACATAAAATGGAGATAATTGAGAACATACGCAAAGCACGTGTCCAGCACCTAGCACCTACTGATCACTCACGAGATACTTTTATTTGTAATATTATCACCTTGGTCAGGGAGGTGAATTCCTGGGGCATACACAGAAGGAGCTGGTACCAATACTCCAGTGCGGGCAGGGCCAGGGCTGGACACTGAAGCTGGGGACAGAGAAGGAAGGGCTCCCGGGGAGGGAGAGGAATGAAGTCACAGCTTACCTGGGGCACCCCAAGGCCAGCAGGGACTAAAATTCACAGTGAAGTGCTTCTGAGCACTTGATGGCGTTGTCCAGTCTCCCGCCCGGTTCTGGAACCCTCTCCCCGCCAAAGTTGTCCTTAACCAATCCAAGGAGGAAGAATGGTTTGTCTTCTCTCCCGTTTTGATTGGCAGAGCACCTGAGCTCCACGCGGACTCCATCATTCAGCGGCTGTGTGATCTTGTGGCTCTGGGCGGAGCTCAACCTGTCCGCGGTTCAGTTTCCTTTTCATGAAGCAAGGGCGAGAACAGTGTTATTAAAGATCAAAGCTCAGACTGGCTTCTGGCACAAAGCACAATTTCATAAACACTTTCTGTTAGTATTTCAGGCGTCCCCTGCCCCCTTTTCTTCTTGATCTGCGTGCTTTGCCTTTTCATCACCCCCAGATGGTCCCATTGGGGGTGGGGAGTTACTCTCAGCTGTGGTCGCCTCTGCCCTGGACCTAAAGGGTTGTACACAAGTGGTCGCCCACAGGGAATTCTCGTAGTTACCAGCTGGCCTTTTGGAATTTTCATCTGACCAAGGGACTTCTACCTGTTTGTTATCTAATGTTGCAAACATACCAAAGAGCAAGAAACTTAAAAAACAGTAGGGTCATATCAAAATACCTCAGAGCCAAAACGAGGCTCCCCAAGATGGAACATTTTGAACAAAATAAAGATAATAACTGCAGTTGATTGCAATGTATTAATTACATTTAAGTGCATGAATTCATCATTATAGTTAAAAAACTCGATCACGATTGGTGCTAGTAAACCAAATCTATTTCTTTTTTAACTGTTTTTATTATTTCTTTTTAAAGATTTTGTTTACTTATTTTAGACAGAGAGAGAGGAAGGAAGAAAGAAGGGGAGAGAAACATCAGTGTGTGGTTGCCTCTTGCACACCTCCCACTGGGAACCTGACCTGGCCTATAACCCAGACATGTGCCCTGACTGGGAATTGAACCCATGACACTTTGATTCTCAGGCCAGCACTCAATCCACTGAGCCACACCAGCCAGGGCCCAACTCTCTTTCTAAAACTACTAAGTAAAGAGAATGAATCAAGCATTTATCCTGCCTTTTCTAAATAAATTGTACCATTGACATTAAACACCAGCTGCATAAAGATGAACCAAATAGCACTGTAGGAAGTGACTATAAAACTGGTAAATTAAGTGAAAGAATTACGAGTGGGAGAACAGACCTGCCATATCTGGTCACTTGATTCGTGAAGAAGTTGATGTTGTTGTGGGGAAGGGTGTTCTTTTCCATAAGTGTGCTGCATCGATTGGATATCAATGTGAAAAACCTACCTCACATCGTACTAAAAAATTCAATTCCAGGTGGATGAATGAACTGGGTATATTTCTAGAAAGATGCAAACTACCCACTGGCTCCCAGAAGCAGATGTGGCCAGGTGAGAGGCCACTGCAGTAATCCAGACGGGGGTGCTGATGGCAGCTTGGGCCAGGGTGGGTGGGCTGGAAAGGCAGAGGCATGGGACCCTAGAGGTATGTTCTAGAGGTGGGAGCAATGGAGCTTACTGATGAACTGGGTAGGGGGCGGGGGTGGGAAAGAGGCACCAAGGACAAGTCTTGTGAGCCTTGCCCATCAGGTGGATAGGATGCCGTATTTCCTTTAAGAATCTCACCACTTAGTATAGGACGGAGGTGCTATGGAGATGTGGAGAGATTTCAGGCCATGGGAGCACAACCGGGTGCTTGAGAGAGGAAACATCTGAAAAGTCTCTCCTGTTCCCTCTCCCCATTTTGGAAATCAGAACCTCTCATAGTACAGTCTTATTTGTCTGGGCGCTGATAACGCTGGCTGGGGTTGCTTGCTTTGTTGCATTTGTTTCTGTTATCTCTGTTTTGACAGCCTCTCCTTTGGTGGCATTGGTGGGTGTCAGCATAATTAGGTTTGCAGAAATAACAGTTCTTAGTCTGCCCACTGAGTGAGATTGATTTGAATGTCATTTGCATGTGTTAAATGCCTCTGTGAAAATTACTTCCTGTCTACACTGGGGTCTGAAGAACAAGACTTGAAGACTTAAAGAAAGAGTCAACTGAACTAATCCTTCGAGCAACTGGCTTAGATTGGGGTTCTCCAGGAGCAGACCAGGAGAAACAGATGCTTACCTGGAACGAGTCAGGACAAACCTGCAGTTCTGTGCAGAGGGGTGTGTATAATGACCAGGTTGCTTCTGGGGGCCACTTGGGCTCAGTCCCCCTGCAGAAACTTGGGAGACTATGAAGAGCACATTCCTCAGAGTTGTCATCTCCGAGATGTGAGAAAGCCCCTCCATCCTGCTTTGACACTGGTCAAGGAGAGCTTCTGGGGGCATCAAACCCTCCAGCACACCCTACCCACTGCACCAAGGGGGCTGAGAACATTTCTGCAGCCAGAGGCAGCTCTCAGGCAATAACTCGAAAGCTATAGGGGGGCATTGCATGCCTGGAATGGTGAGGGCCAAGGGGATGTGGGGGTGGGGCCCTGACATGATTGACTGCAACAGTCTTTAGGGAAGATGGTGGCTGCTGGATCTGCGGCCGTGACTGGGAAGATGTGCAGATGGTCTTTCCAAGCTTGGCCCAAAGGATACCATTGTCGCTGGTGGCAGTTTCCTGGTGTCAGTCTCACAACAACTTCTGAACAACAGCAAAAGAATTTTCATGATAGTCCCATCTCAAAAACGTTTCACTAATTCTTGATATTCCATTCAAGCATTCTGTTCTTTTAAAAGATTTGTATATATTTTAGAGAGAAAAGAAGGGAGAGAGAAAGGGAGGGAGAGAAACATGGATCGGTTGACTCTCTCATATGCACCCAGACTGAGGACCAAACCCGAAACCTGGGCCTATGACCTAACTGGGAATCAAACTGGTGATGTTTTCCTGGCTGGTGTAGCTCAATGGATTGAGCACGGGCCTGCAAACCAAAGGATCGTGGTTTGATTCCCAGTCAGGGCACATGCCTGGGTTGCAGGCCAGTTCCCAGCAGGGGACGCACAAGAGGCAATCACACCTTGATGTTTCTCTCCCTCTCTCCTTCCCTTCCCCTCTAAAGATAAATAAATAAAATCTTTAAAAAAAACAAAAACTGGTGATGTTTTGGTGTGTGGAACAACGACCGACCTGCTGACTGATACCAGTTAAGGCATAATCTGTTCTTTGAAACAGCCAGCGCGTCCCTGCCCATGCAACTCCTGCAGAAAATATGTGCTGGCAGGGGCAGATTTCCTCCAGGATTTCGTGCCTACGGCAAGGAGATAATTGGCCGGCTTTTGTTTGTTGATACCTGGCCACAGGGCTCAGCCCACTGGATCCTACGGCACAAACTGCATGTTACACAAGAATGCTGTGGGAGGGGGGCCACCGTGCAGAACAGCTCTGCTCTCCTGGGCCTACACCCAGCGAGGAGTTGTACCCAGTCCGGATGCATTCAGACACGAGGGGTCTACATCCAGTCCAGAGGAGGCATCCTTTCCCAATCTGCACAAAGCTGCCGTACGAGTTCACAGAAGCACTAAGTAGGAAATGTGAGTTGAGAAAAAAGTAGTTTATGTCTGCTGTGTAGACCCCTTCCTTCCCCCACATTGCTAGGACCCCGCTTNTACCCAGTCCGGATGCATTGGGACACGAGGGGTCTACATCCAGTCCAGAGGAGGCATCCTTTCCCAATCTGCACAAAGCTGCCGTACGAGTTCACAGAAGCACTAAGTAGGAAATGTGAGTTGAGAAAAAAGTAGTTTATGTCTGCTGTGTAGACCCCTTCCTTCCCCCACATTGCTAGGACCCCGCTTGTCTCTCTTCCTCTTCCACAGTCTCCATGGCTTTTTCCCCAGGCTCCAGTAGGCAATTTTCAAATTATTATGCAGAGTAATTTAATTGGTCTTTATCCTCATCTCTGTCACCTAAGCCACGCCCACTGCAACCACGCCTCACCAAACAAAGCAGTGGGTCTCCCCCGACTCCTTGTGCTTACTTCTCTGAGTTTGAGCTGCTGCTCAAAGTGCAGGCAGTTAAAAAAGGTGTTTTCCTCATTGTATCGGACACTATGAGATAAAGCGAGTTCAAGGAACGTGAAGGAGGCTCAAAGCCACAGCTGAAAAGTGGTGTTTGTTCACGGAGCATTCCGGGTAAGACAGACTCTCTGTTGGCCACATGAATGGCAACGAGCTGAGGTACAAATTGTACAAGAAAATAATGTTCCATCTTCCTGGAATTCCTGTAAAAGAGAAAGGATGAGGGCGCTAGATCTTATTATTTAAAAAATGGGCATATCGATTAAAACTGCCCATCTGCCTCAAGCATACACTGAAGTTACCATTTTCCTTGACTAGCATACCAATGTGAGTCTCTGTGTCCTAAATTAGATGAGTATCATGGGAAGACTGAAAATGCTGAATTGCCTGCCACAGGCAAGGTAGACTTGAGAATAAATAATGCATTCTGTATTCTCGAACAGCGTCCTCCTCCAGGGGCCCTTGAGGGATGTTACGGGCGGCCACTGCTCGGGGCTCCCTCAAGCGTTTCTAATGAACTCCAGGGCTGTGGGACCCTGTGCCAGTGGAAGGAGAAGATGGTGAGGGTGGAGGCAGAAACCAGAAAGGTTTTGCCTTCCTTCTCAGTCCTCATCTCCATTTGGCCACTCTAGACTGACCTTTTGCCTCGAAGATAAGGGGGCTCCTCAGCCCTGCAAAAAATCCTCAACTAATTGCACGTCTGTCCGTGTAAACATCCAACTCATACCGAGATGCAGCTAGACAGTCCAGGTGAGACAATATGATGGATTACATCACAGCCCTTACAGTCCTGTTCTGGAGAACGCTGACTCACAGGGAGGGGCAGGTGTGACAGTACCTCGCAGACTGCAAAGCAGAAAGGAAGTCCCCGTTCTGATAAATTGCATAGGCAGGTATAAATCCATTCATAATTTACTCCCATACACACGACATGTGATTGTGTTATACATACATACAAACTACTTACACACATAAATCATATGTACAAAAACACGGGGAATGTAGACATGACTGTATCCATAATGGGTACAGTGGAAGTAGGGGTGATTTGGGATTTTTGGAAAGATACTGCTTGTGTGTTTTCACAATGTTTTACATTGATAGTATTCTTTTTATAAATAGAAAACTATATTAAGAAAGGATATTTTCTTTCCTCTTGTTTCTGTGAGTGTTGACATGGAAGCTTGAGCAAAACAACTCCTTCTCCCAGCTGCTTCTTATAAAAAAAATTTTTAAAGATTTAGTTTATTTATTTTTTTAGAGAGAGGGAAGGGAGGCAGAAAGAGAGGGAGAGAAACATTGATCTGTTTCCTCTCATGCATCCCCAGCTGGAGACCTGGCCTGCAACCCAGGCATGTACGCTGACCAGGAATCAAACCAGCAACCTTTTGGTTCACAGGTGCTGCTCAATCCACTGAACCACACCAGCCAGGGCCACACTTCTCCTTCAGCCTCAGATGTGGCTCTATCATTTATGCTAACATACTGCGCCTAAGCTTAGGTACTGGTCAAAGTCCCGGTTAGTGTTGAAAGGTCAGCAGACCTGAGACCGAGGCTCCTCGCCCTGACCCTCCATCCCTGTGAAAAAGCAGCAGTGTGCCCTGCAAGTCCTGTCAGACCACATCGCTGGCTGTGGTTGAGGTGGAAGTAGCTCTTCATTGTCTCTCTATCAGCTTAGATGGTGGGGGAATTGCTTTCCGTTCAGAGATGGCCTCAGCTACGTACAGCACTGTCCTGCTGTAGCACAGAGATGGGGCCACCTAGTTCTCCAAGGAGAACAAAATCTCAGCCAGATTTTGCAGCAACCCTGCTACATTGAGAAATCTAGAAAAATCTGGATTTAAGGTCTAGGTTATAGCCTTAGCCCTATGTGCTGTGTGACGTTGAACAAGTTACTTAACCTCTCTGAGCCTCATTTTACACATCTGTAAAATAGTATCCTTGACAGGGTTGTTTGAGAATTGAGAGAGTCCATGGCCCAGTGCCTGACATGCAGTTGTCACTCAATAAACGATGATCATTAATAAGGACGACTCTCACTTACTAGCATTCGACCTTGAGCTAGAAGTCTGTCTTGCCTCAAGTTTTACATTTCTAAAGTAAAATAACAACAATAACAAAATACCAAAATTGCCTGGTTGACCCACATGGGATTGGGGTGAGGTGTAAGTAAGGTGGAAGTGAGAAATACTTTTTAACCAGGCCAGTGGGAAGAACCCAGTATTTGCTCTTGGAGAGGACCACGAAGAAGATTAATGAGTCTCTCTCTGTGGACTGATTGCAAAAATAGCTCCAATTTTTCTTCTTGTGCCCTCTTCCCTTGGCAGTGTGACTCTGTAAGCTCCTCCCATCAAGAGGTGGAGCTTATTTCTCACCTCTTGAAACCCGGCTTGGCCATGTGACTTGCCTTGCATTGCAAACTGAGCCTTGAAAAGTGCTTGCACAGTGAAGCTTGCCCTTTCGTGGTGCTCTTGGGAACCCACAGCTACCACTATGTGAAGGAACCCACTGAAGGATGAGCAACACGTGCTCCGAAAAAGGGACCTTTATTGTCCCAGGCAACAGCCATGCGGCCATGGATCGTGAGCTCACTGCGGCGTGTGAGGGAGCCCAGCCAGCCTCCTGCTGCCCAGCCATCCCACTAGCCCAGCCATCTACCCCACACAGCATTCTATTGACATGTAAAATCTACGCTCTGAATTGTGCTTTATTAGTCACCAATCAACAGTTTAAGACTTTGATCGTTCTTATTCCATGTGTGTTTGAAAGCAAATGGTACAGTTTCAAGCACAAAGGGCTTGGTGGGTATTTGTAGACTGTAGGGGTAGATGGATGTTGCAGGTCATGGCAGAATGAAATGCTGGAGCAGGTGTTTCTTATGAAGCATAGTTGGAGCAGGGCTCCTCACCTCAGCTCTATTGACATTTGGTTCACAGAATTCTGTTTTGTGTGCGTGTGTGTGTGGGTGTCCTGTGCATTGCAGGGTATTTAGCAGCACTCCTGCCCTCTGTACACTGGATACTAGGACATTTGCAGCTCAGGGCTGCGCACAGACCCCACGTCCCTCAAAACCCTCTCTTCTCGGGAGGCGCTTACCACCCCGACCGGCCCCAGAAGGGAGCAGACGGCAGGGCGTGTTTTCCGTAGAATGTCTGAGCGTTTCCCCCTGAAATTTTAAAAGGTTCCTTGTGAATTGGGAATATTGGCCCTTTATCTTTGAAAAATGTTATGATACTAGGATACTAGGAACGAATCACAGTACACCACAGTGGTGACAACCAATAACTTCTCCACACACTGACAGATCTCACCTGGGGAGCAAAATGGTCCCCCCAAGTCCTACTGAGTTAAGGGAGAAGGTTCCAAGAAGTTGCAGGGCTTACATCTGCGTAGAGGTGAACAGCGCCTCAGACAGAGAGAGAGAGCTTCTTTCTTCTAAAGACCCGTGAATCCTGTCTATAGATCAGGACAACTCTTTTTGCTGATGCTTCTGAGGGCTGGATACCAGTCATTGAGCCACTGGCCCCAATCCGGCCGTGAAGCTCAGACTTAGGTTGAGATCAGAATCGAAGGATCTAGTCTGTGGCGTGTGCCTCCCTGTTCTCTCCCGACTTCTCTGGAGCCGGCCCCCCCCGCCCCCCCCCTTCATCAATGCTTCCACCGGTCAACAGAGGACGTGAAAACTGGAGAAACCCTGGGGAGGCATGTTGCTATTTGATTTAAGTGTCTAGGGAAGGGAGGGGAAAGAATTGAAATGGTACTTGTGGGAATTTCGGTCTCCTCAGTCCTTTGTGTGGGAAGGGTAATTAAGAATTAGCTTCGTTTCCGTGAACAGTGGCACGTGCCCAAACCTACAGCATTTCCTTACCGAATGGCCACCCGTTGTCAATTGTTTGTTTAGAAGAGGGTGAAATCAGACTGATGTATGTTCTTCCTGACACGATAGAGCAGAAATCAATAACGATTCGAGTGGCTACTTCATCATAATCCAGCCACCAATGAATCTCTGAGTCAGACTGGGTTGTTATTAAGCCTTTTTTTTCATCGATGACATTTTAATAAGCCCCAACATCATTATAGAGTGAAGATGTTCCATAAACAAGTGATAAGAAGCACGCCTCCTCTAATAGCTTTTCTCTCCCACTGTTATTCTAACCACCCTAGTGCAGGAACTCTCACATTTATAATTCTCAGCAAAACAAAGTCTGCTTCCCAATCGTAGAAGCCACCCCACTATGGGCGCAAGAAACACACTAATGAGATGCCTGAATGTCAGCATGTTCCCACAAATGTAGAGCATTATTTGAATTTGTTTTTATTGGTGGCCTCTGAGCACTGGGGATAATGAAATACCAAAGTCAAGGTTTGCCAGCAGGACTGGAAGATGCGATTTCCAGGTTAACCCCACGTCCTGGCCTTTGGAGAGCTAATGAACACAGGTGATTGTGTTAGTTTGCCACACGAAAGTACAACAGACCGGGCAGCTTAGACAACAGAAGTGTATCTTCTCGCAGTTCTGGAAGCTTGAAGTCCAAGATCAAAATGTCAGCAGGGTGGGTTTATTTCAAGGCCTCTCTCCTTGTCTTGGAGATGGCCGTCTTCTCCCTGTGTCCTCGCATGGCCTTCCCTCTGTATGGCTGCAGGGTACCAGTTGTATTGGATTAAACATCACCCAGAGACCTCATTTAACCTTCATTACTTCTTTAAAGACTCTGTGTGAAGTCCAGTCACATTCTGAAGTACTGGGGCTTAAGTTCAACACAGGAATTTGGTGATGACAAATCGCCAAATTGAGGAGACACAATTCAGCCATACGAGTGACTAGAGCCAGGCACACATGCTTTCTCTTCCGTACACACTTCCCCAACTGTGCAGAACGCCAGATTCCCTCCACCAGCCTGCGGACGCATCTCTAAGCTGCTGTGAGTGTTGGTGGCTAATGGCTCTCAGTTGCCCACTTCTGCACAGAATTTCCTTGTCTAGGAGCTTCCTTGCTAGAGAAGTTATGCTGCCTGGCAGCCCCCAGCTAATGACTGACTGATATGGGGGTACAAAGGGCCAGCCCCTGGCCTTAAGGTAGGACCAACTATGTGGTGCAATTCATGCTTCAGGGCTCCCTGTTAACCAGGCCAATGCTCTGCCTCTCCTGGCTTCTCTCACTCCCCTTCACCTGAGAGTCACTCACAAAAGATCGTCTGCACCCAAATCCCGTGTCAGCCTCTGCTTTTAAGGGGCTTACCCTGAGACTGTGAATTTCAAAGAAACCACTCAAATGCACTGAACAGAAATACTCTTCAGAAGATAATCAGGTTGTTCTTTGATGATTCAGAATATACCCCCTTACTGTGCAGTGTTGCTGGGCTGTTATTATAAACATCAATTATTTCTACAGGTGGGAAGAAATATCTTCGAACAGAGCACTCCTCTGGCTAGAGGATGCAATTACACATTTTGATTATTTAAAACATTTTTTTTCTTCTGGCCAGGATTGAGGCATATGTAGACATACTGTGCCTCCTTGCACAACCAAATAAAGACAACAACAATTTAGAAACAAAATAACAACCAGAACTGACAGAAAATTGAACTGCATGGAAGTCCGACAACCAAGGAGTTAAAGAAGACAGATTCATCCAGATGGGTAGGAGGGACGGAGTCGGGCAGCTGGGCTGAGAGGACTTGAGGCAGGGTGGTGGCTAGTGGACCCAGTGAGGTGGTCTTAAGCAAATCCTGTTGTGAACTTCCAGCCAAGATGGAGTGTAGGTAGACACACTGTGCCTCTTTGCACAATGAAAAGGACAACAACAATTTAGAAACAAGAAAACAACCATAACTGACAGAAAAATTGAACTGTATGGAAGTCTGACAACCAAGGAGTTAAAATAGACATATTCATCCAGATTGGTGGGTGGGGTGGAGTTGACCAGCAGGGCAGAGAGGAGTTGAGGGAAAAAACAAGTGGTGGCACTGGGCATGCAAGGCAGCAGCAGGTGCACAGGTGGCGGCTGTCAGACCCTGGGCACAGGGTGGCAATGGGCAGATCCAGCAAGGCAGCAACTGTGAAGTGGGGCATGGCATGCAAGGTGGCTGGCTGACCCAGCAGTCCCACATTCGCTCGCAGATAAACCAGGCGAAACTGGGGAGTGAGACAGACCGCGCAACCCAGGGCTCCAGCGCCAGGAAATAAAGCCTGAAAACACCAATTGAAAGCACCTGTGGGGGTTGAGGTGCTGGAAGAGACTCCCAGCCTCACAGGACAGTTTGTTGGAGAGACCAACAGGGTCCTAGAACATACACAAACCCGCCCACATGGGAATCAGAATCAGAAGGGCCCAAATTGCTTGTGGGGAAGCAAAGGAAGTGACAGAAATCTGAGAGAGAGTGGAGCAAGCGCTATTGTTCCCTCTCAGGCCCCACCCCCACATACAGTGTCACAACTCAGCGACTGGGTTGCTCCGCCCTGGTGAACACCTAAGGCTCCACCCCTCATACACAACAGGTGCAACAAAACAAAAAAATGGCCCAAGTGGAAGAATAGATGAAAGCTCCAGAGCAAATATAACTAAGCCACGAAGAGACAGCCAACCTATCAGATGCATGGTTCAAAACAATGGTGATCAGGATGCTCACAGAACTGGTTGAATTTGGTCACAAATTAGATTAAAAAAACGAAGGCTACACTAAGCGAAATGAAGGAAAATGCACAGGGAACCAATAGTAATGGGAAGGAAACTGGGTCTCAAATCAATGGAGTGGGCCAGAAGGAAGAAAGAAACATCCAAACAGAAAAGAAGGAAGAAACAAGAATTCAAAACAATGAGGAGAAGCTTAGAAACTTCCAGGACATTTTTAAACGTTCCAACACCCAAATTATAGGGGTACCAGAAGGGGAAGAGGAAGAGCAACAAGTGGAAAACTTATGTGAACAAATAATACAAGAGAACTTCCCCAATTTGGCAAAGGAAGTAGACTTCCAGGAAGTCCAGGAAGCTCAGAGAGTCCCAAAGAAGGTGGACCCAAAGAAGAACACATCAAGGCATATCATAATTACATTACTGAAGATAAAAATGAAGGAGAAAATCCTAGAAGTAGCAAGAGATAAGGAGACAGTTACCTACAAAGGAGTTCCCATCAGACTGTCAGCTGATTTCTCAAAAGAGACCTTGCAGACAAGAAGGGGCTGGAAAGAAGTATTCCAAGTCATACAAGGCTAGGACCTACACCCAAGATTACTCTCTCCAGCAAAGCTTTCATTTAGAATGGAAGGGCAGATAAAGTGCTTCTCGGATAAGGTCAAGTTCAAGGAGTTCATCATCACCAAGCCCTTATTATATGAAATGTTAAAGGGCTTATCTAAGAAAAAGAAGATAAAAAACAACATAAATAGTAAAATGACAGGAAATTCACAATTATTAACAACCACACCTAAAACAAAAATGAAAACAAAATAAGCAAACAACTAGAACAGGAAAGGAACCACAGAAATGGAGATCACATGGAGGGTTAGCAACAGGGGAGTGGGAGGAGGAGAGGGGGGAAAAGGTACAGAGAATAAGTAGCATAGATGATAGGTAGAAAATAGACAGGGTAGTATGGGGTAGTAAATAGCAAGAATAGTATGGGGAATGTAGAAGCTAAAGAACTTATGACACATGGACATGAACTAAAGTCGGGGAATGTGGGTGGGGGGGGTGTGCAGGGTGGAGGGGAGTGAAGAGGAAAATGGGACAACAGTGATAGCACAATCAATAAAATATATTAGAAAAAATTAAAAATATTTTATTTACTTACTATTTAGAGAGATGAGAAGGGAGGGAGAAAAAGAAGAAGAGAAACAGCATTGTGTGAGAGATACATGGATTGATTGCCTCACGCCCACCCCCAACTGGGGACTCAGTCCAAAACCCAAACCTGTGTCCCTCCTGGGAATTGAACCAGTGACCTTTTGGTGTGCAGGCCAGCGCCCAAGCCACTGAGTCAGGACTACATGTTTTGATTTAACGGTAGCCAGAACCCAGTCTGTTTGGGTCCAAATGAAGGCAAATCTGAAGGCAGAGCCAGGGGTCAGAATGATAACCCGATCGACATTGTCCACACCCTCCGTCACAGGGGTAACACTGTGCTCCTGTGTGTGTAGCGTCTTGCTTGATAGCTTTTCCCACTGTTCATCTCATGTACAGATGCATAGGATGCTGGTGCTGTGAGCGTCTGTAGTCATTCCTCCAGCACATGTATGGAGCTCTGTGGTAGGGTGACCTATGTCCCCCCAAAGATACGTGGAAGTTCTAACCCCTGGAACTTAGGAGATGACTTTACTTGGAAATGGGGTTGCTGTAGTTGTGACCATGACGAGGTCATACTGAAGTAGGTGGGCCCTAATCCAAACATCTGTACTTTTTCATGGTTTTGTTTTTGAAATCGTGGGAAATGTGCTACAATACTTGACAAAATTTCATTAACATTAATAACAAATACTTAGAAAGCCTCTTTTTGTATTTCTTCTTTAAAGGTAAAAGATAAAACACTACATTTTATTGTAGTAGAACATTATCTCACCTGTGCTGGCTGGGTGGCTCAGTTGGTTGGAGTGTCATTCCATACACCAAAAAGGTGCGGGCGGGTTCAACCCCCCAGTCAGGGCACATACCTAAGCTGCAGGTTCGATCCCAAGTCGAGCCCTATACGGGAAGGAGGCAACCAATTGATGTTTCTGTCTCTCTCTCTTCCTCTCTCTCTAAAATCAGTAAATATATTCTTGGATAAGGATTAAAAAATTGCCTTATCCTATTGGAATAAGTATGATTGAAAGAATATATGGAAAATATGGTAGCAAAATTAAAATGTGGTCCTTGGTCAAAAAAATATGTGGGAGATACCTAGAAAATATTTCTAAGGATTTGGAAAATATTGAAGTCAATTATACAGGTGGGAAATTTGCAATAGTTTGATAAAAGTACAGATGGATGTTGTTAATGTATTCCAGCTTGCAGTGCTTGTTAGACTCTGTCAGATATAAAATGCAAGAGCTATTTAAAATGAGCTATGAGGGAAAGATGAACTTCATAAGATAATCATCTCAGTCCTAATGACTTTTTCAATAAATCCAGTGTTTGATGAGAAGCAGAAATAAAAACCAAGAATGATCTGCTCAATTTCCTAGGAGAACAAAAAAGATTTGGGGGTAGGATACTGAGCATCCCATAAAAGAATGCATCCAACCATTGCTTCCGAGGCTAGGTGGAGCAGCTGAAGGGTGAAAGCCAGAAATGCTTCCCTTATATAGCTCACTGCATAAGGACATTTTTTAAAAGGTGAGCAGGAAGATCATTTGACTGCACAAGAGTTCACTGGTTGTCTGGTGGCAAAGTTTGTAAAAGAGCCTCTAACTTAAAGGCAAATTACACAGCTTAAAGAAAAGCAAGACAAATGTTTCAAATTTGTAAGCCTCTTCTGGAACAATAAGTGACAATCAATAGAATTGACGAATGACATTACAGGACTCCGATTGGCAGAAAGCCAAGAAACAAACATAGATGCATAAATCAACAAGGTCCACTTATCTCACGGATGGGGAGGGAAGTTGGCCCAGTCAGAGTTCACTGCAAAGAGATTAGGAGCATTAACTGAGCCACAAAGAGGTGTAAACTCATGAATTAAATCTTCTCCCACAGCTACAGTGTCAGATGACAACATCTGATTGATTGAGGATTCCCAGACCTTCTGGAAGCCTGTCTCTCTGGCTCCAGATATACAGACATAGTTCTGCACTAGAGCCAGGAACACCTCATCAGTCTTGGAGTTTATGACATGCAGTATTATTACAGGTCCCCGTGCTCTCAGCCACGAACACAGCTTGCTGTGTCCCTCAGCTCTGCCTCCCCAGGCTAACACAGCCTTGTCCAGATACATTCCTGAACTTAGAGCTGCCCAGCTGCCTTTGGATTAAGATGAAGTTGAGAGACCTAATAACCAAATGCAACCAATGTGTGGTCCTTGTATGGATCTTGGCTCAGGTGGACCAGCTGCAAAAGGCATTTTGGTGACAGCTAAGGAGATCTGAATATGGACTGGGTACTAGGTGATATGAAGGGATTACTGTTTATTTTGTTAGGTATAACAATTTTATAGTGGTTACAGAGAAAAAGTCCTTATTCTTAGACATGCATATGAAAGCATAGGAGATAAAATATCATTTTCTATAATTTATGTAAATACTTTGGCAAGAAGTTACATGAAGCAAGTCTGGCATAATGTTAAGAATGATTAAGTCTAGGTAATGAGTAGATGGCAGATCACTGAACTATATCCCCACCCTGCTAAGTTTCAGTATGTTTGAAAATTTTCATAATAAAAATTTTTTAAATAAATTAAAATACATACAAACACGATCTATACTATCAAATTGAAAATGTTGTTTCAGCATTGAAAAAAAAAGCAAATTTTGGGGGGGGGATAAAATCAACAGAACATTTTGAAAGTTTCCATGGTTATTATTTTATTGGTTAAAGAAATGTAAGCAGATCCTCTACCAACTTTCCTCTGCTTTACTTAAAATAAAAATTTGGAAAAACAGCCCTGGATTGAGCACCAGTCTGCAGACCGGAAGGTCACCAGTTAGATTCACAGCTGGGGCTCATGCCTAGGTTGCGGGCCAGGTCCTCGGTTGACAGTGTGTGGGAGTCAATCCATCCAGGTTTCTCTTACACACACTGATGTGTCTCTCCCTCTCTTTCTTCCTCCCTTTCCCCTTCCCTAAAAATAAATAAATAAAATCTTTAAAAAACTGGGAAAACAATATACTATAAAAATTTGGGAAAAACAATGAACAACTCAAAAACAAAATGAAGACAATTCCATTCCTCACAGCATTAAAAAGAATAAAATACTTAGGAATACATCTAATAAAGGAGGTTAAACACTTCTGAATGCTGAAAACTACAAAACATCATTGAAACAAATTAAAGAAGAAGAAATAAATGAAAAGAGATTTCTTGTGTTCATGGATTGCAAAACTCAACAAATATTATTAAGTTGTCAATATTATCCAAAGCAATCTGCAGATTCATTGCAATTCCTATAAAAATCTGAATGACATTTATTGCAGCAACAAAAAAATTTATCCTAAATTGATACAGACTCTCAAGAGGGGATATGCACCCCTCTTCCTTTATCCCACACTCTAGGCTTATTATTTTATTAGTGCAAGTTGGGCAACTTCTGTCTTTTTNACAATATACTATGAAAATTTGGGAAAAACAATGAATAACTCAAAAACAAAATGAAGACAATTCCATTTCTCACAGCATTAAAAAGAATAAAATACTTAGCAATACATCTAATGAAGGAGGTTAAAGACTTCTGAATGCTGAAAACTACAAAACATCATTGAAACAAATTAAAGAAGAAGAAATAAATGAAAAGAGATTTCTTGTGTTCGTGGATTGCAAAACTCAACAAATATTATTAAGTTGTCAATATTATCCAAAGCAATCTGCAGATTCATTGCAATTCCTATAAAAATCTGAATGACATTTATTGCAGCAACAAAAAAATTTATCCTAAATTGATACAGACTCTCAAGAGGGGATATGCACCCCTCTTCCTTTATCCCACACTCTAGGCTTATTATTTTATTAGTGCAAGTTGGGCAACTTCCGTCTTTTTGCTTCAGGGCTGTACATGGTCACTAGCTTTCAAGTTCTCTCTTCCCCTTTGTCAAGCCCCCTCTTACAAAACCTATCTCCTCAAATACTGACACAAAATTCCTTTAGTAGCAAGCAAAGTCTTTGGTTTCCCAGTTACAAATAAAGGCTTATGATAGAAATACTACCTAACCGAATACAAGAAGCTTACACATGCTAAGGGGGAAAAAAACCAATTGGTGAATTAAATGGAGGGGCCCCTCAGCTCCTTTTCTATGAAGGAGGGGATGAGGAAGAAGGGGAACCATTGTTCTATAAAAAAGGGATGCATATGGCAATAATCTTTTGGAAGTATATTGTGGGGAGAAAGAGAAACCATATATTTTCAGGCATTGTTATCATGTTGCCTTTGGCCAAATGGGAAGAACAAACTGGAATCAGTGGTTGGGCTGCTTGAAGTTCTGGACTGTGGAATCTAGAATGACTCAATCATGACTTGTCTCTATAGGGACACTGTAAATTCTGGGAGAACAGGGACCAACTACAACATATTTCCCACCTGCTCCCTGGCAGCCTCCAGCGTGGTGATGAGCATATGGAATTTAAGTGTCTGTTGGACCAGTGAAAGAATATAATTTTTGAAAACCTATTTAAATCCTGGAGTACTGCCTAAGTAGAGAGGATTTTTCTTCCCCCCCTGAAGAAGTGAATGAGAAAATTAACTAATTAAAAACCTCCTGGGGATGATGTTTTTTTGTCAGCCTTTGCTCCTCACTGATGAGAACTTGGACTGAAGAGCTCTTCTTGAAGTCCTAAAGCAACAGCCAGTTACTAATGAAAATCAGTGTTAACTATATGAGCACTTTGGAAATTAACATCAGGAGGCCTTCCAAGTAAACTCAGAATTTTTACTTGTCAAAGCAAGACATTCTTGAACAAATGATAACATTTTATTGAGATATATTAATATCTAAACAAATGCAGAGAAATGCCCTATTTGTGACTAGGATAAAATGCAATGTCATCAAGATGTCAATTTCCCCGCCCCCCCCCCCAGCATTGAGCTATAAATACAATGTAATTTTACAAAAAAAAATTCCAATAAAGTTACCCTGGAACCCAATGAGCTGATTCAAAATTTTATTTGGAAGAGTAGAGAGCCAAGAAGAGCCAAGATACTCTTGAAAGGAGAATAAGGGAGGGGTGAGGTACTGCTCTGCTAGATGTCAAGACTTATCCAAAGGGTGGAGTCATTAAGGCAGTGAGACAGCCACTAGGAGAGAAAACTGGACTGCTTGAACCCACACTTGTAGAAGGGCCAGAAACAGGACCTCAGGTCCATGGAAACCTAAGGTGTGTTTGGGGTCACTGTAGGAGAAGGAAGAGATGGATTGGTTGAGAAATGGCTCTGTGGCCCCTAATAGATGCTCTATGCTTTCACTTCCACTCACCTGTCACTTGGAATGGTTACTGATCTGTTCTCTTTCTGTCTCTTTTACAAACTTGGCAGCACTGAGGCTGTCTTAGTCCCCCTCTCTACATCCCCTAACACAATATCCATTACAATATCCAATATCCAATCTTGTAGAGCACCTACAAGATTCAGTTCCATTTTTAAACAAATATTCGGTATCTACTTCATGGGGCCACTGTGAGAGTTAAAAGATGTAATTTAGGCAAATCTGCTAAAGCTGTGCATTGCATTGATTGAGCACCCCAAAATGGTCATCATAACAGTTTATTGAATCCTACTATGTGCCAGGCACTGTGCTAAGCTCTACATAAGAATTATCCCAGTTGAATCCTTGCAACAATTCCATGAGCCATGGGGAAACTGAGGCAGTGAGAAGCTAGGTACTTTTTCCAAGGCCGTAAGCTAGAAGGTGAGCTTACTGAGACTTTACACCTAGGCAGCATGGCTTCCACTGGCATTCCAGTGTAATCTTAACCACACTTTGTTAAGAGCCTCAGGTTTGTATAAAGGGCCACAACAAATATTTGTGCCATGGATAAGCACATGAGTGATCCTGAGGCCTCAATAAAATGTGGAGAAGTAGGGAAATGTGTAACATGTCTTTGAGATTTTCATTTCATTTAATCTTGAAGGAGCTATGTTGCTGGAAGAGTAACAAGTGTGATCAGCCTCATCTCCAAGTATGTAGCAGAAAGGTGTTAAGGAATGACAGCAACCCCCAGCCCCCAGGAGAGGCAAGACAAGCACCTGCAATTCCTGGCCACCATGCTGTTTGGAGCAGAGTGTACCCCTGGCCTTGCTGGGGACCTGTGAGTGCTGAGCTGAGTGGGCAGGCTGGACGGGGGGACAAGCTGCGTGAGCCCATGACAGCTTGAGATTCCTACTCTCAAATCATGCCTAAGCCACAATGTGGTATCACTATACCATTATCAGAATGCTTAAAATAAACTGTGATGACACCAAACACTGGTGAGGATTCGGAAAAATTAGACCACCCATATAATGCTGGGAATATAAAATGTCACCACCACTCTGGGAAGGAGTTGGGTAGTTTCTTAAACTTTAAATAGGCAACTACATCATGACCCAGCAATGGCACTCCTGGGAATTTATCTCAGAGAAATGAAAACAGCTTTTTTGGTAATAGTCCCAAACCGGAAACAACCCAGAGTGTCTTCAGTGGGTGAAGGGTTAAAGAAGCCAAGATGCACCCATACCCTAGACGACTGACGCCTCAGCACAGAAAGGGGTGATCGCACGTACAGCAACCCAGACGCAACCCCAGAAACTTATGCCAAATGCAAAGAAACCCGTCCTAAGAACTTACATGTCTATGATTTCATTTATAAACGTTAAAATAACAACGACTCTCATTTTATAGCCAACATATTGGGGAAAATCACTGGCAGAGATGTGAGGCTATCTCTCACATTCACTCACTGTGGTGGAAATGTGAATTATAAACAGCAATCTGTCAAATCTATCACCATTTAAAAATATATAAATGTACCCTAAAATGTACTGAGTCATACATTTAAGAATTGTAGATTTTACTGTTATCCCCGAATAAAAAGAAACAACAATTTAAAAATGCATTTACTTTTGTCACACCTTCTGGAAATATATCCCATGAACTAAAACCACGAGTTCATACAAAAGGATGTTTGTATAGCGATGTTTATTACAACATTGTTTGTTGTGCCAAAAGAAAACTAGGAATAAAATTGCCACAAACAGAGGCATGCTTAACGTGGTGGACTCACGCTACGGAGTACAGAGCCGTTATTAAATGGCGTTTGACAGAGTTGCACAGATGAGTGGGAGGTATTTTCCCACGTACTGTTGAGTGAGAAAAGCTAGACTTAGCGAAGCTTGTGTAATATGATCCTATTCTTATAAAGTAACTACCACAGAACCCTGTATGTGTGTCTGTCTGTATATACACATCCTTGTGTAGGTCCTTGAGTTTCTTTACACTCCTTTTTAAAGTTGAAAAGGTTAACAGGTTGAAGATTTGTCTGAGCTTGCCCCCGTTCCCACCCAACTCCATCTGGGGAGCTGGTGAATTCGCCCCCCTGACCTGTCACTGAACTCTCCAGGCTTTCGTGATTCATGTTGCCCACAAATAGCAGAGACTCCTGGAATGGAATCATGTTGCTAAATTGCCTACCTGGCACAGTCTTCCTGTGGCAACTGTCTTCCCTGTCTCCTTACAGAGCCAGCCCCTTCCCCAACTCCACTTAAAGGACATGCAGTTTCTATTTAAAGGTGCTTTCAAACATTTTGGGACATTGTGGGGTATAACAGAATCGTGATATCAAATGTCTGTTGAGTCGGCACACCGTCAGCGGGCTATAGCGGTTCACCTCCGAGTGGCGGTGGGAGGTGGGGAGAGCAGGGGAGAGGGAGACAGGGAATGAGGCCAAAGGCGGAGCCTGCTGCAGTGGAAGGAGGAGGCGCTTCCTGCCCCGTCCCACAGACGCCTTGGCTCAGGGTGCACTTCTTCCATCTCATGCTTACGTGCAGGCCAACTTTCTCTTTCCCTCAGGGAGGACACTTAATGTCAAGAAACATTTTTTTAAAATTGTATTTGCATTGAAGTTTAATTTTTAAATCACTATACAATTAATTTAAAAGACTGCTACACATCTATTAGAACGGCCAAGGTCTAGGACACTGACATTAAATGCTGGCGAGGATGTGAAGCAACAGGGACTTTTATCTGTTGTTGATGAGGGTGCAAAATGGGGCATTGGCATTGGAAGGCGGTTTGGCAGTTTCTTACAAAACTAAACACAGTCTTAGCACATAATCCAGCAGTTGCGCTCCTTGATATTTACCGAAAGGAGCTGGAAACTTGTGTCTCAGAAAAGTCTGCGTACGAATGTTTACAACAGTTTTATTCATAATTGCCAAAATTTGGAAGCCGCCAGGGTGCCCTTGAGTAGGTGAGTAGATAAACTGTGGTGCATCCAGACAATGGAATATTATTCAGCCCTAAAAGGAAATGAACTACCAGGTCACAAAAAGATGGGGAGGAAACTTCGGTGCATATTACTAAGTAAAGAAGGAAATCTGAAAAGTTATATACTACTTAATTCCAACTATATGACATTCTGGAAAAGTCAAAACTATGGGGACAGTAAAAAGATCAGCGGGTTGCCAGGGGTTTGGGGGAGGGTGAGATGAATAGGCAGAGCACAGAGGATTTTTAGGGCAGTGAGCCTAGTCTGTATGATACTCTAATGGTGGATACATGTCATCATACATTTGTTCATACCCAGAGAATATGCAACACTGAGAGTGAACCCTAATGAGACTTACGGATTTTGGGTGATAAAGATGTGTCAACATCGGTTCATCAGTGGTAACAAATGCACTGCTCTGGTGAGGGGAGTTGATAACGGCAGGGGCAGTTCATGTGTGGAGGTGAGGGTGTATGGAAAGTCTCTGTATTTTCTACTCAATTTCACTGTAACCTTAAAGCCATATTTCAAGGCCACAGAACTCAGGCATACAAAATTAGAATTTCCTTTGTTTTCTAAAAACAAACAGCCATCTTGTGTCTCTGCAGTGGACACTGTTGATGGCCCACCTATCTACTAGGCATTCCTTGTTCCAGTGCAGCTAACCCTATGGTCTTGGACCCACCTCTTTCCCTGGGGGCATTCTCTGGCCACACCTGATGGGTAGGACAGGCTGGAAAGACCTGAAAACCGACCAATAGCTAACTGACCCAGCTTCTTTCTTCCCACTGGTGGTGGGTGGGAACTCCAAGGTGTGCTCTACACAGGCTTCCAGGCATATCTCAGGCTGAGCCCCAGTTGTCCACATCTGCTCATCAACACACTCTTTAGGGGCTGCTGTCCCTTCTCTGTCTCCCTTCCCTACTCCCTTACCAATCTTTTCTGAGACTCCCTCCCAAATAAGGCACTTGCACTTAAATTTTTGCCTCACTGTCGGCTTTTGGGGTAACTCAAGCCAAGACAACCCCCTTTCCTCCTGAATACATAAAACTTAATCTGTCATTCAAAGGCACATTTAGTTACTTGAAGGTGCTTTAGTCGTTTCAAATTTAAACTCAGTCCATTTAGAATTCTCTGCACCACTCCCAACCCTTCCCACTCTAAGTTTCTCCTAATGTGTGCATCTATGTTCCTGGGTTGGCCGGGGTGGAAATGAGGGAGTGCTTGGTGGTCTCACAGCATTCCCTAGGGCAGTAAGGGGGGGAGGTCTACCAGCTGGGCACAGGACACAGGTGCAGTGGGGGCAGGGGGAGAGGGGAGGTTTTATTTACATCTTGGAATTATCGCCCTACCCAATGCCTACACAAAAGAATGGCTGCCTTTTAGGTGACTCAAGGCCGTGCACAAAGCGTGGCCCTGAAGGCATCATGAAAGGCCTGGTACAAAGAAACATCCTAAGAGTGGAATTAGTTTGGTCTTGAAAGCAGATGTCCTCTCCCAGTGAGGTCTTCCATCTAGATTCCTCAAGTCAGGTCTCCCATTGCTACACTCAATGGTGGACTCTCTAACAGTGCATTGAATGAATGAACAAATAAGAAAGTGAATGAATGGACTTTAACAGGAGCTTGAAGGGGCTTTTTCTGAAGTCACAGAACTTTGGTGAAGCCCTAAAGATGAGAATAGCAGGTGGAAGTTCCCAAAGAGAGGTGTTAGGATGGACCATACAAGATGTGTTTACCACCATTCCAAAGAGAGATGCTATACATGAATTACTAGCAAATATTAGAACAACTTCAGTGGCCCTCAATCCCTTCTCCTACACCCAGTCTTGATAGAAAGACTATTTGAAATGATTGTTGGAGAGTCATTGGGAAAAGAGAGCTCAGTCTAGTGGGAGCTGCTGTGGTATTTCTTCTCTTCTGTCCATGGTTCTTCCACACCCCTCCAACCTGGCCTCTTCCTGACTGGTGGCCTGTTGAGATGCAGAATCCCATAGTCCCATCCTGGTGTAGCCATGGGGAAGGAGGAAGAGCCTGCACATGGGAGGCATAGGTGAAACAGGCATTGAA
Source organism: Sturnira hondurensis (assembly GCF_014824575.4). NCBI lineage: Eukaryota > Metazoa > Chordata > Mammalia > Chiroptera > Phyllostomidae > Sturnira > Sturnira hondurensis. The sequence continues at coordinate 6,169,447 of NW_028080032.1, read as the reverse complement.
GCCCACATCTGACTAGGTGAAGGCTTTCACCTTTCACATGCGAAAGGTGAAAGGTCGGTTGGCAATGACTATGATGGCAGGTGAAGAGCAAGGGCATCAACAGGCAGATGGCACTCCCAGTATTTGAGGGAGCAAGGCTGGGAGAGTGGATACAAAGGTGAGGACTCATGCAGGGAGAGGGTTTGGGATAAACCGACGGGACAAGAATCAGAAAGGAAGAAGCATGTGTGTTAGGCAGAGTACCTGAATTCACAGAACTAAAGGGTATGGAGGATGTGTAGAGACACCACGAAACAACCTGCCAATGTACCTTATGTGCAGCAAGGTTGAGAGCCTGCCATGTACAAAGAGACATGTAGAGACAGCTAAGGGAGAACCACAAGCAGCACTAGCTAAGTACATTGTTGCTTTCCTAGTTTTTCTAATCCTTCTTTCTTCTGCTTTGTCCCATAGGAAAAAGACATGAAGGAAGGGCAGAGCAGCTCACAGACCCTTTCCACATTGCAAGGCCTCAAGTTACAGGTTAGGAAGGAGCTGATAGGAGAATGGACACTTAGAATTGCATGTGATTGGAGTTTCGACCTGGATTAGACTGGACTTGGCTTTTCAATGGTTAAACAATGAGTCAGTTTCAAAGTGGGATTGCTCTTATTATTTATTTATTATTTTTTAACCCTTACCCAAGAATATGTTTATTGATTTTAGGAAGAGAGGAAGGGAGAGAGAGAACATCAATGTGAGAAATGTTGATCGGTTGCCTCCCATATGTGCCCTAACTGGGAATCGAACCCCAAACCCTTCTGGTGCATGGGATGGTGCTTCAACCAACTGAGCCAACTGACCTGGGCACTTCTTACTATTTAAAGTGGTTGATTAACCTAAGGTGTTTTCTAGGGGTTGGGATCAAGCGATTTTGAAAGAAAATTAATAAAGGAAGCTTTTTCCTGTTTGGATTTCAACCATCTTAGCACATTTAATATTGAATGAATGAATAGATTTGGGATTGGTGATCATGTTTCCTACCATTGTGCACTTCAAATCCCAGAGAACTGATAGTTTCCTGGACTTGTGGTCAGAGTTGCCATTCGTTCATTCATTTTCATTCACTCAACTTTTAATTGGTTTCTCACTTTGTGTCTAGCATTGAGGTAGGCCCTGGGGCTTCTCCATGAGTGAAGGAGATCCTTGACATCCAAGGGCTTGTTTTACTCTTGGAGGAGGAGGAAGGGATTCCACTGAGCCCTGAAAGATGGGTCAGGCAACAGGGAGCAGAGGGGGTATTAGTTCAAGATGGGAACACTGTCTCTTAAAGGCCAAGTTTCCTGACACCCTGCTCTGGCCCTGGCTTGCTCATTCATTCATCCAGGAAATATGTCTGGAGCATTTACCTACTTATAGGGTCACCTTGGCATCTTTCTTAGAGGGGTATCCCTGATGGGTAGATCTTCCAGCATGACAAGTTTATGTCTTACTCTCTGAGGAAGTCAGGTACAAAGAGGTGGAGTGTGGGCTCAGTGATTTGGAATTTGTCTTTTCTGACTGATGTCTCTCTGACATTCCCAGCTGCTCTCTAACACTTTGTTAACTTCAGACCAAAATGGAATCTAGATCCAATTTGCTGGAGTCAGAGCACTGAGGGCCTGAGTGCCCCAGGGAAGCAAGGAAGAGTCCTTGGCAGTGAGGTGTTCCTGAGTTGCCAGGTAGAGTTGCAATGATATTCCAAAACATCATCCATCGTTTATCTGAAATTTCACTGGGCATCCTGTATTTTAATGCGTAAATCTGGCAGCCTACCTAGGAAGGGCTCTGGCCTGAGAAAGACCAGAAGACTCATCTGTCAGGTTTTCAAAGCTTCTTCCCCTATGAATCTCCTCACCCTGCTAGATGCTGCTGTTGACTCTCCACAACTAGCCCTCATAGAGGAATGGGGTGTTGGTGGCCCATTGTGAGGACCTTAGACTGGGGCCCAGGAGATCTGGGTTCTAGACCAGGGTCTGCCACCTACAGGTTCAGTGACTTGGCACAGGACAGTTTGCTTCTCTAGGACTGATTTCTTCATTTAGAAAATGAGAGGGCTGTGGGTTCCATGGGCCATTCAAATATCACACATGGATTTAGCTTCAGAATGCAACTGGGACAGGGGCATTTGGGCATTTGTCCACTCTGTGCTTAGTCAGGGCTCCGTGTGTGTGTGTGTGTGTGTGTGTGTGTACTGAGGGATGAATGAGAGCTCGCAAACTGCCCTGGATATTGCAGGAAATGGCTTGATAAGTGTTAACTGCCATAATTGTTTGATTTTGTAGTGCAGAAATGACACCTGTCCTGACAACATGGGTGGATGAGGGACAGTTGGAAGCCCTGCCCCATTTCTGTCTCAGTTTACTTCTCTTGGAATGCTCCTGTCCCCATGTCTCCTCACTCCCTGGCAAAAACAAAGATTTTTTTCTTTGTTTCTAGAATACAGCAGGCTTACAAAAGGTAACAAAAGATGCAATGGCCGACTGTTGAGTTGAGCTTCAAAAGACCAGCCATAGGGGAATCCAGTTCCTGCCTGAACTGCCTGGGGCTCAGGTGGCCCCCTCTGGGAGGCGGCTCCCAACAGCTCTGGCTATTCATTGAGTTTGTTCTGAAACATGAGGCAAAGACAAGGGGCAGATCTATACAGAATCTGTGGGGAAGCCAGAAAAATGACTGCAATAGGAGAGAAAAGTGCATCCCTTGAATGCTGCTTTTGTCTGTAACTCTAGGATCATGGACATTCAGCAGGACAGAGAGACAACTAACCAAGAGGGGGTGGGCAAAGCTTGTGCTAGGGCTTGAAAGCAAAAAGAAAAGTCAGTCCTCCGAGCTGCCTGGAAGACAGTGACAGCATCACAAAGATCACGATATCTGTCACCCTGAAGCAGAGCACTACTGGGTCTTAGTTTTAGGAGACGAACTGGCGTGTGCTATGGAGACTGTGTGCTGCCCAGGTCCCCAGAGGTCCTTCTGCCCACCTCTTCCTGTGCATCCCAGGTGCTGCAAATGCTGGCACCTGTACCTTCAGGAAAATTGACTTGGGCAGTGGAGCCATCTTGCCCCTCAAAAAGAGCTAGAGGGGTCTGGGAATTCCATGCCCTTTCCCCAAGCTCCTCCTTTCCTAGCCAAGGGCAGACATGGGAGTAAAGAGGTTTGACTCCCTCGAATGGACAAAGCCTGAGGTGTAATATCTGGCCCAGAGCTCCCCATGGGATCAGGTCACGCCTGTGGCCTCACCTGCAATGCCCCTATGTGGCTCCTTCCCCTGTCATAGCCTACTTCTCCCAGTGTCTTACTGGTTTTCCTCTAATTAATTATCTAATTCATTAAGGAACTTATTATTTCTTAATCAACCACTTGCACCTGAACTCCAGTCTCAGGGCCAGACTCTGGTCTGATTGAGAAGGTGGACAATCCAGTGTTCGAACCCAGGGAGGACATCCTAGTTAACACTCCATGTTCTCAGGAAGGAAGAGAATTAGGGGAGCATCAGCCTCACCCAGCTGTGGCCCAGAGTTATCATTTAGAGAAGACCCCAGACTCCTTGTGGAGGAAGAAGGTTGGATGGCGAGAACATCCTGGAGGTTGGCATCACAATCTCCATGGTTGTGTGTTGACTTGGGGATCTTTGAAGTGATTACATGACAGAGTCTTGATATACTAGTTGAGAGCACATGTTTTATAACGAAACAGTCCTGCATTCTTGTCCCACTTATGACCCTCAACGGCAGCATGAACTGGGGCAATTACTCATGTTTTCTGAGCCTTCATTTCCTCATCTATAAAATGGGACTAGTCGTGATTCATACCTCAGAGGGTAGCCAAAAGGTTAAGTGAGCGAATGCACGTGCCTGCCTGCTGGTGGTGAATGTACTGGTTCTGGTCCCTAAATCTCAGTGTTACCATAAAGTAGAAACCCACACCCTCTGTTTTACTAGGATGTCATTCCAAGGTGGGACATGCCGACTGCTAAATAATGCAACCAGCCTGTGATTTTTACAAGAGTTGTTATGGCAACCATATTTTTAAAAGTCACTAAAAGTTGGCGAAGAACATGACACTGGGACTAAGTGACAACAAAAAGCGATGGGATGATATAAATAAACCTAGAAACAAAGAAGAAAAAGAAAACTAAGAATACAAGAAGCAGGTAGGAAAACACACACTAAGTCAGGACAGGAGAATTCTGTGTCCATGTAAGGGTTGGAACTGTCCCAGGTCTGAACAGAAGGAAGGCTGTGAACTTGGAATGGGCACTGTTATGTGGTCTTGGCTGTAGCTTTTATCGGGCCTGCCTGAGCCATGCTGTTCTTTGTCAGCCTCCTGTGGAAGGACAGGAGGAACCATCTCCTTCCTCGAGGTCCTGGCTTGGGCTTTTTCGTTCTGCAGTCTTTCTCCCTTTTGCCTCTGTCCCCTCTGCCTGCATTTCCGCTGTAGCTCCCTGGTGGTAGACTTACCCTCCCTCTCCTTTCTCTGGAAGTTCCCTTTAATCCCTGACATCAGAGAGGTACTGCAGCTTTGCCACCCCGGCAGTGGGAGAAATTCAGAGTTGTGCTCTCACTGGCAGCTGGGTGATTGGAATAGCCTTGTGGCAGCTTTGATGCTGTGGCCACTGCCAGGTAGACACCTTGTGAAGGACTTAAGAGAAACCAACTGCCTTGTCAGGAGGCCAGGAGAGTCCAGGTCTGGGTGTGATAGAGCTGAAGCTGTCATTGTTGCAGGAGACTTGAAGGTGTGACATGACAGGTGTAGGCTGTTTGTCTTTTCTGACCACCCGTGCCCCTGATGTGGCTGCCTCTCTTTGGGTGTTAGCACAAGGCACATCACATTTCCCTTTTCTGTCCTGTCTCCTTATTCCTTTCAACACCTCCACATCAGAATGTAAGAAGAGGAGTAGGAGGTGCAAATTTTTAGTAAAAAAAAATTTTTAATAAAAGGAAAGTCAAGTGTGTAAAGTTCCATACTATTTCTCTACAAATAAGATTAAAATAGATCTTGAACATGCTGACAGGGGCCAGAGGGGAGAGGGGAGAGGGGAGAGAATCACAGGGGAAAAGGGAATGGGCTCACATGAACAAGTATAAAGGACACATGGACAATAACTAAGGTGGGGGGTGAAAATGGGAGGGAGGTGGGGAGCACTGCAGGGGGCAGGGCAGGGAATATAAGACAGAAAATTGTACTTGAACAAGAATTAAATAAAAGAAAAAAAGAAAAAGAAAAAAATAGCTCTTGAGCCTTGATTTCCGCATTTTGGAGGAAACTTGATTTTGCCAATTTCCACATATACATGCATCTGTATCTAGAGCTTTACATTCTGTTACGTTGGCCTATTTATTTATTCCATCCCCAAATATCCCTCTCTTTTAATTACTATAGCTTTATAATAATTATTGTTCTTTGGTAGAATTAAGTCATTTCTTTAAAAAGGTGCATTGGCTTGAATTTTGAGACAAACTGTGAGGTTTGCTACTGATGTTTGCTTCTGAATCTCATAGCCAACTACCTTGCCACACTCTCTTAATAGTTCTGCTACTTTTTACAAGATTCCTTTGGATTTTCTGTGTAGACAATCATATCCTTTGCAGATAATGCCAATGTTCTTGTTTCCTAATTCTTATACTTTTCCCCTTGTCTTTTTAGGTTGAANATAACTAAGGTGGGGGGTGAAAATGGGAGGGAGGTGGGGAGCACTGGGTGGGGGCGGGGCTGGGAATACAAGACAGAAAACTGTACTTGAACAAGAATTAAATAAAATAAAATAAAAAAGAAAAAATAGCTCTTGAGCCTTGATTTCCACATTTTGGAGGAAACTTGATTTTGCCAATTTCCACATATACATGCATCTGTAACTAGAGCTTTACATTGTGTTACTTTGGCCTATTTATTTATTCCATCCCCAAATATCCCTCTCTTTTAATTACTATAGCTTTATAATAATTATTGTTCTTTGGTAGAATTAAATCATTTCTTTAAAAAGGTGCATTGGCTTGAATTTTGAGACAAACTGTGAGGTTTGCTACTGATGTTTGCTTCTGAATCTCATAGCCAACTACCTTGCCACACTCTCTTAATAGTTCTGCTACTTTTTACAAGATTCCTTTGGATTTTCTGTGTAGAGAATCATATCCTTTGCAGATAATGCCAATGTTCTTGTTTCCTAATTCTTATACTTTTCCCCTTGTCTTTTTAGGTTGAATTCTAGTACAAGTTCAGTGGGGGGAATAACAGCAGACACCGGCATCTTGTTCTTGCTTCCGATGAAGCACCAACCGCTCTTCAATTCTCATAGTGGGATTCCCACTCACTTCTCTAGACAGTCCATTGTTTTCCCAAGGCATCTGCCTCACCCAGGATTTGCCCCTCTCCCCTGGCAGTACTTTCCCTGGTGCTGAGCAACTCCATCCATGAGAGTGACTTGCAGTGAGGGGTGGCTTCTGACATTCCGGTTCCCACAGGGAAAGCCCAGGATGAGTTCTTCCTTCCTGATGTTCTCCCCTTTGGCATATTTTGCAGGCACACCTCTTCATCCTCATGTATTGCAGTGAGTGGCTGTTGAATCAGGTGGAAAGGCATGTGGCCATGTATTCTCTCTCTCTGTTTCACTCTCTTCCCCTCCTCCCCTCCCTCCCTCTTTCACTTCCTCCCTCTGTCCTCTTTTTTCTCTCTCCAAGGACAAATGATAATTGTCAAAGACAGTTAAAACCCCAAAGGGGGCAGAATAACATTTGCCTTCGTATCACATAACATTTAAAAGATTTTATTGCTTGGCTGGTGTAGCTCAGTGTATTGAGCGTGGGCCTGCGAACCAGAGGATCGCAGTTTGATTCCCAGTCAGGGCACATGCCTGGGTTGCAGGCCAGTTCCCAGCAGGGGACTCACGAGAGGCAACCATACATTGATATTTCTCTCCTTCTCTCCTTCCCCTCTCCTCTAAAGATAAATAAATAAAATCTTAAAAAAAGATTTTATTTATTTTTTATTTTATTTATCTTTTTTTAAAGATTTTATTTATTTATTTTTAGAGCGCGGGGAAGGGAGGGAGAAAGAGAGGGAGAGAAGCATCAATTGGTTTATTCTCATATGCCCCCCGCCCCCACCTGGGGACCTGGCCCACAGCCCAGGCATTTGCCCTGACCGGAAATCTAACCGGGGACCTTTCAATTCCCATGCCAGCATTCAACCCATTGAACCACACCAGCTAGGGCCATACCACATAATTTTTAAAACCCTGTCTCTTTAGTGGAGTTAAACTTCACATTTTAATGCAGAAGATCAAATTCCTTTCTTTTTTCTCAACTTCCACTTTCAGAGTATGTGTGAGGTCTACTGGGAGTAAGAAATAACACTACCTCTTTCCCCCCTTTTTATTGAATTTATTGGGGTGACATTGGTTAATAAAATTATATAGGTTTCAGGTGTACCATTCTATAATACATCATCTGTACATTGTGTACTGTGTTCACAACCCCTATTCGAGTCTCCTTCCATCACTGTTTATCTTCCTTTACTGGCTTCTGCCTCCCTTAACCCCATTTCCCCCCTGGCGATCACCATACTGTTGTTTGAATCTATGAGTTTTATTGTTTTTCTTAATCCCTTCACCCAGCCCCATAAAGCCTCTCTCTCACAGCTGTTGGATGAACCTGGAGAGCATTATGTTAAGTGAAATAAGCCAGTCAGAGAAAGACAAGTGCCATACTATTTTACTCAAATGCAGAATCTAATGATCAAAATAAACTAACAAAACAGAAGTGCCACCTCTTAATAACTGTTCCCTCTGCTCTGCAAAGACTGACTGAAAAGCTCCGAAATTGCCACACTGAGCCTCATTTAAAGTCTTAGTCAAGGGCTACTCTCCTTTCCTCTCTGGGATGTGTGTGTGTGTGTGGGGGGGTGCTATAGTTTTCTTACTCCCATTCCATAATAATGCTATGGAACAGATGAGCTGTAGTTTTCAGGTTCCGTTCTTTTTTTAAATGAAGAGAAAAACAGAGCTGCTCTTCTCGGCATATGGTCCCCAGAAAGTGCGGGCTGTGGTCTGGTTAAAGGTGTGCGCTCCCATGGCGGACCTGCCCTTCCCAGGGGTTTCAGTTCATATCGAAGTGGCAAACTTGTGTAGGAGGGCAGGCAGGTAGGGGTGCTGCCAGAAGTGGTAATTTGGCCAAACCCTGAGCTCCATGGTTTTCTTCAACCAGCACTTCACATTACGTCTTGTGACAAAGTTTCAACTCAGGAGACTGTAGTCAACTCCCATATTCACAGTAGCTGGGTTCCACGGAGTCGCTGCAACACTGAATTACTGAATATATTGAACCATTGCTCCTAGAGGAATTATGGGGTTAGGTTTCTATGAGCCTCTGGTCACAACATTTTCCTCAACTAATCATTACATAACATTGTTTAAAGTGTGTTTCTGCTTAAAGACACTTTATTAAAACACACTGTTGATTCATTAACACTAAACTCATGGCCAACAGTACTGTAACTCAGGCTTTAATAAAGCCCATCTAACACATGTATTTTCCCTCTTCTTGCATTCAGAAGCACTGGATAATATTCAGTTGTCATTTAAACAGCCAAACCACCAATATAAAGTGTGAAAATGCAAAGAAGATAGCACTACATAAAACAGGGGACGAACACTTGTTTGTAGTACGAGACCTAAAGCAAGAAGGCAGAGAGCATCAGCTTGTTGGACCCCAGCTGGGAATATGTGCTTTGGGTCACTCAACATTTTCCCTGCTCTGTACACATCTGCAGCTGACCATGAAGGTGCTGTGTGAATTGATTTGGGGTTACAAATAAACGTTAGCCTGCAAGAGAACTAACAAATACAGAATCTAAGAATAATGAGAATTGACTGTAAAAAGAAAAGGGGCTGTACATTAAAAGGAGGTTTGGACAAAATTGAAGCTCTACAAAACCATGAAAATGAATCTGTGTACAAAGCCTCATTAAAATTGATTGAGAAATATTTCTCTGTAGAGGAAGAGGAAGATCAAAATGTTGTGCCAGAAACTACCTCTGATGGATATACATTCCAAGTTCAGGATGGTGCTCCCGGGGCCTTTAACTTTTAGATTGTACAGCTGAGGCATAAAATGTTTGTTGTGTGCTATGTTTGGTATTGGTATAAGTTTATCTTACTGTTTCTCTACTAAGAACTCTTTTTAAATGTGGTTTGTTATTGTAGCACTTTTTACAATGAAACTATACTTGAACAGTTCCAAACTGTACATACTGTATGAAACTTCTCCTTTCAATGAGTTTCTTATTTCTATGTGGAATTTCCTATCTTACAGTGTCTTGTAAATAAAGATTAAGTTTCACCATTTAAAAAAATATTTCTGTAAAAATACCCTGTAAACTTATTCTTTGAACAACTACTGGATGAGGGTAAATGCCTTGTGCTTCCAACAGCTATTCATAAGAAAGACCAAATAACAACTCACGTGTCACTTTGCCCACGATCTCACTCCTCATCAGGACTTCCAGGTGGGGCAAGGGTGGGGGATTTAACCATGTTAAACAATGAAATGAGTGATATAGAAGTTTAAACATGGTTCCACATGTCAAGCTTCACAGAACCTGGCAACCAAGAAGGTGGTAATACAGGTGACTTCTTATTTCCTGTCTTTTCCTTTAATTTAATTCCACTTTTTCTTCCTTCTCTTAAAAAAGGTGCCAAGATGTTAGGAGAATAGTTAGTAATGGAGAGGGTGTGGGTGAACCACTGTGGTTTAGGAATGTCTAAATTTCCAAGGAGGAATCATCCTGGATTTATTATATAAGAACAGATCCTGTGAGCATGAAGGACCTGGAAGAAAGACCTTGGCTTCAGACGTGTTTTTGGATATCTTCATGACCTGAGGGGTCTGAAAAGGTGTGGTTAGGTGGGAGGGAACTCAGCCACTTAGTTCTGCTGATTTCCATCTAGGCAGGATTTCCCCAGGGCCTTTAATCTCTTTCTGTGGCAGACAGTTCCCACACCTTGTTGACCTGCAAATTGGCAGAACCGAAGATGAAGATGGAGCATCGCTGGCCTAGGAGCTAAGCACATCAGTGCTGTTCCTTAGGGCTGAGTTTGCTGTCTGATTGCTTGGACTCTGTTTGTTCCTCCTGCTCTTATTGCCTTAACAGGTAATATTGCCTGTCACTTTCTAGATCGCCTTTTATGTCCCTTCCTGGTAAGCCATACCCTATGGCTGACCTTGCTGATGATGACAGGAGGGTAAACATCCAGCTAGATGCAGGTAGTCTGAGAGGACCAAAGTGCTTCTTGATTTGCCCTCAAAGACAGCAGTGGAACTGGTACCTGGTGCATTCATTTCCTATCACTGCTGTGACAAATCCACGCAAATGTAGTGGTTCAAACAACACAAATTTATTCTCCTACCGTCCTAGAGGCCAGAAGTGAAAAATGAGTTTAGGAGGCTAAAATCAGGATGTCAACGAGGTTGCATTCATTCTGAAGATACCAACGGAGAATTTATTTCGTTGCCCTTTTCAGTTTTTAGAAGCCTCTGCATTTCTTGGCTTGTGGTCTCTTCCTCCATCTTCAGAGCATATCATTCCAACCTCTGCTTTTTTCATTGCATTTCCAGTTGTCTGACTTTGTCTCTCTTGCCTTTTTATGAGGATCCTAGTGACGACATTTGGCTCATCCCAGATAACACAAAATGCTTAACTTATCACACAAGCAAACTTCCTTTTGCCATAAGGTGACATACTGGCAGGTTCTGGAGATTAGGTTCAGTCACGTCATGGATTTGGAGGATAATTATTCAGCCTACAACACTGGGGGAGTAGAAGACACACTCAGAGCCACTTCAATGTGTTTGTAATTCTACATTAAGTGATGTTTTTAGTTAAAATACTGCTTAGAGCAAAAAAGTCAGGCTCAGATGGACTAGTCTGAAAAACCTCAGCCTAACGTGTTTTCATGATGGTATAATAAGACTCACATAAAGAATTATATCAAAGAATAAGAATTTTAAGATGTCATAATAAGAGTTGAAGCTGGGGTTGCCGCTTCATGAAATGATGCTCAGAGATCTGGAAAGCAGTGGCCTAATTATAGAACAAAAATATTGTGGTGAAAAGAGCGCATTATCGGGTCAGCTGTGGATCTCCCAGTTTTCCACTTCTTCTTGACATTCCCATAACTCTCTGCAGATGGCTAAATGGTGATGATAATGAGGAGGAGGAGGAGGAGGAGGAAGAAAACAACGAATTTCCAGAGTTCATCTACAACAGCCTCTAAATACTACAATGACTATTTGCTAAAACAAAATACAAATGCATGACATCAGGCACACTAACCGGGTGAATAAGGCAAACGACACTTAAAGCTTTTCTGAGTGTTCCTGTTAGCTGCTGTGGCTCAAACAACTCAAATGATGAGGAGCCCATTCAAGTGTTTGCTGTCCACTCCATATGCCCTTCAGGGTCCAGACCTTTAATAACCTTGCCTCTTCTAGGTTTAGTTAAGTATGGTTAAAAATCTTTAAATGGAGACGTATTTTAATTACTATTCTTTCAATTGTCTATGAATCAATATACCTAATCAAAATGTCATCAGGTCTATAGTTCTCCACCTTCCCACAAGGTCCCCTTGAGAGAAGGACTCAGATGTTTCACTAAAATGTAGAAAGCTAAACCCTTGACATTCATGAAAGACACATTCTAGACCTCTGGGTATCCTCAATTGCATGTCTAGCACAATGGCACAGAGTCTTCTGCAAGGTGTAATTTTTCACAGACTGAAGCTTTTTCTGAAAGTGTTATGGATCTTTTCTTGTTTCTGTACAAAGCTTATATTCCGTCCATTCATGCCATAGATTGAAATAAGCAAGGATGTCATTATAGTCTGAATTTATACAGACTTCTATTCTTTGGTTGTATCATTTTCATAGAGGATTCTTAATTTCTCACCTACTAACATTTTCATTCCTTTTTTCACTTTCAACATCAACATCAGCTTCCATCACCAGAAAACCATTGGGTTTCTTTTAGGGTGCACTTTTTAAAAAATTTACTAAGAAAAAAATTCGCTAAGAAATATGGTCTGTTATTATTTCATAAGAGCAACTGGATATACAATGTGGAGTAAAGAACAAGAAACCCCCAACTGAAATGGGGCTGCCATGGGGTTGGCAAGGCCCTTTAGGTATTCTTTAAAAGTTTTTTAAATTAATTTTTTTAGAGAGACCATAAAGCAGGGAGAAAGAGAGAGAGAGAAAAACATTGATTAGCTGCTTCACACATGTGCCTCAATTGGGGGCCAAAACCACAACTTAGGCAGGTGCCCTGACAGGAATCCCTAACTAGGAATTGAACTGGCAAACTTTCTGTTTGGGGGATGATGCCCAACCCACTGAATGACACAGGTCAGGGCCCTTTAAGCATAGTGAGGGACCCCTCCTTCGGACTGGAAGGCAGTCATTAAGTTCAGTTTACTGAACCAGAGTGAGACCTTGGGGCAATGTTTTGGCTCCAGCAAGTAATTAGTTGCACATCATTAAGTAAGTCATTCACTCATTTGGAATTCAGATCTTCTCAACCTAAGAAAGGAATGAGGTGAGTTATGTGCCCTTAAATGGTCTTTTGTTTGTTTGTTTGTTTTGTTTTTTTTGTTCTGGTGTCCCAGTGATGTGTGTGTATGTGTTTGGGTGTGTGTTCTTGAGCCCAAGGGAAAGATAATGGTTAAATTGAGGAGATGGTTCAAAGCCACCATTTTCCCCTAGAATAGAACTCACTTTAAGTTTTCTAATCACTTCCCATGTGTCACATTTTCCCTCATAAATCTGCCATTGGTTTTTATGCCTGAAGGGCTTAAAGCCATCTTTTGACTTCATCAGCTTGAGAATCAACTTATTTTAGACATTGGATGCTGAAAGAAAAAAATCTCTAATAGCTTCATCACAAAGACATCTTTTCTTTTATTCTGACTGAGGAAATGGATCCATTTCACCAAATGAAATTAAAATTTCAGTATATAATAGTAAGTGTAAATGTTTATATATCTTAATAGCATATTAAAAGTATCTTAAGCTTACCATTAATCAGTCTTGAGAAGAACAGGTTGAACACAAGTGCAATTAATTTATTATCTTAATACCAGTTAGATGAACAAACAGTTTCCATGCAAAAGGCAGCTTTCATTAAACAAACAAGATAATTTTAAAATGAAGGGGTAACATGGACACCAAGTAGTGGTTCTCTGCTATCTCCATTCATGAATACTCTCCTGGGCTGTAAGCCTGGAGGATGTAATCAAGACAAGGCTGGTGCTGGTTTGAGTTGCCACTATTCTAAAAATGCCCTCAACAAGTTCCTTTTCTGTTTCAGTGTTGAACTCTTTAGATAGCTATTACTTCATTTATATCTAAGTATTTGGACATATAATACTAAAGATTAGTGGGCAAAATGCTCCAATGCTGTTTGAGCATAAGATTCCATATGTCGTTTCAAAATAAATGTGGAAATTTTGCAACAGTCATAAAAAAATCAATTTGAACTTGCTTCGAGAAGAGAGAGGTTCAATGTCTAGCCCTACCAGTTACTGACTGTGGGGCCATAGACAGTAATTGTTGCATTTCTGAGTCTGTTTCCTTATCTGTGAATGAGGGTGGCAATTCCAACTTCATAGGACAATTGAGTGAATCAAAAGACATTTGTACATAAATACATGTATGAATATACCTAATCTATGAATGAGTGTTCATATAGCTGTTATATGAAGTTGAACAATTTTTCTGGGACATTTCTTCATTTTGATAATAAATAACATGTCTGTATTACTAAAAAAGATTCCCTATGTTAATGGTTTTATTTGATAACAGCATGGCGCTTTTACTTTCGGTAAAACCACAAATACACACTGATATTTACAAAAATTGTTTCACTTACATTTAAATGAAGAGAAGATGGTACATTTCAGGATCAAAAGGAAAAAGGAGATGAATTCTGCTGACAGACACAATTGGTCCACAGTCTACTCTTAAAGAATCTTCTTATTAGAAGAGTCAGGAAGGGGGTAATAAATACAACTACCATTATTGTCATATTTTTTAAAAATGCAGATAACACCCAATAGTTATTTGCTTTAAAATGCAGGGTATAATTTTGTGAAATCAGGATTGATGAACCATTTGTCTTTGGCTAAAATTAAAATGAGTTTCCATTTTCTGAGGGTACGGTGATTGGACTTGAAGGTATCTGCTGGGTGGTGACGAAACATAAGGTTGGTTGAAACTTCACTGTTTAGTAAATAAACAAAAATAATTAAAAAACCACATATACAACCAACTAAATAACCCTTTCTCTACAGAAAAATAAAAGTTTTCCAAATGCAAATGAACCAACCACAAGCCAGGTACTATTTGTATAGTCAGTCTCTGCTTCAAAACGAATCAGGAAGAAGTCAGGAAACACACACACAATCACCACATATATAAATATATAATAATACAACAGATTGTACAGCCTTGGGGTGCACAACATGCAGGGAAGGTCTTCAACACTTCTAGGACCATGGGGATGCTGAAAGCCTGGGGTCCACTGAGACTCTGAGGTTGAATCTTCCAGATTATAACCCAGAACAGGAATTCCTTTATTACCCCAGTGTAGATGGGCTATACTGTAAAGAGTTCAGGGTATTCTGGTCCAAACAGAAATGAAAAAGTGAAAGTTTTTCCATAACAAGCCATAGTGGATGGGGTTCCCCTTGTCCAGACACACCATTGAATATCACTTATCCATTCCTATTACTCATAGAGTTGAAAAACACTTTCCAAGTAGAGCTCATTTTGTAAAACAGGATTTTTTCTGGAAAAGTGGTTCAGGCCTTAGCAAAACAGCCGCACAGATTAGGTTCATTGCCAGTGGCAAGTTCTACGCCTTTTTCTGTCCCCTTCTTCCATGACACTAGAGCCCTGAAATACATGACACGAAGGTATCAGGGACTAGATGTGGTCCTTGATTCAGGATCATATGTCTTTACATAAAGAATGGTGAGCTTTCAAGCATCAGTGGAAAAGGCTTCTTGGTTCTTTCCTTTCAAATTATACCACGGTAGATAACCGATGGCCCAGCTATGAGAAAAATTCCTTTTTTTGGCAGACAGAATCCTAGAAAATGCCCTAGGGAGGTAGTATGAGCTGAGTGGGAAAGCTCAATGTGATGGCATGAACTCCATTCCCATGAGGCCATAAACCCCATACACTGACAAGCTTAGTTTTACATTTTCATCATGTTTAAGTGCCTTATTTTATTGCCTTGGACATTTCTGCACTTATGAGATACAGAATGAGGGAAGATGGAATGAGTCCAGATAACAATTCGTGGTCTCTATCTGACCATCTATATATCTAGATATAGCTCAGTGATTCCAATAGCTTCTGCTATTTTGTTTTGTTATCTGAATTTTTCATACGCAGTAGGCAATCAATAAATGTCAGCTCTTGTTGCCCTTGTCTAATCTTGTTGGTGGGTTTGCACACAGTTGTTCAATGTCAGCTGCTGTTACTTCTGTCTAGTCTTATTGGCATGGTTGTGTATACAGCAAGTGCTGAGCAGATATCAGCAAAGGTCAGCTGCTGTGTTTGTGTGTGGTCTCATATTATGACTGAGAATCATCCAGCAACTTGAGGGCTGTGAGGCATGAACACAGTTGCTCTTTCCACATGCAGCCAATGAACTTGGCTACTAGTAAATTTTGCTCTGTGTACTGGCTTTTGGATTTTCAATTGTGAAACACCGGAGGATCACTTCAGCCTGATACAGTCCACCTCTTCCGTGGCTGGCATGCCACTGTTTCTGAGGTCGAGTTCCACGCTGGACTTGCTTCCATGGAGGGAGGGACGCCAGTGGAGCTGCATCATCTTCTTGAAGTACTTCATGGTGTTGTTCTTGACAGTCACAAAGCACACGGTGTTGATCATGCTGTTGCTCATGGCGATGCACTCCACGACGTAGAAAGCCGTGAGGTAGTGCTTCTCCTTAATAAACACCGTGGGGAAAAAGTCGCGCACGATGGTAAAACCATAGAAGGGTGCCCAGCACAGCACGTAGGCGGTGAGGATACACATGAGCACCAGAACCGTTTTCCGGCGACAGCGCAGGCGCTTCCGGATCTGTTCCGTCTGGAAACCAGGAACTTCCTTGAACCAGAGTTCCCTTGAGATCCTGGTGTAGCAGAGGGTCATGGTGACCACTGGACCCACGAACTCGATGCCAAAGATGAAGAGGAAGTAGGACTTATAGTAGAGCTGCTGGTCCACTGGCCAGATCTGGCCGCAGAAGATCTTCTTCTGTTTTTTGACGTTAAAGAGGACCGTTTCTGTTGCAAAGTAGGCAGATGGGATGGCGATGAGAATGGACACCACCCAGACCGAAACAGTCAGGAAGAAGGCCTTTTGAAAATTCATCCGTGGTTTCAAGGGGTGAACGATAGCGAGATATCTGGTGGAGGAGGGAAGCCATCAATATAATATATGCTTGAGAACATAATTAGTTTCTAACTCACCCCAAACACAGAAGCAGACTAAGTGTCGCAATGAGTCCCCATGTACCTATTCACATCTGGCTTCAGCAAGCTTTGTTTTATTTTAGCAACATCATCTGGCATTTGTAGCGGTGGACTGTTTAGAGGGAAACAGCATAGGACTGGGGTCAAAAGACTGGAATAAATCTCAGCTTTTCTCCTGGTTTGCTTTGGGGTCTGGCCTGAATCACTCAGTCTCTCTGAGATTTTTCCTCAACTGCAACATGGGATAAAATAACACCTATCTTTCAGGGCTGTTGTGAACATAAAATATGATAATATTTGTAAAATGCTTGGCATGTGGTAGGTGTTCAGTAAGTACATAGAGCCTATTCTTTTTATAAGTCCAATTGATACCATCTTGGTCTGTAATCTTGCCATTTTTCCCGAGAACATAATACTTTGAACATTTTTTATTACAAATATCTCATGCATTAGAGGTGAAAAAGGAGCAGTGGGCCTCAGAGAGAGGCAGAGGCCTTTCTCTAGGTAGAGTGGACTAGGGCTGTCTGTCCCCCTGTCCCCAACCCCTGGTATCATCCTGCATTACATAGCAGGAGAGCGGGGTGGGCTTGGGGTGGAATCTAAGGAATCTGATAAGAAGTAAATGACTTGACTAAGCTTACTTAGTGGAGGGACCAGAATCCAGGTTCCTGATACAAAGCTTTTACACCCAGATCCTTGGGCTTTCTGAAGCTCAGATGAGAAGGTGGGTGAAGTCACTTTCATACTATAAAGCAAGGTTTTGCAGGGTCTTTTTTACCAAATATCTGCTTGGATGTGTTTCTTGAGGTTAACATTCTCCTTCTAGGATCTCTATGACTTAAAATAACATCTCTTCTAGGCCCTCTACACATGAATCTTGTTTTTTCTGGATGTGGCATCCAGAAATAACAGTAGGTAGTCCTTCTAATATTTCTACATAGTAGGACAGGCATATTTACCAAGAGGTAAACTGAAATGCACAGGGAAACCTGTGCCTCTCCCACCCTACCTGTGTCAGGGTTTGCAGGTTTATCTACTTCTGAGTATGCAGTGGTCCCCATGCCCACAGATAAAAGCCTCATTATCCAACATCATCAGCCTCATTATCCCAGTGAGGTGGTGGATTGTGGAGTGGGGTGAGCAAGGCTGCAGTTGGTGGGCAAGGCAGCAGTGGGCAGACCTGGCAAGGTGATGTATTGTGGATTGGGTGGTCCCACATTTGCACACAGAGAAACCGTGAGAAACAACTGGGGAGGGGGATGAACTGTGCAACCCAGGGCCCCAGTGTGGGGAAATAGAGCCTCAAACCAACAACTAAAAACACCTGTGGGAGTTGAGGTGCTGGGAGAAATTCCCAGCCTCACAGGAGAGTTCATTGGAGAGACCCACAGGGTCCTAGAACATACATAAACCCACCCACATAGGAATCAGCACCAGAAGGGCCCAAGTTACTTGTGGGAAGCAGAGTAAGTGATTGAAATTCGACAGAGAGCGGAGCAAGTGTCATTGTTCCCTCCCGGACTCCTCTCTCACATACAGCAGCACAACACAGTGACCTGGCTTACCCTGCCCTGGTGAATACCTAAGTCTCTGCCCCTCACTATGTAACAGGCAAATCAAGACAAAAGAAAATGGCCCAAATGAAAGAACAGATCAAGGCTCCAGAAAAAATACAACTAAGTGATGAAGAGATAGCCAACCTATCAGATGCATGGTTCAAAACAATGGTGATCAGGATGCTTACAAAACTGGTTGAATTTGGTCACAAATTAGATGAAAAAATGAAGGCTACACTAAGTGAAATGAAGGAAAATGCACAGGGAACCAGTAGTGATGGGAAAGAAACTGGGACTCGAATCAATGGAGTGGACCAGAAGGAAGAAAGAAACAACCAAACAGAAAAGAATGGAGAAACAAGAATTCAAAAAAATGAGGAGAGGCTTAGGAACCTCCAGGACATCTTTAAACCTTCCAACATCTGAATTATAGGGGTACCAGAAGGGGAAGAGGAAGAGCAACAAGTGGAAAACTTATGTGAACAAATAATAAAGGAGAACTTCCCCAATCTGGCAAAGGAAACAGACTTTCAGGAAGTCCAGGAAGCTCAGAGAGTCCCAAAGAAGGTGGATCCAAGGAAGAACACACCAAGGCACATCATAATTATATTACTGAAGATAAAAATGAAGGAGAGAATGCTAGAAGCAGCAAGAGTAAAGAAGACAGTCACCTACAAAGGAGTTCCCATCAGACTGTCAGCTGATTTCTCAAAAGAGACCTTAGAGGCAAGAAGGGGCTGGAAAGAAGTATTCCAAGTCATGACAGGCAAGGACCTATATCCAAGATTGCTCTATCCAGCAAAGCTTCATTTAGAATGGAATGGCAGATAAAGTGCTTCTTGGACAAGGTCAAGTTCAAGGAGTTCATCATCACCAAGCCTTTATTTTATGAAATGTTAGAGGGATTTATCTAAGAAAAAGAAGATAAAACATATGAACAGTAAAATGACAGCAAACCCACAATCATTAACAACCACACCTAAAACGAAAACAAAAGCAAACTAAGCAAACAACTAGAACAGGAACAGAATCACAGAAATGGAGATCACAAGGAGGGTTAGCAACAGGGGAATGGGAGGGGGAGGGGGGAAGGTACAGAGAATAAGTAGCATAGGTGGTAGGTAGAATAGACAGGGGGAGGGTAAGAACAGTATAGGAAATGCAGAAGCCAAAGAACTTATATGTACGACCCATAGACATGAACTAAAGTCAGGGGGAATGTGGGTGGGAGGGGGTGTGCAGGGTGGAGGGGAGTGAAGGGAGGAAAATGGGACAACTGTAATAGCATTATCAATAAAATAGATGTAAAAAACAAGAAAATCCTGTTACATGAAATACTGTATTACAAAGACAAAAAAAGACTTCAGTGGAACAAAGAGGATGAGGGCAGTAATAACCGTCATTTCAATGAACACCAGAATCATCAGGGACTTGGATAGGATTGCAGATTCATGAGGCCTAACCCAGGAATTCCCATTCAGCAGGGCTGGGTGGGGCCTGGGAATCTGACTGTGTATCACCAGATTACATGATAGCCTGGGGCGTTTTGCAGTTCATTGATGGTACATTCCATAAACATTGGTGTCAGGGCTGGAGAACTTCAGAGGTGCAATAACGAAATTGTTTTTCCTGCAGGAATTTTGTTTTAAAAAAAGGAAGATGTCTCTTATGTATGTGTATGTTATAAAAAATAAACAATAATCAACCGCTTTGATTAAAAGAACAACAAAACCTAAATAGCGCTGAGAACCAGGAGAAGAGAAAAGGGTTGAAAGGAGACAAAAGGGAAAAAAGATGATTAAAAAAACACAGGATCAAAATGAGTCTCAGCACAGCTCACAATGGTGGACCAACAGGATGTGACACCAATTGCTCCCTCAAACAAAGGCATCGCTGGCCTACAACTGTTCACATAAATAAGACATGTGTCAGATTCATCATAAGATGCTATTAAACATTTTACTTTATAAATCTATAACGGAGCGAGGACTTTTAGAACATCTTATTCAAATGTATGCAAATGAGCATATGGACGCATACAAAAAAGCAAAGGAAGCTTATCCTTCCTCCTTTTCTGCAAACGAGACCTGCTGGCTGATTTTAAACTCAGCTGTGCAACAAAGGCATCAGAAACAAGAGTATGTCTTGTATGATTCCGTTTTTATGAAGTGAAGGAACAGGCAAAACTTGCCCTGACTGGAGTGACTCAGTGGATTGAGAGCTGGCCTGCGAATCAGGGGCTGAAGTTTCAATTCCCAGTCAGGGCACAAGCCTGGGTTGCAGGCCAGCTCCTGGGTAGGGAGTGCATGAGAGGCAACCACAAGATGATGTTTCCCTTTCTCCCTCCCTTTCCCTCTCTCTAAAAATAAATAAATAAAATCTTAAAAAAAAAGAACAGGCCAAACTAAACTATGATGATAGAAATTGGATCGGGGTTGTGTGTGATGGGAGGACTGACATGTAAGGGGCGTCAGGAGGTTGGGTGATACAAATATTTTATATTTTGGTCTGGATAGTAGTTATAGAAAAACTGGGTACATGCTGTCTTGACTAGAAGCTGCCCTGGTTAACTCTCATGTGGCTTCTAAGTAGTAAGGTACCTAAACTCTCTGCTTTTGCTTTTGTATTTGATGCCACTCATGGTCATGTGACAAGTATCTGAAGCAGATGTGGTATCTGGGGTCGTGGCCCAGAGCTGGAGGGCTCAGGAGCCTCTCACTCTTGCTCGCATTTGGGAGAATATGAGCCACAACTGGATCTTCTTGCCCTGTAATAGATCATTCCCATCTGAAGCAATGTCAACAGTCAGAGCTTAAGTGAGGAAAGGGGCAGCCTGGCCCAGCCTCCAGCTTTATCCCTACCCAACAGCCTCACCTGTCAATAGCAATGGCCAGCAAAGCATTGGTGGAGACATAGAGTGACATAGTTCGCAGGTAGTTGACAGAGGCACAGAGCACGTGGCCATGCTCCCAGGAGAGCTGGCGTACCACATAGTAGTCCATCTCAAAGGGGCAGCAGACAATGGCCACCAGGAAGTCAGAGATGGCCAGGTTAGCAATGAGCAGATTGGTGAGGTTGCGCAGCTTCTTATAGCGGGCGAGAGCAACAATAAAGACGAAGTTGCCAATGCCACAAACCAGCATGATGCCTGCCAGTGCCACCCCGATGATGATCTTGGCTGCGAAGAAGGTCTGTGTCTTGGTCATATCCTCATCCTCATCCAGAGGGAAATCATAATCCACATAACTGAAGTTGAAGGGGAGAGAGGAGGCATGGTCTTGGGGTGGATTGAAGTTGGGTGGAAAACTAGTGTTTCCATTCTGGGTAGCCATGGCGAAGGTTGCAGATGGAGCGGCGGGTGAAAGTCTCAGGGTCTGAGTACTCTGAGTTCAGTGTCCAGACCTTCTGCTCCCACGAGGTCAGTGAGCCTAGCACCCTGCCCACATCCTTGGGGAGAGTCAACATGCCATCCTGGATCCTGGAAGGATACAAAACCAGTAGACAACATGCAGGAGAACACCTGGTAGCATCCCCACAGAGTTCCCCAGGTATAGGCCAACTAGACCTGGTGTCTACCCAGACAGAACCAACCAGGATGAGGGGAGAGGAGACATGAGACCTAGAAATTGGGAAATCCTCCACTGGCTGCTGGGCTTTCAGCAGGGACTGGGCATAGGATGGACTGGACTCTTCAGAGACACTCAAGAAGAATGTGCATCGTTGCCTTTTTACCAGGGGAAAGGACCCCTCTGACTGCCTAGTCACCACTACCCTGCTTCCCAGCAGCCTTCCTAGGGGTCTTCTGCAAGTTCTCCAAGGCTGCTCCAGGCAGATAGCCAGGCATTCGTGGCAGTCATAATGTTGCACCCTCCATTACTCAGGGACCTCAAAGACGAAGGACTGGGATACCGCAAGGTTTCTCCTCCAAAGTAGGGCACAGCTCCCTCTGCCCTGGCCGAACCACAGACTTGGAAATCACCAAATACATCTTCACACGGACAAGCTGAATCATCTTGGGAGAGTGAATTATGTTCTCTGCATCCCAATTTTCCTGTAAACCAAACTCCTGCTGTCCAGCCCATGTCCTGGTGCATAGTGGGGACTGGATAGGAATCGGCTGAATGAGCAAATGAGGATCCCAACCAGATTCCGCAGGTGGAGGGGCCTGTGGGTGGAAAGGCCCTCTTCAGCTGCTACCCCGAATGCTGGGAACTGCTTTAGAAATCCTTTGTCTGCTTCCCCTCCCTCCCTGCCTTGACCCCTTTACCAGGCCCCCAGTTCCCTTTCCAAAATCAGCCCTGACTGGGAAGCACCATGGCCTGTCATCAAGGTCTGTGCCTCTGAAAGCAGCCTAACTGAAAACAGTCCCCCAGGGGGCAGGAAGTGTCAGCCAGAACCCAGGAGGACCTGTGGACTGAACTGTTCTTCATTTCCTAAATCCTTTATATATTCAAGATGCCCACAGGAGAGGAAATAAAGTCTGTGAGGTACAGAGCCCTCAGGAGATAGGGCACCATTCGGTTCTAGGCATTGGAGGGGCCAGGAAAATAACCTGGACCCCCAACACCAGGAATGGGGATCCCAGTCATTCAGCTGTGAACCCCCTGTGCCCCTCCCCCTTGGCGCACCTGGAAAGGACTCCAAATGCAGGGGCCGCAGGATGCTGGTAAAAAAAAAAGTAGCCCAAGCTGGGCACGAGGTATGGCCTGGCCCTGTGAGAGGAGGGGGAGAGCCCGGGACAGGAACTGCCCAGGAAGGCCGGGACAGAGGGTGACAGGGACACTCCAATCTGCAGCGCGCCCCGCCAGCTGCACGCGAGAGGTAAAACATTCCAGGAGGTGAGGTTCAAGTCTATGCGGCCTTCGCCTTCGCAACCCGATGTTCTCCCTCCCTGTCACCTCTCAGAGTCACAGGAGGCCCAATGCTTGAAGACAGTGCTCAGCCCAAGACGGAGAAGCAGGAGTCCCACCTCGTTGGCTACTACGCTCCACGACTCTCCAGTCCCAGGACCCCAGAGGAGGGGGCGTGCATTGCATCTAGGCTGGGCAGATCCCGGCTCCGTTTCCACAAGATGCACTCCCTGCCCCTGACCAACGCGCTCCAGGAGCCCTCTCCTATGCTCCCCCGATTAACCTCCCTGCTCGGTCGCGCCGTTCCCAGAGGCACCGCCCTGACACAGGCGAGAATCAAGTCAGAAAATTGGGCTCGAAAAGCAAAGTGTGCGGAGCCCAGAGCGGGAAAAGCCCTGGAGTGGGGGGTAGATACGAAGAGCGGGAATTTTCCCAGGAACGCTTCCCCCTTTCTACTCTCCTTTCAAGAAGGTGCATCCCTGCCCACGCCCTTCCCTGCAGTTTGGCGCTCGCCCGCCAGCCCAACGCCCGAGGGCATTCTTCACCTGCGCTCACACTCCCCAGTCTCAGTTTACCATCCTCTGCAGGGTTTCAGTAGGTCCATGGGTTGGGGCACTCTTCCCGCACTAGCTCCTCTACTTCGAGCCTTCACGCGCGCATCCGGAGAAAGGTGGGAGGCAGAGCACCACCAATCCCTCCAAGAAGTGGACGTAGGCGCCCCCATCCCGGGCGATGCCCCCCACACCATCAGTGGAACCTTGGACCGCGCCGACCTCAGCCTTTACCTGCCTCGGCGCCTCCTCCCCGCCCGCAGTGTGCTCGGTCTCCGTGCTCGGTCCGCGACTTCCTCCGCTCGGTTCTGCCCTGGGGTCTCGGATTTGCACTTGCAAAGGCTCTATGTCGGGGGTGTCCCCCTTTCTTCCTTGCCCCAACGCACTTTCCGAGAGCGTCCGGGTCTCTGTCTTCCAGATGGACTTGGCGCTCGGCCTTCAAAGCTCTGAGAGTCTGGTACCCAAACTGAGGCGTCCCGCCCCGCGCTCAACTCCGCCCTGGGCTCCCCCGCCCTATCCTAGCCCAGGCGGAGGAAGGGCGCTAGGCGCTTGCACCTGGTGCGCTCGGGGAGCCAGGCGCCGCAGCTCTGGCGGTGTTGGCGCGGATTTCCAGTCCCTGGGGTCGGCCGCTCGAAAATGTTTCTGCGCTTTTGCACCCTAATGCCGGTGGGAACGCAGCAGCCAGGTTTAGCTGGTGGGATTTGGAGACCGCTGTAAGGCTCTCCACGCCCCACTGTGGCGCCCCACGGGGAGTGTGGTCAGAGCAGGAGCTCAGCGTCCAGTCTTAAGCCGCAGCCCAGGGCCAGAGTCCACTCCCGTTACGAGGTGAATCCTTCAAGACGAGCCGCTGGTGCTGGGGATACTCCAACGTACACAGAGTGAGCTTTGTAGGGTGGCGGTGGAGGAGGAGGCTCTGTCAAGGAAGCCGGGGGTCGGAGGTCGAGCCTGCTCAAAGCTTTGGCCCTGAAGTCCTTCATCAAAACCCTGCGACGCCACCGCTGACACATTCCTTGGCCATTCAAAGACCTTCCCGGCTGGGCTTCTGCCTGTGGGGGGACTCCGGAGTCCTTCACTTTGCTTCCAACAGGCTTTGGTTTTAGGCACTTTTCTTAAACCTCTCTGGTCCTCGATTTCCCTACCCATTGAGGGTGGGGATTAAAATCTATAAAGAGCTGCTAATGCTAATGACTGGTAGCTGGAAAGAGCAGCTGGGAAGCTCTAGGTTTTCAGAATTGGAACTGTGAGCAGTGACAGGAGACTGAGGTCCCCAGCGTTAAATCCCAGTCAATTATGTCAGCTTGGAATATGGACTCAGCTTTGTCCGATCTTCCCACTGTTCCAGAGAGTCTGGAATCTCAGAACTTAATACTCTGTTGGCTTAGTTAAAACAGAACAACGAAGCCCATGCTGGCCAAAGACAGCATACGCTCAGAATGAATCCAGTCTACTGGGACACCACCTTAAAATTCCTGAAATCCTTGGGGGGTGGGGACATCCTGTGATTTTTGCCTTCCCCCCCTTATGTGAAATGAACCCCACCATCCTCCTCCCTTTTTTAAAAAATTATTTTTTCCAGCTTCATTGAGACATAATTGACATATATAACATTGTGTAAATTTAAGGTATACTACCTGATGGTTTGATACGCATACACATTGTGAAATGATTACTACGATAAGGTTAGCCAACACATCCATCGCCAAGCATAGCTATGATTTTTTGTGCATGGTGAGAACTTTTAAGATCTGATCACTTAGCAACTTTCAAGTCTACAATACCATGTTGTGAACTGTATAGTCATGATGCTGTACATTACGTAGGTCCCCAGATCTTACTCATCTTGCGAGTAAGGGATGTTCGTGCCCTTTGACCGACACCTCTCCATTCCCTTCACACCGCCTGCCCCCACCTCCTGGCAACCAGGTTACCTCCTGGCAACCACCATTTTCCTTTGTGATTCTATGAGTTTGGCTTTTTTGAAGATCCCACATATAAGTGAGATCATACACGTGGCGGACTCCAGCCAGCAGAGTCTGCCCGTTGTGGCTGACGATGAGAATAAATGCACAGGCGACGGTAATCCTGTGGAGAAAAAGGGAACGGCCTGGCCACTCCCTCAAGAGGACAGCACCTCAACCCTTTGCCTAGACAGGCTTTTATTGTTTTCTTCAGTTCTTACATAAGAGAAAGATTTATTATCTGTTACATAAAATATTATTGTCTACGTTTTAGGTACAAGCAAGGAAATGAAAATAACATGCAGAGGGGAATGGCGGTGAGCTGATTAGCTCTGTCCTTGGGAAAATTCATACAGGCTTTGGAAATTACCTTGAAGGTAGACAATACACATTTATTGTTTTAGACCAGGGTGATGGAGTTTTAGCAAGAGCAAGCCATAACAGTCCGTGTGCATTTTCTATGCCTGATTTCCACTAGAAAACTCGGTTTGAGGATCTGGCTCCTGCCCACCACTTCGCTTCTGTAGGTTTTCCATACAGAGCTGAGTCACAGTTGCCAGGCCAAAACAAACTGGTCCCCTACACATACAGTATTTGTCTTTTTCTGTTTGACTTATTTCACTCACCAAAATGCCCTCGAGTTCTGTCTATGTTGTCCCAAATGCAGGATATCGTTTTTTATGGTTGAACAATATTTCATTATGTGTGTATATGACATTTTATGGCTGAAATTACACACACACACACACCATTGCATACTATCTGCACTTAGGTTGTTTCCATGTCTTGGCTATTGTGAATAATGTTACAGTAAACACGGAGTGCGGATATCTCTTCTAGGTAATGAGTTTATTTCCTTTAGACACATACACAGAAGTAGGATGAATGCTATTTCTATTTTTAGTTTTTTTGAGGAACCTCCATACTGTTTCCATAGTGGATGCACCAATTTGCAGTCCCATGCAATAGAATTCTTTTTTCTCCGCATCCTCACCAACACTTCTTTTTGCTTTTTTTTTTTTTGATAGCAGACATTCTAACAGGTGTGAGGTGATATCTCATTGTGGTTTTGGTTTGCATTTCCCTGATGGTTTTGGCCATTTCTGTCTTCTTTGGGGAAAAAATATCTTTTTAGATCATTTTTCTTTTTTTTTAAAGATTTTATTTGTTTTTAGGAAGGGGGAGGTGGGGAGAAAAAGAGGGAGAGAAACATCAATGCATGTGTGGTTTCCTCTTGCACATGCTGTGCTGGGGACCTGGCCCACAACCCAGGCAAGTGCCCTGACTGGGAATCGAACTGGTAGTGCTTGGGTTTGCAGGCCGGCGCTCAGTCCACTGAGCTACATGAGCCAGGACTCAGATGCTCTTTCTAAATGGAAGAAGTCAATCTGAAAAGACCATGTACTGTATGATTCCAATTCTATGACATTCTAGAAGAGACAAAACTATGGAGACAGTAGAAGGATTGGTAGTTGCCAGAGACTGGTGGGAAGAATGAAGCGCAGAGGACCACAATGTATTTGTCTCAATATATTTGTGCAAACATATCTGAATAACCAATTTCCAGAAATGGTATTGCTGAACCCATAAAAGCACTTGTAATGTTTGTAGAGATTGCCCCATTGAATTTCACAGCAGTCTAGCCCTTTTTCACTTTCACAGTAAGCAGTCTCTGGTAGAGGTGACTGTGGGGACCACACTTGAATCAATAATGAAATGTCTGTCGAGACCAGAGAGCTGCTGTTCTCTCACA
Source organism: Sturnira hondurensis (assembly GCF_014824575.4). NCBI lineage: Eukaryota > Metazoa > Chordata > Mammalia > Chiroptera > Phyllostomidae > Sturnira > Sturnira hondurensis. The sequence goes on along the minus strand of NW_028080032.1, from coordinate 6,142,227 downwards.
TCCCAGTTCTGAGTGCCAGGTGCCCTCTCAGTCATTCAAAGTGTAGTAGGGAGGGGCACTGTTCCTGAGAAACTTGCAACTTATTTTTCCGTGGTCTGTGTGTCTCTCCTGGAGTAATTAATAATAAAAAAATGTGCCCTTGTTATTGACTGTAGGCACATTGTTCGATAAGCTCTTTAATTACTTTGCAAGTAAATGTAATTAAGTTCTACGGATTATAGTTGAAATAGGGGGAGCGTTGCCCTGGCTTGTGTGAGTCAGTGGATTGAGTGCCAGCCTGGGAACCAAAAGGTTACCAGTTCGATTCCCAGTCAGGGCACATGCCTGGGTTGTGGGCCAGGTCCCCGGTTGGGAGCATGTGAGAGGCAACCGACTGATGTATCTTTCACACATCCATGCTCCTCTCCCTCCCTTTCCCTATCTCTAAAGAAAAATAAATAAAAGTTATTTTTGAGGGGCAAAAACTTTTTATTACTCCAAGCTCTGACTTTTTTTTAAGCGGAGCAAAATTAATGGTTCCAGGTGCAGTGGCACTGGCTCTTCTCTTTCATTCAGTCCACCTGGTTTCCACAGGATTCTGGAAGGAGTGGCTCTGTAAGACCCGCTGGTTGGCTCCTAGCAGAGTATTTTTCCTTCTCTGGTCTCCATATGCCTCCAGGGCAGGGCCAGGAAGATGGCTGTCCAGAGGGAGATGAGACAGAAGAATAGGTGCCTGCGAGTCACATTCCCTGTCTACAGGGGAAGACGCAAGAACATGGTAACTTACATGAAAACTTGATTTTTGGTCAGAAATTTGTGATATTTTAAAGATTTTATTTATTTATCTTTTTAGAGGGGAAGGGAAGGAGAGGAAAGAAATATCAATGTGTGATTGCCTCTCGTGTGTCCTCTGCTGGGGAACTGGCCTGCAACCCAGGCATGTGCCCTGACTGGGAATCGAAGCGGGATCCTTTGGTTCTCAGGCCCGTGCTCAATCCACTCAGCTACACCAGCCAGGAGAAATTTGTGGTTTTTAAAAAAGATTTTATATGTTTCTTTTAGAGTGAGGGAAGGAAAGGAGAAAGAGAGGGAGAGAAACATCAGTGTGAGAGGGAACCATGAATCTGTGGCCTCTCATACGTGCCCCTCACTGAGGACCAAACCTGCAACACAGGCATGTGCCTTGCAGGGGATCGGGGTCAAACTGGCACCGTTTTGCTTTGTGGGATGACACCTAACCCGCTGAGCCACACCAGTCAGGGCTGTGATTATTTTTAATACTGTTTCAGAAAGTTTTCAAAGTCCTCAGGAGGAGGCAGTGGTAGGGAAAGGGTGGGTTGAGTTAGGAAAGTTCAGGTAAGAAGCAGGTCATCAATGGGCTGAAAGCTGGACTTGATAATGAAGAGTTCAGTTCAGTTAATGAAATTCAGTTGGTGGTAATGACATTGTTCTCAGAAGGACAGATGAATGAGACGACTGTACCGTAGCTAATAAGACTGAAGGCTTTCAAGTCCAGAGGCTCATTTGGTTGAGTTTGGATAGAGTTTAGTTTTATAGGGAGGTATGTGGATATAGATTAACGTCGACCCTCAGCTTTTCTGGTGCTTCCCGCTCTGGGTAAATTTCCTCTATCCAGGTACTCACATGCTATCTTTACCTGAGCTCAGGAAGGAATACAAAACTTCTCCTCGGGTATATCACCTGAGGTGAGGTTTGGAAGCATGTGGGACAAATTCGTGTAATGTAGAAAGTCAAAAGTTAAATTCCTCCTCTGCCCTCTCTCCACAATCCAGCCCATTAGAGGTGACCCCTGTTTCCTGGACTTAATTATATACATTCAAATGCAAATAAGACTCGTTTTGGGGATGCTTGGGCTCCACAGGGGAGAAGGCATGGGAGGGAGGAAACCCATTTTACTGTGGGTGGCATAGAACTCTGAGTTACATAATTAGAATATTAAAGGAATGTGGCCCTGGTTTTTGCCCCAAGGTGAAGTAGACTGTCTTAGTTTGGGTTCCCCTAAAAGCAAATCTTGAGATGAAGATTTGAGCGCACCAAGTTTACCGGAAAGGTGACCCCAAGAAATAAGGTTCAGGGCATAAAAAATGAGACTGGAAAGGGAAGGCAGCCAATAAAGGATATGAAATCATGCAAGTGACAATTTACCACTGTGGGCGGATGGAACTTCATTCCACTGGGGAACTTTGGGCCAGAATGTGGGACAAGCATCCCAGAGCTCTACCAGCAGAGGGCGTGAGGGAGCTCATAGTCATCGGAGAACTGTCTGAGGGCTGTTAATCCTCCATCTGTCCAGTCTGCCCCGCCCACAGGCAGAGCAGAATCTTGTGATTAGAGAATCTGATCTTGCCCTCAGGCAAAGAGGTGCCCATTTTGTCAGTTGGAAGACATGCAGTGAATGTCTTCCATAGTGATGGTGAGTGTGTGTGTATGTGTGCAGGAGAGCACTGAGAACATTTGCCCACATGGGTGTTAATTTGCATGGTTTCACTTTAATTCTTGGCTGGCCCTATTCTTCACGTATTTCATTCTCCAGCAGGTTCATATGAGCATGTCTTTCTCATGGTGATGGTGGAGGTGCGAGAGCAAGCCAAGACTGACTGTGCAAAACTACTCCAAGCCTCTTCTTGCATCACATCTGCTAACACCCCATTGGCAAGTCACATAGCTGTATACAGAGTGACAGGTTGGAGCAAGCTACCGCACTCATTGGAGGGCGTTGCAAAGGTGCGTGGGGAGAGGGCACAGATAGAGAGAAGTGAAGAATTGGACAAAACAATGCAATCTACCACAATTACTACCTGTGTCTTGGGTCCCAGAGCTTCTTGTCCCGTCCCTTCAGCTACTGCTCTGATTCTATGAGCCACCTCATTGCCTCAATAATTTCCCTTTTTGGCTAAATTTACCCAGAGTAGGATTCTTTTGCTGACAGACCCATCTATTTTTATGAAGGAGAGAATAGGATCCGAGAGGTGAAGTTCCACTTGTGGCTTGTGGGTGGCAGAGTTGGAATTCAGATCAGGCTCCAAATTCCAGACTTTCTCCCTTGCACTAACTTGAGAATTGTGGTTTCCTAGAGCACGGGAGAGACAGACTGGGGACGCACATGTTCTTGCTCTCCTATACTGGGTCACCCTCCTGGGGAGTGTGGTATTGAAGAAAAAACTGGACAAAATAGGAAAAGAATGAACAAGATGGCCAGGACCCGAGCTTGGCACTGGAAGCCATGCATGTTCCAGCCTAGATGGCCCAGTGTTGTTCTAGCTGTTATGGCAGTTCTCAAACTGGAGTGTGTATCAAAACCTTCCTCAAAATACACATGCCTGGGCCCCATGCCGGTAGATTCTTATTCCATATATCAGTAAAAGTTTCCCGTCTTCTTTGAGTATTCATTTTTTATTAGCATCCCCACAAGAAACAGCACAAACACTAGAAATGGAAAATCACTCACTGCAAGACATGGACCTTCGCGCATCTGGTGCAGCCCAGCACAGCACCTCCCCTGCAGAATGGCATTCTGTTTTCTTCTTGTCATCTCTTGTATCAGCCAAGATTGTGTGAGCACTTTTCTTTCTTTCTTTTTTTTAAAATAAAAATTTTAGTTAGGGGCTTTCCCCCCTTGTATTTAATTCAGTTGAAAATGCCTCTTAAGAAACCCATGGGAACCGGGAAGAAAAAAATCAGTGACAAATTCAACATGCTTTTTTGAGTACCAGCTTCAAGTCCTAGCACAGTTTGCTGGTCAGTGTAAGGCTTTGAAAGATGCAGCAGAGAGTGTAGCTAAGCTGGGGCAAGGATGGGGAAGATGAGAAATATCAGCTTACCCGAAGGCACAGCTTATTTGGGCAACTGGAAGTAGATTCTGAGAAACTATATACAGGAAGTCCTCACTTCGCTTCATTGATAGGGTCTGTGACTTCAAACAAAACGATGTGTAACAAAGTCAATTTTACCATACAAACAAGACTTAAATTCCTACAGCATCTTGTCAATGTTAGAATGAAATGACGTTGAAAGATGTTGCATGCTATGTTATGAGGATCTGCTGTACCCAATAAACGTCCTGAATCATACACATGTGTCTCTTAAATAGAAGGCATCTAGCGTTTAATTCTGACAATGCTTTCATAAATATGTCAGCCGTGAGGTCCTGGAGTGGCTCTCAGGCTCAGATGCTCACACAGTCCAACTGGTGGCACATGTTGGTGTTTGTGTCACTTTGTTATGAGCCGGGAATGAAGAAACCTGAAACTCCCAAATCTTACTGCTCTCATAGCAACCATTCTCAGCAGGAGAGAATATGTCCCTAAACAAAGGCATCCAAGGGTTGTGGGCCTTGACTTGGAGTAATGGTGGGTGGGTATTCAAGGGGGCTACAACTGTCACAATCGCACACCAGTTTTGAGTCCCCATCTTAGGATACCTGCACTCTTCATCATCTGATACGGTCCCTGTCCCACTAGGAACCCTTTGTCAGAAATGATGAGGATCAGCGTGTGGGCAGGACCAGCAGGGGCCACTGGGCTTCCCCATGGCAAACGCAGGAGTAGAGTTTGGAGGCCCCACGCAGATATGCAGTCCGTATTTGCTGAGACCCAGCCTCTCAGCTGAAAGACCGCCAGCTGGGAAGAGGTTAGAGTGAAAGAAAGAGGAAGAGGCAGACAAGAGACAGCTGAGATGTGATACTGTAAATGTTTGTGTCTGTACTGCCTACCACTGACATTGTCCGTGTGTGAAGGCCCAGCAGGGGCCATGCTCTTTCTCCTAGTTGCATTCCCCCAACATTGCTTTGTTAATGGCAAAGGCCTCCCTTCATTCCCATTGCTTAATTCCCACGGTGTGTCCATTCCCACAGAATGCCCTTTTTGCTTTGTAACCTGCAAAGCTGGGGTTCAGACTGCAACTCTCCTGTTATTTTAAGGCCAGCTGATTCAATCTGTGTTGCTGGATATTGAATTGCAGAGAGTTCTGAAGCCAATATCTCCCCATTTGCTTTCCTGGACCTTCCAAAGCTAGTTAACACCATGACCTTTCTGAGGCCCATCTGGTGGGCTTGAGTTTCCTAGAGTTGGAAGCAGGCTTTTACCTTATGCCTCGAATTAGTGATTGTTGTTTTTCTTGAGGTAGAAACTGTTCTTGACGGACCAACTATTTTCTACTCTTAGTTTTTTAGGCAGCATTTTTTACACTCTAAGGGGGCCAGTTTGCAATTGGACTGGTGTAGACAAAAGAAGTCTAGCAACTTCCAGAACTAGTAAATGAAAGCCTATCATACACACACATATGTATATACAAATATACACACACACAATTTATGTATATATAACATATAACATTAACTTTACCATTCTAGTCATTTTAAGTGTACAGTTCATTGCATTAGGTGTATTTACATTGTTGTACCACGGATCTCCAGAACTTTTCCATCTTGCAAAACTACACTCTGTAGCCATTAAACACTAATCCTCCCCCTCCAACCCTTAGCAACCACCTTTTTTTCTACTTTCTAGTTCTTTGAGTTTAACTAGAGTCTACCATCTTTGCACTTACCTCAAATGCCAAAGCAGTACCTTCACTGCGCCTGATGGTGGCTCAGTAAATTACTCCGGTTATGATTTTTTTCCCCTTTAGCTCTTTCAGCCTCACTCTAAAAGCCATTATGAATAAAAATGGCATGTCAAGCTGGGATGGCCCTCTGAGAAGTCAATGTTCTGTAACAGAAAGCTGTTTATACTCCAGATTACTTTATACATGTGGAAAAATCTTGGGGAAAAGATACTGCAATGTGTTAATCGTGATTATCTGCAGGTGGTAAAATTATGAATGAACTTTTAGTTTGTTTTTATTTTTAAATTGATACACAGAAGACTTGGCTTGCTTGTCTAACAAAGGATAGATACAAACAAAACAAAAACAATAAATTGTCCAGATATTTGGTATCATGTAAGCAAAAAGATTTCTTTTTGATACTTTCAATGTTTTTGAAAAGCTAATTGGGGAATGAATTATGCCAGTCAGACAGTTTTGCGCATATGTTTTCTATTAGCCAAACAATTGGTTAAGAACAATCTGCTCAAATGGTTAAGTAGTGGAGAGGCTTTCTATTTTAGTAGGTGTTTCTTAACCAATTGTTTTGCTATCAGAAAGCTGAGCACATTGGTGAACCTTCCTTAGTTAGGGGACCCCATCAGTAAAGAAATATTAGGGGAAGTTATTCTGACTGGGCACAGATGACTCAACGTGAAGTCACCTGGGAAGCAACTTCTCACAAGGCCTTTGCCTCAGTCAAGCATCACTCACTGCAACTTGCAGAACCAGCCCATGCTGAGAGGGCAACCTGCAGCAGAGAGCCAGGCATAGGTCATGGAACCCAAGCCATAGCTCTTGAGGTCCAGAGCCTCAGCTACAGGGGCATCGCAAAGGCTCGTGTCTCCACAATCTGGGGGCTCTGCCTGGTTTCCTGCATCCTCTTCTGTCTGAGTGTTTGTTCTTCTCTCTCCCTGTCTCAGACCCAGCACTGTCTGGCCTCTCAGTTTTAGAACTGGGGAACCCTATATGTTTAGGAGAGGAAGAGAATTTAGCTGACTCAGCTTGGGTTGGCCATCTGCCCAAGGGGCCACTAATCCACAGGGTGCATTTGTGTAATTTGGAAAAGCATCCTTCCTCCAGGCAGATGCAGCCCTGAACCAGGGCACACAGGCTTCTCTTGTGTCCACCCCCTCCTTCCCTGGTTCAGGGTATAACCCATACAATAGTATGTGGCAGCCCCTGTCCACCGCTGGTCCACTCATCTGTGGCTGGAATGGGGGCAGGCAGAGTCCCATGGTCTGCCCTGAGCCTGTGAGTGGAGGGACTTGCCACTCCAGGAACAAAAACAGCTTTAGAACTTTCCGCCCCACCTCTTACAGGATCGTGTTACAGTGGGGCTGGAGGTGCTTTGTGCTGGCGTATTCCATGAAGAAACAGTATCTTTTGCTGGCAAGCATAGAGAACATGATTAAATCAAAGTTGATAAATGTGTTGTTACGGATAGCAAAGGAAAAAAATAGAGATCACCTGGCTTCAGTTTGTATCACCCAATACCAGTGACATATAAGATAATTTTTTGAGACTTACCACTGAAAAACAAATGGTTTATTTAAGAAGGGAATAGAAGTCCTTTAGGTTTTTATTCCAGATTGTAGAAGCACCTGGAATGGCTCAGGACTGTGCCTGCCGGGGGGAGGGCGCAGGCGTGAGGCGAGGTCTGGGGCCCCATGCTTGGCCCCATCGAACCAGGGCCCCTGGCTCAGAGAGAGCAGCCAGATTCTTCCTCTTTGAACTCTCTTTGAACCCACTCCCACAAGTTGGCTCATGGTCTTCTGAAATCTGTTTGTAATTGTTAACAGTGTTCCCATGTTAGACATAAAAACCCATCTGTATTTCAAGAAAGCCTCTGGTCTCTTCTGTGTGTTTTTCCTCCCTATTTCCCACCCTCTCAATGTTTGACAGGACTCCAGGCTGTGTCAGGAGTCCCCGGTCCCCTCCTCTCTCTGCAGAGCAGACTCTTGCAGGGCCATCATTCATAGGCTTCACTTTTCTGCCCTTTTGTGATGTGAGATTTTTCAAATTGCCTTTGACCTCAGCTGCACCTGATGGCCCTTCCCCAGCTCCTCACCATCCCTTTAGACCCGATATAGCTCGGCACACATTTCAAAATGTCATTCCATTGGCCTTTGTGAAATGACAAAGCATTTTCTTCCCTTGGAGCTGGAGATCAACCTATTTATGATTGACCTTAGAATATTCTTTAAGATGTTGAGACTGTTCCTAGGTTTTCTGTTTCAGATTTTGCCACCTACTTCCTGCCTCCAGATAACCTCAACTTGATTCAATTCAAGGCAGTCGATCCCCACTCTGGCTGGATGGAGCGGTCCTGACAACAGGCACATGTACAACTCAGGCGTAACTGGTTTAATCATCCCTTTTTGGGGCAGCGGGTTGATGAAGTCTCTGCATCTCTTCTAACCCCACCACCCCGATGTCATCTTGTTCGGAGAGTCCTGAATTACACAGCTTGTCTCAGGCTGCAGCTGTGACATGATTCAGGCAACTGTTCAGAGATGCCTTGAAAATTTTAAAAGTCTAGGGAGAAACACAATTTGGCTTATTCTAGAGATTTTTGGCTTAAAAAGCTGAGAGGACTTGTGGGAGCAGGTTGTAAAAGGTAGACAAATCCTGGAACAAGAAAAGACCCTTAAAGGGAAGTTACAGTGTAGAAGCAATGACTGTGCACATGACTTAGGAGTCCCATGGTGGAACCATAAAATTGTTAAGATGTAGGGGTCAAGGAACGCAGAACAGCAAGCCAAAAATAGTTTTCTGAAGAGATTTAGAAGTATTTTGTGCCAGGCCAGCAGAAACAGAAGAGGAGATCCTCAAAGTAACAAAGGCTATTGAGAAAACCATTATAGATTTAACCCTCTAATTAAACAGCTGGACACCTTCTGGGTCATTTGGGTAACTTTCCAGAGTCCAGCATATGCTCAAGAAGAGAAAAATTTAATGAACTGTTACTGGATAATTGTGAAGTTTGCATGTCAGAGCATTCATTTTACGTTGCCCTCCCTCAATTATGAAATTGGGAGGAGGACTAGCAATTGGAAATGAAGGAATATGCTTTCTGATGTTTTTTGTAAAGGGTGTCATAGAACGTGTATTAGTGAATATGTTCTTCTCAATTACCCAAACTGAAGAAAGACTGACATCTGTTGATACACTTAGAAACAAGCACATTCAGTGGGTCTGCTCCTCGGGCTTGGCTGTATACTGAAATTGCCCAAAGGAGCCATAAAAAATATTGATACTAGGGTCTACTCCCAGGGATACTGACTTAATTGGTCTGGAGTGTGGTCTGGGTGTTGGGATTTATTTATTTATTTATTTATTTATTTATTTATTTATTTTAGAGAGAGGAAAGGAAGGAGAGAGAGAGAGAGAGGGAGAGAAACGTCAATGTGTGGTTGCCTCTTGTGCACACCCAACTGGGGACCTGGCCCGAAACCTAGGCATGTGTCCTGACTGGGAATCAAACCAGCATCCCTTTGGTTTGCAGGCTGGTGCTCAATTCACTGAGCCACAACAGCCAGGGCTGGGTAGGGGGATTTTTAAAAGCTTCTTTAGATGATTCTAATATGCAGCAAATTCTGTGCACTCTCTGGGATTTTCTTGTTGCTTCAAACATTTTCAACAATTTTGCTCCTTGAGATCGGATTGATTGGCCTTTATTGAGGCTAAGCATTTCTACTGAACTGTGGGGTTACATTAACAATGCATTTAGAATATTCCAATGTATTCTTCAACTGCACATGTCTATATTAAACTAAATTAAGTATGTCTGTAGAAATGTACAAGGTATTGATTTTGAGTTCAGTTGAATTTAGAATTTACTAAAACCATTTTGAGTTTTTTGAGAGTTTTAATAAAGATTCAGCATAAATTTTGTTTTGAAAAGGTTATATGAGACCCCCTTTTCAAAGGGGGTCTCATTAAAAAAAAAACAAGGTATAGTTCATATCATGAGCCAGTTTGTGATTAGAGTGGTTCCTAAGTGTATCATTTAGCTTTTGCTGCATAACAATTGTTCCAGAATTTAGTGACTTAAAACAAAAAGTATTTGTTATTTCTTATGAGTCTATGGGTCAGTGGTCGGTTCTGCTGATCTTGGCTGGGACTGACTCATCTCCACTCGGCCTGTTCACGTCTCCGAGGTCACCTTGCCAACTGCACATAGGCTAGTTAGTCTCAGATGGTTTCCCTAATATGTCTGCTGGTGTTCTAGCTATAGACAAGGTGACAGGAGTGACTGGGCCGTGTGCTCTCTCACCCACCACCAGGTGAGCCTCGCCTCATTCACATGGTAGTCTCAAGGTTCCAGGAGCAGCAGGAGGCCAAGTCCTAATGTGCAAGCAAGCACTTTTTCAGTCTGTGCTTGTGTTACTACTGTCTCACTGGCCAAGGCAAGTCGTATAGCCAAGTTCAGAGCCCATGTGAGTGAATGCTACCGAAGAGCATAGCTATAGGGGGCCATAGGACAAATTGACTTTGTTAGTGCAAGCAACACACCAGGATGCCTGTTACCCCAATGCCACCAATTCTTTCAGCATTCTGGGTTATCTTTTCCTTTCAGATGAAAATAGAATGGCTCAAATCCTTATCCCACAAACCTTGGATATCCCATCATTCCCCTTCCCAACAACTACAAGAATCCTTGGAGAGAGAGAGAGAGAGAGAGAGAGAGAGTGTGTGTGTGTGTGTGTGTGTGTAAGGAAAGTGGTATAGGAGGGGAGCACTTACTTTTCTTCCCAGCATTCTTGCATTAATTTTCTTTTTTCACAGAATCGTCAGTGGGTCATTGCCTTACACTCAGCCTCTAGGATTTGCTCCTCTCCTTCCAGACTTCAGCCTTGAAGTATCGGCCTTCAGACTACTTGTTAATTGTGAAGGAGGAAAGTTTAGCTTTACAACATTCTCAACCATGGGACAATGTGACACCAGGTGACTTCTGATTTGGTGCACTGAGATGCATAGAACCTCATTTCTGTGGTTGTGCCAAAAATTCATAAGCTGACTGTTGCTATGATGGGAAAAGCCACACAAATACTGTTCAGGTGCACTGTATAAAATAAAGGATTTAGACACTTCAAAAGGCCAATATCACCTAAGTCAAAAAGTGGCAGGGGAATTATTCTAGATGAAAGAAGATCAAAGAAACGTGACAATCTAATGCAGCATGTGATCCCATAATGGACTCTGGATTAAAACAGAAGCTACTAAGGGTATTGGTGGGATGATCTTGGAAAACTTAAAAAACTTAAGTATATTAAATGTCATTCAATTGATATTAACTTTCTAAGCTGTGTTAATGGTATTGTTGCCATGTAGGAGAATACACTTAGAAGAGACAAAACTAAATATTTCAGGGTCAAGTGCCTTGGTATCTGCAACTTACTTTCCATTAGTTTCAGTAAAAAACAAGCAGATGTGAGATGATATTAACAACTGGTGATTCTGGGTAAATGGTATATGGATGTCCATTGTCCTAGCCTTTCAAGTTCTAATAGGTTTGAACTTTCAAGGTAAATAATATCAGAGAAAATGTTTTGGGTATTTGCACTAACACTGAAAAGACACACTTTCATTCTCTCCTGTGTTCTGAATTTTTCAAGTTTTGAGCCAAAAAACAAGCACAAGAGCAAAAACCTCAGAGGTTTTCTTGTACTGCATGGTGGGAAATCACTGGACACAAGTCCCTGAGGGGGCTGGGGTCACCTGTCCTGCCCAGGGGCACCTTTCTGCTGGAAGTCAGGACTACTCTGCCATGTGCCCTCCTGCAGGGCCGAAAGCCCACTTTGGCTTTTGAAACCAGTTCTGCCACCGAAAGTGCCCTGCTCTCCTTCTACTGCCCTTTGTGGAGCTGTTTTGGCCTCACACTGCTTTGGTGCTTTGTGTGTTCCCCTGAGAAGCCACAGGGGACACGGGAACTGTCATTATCACTCCTCAGTTCCTGCACCTCTGAAATTACTCCTCCTAGATTCAGTCAGGAAACAGGAAGTGGATACTCTTCTATGAAACTTTGCCTGGCTCCTCCTGCACTCACGTATTCCATGCTGGCCCGGCAGGCATCACTTTTCAACATTGTTCCCAAAGAAAGACCTGAAATTGAGAATTAAAAATTTTCCTGTCTCCTATGGTCCCTGCCAAGGGAAGACCCAGCTGGGCCTCTGAGCCCCGGGTGGTGAATTTTTTCTCTCTCTGCACGTTGTAGGGTCTCAGGGTGACTTTCCCAAACTGGGCAACTACCACCCATTTGTGCCCACTGCCCAACCCAGTAGCTCCTGGTATGGACAGCAGTGGCCCTGAACTGACAGAATCCAGTTCTGAATTCAGTTCCAGAGAATTCTCCATATTCTATTGTAACATTTGGGTGCGGTTTTCAAATACAGCAAACAGTATGCTGTTGCTTTCTTTCTCTGACAAGAAAAGAAATTCATCAGGTTTTGCATGTTAGCAAAACTCAGTGGTATGGGGGCGTGACTCTGAGCTGGTTTTGGATAATGAGTTGGTGGCCCAGGGGAGGGGAGGAAATAGGTAGGAGAGGAGAAGATGGTTCTTGTTGAGACCGTTAGAATGGAGGTGTGAGGCGGCATGGAACTTTCTGGAAATCACAGGCCATTTGGTGAGGCTGGAGAGTAGGGTGAGGCAGAGGGTACAGTGAAAGGTGACCCTGAAGATACGGATGAGTAGCAGACACAGGCAGTCTCACTTCCTGGTATGTTAAGGGGTTTAGACTTCATTCTTTAGGTCTGTCGTCTTCCATTTTTGTCATTTGTGAATTGTTTGTTGGGGGCTGTTACTGAAAAGGACCACTGATTATAGGTAAGTTGCAAAGAAACAATTCAACATAATCTTAAAATAATACACTGAAGCATGCTTTTTAAGATGAAATAATTGTTTCATATCAGTGAGGTGGTATTTTCTGCCCCTTCATCAAAGCTCAAGGACAGAAAAGTTGTGCCACGTTATCGCATCAATTTACTTTCCTACTCTTTCTAAATTTATTTATTTTTAAAAAAATCCTCACCCAAGGGTATGTTTATTGATTTTTAGAAAGAGAGGAAGGGGGAGACAGAGAGGGAGCGAGAAACACCCATCAGTCGCTTCCTGTGCGTGCCTGCGTCAGGGATCGAACCCACAACCTAGGTACGTGCCAGGACCAGGTTGAACCTGCGGACTTTTTGTGGTTGAGGATGATGCTCCAAACTACTGAGCCACCTGGCCAAGGCACAGCACGTACCGGGAATGGCGGTCAGCATTTAGCTGCTCTTCCGGGTGGATCTGCGTCCTGGGATTGAATGACGACAGACACGATGGAGGGTTGTCCTGGACGACTACATCCAGTACTTTGTTGGAGGGGTGAAGTCGGCCACACGGTCCTCAAAGGCTGGATAGGCAAGTGTTTCAACCGGAGAGGGAGCTGAGAATGGGTTTGTATCTGCTCTCTCATTGAATTTAGTTTCAAAGTATTCTTCATAGCGTGCTGTAACATTTGGATGTGATTTTAAAATACAAATGATAGTATGGTATTGATTTCTTCTCTGACAAGAAAGAAAAATCATCAAGAATGGGCAAAGAATCAAATGCCCCAGGGTTGAGCCATTTGTAGAGTTTGTTTCAGTGTTTTAAAATTATTTTTCTTCAGCACTCTAAAGATACGTGTTACTTATGTGACCAAGTTGCTAAAGCCAACCTGCTAAAGCAACCAGCCAAGTTGCTAAAGACAAACCTATGTCCTTTGTAGCAAACCTGCTTTTCACTCTGATTGATTTGGAATTTTGTCTTGATCCCTTTACGATTTTTTATTTTTAATAAGCTCTCAGAGGAGCCCTGGGCTGCAAATGCCTTTTAAGTGTTGATAATGAACTGCAATGCACATTCTCATAGCTAGCCCATTCTTTGTCTTTCATTGACACACAAGCCAACTGATCCACCAGTAAGGTATCTCGACATGTGTGAATTAAAAAAAAAATACTAGTCCTGACTGCTGTGGTTCAGGGGGTTAGGAGTAATCCTACCACCCAAAAGGCTGCAGGTTCGATTCCCGTCAGGGCATGTGCCTGGGTTGCGGGCCAGGTCCCTGGTTGGGGGGCACATGAAAGGCAACCAATCCATGCTTCTCTCCTACATTGATGTTTCTCTCCCCCTCTTCCTCCCTCCCTTCCCCTCTGTCTAAAAATAAATAAACAAATAAAATCTTTCTAAAAATATTATACTGAGCTCTTATCAGAATATGTTGATCTGTGTACTCTGTCTTTATTCTATGCTGAGAAATCCTCAGCCATTCTCTCTTCAGCAGTCTTTTTGCACCATTTTCTCTGTTTTTAAAATAAATCTTCCCTCTACTTTTCTTTGGGTTTGTGTTGTCTCTGCTTTCTGAAATCTATGCCTTTGCTTACGCTGCTTCCTCTCTCTGAAATGCACTTGCCACCAAACCCTTGCCTTCAGTGTTCTGCTAAAATAGCTCCTCTTCCATGAAACCTCCTTTGATCTCTGGCTGGATGGACGCGGTTCTCTGGTCATACAAATTATAAACCCTCTGAAGCCAGGATGGTGTCTCTGTTCCTTTGTACTGCTCAAGGTGCCAGCAAGTACAGGTAATTTACAGCATGCTGATTGGTTGATTCTGGTACGTGAAAAAGTGTTGGAAGCTCACCATGGAGCGCAAAATAGAACTTCGGTGCAGGGGGAAAGGATGGGGAACATAGGCATTCTTGGATAACACACTGCATACGTGCCAACATAAATTATGTGAGCAAAGGGTGACTGTTATTTCAGAAATGATAGCCACTAATAGCTAATATTCATTGGGCCTCTACTGTGTGACAGCCTGTATGCTGAGCACTTTAATTTGTTGTTTTGGTTTATGCTCAAAACAATATAATGAGGGAGGAAGTAGAGCTCTTATTTTCCAGTTAGGACACTGTAGCCGCACAGAGTGGTAAGTGAAGCTGGGATCGGGGCCCGGGACTGGCCAAGTGCAGGGGATGCTCGGATAACCACTGTGTTCCAAAGTCTCAAAAGGCAAAGTCAAGTATATAGGATTGGTTGCTTAGTGACCATTAAACATTTTGAGTGTGTCGTTTGGCCAATGCCACAGCTAGAGCTTGCTTTTGTCCTGAAAATGTGATGTTTGTGGCAACTGGGAAGTCTTGTGGCCCCAGCAACTCTAAACCCAAATCACCCTCAGCTCTGGGCTGATACTTACATAACTGACGAGTAGTAAGTGTGGGAGGTAGTGATTGTATTTACATTTGAAGTATCACTCAGGCAGCTCTCAGGCACCATTGGAACAGTCTTACACTTCTCGGATAATTTGTAAATGTCTTCAATGTCAATATGCAAAAATGTTGGCAACAGTTGAAGAAGCTCTCTACATTTGTATCTTTATATTGATAGAGGGAGCCCATAATTCCTGCAAAATGGTAAAACCCACTATTTATGGAAAGAGCGTGACAAAACTGCCAGGTTATGTTGGTCATAAAAGTTTTAGCTTGATCTACTTTGGTATTTTGAAGAGCTGTGAATTTCTCATAAGGTATTTGATGCTAATTACGTGATAGCAAAGTTCTCTCTGTCTGGAATTTTGTAAATAGATCTGACAATAAATTAGGGTCAGGGGGTAACTACCTTGCAAAGGTAGACACCAAGGGTACGGGTTTTGTCTTCTTGAGTGTTGAGGTCAGGGTGGGCTCTCTCAAAATTGGGTGGGAAAACTAAAATTGCCAATTTCCAAGGTGGCTTATTTTGGGTGGGTGGGAGGGAATGTGGGAAGGACAGGTCATGCCAGGTGACAGTCATCTGTACTACCCCCTTCAGAACGCTCTCAGCATGTCTGCCTGAGCTGTAACCCCCTTCTGAAAGTTTCCTACACAGAGGTCAGTGTTATGGGTTGAGTGTGTGCTAACTTCTGATACTTGTGAATGTAACTTTATTTGGAAACAGAATCTCTACAGATATACTGTATTTTTTGGACTATAAGTCACATTTCCCCCCCAAATCGGGAGGAATAATGGTTGTTAATGCTACTGTTGAGTTCTGTTTACATTTACATTGGTGAAATATTGTGTTATTAAAATTTTGACCATATTTTTTGCTTCAAAAAATTTTTTTATTTTCCTCCTCTAAATCCTAGGCATGTCTTATGGTCTGAAAAATACAGCAATCAAATTGAGATTAAGTGATTAGAGCGGCTCTCATCCAGCATAACCGGTGTTCTTATAAGCAGAGGGAAATGTGGACACAGACACACACACAGAGGGTGGGCAGTCATGGGAAGGTGAGTGCAGAGACTGCAGTTACGAGCTGAGGAATGCCTGGAGCTACCAGAAGCTGGAAGAGGCAAAGAAAGTTCCTCCCCTAGAGGCTTCAGAGGGAGCCGGGCCTTGTCAAGACCCTGATTTCCAATTTCTAGCCTTCAAAAGTGTGAGAGAATAAATGTCTGCTCTCTTAAAAAAATTATTTATTTATTTATTTATTTATTTATTTTTTAGAGAGAGGAGAAGGAAAGGAGAGAGGGAGAGAAACATCTATGTGTGGTTGCCTCTCGTGCATACCCAACTGGGGACCTGGCCCGCAACTCAGGCATGTGTCCTGACTGGGAATCAAACCAGTGGCCCTTTGGTTCGCAGGCCCACACTCAGTCCACTGAGCCACACCAGTGAGGGCAAATGTCTGCTCTTTTAAGCCAGTTTGTGGGAACTTTGCTACAGCAGCCTTATCATTGACATAATATAGTCAATGATACCAACACTGGCTAGTATTTAAAAATACCTGAGGAAGCCCTGGCTGGTGTAGCTCAGTGGATTGAGCGCGGGCCTGCGAACCAGAGGATTGCGGTTCGATTCCCAGTCAGGGCACATGCCTGGGTTGCAGGCTGGTTCCCTGCAGGCCAACTCCCAGCAAGGGATGCACGAAAGGCAACCATACATTGATGTTTCTCTCCCTCTCCTTCCCCTCTAAAGATAAATAAATAAATAAAATCTTAAAAAAAAATACCTGAGGAGCTCAAAGACAATACTAAGGTCTGACCCTGCCCCCTGCCCCCCACTAGACGAATAGACTTTCTATGGTGTTACCTTTAGGCTGGGTATTTTTCAAATGCCTCCTCCTTTCCAGTAGGTAATGTTAATGTGCAGCCAAGGCTGAGACCCCCTGATGAAGTGCTCATTTTTTGTAACCCATGCCCATGTTTCTCAGGCTACTACTAATGAGGCTTAATGACTGGCACTTTTGACCCACAAGTAGGTATGCTCTGGTTTTGAGGAAGAAGTAGTCTGCCTAACTGGAGCATCTTATACAGGAAAGACTATGTTCTGATCCAGTCAGGTGTCCTCTCTTGGGGAATTTGAATGTAACATATAGGAACAATTATCAGCAGATAGTCGAAAGGCAGAGTTGGAGAGAAGGTAGTGAGCACAAACTCAAGGCAGCAGAAACCACTGGCGTGGGTGGCGGAAACTGGGGGAGAAGCTACAGAGAAAAGCAGAAATGGAGGTGCTGAGTCTGAGATTGGAAGTCTTCCTGAGTTGCTCTAGGGTCCTCAGAGCTGCCCGTGGATAATCAGCAGAGCTACAGTATCTGCACCCGAGATGAAAGATGCTCCATTCTCCACAGTCTTATCAGTCTGGGAACCAGGAGCAACAGCATCCTCTGTGAGCTCATTAGAAACACAGGATGCTGGGCCTTATCCTTGACCTCCTCACTGAAGATCTGCATTTTCACAGGATCTCCAGGTGAGTCATTTGCTCAATAAGTTTGTTAAGCACGGCTGCATAAGGCCTAACAGAGTAGCTGCTGGTATCATTTCCTGGTCTTTTTTACTCCCTGTTTTTCTTTATAAAAACCCAATCATTTGAGGGAAGCTGAGTGGGTCTCTGTTTTTTGCAACCTGAAAGGTCTCCTTCTCCCCATGAAAAGAAGAAATCATTTTCTATGTGAGAGCTGTATAAAGTTGGAGCAATTTGGAAAATGTGTTAAGCAAATGTGCCCTCCACCCTGCACTGGTCCTACAGAGGAAAAGCCTTACGAATATCTCCAGTTCAGTGGTTCTCAAAGTGTGGTCCCTGGCTCAGCTTTGGTGTCACCCAGAAATGTGTTGGAAATGCAAATTCCCAGGCTCCACCACAGACCTTCTAAATCAGGGCTGGATCCAGCAATCTGTACTTTCAGAAGCCATCCAGGGGATGCTGGTGCATGACCACACTTGAGAACCATTGTGTTGGTTCATTGGTTTTATTCCACTGACTCCCTCATCTTCACAACTACTGGACAAATGACCCGGAAATGTCACATCTAAGCCATTGATAAGAATACCTGTGGAACAGCTCTGTCTGTGATCATCTCAAACTGAAAAGGACCGAGTGCCCACAACAGCATAATGGATAAACAAATTGAGGTATATTCACACACTGGAATATAGTAACGTGAGTGAATGAGTTATAGCTACAGACAAAATGTTGAATGAAAGGAGCCAGGCACAAAAGAACATGTGTTGTAAAGTACAAATACAGGCAACAGTAACCTACGTTGTGAGAAGTCCGGCTTTTCACATGGTGCTTCACCTTCCTCCCCTCTCCGGCCTGCTCCCTCACTCTTTCCGGTCCCAATCCTACTTAGCTTTCCATTCTTGGCTTGGATGTACCTTTTCAGGTACCTTACTCTTTCACCTCATTCAGAAATTGCCTTCGAGGGAGAAGTGGAAGGAGGCACGCAGGCGCTTTCTGGGAGCCAATAACATTGTTTCTTACACCGAGTGCATAGGACACTGGTGTGCTCATTTTGTCGATAATGTATCTAGTTGTACATTTAACATTTGTGTACGTGTTATTATGCTTCCATAAAATTTTTTCAAAATACTGCTGTGTGTTGTAAAATGTTGAGCCCTGATGTGATTTTCCTATTGCCTATTTTTTTATAGCCTGTAATTTGGGGTTTTGGTCCAATCTCTTGCTTTCAATGCATGGGATCAGGAAAGTTAGTGACCACTTGGTTGTCTGAATTGATCTCCAAAACCTGCCTTGGGACAGAGTGTTGACAATGGAGAATGGTTCGAAGTTACAAAGTGTTCTAAAATGTGCGTTGCTAATGTTTTTGAGTAAAGTTTTGCAATAGAATTTATTTTCTTAATCCACGAACAATTTCACCAGATTGTTTTTCTGAGATAGTGGTCTTACCATGTTCTTGCTAGTGGGCCTTCTGAAATCACCTCTGGAACTCTGCATGATTATTGGTTCTCCATAAGCCCACACAGTAAACACATGGGCAAACTTCTTGAGGAAGCAATTGTATGGAGTCAGATGAACATCTAAGGGGTGTTATACACTCAAATGAAAACATTTACAAATCATTGCTGCCTCTTTCCAAGAAGCACAAACACTTATGCATGACCTAACCTGCATTTTAGATAAGTAATCAGAAAAGAAGGTGAAATAGGAAAACATACCAACATAACCAGCATTTATTCAAACCCATAATGGCATGGTGAAGCCCTCCACTGTTATAATTTACAAGGTATTTGAAGAAAGAATAATGTCTCCTTTTGAGTGTTACAAGGCTTGGTTTTATTTCTACTAACCAGGTTGAGGTTTAATGGAAGATCCTGCCAGCATTCTGTCCAAATTAGATTCCGGGAGTCTGAGATGGAAGGAACACATGAGATCCTCTTGTGTGATCTGCTTCTTTGACAGCTGGGTGAAGTGAAGCCCACAGAAGCTGAGCAGCATCCTCAAGGCTGTGCACCTGGCTAATGGAAGAGCTTGGCTGGACTGTCTGTGAACCGGTCTGCCTGGGCTTTTCCCACGGACAAGCTGAAAGCCCAGCAGGGAGCTGGTCCTGGAGGAGAGGGGGGTGCAAGTGACGAAAGCCTCAAGTTCCTAAAGCAGAAGCAAGCCACCCTCAGAGCTGGCATGAGCTCCCAGTGGAAGACTGGAGCATTCCAATACTGCTACCTTAACTTTTTTTTTCCTGGAGCATATTCAGACTTGGTCCTTTCTGTCAACTATGGATTTTCTCTCTCTTTTCATTTTTCTCTACTTACGCAATTCAGTGCATGAAAATTTGAGAGCTATGTTCCTGCCAGGCACTTAGCTAGATGTTGGGAATTTGCCAGTAAACAAAGCTGTCACTACCTTCATGGTGTTGAAGAACATGTACTAAATAAATCATAATGAGGGGGAAATGCGGGGTGATGAGAGGTATAAAACAAGGTTTTAAAAGCTAGTCCAGAGTGACAGAGAAAAGCTCCTGAAAAGTTTCCTGCAAGCAAGGGATGGCAGAATGAGTTGGCTTAAGACAGAGAAGCCCAGGGAATAGTTGTGTTGGGGACAATGTCCCAGTCAGAGGGAACTTCATGCACAAAGCCTGGATTCAAGAAACTCAGTGTCATGAGTCTTTGCCCATCAAGGCCTGAACAGTTTGACACCAGCCTCCCCTGACACCAGCCTCCCCTGACACCAGGGAAGCAGTCTCTCTCTACTGAGAGATTTGGTGTCATGATGATGGTAAGGGCCTGGGGTAGCCATGGCCCCCAGTGGGAAACGTGAGAGTGGAGCTGACATAGAAGGCAGGACGGAGAGAAAGGGGAGTCTTGACCTATGTGAGCTTGGAGCCAACTCCACCCTGCGTCCTTATAACGTGAGCCAGCAGTTTTCCTTGGGTGGGGTTCTCTGTTAGTTGCAACAAAACGAGTTCCACATGTTACAAGGGCGAACTCTGATCAATTGCTAGTGACCACCCATGACACTGTGTTGGAGGGGGTCCCTGGGGCCAAAGCCTGATGCAGTGGAAAGAGTGAGGTCGAAGAGTGCCGTCACAGGAATGGGAAGGCTAGTGCTTCATGCATGCCTTGAATCTCCCATGCTTGGCTACATACCCATTTCTCAGGATGTCTTATGCAGTTTCTTTTTTTTAAAAATATATTTTATTGATTATACCATTACAGTTGTTCTATTCCCCCCTTCATTCCCCTCCACCCGCACACTCCCTCCCCCACCCTTCTCCCCCCTTAGTTTATATCCACGTGTCTCAACTTCTTTAGATTCTATATTTCCCCCGCTATTCTCGCCCTCCCCCCTATCTATTTTCTACCTACCATCTATGCTATTTTCTGTGCCTTCTCCCCCCTTCTCCCCCTCCCACCCCCCTGTTTCTAATCCTCCATGTGTTCTTCATTTCTATGGTTCCACTCCTGATCTAGCTGTCCTCTTGGTTTGCTTTTGTTTTAGGTGTGGTTGTTAATAACTGTGTGTTTGCTGTCCTTCCACTGTTAATATTTTTCATCATCTCTTTCTTATATAAGTCCCTTTAGCATTTCATATAATAAGGGCTTGGTGATGATGAACTCCTTGAACTTGACCTTATCTGAGAAGCACTTTATCTGTCCTTCCATTCTAAATGAAAGTTTTGCTGGATAAAGCAATCTTGGCTGTAGGTCTTTGGATTTCATGACTTGGAATACTTCTTTCCAGCCCCTTCTTGCCTGTAAGGTCTCTTTTGAGAAATCCGCTGACAGTCTGATGGGTACTCCTTTGTAGGTGACTGTCCCCTTATCCCTTGCTGCTTCTAGGATTCTCTCCTTCATTTTGGTCTTGGCTAATGTAATTATGATGTGCCTTGGTGTGTTCCTTCTTGGGTCCAACTTCTTTGGGACTCTCTGAGCTTCCTGGATTTCCTGGAAGTCTATTTCCTTTGCCAGACTGGGGAAGTTCTCCTTTATTATTTGTTCAAATACGTTTTCCACTCATGGCTGTTTCTTTCCCCCTCTGGTACCCCTATAATCTGGATGTTGGAACGTTTAAAGATGTCCTGGAGGTTCCTAAGCCTCTCCTAATTTTTTTTGAATTGCTGTTTCTTTATTCTTTCCTTGTTGGATGTTTCGTCTTCCTTCTGGTCCACTCCTTTGATTTGAGTCCCAGTTTCCTTTCCATCACTATTGGTTTCCTGTGCATCTCCCTTCATTTCAATTAGTTTAGCCTTCATATGTTCCTCTAATTTGTGACTTTGTTCCTCTAATTTGTGACTATAATCTACCAGTTCTGTGAGCATCCTGATAAATAGTGTCCTGAATTGTGCTTCTGAGAGGCTGGCAATTTCTTGGTCGCTTAGAGTTATTGGCTCTGGGACTTTGAGTTCTTCTTGCGCCATCTTTTGGGTTGTTTGTGCCTGTTCCATAGCAGGATCAGAGCCCTAAAGTGTTCACTAGAACAGGACAACTAAGTTGCTGGGTTGTGATGCTGTATGTGGGGGCGGGGTCAAAGAGGGACTCTGGTGTCCCGTCTGCCGCCTGCCACCCCGGCCCTCACCGGTGCCGAAGGGCAACTCAGTCGCTGGGTTGTGACGTTGTATGTGGGGGCGGGGTCAAAGAGGGGCAATGGCTTCCCTCCAGCGCCCACAGCCGCGACCCCCACCAGCACTGCAGCCACCACCATCACCAGGGCCACGCGCCCCACTCCACTGCACACGAGTGTGCCACCGCTGTCAGCCCTCCACCACTGGGTTCGCCCCCTGGGGCCTGCGTGGTCCGTCTCACTGCGCGCGAATGTGCGACCTTGGTCAGTCCGTCCCGCACCCCGACTAGGTCCGGGCTGCCTGCGCTCCTAGGTCTGTCCTTCCCGACCCTGCTCCACTGCTGGCTTTGCCTCTCTTACCATCCCCCGTTGAACGGTTTGTAGCTGTCGGACTTCCGTATAATTCGGTTTTCTGGCCTCTGGGTGTGTGTTAGTTCTCCAAAACTTTTGTTGTATCCAAACTTGGTTGTGGGAGAAGGCACAGTGTTTCCACCTATGCCTCCATCTTGGCGGAAGTCCTTTATGCAATTTCTTATCATAAAGGTTGGGCCAGGTAGCCCATGACAGTGCCACTTGGTAAAAATGTAAAGTGGGCCATGCATGTACTTTAAAAGCTTCTAATAGCCATATTAAAAAATAAGAAAAGAGCCCTGGCTGGTGTAGCTCAGTGGATTGAGCGCGGGCCTGCAAACCACATGATCATGGTTTGATTCCCAGTCAGAGCACATGCCTGGGTTGCAGGCCAGTTCCCCGCAGGGGACTCATGAGAGGCAACCATACATTGATATTTCTCTCCTTCTTTCCTTCCCTTCCTAAAATAAATAAATAAATAAAATATTTAAAAAATAAGAAAAAAACTGAATTTTAATATCTCTTATTTAACCCAACACCTCCAAAATATTATCATTTTGACACATAGCACCAGCCATATTTCAAGTGTTCATTAGCTGTTTGTGGCTAGTGGCTGTTGTCCCAGCAGCAAGTTCTAGAACCTCAGAGTGTCGGAATTAGAAGAGACTTAGAAACAGCTTCTACCACCACCTCGTTGTACGGCTGGGCAGTTGAGAGCTGAGAGAGAAGTGCGTGACTTTCCACGTGAGTAGTTGTAATGACTTTCTGTGGCATATTTTCTTCCCCTCTAAACACTAAGTCTATGCGGTGGGTGTGGTAGACAGAAAAATCCATCCCCACCCCCTCAAAGATGTTCATGTCCTAATCCTTGGAACCTATGGTACCTTACCTGGCAAAAAGGACTTTGCTGGTGTGAGTAAATTAAAGATCCTGAGATGGAGAGAGTATCCTGATTAATCCAGGTGAACTCAATGTAACCACAAGAGGCCATATAGGAGGGAAGGAGAGGACAAGAGTTGGAAGGAGACGGGAAGTGGAAGCAAAGACAGAAATCTTCAAAGCACTTTGACGATGGAGGAAGAGACCATGGGTCAGGGGAGGCAGGAGGCCTTGGGAAGCCAGAAAACACAGGGAAACACTCGTCCTTGAAGAATTCTGAAGGGACACAACCACACCGACTCTTGATTTTAACCTCTCACACTTGATTTTTGTGAGACTCAGACTTTCGACCTCCAGGACTATAAAAGAATAAATGTGCATTGTTTTAAGCCACATCATTTGTAGTAATTTGTGATGGAAGAACGGGAAACCAATACAGTGGCTCTGCTTAGTGAGTGGAGAAAATTTGTTCCCTTGATTGTTGTACCAGGAAATCCATGTCCCCTGCAATAAGACCACTCAACTTCACCCCAGGAAATTCAGAAGTAGATGTGACCAGTTTCTGCCCATGATTCCTATTCTCCTGGGGTGTACCTGAAGGGAAATTCTCTGGTATAGATCTTGGCAGCCCACCAAAGCTTCCACCAGGAAAAGGTGATGAGATGAATCTTTCTACGCCAAGTTTGCCTTTGGGGAAATGGTCTGCAACCTTTTGGAAGGTTCCTAGTCTGGGCTGGGGAAGGGTCTAATTTTCTTGCCCTTGTCTAGGAGGTGCTATGGACACAAAGCAAATGCTCTCTGTCATTTCCTGAATAATGTGGGTACAAAAGTTAAAAAAAAAGGCAAAAACACTATAGTTCACATCTTTCTTTCCTTTTATTAAATGCCAAAGCACAGCTAGAGAACTTTAAATGTGATATTCTCATCATCCAATTTACCCATTTGGAAAATGCAGTTTAATAAAGCCAGCTGGCTTAGTTCTAAGAGCAACAGACGGAGAGTAGAAGGACTTAGAATCAAACAAGAATTAGCTCATGACGACCCGGGCTCTATGTTTCTTCATCATCAAAAAGAAAAGATGAATTGGGAGTTCCTTTATGGCTCTCAGATTTTATTATTTTAATTGTATATAGGATGTTACTACTGTCTTCAGGAACAGTCATCATCGAAACACACAACACTTGGAGGCAGGGTCCCCAAAGCCTAATTTCTACTTTAGAAACATTTGTCCTCATGCTTGACTTCAATGCTGTTTCGAATCTCTCAGAATCTTGCAGAAGGGGCCATAGAAACTGCCCATCCCAATCCCTCATTCCAAAGTTAAGAAAACTAAAGCTCAGACACATTAGGTGACTTGCCCAGGTCTCAGAATTAGAAATCACGTCTCCTGATTCACAAGCCAGAGGCCCCCCCCCCCCCTACTCCTTCATCAATTCCCAAATATTGTCCTATATACATAAGTCTATGGTTTCTCTTAAGAATAGCTAGGGGTGCATCTCTCCCATCCAAGCCAGTGCAGTAATGAGGAAGGAGGGAGAATGGCATTGGGTACGTTGTCGAGATGGAGATATCTGTGAGACCTGGCTGTCTGCATATAAAAATCTTAGGACAGAGGTTCTGCCACTTTTGTTGCATGGGTGACTGATGGTGACAAAATTGCCTCCTGGAGGGGACAGATCTTACTGATTCAAAGCTTATATGCACATAGTGGGGGCAATGAGTTAGGGAAAGTTGAGTTCTGTTATAAAGGGGTTTTTCTTTTCTGGCTCTTAGGTTCACATAACACTCAGTTTTTCTTCCAAGAAACTGGCCACTAAAGACAAGTAAGTCAGTTCCAAAATATCAGTTCTCCTCCAAGAAACTGGCAAATAAAGAAAAACTCATAAGGGTCCCTCTATACTTATTTTAGTTCCGAAGCACCCAGAAGTACCCCTGATAACTCGAGGGAGGCCAGGATGCCACACCCATCCCAGTTCTGTTTCGGGCAATCCCAGGCAGCAGCAGCAGGCACCGACTCACAACCACTGCATGGGATACCAGGAGATTGTATTTTACATTCCCCACCTTCCACAAACTCAGTTTTAGGTGGGTGGTAGTTGCAAATGTGAACAGTGAAGCAATGCAATGTTCAGGAAACATATAGGAGAATATCCTTATATCCTTGGGATTAGAAAAGCTTTCTTAAACAAATTATACATTGAAAAGTTGGATTACATCAAAATCTAGAATACCTGTTCACCAAAAGACTATTCAAAGAGTAAAGAGGCAAGCCACTGAGTGGGAAAATACATGTGCAGAAAAGTGGGCAAGAAATGGAATGGGCACTTCATACCAGCATGTACGCAAGACGACCAATGCCGGGTCTTGTGTAGGGGTGTCATCTACACAAGAGGTTTTTGATAGCATCAGTGAGAGTCCCTTATCCATTATACAATACGTTGCGGAGCCTTTTACTGAATGAGTCAAGATCAGTGGATTGGTTAGAAACACAAATTTTAGTAGCTGATAAAGAAAGGATAAATAAGTGTTCATGCGTGTGTTGAGTTATTTCCTGTGAGGTATCTTGGTAGAGCTAGGTGAGCTCTTTTTTTTAGGGTGGGAAGTGGTGTTTAACTGAAGGACAGGCTAAGTGGGAGGAACAGAAAAGGCAAATGTGCTCTTAAGGTTATTAGTTATAAAATGAGGTAACATTTTTATGCAACTATGTATTTTGTCCAATATGCCAGAAATTACCTTTTTTTTTTACCATTCAAAGTTATGATGAAAATATTTAGATGTCAGTTTGATAATGTTTAGGTAGGGGAGACAGAGTTTTTTGAAATTGTTTACTAACTTTACAATTAAAAAAAAAATTGAAGACCAGCAGCCTCAGACCGGTCCGGAATGCGGGGGTGGCCCTTGGTAGAGGCCCCACTGAGCACCATGGGGCTCTCGGGCCCTCACAGTCCAGGAAGGGGGCGCCTGGGGCGGGCATGTGTGTGGTAAGTGCAACCCAGATGTTTCCGACTGAGGGACAAGTTCACATTCCTCCCTCACCTCACGTTTTTGTTGTAACTTCCAGAGCTTATCCAATTGGAGGATGACTCAACTGTTCTTATTTTCTGACTCATCACCTTCCAGAGGGCAATTGTCCTTATAAACTTGCCTTTTTAAAAGATGAAAGGAGTGCTGGCTTTGGCAGCGTGTAAATGAAAATTGGGACACTACAGAGACTAGCATGGCTCCTGAGAAGGATGACACACAAATTTTTGAATGCACAATGAAACGTACAGACGAAATATACAGTATTGCTAAAGATCCGGCCCTCCCTACCTTTTCACCTAATTGCACCTCAGGCTTCAGGGTTGCCTCTGCGTGGTGGTGGGGTCTAGGAGACTAGGCTTCAAATCCCAGCTCTGCCCCACACCAGCTGTGTGTCTCTAAAAGAATTTGATTTAATTTTCCTGTGCCTTGATTTTCTCTACTGTGTGACGGGAATAATCATGCTCTCTTGAGCTCATCAGACTCCACGATGTTCCTCAGTGATCCCCAATCTTGCTACTCATGCTTTTGTATAGTTTTTTTTTTCTCCACAGAACAGGGCCAACCTGTGTAATTGACAGGATATTATGGAAGTAACAGAATGAGACTCCTGAGGCAAGGTCAGAAGACATGACAGCTTGCTTTTCTTGAACCCCTTGCTCTGGAGAAAGTCAGGTGCCTTGTTGTGAGGACACTCAGGCAGCCTCAAGCTTGAGCAGCCCATGAGGCTAAGAACTGAGCCCACCTGCCAACAGCCAGCACTACCTTACCAGGCTTGTGAGTGAGGACACTCCAACCCTAAGCAAACCTTCAAATAACTATAGCCTCATAAGTAACCCTGAACAAGAGCCACAGGCCCAGTCATTCTCAGACTCCTGATTTCACAGAAACTGCTCGAGATAAGTGTTAATGGTTTCAAATTGCCAAGTATGGGAGTAATTTGTTATGCAGCAACAGGTATCTAATATATCATCTCATGGGTTAGACAATATAAGGAACATAGAGGACTTAGTCTAGTCTGGGCAGGGAAAGCACCATAAATGGTCTCTGTTAATATCATGATCCTATTGTTATGCTTTGATGCCTGGTGCACTGATGCATTTCTTTACTGGAATCAAACAACCACCATTTTGGTCATCAGCCATGAACACAGAGACTGCTGAGGGCGGCAGGAGACATGTCTTCTTCCCACTGGGTTTCTCTTTGATCTCACCACAGATGTTGCCCCCAGTCCCTTCTGCTTTTGGTCTCCCTCCTCTTTTCTTTCCTACCCCTCTCTCCACCTTCCAGGGCTGTGCTCCATCAGGTGACACCTGGGTGTCAAGGGGGTGGAGACGGTCACGTGGT
Organism: Sturnira hondurensis; assembly: GCF_014824575.4. Classification (NCBI taxonomy): domain Eukaryota; kingdom Metazoa; phylum Chordata; class Mammalia; order Chiroptera; family Phyllostomidae; genus Sturnira; species Sturnira hondurensis. The sequence goes on along the minus strand of NW_028080032.1, from coordinate 6,114,751 downwards.
TTCTGATTCCAGCCTAGTGTATCCTTGGTCCCTTACACAGGGTGTGTAACTTCGGAGCTTTATTATGCTAAGGACCTGTTCCCATCCAGGGTGGGGTCAGGCCATCACAATGTTATAACATTAATATTCTAATGTTCACCTGTCCATGGCTATTCAAGGTAGCATTTCCATTATGTCCAATGAACAATCCTCCTACTTTTGTACTTGTGTTTTTGGCAAAAGGTGAAGAAAGAGTTGGTGTCCTGATACTATCGGAAATTCTTTGTCTGGGTTGTGCTCAGTAACCTTGAACTGGACAACATCTGAGCTCACGGACGGGTTATTTCGTTTGCTCCTGTGCAGTTCCGGTGCTCCCGTGAAGTGTTGACTCTCTGTCCTTTTCGATTTCAGTTGGCTCTACTGAAATATGAAATTACAGGAACACACACTCAAGTGCCTTCGGTGTACCAAGAAAAAGAAAAATCAAACACAGAATTATTATTTAGAATGTGTGTTTATGTAGGCATACTAAATTAAAGCCAATTAGCAATTATTCTGTTGTGACGCTTAAAGGACAAATTCAAGAGAATAGGAAGAGTTCTTGAGAGTTTTTATCAATCCAAACAAATGTTAGGTGGAGAATTTCACATGAAAATAAAAATGTGGAAATAGTGAAAATATAATTAGGAACATATTTTCAGAGTGTGCCAAGGTAACTGAAATAGTAACTAGCATTTACCTACATATCAGCACTTTACCTATTCAGGACTCAATTATATTCCTGTAAGGAACATTCTTTGATTTCCATTTTACAGACAAAGAAATCGAACAGAGCAAAAAATCTCACCAGAGGAGATACAACTGGTGAGAAGCAGAACCAACCCCTGGTATCTTTTCCTAAACCTGTGACTTACCCTATGATTACAAGTTTTGTTCTATGAAAACATCAATAACAAAGGAATGGATTATTAACAGATTTAAAAAAAAAACAAGTGCCTGCCTTTTTTTGTTGTGATAAAAAACATAACATGAAATTTACTCTCTTGACAAACGTACGTGTCTGTCTCTGTTGTGTCTCATGATCTCCCACTGTTCTCTAGACCAGCATCGTCCCAGGGCAATGGAACAGGAGTCACACATGTGGTTATAAATTTTCTAGTAATCACTTAAAGAAATAAGCAAAATTAATATTAATAATAGATTTTATTCCATCCAATATATCCAAACTATAATTTTAACATTTAGTCAATATAAAATTTAATACTGAAATATTAAATTATAGAAACATTACACTTGTTTCTGTAATAAGTGTTTGAGATCAGTGTGCATTTTTACATTTACTTCATATTTGAAGTTATTTTTAATATTTAAAAATGTATTTTAATTGACATGTTATATTATTATCTTTTAATATATTTTATTGATTATACCATTACAGTTGTTGTTCTATTCCCCCCTTCATTCCCCTCCACCATGCACACCCCCTCCCCCGCCATTCCCCCCCTTTCGTTTATGACCACGTGTCTCAAGTTCTTTAGATCCTATATTTCCCCTACTATTCTTGCCCTCCCCCCTATCTATTTTCTACCTACTGTCTATGCTATTTTCTGCACCTTCTCCCCCCTTCTCCTCCTCTCACTCTCCTGTTGCTAACCCTCCATGTGATCTCCATTTCTATGTTTCTGCTCCCGATCTAGCTGTCCTCTTGGTTTGCTTTTGTTTTAGGTGTGGTTGTTAATAACTGTGAGTTTGCTGTCCTTTCACTGTTCATATTTTTATCTTCTTTTTCTTATATAAGTCCCTTTAACATTTCATATAATAAGGGCTTGGGGATGATGAACTCCTTGAACTTGACCTTATCTGAGAAGCACTTTATCTGTCCTTCCATTCTAAATGAAAGCTTTGCTCGATAGAGCAATCTTGGATGTAGGTCTTTGGATTTCATGACTTTGAATACTTCTTTCCAGCCCCTTCTTGCCTGTAAGGTCCCTTTTGAGAAATCTGCTGACTGTCTGATGGGAACTCCTTTGTAGATGACTGTCCCCTGATTTCTTGCTGCTTCTAGGATTCTCTCCTTCATTTTAGTCTTGGCTAATGTAATTATGATGTGCCTTGGTGTGTTCCTTCTTGGGTCCAAATCCTTTGAGACTCTCTGAGCTTCCTGGATTTCCTGGAAGTCTATTTCCTTTGCCAGACTGGGGAAGTTCTCCTTTATTATTTGTTCAAATAACTTTTCCACTTGTTGCTCTTCCTCTTCCCCTTCTGGTACCCCTATAATTCAGATGTTGGAACATTTAAAGATGTCCTGGAGGTTCCTAAGCCTCTCCTTATTTTTTGGAATTCTTGTTTCTGGCAAAGGAAATAGACTTTCAGGAAATCCAGGAAGCTCAGAGAGTCCCAAAGAAGTTGGACCCAAGAAGGAACACACCAAGGCACATCATAATTACATTAGCCAAGACTAAAATGAAGGAGATAATCCTAGAAGCAGCAAGAGATCAGGGGACAGTCACCTACAAAGGAGTTCCCATCAGACAGTCAGCAGATTTCTCAAAAGGGACCTTACAGGCAAGAAGGGGCTGGAAAGAAGTATTCAAAGTCATGAAATCCAAAGACCTACATCCAAGATTGCTCTATTCAGCAAAGCTTTCATTTAGAATGGAAGGACAGGTAAAGTGCTTCTCAGATAAGATCAAATTCAAGGAGTTCATCATCACCAAGCCCTTATTAAATGAAATGTTAAAGGGACTTATATAAGAAAAAGAAGATAAAAATATGAACAGTGAAAGGACAGCAAACTCACAGTTATTAACAACCACACCTAAAACAAAAAGCAAACCAAGAGGACAGCTAGATCGGGAGCAGAAACATAGAAATGGAGATCACATGGAGGGTTAGCAACAGGAGAGTGGGAGGAGGAGAAGGGGGGAAAAGGTGCAGAGAATAAGTAGCATAGACAGTAGGTAGAAAATAGATAGGGGGGAGGGCAAGAATAGTAGGGGAAATATAGGATCTGAAGAACTTGAGACACGTGGTCATAAACGAAAGGGGGGGAATGGTGGGGGGGTGTGCAGGGTGGAGGGGAGTGAAGGGAGGAAATGGGACAACTGTAATGGCATAATCGATAAAATCTATTTTTAAAAAATTTAAAAAAACAACAAAAAACCTTTGTTGTATTCAAACTTGGTCGTGGGAGAAGGCACAGTGTTTCCAACACCTCCATCTTGGCGGAAGTCCTGAATGTTGGTTTTAAATGCTACTTCCATTTTTCTACAATAGTGGACATTTCTATAGTTACACGTCTCATTTAACTCATAGAATCTCATAATGATTTTCTTACAATAAATTCTTTAAAAACTTGCTGAGCCAAAGGATTTGTACATTTCCAGAGCTTCTGAAACATGCCTCCAATTGCCTTCCAGAAAGGTTGTGCCTGTTGCCTCTGCAGGAATTCAGTGTCACAAATGCAATGAAATGGGAGGTGCTCGTTCCCTGCTAATAATTTAATCACTTAAGAAATGGTGGGGGGGGGGTAGGGGTGAAGCAAGTAAAACTTTTATTTTTCTTCCTATCTCCTCTATGCTGGACACTCAGCCCACAAGCATGGAAAGGAAGGAAATACTTTGGAGAAATAGTAAAGAAAGAGAGTAACTAATCTGTCCTTGGTGATTTCAGTCTAATAAAGAGATGAAGAAATACCAAAAAGAGAGAGAGAGAGAAAAGGGATGCTTTACAGATGGAAAGAATACTCACACATCTGGGAGACATGCTTCTCAATTAGGTGCCAAAGAGCAGTGAGGCTCAAAGTCCGGTCTTCTGACTTTTCCATCTACTTCAGAGCAAGTGGGAGGTGAGAGGTCAGTTAAAGGGGAGGAGTGGGGGGATCGTGAGAGGCTGGGGTGCTGCATCCGACCCCAGGCCCTGGCTCCAGCCTGTTGTCCTAGGGGAAGGACAGCTGAGATCCTGAACATAGCCCTTATGATCATTCACAAAGATGACTGGAGTTGGAAAGAGAATGCATTTTTAGGAAGCACCCTGACACTCATCAGCTGGTCCCAGCTGGCCTTCTAGCTTGTTTGCTGATGTCTGTTGGCCACTCTGGGCCCCACTCAGCTACTGGGCCCACCTTTCCTCTGGGTGCCTGGTGCCCACACCAGGTAAGTGCTCCACACACATACGGCAGACCAGCAACCTCCCTGGGCGGCCTCTCCCCCACGGCTGGGGAGCTCCACTGACCGCAGGACGCCTGCCTGTGGAGGGTGGCCTTTGTGGTAAGACACTGATAGAGGAATGGAAGGAAGGGGGAGGATCGACTCTTCTCCCTCAAGCTGGCACTTAATTTGGCTTTTTCATTTTGCTTTTTAAAAATTTTCCAGTTGCTCAGTTGTTCCCAAACATCATAGGCAAGAACATCTTCTCAAAACACAGCCGAGTCTGAGTTCTCAACTATGGCCTCCACTGGTAAGAAACATGCCCACACGATTGGTGGAAATGGGGCGGGGTCAGAATAGGGAAAGGCAGGGCTCATTAAAGGGACAGAAAAATGTGGCATGTAACCCCCCTGGGACTTTTGGGTGGTCTTCTGCTTCCTGCCTATCTCTCCCCTCCCATCAGTGCAGCTCATCCTGTTGGAAGCCCACTCTCCCAGGAAGCCACCTGAGACCCCGTGCATGCCTGGGTTTCCGCCAAGCTCACATAAGCTGCACTTGCATCCATGGGAGCCAAACAGCCAGTTCAGCCTGATGCCTCCAGATGATGCCAGCCAAGTCCTCCCAGGATAGGAATTGCTCAACTCCGAAGGCTTTCGAAGGTACGTACCTTTCTCTCTTCTTAGAGCTGGGATCTCCTTCCAGACTTTCTGAGTTTTACCAGTTGGGTAAAACTTGCAGAGAAAAAACAGAGAACAGGCCAGTGGACACACTGATGATGTGCTGTGGTCTTAGCTACCACCAGGGTGGAGCTGTGTGTGTTTTGGGGTTGGGAGTGTCACTTGGGCCTCAGTTCAAATTCTGGGCTCACTCTTTGGTATGTATATGATGTTTGGCAAGTCACTTCAGTTCCTGAGCCCAGGATCCTCCAGCAGAGAAGGGAAGAAATCGGGTAAAGACTTAATTATTGAGAGCCACTGTGAGTGAGGTATTTCTCCTCTCTGTAGACAAACGCTGCCAAGAACACATCATGTTGGAAAGATTCGCCAGCTGGTTGAAAGTCTCTAAAGATACTTGGGGAGAGATGGGTCTCTGGGCTTGAGGACAGTGGGAAACAAAGGCAGGTTACTCCACCCTTCAGAGCCTCTGCTCCGCCCTGGAAGGCAATGAGCAGACTGAGCCCTGCTCTTCAGGTTCAAATGTGTCTAACAGGAGACTTGGGGGACCAGAGTTGAGATGAGAGGGAGGTCCTGAGAGAACAGGAAGGCCCTTTAGGGTCCCCCTACATGGTTTTGAGAGAACACTGGCTGTCCTGCAGGAGGAATGCCCTGTGAGGCTTCCGGGCTGTGAGCAGATTGTCCCCACTACACTGAGCCTTCTCCTGTGTCCCTCTGTCCGATGGGTGCTGTGCTCTTGGGAGAAGATGGTATTCACCAGCCAGCTCTGCCTGAGGAAAATCAAGCAAAGCTGGGTAGAAATTCTGAGGAGGCAGTAGATTTTGGTTAGCATGATTTTCAAAAAGCTCAAGGGGTAAGCAGTCACTCATAACCCATTACTTTGCCATTATTTTGTCATACCGGGCAGCATTTTCAACAGCTTTCAAATTCAAAAGCAGGCTCACTGTATTTAACTCTAAAAGCCATAAAACACTATACAAGCAGATCTTACTATTTAAAAATTTTCCTATTAAAAATAATTAAGGTGGCCCCGGCTTGTGTGTCTCAGTTGGTTGGAATGTTCCCTACACTGAAAGGCTGCAGGTTCAATTCCCGGTCAGGCAATATACCTAGGTTGCAGGTTGGATCCCCAGTTGGGGAGCCTATGAGAGGCAACAAATTGATGTTTCTTTCTCTTACTTCCCCCTTTCCTCTCGCTCTAAAAACGATGAAAAAAACGTTCTTGGGTGAGGATAAAAAAGTTAAGGTATACTTTATCTATAGTAAAACTCACCCTTTTTCATATGACTGTGTAAGCACAGTCAAGATATAAAATGATCCCATCATACCCCAAACTCCCCCGTGCTGCCTGGGCCAGCTCCACACTTTTGGGGGCCCCATGAAAATGCAGGAAAAGGTCCAGTAAAGATAATAATGTATAAAGCTTTCTTTCTTCTTCTGCTTTTTGTTTTGACTTGGCATGGTGTTCTCATCTTTGCTATTTAATGTTCTAAGTGAAGAAAAATGTAAAATTTACATCAGTGGCATAATATTAGTGTTCATTTTTACATTGTGTAATACCAGCTTTAAGCTAGCTATAAGAGCATTTAATGGTAGGGGAATCACTGAGATTGTCTAATACGTATTTCATAGCTCGTGCATATATATGTCTTTCATTCTCACTAGAATGACAGAAAGTTGCATGAAACTGACTCAGTTATTTTTATTTCACTTGAGACACACACTTCCTGCCAACATCTTCTGGAGCTGGCATTTTTGGTACCACTCTCTCCTTGTAGTCTTTGATCCTCACTGTTCTCCTGTGACGTCCTGGGCCCCAGGGTTTGTGCTCATGAGGCATCATGAACATTCTAGTGGATGGGGCAGCAAGGGCTGGTGGCGGGTAGGAATATTGTATGTGTCTTCTTCCACTTATGGACATTACCCACTGATCCACCAGACTTCACTCACAAAGCACACCTTCACACATAAAATGGTGAAAAATTTCAGGGCAGTAACAGCAGAGCATTCGAGGAAGCATGGGGCCCTTCTGAGCGGGCAGCCCTCGGGCCACTCATCCTGAAGCTGGCCCTGGCCTGTGGTCATCCCCTCCCTCCATCTCTAACCTCTGGCAACCGCTGCTCTGGGTTCTGTCCCCACAGTTTTGCTTTTTCCAAAATTGCGGTAGAAATGGGTCACACAGTCTGTCGTGTTTGAGTCCGGATCCCTTCCTGTAGCGCACGCGTCTGAGGCTCGCCTCTGCTGTGGTGTGTCAGTGCTCCACGGCATGTGTGTGCCGGCCTGGATGTCTCCTCCCCAGCCGAAAGACAGCCTTAATCTTAGACATGAGAGGTGCTCTGGTCCTTTGAATTTGCAGGTTAACCAGGACTTTTTTTCTGAGCCAGATATTGGTTGCAGCTCCCTGACCCATGTGTGTGCCTGCTCTCAAATGCTTGGGCCATTAGGCATTTCTCTCTGCCTTTATGGTGTAGGGGAGAAGGAATTCCCCCTTCGATGCTTCTTGAGTTCTGGCAGCTAGACTAAGAACTGAAATAAGGCGGAATAACAGGAGAATAGTAACAAGTGTTGTTATGTCTACATGGGAGCATTAAGAGCGTAACTCTCCGAGAGAGTAGTGGAGCAGGCCATTTATCTGCATATTGTTTTCATAAAGAAAGAAGACATATGTGGGGATTCGACCAGACAAAGGAGCATAGGTTTTAGGAGGACATCGGTCACAAGGAGTTTAAATAGAATGTGGGTTTAGGGGAGTCAATTAGTAACATTAGCAAGGGTTTGCTTACATAGGCTTCTCAGCTCTGGATTCTCTTTGGCAGTAAGGCTGCCTTTTCATTAACTGGATTGCTCCTTAGCCCGTCTGTGGCGGGAGGGCAGCTTTTATGTGGAGATTTACTTCCTGCGGTTGGAGAGACCAGTTAGAGAGACGGAGGACAGTGAGAGAGTGAATCCCACTCTTGCTGCTCCTCAACTGCTTTTAATTAGAAATAATCCATATGTCATTGTGGGACATTTGGGGGGCCACCGCCCTGAGCCCCAACAGCGGCAGTGGAATGGCGAGGAGGAAAATGACACGCAAAGGAAGTGAACAGTGACCATCAGCCTGTGGAAGGTCTGGGGGAGGGACTTGGAAGGGCATACTTCAGGGAAGGACAGAACAAACAGGAAGAATATGTTGTGTAGGAGAGGGTTTTCTGTCTTTACTCAGCATGCTCAAGGGAAAGCTGACTTTACTTTCTCCAGTTGAATTTATGCTTAAAGAATATAGCTATAGATCTGGATCACCTCTATAGAGGCGGGTCTACTTCAGCCCTGTGCTTTGAAGAAAACTCTGGAAATTGGAAACGCAGACCTGTCTCTGACCTAGTGCTCCGAGGTGGGGTTCAGAGCACTCCAGCCAGCTGCCAGGCTGGCTTTCAGGCCTCGCCTTACCCGGAGGGTTGGACCCTCCCAGGACAGGAAGTAGAAGAGGGAGTCCAACACCACATCTAGATTATTAAACAAGACTCGGGTGGCTGTTACCTCCAGATGGCCTTTAGGGTTTAAGATGCTGCCGGGGCTGTCCGTGGCGGTCCACACACAGACCATCAGCATGCACTGTGGCTTTGCTCCGTGGGTTTTCTCCTGCGAGCCTGTGACTCTCTACCAGCTAGAGCACACTTGGTGCGTGGGTAGGACCAGTCCCAGTCGTGGCCGTTAGTCCTCAGTGGAATGATGGACAATTTCAGTGTGGTTTGTACAGTCTCCCAGTGGCCCCAGTAGGCTGAGCTCCAGGTGTCCACAGTGGACCCCCTTCATACTACCTGTGCGGGCTCCCTTTCCTTCTCTGTCTCATTTCCTCATATTCTGGGACCATTTCCCAGATGAACTATTTGCACTTAAATGTCCTCTCAGCATCAGCAGAAGAGGTGAAGCTCCTGCGCGAGGATCCAACATAGTGTGGCTTCAGAGCCTTTGTTGTCTGACAGACACGTCTCTGCTCAGACTCTCGATAAGAACTTACTTTGCAATGTCACTCATATATGGAATCTAATGAACAAAAAATGAACAAGGAAAATGGGGACAGACTCACAGATGGAGAGCGGGATGAGAGCTGGGGGGCGGGGGAGGGAGACCAGGGTGTGGAGGGATTGAGCCAAAAAGAAAAAGGACTCATGGCCGTGGACAACAGAGTGGTGATGGCTGCGGGGAGAGGGTGCAAGGGCACTAAATGGTAATAAAAGAAGTAGCATAAAGATTAAATTTTTAAAAGAGGAAATTACTTTGCAGTGTTATAACTGCTGTTTGCTTGGGTGTTGGCCCCTAGATGCACAGTAAAGGAGATACTTGGCTTTCAGTTGTTTTTTTTTGTTTGTTTGTTTTGTTTTTTAACACAAGTCAAATTCCTGGCTTGTAGCAGGGCCTCAATGTCATTGTTGTTATTGTTGGTGAAGATGAAGTGGTGATGTAGAGAATGACCCATATCTGAAGATAAACCAGGGAGGGTGGAAGAAGCCCCCCTCCCCCCGCCCCCCCCCCCCAGCTCTTAGAAATCTCAGACTATGCCTTAGAAATTCTGTTTATTAGTATTTTTTCCTCCTTGGGAGAGTAGTGGGGCTTTTTCTGAGCTGGGCAAAAATGGGTAGAGTTGTGATTGTGGGTATCAGCCTAAATACTCTCCCGTTCTTTATCTAGTTGTCTTTTGTCTCCCTGCACCAACGTTCAACTTGGAGACAGGAGGAGGAAGGATCTGGTGAGTCAAAGGCTCCAGTGGGAAGGTTCCAGTTACCTGACATCTGCTGCTCTCCCCGGGGCCACTTCTGACCAGTTTGTTACCATGGTCATCTATCACATCTGTACCACTGAGTCCTCTCCTGCCCTGTGGGTGGCTCCCCACGCTGCCTGCACTCCTCACACCATACACAGAGGGGCAGTAGTGCCTGGAGTCCAGCCAGAGACTGTTTGGCTTCCAATTCCAGGTGACTATTTTGAACCATGTGACCAAAAGCAGCCTCCAGGTCTCAGTCTTCCCATCTGTAAAAGAGGTAAAAATAATAGCATCTACTACACTGGGTTTTTTTTGTTTTAATTCTTTTGAAGAATTAAAGCATATAAAATTATATGCTTTAATTATATTTAATTATATGCTTAATTAAATTAAGCATATACTGTTTACTCTCCAAGGGTATAATGGACACACTTTCACAAACTGAGCACACGCAGGTAACCAGTGCCCAGTCCAACCATCGGAACTTACCCTAGCCCCTCACTCCCTCCTCCCCTGCAGTACAGGGCTGTGCTGAGAATACATGAGCTAATATTGGTAAGGTCCTTACAAGAGTGCCTGGCATATGGCAATCGCTTTATTAGTGTTGGTGAAAAAGTAAGTTAATTACAAGGGACCTTTGGCTTCCTGAAGCTGCTACCACTCACTTCATTTTAGTGAAAGGAGGGCTAGCATGCAAATGTAGGTCCCTCTCTCTTTATGCAGGCTTGATGACTTAAGAGTTTTCAAAATAATCAATTATTTCCTTATCACAGAGGACCAGATGGCACATTATGCAGCAAACAGCTTCTGTGGAATGCCAACGATGGTACTTTTCAATGAGAAAATAAACATGCAATTAAGTTGCCGTCACCCTAACAAAGGGCCAGATGCAAGGCAGTCAGGGTTTCCCTTGAGGAGCCCGTGCAGCCTGGGCCCAGGTTATGCGCCAGAAGTCAGGGACTGTGGTTGAGGTGGGAAGGGGGCCCTGAATGTGGCTTCCTTTGTCACCTGCACATCCCATGAGACACACAAGGAACACTGGGCCGAGGACAGTTTCTGTAGAAACAGCCAAAGTGCGTTGAAGCAGGGTTGGAAGAGTTTACACATACACCATCAATTTTAGACACAGCGTTTTAAAACTTACAAACAGAGTAAACGGTTATACCACTTATGGTAACTTTATTGTACTTTTATTTAATTTCAGAATATGAGGAATGATCCCCCCAAAACCCAGAATTTATCTATGAAAAATTGTGTATTTATTCTCACATGTGTAAACTTCGGTCACCTTCACTTTTCACTTGATGCAATACACCTGTTCAGATGTTTTGCCCACTGCTCAACAAAGTTTTGAAACTCATCGATTTTGATGTTTTTTAGTGTTTCTGCCATTTCTGCTTTCCCCTCTTCCACATCAGCAAAACATTTTCCTTTGAGGACCTTTTCCAGCCAGAAGTGAAAAAGTTGCTTGGGGTGAGATCAGGTGAATAGGGACGGTGGACATGGGAGTCACGAAGTTTTTGGTCAAAAAAATCTTGGTGTGGGGAGGTGTGCTCATAAATCACCTATCATGAAATGGACAAATGCATTGAAAGAGTCTTAAAAAAAACTCACTGAAGCCAAATGCAGCCCTTACAACAAGCCAGCTGGTGCACTAGTACAGATGGATTCCTAGAACACCCAGCAGGGGAAGCCTGTACCCCATGGGTCCCACCTCCCAGAAGATAATTCCACTTTTGGGGGGTCCCCCCTTGTACATCTTTGTTCCTTCTCTTTTCTTTGTGACACAAAGAAAAAAACATCAACCAATCTATTTAGAAGGGGGAAAATGATGCCTAATAACCTATTTCCTAGAACACATTACATTGAGAAAAAATTGTAGGTATTCTGTTCTGCCATCACTTGGAGCCATCTATAGAGACACAGGGACACAGTGAAGAAAGCAGAAGATGACCTGAAGATATTTCCTAGTGGGGCGGAGTAGTGGGCAGGAGGCAGTAATGGCATTAAAGAAAAGAGCCAAGCAAGAGTTTCAGAAAATTTGTATGATTCTCTGGGTTGCAAAGAGATTCTTTCTTTTTTTTTTCATTTCTAAAACCTACTGCTTTCTCTAGACCAAGGGTAGATGTGATTTTTAGGAATTAATAATAATTCTGCAATTGTAGGTCCATGGTGTATCCTCTAGAAATCGAGACAGGTTCTTTTTTTTTTTTTTAGACTGAGAATCCTCTTCAGGCGCGTCTCAGAGGCCAGGGCTGCTCCGGCGTTGCAGAGTGCCTCCCCCACCTTGGGCAGGGCCTGTGTGTGTGTGTGTGTGTGTGTTGGAGCAGAGAGAGGCCCAGATGGGAAACCAACTGGGAATGTCACAGCTGCTCCAGCTCTTCCTTCCGCCCACCCACGAAGGACTCGAATGCAGTCCCCTATACCTCATTGCTTTTTTTTCATCAAAAAGAAATATGTAATTATGCCTTTGGGGTATGGGTGAGTAAGGGAGAGGAACTAGAGAGAGTGCTTCATTAAATCCCTGTGCACATCTACATTTCAATAACTTGCACTTGCAGGTTCCTCAGAAAGAAGCCATATATAATGTCCAGAAATAATTTCGTTAAAATTAGTGCCTTACCCTGCACCTGAGACATCCTAACCCCAGGTCCTGTGCAAATGAACAGTGTTGGCTGGGAGTAGAAAGGAAGTTTGTGCCATGTACCTAGCAGAGCCGAAGTCCTTACTGGATGGATAAAGAGAGTTCCCAGGCTGTTTTTATTACATCTACATTCTATGTTAGTGAAAATATTAAACGGTTGGGTTATTGAATTTGTAAAATCCCACAAGGATTTTGTGAACTCCTTGCCTGAGTCCAAGTTTTGGACTGAGTTTGTTCCAAGTGTCTGATATAACATAGTCAGTTCAGATTAGAGTGTTTCTTTTACCTCTTAGGCATTAGGCCCTTAAGTAGGTAGGTGAAAATATTGTTTATAAGGACTTATAAAGATATGAGGACAATTGATAGATACAGCTCGAATGATAAATTGGTGAACATGGGTTTCAAAGCCTGTCTACATTCACATCGTCACCCAGTGTTCTCTCCTAATTGAGTGAGCATAGCTTCCTACTGATGAAGCACAATGACAAAGAGCTTAAATGCACCTGAGGCTTCCTCTAGGAAGACTACACAGCCAGATGTAGGTCCTACCAGTGGTAGGTTGGAGATGGCAGTGAATTCTCATACTCCCCCCATTGTGAGGCAGCTGCCAAAACCCTGCCCCTTGATTCTGAGCTGAACGAAGTGGTTGCTTTGTCCTAAAGAATGCTGTGAAGTCATGTTCTGGAACTCCTGAGCTGAGGTAATAGGAGAGCTTGTAGCTTCTTGGAACACTCACTCCAAGACCCAGAGGCCATGCGAAGAAGCTCAGCAAGACCTGTAGTGAAGCCTACATGGAAAGGAACTGAAGCCCCAGGATGCCAACTCTGGCTGAGCTCCCAGCTGACAGCTGGTGCCATCTTGTCAGCCCATTGTGTGAGCCATGTTGAAAGTGGACACTCTGCTCCAGGCTCCTTGCTGATATCCATTAAGAAGAGATAAACTGCACCCACCAAGCCCTGTCCACATTGCAGATGCATGAGCAAAATGACAGCTGCTGTTTTAAACCACTAAGTTTTTAATTTTAAATATAGTCAGGGATGATAGGAACATTACCCCCAAATCTGGTCCACCATGTGTTAGAATTCAATTGCCATGACTGATCTTCAGGGCATGGGGGGGCCTAGGATTTAGGGTCGATCTCCATGGGGCTTTCTAGTTTCTTAGTTTTGCTTAACTTCATGGGAAGTAGGTCCACCTTGTCAAGCAGCTTGAGGGATGTTGGAGGTGAGTGGGTTAAGTATCCTTAATTTTTGGATCAGGAGGTAGATGTCAGAATTTCTCTCTGGGGCAGCCAGACTCTTACCACAGTCATGCTTCTGTGAATCCCTTAGCCTTCTTGGGGAGTACATAGCTGCTGAGCAGTTGTGCTTGGGGTGGGGAGTTGTCCGTGGTCTTGTGTGATCAGAGACTTTGTTTAAAAGCCATCATCGAAGGGTTCCCCCTCTGCTCCTGCCAGCTTGTTCTGCATTCCATTCTCTGGCTAGAATGGACTGCTCATCCAGGTCCTCAGGCCTGTGCATGTCTTTCAGAACCAGACATGTTTCTGCACCAAGTAGAGTGTCTGACTGGTCAACCTTGATAAAGCTTTTGTTTTCTGAAGTCCTGGAGAAAACTCAATGCATTGTCCAGAAGGTGCATCTTGGAAGCTCTGGACATTGCCGAATTATTCAGGGTAGAATCTGTGGTCTATATATCTCCCTTCACAGTGTTATTTTTTACGATTCATCATCATCACTGAATTGAGTTGTGACCTATTCTGTCTCACCTGGTCCCAAGTTCCATATTCTACAGTGACAATTTTCTGAATTTGGGCTGTGTATGAGGAGAGGCAGGTGTGGGAATGAGGTTCTTCTGTGCAGGGTCCTGGGAGTCACGGGGGCTAGAAGGTACCACCTTTTCCTCTGTCTGTGCGTCCATTCACAGTACTCCTGCATGATGCGATAAGACTCTGGGAGTCATGTCTACAGAAGGTCACAGGAACCACTGATCTGATGGGGCAAGACCACTCTGCCACCCAGTCAGTGAACAGGGTAAACCACCATGGTTAAAATTCAAAGAACAAATGCTTTTTACACTAGAAACTCCACTACTGGGATGTTTTTACTGGTTATATACTGTAACTTTTTTAGTGGAAAAATGTTTAAAACATCATGCATGCATGATGCATGATGTTTAATTAATAGGTGATTTATTCAATAAATGGTAATACATTCTTTCCAAGAGTGACATATTGCCTTTAAACATGTATTAGAACTATATTCATTGATAAGCAAAATGTAAGTGCTTAAATAATTGCCTGGTACATGTTATGTATACAATAGCTAATGGCTTCTGTTGTTATAAAGTGTGAAAAATAAAGATGCTGGTAAATAGCTAAGTAATACATGTATTGTATATGTAGGTAGTATGAATGTTGCACTCAGGAGAGATCTAATTTATTACCGTAAGATTGTTCCATTGTGTTCATTTTTTTTTGCCAAGCATTCCAATAATGTGAAACCATTTTGTCTCATATCGGACAGTTGGTAGGTAGGTGTACCTTCCTTTATTAAGGCCTCCTGTCCCAAGAGAAGTGGTACTTTGCAGGGAAAAGTACATAAACAAAGGATATTGGAGTGGTGCCTAGATGTGGGGGAGGAAACAAAAGAATCAGAAAATACAGCCCTTTGAGTAATGCACATTTGGAAGTAATACAGAACTGTTTAAGTCATATTACATATAATCAGAGCCTAGACTGAGTGGTCAGATTAATACACAATTTCTTTGGCTTTGGGGGGGTTTCAATATTCTGAACAGGTATCAGGGCATCCAGACCGCATCACCTGGGAAGGCTCTAATATTTTAAAATATTATTATTATTCATAACTCCCTTCTCATGGGCACATAGCCCCTCAGTGCTGAGGCTGTTGGAGCTATTTCTCACCATCACCAAGTTTGTTTTAGAACAGCCTATAACATGACTTTTTATGTGGAAAGCATTGTTAAGTTAGCCTTCTAAGAGCAGCCTGCTAGGCTTTTCAGTTTGGTGCCTATATCCGGTGTTCATCCTCCTCTGCTTATACAAAATTGGGGTAACTTTCTCCCCATGGCATCAATCTTCAATGTTTTTTTTTATTTTGGGGAGTTATTTTCACCTTCAATCTTTACTAAGGGGCAGTTAGACAACAAAAGCAGCAAGGTTGTGAAAAAATCTGGTAGCAAAAAATCAGTCTCTTCCCATTCAGCTGTGGGTTTCTCATGTGTGGGTGGGTATAGCTTTATTTTATTCTTTTCAAACCTATTATAGCAGCAGAAAATGAGCATTAGAACACAGCTCTCCACGGTGGCTTGTCCTTGCCCTGCATAATGAAGAGGAGGAAGGCTTTTAGCCATTCTCAGTTCAAGGTCAGGGAGATGGCAAGCAATGGAACAATAACTTCAGGCTGGTTATTTAATGTGGGCTTTGGCAAAACAGCTTTCAAAAATACCTACCATCCCTCCAATCCTATTTTTAGGGTTTTGTAATTTACTGGTTTTATCCTAGTTAGTCCTTGTGGTTAACTAAGTAAGTTAATGAGGTAAAGATCACGTGGTTATTATCCAATATTATCCTATGTTGACCATCAGAGAAGCAAACTGATGTAATAGCAGAAGGAGAGATTCTAGAATCAGAAAAATCTGGGTTAGAAATTCAAGATCTGCTACTTATTATGATCTTGGATTGGTTAATTAACCTCTCTGAACCAGTTATGAATGACAAAATATAAATAATATTACCTAGTTATATTGAGGGGGATTATTAAAAGAGATGATGTGTATATATGCCTGTCATATATTAGTTTTCCATTAAATAGATATGCTTTTATTAGCATTCTAAAAAAGAGTAATTGGGCCCTGGCTGATATAGCTCAGTGGATTGAGTGCAGGCCTGTGAACCAAAGGGTTGCCAGTTTGATTCCCAGTCAGGGCACATGCCTGGATTGTGGGCCAGGTGCCCAGTAGGGGGCGTGTGAGAGGCAACCATGCACTGATGTTTCTCTCCCTCTTTCTCCTTTTCCACTGCTCTCTCTCTAAAAATAAATTAATAAAATCTTTCAAAAACTTTAAAAATGAAAAAAAAACTATTTTCTTCAAAAACTGCAAAAGCATTTTATCTCCTAGCCAAATTATCAAAGGTTGAATCTCTAGCACCTAGGTAGTGCTTGGCACACTGTATAATTTCAATACACATTTAAATAACTAAAATGCACACCGCTATCTTCAAGGGCATTTACATCGGTGGCATGTCCTGTGTTCAGAAAAGCTTCTTCATTCACCTTCTCTTCTTTGAGCAGAATTACACCCGAATAAATGTAAAGTGGGGCTCTGGAGGGAAAGAGGGAGAACAGTGTTCTGAGGGAGGAGAAGGCAAGGACTAGGTCCACCCGATGATCCCAGTCACCCAAAACATGTAGGGATATTCCGTCCTGTCTGCCCTGGGCCTCTGGCCTCCCCTTCCTGGCCTCAGACATGGGATATGAGTCTTTCCTCTTGTTTTTCCAGATGTCCTGTAGGGGCTCTTTCCAGCTCATGCCTGTGTCGCCCAGTTCTCTACCATCTTGGCTCCAATGTTCACTTCTCTGCAAGACTGGTCCTTAGGATCAGATACTTTCTTGGGACTCTGTGTCAGGGAAAGTCTGTGCTGAGGAGAAACCCTGGAAACAGAATCCAAATTGAGCAGGGCAGGAGCAATAAGAACCAAAAAAAAGAGAAGGACTAGATAAAAGTCGGGGAGAGGAGAGGCATCCACATCTCTCTCAGAGTGAGACCACATTTATGACCATTTCCCAAAGACAACAGAAAAGCGAGCTTTAGTGTTTTGAAGTGATAAAAGCTATTCTGGCCTATCTTTTCCTCTTACCAGACAAACTAATTACTCTTGAAAATGGACTACAGAAAAGAACTGAGTTTGACTCCTGTGCAAAATTACTATAAAGAAAGAAAAGAATGTGGAACAGAATAACTCTTCTACAAGCAACAAAGATGTGCAAGAAATGTATGCTCAAAAGAAGATAATGACTGTAACTTTATATTTTAAAACAATCTAAAAGAAATTAGTGAAATAATAAAAGGAATAAGAGCATAAATCAAAGTTAGGAAAACTCAGAAAAAATGACAAACAAAGGTTTTGAAAAGAGGGAGAAAACACAGTACAAATCAGAAAAATAGAAAAAATTATTTTTGAAGCTTAAAGACTGAACTAGAAGGAACTCAAGAGTAAAAAATTACCATAGATAATGATTTAAGACAAAATTTTCAAAGGAGGAAAATCTTTAAAATAAATACAAGAGGAGATAAAAAGGATTCAAAAGAAAGTGATAGATATCAAAGGCAATCAAAAATAATTCAACGTATGTACAATAGGAGGCTCCAATGTAGAAACCCAATATTAATGGGATAGACAAATACTAAAACTATAACTCAAGAACATTTTTATGAAACTACTTATTGTGTGCACACATCATGAACATAGAAAAATCAACCTAGATTAGCCAAAACTGGGGGGGGGGAAGAACAAAAACAGAAACAAAAAATTCTGGGCATCCAGACAAAAAGATCAAGTCACTTATAAAGAAAGAAAGAAAATAATATTGACATTAGATTTTTGATGCAATTATTTTGGCCTGAAAACAGTGAAACAATATAGCTAAGGTAGTCAAGGAAAGAAAACATGAGCCCAAATTTTACATTCAGTCAAACTTACCTTTAATTTCCGAAGGCCAGAAACAAACTTACAAATGTGTGAGAACTCAGAAATTATATTTCCCTTCAGCCCTTTTGGAGGAATCTACTATCAAATGGGCTTATACAACCAAAATGATTAGAGGGGTCACAGACACAAGGATTCATGATGAACATGAAGCATATATTCATTCACGTGTGGAACTAAGACTAAATTTTGATGGTTGTAAGGGAGATAGAGTAGCAATGGCTAGATTCCCTAGTAGCATAAATACAGTTCAACTATAAAAAAATAAGGGGTGTAGAAGGAATGTATACATAGTGAGTACAAAATAAACATACTAATTGCCTTGTAGGTATTAACTGGAAGTAACAAAAAAAAAGTACCTGAAATCAAATACTGGGAGAGAGAAAAGAGATGGGAAAAATGATATTATTAAATAACTTCAGTGTTGCTCATAGTAGAAAACCAATAGACAATAGTCAAAAAAGAGGGGGTTAATAGTATGGCATGAAGATTATAATATAAAAGTAAACATTAGAACAATAATGCAAACCTTTCCAAATTGCAAAATTCATACTCTCCCAAAGAGAAAGCAGATACAATAAACCATATAAAGACTATATATAGATACAAATATTTTTAAAAGATTTTATTTATTGAGTTTTAGAGAGAGAGAAAGGGAAGGAGGAAGAGAGGGAGAGAAATTTAATGTGTGGTTGCTCCTGCATACCCCCCACTGGGGACCTGGACCACAACTCAAGCATGTGCCCTGACTGGGAATTGAACTGGCGACCCTTTGGTTCTCAGGCCCAAGCTTAATTCACTGGGTTATACCAGACAGGAAGACACAAATATTTAAACATATATACTAAAACAATAAGTAAGATGAGTTCAAATGTAGTAATCATGTTGACAAATGTAATCAAAGATATTTCCAGATTGAATAACAAAGTGAATTAACAATATATTGTATATAAGACAAACCAAAAAGATTCAAGTGGGTGAAAATAAAAAGGTTGACAAAGAGATATCAGGCATATGAAAATTAAGGGAAGGTAGAGGTCTTAATCTTGATATCTGACAAGGAAGAATTAAGACCCAAAAGTATTTTTTGTTGTGAAAAAGACCTTGAATACTGAGCTCTACCAAGTGGTCATGTTCGAGGGCCTCTGCTCTCTCTCTCTGTCCTCCTAGGTCAGGTTTCTGAGCTCCTCCCCAAGGCCTTCTTCGCTCTGACCACATTTTACTGCAGGTACAAAGAGCTGCCAGCAGATTTATCATTCACTTTAAGTAGATGTTTGTAGTTCTGCAGAGGAGGGGAGACAGTGAGAGGTGTGCAGTCTCTGGGTTGCAGAGGCAGGGGAAGCTTCTGTATTTCTTGGGGTTCAGTTTGGAGACGTGGCGAATCTGCTGTGTCTCATGGAGGATCAGGCCAGAGAGGTTAGAGGTGGCTGCAGGATGGTGTTCAGTTGGCTGCAGACTGGTGCCTCAGATCCTGGTGAAGGCACTGCCCACCACCTGTGCCCCCACCACAATGACCTGGGCCAGGCACTCAGCCATGGTGGCTGCCCTGCACCAGGGTGTCGGCCCTGACTTCTAGCTTCGTGGACCCAGCTCAGGGGTCCCAAAAGCATTACAGATGACAGCAAAAGATACTTTATCAAGCTAAAGTATTTATAAATATATAATCGTTGTTAATATTTAAGTACCAAATGCCACTTTAACAACTTTCATTAAACTCCTTACATTTCATTAGAAGAAATATAATGAGAAAGAAAAAAATAACCCTAATAGTAGAAAACTCTAACACAACTCATTCACTTCTTTTTTTTAAAATATATTTTATTGATTATACCATTACAGTTGTTCTATTCCCCCCCTTCAATCCCTTCCACCCGCACACTCACTCTCCCACCATTCTGCCCCCCTTAGTTTATAACCACGTGTCTCAAGTTCTTTGGATTCTATATTTCCCCCACTATTCTCGCCCTCCCCCCTATCTATTTTCTACCTACTGTCTATGCTATTTTCTGTGCCTTCTCCCCCTTCTCCCCCTCCCACCCCCCTGTTTCTAACTCTCCATGTGTTCTTCATTTCTATGGTTCCACTCCTGATCTAGCTGTCCTCTTGGTTTGCTTTGGTTTTAGGTGTGGTTGTTAATAGCTGTGTGTTTGCTGTCCTTCCACTGTTAATATTTTTCATCTTCTTTTTCTTATATAAGTCCCTTTAGCATTTCATATAATAAGGGCTTGGTGATGATGAACTCCTTGAACTTGACCTTATCTGAGAAGCACTTTATCTGTCCTTCCATTCTAAATGAAAGCTTTGCTGGATAAAGCAATCTTGGCTGTAGGTCTTTGGATTTCATGACTTGGAATACTTCTTTCCAGCCCCTTCTTGCCTGTAAGGTCTCTTTTGAGAAATCCGCTGACAGTCTGATGGGTACTCCTTTGTAGGTGACTGTCCCCTTATCCCTTGCTGCTTCTAGGATTCTCTCCTTCATTTTAGTCTTGGCTAATGTAATTATGATGTGCCTTGGTGTGTTCCTTCTTGGGTCCAACTTCTTTGGCACTCTCTGAGCTTCCTGGATTTCCTGGAAGTCTATTTCCTTTGCCAGACTGGGGAAGTTCTCCTTTATTATTTGTTCAAATATGTTTTCCACTCGTGGCTGTTTCTTTCCCCCTTCTGGTACCCCTATAATTCGGATGTTGGAACGTTTAAAGATGTCCTGGAGGTTCCTAAGCCTCTCCTCATTGTTTTGAATTCTCATTTCTTCATTCCTTTCTGGTGGGATGTTTTGTTCTTCCTTCTGGTCCATTCCATTGATTTGAGTCCCCGTTTCCTTTCCATCACTATTGGTTTCCTGTGCATCTCCCTTCATTTCAATTAGTTTAGCCTTCATATATTCCTCTAATTTGTGACTTTGTTCCTCTAATTTGTGACTATAATCTACCAGTTCTGTGAGCATCCTGATAAATAGTGTCCTGAATTGTGCTTCTGAGAGGCTGGCAATTTCTTGGTCACTGTTATTGGCTCCTGGACTTTGAGTTCTTCTTGTGCCATCTTTCGGGTTGTTCGTGCCTGTTCCATAGCAGGATCAGAGCCCTAAAGTGTTCACTAGAACAGGGCAACTAAGTCGCTGGGTTGTGACGTTGTATGTGGGGGCGGGGTCAAAGAGCGACAATGGCTCTCACCGGTATTGCAGGGCAACTAAGTCGCTGGGTTGTGACGCTGTATGTGGGGGCGGGGTCAAAGAGGGACTATGGCGTCCTGTCCGCCGCCTGCCGCCACGGCCCTCACCGGTGCCGCAGTTGCTGCCATCACCGGGCCCACGCATTTCGTCCCACTGCACTCGAGTGTGCCACCGCCGTCAGCCCTCGCCCCCTGGGGCCTGCGTGGTCTGTCTCTCTATGCGCGAATATGCACCTGCGGTCTGCCCCGCACCCCAGCTGGTTCCGGGCTGCCTGCATGCCTGGGTCGGGGGCCCTGTCCTGCCCGACCCTGCTCGCTGCTGGCTCCGCCCCTCTTACCGTCCCGTTGAACGGTTAGATGTAGTAGGACTTCCATATAATTCAATTTTCTGTCCTTTGTTTGTGTCTTTGTTTCTCCAAACCTTTGTTGTATTCAAACTTGGTTGTGGGAGATGGCACAGTGTTTCCACCTATGCCTCCATCTTGGCGGAAGTCCCTCATTCACTTCTAAACACATCATATTGGGGGGTGGAAATCAGTAAGAATATAGAAGATTTATGCAATATAACAAACAAATTGATCTTATAAATGTCTAACTCTTGCCCTCAATAATAAAAAACATACCTTTTCCATGCCACATGAGACATTTCATGAAGAGTGAGTACAATTAGGCCACAAAAAAGTGAAGAAATTCTAAAGAACTGTGTTCTGACCAAAATGCTATAAACCAATTATCAAATTTCGTACTTGGAACTTTAAAAACCCACTCACTGTCAAATGCATGGGTCAAAGAAAATATACTAAATAAAATTGTAGAATTTCTAAAAAAATCTATATAACTATATAAATAAAAATAAAAAATAAATTAACTAAGTTTACACAGAAAAAAATAAGCCAGAAAAAAGTAGAAAGAAGAAATTAACAAAGATGAAAGCACAAATAAATAATAAAAACTGTTTCTTAAAAAATAAATAAAACAGACAAACTGCAAACTTAATTAGTAAAAAATGAAAGCAAATAAACACATAACATTATTGCAAAAGGGAAAAACCACCAAAACAGGAAATTTTTTAAAAACCATTAAAAGGCTCCTCTGCACAACTCTATGTAAATGCATTTGAAAATCTTGATGAAATAAATACATTTCTAGAAAAATACAATTTACCAAAGTGACTCTGGTGAGGAGGTATAAATTGCCTGTCATAAATCTTCTATGATAGACAGTTACATAGAAAAAGCAATCAAAATAAATTGCATGGATGTCCTGGACACCTTGAGAAGACCCTTCTCCTAAAACATGATTTACCAGGATTATCATAACAAATTGGAAAGGAAAAGCTGATGATATTGCATTTGTACTCCAAGGCACAATTTTATTTTGATGAATGAACTGAGCCTGGAATGAACATGAACCAGGACAGGAATTATCCACATTCTGATAAACAACAAAGTCCATAATTACCTCAGGTGAAAAGCAGCCCACCTGTGAACTGGCCCTGCTTTCTCAAGCCCTTCTTACAAACTCCAAGCACAAGCTCCCTGCAGCTTCCTCCTACCAGAGTGTCCTGTGATTCCTCTATGATTCCCTGGGTATGTGCCTGTTTTTGCTATACCAAGCTCAGTAAACCTAATTTTATCTTTGACTACAGAATGAACCTGGTTGTCTTTGACTGGTGGACAATCATAGGTGTCATTGTAGGAATCAAACCATGGTTCTCTTATAGTCAAATCTCTGAGTAATGTTCCATTCCAGAAATCAGAGTCTAGTAAAACCCACAATAAAATCCAACTTGAGAGCAAGAGATCTAAATATACCACATCTCCTGAAAGTCTTGTCCCTCCTACTCATTTTCTTTACATGTTCATTGTTCGGAGGCATCTCCGGGTCACCCCAGTCTCAACACCATTGGACCTCCTCTTCTTATCTCTTCTTGACACTTCTTTATATACGAGATCAATGTGGTCCTCTTCCAACATGAAAGACTCTTCCCTAAGAGAAGGTGGGCGAGTGAGGCTTTGGTTTTAGGGTTCTTTTTGTGGGCTAGGAAAGGGGAATAGTGACAAGACTGCCATACTAGCATTTTTTTGTCCTCTCATTATGATGAAGTTGGACAGTTTATGAGCAGATTTTTTTTTCATTGACTTATCTCAACAGCCACTCCAAAATTGAGAAGAGGTGTTGGCAGCTGTGATTATTCCCTTTGCAGAGTTTAGGGGAAAAACTCAGAAAGGCTAAGGTTCTAGAGCAACTAAAGGGCTCCTGTCAGAGCCTCTTATTCCAAGCAGACCCTCCATCTAATGCACTATGAACTCATGCCCTGCATTTACATTAGCAATAGTTATACCACCACCACCTCCCCCATGCCAGGATAAAGCTAAGTGCTTTATGCCAGTGCTTCTCAGACTGGGATATGCACACCAAATCACCTGGGAATCTTGTTAAAATACACCAATCACCTTATTCAGGCAGTCTGGGTGGGGCCTGAGAGTCCATATTTCTAACAAGTAAGTTCTTTCTTAATGCTGATGCTGTAGGCCCACAGACCACACTTTGAGCAGCAATGCTTTATGTGTACTGCCTTGATCCAGCCTCACAATAAACCCACATGACTCAATCTGGACTATACCAGGTGGTGGTAGTGGTAGGGGGGTGTTAAGCCTTCTTATCTTCTCATGCAGCCCATACTAATCATGTCAGTATCCCTGGAATGGGACTCTATGGACTCTAATACAGGCTGATGTTGAGCGCTACTGCTACATGTGGTAGGTAAGAGTGCCCTTACATTACATCTGAAGAAACTAAAGCTTAGAGAGTAATTGCTTTGTCTTAAATTCTGTACCATCAGCAGTGGAGATGGGATTCAGACCCAGGGCTGTCTGGCTCCAGAGTCCATTCTCTTAACCACTGTTCCCTATGGCCTCCCGCAGAGATGACACCAGCTTGCAATCTATTATTGCTGTTAACTGAGGAAAGAAGACCCACACACATTACGCCATCAGAAAACAGCCAGAACTCACAGATGCCTCAGCACTGAGACTCTCAGGATGATTTATGACCCTTTAGCACAGGAGGGTAGAAACTCTTTGGGGTTGAAGGTTATATACTCTGACCTAGCATATGCCAGGAAACTGACTATGCACCACTGATTCCCTGGCTCTCTGATAAATGCTGATCAGTCAGAGTATTTTCTCTCCTATTGAGGTTTTAAGTGTAAGAGAAAGCCAGGTGCATTAAATCAGTGTAATTAGCCCTGAAACGCTTGTGATTGAGGAAGTAGATTCCCAGAGAGAGAGAGAGAGAGGCTCTCCAGGGCTTTATCAAACTGGAATTGTAAAGTCCCAGCCTGGACAGCAGCCAAACGTCTGCCCCTTTCTGATGGGAAGCAAAGGATTCCCCCAAGGGACGGATTATGCTGGCAAAGGCTAGGCTTGTTCTCCCATCTGGGAATTCATTAATGAGGGCTTAGCTTCAAAAGCAGATAACAAGCTAATCAAAAGGGGAAGGGAAGCCCTGAAACTCCTGCTGCCTAATGAGTAACGCAGGTGAGAAGGTAGAACAGTTGCAGTGTCTTCTATGCCATGGGCTAGCTAACCACCGGCTTTGAACCCAAGTCAATAAAGAAATCCAGGATAAGAGTATTATTTAAAGTGAGTAATGGCACAACTCTCTCATCTCATCATAACTCCAGCCACCTTTTTCAATCTTTTTTGCCCCGTCACCATCTCATCATTCCAGACATGGAGGCCCTGCCCACCAGCAATGCTACCTGCGCCCAAAGCCACACCAGCTGGCTGAGCAGGTCAGGGAGAAAAAGGGGCTTATGTGAGAGGCCTCCTCTGGCCTACATGCTATCTCAGAGAAAACACAAAACTGCATTTTTACACTCAAGAATTTCACTTTATGCTTGAAAGCAGGTTTCTTGGGTATTACAAAATTTTGTTCTGTGTTGGGACTCATATGCTACACAGGTTGAAAAAAAACAATGAATATAATCTGTCAGGTTTTCTTCCTTCATGTGAAATCCTACCGCTTTCCGATGTCCATGGGTCAAACATTTCCCTTTGCTCTACACATCTCCAGGGCCTTGCTTCTGTTCAAAAAGGAGGGCCCTGGCCAGGTAGTTCAGTTGGTTAGAGCAGGCTCCTGATACACCAAGGTTGTGGGGGTTGATCCCCAGTCAAGGGGCATACAAGAGGCAACCGATAAATGCATAAATAAGTAAAACAAAGAGGGAAAAGGCCTGAAAGCCTTTCCCTGAATGTCACCTTTGTGGCTCTTTGGTGATGACTTTCCTGTGAGTAACAGAGTTTGGAACCAATTTGATATGTCACTAAGTTGATCACTCATCTGGCCTCTCTATTCCCAGGTGTCCAAATGCGATGGACGCCCTTTTTTTTTTCTGGCAGTTTCTCTGTCTTCTACTCTTCCCTGTCTTTTCATCCTTCCTGAAGATTCAAACTCTTCTCTCCCTTCCAGCCTGAAGAAGCATTATGACCTCATCACGACTTAGGTCTCTCCGATTCTGCAGGTTCTGGTGGCCTCTAATGTGAATTTGAGGTACCTGGTTTCTGCCAGGTACAGGAACTCAAAGTCCCTACATGGGAAGGCCAGGTTGTGAAGTGTGTGACACCTCCACTCTAGGTAAAACATTTCCGTTTTCTCCAAGAGCCTAAACTCAGATATAACCTACATTGCTAGGTAGTTTCTTGTTGGAAACTGTCAGTAGATGTACATAGTAGAGTTATCTACCCACCTCCCCAATTATGTTACAATTATGTTATGTCTCTCAATAGCTCTATGCAAAATTACTGTTCCTAATGCATAAATATTTTCTCCTAGCTGGAAGAAAGGGTGGGGAATAAGATAGACAAGAAGGTGTTCTTGTTACATATAGAATGTCTTTCAGTTTACACAGCCATTGCATTGCTCTCTCTTCTCTAAACCAGTGGTTCTCAGCCTGGCTACCCCATTGAAATCACCTAGGGAGCTCATAAGAATCTTAGTGCCTAGGCTGTACCCTAGCTCATTTTCATCTGAATGTTTGTAATGGGACTCAGGAATCAGTAGGTTTTTGATGACAGTAGTTTTCAAATTGGGCTACACATTTAGAATCTCTTGGGAGGTTTTAAAAAATACTAATGCAGGTCCCACCCTCAGAGATTTTGATTAATGGGTCTGGGATGCAGCCTGAGCACAGGAGATTTAAATATTTCTCCAAGTGAATCTAACACACAGCCAAGGTTAAAAACCAATGCTCTAACCATCTTCCAAATTTCCCAGCCTAGGGGCCAGCTGAGAGGAGACTTTCTGCTGGCAAACCAAACCAAAACAAAATACCAGTGATCTGCTTGTTGATATATTAGCACTACTCTTTTTTTAAACAACAATTTACACCCTGAATCTACAGGCAGTATGGAGTTGTTGGGCAGAAAGCCTATGGTTTGTGAGTTTATTCTACTAGCATCTCCACTCCTTGAGCTGTAGTATCTTACTCTGAGTAACAATAAAACCATGAACAACCAATAAGAACAACTCAGGTACCTGAGCCACCCTTACTAGACTTTCACTTTGAACTGAGTTCTAACAACTAGGTTGTTAGAGGAACTCAGATAATACCACCGGTCTTGACTTCCACAGAAGAACCCTGCAGCTTTTGAAGATGCTTATGAAAAAATCTATTTTGTTTATAGGATCACATGAGTTAGTAATGAGACAGCAGCCTGAAGACAAGGAATTAAAGGTGCCCTAGCTAAATACATTGACTCACTTTACTGTCTCCACATCCAGGGAAAGACAAAGGTATGTTTAAAAAATCATTGGGAGAATTTCTCAAAAATAGTGTTAGAATGTTTAGGTAACTTATTGGAGATAGAAATTGAGATCCATTCCAGTTCTAAGATTCTCTGTGTCTGCGTAATAATTTGTTTGCTCTAATCATATCTGTGGTGGAGGAAAATATATTTAAGGAAAACATTAAATTTAGGAAGTTTACATATTTAATCTAGTGAGACACTTATGTAAATAATTCAATATACTCAGGGATACATGTGTTTGTAGAAAAATATATTGAGGAATAGGAGCAGGGCTCTATCTCAACTAATATAAAGGAGAGCCAATAAGAAAGGTTCTTTTAAATTTGAAGAGGTGGTTTAGACCTCAGATTGCTGATTCCTAAATTCTTTAGTTTGTTCCGATAATTTTGACTAGGTGTTCTCATCACTTTTTCATTATTATTTAAAGATATTTATTTACTAATGAAAGGAAATATTGGTTCTGGGGTAAGCAAGAAGAATACAACATGGTTTCTACTTTAATATCCTCCTCTATTAAAAACAATTTTAAGAGATCATGTAGGTAACAGGTCTGCCTATGCATTGTGACCCAAAAGATTTGGTGGTGGCACTGCCAAAGCTTGTGCTGAAATGGATCCAACGGCTTGCTTCACTTTACTGTCCTTGACTACTCTTGACTGATGGTGCTAATTAAATGGCTAAAAAAGAAAGCAGTGGAAAATAAGACTGAGTTATAAAAGCATGGGGAATCCCAGGGGATCAATTATATCTCCTGCACAATCACCAATTGACTCTAGACTTAAGAGAAGGGAATCCTATATGCCCAACCTTCTTTAAACACAGCATCAATTCACTTGGGGACAGATCTTCTTAAATATCTATATGGTTGGTCAAGCCAATTAGAGTGTAGGGTTTGAGATCACTTCGGGGGAGGCCTCTCCAAATTGGCTGATTACAAAGAGCCAAGCAGGAAAGAGGTAGGCGTCAGTTTCTGTGACTGTCCCACATCCAAGCACTTCCTAACTATTTAGGATACATGTGTCAGCTTTTGCAAGAGTCTACCATCATATGGGTCAGAGTCCTAAATTAGACTAAAGTCTAAACCAAATTCTGAGATGCCAGGATCATGGCCCCTTTGGTCATCCCTGAATCCCACACCTCTTCTCATAGTATTACCTATTGGTGCTCAGTAGACACCATTTCTTATTCTCTTGGCCATCCATTACTCTCTAGAAAGATTCAGGGTTGCTTGCAAAGTTTGGTGTCAATCATACTCTAGTGGGGAAAAAGAGACCCAGATGATATTGACTTTGTCCCTAAATTACCTCATGGCCTTAGTTGAGCCATCTGAACTTTCTGTGCTCAGCTTCCTCCTCTGAACACTTGTACATATCTTCTCCTTTCTTTCTACCTTACAAAAGTATTTTGGTTTAAATAAATATGAAAATATTTAATTACATTTATCTTGGTGTCCATTCAGCAAGTCCTCATAAAAATTTTAACAAAGAATAAAGTGTGCTCAAAATCCCTGTCTTAAGCTCTTTCCATACTAGAATTATTGTTTTTTTCTTGGAATCAGATTTAGGGTGTGAGAAGCCAAATTCCATGAACATCATCAAATTTTGATTCCTATAGTTACCATATTTACTCAGTGATTTAATTACAGATGTCTACTTACTGACATTCCTCACCTTTCCATACCTTAACACATGGAACACCCCTATTTCCATGCTTTTACCAAGACCCTTTCCTTCCCCTAGAATGCCTGCCTTTAATGTGCTTCCCAGCAAAACTGAATTCTACATATCCTAGAGGCAACTTCTTTCAAGCCATCCCCAAAGGTGATCTCTCCCTCCTCAGAATGTCAGTGTTGCTTTATATAATTACCATTCAGTGTGGCAATGTCTTGTCCACCAATTAGATTGTAGGCTGCTTGAAGATTAAGAACATACCTTAACCGTCTTTCAGGCCTGCCTAGTGAAAATCACACACTCACATATGTGGAAATTATACAACTCCCAGTTTCCAGTGGAACTTAGTTGGCATATTTGGATAATGACAAGACATCCAAGATAGTTCGCATAGATAATTTTGCAGATAAAAAGGAGTGATAAGCTGTATATATAATCCCCAAAGTGAATCTCAAGGAAGAAGAATCAATTAACTTGTAAAAAGCAGTCAAGGAATCAGTGCAGCTAACCAACCATACTTCTTAATGTAGTCAAGGGTATAGATGTGGTCCTTCAAACAGTTGTCCAGCACCTTAACTGCTGGGGCCGACTCAGTGAGAACCTTGATTGGAGCTGTCCTCAGCTGTGGTGCTGAAAGGTTAGCATTGAACTTGCACTAACCAGAGATTGGGAAACACTGCGGAGCCTAAGCAATGAATAAGAACAGCTTTTGAGAAGGCTCTTTTTGGGCTGTCCTTTAGACCTTTCAAACTTCACCCTCAAAAACAAAATTCATTTTTTTCTAGACATCGTGTTATCACTCTTATATTTCTAAGTCTTGGCAGCCCTGCTTCTTAAATAGTTTTTAAAATAGAATCAGACAGGACTTCTGCCAAGATGGAGGCATAGGTGGAAACACTCTGCCTTCTCCCACAACCAAGTTTGAATACAACAAAGGTTTAGTAAACAAAGACGCAGCCAAAGAACAGAAAACTCAACTATACGGAAGTCTGACAACAACGAACCGTTCAACTGGGACCAGTAAGAGGGGTGGAGCCAGCAGCAGAGTAGGATCCCGCAGGAAGGATCCCCTGACCCAGGCGACCCAGGTGCGCAGGCAGCCGAGGTAGTATCTCAGACCCAGTGGGGGTGCGGGGCAGGCTGACCGAGGTTGCACATTCACGTGCACAGATAAACCAGCAGAGGAGTGAGAAGTGAGACAGACCACTTGGCCCTTTGGCAGGAGGAGGTAGAGGGGACTGCCATTGATTTCCTTTGACCTCGCCCCCACGTACAGCATCACAACCCAGCGACTGAGTTGCCCTGCTCTGGTGAACACCTAGGGCTCTGATCCTCATACATAACAGGCATGAACATCCAAAATATGGCTCAAGAAGAACTCAAAGCCCCAGAGCTAATAACTCTAAGCGACCAAGAAATAGTGAACCTCTCAGATGCACAGTTCAAAACACCAGTGATCAGGATGCTCACAGAACTGGTTGATTATAGTCACAAATTAGAGAAACATATGAAGGCTAAACTAATTAAAATGAAGGGAAATGCACCGGAAGCCAATAGTAATGGAAAGGAAACTGGGACCCAAATCAAAGGAGTGGACCAGAAGGAAGAACAAAACATCCAACCAGGAAAGAATAAAGAAACAGCAATTCAAAAAAAATTAGGAGAGGCTTAGGAACCTCCAGGACATCTTTAAGTGTTCCAACATCCAAATTATAGGGGTACCAGAAGGGGGAAAGAAACAGCCATGAGTGGAAACACATATTTGAACAAATAATAAAGGAGAACTTCCCCAGTCTGGCAAAGGAAATAGAATTCCAGGAAATCCAGGAAGCTCAGAGAGTCCCAAAGAAGTTGGACCCAAGAAGGAACACACCAAGGCACATCATAACTACCCTGCCCAAGATTAAAATGGAGGAGAGAATCCTAGAAGCAGCAAAAGATAAGGGGACAGTCACCTACAAAGGAGTTCCCATCAGACTGTCAGTGGATTTCTCAAAAGAGACTTTACAGGCAAGAAGGGGCTGGAAAGAAGTATTCCAAGTCATGAAATCCAAAGACCTACAGCCAAGATTGCTTTATCCAGCAAAGTTTTCGTTTAGAATGAAAGGACTGATAAAGTGCTTCTCAGATAAGATCAAATTCAAGGAGTTCATCATCACCAAGCCCTTATTATATGAAATGTTAAAGGGACTTATCTAAGAAAAAGAAGATAAAAATATGAACAGTGAAAGGACAGCAAACTCACAGTTATTAACAACCACACCTAAAACAAAAGCAAACCAAGAGGACAGCTAGATCAGGAGTGGAACCATAGAAATGAAGAACACATGGAGGGTTAGCAACAGGGGAGAGGGAGGAGGAGAAGGGGGGAGAAGGTACAGAAAATAGTATAGACAGTGGGTAGAAAATAGATAGGGGGGAGGGCGAGAATAGTGGGGGAAATATAGAATCCAAAGAACTTGACACACGTGGTCATAAACTAAAGGGGGGAATGGTTGGGGAGGGGGTGTGCAGGGTGGAGGGGAATGAAGAGGGGAATAGAACAACAACTGTAATGGTATACTCAATAAAATAAAAAAAAATTTTAAATAGAACCAGAGACATGAGAATACAGAAGAAATTGACAGTGACCAGAGGGGAGGGAGGAGGAGTATAACTAGGGAAAGAAGGGGAAGGATCAAGTCAAGTCAAACATGTTTAAGGACAAAGACAGTGGGTGTGGGAGAGGACTGAATGTGGGATATGGGGGGGTAGGACACGGGAGAATTATGGGGGGAGGAAATGGGAACAACTATAACTGAACACCAATAAATAAATAAATACATAAATAAACAAATAATTAAATAAAAACCCCAAAAAGGAAAATAATAAAACCAACTCTTTCTTTCCATTCCCATCAATAATTTCCACTGCAAGAAACCACTGCAATAATTTCCTAACTGGTTTATCTCAAATACCTTGCTACTCAACAGCTTCCACTAAACCTCCCTCTCAATACCTATAGAATTTAATTCCAGGTCATTAGAGTGGGAGCAGGTGCAGTAAGGCACTCCAGAACTCCCTGACAGTTAAATTACAAGTATCAACCCATAATAGATGAGCATGATATATATGAAAACTTCCTCAAAGATAAAGTATTTCTAAAAGTAACAGCAAGAGTAACCAAAACCTCTCTATATGAGCCAGACCAAACCCAGGCAGAGTAAAGGTCATGTCCATGTTTAAAGAAGGTCTATGAAGAAAATGGTATTCACAAGGGGTAGGGAGGGGCAATACCATCTGCAGATGATAGAAAGGTGAATTTGTGGCAAAGAACTGACAATTTTGGTTTGAATATTGTTCAAGTGACTGTTTGCTTCTTGTTACAGATGCATATCTGTTGGGTAAATAGGATGTTCAGGTTATTCTCAGTTGGCTTCTCTGAGACTTGGGAGGCTGGCCTGAATAGATTGGATCCATGGGTTCCCTTGTCCTCTGGCTATGAATTGGGGTTAGTTAATAGAGAACACAGGAGATCAGAGGGAGAGATAAGAGTGAGGTTGGATTATTGATTCCTCTAGCTCCACCCTATGTTTGCTGTCCTGACTTAAGGCCACAACTTCTGCACTGTGGCTTCTCCTACAACTCTTTCCCCAGGTTTCCAGTTGCCACTCCCCTCCCTCATTCCTTTTGTAGTAATGGTGGTACTGCACTGTCCTCCAAGTTACCCAATTTGAGTGTACCATCTGTTTCTTCCTGGGTCCCTGATCAGGGCCTGATATCATTAAGTATTCAAATCCAAACCCCCTTGCCCCAATATCATTCTCACCAAAATTTTTATGTTTATAAATTGGCTTCGCATGTGAATTATTCTAATATCAGGAGAGAATGTACTGGTCATGTTGACACAAGCATTCTGTTCTGTCTGGCATTTATACTTGTTAATTTAAAAACTGGCATCTGATTTTATACCTTTTTATGAAACTAGCTTTGTTAGTACAATTCAGCCTGCCTGGGATTAATGAATCTGAGGTGCTGCCAAAACCAAAGGTCTGGGTTCCATTCACCCAGATGATATTACCCTTGGAAGCCTCTGGTAACCATACAATTCCACTTCCACCACCAACCTATTTAGTAATTATGGTTCCTCAATCAGGTCATGTTTCAAACCTCTGGGCTTTTATCCAGGCCATTCTCTGTTCTCTGAAATTCACCCTTTCACCTCCTGGGTCACTCCTACGCATCCTCCAAAGCACTGTTCTGGCATCATTTCCTCTGTGGAATCTTCTTAATCTTTTCTGGAAACAATCTGTTTAGTAGCTATTTACTAAGTACTTTGTACCAGGAGCTCTGAGATATCCTGGGGACATAAGAGTGACTCAGACAGTTTGTACTTTGCAATTTCATAGATGAGACGAAATGTAAAAAAACAAAAAACAACTCCATCTAGCCCTGATCAGAGTGGCTCCATTGGTTGACATCATCCCACAACGCAAAACGTAACCAGTTCAATTCCTGATCAGAACACATGCCTGGGTTGTGGTCCTGGTTCTGGTTGGGGCACGTGCAAGAAGCAACTGATCAATGTTTCTCTCACATATCAATGTTTCTCTCCTTCTCTTTCCTCTCTCAAAAAAATAAATAAATAAAGTCTTTAAAAAAATCCTATCTAAATGACAAGATAAGGTATCTGACAGTCACATGCTTTGAATGCTATGGAAACTTGAGGGTGGGGGCAATGGTGGGCAGGTGTCAGGGGAAAAGGCAACATGTAAGAAATGGTATTTGACTTTGTTCATGAGTGAATGGAACATGCAAAGATCATAATGAATACAAGGCCTTCTGGGATTTCAGAGCAAAGAATGTCTGGGGTCTGTCAAACTCATAACTGCTTTCTGAGTGGTTGCTTAAGTATAGATGCCACATCCAAGATATCAGCTGTCCTGCTCTGATCTCAGCTGATTAGAGCAGTACTGAGTACCAGATCAAAGGGCAACTGTTATTGGTAGACCATCTGTCCAGAGCATTGCTCAGTCTCCCCAAATGGCTGAGGTGGTGGCAGGGAAAGGTTGTTACGTTGAGTGCGTAGAAAGCTAGAAATTTCAATGGATAGGGCCCAAGTGTGGAAAGCTAGCCAGATAATTGGGTAGAGAAAAAAATTTGTTTCCCCTTTCCAACACCAGATTGGGGGTTCAATCAAGGGGAGGTAGGTAAATGTACCATAGAAGTAAAAACGGCACAGGGTGAGGTGCTGAACAAAAGAGGCCTGACAGTCTAGCCTGGGAAAAGAAGGAATTGATTGAGAGGTGGACCCATATGAAGCACGCAGAAGTTTGGTAAAGTCGATTGGTTATTTTTAGAAAGCACCTGGTCCATACCAGGTGCCAAGGTCCATACCAAGCTAATATAATCCCAGAGGAACAGCAAAACACTGTGGCTCATGACCTGCACTAGCATAGCATTCCTCCCTCTGGTTTATGCTATCCATGGGCCATGTGGCCTTATCAGCTACGTGACCCATAGCCTCCAGGAGGGAGCCTATTTCTCTCTCTTGCCCACCTGGTGATGCCCTCGCCAGTGCATTCACGTGCTCTCCCAGGAATACACAATCTTCCAGCCCTAGTAGCCGCATGGCCTATGGTCATGCAGGCTCCACACACAGGCTCTAGGAGGGAGCCAGAAATAAAGAGCAGCCAGAAATAAGCTAAGCTACCTGGATAGGGACTATGACCTCTTAGCGGCTGGGGTCCAAAGAACTGTGCTTTAAATTGGAGAAGAAATTCTGAACATTGGCTTTTGTCTTCTTGGTCTTGTTGAGGAGGTGGGCTTTGAGATGGGAGTCTGCCATTTTTCCAGATTGCTCAGCACCTGAATGAAACCTCTTTCCTTTTGCACCAGCAACTGCCTCATGAGTTTGACTTTGGTGGCAACAGGTGGATGACCCTTCATTTTTGTTTGGTTACACAACCACTCTACAGAGTGACCAAAGACATAGGAGAGGGCTGGCATGAAAGCAGCCCTGATATATAAATGAGCCAAAGATGGCCTCTGTGTATTTGCCCTCAGGTGTTTATGTCTTCATAGCAGGCTGTGACTGCTTCACTCAAAAGCCCACAGGCACTACACTCAATTTTACATACCTAATTATTTTAAAAATAGGCCCCAAAGCAGGTTTTTAGCCATTTAAGTCTCTCCTGCTTTGCATACCCTGTGAAACTACAATCAGCATCTGCTGACCATTGATAGGACAGAGCCTTATGGTTATAAGACTCCAAGCTGCTCCTGCCCCTCACAGCTCT
This sequence comes from Sturnira hondurensis, assembly GCF_014824575.4. Lineage (NCBI taxonomy): Eukaryota > Metazoa > Chordata > Mammalia > Chiroptera > Phyllostomidae > Sturnira > Sturnira hondurensis. Next base: position 6,079,905 of record NW_028080032.1, on the reverse strand, counting down.
CTGATCCAGACTCCCACTGTGCTACTGAGTGACCTCACCCAGACAAATGAGTCTCCTCTCCAATCCTCTCTCCTCCAAATTTCCCTTACCCTCCTCTCTTTCTAAATGATAGCCCCTGGGCCATAGCCTTTAGACAGTCCCATGCTATGAGGAAATTCTTCTCCCATGTAACAGTGTCCAAGAGCTGTCCAGCGAAGCTTTATGTATGTTACTGCCCCTGTGGTCATATTTTTATCATCCATCAGCCCCAAATTCCTCAAACCCCTTACAAGCCTACACTGGATGCTGACTGGCTCAATTTAGCAGAGCCCTTCTTTGGGGGGGGGGGATTTTAATCTGAGGGGGAGAGATAATGAGCAATTCACAGCAGGGAGAAGAAGCAGAAAAGCATTCAGACAAAAGGAGGCAGGAAGCAGGAGCCAAGAGGCTGCAGGAAACATGAAGCAGAGGGAAGGGGCAGAGCACTTAGTGTCAGCAAAGGACAAAGCACAGATAAACTGGCCTGAAGTGACTATAATGGTGAAACACCCAGGTCGAAAGCTACTATGAGTATGTACAACCAGTGAGGGAGAAACAAAATAGTACAGGAGTACTCAAATGGCATTTCAGTTCCTGAACCACATTCTGGTCTCCACAAAGCCAGACATTGCCTGGTTTTAATTCTCCCCTGAGGACATGCCACTTCACGTAGAGTCCATTCTGATAGACAATCACACCTTTCCCAAGGCAAGCCCAGTATGTCTTTATTCTTAATCTCCAAGAGAGCCAGCTCCCACATAGACTATCAGAAGAACATGGACAAGGTCTGGAGTGGGAAACTGTGAGGTGTTTTGGTGGAATACCAAGAAATTTGATATTTCTAGATAAGACAATGCAAGATAGAGAATTAATGGGAATGAGATTGGAGAGGTGAGAGAGTTCAGGTCATGTGGTCCTTGTGTGTGCTCTGCCAAGAGTCCTTGGCATCTTTTTGCAAGGAGCCAGGGGGCTTTTAAAGGCAGTAGAACCTTTTCATCGTGTCACTCTGGCAACCGTATAGGAAGAGCTTGAGATAGTCAAGTCTGGAGGCAACTAGCAGTCTGGACAGGAAATGATGAGAGAATGCACAGCAGAAACGGAGAGAAGGGTATGTAGTCAATAAATACTCAACAGGTTAAAGCAACGAGAGTTAGTGACTTAATAGGGTGAAAGAAAGAAAGATAAATCTATGATGGATGATTCCCATTTTTCAGATTTTGGTACTGGATGAATAGGATGCCACTGACTGAGATGGACGAGCATATTGGGGTGGGGAATGGAGGAGGAAGAAGAAAAAGGTGTGTCTGAGGAATGCACAGGACATCCAGATGGAGGAACCCAGTGGGCAGCTGACTCCATGCATCTGGGCTTCAGAGTATGTCCTAAGTCACATCTCAGAAGCAGCTACCATCATCAGCCTCATCCTTGTACTGTTGAGTCTATTCCCTATTATGGACCAGTCATCTAAGCCCCTTCTCTATTCCAAAGCCTTCCTCTGTATTGGCTGGTGTGCCAACAAAGTTTCCTGTCATCAAGACCCCAAGCGATTCCTTCTTTCTGGACTTAAAAAGGCCCTCCCTCAAGGACTATTTTTTTTCTTATAGCTCTCTCAAATGGAGGCTGGATTTTATTTCTTTACGGTCCCCTCACACAACACAAGTTCTTCAGGACCAGGAAGCGGAGTTGAGGTTCTCAATTCCCCTCTCCACATACACTTCTGGAAAGCCCTTGTTTCTTTGAGGATGGCTCAATTTTCTCTCACTGCTTCCTCACTGTTATAATTCACTATCATCCTCATCACTTTCTCTCATTTGCCAAAGAAGTTGAGTTTTATCTTCACGGTCTTTCCCCTTCAACATTTGCTTCATTCTGGGTGATTTCCACTCCCCTATAAATGAATCACCTACTACTACCCAGGATCCTCAGTTTCTTGATTTAATAACTCCAAAGGCTTCTCCATTTGAACCAGAACATCCACTCCTAGGGTCAAACCCTACAACATGACTTTTGAAATGGCAATTTCAAACATTCTATTCTGTAACCACCATCTCCTGTCAAAGACTCCATCGACACTATCTTTTGACCTTATTGAAACCTTTCAAAACTTTTGGCCTTTACCATTTATCACTACCTAGGGTTTTGGCCTAGTTGTATAGATTATAGACTTTGGAACTAGAATGCCTGAATCATTTGTGGGAAAGGCTAAAAATATGGAGATATATTAATTTAAAAATGAATCCATATTTCAGAGTTCATCTTTGTTGTTGAGAAAGGGACATGTAGGCACTGCAGGGAGACAATATCACAGTTGGGCGGTTTCTACTGTAGCCACAGCAGGAAGGCAGGACAAATGCTGAAATCCATCACTCATGTAGCTCTCTCACCACTTATTGTCTGCCTGCCAGCAATGTTTTTTGGCTCAATCACTTGGCACTTAACTACACACTCTTTAATTTTTTACATCTGTTTGTCTGGAGCCTGGTCATGGAAAACCCTCTGGACCTATATTCAAAACAATAGTTTCCATATGCAACCTCTTTCTGCAAGGTCTTGAGAAAATTATTTAACTGCACCTGAAAATGTAAATAATAGTCCTGACCTCATTAAGTTGTTATAAAGATTAATGCAATAATGCATATAAAACATTTGGTAAACTTTGAAATATGTTAAGAATGTATGGTCTATTACTTCCCAGCTATATTTGAGAATGGGAATTGTGTTTTCCTTGTGTGGTTCATCAAGCATGGCTCTCAAATGATATTTGTTGAATGAATGAGTGACTGAATTAATGAATGGATGAGTGAGTAAGTGGATCAATAAATGCCTATGAGCAAGCTGAGACTCGAGCCTTTTGATTCCAGTCCCACAAAGAGAACTGGCTGTCTTATCTGGTTAATACTGTTAATACTATTCATCCATTCACTTATTTGACAAACACATGAACTGCATACCACATGCCTGGTAGTGTGAGTTCCTTGTTGCTATCTCATTCAAAAGTGTGTCTGTATGAGGAAGTTCTTTTGAACTTTATCCAGAGATGAAGAAATCTGAAGCACAGAGAAGTGAGTAACTTGGCTTAAAGTCACATAAGTAGGGAGTTGTAGCACTTGAAATCCAGATAGGGCTTTTAGACATATGCAGGAGCCAACATTGAGGGGTGCCCCCCAAAGAGTATGAAAAGATGAAGCAACAATTTTTAACAAAAGATTCTAAATGCACACATGCTGACTAAGAGAAGACATAGAAAAGTCAGCTTATAGTCCATTAGGCTTAGTATCAGAATTACATGTGTAGGTCATGTCTGATTGGTCATGATGTACAGGAAACAGACTCTGAGAATTTGTGTGCTGGAGTGTTGATACCTATGAAAGAGTGAATTGGACAGCTGTAGTGACACAGCTGTGATAAAGGCCTCAGCCAATCTCATGGGTGACTCTGGAGCCAACAGGCCCTTCAGTGTAAGTTGAGATGAAGCATTGGGCTTTTATACTTGTGAATGGATCAGTCATTGGATGCTTGATGTCCTAGAGAGGGAGTATGAATTTGGGCAGAGCAGCACCCCAGGGAGGGACTTGATTGTCAGTCCTCAGCAGGTAACACTCCAGCAGCTGGGGAATTGAGTGCCTCGATTCTGTGGTGGCTGGTTCTGGGCAGTGAATTCCAGAATCCACTACCATGTTATTAAAACTTCTAAAGAATGAGTATATTAACCAGCCTGGATTGATAAATTTGGATAGAGATAGGGGCATAGGAGAAGCAGAGCTCAAGAGACAAGGGCTGGCACTATCTGTAGAAGACATGTACCATGCATCACTGAGATCCCTTTCCAAATATGGCTGCAAGGGCCCTTCCAGCCCAGTGCCAGACAGCCTTCCCATTATCGAGACCAAGTGCCTTGCTCTAGTCCCAAGCTCCCCAGGAGGCATTTGGGCTTCACATGTTGTTAGGCTGTAAAGACCAAATAAATGTGGTGACGTTCTGTCCTGAGAGGTCAGCCCCTCCCTGGACTGTAGAGACATGAGTCACATTCCTAAATCTCATTACCTATTGGACAATAATAAGAGCAAATTTCTAAGCTGGCAGCCTGAGGGCCAGACCAAGGCAGTGACCCTTTGTGGAGAGGTATGTCAGAGGCCAGCATGCTTTTCCCAGACCTTTACCACAGACATGGTCATGCTTAGTGACTCAATTTTGCAGAGCCAGGTGAGCTCGGGTGAAGCCAACCAGGCAGGTCACAATAATTACAGAAAATTCATGGAAAAGAAAGGTCCAGACAAAGAGAGGTGCAGCCCAGCAATGACGACAGAAATCCACATGGGCTGAGGTGTCCCTGAATAGGCAGGTGTGCCAGTGGTTGAGGTCAGCATGGAATCACTGAGTGTGTCAGTGTGGGAATAAGCATTAAAAAGATGAAGGAGCTTGAGTTTTTGTTTTATTCCTCACCTGAGGACCTGCTTATTGATTGTTAGAGAGGAAGGGAGGGAGGGAGGGGAGAGAGAAAGAAACATTCATGTCAGAGAAACATCAGTGGGTTGCTTTCTGTATGTGTCCCAACTGGGATTGAACTTACAACCTTTTGGTGTATGGGATGATGCTCCAATCAACTGAGCCAGCCAGCCAGGGCAATAGCTTGAGTTTCATTTTTTTAAATCAGTTTTTTAATTGTTGTTTGAATACAGGTATTTCCATTTTCCCACCATCACTTTCCCCTACCCAACTCACCCCCACTCCCACCCTCTATCCTACCCACCTTTGACTTTGTCCATGGGTCCTTTATACATGTTCCTTGATGACCCTTTCCCTTTTTTACCCCATTATCTCCTTCTCCCCTCCCCTCTGGTTACTGTCAGTTTGTTCTTTATTTCTGTGTCTCTGGTTCTATTTTGCTTGCTTGTTTGTTTTGTTAACTAGGTTTTACTTATAGATGAGATCATATGATATTTGTCTTTCACCACCTGGCTTACTTCACTTAGCATAATGCTCTCCAGTTCCATCCATGCTGTCGAAAAGAATAGGAGCTCCTTCTTTCTTTCTGCTGAGTATTATTCCATTGTGTAAGTGTACCACAGTTTTTTTAATCCATTCATTTACCTAGGGCAGCTAGGTTGCTTCCAACACTTGGCTATTGTAAATTGTACTGCAATGAACATTGGAGTACATAGGTTCTTTTGAATTAGTGTTGCAGGATCCTTAGAGTATAATCCCAGAAGCGGAATTGCTGGGTCAAAAGGCAGTTTCATTTTTAGTTTTTTGAGGAAGTTCCATACTGTTTTCCACAGTGGCTGCACCTGTCTGCATTCCCACCAACAATGCACTAGGGTTCCCTTTTCTTCACAAGCTCGCCAGCACCTATTGTTTGTTGATTTGTTTATGATGGTCATTCTGACCAGTGTGAAGTAGTATCTCATTGTGATTTTAATTTGCATCACTCTAATGGCTAGTGATGCTGAACATCCTTTCATATATGTCTGTGGGCCCTCTGTATGTCCTCCTTGGAGAAGTACCTGTTCAGGTCCTTTGTCCATTTTTAAATTGAATTGTTTGTCTTCTTAGAGTGGAGTTGTGTGAGTTCTTTATATATTTTGGAGATTGAGCCCTTGTCAGAGATATCATTGGCAAATATGTTCTCCCATATGGTTGGTTCCCTCTTCGTTTTGTTGATGTTTTATTTAGCTGTGCAGAAGCTTTTTATTTTGATGAAGTCCCATTTGTTTATTCTTTCCTTTATGTCCCTTGCTCTAGGAGACATATCAGTGAAAATATTGAGCAGCTTGAGTTTTAAATGGAAAAAATTACTTTTTAACTCACTCTGTCATAGGGACAGTTTGGTGCAAAAAACAAAAGCCCAAGCTAATTTAAATCAAGGGATATCATTGCAAGGGACTGGCACATCTCACAAAGTTCACAGCAAGAAGACAATCCATGAGGACAGGTAAAAGGGATAAGAAATCCCTGAAATGGGAGGAGGAAGGAGGCTCTGTAAACATACTAAAGCCATCTCTTGGTAAGTGATTTGAGTTCTGTGCTTTTTGCTAATAACTTGTGTGAGAAGATGATGAAGTGGAAATAACTTGTTGATAGTCAATGACTCCTTACTAAAGCTGAATTTTATACACGTTTTTGAAAGAATTATGAACATATTTCACAGACTTCTAGAGAGCAGATTAGGATATTAGGAGAAAACAGATAAAAAGTTTAACTGAAAGAAGCAAACTTTAGATGCATTAGTGCTATGGCAACCAGCCAGATTATTCCAATTACATCCCTGATTGGTTCAATAAATAATTTATAACCCTCCATTTGTGTGTGGGGCAAAGGATTTGTATCAGAAAATGCTTAAGTAGCTGTTAAAGTACTAATGATTTCTGATTCTGAATTCATCAGAACTCCTGGAGGCTGTGATTCCATGGCCCTTCTTAAAGTAATTTGGTGGGGATTACTCAAGTATGGAGAGGAACTGTGTCTCTTTGGAATAGATTGTCAGAGAAGCAACGAGCTCCTCTCCCTTTGCTGTTATCTTTGCTATTGCCTTTCAGTTAAGGTCAAAAGCCAAATCCGCAAAAATCAGAAACACAGCTGAAAGCAAAGCTCCAGAGTTCCTATGGTTAGCACTCAAATTTCTGAAGCCCCTCTTGGGTAGTCTGCACTTGTTTCAGGTGTTTTAATGTTGCCTGAGGATTTTCACAGCTTTTCTAGGTCTCCTTATTTTTCTTTAAATTTTTTGTTTGAATATATTAATGTATATAGTATAGCTGATGAAATGCACACTTCTTTTTAAATATATTTTATTGATTATGCCATTAGAGTTGTCCCATTTCCCCCCTTCACTCTCCTCCACCCTGAACACCCCCTCCTACCCATATTCCCCCACTTTAGTTCATGTCCATGTATCATAAGTTCTTTAGCTTCTATATTTTCCATGCTATTCTTGACCTCCCCCATCTATTTTCTACCTACTGTCTATGCTGCTTATTCCCTGTACCTTTCCCCCCTCTCCTCCTCCTACTCCCCTGTTGCTAACCCTCCATGTGATCTCCATTTCTGTGGTTCTGTTCCTATTCTAGTTGTTTGCTTAGTTTGCTTTTGTTTTAGATGTGGTTGTTAGTAACTGTGAGTTTGCTGTCTTTTTACTTTCCATGTATTTTACCTTCTTTTTCTTAGATAAGTCTCTTTAAGGGTTTGGTGATGATGAATTCCTTGAACTTGACCTTATCTGAGAAGCACTCTATCTGTCCTTCCATTCTAAATGAAAGCTTTGCTGGATAGAGCAATCTTGAATGTAGGTCCTTGCCTTTCATGACTTTCATGACTTGGAATACTTCTTTTTTTTTTTTTGGATTCAAAACAGGTTATCATTATTTATTCACCTCCCAGCGATTGCATACATTTGACCCTAAATGACAAAGTAAATAAAAGCTCTTTTTCAAAGTAATACAATCAGTTCAAAAAATATCGTGCTAATAAAGTTATACATTCTAATTGAAAGATTGATGGCAATCCATTTAGTTGTTACTAGGTTATTTGTGACAGATGCAGAGTAACCTCATTAGAGTCAGAATTGTGATGACTTGTAGCTGAAGAGAGGAATAAAGCTTTAAACCATTGTCACAGTCCAATTCCAAAATGTAATACTTCTTTCCAGCCCCTTCCAGCCCCTTGCCTACAAGGTCTCTTTTGAGAAATCCACTGACAGTCTGATGGGAACTCCTCTGTAGGTGACTGTCTCCTTATCTCTTGCTGCTTCTAGAATTCTCTCCTTCATTTTAATCTTGGGTAATGTAATTGTGATATGCCTTGCTGTGTGCTTCCTTGGGTCCACCTTCTTTGGGACTCTCTGAGCTTCCTGGATTTCCTGGAAGTCTATTTCCTTTGCCAGATTGGGGAAGTTCTCCTTCATTATTTGTTCAAATAAATTGTTCTTCCTCTTCCCCATCTGGTACCCCTATAATTTGGATGTTGGAACATTTAAAGATGTCCTGGAGTTTCCTAAGCCTCTCCTCATTTTTTTGAATTCTGTTTCTTTATTCTTTTCTGTTTGGTTGTTTCTTTCTTCCTTCTGGTCCACTCCATTGATTTGAATCCCAGTTTTCTTCCCATCACTATTGATTCCCTGTGCATTTTTCTTCATTTTACTTAGTGTAGCCTTCATTTTTTCATCTAATTTGTGACCATAATCAACCAATTCTGTGAGCATCCTGATCACCAGTATTTTGAACTGTGCATTTGATAGGTTGGCTATCTCTTGGTCACTTAGTTGTATTATCTCTAGAGCTTTGATCTGTTCTCTCATTTGCACGGTTTGTTTGTTTGTTTGTTTGTTTGGTCTGGTCACACATGTTGGGTATGAGGGGTGGAGCCTTAGGTGTTCACCAGGGCAGGGCAGGGCAACCAACCCCCTCCCTGCTGTTGCTAGGTTGTGATGCTATATGTGGGGGTGGGGTCAGACAGGGAACAATGGCCCTTGCTCTGCTCTCTCTTGGATTTCAGTCCCCTTTGCTGCTCCCCACAAGCAAATTGGGCCCTTCTGGTGCTGGTTCCCAGGTGGGTGGGCTTGTGTACATTTGAGAGACCCTATGGGTCTCTCCAAGGAACTCTCCTGTGAGGCTGGGATTCTCTCCCTGTGCCTCGGCCCCCACAAGTGTTTTCAATTGGTGCTTTTAGGCTTTATTTCCCATCGCTGGGGCCCTGGGTTGCATGATCCGTCTCATTGCCTGTTTTCATCTGGTTTATCTGCTCATGAATGTGTGACTGTGGTCAGCCAGCCACCTTGTGTGCCTCATTGGGTCTGCTCATTGCCTCCCCATGCCCAGGGTCTGCCTGCCACTGCCTGCACACCTGGGGTCTGCCAACTGCCACCTGCATGCCCAGGTCCACCAGCCAGCACTTTTCCTGCCACGACCCCCCTCCTCCGGCTGCTGACTCTGCCCCCTTTACCGTTCTGGATGACCGGTTGTTAGACTTTCGCACAGTTCAAGTTTCTGTCAGTTCTGGTTGTCTTTTTGTTTCTAAATTTTTGTCGTCCTTAATTTTGTTTTTTTTTATTGTTCTTTTATTTTTTTAAATATATTTTATTGATTATACCATTACAGTTGTTCTATTCCCCCCCTTCATTCCCCTCCACCCACACACTCCCTCTCCCACCATTCTCCCCCCCTTAGTTTATAACCACGTGTCTCAAGTTCTTTGGATTCTATATTTCCCCCACTATTCTCGCCCTCCCCCTATTTTCTACCTACCATCTATGCTATTTTCTGTGCCTTCTCCCCCCTTCTCCTCCTCCCACCCCCCTGTTTCTAACCCTCCATGTGTCCTTCATTTCTATGGTTCCACTCCTGATCTAGCTGTCCTCTTGGTTTGCTTTTGTTTTAGGTGTGGTTGTTAATAACTGTGAGTTTGCTGTCCTTTCACTGTTCATATTTTTCATCTTCTTTTTCTTATATAAGTCCCTTTAGCATTTCATATAATAAGGGCTTGGTGATGATGAACTCCTTGAACTTGACCTTATCTGAGAAGCACTTTATCTGTCCTTCCATTCTAAATGAAAGTTTTGCTGGATAAAGCAATCTTGGCTGTAGGTCTTTGGATTTCATGACTTGGAATACTTCTTTCCAGCCCCTTCTTGCCTGTAAGGTCTCTTTTGAGAAATCCGCTGACAGTCTGATGGGTACTCCTTTGTAGGTGACTGTCCCCTTATCCCTTGCTGCTTCTAGGATTCTCTCCTTCATTTTAGTCTTGGCTAATGTAATTATGATGTGCCTTGGTGTGTTCCTTCTTGGGTCCAACTTCTTTGGGACTCTCTGAGCTTCCTGGATTTCCTGGAAGTCTATTTCCTTTGCCAGACTGGGGAAGTTCTCCTTTATTATTTGTTCAAATAAGTTTTCCACTCGTGGCTGTTTCTTTCCCCCTTCTGGTACCCCTATAATTCGGATGTTGGAACGTTTAAAGATGTCCTGGAGGTTCCTAAGCCTCTCCTCATCCTTAATTTTGGTTGTGCGAGGAGGAACAGCGTGTCTACCTATGCCTCCATCTTGGCTGGAAGTCGAAATGCACACTTCTTAAGTACAGAGCTCAATAAATATTTTTGCAAATGGATTCACTCATGTGACCACCACCCAGATTGAGATTTGGGACATTCTGGCTCTCCAAAGGCTTCCATACTGCTTCTCAGGATGCTTTCCATCTTAGTAGAGACAGCTGGAGAATGAAGCTTAGATGCTTGGCTACCATAGGATTTATGTGGGGTCCATTGCAAGGAGACAATGAGGATACTTCCTCAGTGAGAGAAAGAGCCCAGCAACTGTGGGGAGACCATTTTAGGATTCAGATGCCCCAGGGGGCATTCGATGGTGAGACGCATATTGGCCCAGCCACAGGGAAAAGGTCTTATTTGCTTCCTGCCAAAAACCATGGAGTCCCTTCTCTCGAGGCCCAGTCCAGGGAAGCTACAGCTCCTCCATCCAGAAGCCCATCAAAGGTTCTGATCCCCAGAAGGCACTTGCATGACAACACAGAATAAGTGGCAGCCTGAATGTTTGATTTGGCCAAGGGACATCCGGAAGTCATCTGCCATTGGTCACTTCTGAAGAAGATTGAGGGTGGGGGTCCTACTTTGTCAAGACCTGTGATGCAAGATTTCAGTTCTGTGAATGAGTATTCATACAGGATTTTGCCTGGCAGCCGGGATACTTGTTTCCTCTTTTACTCATGGATTTTGACCCTCTGGGGAAGGGTGGCTAATAGCTGATACTTAACTGTACGTTTTTTAAGTGCTGGGCACTGTGAAGAACACTTCACATTGATAATCTCGTTACTAGGTAACTGCGCTGACCAATATCTTCGTTTTAGAAATAATGAAAGACAGGGAAGATACAGCTGTTAAAAAGTTGTTGGGGTGATCACTTAGCAAGTTATATAATGTCTAATCACTGGGTTGTATACCTGAAATTAATATAATATTGTATGTCAACTATAATTGAAAAACAAAAATTATTTAAAGTAAAAAAAAAAAGGTGGCCTCAGAATCCAGAACCTGAAATCCTGCTACAGGGCCTTGGTGCTTCCCCAAACAGCCCACTGCTTCCCACGCGGAGCTCCTTCCGAGCACTGCTAACTCTGAGCCCCCTCGCACTGCACCGGCTGGGGGACTGGCTCTGAGCTAGGAGAGGAAATACAATTCACCTGACTTATGAGCCAATTCAATTTTCGAACCGTGGCTGCAGATCAACACTTCGTAAATCAAACCTTTATTTCTCAGAGACGTGAAGTTTTATAAACTAGAATTTGGTTTCTGGAAATCCATTGATTTCACAAAGTTATACGAATTGGTGATAAAAAATACAGCACACACACACACCTACGACAAAGATGTATTAATTAGAAAGAAGCAAATAATACAAAACTAATGTTATAAATGTGAAATTGGGTGGCCTTTTCTGCATGGGCTGGATTAACTAGGTAACCTAAAATATGAGCTAAATGAGATTTCGAATAGAGGTGTGTTGTATTTATTTATTTTTTGCGTGAAGTTTCCCTGGAGCTAAAATAAGCAGTCTTTATTGTTCCGAGGACTTTTGAATGGAGCTCAAAAGAGGGACATGTTTCTCAAAACTTCCCATGGCGTGAAGTCATCTGAATCTTCAGACAGCATTGCTACTGCTTTGGTCATCTCTCCTTTGTCAGAAGTTGCTGATGACTGCAATGTGAGATTTCCTCACTACAGGGAGGGTCTTTATGATCAGAAAGAATGTAATGATGGAGGGACAGGGTGACCATTTCTGTGTGGGCAGTCAGGGATCAGCCTGACTTATCAGCCTGACACAAAGCCTTCAGGACAGACCCTCTGTCCTGCTCTGCAGAACACCTTCACCTGACTGCCCAGGGATCCAGGATTCTAGGCAGTGGGGTTACAGGTACAATAAAGAAATGTACAGGGTTAGGGGCAAAATGAGGGAAATTGGAAGGGGTGGTTTCCAGCCAGTGGCTATGCTGTTTTCATAGTCTGCTCAAAGCAGCCAGAACCAAAAAACAAGAATCTCAAAGGGCAGCCTGTTCATATGTTAATCTGCATGGAAATCACTGAGGATCTCCTTAGAGGGAAGGTTCTGATTTGGCAGGTCTGAGGTGGGGCTTGAGACGGGGCGTTTCTAATTCCTCCTCATTGATACTGATGCTGCAGGTCTGAGGCCACCTCGTGAGTAACAAAAGTTCACAGATAAGTGGTCATGGAGCAGTTGTTCGTGCCTTGCCTTTACTTGTGCAAAGTGTGGGTCTGTGCTAGTCAGTACTTCCCTTGCGTTCCTATCCAGAAACACTTAACCTTGGGCCATCAGCACTTGTGCTCTTGGTAGTTTTATATTTGGTTGCATTAATTAGTCAGTTTAATATTTAAGCCTTCTATGAGTCAGAATAGAATAAGACTTTTTAAAGGGGCTCTATTGAAATTCTTAGGCTTCTGTGGTGTGCCCTTCTCCAGACTGGTCCCCTCCTCCCCTGGTCCCCAGAAATCTCTCTATGATCATTTTTAGTTTTGTTCTTTGACTAGAGGCTTCTTGTGTCTGATAAACCCTTGCTTTAATTTTCCTCGTCTCCCACCGTTAATGAAAAAGTGATCCATGCTGGTGATTCTGTGTCGTTTTGAATGTACAGGAAATTTGAAATCAATGAATGAGCTACACAGTATAGTTGAGATGAAATTCTGGGGTTGGAAAACCATGCTTGTAAAAAAGTAAATGAGTAAATATAATTTGGGCTGGATAAAGCACTGGAAGATTAGTTGCAAGCTGACAGTGGCCTGAAATTCAACCCAGAGCTAGTAAGCCAGATCTGAAATTCCTGCTGATTTGGAAGATGCCCCCGTGATTTCTCATCATGGACACCTGACAGAACACTGAAATGGGCACTGACCTGCTCCTTCTGTGTCCCTAGTATAATTACAGGCCTGCCTTGGACATTTGTGAGGCTTGGAGAAATAATACAAATTGAGGCACTTAAACCATTAGTCTAAATATTTAAAGTTATAAACCAAGCTAACACACTGGAAGTAAAAATTTTTTATCTTCTGTGTATCTCTAGAGTCCCTTGGAAGGCCAGGTTCAATGTCAAAATTCTTGTATTCCTTGGATTTCTGAGCCAAAACATGGTGGTGCCTAGATAACAGACCTCTTACTTGCAGCCCCACCTGTTCTGCTTCTCTCCCACTGTCAGCTGCATTCCACACCAAGGGGGACCTTGCTCCCCCCTGTCTGAACACACTGCCTCTGGTCAAAGCTCCTTCCAGACCCCTCCTAGCAAGCAGCCCTTGGCTATTCCTCGAGCTCAGGGGAGTGCACACCTAGGGCGTGGTCTGTCCTAGAAGGAAGCACCTGGGGTCCACTCAGCTCCCTAGAGGGAGGGGGTCAGGCTGTGCTGGAAGATGAAGGAGAAAGGAATTATCTCGTCTTCAGGGTCACTGTAAAGGGAGACATCTCCAAGGATACGGGAGCTGTGACATGCCTCTCCTAGGACATCCCACAGGCTCTATACTGTGGGTTCTGCTCTGTGAACCTGGCCAGGCCCCTTGTCTTGGGAAAAATCCATACACAGATTTTTCAAATTTGCTCTGTTAAAATCGGCAATTAGCGCTTTACAGGAATCACTGCAGCATTTCTGGCAGGGGTAACAGTGCAGGGCTGGGGGGGGGGCAGAAACCATCCCTGTAATTTCATTCATTTTCTGTTGGAGAGAAGCAAAGCCAGAGTGCAAGCTTCTACAGTGGCTGATGGCTTAATTGCCACATGTATCTCGTGGGAAGCACTTACTTGGCATCCAGAGGCTTGATTCCCTGGCCCTGGGAAGCAGCTGACACCTGGAAGGGGCCGAAAGTGTTGGCGGCTGCCGCCCAGCAGTGAAGAAATTGGAAGCATTCCTCCCTTGCTCCCATTTGAATCACCTCTTTGTTTTTAAGAACCACGTGATTTGGTAACATTTTAGCCACCAGAGACTGTACCTTAGTTGTTTATGAATTGTTTTCCTGAGTATTGAATGCAGTGCCTGGCACAGGCCAGGGGCTTAGCAATGTCTTTTTAGTAAAAACACACAGGCTCTCAGCTGGCTCTTTGTGAATAGCTTCATAACAATCCTGGTCTCCGCACTCCACACCTTCCCCTCTTGGGAGACTGTGTTATTGGTCAAGAAATATTCCTCTTTCCCTCTCCTGTCTGAGGTGGAATGCATTTCCCCACTGATGTTGGGCTTGGCCTTGTGACTTACTTTGGTTAATGGACTGTAAACTGACATGATGCAAGAAGAGGCTTTAGGAGTGATTATATGGTCTCACTTTTTTCATTTTAAATGCAGCGATAGAAAAGACAATGTTGTGGTCTATTAGTTTCTTTCTTTCATGGCCACATAGGTTTTAAAGAGATAGAGGAAATAGTGTCTGTTTATCTACCTTACGTACCGAAGATAGAAAGCACTATAAGAGCAATGCTTTAGAAGTTGCCAGGTGAGCCACCTGGCCCTGCCACTGTTAAGAAGACAGGGCAGTGTGTGGCAAGGTTTATGGCTGGAGGAGGGAAGGGGTGGGGGTGAAGCATCATAATTGACCTCATGAGCACTTTGAGGATGGGAAATGGATCGTTTATCCCTACAAAGTGCTCTGTTTCAATCTACCCAAGTATGGAAGAAGAAACTTATTTTTCCTGATCGGGCCCATTTTTTCATGACCCGTGTAGGTTCCCACTAAATTCCTCCAGCCGTCTCTCCCATCTTTGGCTCATTGGTCATGGGTTCCTCAAGCTGGAAGGATTTGAAAGAACACTACTCTCGCTACAGCAAAGGTTCCTGAAGAAACACGTTAAACATTATTCCTCTTTGTTTCTCTAGCACCTACACAGTTCAGTCTAAAAGAACAAAGTCAAAGCAGCCGAAAGCAATGTATAAATATCCAAGTTCTTCCCTGGTATTTCTTAAATGCCATCATAGAGATCGAAGTCTTCGGCAGTACTCCCAACGCTCTTTCCTTCTGTTGTCAGCTGCCCTCCGTACCCCATGGGTGCTGACTCCCCTTTCTTCCCCAGCTCCCCATCGAAACAGCTCCTCCTCCCATCACCCCCATTAGTCATCCTGTTTCTTTCTCTCCTTGTCCTGTCCTCCCCAAGACCAGTCTGGCAAACCCTGGAAGGACAGGAGACCTACCTAGTGGCCCATCTCAGAATTCAATTGATTATAGAATTCAATTGATTGTCTCCCAAGGAGACATAAGCAAGGAGCTGGGACGCTGTCACATCATCATCTAAGTTTGCCCAAATCGAAACAGCTAAAACATAGTAGCTTCCTACTATGTTGTCCACCTGGTTGAGTGGCTCAGTTGGTTGGATCATCGCCCAGTACCCCAAAGGCTTGAAGGTTCGATTCCCTGTGAGGGAGGTTGCAGGTTCCATCCACCATGGGATCGCATAAAGGAGGCAACTTTATGCGATGGATGTTTTTCTCTCCCACAGATACTTCTCTCTCTCTAAAATCAATACATATACCCTCAGGTGAGGTATTTTTTCTTTTTTAAGTTCCTTGAAAATAAGATAGGAGGGGCACCACAAGCTGTCAGTCTCTGCCACTCTGAACTGGTGCAGTGGAGGTCATCACGAGGCCCCTTGGGCTCTGTGGATGACAGGATGCTGAATACTTTAAGTCTCAGATGAAAGAAGATCCTGAATGGCCTCAGCAGTGGTTGCCGGAGTTCTTGAAGCAAGACAAAGGGGAGACAATGCAAGGTCTGAGAGGGAATCTCACTAGAGCCACAGGACTCCTTGTGGCCTGTCCTGGGGGCTGGGAGGAACTGGTACTTTGTCAGCCCTCCCCCCTTGAACACTCTGATTTCTCCAAATGTAAAAAGATCATGATTGAGCAAGGAGAGCTTTTTCTTAAGAGAATATCATTGTCAAGAAGTAAAATTGCAGACCTGTGCCATACTTTCATCAGAGACAGGGCAAGAATATAAATTCACGCCTACTCCTGAGTGGTCCTGAGGGTCCTGGAAGCAGCTCTGGTGGCCAAGAAACAACATTCAGGATGTCCTTACAGAGTCACAGTTCTTATCTGGTAAGAACATGGCCAAAGCCCTCTGCCAGCTCAATGTCCCTGTCACTGTGGTCCTGGATGCTGCTGCTGGCTATATCATAGAGAAAGTGGATCTTTTCATAGTTGGTGCTGAAGGAGCTGTTGAAAACCGAGGAATTCTTAATAACATTGGAACCAACCAGATGGCCATGTGTGCCAAAGCACAGAACAAGCCATTTTATGTGGTTGCACAAAGTTTCGAGTCTGTACAGTTCTTCCCACTAAACCAACAAGACATTCTGTATAAGTTTAAGTTCAAAGTAGCTACTCTGCAGTCTGTGCGGACTGGACTAGATCTCAAAGAGAAGCACCCATGGGTTAACTATACCTCCCCTTCCTTAGTAACACTGCTGTTTACATACCTGGGGGTGCTGAAGCCCCCCAGCAGTGAGAAACGATCTCCTCAAGCTGTACCTGTAACTCTGGGACCCTCTCCTGCTTCATTCAGCTTATGTCGCTGGGGCTGAGAAGCCACTTCACCCCTTGGTGAGCCAGGCCAACATGAAATTGGGTTTTCTAATGAAGATTTATGGACTAAGGACTTAAAATCACAAGATTTGGCAATTTTTAAAATTTATTTCAGTCCCATTTAAACATATTCATTGTTCTCCTAAAACTAAACCTAAATTTACTGATGGTTTGTGACTCTTATTCATTTCCTGTTTCCAGAACCACCCATTAGATTATTGGGTACTAAACTGACGAAAGGAGGTGAGCCCAGTCTTCCTCCCTGTACCTTCCTCCACACTACATGCTAATTTGCCAAAAGCATCTATTGTAGAGACACAGGCCTGACAAAGCAGGTGTTCTCATTGTAGCTGGGAGCCCCTTCGGTGACTATGGCTGCCCAGGTCATGTGATACATATGGCGCCTTATAAGAAAGTCAGGAAATACCTGCTCAGTTGGCATCAGGCTCCCAGTGGTGAACAGAGTCGGGGCTGCCATCTCCTAGCCAGGATCAAGCCCAACAGAGTGGAGACTACCCAGAGAGCTCCAGGAAGGTGGAAACAGCAGTTAGCAGGGGTGTCCTGAATTGGCCCACCACTTACAAAGACACCTTCCAGAACATTTGTAAACTTAAATTCTATATCTGTGAAAGATTGAATTTTAACAGGTTTGGGACCTGAACAACTATAAAAATTGTACTTGGGAATAAGCTCTGCATCTTTTCAAATAAATGGCATGAAAATTTTTGAACAAGAACAACAAAAAAAACACAGTAAGAAACCCAATAACTTGGGTTTCCCAACTTGTTGAATGAATGAATGAATGATCCAATGAATTAGTGAAGACTCCAGTTCCAACCTCTCATTTTCGAATGAGGCCCAGAGAACTGAAAGGACTTGTCCCAAATCTCCCCAAGTTAGTGGCTGAGTTAGAACAAGAATTCAGTCTTCTAATATAGGCTTATTTCACCGTGGCCACTCTGAGCTGTTGTTAATGTTTCTTATAGATGGAAGGTGAATGTACAATAATAAATTGCAGATAATAATCCACACCTGGGTGTTTTTAGAGGGAAAAGGAGTGATATTAATAATTTTGCAAGAACAATAGGTAAAAACTAGGGTGGTCCCGGGTAAACTGGGATGCATGGCCACCCCATCTATAGGTCTTGGCTCATTGGACAGCAATGACTGTGAAGACACAACTCCTGTCCTGCACTTCTCTGTGCTCCCCACAGCATGGAGGGCCAGTTGCTGGGCTCCACATTGCACTTTTCTGGGAGGAGATCTTCCTGCACACAGGACAATTGGGATTCCGCTGTAGCTCCTGGACGGATGTTACGGAGCTTAGATGAGCCACGTCTGCAGTCAGAACATGTGTATTTACTGAATTTTATTCACACTGACACACGGCAAACATAAGGTCGTAGGAGTAACAGGCTTTTGAAACTCTTCAATCCTTTGGCTTTAGACAGCACAGGGTCTAGGGAAAAGACAGGGAGAAACAGAGAAGGGAGTATGGGTGGGAGAAGGAGCTGGAAGGGAAGGCAGAAGGAGAGGAGTGGGAATAGAGAAAATGTAAAAGAGAAATAAAGAGGAAGAGAGTAGAAGGAGAGGAAGCAAAGGGGGAAATATGTGCATTGAGAGGGAGCAGGAAGTCTTGGGTAAGAGAGAAAAAGGGAAGGGAAGAGAACGTGAGGGTGGCGGGGCAGAATAAGCTGAGACAGTCCTCCTACAATGTGAGGGTCTGGGCCTGTTTATCCGTAGTCCCTACACTTGCTGATACCACATCAGGTAAATCTGGCAAATAGAAATCTGGCTTAATCTATCACCTGATTCTACAAAAGGACGAGGGTAGTTGACATCCCTTGTGTTTTTCCGTCCCTTGTCCATCTCTCTCCTCTGGTAACAGTACCTTGATTTTCCACAGGGAACGCTGGTTCCGCAGGTTCAGCTCTGTGGTTCAGATGGAGCAGAGCAGATTGGCCAGGTCCCAGGTGGCTGCATGGTTTAGGCCTTGTCAATTGGAACACTCTGGTCCCTGGTCTTTGTGAAAGAGCCAGGGCAGGGCAGCTTCTATGTCTGTCCTTTACTCTTCTCCCTCCTTCCCTCCCTTCCCAGTGTCCTACTGTGTATCTTTGTCAAAATCTCTGTCTCTTGGTTCATTATTAGTATCTTTAAAACATGAATCTTGTGAAGCATAATTAAGAGGCACAGAGGCACCTCCATCAATGAGCAAGGAAGCAAAAAACCCCAGTGGTTGCAAAGGCTTTAGATTGAACTGGAGATAATGTCATCTTTCCCAAGCCGCAAAACAATCCTTTAAGCCTTCCCAAGAGGAGGGACTGGGCCCTGCTTGTCCACTGCTCTTCATTTTGCCCCCGGGGAGGCCACAATTCCACCAGCTTGTACAATTTTTTTCATGGCCCTGTCTGGCCTCTCCTCACTTACTGGTGGTTCCTGGGTCAAGCAGGCCCAGATTCCTTGTCCTTCTCAGTTTCGACTCTCCCTTTGGCCAGGCCAATCTGAATGGTCCATAGGGATCTGGGATTGAATGGCAGACTGCTTGTAGCTCTCTCCATTTAAAACAGTGTGTTTGGGGCAACTAGTCCTATTAATTTCCATCTGCTGCACCTGCAAGAGTCTAAGGCACAGGTGGCAAGCACAAGGCCCTCGGGCTGAATCCGGCCCTCCACCTTGTTTTATCCAGCCTGGCACCTTGTTTCTACCCAGTGACAGCGCCAAGCTCCTTGCCCCTAGTTAAGGAGTAGTTACATTTATACAGTTCTACAATTACATTCAGCCCTTTGAAGGCAACTTCAAGGCTGCTGTGGCCCCTAATGAGAATGAGTTTGACACCTCTGGTCTAAGGTCAGACACTCTTGCTGGGTGAGGGGTGGTGGTCTCTGAGGAGGTGCTGTGATGGTCCTAGTGCAGTGGTGATGGGGCCCTGAAAGTGACCTAAGAGGCCATTGCAAGCTTGAGGACTACAGCACTTCCACATTTTGCAAGTGAAATAATGCAGAGAATGAGAAACTTAGAGCTGCAAAGGCCTTGAGATGTCCAGTGATCTGGTTCTTTCCTTTGGTCCTTGTGGTTGAGGGAATTTGCAGATCATATAAAGCCCCTTAGTGGTGGAGCTGAGATTTGTAATCTGAGCCATGGTTTCTCTCTAAGGCTTCCAAGCTTCTCATTCCTACCACCAACAGATTCCATAGGCCAGCTGACTTCTTTTATTCCCTCATACTGCCCTGACCACTTGGCTAGTTCATTGAAGACAGTTTGCCAGCCCAAGAAACATTCCATCCGTGGTTTCTCCCAACATAGCCAAGATCCATGGGGAATCTGGATTGTGTGATCTTGGCTTAGCTGGAACTGGGTTTCCCAGAATTCCCTTTGTTGCATGGGTCCAGGTTAGCCTGCATCACAGGAGACGTCCGAAAGTAAGGTTGGACAGATGGAAATGAAGCAGCAGCCGTATTCCCCGTGCTGTTGGACAGTTGGTGCAGGACACGGGGTGCTGTTGGTGCTCATGCATGGTGTCACTCATCTGCTGGTGACAGGTGCAACAGCCCAGCCACAACTCCAGCAGCTGCTGTCAGTCCTCACTCAGCTTCTGCAGCTCCTGGGCCAGGTGCATGTGCAGTTCTATGACACTGGGCACCAGCTTCTCACGCAGACCCCCCATCCTTGAAGGTGGAGGCTTGTGGCTGTGGTAGAGCAATGCAGGCTCCACTTCATCCTGGAAGGGCCCCATTTGTCTTTGCTTTCCCCACGTCACACCCATGTGTCCTTCCTGACTGCCTGCTGTGGCAGGCGCAGAAGCAATGTCTTCTCAAAGCTCCCACAGTCGCATATGGTCCCGTATTGAATCTGCTATTAGATGTCTCTCCTAGTGGTTCTGCTTCTCCAATCAAATCCTGATTATTACAGGAGGAGACACAGCAGATTGCATAAACACATTTTTTTATATTTTTGCCCTCAGCAAGGGCTTATTTACAAAGTTACTCTAGTGCAAAAAATCTATGAGCAGAAGAATCAAATATTTCACCTGCAATAGAACTTTCTAACTTGGAGGCAAGCGCAGTGAATATAACTGGTCTTTTCCTATCCCACGTCACAGTTAACTGGTGCTGTGCCTGAGCATGTCTTACAATCCCATTCTGAAACTGTGCTCTATCCCTGACAGCTCTTTGATCTGGAAACCTTCTGACAGGAGAGCTGGATGGGTCTGGCTTTCCCTTCGAGCCCTCCTCTCTCATGGCCTATTCAGCCAGTCTCTGACACTCCTTGGTGACCAATTTGAAGCTACTTTTAAAAGAATAACTTGGGCCCTGACTGGTGTAGCTCAGTGGATTGAGCGCGGGCTGCGAACCAGACGATCGCGGTTCGATTCCCAGTCAGGGCACATGCCTGGGTTGCAGGCCGGTTGCAGGCCGGTTCCCGGCAGGGGCCAGTTCCCAGCAGGGGATGCACCAAAAGCAACCATACATTGATGTTTCTCTTCCTCTCTCCTTCCCTTCCCCTCTAAAGATAAATAAATAAATATTTTTTTTAAAAAAAGAATAACTTATTATTATTATTGTTGTTGTTGTTAATCCTTACCCGAGGACATGTTTCCATTGATTTTAGAGAGAGAGGGAGGGAGAGAGAAAGAGAGAAACATTGTTTAGTTGCCTCCCCTGCCTGCCCCAACCAGGGATCAAAGCCACACCCTAGGTATATATGCCCTGATGGAGGATCTAACCGGAAACCCTTGCATGTAGGGGGCCGGTTTGTCTTGGCCTGGCAAACATGACTCAGCTCTGTATGGAAAACCTACAGAAACGAAGTGGTGGGCAGGAGCCAGACCTTCAAACCGAGTTTTCCTGTGGGAATCAGGCCTAGAAAATGCATACAGATTGTTATGGCTTGCTCTTGCTGAAACTCCATCACCCCGGTCTAAAACAACAAATGTGTATCGTCTATCTTCAAGGTAATTTCCAAAGCCTGTATGAGTTCTCCCAAGGACAGAGCTAATGAGCTCATCGCCATTCCTCTTTGCATGTTATTTTCATTTCCTTGATTGTACCTAGAATGTCGGCAATAATATTCTATGTGATAGATAATAAATCTTTCTGTGATGTAAGACCCCAGGAAAACAATAAAAGCCTGTCTAGGCAAGGGTCGGGGCGCTCCCCTCTTGAGGGAGTGGCCGAGGCACCATAGGCACGCTCCCCTTGAGAGAGTAGGCGTGCCTGTTCCCTTTTTCCACACAGGATTGTTGTCGCCTGTGCATTGATTCTCCTCGTCAACCACAACAGGCGGACTCTGTTGGATAGGGTCTGTGACACTCGCGTGCACAGACAGTGCCCCAACCAACTGAGCCCTATGGCCAGGGTTCTGAAGCTGTTTTGTTGGGTTCTTTCAATAACTTGACAAAGCTCACAATAGCCGTCACAACTTCTCCTTGAAAATATATGTCGTCTGGGAACCATAAGCAGCATGGGCCTCTCCATCTGAGGTTTATGCCGGCCTCCCAATTTGCTCCTCCATGAAACCATAGACACCTTTATCTTCTAGGATGAGCCAGGAGCAGCAGCCTGGACACCTTTTATCATTTGAATTCTAAAGGCAGGCTGAGTGGCATCATGGTTAAGCCCTGACTAACTCTGCTTGATAGTTTCTTCATCCATGAAATGAGGATCTGGGGAAGGTCAAGTGGAATAAACATATGTGAAGTGCAGAGCTGAGTACCTGGCACTCAGGAGGGCCTCACTACCTGGGAGCTCACCTTGCCATCAACCTTCCTGAAACGGTTCCAGGTCAAGTGAACTGGAGAGCTGGGCATTCACATTGAAGTAACTTCAATTCTTCCTTTTCCTTTGTGTCATCTCAGAGCAGTCACCCATCAGAAAAACTCTTCCAACGTATTGGTCTTCTCTTCCAACCTCTGTGTTATTTCACTGCCTCCCTCTTAAATTCAAACCCAGGTCAGAACCATAACTGCCCTCCACCCCCATTGCAGTGGTCTCCGAGCCTCCTAGCTGGCCCCTCAATGTCCCATTAGGCAGCAGAGATCAGCTCCCCACCCCATCCTACCCTTACTCTCATGCCAATTTACAGCCAATGCGTGGAGTAAGAGAATCTGTGGGTGGACTATTATTAAGAGGAACATGATTACATGTTAAGGGAGAGTCTCACTAAATTCACTTAGTAGGATTCTTGCTAAAACTTGGTTCAGCCAGATTCTTTACTAAAGTTGGGGTCAGCAGGCCAAAGATGACTTCGTTGGTAAGAAGGCTCAGAGGAGCCTGAGTAGAGTTCAGTCAAGGGGTGAATAAGTCCTTGTTGTCCCCATTTCACAGAAACTCAGAGGAGAGAGGTGAGTTGCTCCCATACAGCCACACAGGGAACAAGCAGCAGAACCTTGATTGCATTAGTTTCCTGTTGCTGCAAAATACCAAAAACCTATGGCTTAAAACAACAGAAATTTATTACCTTACAGTTTGGGAAGTCAGAAGTCCTAAAATTAAGGTGTTGGCAGGGCCGTGTTCTTTCTGGAGGCTCTTGGAGAGAGTTTATTTTCTTGTCTTTTCTACCTTGTAGATGCTGCCTGTGTTTCTTGACTTGTAGCTTCATTTTCAAAGTGTTATCATTCCAATCTCTGACTCCATCATCACATCTCTTTCTCTGACTCACCTGCCACTCTTTCCTTCTAAGGACCCTGGAGATCACCTCGTGCCCACCTTGCTATTTCAGAATAATCTCCCACCTCCGAATCTTAAACTTAATCACATCAGCAAAGCCCCTTTAGCCATGGAAGGTAACATATTTATAGATTTCAGAGATCAGGGCATGGGTTTTGAGGTGCATTAGTCAGAATTCTTCAAAGAAAAAGAATCAATAGAATTTGTTTGTTTACTTTTATTGTAAGAATTGGCTCACACAGTTACGGAAACTGAGAAGTTCCACGATCAGCAGCTGTCTGCAAGCTGGAGAACCAGAAAAGCCAGTGGTGTAATTCAGTGCAAGGCTGAAGGCCTGAAAGCCACAGAATCAATGATGTAAATCCTAGTCCAACTCCAAAGGCTCAATAATCAAGGGTCCAATGATGTAAGTCCAGGCCCAAGTCTGAAGGCCAGAGAACGAGGAGTGCTGTTGATTGAGGGCAGGAGAAGCCAGGTCAGGCAACAAGAGCAAATTTGCCCCTCCTCCTTTTTGTTCCATTTAGCCCTCAGTGGATTGGGTGGTACCTACCCACGTTAGTGAGAGTGATCTTCTTAACTCCGTCTACAGATCCAAATGCTGATCTCTTTTGGAAACATCCTCACAGATATACCCAGAAATAATGTTTTACCAGCTCCCTGGGCATTCCTTAGGCCAGTCAAGTTGACACATAAAATGAACCACCATGGAGGCCTTATTCTGTCGGCTACAGTGATGTAAATCCTGGTCTTCATGATTCCAAGAGCCATGCTGGTCGAAGGGGATGTACCCTGTTCCTATAGCCCCTGGCTGGAGCAAGGACAACACATGCAGAGAAAGCATTTTTCTGAGTATCTGTTGAGTCACCAAGCTTTCTCTGAGCTCCACCGTGCACACTGGTGACCGTAGCGATAGCGATGAGGTCGGCGCTTGGTGTGGTGCCCAGATCCCTCTGCCCGCCCTTCACAGTTAAGGGTTTTTCTCCTTGAAGAGGTTGTCGGCACCAGCTGGGTTTATCCCACCCAAAGGGATGACTGTAACCACTTTACTAAAGAAAAGGAATGATTTCACAACCCACTAAAGCCTGTGCCACACGCAATCTTTAAAAAGCCATGATAATGTAAATTGTGACTAGTCATAAAGTAAAATACGAATATAACCACTTTGAGAAGATGGGATTGGGAATTTATAAAGTTAACTCTTCATCTAGCATAGCAGGGAGACGAGATTACTTAAAATTGATAAATAATAAGATTATGGCTTAAGTACATTACTTAGAAAATTATAGAAGATGAAGAAAATCAAATGTTTAGACATTTCTGGGGAGCAGAACTTGGAGCATGAGACTCAGATTTTTTATTATAAGCCTTTGGGATATATTCATTTGAAGCTAGAGCATAAAAAAATAAAACCCAGATCTATTCTTAGTTTATAATTGGGGAAATGTAATGGCTGGAAATTGACAGATCATTTAAGAGCTTCCCTAGTATAGAATTGCAATGTTTGCAAATAGAAGGGAAGAAAAATAAGAGAGGGGGAAAAAACCCTTTTGCAGTGATACATAGAAACTGAAATTACATGTGGATGAATATCCAAGTCTTTATTTCCCTGCAACCCAGACTCAGCAGAAAAAAGAAATTAAGTCCAACTTTAAAGCCAGATGAAATCATGTCACTCTATTATGTTTCCACCAGCATTTGAACTACTTTTGTATATTACATATGATCTTTCTGTCATTCCATATATGTACTCATATTCTGCAAATACCAAGCAGATTAACCTACTGAGAAACAGAACCAAACAATAACTAATCCTGTGAAATGCCTGGTCTCATCTCCCTGCAGGGCTGAGACCAGCATCCTGCCTTTGGTGAAGACTCATCCTAAAATACATGAGGTTATTGCCTTATGCAAGGAGGTGGCCTCTCTGTGGGTATGGGGGATAAGAGGCTACAGATGCCTAAAATATCGTCCTGCCCCAAAATGGCAGGATGGCAACTACTGCCCAGGTTGCCAATTCCTGGCCTGGAATTTTCTAGCCCCACACACTTCTCTGGGTTCAAGTCCAGTCCCCCCTGCCCCTCAACCCCAAGATCCAAGTAAAACATCAGTAAATGAATTGGGAAGCATAGGAAAAAGGGGAAAAAGAGCTTCTCTGTTCTGTCCACTCAGAGAATACTTCTGTACTCCAAGTGTGAGGGTTTTCCCACACCAAGTAGTTCTCTGATTCTCTGCAGACACAATTCAATTCAATTTTGACACTAAGTACTACCTGGAGTTAGTGTCAGATCCCACAGGTGAAGTGCTCAGCCCTGCAAGGCTGTCCCCACTTCAGACAATCAAAAGTGTACAGGTTGTCACCTGTACTCTGACTTACAGGGATGTAAATCAGAGAGGTTCCCACAACTTTCCCTGAGTTCAGTAAGTTGCTAGAGCAGCTCACAGAACTCAGAAAAAGTTTATTTATGAGACCACCTTATTATAAAAGGATATAACTCAGGAACAGCCCGATGGAAGAGATGCATAGGGCAAAGTGTGTGGGAAGGTGTCTGGAGCTTCCGTGCTTTCTCCAGGTGCTTCTCTCCCCCAGCTCCTCCACATGTTTGCCATCCTGGAAGCTCTCCAAACTTCCTACTTTAAGGATTTTTAGCGTTGGTGGTATAGTGGTGAGCATAGCTGCCTTTCTACTTTAAAGATTTTTATGGAGTCTTCATTATATATTCATGAGTGACTGAAACATTGACCACTGATGATTAACTCAACCCTTTCCCTTCCTGGAGGTCACTCCAGGCTGAAAGTTCCAAACTCTAATCACAGGTTGGTTCCCCTGACAACCAGCCTCGGGGCTTTCCTAAAGTCACTTCCTAGATACTCAGGTGAGGTTAAAAGGTGCTTATTATGAATAATGAAAGACACTTCAATTGCTCTTATCACTTAGTAAATCCCAAGGGCTTTAGTAGGTCTCTGGCAGGAACAGGAGGAAGATCAAATATGTATTTATTATTATATATCACAATATCACTGCCCTGGCTGGTGTGGCTGAGTGGATTGAGCACTGGCCTGCAGACAGAAAGGTTGCCAGTTTGGTTCCCAGTCAGGGCCCATGCCTGCGTTGTGGGCCAGGTCCCCGGGTGGGGACAGGTTGGGGAGGTGTGGGGGGCTGGGATGTGAGAAGCAACTGATCTACAGATCTCTCATGGATGGTACTTGTCTCCCTCTCTTACTTCCTCTCTAGAAGTAAATAAATAAAATATTTTTAAAAATAAGTCAAAATATTACAAAAGTAACAAAAGAAGTAACTTGTAATAAATAACTAATCAACCCATAATGGGACAGCAGATAGGTTTTCCCAGAATAGATATGGAGTACTGGAGTCTAGTGAGGGTGTAGGGTTAGGGGTCATGGGGATATCCTGTACGAGGACAGAAGGGCAGCGTGGGGGTTCTGGGAATGGGTCTGGGTGGCAGAACAGGAGGCAAAGAGGAAGGAAAGTGGGCTGAGAACAACACAGATTACAACATGAACAATTCCAGGTGTCCCTGGAATTGTGCAAGGTGGCACCTTGGGTTGCAAATGGATGAGTCAACTCTGCCAGTATCACTGGGGAAATGGGAGATTCCAATGAACTAAAGGGTGGGAATGACTTTGGTAGGTACAGTGTAAACAAAAAGGAAGTTTCATTGACCAGCTGTGATTTTCTAAAATGTTCATTTTTTATTCAAATGAAATGAAAACACGAGTTAACACGTGAATCAGCCATAGAGTGGGGAGTGTTAGTAATATACGCCAAACTGGCTATCATAAGATGAACCAAGTAAGATATGGGGCTGCAAATTAGGGCAAAAGTGATATTAAAGAGAACCTTCCCTCACAATATATAGTTATTACAATATAGTTATGGAAAGATGTGGGTGTGTTTCCATATCATTATCCATTCAGAGATATAGAAAACTCTTACAGGCAAAGGTGCCCTCACTCTTAGTTCCCTTGCAAAGCCCTTTCAGGTATAGTATCCTTCCACAGCAATTTTGTCATCTTTCACAACAGTATCTATCATTTGGTCTTATGATAATGAGTTTATATGCTTGTTTATTCCATCCAACTATGAACTCCTTGGGCTGAGGGATTATGTCTCCAGTGCGAGCAATGAACAGGCATTTCTCACATGAGAATGTGAGAAGGTACATGAATGAAAGGGCTCCTCCTGCAAAGAACTGAAGCCCTTGAAAACTTTTTATTTCCTCAGAAGTGTGAATTAACATATGTGCAAAATGCATCAACTTGGTTGCATAATCAATTCTTGGTCTTCCTCCTTCAAGTGAGATAAGAAGACAGAAAGTGTCCTATTTAAGGCAGAACTCCATCCATGCATCCATCCATCCATCCATCCTTCCAGGGGAGGTTGAGTAACTTCTATGACCATTAAGTGCTAGAAGGTTGATCTGGACATGCTCTGTTCGGTTTCCCCCTTCCTTTTGGCTGCAACTAGCAGCTCACATGTTTCTGCCTCTTGTCTGGAGTGAGCTTCCATGTAGCACGGCTTGGGACTGGGGTTCAAGCCTGTCCAGTTCTGGAGTTTTATTAAGCAGGTTCATTTAATTCCTCTACGCCCTCTGGCACTACACTACATCCTCTGTCTTAGTAATGACATACTATTTTGGTCTCCAAATTTCTGTTCCTTTTACATATTTCTCAGTATATTTGTAATTCCAGTGACAGTGAGGTGCAGTGGTTTTAAATTTAACTGGATGCTGTATTTGAACCTATGAAATGCTAACACTTGACCTGCTGTTTGAACCTGGTTGTATTATTAGTTTTGTTCATGGGATAAAAGGAAGAGATTTTTTGAGTCCAATAGAGAGAGAATCCAAGGTTATCCAGGGTTTATAAAGATGAAATGAACTGTGGATAAACAAGCTGTGACCGTGGAAGGATTTCTCACAGATAGGTGGGAGTCATCACGACGATCCCCAGCCCCCCTCCTGATGGTGAGGGTGGTGATCACAAGGACAATTTGACTGACAGCTGCCCTTCCTTTTTTAGAGTTTGCTATGGGCCAGGTCCCATGATAAATGTTTCATATGCAATAACTTACCTAACTTTAATAAGTCTGTGAGGAGTAGGTGTTTGTGTCTGTTTACAAGTAAATATTCTGTGGGCTAGATAAATCAAGTCATTTGCCGAAGGCCACAAAGTCCATAACAGCTGAGAAAGGACTTGAACCCAGACCTCTCCAACTCCACTCAGGGTGACTTCATGGAGGTGGACCTAAGATTATGCCTGTCTCAGCACTGCCAATATAGGAAGAGGTGAATATGCATTTGCAAGTAAATTTGGGAGCTTTTCTTTTGGATTTCAGCTCACTCCAGAGTCCCCCAAATCATTAAGTTTATGATTCTCCCAGCTTATAAACATAACCACAATTATTCATAAGCACAGGAAAAAGTCTAAACAGTGGTAGGTCAGTAAATACATAACAAGTAGCTCCCTAAAATTTTTTTAAGCCCTGATATGTACTTTCTACTATGATCTGTTTCTACCCACAGAACACTTCTGATACCAAATGTGTAGATTTTCCACACCATGCAATCCTCCAGTCCTCGGTGGACGCCAACTGGGTATTCTGCAATTTGATTCCATTCTGACACTAACCACCCGAAGTTAGCACAGACCCCAAAAGTGAATGGATCCGTTTCAGAAACTGCCTTCCCCCTGATTCCGATGCCAATCAAAAGGGGTGCATCACCAGGTTACCCACACTCTGTCCAACGAAGTTACAAATGGTTGGTTCCCATGACCCTGTCCTCGGGTTTGATAATTTGCTGTAATGACTCACAGAGCTCAGAGAAAAACTTTACTTATTATTGCTGGCTTATTGTACAGGATGTTATAAAGGATACAAATGAACAGCCAGATGAAGAGATCTGGAAGGGTCCTGAGCATAGATTTTGTGAAGTTTGAGGTACACCACTGTCCTGGCATGCACATGCATTCAGCAACCCAGAAGCTCCCCAAACCCTATCATTTAGGGTTTGTACAGAGGTTCCATTATGTATGCATGGTTGGTTAACTCATTGGCCACTGGCGATTAACTCAGTCCCCAGATTAACTCTTCCCTGCTTGAAGATCAGGGGTCAGACTGAAAGTTTCAACTCTCTAATGGTTTGGGTTCAGCTGGCAACCAGCACCCATCCTGAAGCACCATCCCTAGATAGGGGCCTTCTAAGAGTCACCTCATTAGCATAATAAACTCAAGTATGATTAAAGGGTGAATAACAAAAGATGCTCCTCTCCTTTCTATCATTCAGCAAATTCCATAGGTTTTAGAAGTTTTGTGCCAGGAACTAGGAATAAAGACCAAACTGTATTTTTCATTCTATCACAAGATCATAGTAGCATTTGCCAGTTTCCATGGTATAAATATGCCCAGCATGGCCAGACCAATTTCAAGCTACCAGCTCCCGCAGCTTTGAACATGGAGTTGGGGGGAGATACACAGCTGGCAGGAGCCACCCCTATCTAGCACACCACTGTTTAAGCAATGTTGTCAAGTTCTGAGGAAGGAGATGAGAACTAAGCCTCTTCCCATTAATCTGAACCAGAAAGGTGGTCTTACACTTAACAACGTGCTGGTGTTCTATATCGTGTGCCTTTATTGCACTCCGTTTATGTCATCAAAGAGCTACAGTACAGTCCCATAAACGTTGTGAGAGGGGAATGCAAAAGTCTTAGAAGACTTGATCCCTGTTTTATACACACTCAGGCGCCCTGAACTCAGCCTGTCCTCACAGCAACTCTGTAAAAGGGGCGGGGGGGAGGCAGAAGAGTCAGCATTTTAGCAATGACGAAATCAAAGCGTCATAGCCTCTGCCTAAGGTAACCAAGGGTATGGGAGAACAGTGTCTGGACAACATGTCCCTCGATCCGTACAGGCACTGTCATTGGCAGCCAACTACCTCTCCTTGGAAGTAATCTAGGGCACTGTCATGCAGGTCCCGAAACCTGGGCATCTTGGGGCTCTATCCAGGTGCTGTTCACCTTCTTTTATACAAACTGCTTATCCTTGTGTCTGTCACCAAAATAGGGGTGTGGAGCCTTCGGAACTGCTTGGCAGTCTTAACCATACTCTGTCCTAAATGTCTGCATTTCTTATAGGTCCAGTTCTATCTCCTTTTAGTAGTATGTTTTCAGTAAAGTATGCAGTGACTTCAAACTACTGCTCCCCTGTGTACATGCAGTGAAGGTTCAACAATAATCGGATTGAGAATCACAAACATTGGTTCTCTTGCTGGTGAACATGGGGTTCTTTCACAGGTTCACAAGGGAAGCATTCTGAGGGACCCACGTACATGAGGCTGTGTCATGGTAAGGTTCATTTGGGTGGAAATAGAAGGCTACCTCCACTTCCCAATGTCTCATCTCCTCCTCTCCCACAGTGGAAAAAGCCCAGCCTTGTTTTCAGCCAGCCCAGAAATCGGACAGTGTCCAGACATTTTACAACACTGGTTCAGTCCATGTCTCTGTCCTGATAGGGTGGATTAGTCTGCTCCTGGCTGGTGCTGTGCCCAGCCCCATGCTGTCTGCTGAGGGCCCAGGTGGCTGCTAGGCCCACACGGCTATGGAGAGGGAACAGGCAAACACACAGGGTGAGCGCATGTTACCGGGAGAGAGAGGGAAAGGGTCTTTGTCTTTGTTAGGCTCAGGTTATATCATGTCGGGCATAGAAAGGACCAGGAGCCCCTTCAATTTCCCAGTCTTTCTCGGGCTTACACTGGGACCTCCCCCTAACCAATTCATTTCCTAGATCTTCCGTGGCTCCGTGTCCCTTAACCAATCCAATGGTCTCCCCAGGCTACACAGATGGGCCTCTAAGGTTCTGTCTGAAGACTTCTTGGCTTCTACTGCTCGTGTGCTTACCTTCCCCTTTACTGTTCTATCCTCCCCAAAGTCATCTGTTGAGAACAGACGCGGTGCCCTGGTACGGGGGGCGGGGGAGGGGGGGGATGCTGAAATTTCCTAGTGAGTGAAGCAAGCAGGCTCAGTGTCCAATTCAGCTCCCCCATGTATCAGGCTCAACAATGTCTGATTCCCTTTGCTTCCCTCCTCCATTAATATCTAGCTACCTAGCCTAACAATGCTTTTCAACTGTGATGTACTTGAAATTCATGTGACCAGTAGGGACATATGCAAAAACAGCTGAGTTTTTAATTAAGCAAATTTCATGCTGCCAAAGGGATATTGTACACTTTACTGCACTTTAAAAATAGGAACTGCAAATATTAAAAGAGCAAAGTGTCACATTTAATAATCACAGTTCAAGGCTTAATCATAAATTACTACATCTACATACATCATGGACATGTAAAAATAACTATTAGAGCAAAATTTAAGGAAATATAAACGCTCAAGTATAATTAGTCTCAACAGCTACCTGTTCGTAATCACCGTACCTCTTAATCAGCCTGGCTTTGCCTGAGTCCCCAGCGGGACAGGATATTCATATTTATCTTAAACTCATTTAAATAAAAATAATTCAAGGACATATACCCAAAACAAATGCTTTGGGGCTACTAAATATCAAGTCATTCCAGCTGAATTCTTTTCCCTATTAAAAAAAAAGTTTAAGAGCCTGTTTCTAACATAATCAGAAAGTATTTCATTGCTTTCGAAGATTCCCAGTTAGTTCTCAAATGTCCCTTTTGACTTCCTTGATTCTTCTTGCAGACGAGAAAAAGGGTCCTGTGGTAGCATGATGCCTCTGCTACGAGTCAGAATCGTTTCCTTGTTGATAGGAAGGTGTGGTCTCCTGGGCTGGACGAGCTGTCTTGCTCAGGACACTCCCTCCAGGTGCACCTCTGGGAACTGGAGCACCATTAACTTGCAACTTCCCATTTATTTCTGTATTCATGGCTTGACCTTTGACACAGGCTTCTTTTAGAGCTATCTGGAGTAAATCACTCTAACCCTATTCTACAATGAACTTTACCTTTCTTTCCTTCTTTACCAATGGGAAAAGAAAAAAATCCTAGGATATCTGCAGGCCCCAAACAAAACAATAGAGCTGTTGAAAGAAAGAGGCTGTGAAAATTAGCAATGCAGTGAGAAGACGGTGTGGAGGGGATAAGCTCTGCACCAGGCTGCTCCTCCAACACAGCTTTGCTGATAAGAATCTTCTGGAAGCACTTCCTTCAACAAAACCATGTTGGGAATACTGATTCTGTCCGCAGGCAAGACAGACACAAAGGCACTTCCACCTCCGGGGTTTTTCCTGAATACTTCTCTGCTCTGTTCTGTAACGAAATTACATTATAAATGTGAAAACATACTCTATCTCAGCTTCCACACAGAAAATTGAGTTAAACACAAAAGAGAAGCAATTTCTGGTTTGTGGGTCTGTGGGTTTTGCAGAACCTGAGGAGAAAAGGATCATTTGGTGGTAAATGCATAATCCCTTCTCACCTCCTAATGAGGAACCCCCAAGGATGCTCACGGCCTCAGAGTGCATGTGGTCTCCACAGAGCCACTGTGCTCACTTTCTTATGGAAATATCCTGGATTCCTCATCTCAACTCTGTCCCAGGCCACAGGACTATCCTCCAATCACTCGATTTTCCTTCCCAGTGAGGAGTTGTCCCCTCTTTATTTCTGAATATTTTTCTAGACAGATGTCTGTGCCTTTGGCCATTCAACCATTCCGTTAGCAATATAGTACTTTAATAGATGCTGTTTTATTGTTACACAAGCCACCTTGCCTGAGGATTGGTATTATTCTCATCTGATAGAGGCTCAGGGTCTCCAGGACAAGCCAGATCACACCAGTCACTGCCAGGAAGAGTCCCCAGATCAGTCTTCTGCCAACTGCTTTATAGCCCATAACATTCTGGACTGGTTATTTTCATGACTTAGAAGAGCTCAGTGTTGAGACTGAGGCTGGAGAGTTGGCAGTAGGAAGGGCTCCTACTGCTGTGAGAGGGGCTGGGTTTTGTCACTAGTCCATTCCAAAGTGTTCACCTTGCAGGGTGAGGTATTATGGGCTGAATGCTTGTCCCCTCCCCCAAACATTCACATGTTAAAATCTAATGCCCCAGGTGATAGTATTTGGAAGTGGAAACTTTGGGAAGTAATTGGGTCATGAAGATGAGACCCACATGAAGGGGATTAGTGCCCTTGTAAGAGAAGCCAGAGAGCTTGCTCGCTCCCTCTCTGGTACCTGAGGATACAAGTCAGCCATCTGCAAACCAGAAGAGGGCCCTTACCCACCCGACCATGCTGGCTCCCTAGCCTCAGACTTCCAGCCTCCAGAACTGTGAGAAATACATTTTTGTTGTTTACAAGTCACCCAGTTAAAGGTATGTTGTTATAGCAGCCCTAATGGATTAAGACAGAGGGAAGGCTAAAGTCCTGAAGTACTGAGGACTTAGGCTCCTAGCACTATGCAGGGTAGACCCTTTCTCCAAGGCAACCCTGTGAGCTGGACACCATGCCCATTTTACAGATGGAATTGATGGCTCAGGGATGTCTCAAGTTTCTTTGGGTGGAACTGTACCATGAGTTCCCACCTCCCCACAATTATCTTGTATCTATGACTCTGACTTAAGACACCAACAGGAGCTACTGTCTGCCACATTGGCCCTTGGCTGGTACACACAGGGTTGAACCATCTGTGGGTCAGTTTGCCCTAGCTGTGCCTTCCTGTTGGCAGCCCCTATTCATCTACAAAGGGCCTCTTTAATCCAGGGGAGGCTTTGCTGGAGGCCAGGGAAACATATAATAGGAATTAGGCTTGGGCCTCCTTCCCTGTTTCTCCAAGATGCTTTTACAGAACCCTCAACCTCCTAACACTTGCAGCCTATGTAAGCTCTTACCTTCCCCCACAACTGTATTTAAAAACATCAGATAAAAGCGAAGCAGGTTGGGGAACTTGGGTAAGGGTCTCCGACAGCTCTGTGAGGAAGAGGCCAGGCCAGCCCATGATTCTTACCACAGTCTCCTGAGCAAGGCAGGACAGGGTTGATATCCCCACTTGCTGGAATCAGGAGATGACACGTCTTGCTGATGGTAAAAAGAGCAGAGGCTTAGAATGAACTTCCAGGAGCCTCTTGCTCTCCTCTCTTGGCACTCACCTCACTAAGGATGTGTATAATGATACACTGGCTTGAAATGAAAATAGACTTGGTACTAAGAGGATTACTGCTCTCACCTGGATTGTCATGTTATGCTTTGAAATGTTGGGTGCAGAGGCTTTGGACACAGTTCCCTCTCTGGGCCTTGCCAGGTGCCCCTCCTTGTGGCTGCACCTTCCATCAGACCTTTCATCTTTACCACACACCTCATGGAACTATCCAGAAAAGTGTGAGAAAAGCACTTGGCACTCCTGGTGTGGGAAGAAGTCTTGGTAGCCTCATCTTCCGTGGATGCACGTAATTTCTGTAACAGTGGCTTAGTGACCCACTGCCGAGCCTTTCCCTACATCATCTCATCTTCAGTATAGCTGTCAACTGTCTCCCAAGAGGAGAGGAGTCTAAATGAAAGCAGAATGAATTTTACATCCTATATTTTTCTAGCATTCTCCCTGTGGGAAAAAAAAAGTGGAAAAAGAGCAACTGCCAAAGTAAGACTCAGAGAGGAGAGAGAGAGAGATCATGACCAGATCTGACAACATGGTGATGTTAAACCCAAGGAAATCCAGCACCAGTCACATGAAGGCCCCTCCTGAAACCAATGCCAAGGAATCAACACACGGAGCCTGGAGCTGGAGCCCCGGGATTCCTTTCCCATCACAGCAGTGCAGCCACAGGAGTAGGGCTCATGTGTCTTCTATGACTGTAGGCTTTCAGGCTCCATTTATTGGGTGCTTTCATCTTCCTCAGGTCTTTCCATGCTCCATTAAATTTAGAAATTGTCAATGGCTTTACCTTTAAAAAGGTACATTAAAAAAATTAAAAAGTACATACTTAAGTTCCTTGAGCTAACCTGTTGATGAGCCCATCTTGATCTGAAAGTCACGTTCACATTATGGAAAAGAACATTTGCTAGACTGAGCCTGTTTTGGTTGAAGATGGTAGAAGCTCCTTTGAGATGTTATCATATCTTAACGTGAATTTCACCCATACCAGAGTAAGAGTGGTGAGAAGTCCATGTCTTTATGGGGGAAAATATTTTTCTTCAAAATCCTTTTATGAGAAGTCAATGCCTTGGACATAATGTTCACTTGCATTAAAGGATATCTTTTGATAAGTAGAAACAGTTTTTCAGGCAAGAACCCGATGTGTTAGTTCATTAACCTGTTCCAACAGTATGTCAAATTCTACTTTGGAGAGAATTTTTACTGACATGTTTTTTTTTTCTTTTTTGCAAGTTTTAAATCACAACTAACAGGATATCCAATAGTTAACAGCCTCTGATCTTAAATTTTTGCCTAAAAAATAGTCTACAAATCAACTTGTCTAAAATAAAATTCATCTTTAGCTATCAATATTGGTGGGTACAACACANCTTTTGATAAGTAGAAACAGTTTTTCAGGCAAGAACCCGATGTTTTAGTTCATTAACCTGTTCCAACAGTATGTCAAATTCTACTTTGGAGAGAATTTTTACTGACATGTTTTTTTTCTTTTTTTGTTTTTTGCAAGTTTTAAATCACAACTAACAGGATATCCAATAGTTAACAGCCTCTGATCTTAAATTTTTGCCTAAAAAATAGTCTACAAATCAACTTGTCTAAAATAAAATTCATCTTTAGCTATCAATATTGGTGGGTACAACACAGGGTTGAGACTGTGTGCAAGATTCAAACTTCCGAAGTTCAAATTGTTGTTCATGATTTACTAAGTGTCCAACTTGGGCAAGTCATTCAACCTCACTAAACCACAGTGGCCTCATCTTTAAAGGGGGTATATTAATAACACATTGATGTTAATGTATTAATATGAAAAGAGTTCCTGTAAGGATTACACAAGTTTGTAGACATAAGGTATTTATTGAAATGCTGAAAAACATTATCAGTTATGTTTTTCAAATTGAGTAGATTATACTTGGAGAATGTAAAGTTTTAAAGTAAGTCAGTGAAAATTTTTTTCAGACGACTAAGTACATTTGCTATCAATAAGGTAAATTGATGTTAGTGATATTCTTCCTGTGAACTTCCATAGATTTGGATTTGCATCTAACCTATAACCCACATTACCTTAGACTTTTTTTTAAAAAAATAGACTTTCATCCAGGAAAGACTTAGACATAAAAAATTGAGAAGATAATACCCTCTACCCAGTTCCTCCCTGTGGCTAAATCTTACATTACTGTGGTATGTTTGTCACAGTTAATAAACAATCATTGATACATTATTATTAGCTAAAATCCATGCTTTACTCAGATTTTCTTAGTTTTTACCTAATGTCCTTTGTCTGTTCTTGAATCCCATCCAGGACACCAAACTGCATTTAGTCATCGTACAGTCTCCTGAGGTCTTCTTGCCTGTGGCAGTTTCTCAGACCTTCTGATTGTTTTTGATACCCCAACAGTTTTCAAGTACTGGTCAGGTATTTTGTAGGTCGCCTCTTTACTGGAATTTGTGTATGTGTTTGNGCCTGGGTTGCAGGCCAGTTCCCTGCAGGTCAACTCCCAGCAGGGAACGCACGAAAGGCAACCATGCATTGATGTTTCTCTCCCTCTCTCCCCTCTAAATATAAATAAATAAATTCTTTAAAAAAAAACAATCATTGATCCATTATTATTAGCTAAAATCCATGCTTTACTCAGATTTTCTTAGTTTTTACCTAGTGTCCTTTGTCTGTTCTTGAATCCCATCCAGGACACCAAACTGCATTTAGTCATCGTACAGTCTCCTGAGGTCTTCTTGCCTGTGGCAGTTTCTCAGACCTTCTGATTGTTTTTGATACCCCAACAGTTTTCAAGTACTGGTCAGGTATTTTGTAGGTCGCCTCTTTACTGGAATTTGTGTATGTGTTTGGGGATGGAAAACATGGAGGAAAAGTGCCATTTTCATCACATCACATCAGGGGAACTTACTATCAACATGAATTTCACTGTTGATGTTGACCTTGATCACATGCCTGAGGTAGTGTCTGTCAGATTTAAAGTCACTCTCCCATATCCCCTGTCCCCTTCCCACACTGTGCTCTTTGGAAGGAGGTCACTATGAAAGCACACTCTTAAGGAACGGAAATTTATGCTCCCCTCCTCGAGGGCCGGATAGCTACACAAGTTATTTGTAATTCTTCTGCATTGCCTCTTCTCCCCTCATTCATTTATTTATTCACTAATTTATTCATTATTATGGACCCATGAATATTTATGTTATACTCTGGGTTATGGTCCAAGATTACATTTTTTATTTTGTTGCTCACATTGTTCCATCTTTGCACTGAGAGATCCTTTACTTGGTTCCTGTGTCCCTTTGACAAACTCCCGTCAACGCTCTTTTGTTTGGTGAGGTGTTTGCTTGTTGTGTAGCACTTCCTTACCTTCTGGCATTACTCGATGCTCCAGGATCATCTTACAGATTTCCTACCTCAGTCCTAGGATCAGCCATTTCTACAGGAAGCCTTGTTTTCTTTCCTGCAGAACAGCATTAGACACCAAGGGCTGGGAACTTTGCGTCCCAGTCCCTACTGCAGGCCACTTTCTTTTCTAGGTACTTTCACTTTATCTGACAAAGAAATGTATGTGTTTATACTAATCCACACACACCCACGAATAATTCTAAATGTAACCAGCTGTGTCTGTATTAAGCCGAACATGAGTTTGTACTGATATCTCCAATTCTATTACTGCTTGGATCACGCTAGCCCACTAATTCCCTTGCTTATCCGTAATCTTCACGTCAAAAGTGAGAAATCAGGGTCCCACTATTTGTCCTGTATTTGCTTAGCCCTTCCACTTTAACACACATGTGTATCAGTCTCAGCCTTGTTCACCTGTACTCCCTGGGAAAATAGCCTTCTCAACTGGAGTACAGTCCTACGTGCAGTTCCTTTCACGCTCAGTGCTTCAGATGCCACTCATTTCCCGAGATGCATACGTCAGCATTTCCCCTACCCACTTCAGTGAGGTTGGCATTGGAATTTTTTAACCAATAAACAGATGTCTGCATTCTATAGAAATAATGCAGGAACTTCATATAATTAAATATATGTATACACATGTGCATGTATCTGTAGATACACACACTTGACTTGCTTATAATAAAACAAGTTCTAGAAAAATATAAAATGTCAAAATTTTCTATAAATAAGAGATGTGATATAAATGGTCCGTTTCCATAGTCTACATGTTTTTGACCTTTGATAAAAATCAAGTTTGTCCAGTATGGTTCATGCAATCTGTCAACTGTAACTCACCTCAGCTCCTGCCATCTAGGGAAAATTTCTCCATTCTACCTCCATTTTTAATGTATGCATTATTTTCTGAGAAATAAAGCTTAGGAGCTTGAATGACACTAAGCCTCGATCCTACCTGGAATAAGCCACACTAATCTGTTGAACTTCAGACTGAATCCTTTCTCTGTAGATGTATACAACTTCCCCAAACTGGCCCTGTCTATCTGTCTCCATCTCTCTCTCTCTCTCTCTCTGACTTACAAACCAATCCTACTGAGCCTTAATTGGTAAGAAACTGTTGTTTAAACTAAACCAAATTATGTTAAGGATTTAGGGTATATATCACGACAATGAAAAGGTCCATCTTCAAGAATTTCTAGTTTTTCACAATTTAAACAAAAAGAGACATTCAACATAATTTTAAAACATGATCCCTCTAGCCATGACTGGTGTGGCTCAGTGGGTTGGGCGTCCTCCCACAAAGAGAAAAGTCGTTGGTTGGATTCCAGGTCAGGGCACGTGCCTGGGTTGTGTTTTGAGTTCCCAGTTGGGGGTGCTCGAGAGGCAACCGATCAATGTCTCATATTGATGTTTCCCTCCCTCTCTTTCTCCCTTTCTTCCCCTCTCTCTAAAAATAAATAAGTAAAATCTTTTTTTAAAAATCAAACAAAAAGAAACGTCATCCCTCTGGTTTCTTTTCTTTTCTGAAAATCCAGGAAAGTCGAGGGTAAATAAAGGGTTTCTTCATTTCCACATTTCTAAAAGGCAAACCGGTCAGGACAGATGAGATTGACAGCTACCTGCATCGTTTAAGAAGTAATTTCTGAGGCAGTTTCATGAAGGGGCAATTTTGCAGACAATGTGGAATTCAGAACCACTGAGGCAATATTAGGTACCCACACATTGAGCACATAAAACAGCACCTGGCAGTTTCTCTTCAGAGGCCTCCTGTGCCAGCATTTCACTGAGATAAAAGTCTTTTTTCAGCACTCTTCTGAAATGCTTTAATTTGACACTGTCTCAAAGTGATACTTAAGTTGTGGAAAATCACATTTAATTGCAGCAGTCTGCTCACTATTATTTTACTACGGCTTCTATTTCTCTCTAAGCTCTTAACAACCCTATGGGAAAGAAAATACCCCTTCATTGACGTGCTCCCGTATTTAATGACTTTTTGTCCATCCAGGTCAATTATTTTGACATATTCTAAAGCAGCAATAGTCATAAGGTCAAGGAAAGCTGAACCTTATAGTTCAGCTCGAATAGCTCAGGGTTTTTCCCTCACTCACTAGGACACGAGTTCCTTAAGGGCGCAAACCTGTGTGGGCCACTATGTCACCACCTCACCTGCTCCTGTACCTCAGCGCTTTGAGTGAGGAGTTGATGGAGTGCCTGCTGGCTGTGAGACCCTCACCTGGGGGTGGAGGAGGGGTCGCAGATAAGGAAGATGTAAACCCCGTGAGAACCCTGCCGTCCAAGAGGTTGAAGTAGGACTTGTGAAGACAGGATGACCGGGCTCCAGAGGCTCCTGTGTTCTGAGGAACTCTGTGCTGGGTGCTGGCTCATCCTCAGTAGTCACGACAACCCTTCCCCACAGCAGCTGCAGGGTGCAGGGAGAAAGGAAGGGACTGGGGTTCAGAGGAGTTAGTGAATTTGCTCAGGTTTTCATGGCTACTTGGTGGTCAAGTTGGAATTGAAAGCTAGGTCTCTTGGCAAATACCATGGGATTTCACTCACATGTGGAATCTAAAGAACAATATAAATAAACCAAGTAGAAACAGACTCATGGACACACAGAGACTAGGCTGATGGTTTGAGTGAAGGGGGGTTGGGGGACTGGATGAAAGAGGTGAAGGGGAGGAGAAGTACAGATTGGCAGGTACAAACAGTCGTGAGGATGTAAGTGAGCATCAGGTTAGTCAGTAACATGGTAATGACTATGAGTGGTGCCGGCGGGGGGGAGGTGCTAGAAGTATGAAGGGGAACACTTTGGAAAGTATGTGCTTGACTAACCACTATGCTATACACCTGAAAATAACACAAAATAACACTGAATGTAGACTGTAATTTAAACAAAATAGTAAATGTTTCTGGAGAAAAGAAAAGCTTTGTCTCTCCAGACCACGAACCATGACAGAGGCTGCCGTACCAGGGAGGTCAGAGAATGTGGGAACAATGATTGATCACTGTGAATGGATGCAGCGGGGCTGTTGGAAATGGATGCAGAGGAGGCAGCCAGGAATGATGAGAAATCAAAGGTTTTATTTAGCCCGGGCTTGGTGGCTCAGTTGGTTGGTTGTGGGTTCGATTCCTGGTCAGAGTGCATGCGGGAGGGTACTGACCAATGTTTCTCTCACACAGCGACATGTCTGTGTTCTCTCTCTCCTCACCCCCCTCTCTATAAATCAATAGACATATCCTTGGGTGAGGATTTATTTATAATGATGAGGCTGGAAGGAACCTTCAAAGTT
The DNA here is from genome assembly GCF_014824575.4 of Sturnira hondurensis. NCBI lineage: Eukaryota > Metazoa > Chordata > Mammalia > Chiroptera > Phyllostomidae > Sturnira > Sturnira hondurensis. The sequence goes on along the minus strand of NW_028080032.1, from coordinate 6,038,854 downwards.
ATCTGGACCAAACTTCTTTACTTGCAAGACTGGCAAGAGGCTCACTAAGCCTCTGCTTGGACATCTCTAGGGACAGACAGCTCACTGCGCCCCTCCCCCCATCAGGGGCAGGGAGCCCTTGGAAAATTCTGACCCCATCATCTGCTCCACGGGGAATCGTAGTCAAAATCGATTCTTACAGAGGAGGATGGAAGCTCCTACTTGTCAGTGTACATAAGTGCATAAAGCTTTTTAACAAGGCACAGAGGAACAAGATATTCTAGATGGTATTTCTCAAAACAGCATGCCGTGATGAAGTTGGCTGGGTCAGAAGAGACTTTTGGTGGATTTCTGCCTAGAAACAGTAGTGGGTATTGGACTTTTGGTTGGGAAAGAAAAGAAGAGAACACTAGAAATGATGTTAGATTAAGGTTTTCACTTTGGGTGGGCCAATATTAGCTGGGAAAGAAGTGCCAGATGGCCTGTGAAACTTAAGGCGCTGATATCTGGGAGTCAGGTAGAAACAGTGTAGAGTCATGGGAAAGACCACACACAGTGTGGGTAGCACGCTAGGGCTCACTTTCTAGTTCACTGGTTCTTAACTTCCTCGTCTGTAAAATGAGGGACTTGTCACGGATCTTGCTAATATCCTATGGTGGGTTTTAATTTTATTTTACATTATTTGATGCCAAAAATTACCATGACTTTTTCTTTCAAACGGATACAGCTTTTCCAAGTCTTCACCCTTCCGGATGGAGAAGAATTTCTCTTCCCTCGTGTTTTCTAGGAGTCTCGGGATTTCATGCAGCCTAGAACATTCAGGTAAGAATGCCTTGGCCTTCTAAGCACTTTGGTTTCTTTCATGGGTCTATGGTGTGGACTGCCTTGAAGAAGCAACTTTGCTATTCTCCAGCCAAGGTTGGAGATGGCATTTTTGAGGTATATGAGAATCTGAGCTTCTTAGCTACCCCATTTAAAGTCCAGCTACCCTCTGGAAACCGGCAAGGAGAGGGGTTTGCTCTCTGCCATTCCCAGAGCTCATCCCTATCTTGAGGAAGCAAACAAAGCCTCTTTCCTCTCCCACTAGGCCCATTTCTACCCCTCCCAACTTTGGCTTCTCTCTCCCCATAACACACTGAATTCATTACTATCATATGCTTAATTTTTCCAACACATAGGTCATGGGTGAAGAATGTATTCTGGGTGCCTAAGAACTTCTTCTCCCTGGTTGTGTCCTGGACATGGTATTTGTAAAATATTTGATGAAGTAATTTGAGGCCAAGGTCTTTCTCTGGAGATGATTTGATTTGCTTTTGCAAAGGGTCTGAGAGAACTAGCAGTCCACGGTCACATTAATTCAAGTACAGGACTCTTTACAAAGTTAAATAGTTTAACAATTGATGTAGCTGTATAGGTGTCTCCCAACTGAATATCAGCCTGAATACCTGCCATACTTAGAAAGGTTCAATTCTAGACTTCCAGCCAAGATGGAGGTGTAGGTGGAAATACTGTACCTCCTCACACAACCAAATTTAAGGACAACAAAGATTTAGAAACAAAAACACAACCAAAACAGACAGAAAATTGAACTGTATGGAAGTCCGACAACAACGACTTCGCCCAGTAAGAGGGGCAAAGTCGGCGGCTGGCAGAGAGGGGTCATGGCAGAAAAAAGCAGTGGCTGCTGGACCAACCCGGGCTCACAGGCGGCGGTTGGCAGATCCCAGGTGTGGGGTGGCAATGGGAAGACCCAGTGAGGGCACAAGGCAGCTGGCTGACTGTGGTCACACATTCACATGCAGATAAACCAGGTGAAACAACGGACAGTGAGACAGACTGTGTAACCCAGGGCCCCAGCACTGGGAAATAAAGCCTAAAAGCACCAATTGAAAAAACTTTCGGGGGTTGAGGTGCTGAGAGAGGCTCCCAGCCTCACAGGAGAGTTTTTTGGAGAGACCCACAGGGTCCTAGAATGTACATAAGCTCACCCACCCAGGAACCGCACCAGAAGGGCCCAATTTGCTTCTGGGAAGAGGCAGAGGGGACTGAAATCTGAGAAAGAGTGGAACAAATGCCATTCCTCCCTCTCTGACCCCGGCCCCCAGTCACAACCCAGTGACTGAGCTGACCCATCCCGGTGAACACCTAAGCTTTTGTCCCTCATTTGTAACAGGAGTGAACAGACCAAAACATTATGGCTCAAGCAGAAGAACAACTCAAAGCCCCAGAGCCAATACTTTTAAGTGACAAAGAGCCAACCTATTGGATGCACAGTTCAAAACACTGGTGATCAAGATGCTCACAGAACTGGTTGATTTTAGTTGCAAATTAGATGAAAAAAATGAGGGCTACACTAAGTGAAATGAAGCAAAATGCACAGGGAACCAATAGTGATGGAAAGAAAACTGGGACATGAATCAGTGGAGTGGACCAGAAGGAAGAAAGAAACATCCAACCAGAAAAGAAGAAAGAAATAAGAATTCAAAAAAATGAGGAGAGGCTTAGGAACCTCCAGGACATCTTTAAATGTTCCAAAATCTGAATTATAGGGGTACCAGAAGGGGAAGAGGAAAAGCCAAGAGTGGAAAACTTATTGGAACAAATGATAAAGGAGAACTTACCCAATCTGGCAAAGGAAATAGACTTTCAGGAAGTCCAGGAAGCTTAGAGAGTCCCAAAAAAGGTGGACCCAAGGAGGAACACACCAAGGCACATCATAGTTACATTAGCCAAGATTAAAATGAAGGAGAGAATCCTAGAAGCACAAGAGATAAGGGGACTGTCACCTACAAAGGAGTTCCCATCAGACTGTCAGCTGATTTCTCAAAAGAGACCTTGCAGACAAGAATGGGCTGGAAAGAAGTATTCCAAGTCATGAAAGGCAAGAACCTACATCCAAGATTGCTCCAGTAAAGCTTACATTTAGAATGGAAGGACAGATAAAGTGCTTCTCAGATAAGGTCAAGTTCAAAGAGTTCATCATCACCAAGCCCTTATTGTATGAAATGTTAAAGGGACTTATCTAAGAAAAAAGATAAAAAGTATGAACAATATGAACAGTAAAAAGACAGCAAACTCACAGTTATTAACAACCACACCTAAAACAAAAGCAAACTAAGCGGACAGCTAGATCAGGAGCAGAACTATAGAAATGGAGATCACATGGAGGGTTAGCAACAGGAGAGTTGGAGGTAAAGGGTGGGGAGAAGGTACAAAGAATAAGTAGCATAGACGGTAGGTAGAAAATAGACAGGGGGGAGGGCAAGAATAGTATGAGAAATGTAGAAGCTAAAGAACTTGTGACACATGGACATGAACTAAAGAGGGGGCATGGGGGGAAGGGGTATGCAGGGTGGAGGGGAATGAAGGGGGGAAATGGGACAACTGTAATGGTATAATCAATAAAATATATTTAAAAAACAAAAGGAAAAACATAACTACAAAAAAGGTTCAATTATTACTAATATAGCTATATATCACACTGCCCCCAAATTTAGTATTTAAAATAACAAAATTTATCTCTCATGATTCTGGCGATTCAGAAGCAGTTCACTGTGGTGGCCCAAATTCAAGGTCTCTCATGATGTTGCAGTCAAATGTCAGCTGGGGCTGGAGGCTCCCCCTCCAAAAAGGTTCCCTCACGAGGCTGGCATGCTGCTGGTTACGGGCAGGAGGCCTTGGCTCTTCTCCATGTGGGTCTCTCTACAGAACGGCTTGAGTGTCCTCACAGAGTAGTGGTTGGCTTCCTCAGAGATAGGGGTGTAAGTGGTCAAGGCAACAGCTGCAAAGCCTTTTGTGACTTAGCCTCAGAATCTATACATTGTCACTGTCACTTCCACCAGATTCTATTGGTCATCCAGGGCCAGACATGACTCAGTGTCCAAGGGAACTAGCCAGACATGTATACCAGGAGGTGGGACAAACTGTGAGCTGTGATGGAGAATGATGGCCCCATGTAGAAAGTAGGGCTCAGTTCCAGGGCTGTGTCATGGAAAACCCCTTGGGTCTCACGGTGCTGTCCTTCCCATGCAGCCTCTCTGACTTTCGGGGTCCCTCTGAAGAGTCACCACCTTAAGCCTACAGCAGCATGGTCCAGATAAATTGATTGTATTCAGAACATCATGAGAGAGACAGAGAAACCCGATGTTTAAGCGCGGTGGGAGTGAGAGAAACAGGAGACACTGGGCAGAGCACAGGCCTAAGAAGAGCTGGGAGGGGCTAGTTAACTGCCACCTGCCATACATTCTGCTTTTTGCTGCCCTTGGCATCATCTGTCAGAAGCTCTCTGTGCACTTTTATACCATTAACCATTCTCCTGCAAAGCTTCTATTGATAGGTTTGGGTTTTCTTATCTAGCACCAAGATTTTAGAATAGCAGCGGACTTTTCCCACGCCAGGCAGTCTGCACCTGCTGGGTTTAATTGGTTCTCAAGAAACTGTCCAAGCCCTGTTAGTCCCACAGGGTCTGCAGAACACTGCGGTGTTCTGGGCGGCTCAGTTTTTTTCTCTTTGTCTTCAGGTTTATTTATACTGATACTTAATAAGTATTTCTTCGGTGGTGTCTCTATGCTCAGTATTTCAGCTCTGAGCACTGAAGCCCCGGAGGCTTTCATAGGAAAGACTGTTGACTCACTGTGGTGAGATGTGTTCTGTTCTTAATTCTATTACAGTGACCACTAGGATCATTTCTCACAAAACGATTTTCATTATTTTGAAAGGTAGGCCTGAAGTCAGGATTTGGGAAAAGCCACCATTTCCTTGGAGGTCTCAGCTCTCATCAGAACGTTTTTCTTTCCCTTTTCACTGCTTTACTCACGCTCCCTGAGTTTCCTCTTCTGTTGTTGATGCTAATGTTGCCGTCTTCGAGACATCGAGATGCACAGCTTGGCAAGGAAATAATTATTATTTACCTGCTTGTATTTTTATTTCCAGGCTGTTTTCACAAATATCTCATTTAATATGTGTTAAAACTCAGTCAAGCAGATTGGACGAGGCCCTCCCCAGTTTATAGATGTGACAGACGACAGACAAAGCCCCAAATACCTGTGGCGCCAGAGGACTGGTCAGAACGGGGACGGAGTCCCCTCCTGGGCCTGGGAAACCTAAGATGGGTTATGAACACATGCCTTCGGTTATGGAACCTTCTGCCAGAGGGAAAAGAAAACAACCACCTCCTTAGATTGAGACAGTTTCTGAGGGGCTGGTGGGTTCTTTGTCATTTTAAAAATGACTTTAAATCATTTTTTTTCTTTTCAGTTAAAGAAATGGGTCAAATATAAAGAGGATTACAGCACGCAATTTAAGAACCAACCAGATTGATCGGAGTTGATATTTTGCCATAGGTGCTTGAAATCCGTCCGTCCGTCTCCCCTACGAAATAAAACGTGACAGAAGCAGCCCATTCTCTGACCCCTTCCCTCCCTGCCTCCTTCCCAAGGCTACAAAGCCATGACTGGTGCTGCATTCAGTCATGTCGCCTGACCCTTATACACGAGAGTGAGTCCTCTGTCCTATTCCAGCATGTTTGTGATTTACAAGCATGGGCATGGAGTCATTTCCTTTTGCACATACTCATTTGTGCTCACTCCTGAATGATACTGCAGGCTGCTTTGGCTTTTCGAATGTCTCACTCTCCAGTTATTCATGACTCATCTTAGGAAGAATCTGGGAAAAACCCAGGACATCGGCCGTGCCTACTAGAGTAAGTGCTGGTTTTCATGACTGCAGTTTCCTAACTGAGACAGAAAGCAAAGGATTAAGCTCCCACGTGCACTAAATTGCGTGGCCATTAGCAGGGAGGGGTAGAAGAGCAGATGACATCCCAGGACAGGCAGGAACTCAAGCCCAGCCATTTAAGACAGGGGAACCAGACTTCCGGTCAAGATGGAGGCATAGGTAGGCACACTGTGCCTCCTTGCATAACCAAAAGAAGGACAACAACAATTTAAAAACAAAAAACAACCAGAACTGATAGAAAATTGAACTGTATGGGAGTCCAACAACCAAGGAGTTAAAGAAGAAACATCCATTCGACTGGTAGGAGGGGTGGAGTGGGGCAGACAGGCAGAGAGGACTCAGGGCAAGGCAGCAGCTGAAGGACCAGGGTGAGCAAGGCAGCAGCTGGTGGACCAGCAAGGTGGCAGCTGGTGGAGCAGGCGGTCCCACATTCACATGTGGATACACTGGTAGGAATACCTGGGGAGCAAGACAGACCTCGAAACCTGGGGTCCCAGCTTGGGTAAATAAAGCCTCAAACCACTAATTGAAAATACCTGTGGGGATTAAGGTGCCGGGAAAGACTCCCGGCCTCACAGGAGAGTTTGTTGGAGAGACCCACAGAGTTCCAGGATGTACACAAACCCACCCACCCAGGAATGAGCACCAGAAGGGCTAACTTTGCTTGTGGGTAGTGGGGAAAGTGACTGAAATCTGGCAGAGAGTAGAATAAGCACCAGTGGTCCCTCTTGAACCCCTCCCCACATACAGGGTCACAATGAAGCAATGTGGGTTGCCCTGCCTTGGTGAACACCTAAGGCTCTGCTCCTTATATGTAGCAGGTGCACCGAGACAAAAAAAATGGCCCAAATGAAAGAATAGACCAAAGCTCCAGAAAAAATACAACTAAGTGACAAAGAGATAGCCAACTTATCAGATGAACAGTTCAAAGCACTGGTGATCAGGATGCTCACAGAATTGGTTGAATTTGTTTGCAAATTAGATGAATAAATGAAGTCTGTGCTAATTGAAATAAAGGAAAATGTACAGGGAACCAATAGTGATGGGAAGGAAACTGGGACTCAAATTAATGGAGTGGACCAGAAGGAAGAAAGATAAAATCAAACAGAAAAGAATGAAAAAACAAGAATTTAAAAAAATGAGATTTTGGAACCTCCATGTTCTAACATCCAAATTATAAGAGTACCAGGAGCGGAAGAGGAACAGCAACAAATGGAAAGCTTATTTGAACAAATTATGAAGGAGAACTTCCCCTGGCAAAGTCTGGCAAAGGAAATAGACTTTCAAGAAGTCCAGGAAGTTCAAAGAGTCCCAAAGAAGTTGGACCCAAGGAAGCACACACCAAGGCACATCGTAATTACATTAGCCAAGATTAAAGATAAGGAGAGATTCCTAGAAGCAGCAAGAGAAAAGAAGACAGTTACCATTAGACTGCCAGCTAATTTCTCAAAAGAGACCTTACAGCCAAGAAGGGACTGGAAAGAAGTATTCCAAGTCATGAAATCTAAAGACCTACAGCCAAGATTGCTCTATCCAGCAAAGCTTTCATTTAGAATGGAAGGGCAGATAAAGTGCTTCTCAGATAAAGTCAAATTCAAGGAGTTTGTCATCATGAAGACCTTATTTTATGAAATGTTAAAGAGACTTATCTAAGAAAAAGAAGATAAAAAACATGTACAGTAAAATGACAGCAAACTCGCAATTATTAACAACCACACCTAAAACAAAAACAAAAGCAAACAACTAGAACATGAACAGAATCACAGAAATGGAGATCACATGGAGGGTTAGCAACAAGGGAGTGGGAGGAGGAGAGAAGGAAAAGGTACAGAGAATAAGTAGCATAAATGGTAGGTAGAAAACAGACAGGAGGAGGGTGAGAATAGTGTAGGAAATGGAGAAGCAGAAGAACTTGTATGTATGACCATGGACATGAACTAAAGCAGGTGGGAATGTGGGTGGGAGCGGGTGTCCAGGGCAGACAGGAATGAAGGGGGGAAATGGGACAACTGTAATAGCATAATCAATAAAATGTATTTTTAAAAAGACAGGGAAACCAGGCACAAAGCAGAGAATGATTTTCTTAATGTCATACTTCCAGAAATTGGTAAAGCAGGGACCAGCTCTGACCACATTATCTTTAACCAGTCTTACTCCTTCCAGAAAACCACAGGCCATTGATTTGATGATTTTATTGGCCTCTGTTCCCCCGGAGAAAAAGACAGCAAACCAGCAAGCTGCTGACACTTAGGTGCCCCCTATCTACCGGACAGCACTGTCTGCTGAATCTGGAGGAAGATAGTCTAAGGGTTAAAGGACAGCTTCAGGATCCTTTTGTCCGGAGCTCCCTCTGGTGGCCAACTGTGTAGCAACTATTCTAATTCATCTGAAATGAAAAGCGTTCTTTTCACTGCTCCTCCGGGAACTTGGCCTCCCTCTATAATGTGCCCCGCTGTCCTCTATGGACAAGACACATTTATTTCTCACCATATCCCTGGAATAACTGCAGGCCAGTATTGTTTTTGGCACTGTAACTGGAACCGTGGGAGGGCAGGAGAAGGCCTTCTTTGGGCACTTAAGGAATGGTACGCTTACTGGGTAAGACAGGCATGCAAGCTGACCAAGGCTCAGAGCCAGAGTGGCCAAACCTGGATGAAAGCCAGAAAAGGGCTAGGGGATACAGAGGGAAAAAAGGAACGGGTGTCAGCCACAGACATCCAGGAGGTCTTTCTGGGGAAGCCAGTGTCTGACTTCTCAAAGAGAAACAGGATTTCTTTTTTTTTTTAAATATATTTTATTGATTATACCATTACAGTTGTTCTATTCCCCCCCTTCATTCCCCTCCACCCGCACACTCCCTCCCCCACCATTCTCCCCCCCTTAGTTTATAACCACGTGTCTCAAGTTCTTTAGATTCTATATTTCCCCCACTATTCTTGCCCTCCCCCTATCTATTTTCTACCTACTGTCTATGCTACTTATTCTCTGTACCTTCTCCCCCCTTCTCCTCCTCCCACTCCCCTGTTGCTAACCCTCCATGTGTTCTTCATTTCTATCCTTCCACTCCTGATCTAGCTATCCTCTTGGTTTGCTTTTGTTTTAGGTGTGGTTGTTAATAACTGTGAGTTTGCTGTCCTTTCACTGTTCATATTTTTCATCTTCTTTTTCTTATATAAGTCCCTTTAGCATTTCATATAATAAGGGCTTGATGATGATGAACTCCTTGAACTTGACCTTATCTGAGAAGCACTTTATCTGTCCTTCCATTCTAAATGAAAACTTTGCTGGATAAAGCAATCTTGGCTGTAGGTCTTTGGATTTCATGACTTGGAATACTTCTTTCCAGCCCCTTCTTGCCTGTAAGGTCTCTTTTGAGAAATCTGCTGACAGTCTGATGGGTACTCCTTTGTAGGTGACTGTCCCCTTATCTCTTGCTGCTTCTAGGATTCTCTCCTTCATTTTAATCTTGGCTAATGAGAAACAGGATTTCTGATGGGGGAGGGCCATAGCCAATTCTTCCCTGTCATCCCAACTTTTGGGGCCTTGCTCCCTTCAGTCACCACAGTCCCAGTCACTCTCCAAATCAGAAGTACCCCTGAATACCCACTTCCCAAGAGAGAGCTGGACTGGTCCCTAGGCCTCTTCCAACCAGAGGAGGCCACAGCAGAGGGTATTGGGACAGACAGTCACTAATCTCTCATTCCATGGACCCATTTGCTCAGGGAACCAGTCACGGTCATTAGCCATTGGCATCTAGTTTCTATGCGGAGGAGAGGGTGAACGTGGACCAGTGGCCTCTGATGCCAGCAGCCCTGCATCTCCCCGTGGCTCTGGATCTCTCCAGCTGGGTCGACCTCACCTCCCTGGGGCTCATTTTCCTCGTGTGCTAAATGGGCATACTACAGAACCACTTCCAGGATGACTGTGAAGGTCTGGGGGGTAACTACAGAACCACTTCCAGGATGACTGTGAAGGTCTGGAGGGTAACTACAGAACCACTTCCAGGACGATTGTGAGAGTCTAGGGGGTAACTACAGAGCCACTTCCAGGACGATTGTGAGAGTCTAGGGGGTAACTACAGAACCACTTCCAGGATGATTGTGAAGGTCTGGGGGGTAACTACAGAGCCACTTCCAGGACAATTGTGAGAGTCTAGGGGGGTAATGCTTATGAAACCATCAACCCAGAGCCTCAGCAAATGAGAGCTATTATTCAAAAATAAGTGTTTCCAAATTATTGAAGCACCTTAAATCTATATGGATTAATTGCTGAGATCCATAAGGCCTGCCAAACCTAATCGGTTGCTCGGTGTAAGACTTAGAGGGCCTTGGTGAGGGAAAAGCACAGCTGCCTGGGTTTCACCACACTTAAGGAGGAAAGGTGTGTTTAGTCTGCTCAGGCTGTTGTAAAAAATGCTGAGAACTAGATGGCTCAGACAACAGAAGTTTATTTTTCACAGTTCAGGAGGCTGAAAAGCTCAAGATCAAGGTCTGGTAGGACGCAGTTTATGGTGAAAATTCTCCTCCTGGTTTGTGATGACCAACTTTTCACTGTATCCTCATATGAGAAAGACAGGAAGCTGGTGTCTCTTCTTATAAGGGGACCAACCCCATGATGAAGCCTCCATCCTCATGACCTCGTCTGCACCACTCGCAACCCAAACGCCCCCACTCCAACTCCAAATGCCATCACACTGGGGGTTAGGTCTTCCAAATATGAATTTTGAAGGGCACAGTCCACGCTAATCCTTGGCATTTCCTGACGTGGCATTCCTTCAATAAACCCTGGGCTTATGGGAGTAGCAGCAGAATGAGATTTGTCTAGTTTTATTCTGGAACCTTTCTGACCTGCCCAAAGGGTCACCTTGGAGGGGTGGCCTCTGACTTCTTGCTAGAGAGCTACTATGTGAACTCTCTACAGCGCTGAATATATTTTCAGGGCCTGTAGAGTTGAACCTGACGGGACCTTGCGTTCAGATAGTGGCTGAGCCCGAGGACATTGGTCCCCTGCATTCCCCACCCAGCTTCCCCCTCTGCTGTCTGACAGTCATCTGTAAGGCCCTCCTGGCTCTGAGATCTCGTCTGTCACCCAGGCACCTGGTCAGCCCACCTAGTTGGTCATCAGTTGGTCAGGTGGGGCCTGCCTCTCAGCCAATCAGGATCATCGGCAGTGGTTCCATGGAGACAGAAGCAGTTAAACTGACAACGCCTCCACCAGGCACTTTGGGGTCTCCATGAGTCAGGGCTGCCTGCTGACCCAGGCCGTCAGTCAGGAGGGCAGCTAGCTGCCAGATGGTTCCCAGTCCGGTAAGTGGCACGTGATCAGCAGGTCAGACCACACAGGGACAAAGTGTGAGCCTGCGCAAGGGGCCCGAAGAAGTACAAACACCTGGTGGCTCATGGGTGGGCAGGGGAGCTCGGGGGGATGGAGAAGGCCACCATCTGCCTGGTAAGAGGTGCAGGGCACCCCTCCTGGCTCAGGTGGTCCCCAGGGGCTGCACTGCCTCTCCTGGCCTGAGGGCAGGTCTCTGGCAGAGCAGACTGGGGANGCAGCTAGCTGCCAGATGGTTCCCAGTCAGGTAAGTGGCACGTGATCAGCAGGTCAGGCCACACAGGGACAAAGTGTGAGCCTGCACAAGTGTCCCAAAGAAGTCCAAACACCTGGTGGCTCATGGGTGGGCAGGTGGCTCATGGAGAAGGCCACCATCTGCCTGGTAAGAGGTGCAGGGCACCCCTCCTGGCTCAGGTGGTCCCCAGGGGCTGCACTGCCTCTCCTGGCCTGAGGGCAGGTCTCTGGCAGAGCAGACTGGGGACAGCCTGGGGACCTGGGGACAGAGAGGAGCAGCTCTGGGCACAAGGACTAGGAGAGGATCCCGGGATCTGAGCTGTCAGGTGGAGAGGGGCTGCCTGTCCCCTGGGGAGGGAGAAGGGCACCCACCATGGTTCACACTGGAGATCAAGGTCTGAACCTGGATTCTGGTTCTACCCAGTCCCTGCTGGGGCACAGAGGAAGGGGCCATGGGAGTGGCAGTCCAGTGGGGAGGGACCCGGTGCCCAGCTCTTCAGGACTTAAGTGTGCCCACCTGCTGCCCCCCCAGATCCTGTCCTTGGAGGCTGTGCTCCAGGGGCCTGAATACACTGGGCCACATCCTAGTTCTGACATGACAACAAAGCCACCCTCTGCAGGTGATGTCCCCCTGTGTGCTTCTGTTTCCCTGAATTTTAGTGCCAGGGACAGACCCTCCATGGGGTGATCACAGACACTCCTTCTGCTCTAGAAGCAGTTCCCTGGGGAACCGCCCCCTCCTGTGACCCATCCAGGGCTGGCATGGGCCCAGGAAGATGCTACTTCTTCCCTTACAACCTGAGGCACTGTCACCTCCCGGTGACTGTTGAGAGACCAGACTCAGACAGGTTCCCATGGCTTCCTCCTATTCCTGGGAGTCAGCCAGATGCCCTGTTGTGCTTTGGTTTTTGAGTTACCAGAGGAAATGTTACCACTTGTAAGTGCTACCATCATTCCTTTCACTTGAAAGAAACCTACGGGTTTGGAGTGTTTGGTGGGGAAATGCCCCCCAGCAGCTCCAGGAGCCCAGGTGACCAGAGAGGCAGAATTCGAGAATCTCTGGGGTAAGTAATAATTGGGTGTGGGAGGGGATGAGGCTCTGTGGGTACAGGAAGGAGATGAAGATGAGGCCCCAGGCCGATGTCCAGTTCTCGATGCCTCCCTGTCCAGCCCTCGCAGCAGCCCTGCACTTGCCATGGGAATGGCCCACACAGAGGGGCCAGGACCCTGATGCTGGAAAGTGAGCTCTGAGCCAGGTGGCTGGGTTCCAACACCAGCTGCCTCATTATGAACTCTCTGGCCTCAGGCACCTATGACTCCTCTCTGGGTTTCCACTTTCTCACCTGTAAGCAGGGGTGGGGATGGCATCTCCCAGTGAGAATGAGTCAGGATCTGGAGTGAATCAATGAGATAGGTCTCCAGCGCTGCCTGGCCTCTGGGGACACCACACACACGCCAGAGGGCGATGAGAACTCCACCGAGAGTCCCGTTAGCAGCACAGACACATGCTGCTCCGTGCTGACCTGGGAGCCATCCCGGGACATGGAGCCACTGGGCTCTGTCCTCTGTGCACAGAGATCCACTGAAATGCCTTTGGGAACCAACGGTGACAGGAAACCAGAACTCAAATCAACAGTTTGGACCAGGAGGAAGAAATAAATGTTCAACCAGAACAGCATGAAGAAACAAGGATTCAAAAAAATGAGGAGAGTCTTAGGAAATTTAATGAGAACTTTAAATGTTCCAACATCTGAATTGTAGGGCATAGGGGTGCCAGAAGGAGAAGAGGAAGAGCAAGAAATTGAAAATTTATGTGAAAACATAATGAAGGAGAACTTCCCTAATCTGGCAAAGGAAATAGACTTTCAGGAAGTCCAGGAAGCTCAGACAGTCTCAAAGAAGTTGGACCCAAGGAAGCACACACCAAGGCTGTAATTACATTACCCAAGATTAAACATAAGGAGAGAATCTTAAAAGCAGCAAGAGAAAAGGAGACAGTTACCTACAAAGGAGTTCCCATAAGACTTTCAGCTGATATTTCAAAAGAAACCTTGCAGGCAAAAAGTGGTTGGAAAGAAGTATTCCAACTCATGAAAGATAAAGCCCCACATCCAAGATTGCTCTACCCAGCAAAGCTATCACTTAGAATGGAAGGGCAGATAAAGTGCCTCCCAGATAAGGTCAAGTTCAAGGAGTTCGTCATCATGAAGCCCTTGTTATACGAAATGTTAAAAGGTTTATCTAAGAAAAAGAAGATAAAAAATATGAACAGTAAAATGACAACAAACTCACAACGATCAACAACCAAACCTGAAACAAAAACAAACTAAGCAAACAACTAGAACAGGAACAGAAATGGAGATCACATGGAGGGTTATCAGTGAGGATGGGGAGAATGGAGGAAAAGGTACAGGGATAAGTAGCCTAAATAGTAGGCAGAAAATAGACGGGGGAGGTTAAGAATAGTATAGGAAATGTAGAAGCCAAAGAACTTACATGTGTGACCCATGGACATGAACTGAAGCAGAAGGGAATGCAGCTGGGAGGGGGTGTGCAGGGTGGAGAGTATGCGAGGGGTGGGGAATGGGGCAACTGTAATAGCATAATCAATAAAATATATTTTTAAAAAAGAATTACTTTCCTAAAAGGCAAAAAAGAAATGTCTTTGGGCAGAGTGGGGAAAGAAGGGACCAGGATGGCCAGGGGCCCCTTGGTCACTGGGCAGGGTGGCGCAGTGCCCAGGGCCACACCCTTATGAGGCCCATGAAAATAGTCTCCTGAGCTCATTAGAAGAATCTCCTGGGCCCTCAGGCGAAGGGAGGGTTTTGCTGAGCAGGTACCTCAAACACGGGGGACACACTGGAGAAGGGACCTGCTGAGACACGCCCATGGTCAGACAGACCTTACTGTTCTCCCTGCAGCCCAATGTGGCATGAGTTCCACTGGCGTGGTTGACAGCTGACATGCTCCTTGAGCACAGGGGACCGGCACCCTCCTGAACACTTCTCAGCACCAGCAAGGGCAGAGGTGCGACCCCGCAACTGCTGCAGGGGCCATGTCGCACAGGGAGCCCGACACATGCACCATTGGTCCTGGCTCGGTGGAGGAGGCTGCAGGAATGCATGATCGGGTCCCCAGTCTCCCCTGCACAGCCCACTCCTCTGAGTGGAAAGGTAAGGCATGAAGCCCTCACCTGGGCTCCCCAGTGGTGCAGATGGGCAGTTCTTTTTGCTCTAGGGCCAATTTTGCCATATAAAATACCTGAGCTTTCCCATCCTGGGCTTGCATAGGAGGCACAGCTGTCTCCAGCCCACCCGGCCTGGACCCTGCAGTTCAGATAACAGGAATATGCTCACTTACTTTACTACCCCTTAGGAGACCACAGTCATGTAAACAAAATGAAATTTCTAATAACCCTTTGAGTGTGGTGTCATTTTTTTTATAATCCTCGTATGTCTGAAAAACCCAATTATAAGATAAGAGTGAAGGAATTGAAGGAGTAGCTGTCAGCAGGTTCGCCTCAGCTGAGCGCGTTCTCCTCACTGATCCTGCTGCAGCTGGGGCTGGCTGTGCTGCAGGCCTCAGGGGTCAGACTCCCAGAGGGACCGCCCATCAGGGAGCACGTGCACCCACGTAACTCTGCCCGAGCCAGCGGCATTGGCCACTGTGCCCAGGGAGGGGAGGAAACAGGGCTGGCCCTCTGCTCTCTCACGACCATCTCCCTGTCCATCTTAGCCTCTCATTTGGAACAGAAAACGAGCCATGCAGAGCAAGCAGCAGAGTCAGTAGGGATCACAGGAGACCTCGGGCCTTTTACTCTCTTCTTTTGCCATTGACAGGTGTTGCTTGGTTTGGATGCTGATGGAGCTAAAGGAGGTGGACTCATGACTGGCTGGCTCTTCCCAGAGCTGGGACCCACACCCCTCTGTGGCCTCAGGTTCAGGCTTCAGAGTTGAGGGAGGCTGTGGGTACCCATACCACCTCCCACCTGGCACAGGACAAGACTTGGAGACTTCGGGAAGATTCTGTACCTTCTGGCTTCTCCTGGAAACTTCTGCCCTGCAGGGTTCTCTGGGCTGCCACTCTGGTCCTCATTTCTGCCAGGAGGGGCCTGGACTCAGAGAGAAACCTGGGACTTGCATGCAGGCCCTGCTGGTCAGGGCGGGGTCCACTCTGCACTCCCAGGGCTCAGCCAGCTCTTCCTCCTCCTGAGCAGTGAGGCCCAGGCAGAGAGAGAGAGTGGGCAGAGAGCAGGAGCCAAGAAGTGCAAAGAACCACGATGTATCAGAAAATGCCCTTCGGATGCTGGGTTCAAAGGCCAGCTGGGCCCCCTGCTGGCTGCGTGCTGCTGTCAAGTTTAATTCAACTCTCGGAGCCTTTGCCTTCCTCCTCAGCAGTGTGGTGGTGCTAGGAGAACGGACCCACTGACAAGGTGGTGTCTCTGCTGCTCTGTGTGCACAGACCCAGAGCAGCACGTGGGGCTCTCCGTGGAGGTTACTCCTCCTCATGAATTTCTGTCAGGGGAGCATGTACAAGGGGAGCCTCCTTAGCCCCTCGGAGGCTGCCCTCCTTGTGTCCCTCCTGCCTCAGTCTGCAGGGTAATCAGGTCAAGGTCTAGGGCTCTTTGCAGTGGCCTCCCTGCTGGGTGTGGTTAACGCCCTCCAGACTCTCCAAGTCAGAGTGTTTTTGTCATGGCCGGTGGGTCCAGTTTCCTCACCCAGCAGGTGAGGTTCTTGGTGTGCAGGAAACACAAGTATGTGAGTGCATTTCATTTATTTTAATGAAGGTATAACCAACCCCCTGGAGTTAGTGAGGGCCCATCTTCAAAGCCATGTTCAATTGCAGCCAGTCTCTCTTGTTACAAGGGGAGAAGGTCTTTGTAGCTGGAACATGACTGGGCTGGGCTGGTGGGAACCTGGCCTGTGCCTGTCTTGTCCCAACAGTGAACCCAGTGGGAAGGGCTTCTCTCTGGAAGGGTTTTCTGACCAGGTCTTCCTGGAGATGGTGTCATCGGCTCTGGTCACTGATGTATTTCTGTTGCTGGGCCATGACGCTGCCTCCCACTTTCTCGGTTCTCTTCCATTCTTCTTTTGGGCTTCTTTGCTGGTGATCCCAGGGTCTCACAGAACAGCCGGGTTCCAGTGGCCCCGCCCCCCGCCAGCTGACGCTCTCCTCCTGCCACGCTTGTTTTTCTGAAATCTGCCTCTTAGGAGGTGCTGATGCTCCTTGCTGGTTTATCCTTTTTTCACAATGCATAATATTTTCCTTTTTGTCTTTTGGTGACATTTTTGAGCTTCTGCTAAATCCATTGTTGATCTGCCGACATTTTCTTTGAGTAAACTTTGTCAGAAGAGAAAAAATGAAGGTTCTAAGCTCCCCCAGACTTCAGACCAGACTGACCAGGGCTGAGGCCTCTCCTGGTACAGCCAATGCTGATCCAATCCTTTCCTCTCCATCTGTAGCTTTATGATGATAAGAGAGATCTTCTGCGTTCATGGTGAACTTTGATATTCCTTAGCTCCAGTGGGTTCAAGTCTAAACTGGCTTAGGCATTTCCATTCGAAGAATCATTTTCTCATATCCTCTCATATTTCTCCATGAGTAATGGGCCTCATTCATTTCACATATTGGTTTTTTTTCAATTCTTTTCAGTGTCTTGCTGGTTAGGGAGTGTCACTGACTAAGCAGCTGTCATCCAAGGTGACCAGTGGGACATGACCCTCCCTTGATAAGAGCTCCTACCTGATTTGCTGAGCTTTACACTGAGGCTCTGCCTGCTGCCTTCCTCACTTCCATGGTGTCTTGTCATCTTGGAGGAGCCATTCCCACCCTGGGCACAGGTCTCCCAGTGCCCAGGTGACTCCAGATGGACTCAACAGTGGGCTCACACTTGCAAGGTATTGGGGAAAAATGTGCCAGAAAAAGTGCAGGGGCTGCAGAGTGTCTCCCTGTGCCCTGGCTTCTTTCTGCCTTGCCCCAGGGCCTAGCAGAAGAATTTGATCTTCTCTCAGGGACTGCTGGTCCACAGCCAGCTCCCACTCTGATCTCACCACAGGGAGAGCTTTGTCCCCACCCCTTCTCCCTCCCTCTGTGACATCCACAGACACCTCCCAGGACCTGCTTGTCTCTAAGTCCATACTGCAGGCAGAACCGTGCCCACCCACAGTCTTCTGGCTGGGTCTGTCTCTCTCTCTCTCCATTTCACCTGCCTGCTGATCCCTATGACCAAGAAATGTCCCACGTTTGAGAGGTTAAAAAGTAGGTTCACAGAGGGTTGTCTTCTCAAGACCACATGGAGTAGACAGTGTGGTAAGCTCTAGAATCCAGGGTTCAATAACACAGGGCTGTCTTCTCTCTCTCAAATTCCTAATGTCCAGGAGTCCAATGAAGTGGAATGAGAAGGAAGCCCAAGAAGGGTTGTGGGACCTTGCCACCTCCTAAGCCCCACCTAGTGTAGACGAGCTGACGTTTCCATGGTGATGGTAGATAAACGTCTTCCACTGCAGTCCTGTCCCGTCTCATCCTATTCCATGCTGAATGTCCAGAGGTGGTCAACTGAATCAGAAGGAATGGGGCCTGGAGGTGAGGGGCTAGACCCTGGCAGTGGCAGCATTGGAGTCACAGCGTGTTGGGGGCTCAGAGGCTCTCAGGTCTGGGAGCTTCACTCCTTAGGAATAGAGCAGCAGTGCCCAGGGGAACGGGGGATTTGGGATTGTTATGCTGAGCAATGAGTAGAGGCATGGTTTAGAGAATGCTGATGCTCAAGAGGCCCAGTACACAGAGCTAGGACTGGCTGCAGGGCAGACTGGGTGCTAGCAGGTTGCTGAGGTCACCTGGATCACCGTGGGGAATGCTCTCCCAGGCCCTGGAGTCCCAAACTCTGCCGCAGGGACAGGGCCAAAGGGACTCAAACCTGGGCCAGGGGGAGGCAAAGGTGCTTTTAATCTTTTTTTTCAAAATCCAAGTGACAAATGCACATGTTCTTGAGGCAAGTAGCTCTACATGGCACGCAAAGAACTTCCTCCTCTTCCCACTGTCTGCTGTCAGAGCAAAGCATTGTTGGTTATTTGACCTTTCTCTATTTTTCCCTCGCCTTCAGCCCTCTTTTCATCTCATCCTTTACCCCTAATATTTCTTCTGGAGTCTCTTGTATCTCCACATTTGCCTCTTGCTTCCAGAGGTGGTGACTTCATTAACTCTGTAATTTCACTGAAATATTTGGTCCCACTTTTCATTTGCCTTGTGGCAGGATTTTCCATTTTTGAGGATGAGGTTCCTGTTCTCCTTTTTCCTTGTCTCCCCATCTTTGATTACATTATATGATTGTCCTTTTTTTTCTTTTTTTAAAAAAAGATTTATTTATCTTTAGAGGGGAAGGGAAGGAGAGAAATATCAATGTATGGTTGCCTCTCATGAGACCCCTGCTGGGAACTGGCCTGCAACCCAGGCATGTGCCCTGACTGGGAATCGAACCGCGATCGTGTGGTTCGCAAGCCCGCGCTCAATCCACTGAGCTACGCCAGCCAGGGCTATGATTGTCCTTTTTCGATAACTCGTATTTGAATGAGGTGAGTTTATGGAACTAAATTTTTCTACTTCTTTTTGTGCGGGCTGTGTTCCAGGCTCTAATGTACTCCATTGTATTTCAAGGTTTTGTGTGTACTTTTACCCATCTGAAGGAGACTGAAATATATAGTGTATATGAGAGATTTTATAATACATATATTAAGCCTCAGTGAGTACTAATAAGTTAACTGTGTGCCCACTTCTCAGCTTGAGACATAAACCATCATCATCCTTGGGGCTCCCTGTGTACCTTCAAACATCATCTTCCTCACACCCTGGGTAACTGCTATCCTCAATTTTATGCTTGTTAGTCTCTTGTTTTTCTTTATAATTTTACCACACCTTTTATGGTGCCTTCAAAGAATTCACTAACCTCATCTGCATGTCCTAGTACTTTTATGTAAATATTTTAGTCTGTGTTATGTAGCTATTGCTCAGTAAGGCAACATAACACACCGTACCAAATCTTGGCGGGATGTCACAAGAAGCATTCATAGCGTGGCTGTGTGACTGGTGGGTCAGTGGAGATCGGCTGGGATTGGATTCAGCATCCAGGCGCTGCCCAGATCTGGCCCACCTGTGTCTGATGTGTTTGGAGCTATGGCTCCCTGAGGTGTATTCTTTGGATGGCAAAAGAGGCACAAGAGAGCAAGGTCAAAGGTGCAAGTTCATTTTAGCTTTTGGTAGGTCATGTCCACTAATCACATCGGCTAAAGCAATGTACACGGCCTAGCCAAAAGTCCCATAATGTCAAAATTACATTGTGGGATTATTCCATGTTGGCATGTGTAGCTGCAGTTTATTCTCTTCATACAGTATTTCATGGTCAAAACTACTTTTTTATTGCTTTCCATATTTGAGTGGCTTCTAGATTTTGCTAATAAAAGCAATACTGTTTTTGAAAAATCTTGCAAATGTGTTTGGGGGCAGGTGTGCAAGAATTGTCATAGATTATGTAATGATTTAGCATAACTATTCAAAATTTTGAAGTAAAGCAGAAAGATAATTGCATTTTTGTGTGTGTGTGTGTAACTTATTAAGTCCACTTAAAAGTTGTCCGACTATCATAGAATAAAATTTTGTTGACTTTTGTCATTTATTGGGGCTCTAATGTTAAAGGTTAGCTAGTAGAAAACTGGTTAGGTGTGTTGATTTTTTAAGTAGTTGGTAAAGGAGATAACGCCAAACAATACAATATTATTGTCCTGTGGGATAATAATCAGTTTTGCATCGAAGTTAGCAATTTTACTTCAGCATTTCTTTTTCCATCATAATATAAAAAAACTCATGTCCTCATTGAATTAATTTCACATTATACTTCTTTTTTCATTATGGGGTCAAATAAAATCCTAATATAGTTCAACATTTATGTATATGAAAATTATGTTTAGCAATTTGAGAATGACACTTTTGTATATCTAAGAGTAGAATTGCTGGTTCACCGGAGGGATCCACATTAACCTTGCTGGATAAGGTCAAACTCTTTCTCCAAACTTACTAGACCAATGCACACCCCTAATTCTCGAGTGACTGACCTTGCCAACGTGACAGGCGCAAGAATAAGCTGCTCTCACTTTTTCTCCACTGGACAGACTGCTTCTTGCCAATATGGCTTGCCTGGGGACCCTCCCTGGCCTCCTCTTCTTGTTTTTAGGAGGAAACCATGTCCAGGGATGTTCCTACCTATGTGCCCCATGCACCATCTTGCAGGGAATGGGTGTTGTTGGGCTTGGCAACCCCCTTCTCGAAGGGGCGAGTCTTCCAAGCTCCTTTCGTAGTTCTGAATCCTTGCACCTGTTCTGTGATCACTCTACAGTTGTGGCCCCTCTTCCACTTATTCTTTGGTTCAGCATTTCCGTTTTAATTATAGACTATTTGAAAATGGATGAGTCAGTGGGTTAGATCCCTCTGCTGGTATCTTTAGTGACAAAGGCAGAATCACACCTGTGCCCTGGCGCTTGTTTGGGGGGAGGGGAACATGAAAGAGACTTGATTCACCTGTGCTATTTCTGACTCTGGAATCCCCCAGACCTCTCTTCTCCATTCTCATATCCAGAGATTTTTAGTTCACTTGTATCCAATCTTATCTCATTATTTTCCATTCTGTTCTACCCAAGACACATCAGCAAATATTTATGGGGCATCATCCAAACTCTAGAAGTCTGTGAGCCCTGAGTCCTTCCCTCAGCAACCTCCCACTCTCCAGAGGTGGTACAGCCTTCCCCTCCTCCTCCAGGCCTCCATTCAACCCTGACGTTCAGCTTTCCCTCAGGCTCAGCTCCACCTGGGCCCTCACCAGCTCACATACCATCTATGGCTCCTCTGCCTTTCTAGTATAAATTGGCTCTAAAATGCTCATTGTTGGCGAAGAAAAGTTGGAGTGAGAAATTGGATCTCAAAGACGATTCCCAATCTCCCTCTGTTTACTAATACTTCTGCCCTGAACCACCTTTCTCCCACATGGTTGTGCTGATTCTGTGAAAATGATGCCACCTCTTATCCTTGAACCACCACTGAAAATGGAGCTGGTATTGTGACGGTGGGTAAAGCAAATTGTTTAGGCGTAGTTCTCACTCATTCCCTGGTTGGATTTTGATCACCCAGCTAGCATTGAGGTACCTTTATGCTCTTGTAGCTGGTATTGTACAGTAATAAGGTTTGCACAGTAATAAGCAGCTTAACTAAATATTTTAATAAGATATGCTTTTTAAAAAGCACCAACAATCTGAAGTGGAGGATTCTTCCATCTTGGCTGCTCAATGGTGGCATAAAAGACTTTGAATTAATGTACTGATTCATGTTCATAGACTCTGATCCTTGCCTAGACTCCCAGACCTCTATCTTCTGCCCTGGATACTGTCTCGATTTATTCAGCCAACTGCCTTCTCGAGATCTCCACTTGGTTGTCTAACAACCAAGTTTTTTCAGTTTATCCTCTGTCATGTTACCAGACATTAATGGTCATCAGTCTTCTCATCTAAAAATGGGACCCTCAGAACCACCTGCATCACAGGGTTGTAGGGAGAAATAAGAATATGCTTGTAACATGCTTATAAAAGAGCTAAACATATAATAAATGCTTCTATCCATCTGGGTTCAATCAGGAGTCAGAAACCACATAGTAACTTAAATGGGGAAAGTTTAATATAAAGATTAGCTAAGAGTTCCAGTCAAGATGGCAGCATAGGCAGACATGGCTCAGCTCTTTACACAGTCACATCATGATTACAGCTAACATATAGAACAACCGTCACTCAGAACCGTCATAAATCGAGTTGAATGGAAGCCTGACAGCTATGGAATTAAAGACACCACATCCATCCAGACTGGTAGGACGGGCTCAGAGTGGGCTGGTCCCCCCCCCCCCACATGAGGTGGACAGAAATTTGGGAGGGATATCTCAGAAGTGGGCAGTCCTGGCCCCATATCAAGCCCCCCAGACCAGTGTTCCAGTGCCACATTTCTGGCCGCAAAAACCCGGCAGGGATTGTGTTGGTGAAAGAAGCTGCTGGAGCCCTGAGAGGTTCCTCTTAAAGAGCCCACACACGGACTCACCTACTCAGACTCGCTCCCTCTGAGCTCCAGCACTGGGGTAGCAGCTTGAAAGGCACCAGTGGCATAAAGGGAGAAACGGAAGTGTCTGGCATCAAGGCAAGTAGAAGGCATTGTCGCTTTTCTAGACCCTCCTCCCCCACAGAGCTGGCAAGCTGGTGCCATATCTGAGACTCCATCCACCTGGCTAACACTGTTTGCCCCACCTTGGAGATCCCCAGAGACTCTGCCCCACCCAACGTATGGACCCACAAAAGCTGCTTTTCCATATGAATGGCTGGTCTTGGCTCAGGCTGCACAACTTCCTAAATCCTATAATAAGCAACAGCTGGCCTCAGTGCTCAGCTGGCAACCGCTTAGTGCCAGGCTTGGCACTAACAGTAGCCAGCCTAGTTCCTCAGCTTGGCTTCACCCGGGAATCTCCAAGTCCACCAGAAGTAGCAGCCACCTCAGATTGCTTTGTGGCTCAGGAAGAGTGACCCAGGCAAAGCACAGGTCGGGACTAATGTTGGCCAGCACCACCCAGGAAACCCCAGGGCCTGCACACCCAGTGGACAGTTACAGACAATGTTAGAGAACCATCACCCTGCCCCTGCACAGCTGATCCTTCACAAAGGGTGGAGGTTGGTGGTCAGTGGTCACAGCCAGTCCTGGCAGCTCACTGGTCTGGGTAAATCCCTCCCATTGACCTGCCAACAGCAACCAAGGCTCAACTACAAGAGGAGGGTGTACCACACAGAGGTCACACCTCAAGGACCCAGCTTGGGTGATAGGGGAGGTTGTGCCAATGGACCCTACAGGACACCTACTACATTAGGCCATGCTACCGAGACAGGGAGTCATAGCAGTTCCCGTAAGACTGTCAGCTGATTTCTCAAAAGAAACTTTACAGGCTAGAAGGGATTGGCAAGAAATATTCAAAGTCATGAAAGCAGGGACCTACGGCCAAGACTGCTCTACCCAGAAAAGCTATAATTTAGAATCAAAGAGCAGATAAAGAGCTTCCCAGACAAGAAAAACTAAAGGAGTTCTTCATCGCCAAACCATTATTATATGAAATGCTAAAAGGACTTATTTAAGAAAAAGAAGAATATCAAAACTATGAACAGTGAAATGGCCATAAATACAAATCTATCAACAAAAAAACTAAGCAAACAAGAAGAACAAAACCATGACACCGAGAGCGCTTTGATGGTTGCCAGGCGGGAGGGGGTTCTGAGGGAATGGGTGAAGAGGTGAGCAGATTAAGAAGTACAAATCCATAGTTACAGAATAGCCATGGGGATGTAAAGTACAGTATAGGAAATGGAGTAGCCAAAGTACTTAGAGGCATGACCCCTGGGCATTAACAATGGTGCGGGGACTGCCTGAGGGAGTGGGGGTTACTGTGTGGAGGTGGGGCAAAGGAAGGGGGAAATCGGGACAACTGTAATAGCATAATCAATAAAATACAATTTAAAAGATTAATTAAGCTGTGATCAAATGATAAGATGTAAAGAGAACTCTAGGGTAGAGATGAGATAGGGTACCCAAGGACACATCCTTGGCAATGACCAGTTTGGGGTCTTCCAGAACCAGCAATGCTCCTCCAGTGCCCTCTACTAGTAAACTTGACATTGTGCTCACCATCAAGGACAACTGCTGAAAAGAATCCCTTTCATTACACAGCGGATATGAAAGTATGAATTAGGACCTGGGAGCCAATAAATGGGTAACGGGCACAAGACTCAATAAATAGTAATCACTTTGTGAGGTGGGTTTTTAATTTTACAGGGAAGGATATTCTCTTATTCTGTCTCTCTGACAAATATCACCACTCCTCTGGGCCTACAAGGCAGCGGTCTCCAAGCCCCCAGGTACCCGAGAATCTGCTTTTGACCATCAACAAGACATTATCAACAACAATTCATCACACCTGAGAGCAACGATGCACAGAGAGAGCCAGGAGCCCTGCAGACGCAGCTGAGGACAAATCAGGAGGAGGGAGAGACATGAAAGGATAAGGTCACAGCCAAATGGGGGCCCACAAACCCAGAGCTCCCAGTGTGTCCCAGCTGCAGCCCACCAGGCACTTCCTCCTCCTCCTGCTATGGGGCCTTAGTGGATGCACAGGGCTTTGGCCCAACCTAGAGCCTCCCTATTCTTTTTTAGAGCAAATGACATTCCAAATATTTTGGCCCCGATGACAACCCTTCATTTAGAATTTATCGATGTAATTATCTATTCTTTTTACTGCTGTTTATTTGAAATATCACCTTTCATTCATCTGTGATTTAGTCAGAACATTTTATATTACCTCTCACCCACTCAGCACTGTGCTGGGAGTTCAGACTCTAATAATAAATTAAGGTAGACAATGAACCTGCCCTTGATTCCTGGTGAGCAAAGAGATTTTCTTTTCTTAAATAGATCGGCTCCTTTCACCTAAAACACACACACAGATACATAGAGAAGAATCATCTACCCATCAGCAAATACTCACTGAGAATGTGAATAACACACTGCTGTAGGAAGAAGGATAGAGATTTTATTTTGTTGCCTCTGATGATTTACAACCATTCTGAGAAGACAAGAGAGACATACTGCACTGGCAGAAAAAGGAAAATTTCTCAGCCGTCACGTGGAA
The DNA here is from genome assembly GCF_014824575.4 of Sturnira hondurensis. Taxonomy (NCBI): domain Eukaryota; kingdom Metazoa; phylum Chordata; class Mammalia; order Chiroptera; family Phyllostomidae; genus Sturnira; species Sturnira hondurensis. The sequence continues at coordinate 6,013,830 of NW_028080032.1, read as the reverse complement.
TTTAAAAAAATGTATGACATCATATTAATGACATCACAAAGGAATGAAGTACAACAGTTTTTCTAAAACGTGATTACAATACTAATGAATGTATGTCTGAAATAATTCCTCACGCACACGCTGAGTATCTGGTAGATGCTCTACCCTGTACTGAGAAGGCAGGTGCTATACAGAAGGAAAGCGAAGAGACAGCTCTTACGACTCCTCTGAACACTTCTTTGCCATGTTGACCTTGAGGTTAAAGTTCCTGAACTACTCACAGGGGAGAGGACCACTCACATGCTCCTTTCATATGTTGAATTGAAACATAGTAGCTTCAGAATGAAACACTACCTTTGATTAAATTTCATTCTATTACAAAGTATAATTAAATAAACCTCCCTCATGTGTGCTTCTACTAAATTGGATTTTGTTGCATCTCGGAAGTCTGTATTTTCGCAATTTTAAACAAATGAAGTGTCATGACATAAAACTTCAGAAATATGTCATCAGAGGTGACCAAGCAGGTTTGTGACAGCTTTTCTATGCAATAATGCATTTAATAGCTAAAATAAATATTGACTCACAAAAAAAACCTTACTCAAAAATAGGATGGGTCCTTCTCATGCTGGGGAGTGATAAAACTCGTACGAAGTCTCCCAGTTTTAACCTAAAAGGCGGCGGCTTAGAGCAGCGCCGGGGCTGCAGGACAGTGCTCACAGGGAGTGAGATCCGGCAGACCCTGCAGAGGGTGGAAACGAGAACCTGACTGCCCTGGCTGTTCTTTCAGAGTTTCACAAATTTTAAGAAAGTAAATCCAGTCAGTCATTCCAACTTTAAAAGGGTCGAGATGTATTTTATCAGGGCTTTTAACATAAGGAATATCCATTCCTAAGAAAAATGGCAATATGTGTGAAAATTGTTATTTAATCTGAGATGAAACGTTAGACATAGAAAACTGGGTCGTGTCAAAATGTAATCGCCAAATTGCTGCAAAAACATAAATTGCCCATGCACTCCTCGCTGGACCTTAGATCTAAGTGCTGGCAGAATGGAGCGGGGCAGCCTGTGGCGAGAGGGTAAGAGACCTTTGAGACTGGGCTCAGAGAGAAGGAAATGGTTTCGGAGGCAGGCCACAAGGAAAGGGGGACAGACGGAGTTGTCGCTTTCTGAAATAGAGCCTTTTACGTGTTACTGGATGGTCGACTCATTACTTCCACGTGAATGTATAGCTCGGGTTTTTTTTTTTTTAATTGAAAAACACCTCTTTCCTGTTACTCAGTGACTGGGTCTGAGGAGGCTCGGACTCCACCTGCCTCTTCCACTCCAGAGCAATCCCACCAGAAAGCACTCTCACGCTGCCCAGAACCAGAACTCCCCAGAACACTAGTTGGTGTTCCCCAGGCTGGGCCTAGCTCTGGACGCTGGGTGCATAGGAACCTGTGGGCTCTCTCAGCCAGGCTTCCTTCTGCGGTCCCCGATCTCCACACCTGAGTTCTCATGCCCGCCTCCCCCTGTGAGAGCGTGGGTGTCTGAGGCCCACACTGTGTCCACGCTGGCATTTGTGCCAAGCCAACAGGTCCCCTCCAGGGACTGAGTGTGGAGACTGCTTGCTGGGGCAGCCGAAACGTGTTGACTGGCCTTGTTTCAAGGACTCCCTGCAGGTTCTGCGGAACTCTCCTTAGACTGAATCACAGTTTACGGTGCTCCCCGCTCCCCATCTTCCCCTCTTCCCCCTACCTTGGGGGTGAGACTCGCCTGGCGGTCTGACAGCTCTCCCAGCCCTTCGTAGTTCCCTCGTGTTCTTTTCAAACAGACATGTTCCCTAATAAAATCCTTGCAACTTTATAGTCTATTCTTGGCATTTGCTTTTCGGAGGAGCTGGATCACGGAGACTCCCTAGGCCCCTCTCCTGCCTGTGGCAGCTGCCCCAAACCCCGGGAGTCCTGGACCAGAGAGCCACACCCCTCCCCTCCCTGGGGCCGCCATTGACTCCACTTCTCCAGGTCCCTGCTCATCACACCTGCATGTCTGCACCATGACTCTTGGGGACAACGTTAAACCGGGGGCAGGGGTGGACTGGCAGTAGAACCTTGTTTTCCATCACCACGGAAACTGCAAGCATCCAGCTCTGGGCAGTGTTTTTTTTTAAATATATATATTTTATTGATTATACCATTACAGTTATTCTATTCCCCCCCTTCATTCCCCTCCACCTGCACACTCCCTCCCCCACCATTCTCCCCCCTTAGTTTATAACCACGTGTCTCAAGTTCTTTAGATTCTATATTTCCCCCACTATTCTTGCCCTCCCCCTATCTATTTTCTACCTACTGTCTATGCTATTTTCTGTGCCTTCTCCCATCTTCTCCTCCTCCCACTCCCCTGTTGCTAACCCTCCATGTGTTCTTCATTTCTATGGTTCCACTCCTGATCTAGCCGTCCTCTTGGTTTGCTTTTGTTTTTGGTGTGGTTGTTAATAATTGTGAGTTTGCTGTCCTTTCACTGTTAATATTTTCATCTTATATAAGTCCCTTATAAGTCCTTATAAGTCCCTTTTTCCTTATATAAGTCCCTTTAGCATTTCATATAATAAGGGCTTGGTGATGATGAACTCCTTGAACTTGACCTTATCTGAGAAGCACTTTATCTGTCCTTCTATTCTAAATGAAAGCTTTGCTGGATAAAGCAATCTTGGCTGTAGGTCTTTGGATTTCATGACTTGGAATACTTCTTTCCAGCCCCTTCTTGCCTGTAAGGTTTCTTTTGAGAAATCCGCTCACAGTCTGATGGGTACTCCTTTGTAGGTGACAGTCCCCTTATCTCTTGCTGCTTCTAGGATTCTCTCCTTCATTTTAATCTTGGCTAATGTAATTATGATGTGCCTTGGTGTGTTTCTTCTTGGGTCCAACTTCTTTGGGACTCCCTGAGCTTCCTGGATTTCCTGGAAGTCTATTTCCTTTGCCAGACTGGGGAAGTTCTCCTTTATTATTTGTTCAAATAAGTTTTCCACTCATGGTTGTTTCTTTCCCCCTTCTGGTACCCCTATAATTCGGATGTTGGAATGTTTAAAGATGTCCTGGAGGTTCCTAAGCCTCTTCTAATTTGTTTGAATTCTCATTTCTTCATTCCTTTCTGGTTGGATGTTTTGTTCTTCCTTCTGGTCCATTCCATTGATTTGAGTCCCAGTGTCCTTTCCATCACTATTGGGTTCCTGTGCATTTCCCTTCATTTCAATTAGTTTAGCCTTCATTTGTTCCTCTAATTTGTGACTAAAATCAACCAGTTCTGTGAGCATCCTGATGACCAGTGTCTTGAACTGTGCATCTGAGAGGCTGGCAATTTCTCGGTCGCTTAGAGTTATTGGCTCTGGGGCTTTGAGTTCTTGAGCCATCTTTTGGCCTGTTCGTGCCTGTTACATATCAGGATCGGAGCCCTAGGTGTTCACCAGAGCAGGGCAATTCAGTTGCTGGGTTGTGACGCTATACGGGGGTTGGGATCAAAGAGGAGAAATGGCATCCCATCTGCCACCTCCTCCCGCTGTGGCCGCAGCTGCCACCATCACCCATCACCGGGGCTCAGGAATTTCATCTCACTGAACATGAATGTGGGACTGCAGTGAGCCCTCCACCACTGGGTTCGCCTCCTGGGGCCTGTGTGGTCCGTCTCACTGTGCGGGAATGTGCAACTCCGGTCAGTCTGCCCCGCACCCGGACTGGGTCCGGGCTGCCTGTGCGCCTGAGTCTGGGGATCTTTCCTGCCCGACCCTGCTCGGCTGCTGGCTCCGCCCCTCTTATCAGCCCAGTTGATCGGTTAGTTGGTGTCGGACTTCTGTATAGTTCAATGTTCTGTTCTTTGGCTGTGTCTTTGTTCTCCAAACCTTTGTTGTATTCAAACTTGCTTGTGGGAGTTTGAATGCCTCCATCTGGGCAGAAGTCCTGGGCAGTGTTTTAAAACAGCAGAGCAGCTGATCAAGCGGTGGGTCAGATGGGAGCCGCTGGTAGCTCGGCCCTGCCCCTGTGCGTCTGGGCAGGCCTGGCGCAGGGCTATCTCCTCTGACTGCCACGCAGCTACAGGCCCAGGGGGCGGCCTGATTCTCTGACAGCTCAGGGCTCAAGGACGACTTGTGGGCTCCGACCTGAAAGTGTGAAGTGAGAAGGCCACCCTTTCTGAGCCCCAGTTGTTTTCCTCCTGCCCACTTGGGACGTACCCCGAGTGAGGCCGCACAGATGGGGGTTGTATGGAGTGAGGGGAGCTGAGAGAAGAAGGGGCTGCGGCTGGATGGGTCCCTCTCTGGGACACGGAGTGGGGCAGGACATCTCTAGGCACATGTCACAGGAAGGAATGGTAGAGGCTGGGCTGCAGGGACGCCACAGCCCCGCATTGTGACCCCTTTTCCTAGCCCAGCTCGGATTGGCGGAGGGAGCAGACGTGGAGGGTTTGGTTGCCAGGAGACGGTGAATGCGGCCAGAGGGTCCTGCGGGTCCTGCTGGTCCTCCCTGACCCCTTCGTCCCTTCCCTTCCCTTCCCTTCCCATCCTCCCCTTGACCTACTCTCCTCTTGGTCTCCTGGGTCTGGCTCCAGACGAGCGCCCCAGGTCCCGAGCGCCCCAGGTCCCCTGCAGGGCCCCGCAGACAAGTCGGTGGGGAGGGTGGGGCTGGCCACACAGTCGGAACTCGAGCTGCGGGAGGGAGGCCCCGACAAAGGGACAGAGAGGAGATGGGGCTTCTCTACCGCGGCTCCGCTGAGGATGCACGGCCGTCCCGCTCGTCCCGGCTCTCTCATGGGCTAGGTCTGCAGGTGTTGTCTGCCGGCCTTCAGCTTCTCTCCTCGCTTTGGTCCAGTTCTTCAGTTTCTTTACACCCCCCCCCCCCACCCGCCTCCAGGCTCCTCTTTTCACTTCCTGCTCGTTAGCTCCTGAATGTCCGCATCTGCCTGCGGTTCTCTCTCGGGGCTTCAAAGCCCAGATGAAAGCGCTGGGGATGAGTTTCCTGGACCGCAGCGCCTGTGAGAAATGCGCCCTCTCGGGACCGAAAGGAATACGCTCATCGCGGTGTCATTTTGAAGACGGGTTCAGAGGACACCTGTCCTTTAAAGCCAGTTGATGAGGGGCCCACAAAGACCATACTTAGAAAATCCTAGCAGGGAGTTGCAGTGGTTTGCGGGAGAGGTCTGGAAAGCGGGACCCATCTGCTGGCACCAGAGACGCTTCTTGGACCCCAGTTATTGTACAAACAGCCTCCAAAGACTGCGTCACCACACTCAGAGGGCTGTGGGGCAAGTTCATGGCCTCCCTCACTGGTGCCCACCTGGGGGAATCCCCAAGAACTGCGCTGCGAAGGTGCAATTTTTGTTTTAATCTTCATTTGAGGATATGCTTGCTGATTTGAGAGAGGGGAAGGGAGGGAGGGCGAGAGAGAAACATCAGTTGCCTCCTGTACACGCTTCCACATGGGATTGAACCTGCAACCTATGTCTATGCCCTGACCAGGAATCAAACCCACAACTTTTTGGTGTACAGGGCGATGCTCCAACCAACTGAGCCACCTGGCTAGGGCTGAAAAGGCGCAGTTTGATGACCACCCAGCGAGGACATTTTGTCCCCTACTGTACCTCTGAAATCGTTCCCTACTCAGACACATCTAAACCTGTCTTCTTTGTGTGCCTTCCCATGTGCCAGACTTTGATGATGAAAAACAGAGGTAAGGACTATTCTTATTCCTTTGCTTCAGAGGCCACTCACTGTCATCGGATGAATTAGAAAAGGAAGCAATGGACTCTAATGCAGATGGTGGGCACTTGGGTGGGATTTCAGAGAAGAGGTACATCAAGACCATTGAGACCCTTGTAGCATTCCTAGTGAAGGACATCTGAGCTGGGCTTTGGGAGAGAAATGGGATTTTCAAAGGGGGCATTGTGTGGCAATGGCCCTCTTCCTTGGTCCTTTTCCTCCCTGCTCACCTTTCTGCTCAGCACAGCTATAGTGATTCTCCAAATAACCATTCAAAATGCACACTTAGAAAAAAAAACATGTTTGGTACCTCCGCTTCTTCTGACTCTCTTATTTCTCATGTGTTACCCACATGCCTGTTCCCCTACACTCCCAAGACTGCACAGGAAAAAATTGCATTTCTAAATCTCTTATGTGATTTGAATAATTTGCGAGTGAATGTGGTGAATGTATTTCTCAAAATTTGCTATGAGAGATTAAGAAAAGTTTAAAACAGACTCTGCCCCTTAAATTCACCCTCAGAGAGAAAGCAAGGGAAGGATCATTCAGGCTCTTGACTCCTCAGTTTCCATATCACCCCTCAGCATAAAGTTCATATTAGAACTTACATAAAACAGTGCAACAACTCTGTATTTCCACCAGATAAAACATAGCTGCCTTCCTATACCTGAAGATGTTTTCACGCTGTCTCCAAAATGAGATGCACAGTTCCAACGATCATTGTATTCATTGCTGACTATATCATGATCCTCAAAATTCATCATGGTTTCACTGAAGATTCTCTTACCTGAAGACTAAATTATAAAATTCAACTTCAAGGATTCATACATCCAATAATGGAAGGAGAGAAAAAGATCAAAGTGGTATGTATCAAAACACATATTACAAGCAAATAAAAATATGCAGAGCTACTATCATACTTGTTTCTGGAATTTGCTGTGAGGTCAAAATCGAAATCTGTGGTGCACTTCAGTTAGTTTCCGCTCTGTATCTGAGCTGATACTGTAGTGACCCAATCCCTACATCCAAGAGAACTGAGTCCTCAAACATCCTGCCACATTTTAGTCACAGTAATTTTCTATTTACCTCTACAATTCAGCATGGAAGCACAAGAAGGCACCCATCAAATCTCCTGGGCTTCTAACATAGCCCTCCTTAGCCCCACTGGGTAGCAGCAACCCCAGGACCCTTTGGAAATCGGGATCAATCACACTAGACAGTAAAGCAATCCCTTTTCATCTACTGGTTTAATGGGATGAGTAGTCTAAAATATTAAGGTAAAGTCTCATTTTTAGTTCAGGGGGATCATCACTATATCCCCTGACATTATCCCTTTGGGGACTGACCCTATAAATTAACAAAACTCTAAGTTGCCGGGACAAGATGCAAAAATTCTGCAAGTAGGTTATTAGCTATAGTTGTCAAAGAAGCCACACCCAGTTCTACCCCTGACTCACAATATATTCTGGCTGTTGGAGACCCCATGCTACCTAATGGTCTATGATTCAAAGCACATACTGCATCGGGTAGAACAGAACCCTTTCTTGTGGGGTGTTCTCTTCCAACTGATGCCCCAACCGAAGCGGAGCCTTTCCGCGTTTGTTAGGCCAGCCACTTCCCGGTGATCAGGCGGGTGGTAAGAACAGTTAACTCCATGGGTGTGAGCCCATCGCTGACCATCCTCTGCTGTGAATGAGCTCCTTGATCAGGCTCAACAGTGGGTGGGTTGCTGACCGTGGACGAGGCATCCTGCAAGGCCGCAGAGGGTGCCGCCGGAGGGAGCATCACAGGCAAGGCGGGCAAATTTTTCCTGCTTCAGGACCACCCCTGTAGTGCTGCCGCTGGCCGCTGTTGTGTGTTAGCAGTGTACTGTGCAGGCCCAGGTTCAAGTGTTTTCTTCCGTCAGCTGGTTATGAGGAGCACTTCGCGAGGACGTGAGTGTGGATTGAAAGGGAGGGGACAAAGCAACAGGAGTTCATGTCAAAGGAGTCTGCTTGTGCAATCTACTTCCATCTTCCCGACTCACTCGGACTTGAACTCTTAGATACCATTTCTGTCTGATGAGAAATACTTCTGCAGGTGCCCAGCTTTGTGGCCACTTCTGTTCATGACGGGAAGCTCAAGATGCGAGACTGCCTGACGTCCAAATGTTAGGCTTCCAGGGTCTTCAAAGGCCCTGTAGCCAGCCAGCAGCTACTCTCAAAAGAACAGTTATCTTCAGAAGAAGATATGGATTTTCTCAAAAATGCTAGAGATCAAGTTGTCATTCTCCCATCTGTGCTTGCGAGAAGCTCCATGCACCAACTCTGTTTGCCACGAACACCTTAAGTATCACTGGACAAGTTACAGAGCAGCTCGCACTACAGCCTGAGCTGACTGCCCAGTCCCCCCTTCTCTGGTCCCACCTGAAACTGGCATCCTCATGAGTATCTCTGTAGATGGGATGCCTGCCAAATCCAAAAAGGCCTACCAAGAGTTATGTCCTTTTGTTCATAGTAGGTGGTACAAGGCACAGAAACTGGTCTTTTGCCTCGGAGGATGTCACATGCTACAGACCACTGACCCCCCCCCGAAACTACACTTGGGGACAAACCCCTGGATTTTCATGGGCTGTATCTCCCACAAGTGGTCCACATGTGTCTTAGTAAAAGTAACAAAAATACTTGCTACTTTCTGCTCATCACGTTCAATCATGATATTGTCACCAATACAGTGGACCAGTGATATGGTTTGTGGAGTGTCAAGAAACCAGCATCTCTATAGACTATATTATGGCAGAGAACAGAGTAGGTCTAGCCCTGAGGCAATGCTGGTAGTAAAAGCAAACTTTCTGTGATTTTGCAAGTTAATATGAAGAAAAGGGCCTTAGCCTATCAGAGGCTGTATACCCGCTTCCAGGGGTCATATTAGTTTGCTCCAGTTTTTACCTGTGAGCTTACGGCTGTGATTAGAGCCTTTATCTGATTACATTAGTGATAGCCCACAGTCCACAGCTGTTAATGATAGCTGTCCAAAATTCACCAGCCTGGCGAGTTAACACAGCAGGTGTCACCATGCCTGCTGCTTTCGAGTCCCAAACTGCGGCATTCATCAATATAATTTCCCAACTGATGCCATTTGTGTCTGATTTGCTCTTGGTAGGGAGAGAAAATTGCAGGGTCTTCCAACGGTCTGTAAAGCATATGCAAAAAAGAAAGGAAGGAAAGGAAGGAAGGGAGGGAGGGAGGAAGGGAGGGAAGGAGGGAGGGAGGAAGGAAGGAAGGAGAAAAGAAAAGAAAAGAAAAGGAAAGGAAAGAAAAGAAAGGAAAGGAAAGGAAAGGAAAAAAGAGAGAAGAAAAGAAAAAGGCAAAGCATAGCTGATTTGGCCAGTAAAGATACAAAAGCCACTTTCTGATTCAGCGGCTTCATTACACACATAGACCGTGAAAGGAAGAATGGATAGCCAATGGTCCTACCTCCCATATTCTTGTCACACACAAGCAGGAGACACTGAAATGAAAAGGGCCCGGTGAGTCTAATAGGCTGGGGGATTCCCACTGCTGACAAACCTGCACTAGGGTTCAGCTAAGCAGTTTTAGAGTGTGCAACTCGATTCCGAGGGTGAAAGCCTCACACCTGATCAGAACCCCAGAGGCAATGGCAGCCTCTCCAGAGGATGCTGCGGTGAGCGGGAAACAGCCCTCAGAGCCGCTCCCATCCTCTTGTGTTCCAGGGGGGCCGCAAGGTGTTCTGCCCAGAGCAAGATTACCTGTGATCTAAGCCTTTGCCAGCGAGGCTGTGTGCATAAGTGCAAGGGTGCCAGGATGCCAAGATCGGGCCCTTCTCCAGCATACCCGCCCACCCCTTTACCTTCCACATACCCAGCTAAGAGTTCTTGGTAACCTGGGCCATTCCATCAGGTGCACTAAGGAATTGCACTGAAGGGGGCTTAGACCAAACCCATTGTTTATCTTGTGCAACACTGGGCAACAGAGCCCACACCCTGATTCTGACAACTGTGGTCAGCTTCCTACCTGACAGTGCACAGCCAGACTCCCTATCGGGGCCAAGTCAGTTAAATATGCCTTTAAGAACGGCTCAGCATGTGGGGGTGGCAACTGTGCACACCCCACGTTGACTGGCCAGCAGGAAGTCCAGGTCAACGTGGCTGTCATTATCACTTGACTACGCAGTTTATAGAACAATGAGTAATTGATGAAAAACAAACAACAGAAGTCTAACAATAGCAGTGTCCACGAAGTTAATCTTGTTCTGCCTTTCAAGGGGAGGCTACTCCCTCCTGGAGTCAGTCCGATGAGGATTCTGTGTCAACAAGCAGTTGAGGGTGGCAGTGGCAGTCTGGGTCAGATCGGCCAGATGCTCGATGGACAAGACCTTCGAGTGAGTTTAAGGTCCCTGCATCCACCTCTGACAGTTCAAGGTCTAAGGCAGGGGTGTCAGACTCATTTTCACAAGGGGCCACATCAGCCTGTCAGTTGCCTTCAAAGGGCTGAATGTAGAGCTCCTTACCCCTAGTTAAGGAATAGTCACATTCATACAGCCCTAAAATTACATTCAGCCCTTTGAAGGCAACCTCAAGGCTGGTGTGGCCCCCGGTGAAAACGAGTTTGACACCCCTGGTCTCTAAGATGTTCTCTCCTCATCTACCAGGCTTGTGGGTCTCCTTCGAAAGCCAGTTCATTGGTGTGAGTGACCCTTGCAGCAATCACTCCATCATATTTGGGATCCTTCTTGGATCCCACCTGTACCATGCACCCAGACTCATCTCTAACCCCTGATACAGGAGTGGGTCACACCAGGACCACCTTAGGGGTTGTCACCTCCTACTCCCTATCATGATCACGTCCATAGCTGCCTAAATTCGGCAAGCACAGCAAAAGAAGCATCAGATTCGTCCGCCACCACCCGGCTCTCTTGCTTCCCAGAAATTCCAGGAGCCCAGTTTCCCAGAAGCAAGCATGGGAAGTAGACAAAGGAGGGTTACTTAAGTGGTTTGGGAATCTTAAAGCCAGTCTTGGGGGGCTCCTCTGTCCCCCACCATGGTCCATTTCAGGGGATTGTTTCATTCAGAACCCAAGGTGTCCTTGTGAAGAAGATGCTCCATGGGTCCTCCATTGTCAGTTGTCTTGGTCAGACTCTCCTTTCAAAGGGCCCCGTTCCATCCTTCAGCGGCGCCTACTCCCTAGCGGTGCAGGTCCGATCAGCTTGTGGATACCAGCGATGTTTAGCCTTGAAGGCCTCTTCCTCTTTGGCATCCCCACGGAGCGCAAACGGGGTTTGTGTGTCCTGCGCAGTGTGCCGCCACTGTGTTTGTCCCCACAGAAGACGAAACTTTCATCCAGTTGTCGCACAGGGTGCAGATTGCCCCGGAGTCAATGGAAACGGAACAAGGTTTCTAGGCCGAGCACCACGACCTGTCACTCTTCACACTGAGCAGAGATCCCTTTTCCGTGAATAGTTTTAAGCCCTTTGTCTTTGTCTTTGTCTTTTTTTTCTTTTCAGTATACCCCATTGACCTTGAACGTAGCCAATCTGTCTGTGGTCCACACCCAGGGGCCTTCGGGAGAGTCAGCGGACTGAAGCCCCTAAGCAGCCCAGGGCGGGCGCGGATGCTCCATCGGAGGGAGTCCCGTTTGAAGGGCGAGTGGGCACTTTCTCCTGAAGCTGTGGGACGTCACCGGGGCCTGGTTTACTTTCCTGCGAAGAGCGCTTCCATCAGTAATGTACACTCGTTGGGCAGCACACACTTTGTTGAGGTTCTTACTTCTGACCCACCCCAGGATAGGGATGTCGGGGCCTAACAACACCTCACCCGCTGTTACTTCTCTTGCTTTTCAGCATCCATCAGAACCCGGTAACAAGCGATGGCTGTCTCTCAAATGGGATATACTTGGTGGCCAGTGTCAGGTGACAAGGACAGCACCATGGCTCTCTCAAATTGTTAAAAAATAGTTGTCATACAAAAAATAGTAAGCATGTGTCAGAGTTTTATTCAATTCCTTCATGAAGGAAGCAAATGAATGCTAACAAATTTAATTACATGAGACACTGGATTTATATAACCAGAGGAAAAACGGCTAAATCGAATACGTTATTGTACCACAGAGCAACAAGACGGAAACTTTGGGGTTTATTATCTTTACCAAAATCAAAAGTCATCATGACTTAACAGTTTCCTACAAGTCTACTTCAACCTGTACTGAGTTATAAAACTTTATCTGTAAATTGTTAGTAAGTCAATAAACTTACATCCTTGACGGAGTTGGATGGTCTCCAAGGGGCTTAATGCAAATGCTCTTAGAATGCCATTTAAGGGTCATGCGGTCATCTTTTTGCTTTATTTCAGAGTTTTGGTCCTTTTTCTGTATAGCAATTTAATCATAAGCAATTCTCACACACCTGCCCCAGGAGACACACCAAAGCATGTTCAAAATAGCATTGTTTGCATCAGCAAAACGAAAATGTCCATAGAGAGAGTCATGGAAATGCAAAGGACATTCAGTACAGTGGAATACTGCCTACCAGATGGCACGAATAGGGCACAGCTGCAGGCTCCGAAATGGAACCATGTAACAGCTACGGCTGTGTCCTTGTGGTGGGCTGAGTTACAGCCTCCAGCTGCTGCATGGCAGACCCACACCCGCCAGGGCCTCGTGAGGCCGAGGGAAGTTCCCCACCTCTGGGTTTCCAGCACAGCCATCCGACGGGCTGCCAGCCGTTAGGGTGTTGGTGAGTAGGACAGAAGCTGATGCCCAAAATATGCTTGCACGGTGGGCTTGCTCTCTTGCGCTCCTGCATTTCGCCACAGGAAGAGGATTCCTCAGGCAGACACGGGTCTCAGGGGATTGGAAGACACGTGGGGCAGGTGTGGACCAAACCACAAACCAGCCGAACCTTGCTCAGTGACACCCACCCAACCCTCAGGTGCGCGAATGAGGAGTTACTGCTATCATTGTATGCTGCCAAATGTTGGGATTGTTAAATATCATCATTGGGCAATCGTTAACTAGAACAGACACATTGTATAAACAGTCAGAAATACTTTCAGGAACATGTAACACTACTTAATTTTCAGGCATAAAGACAATTGCCCACTTTCTCGGTTCTCTTCCATTCTTCGGTTGGGCCCCTTTGCTGGTGATCCCAGGGTCTCACAGAACAGCCGGGTTCCAGTGGCTCCGCCCCCCGCCAGCTGAAGCTCTCCTCCTGCCACTCTTGTTTTTCTGAAATCTGCGTCTCTGGAGGTGCCAGTGTTCCCTGCTGGCTTGTCCTTTGTTCACAATGGATACTATGTCCCTTTTTGTCTTTTGGTGGCATTTTTGAGCTTCTTCTAACTCCATTGTCGATCTTGCTGTGCATCCCCACAGAAAAGGCACCGAGAGGTGAATTACATTTGGCAATAGCACGCAGCCAGCAAGGGGCCCAGCTGGCCTTTGAACCCAGCATCCAAAGGGCATTTTCTGATACATCGTGGTTCTTTGCACTTCTTGGCCCCTGCACTCTGCCCACTCTCTCTCTCTCTCTGCCTGGGCCTCACTGCTCAGGAGGAGGAAGAGCTGGCTGAGCCCTGGGAGTGCAGAGTGGACCCCGCCCTGACCAGCAGGGCCTGCATGCAGGTCCCAGGTTTCTCTCTGAGTCCAGGCCCCTCCTGGCAGAAATGAGGACCAGGGTGGCAGCCCAGAGAACCCTGCAGGGCAGAAGTTTCCAGGAGAAGCCAGAAGGTACAGAATCTTCCTGAAGTCTCCAAGTCTTGTCCTGTGCCAGGTGGGAGGTGGTATGGGTAGCCACAGCCTCCCTCAGCTCTGGAGCCTGAACCTGAGGCCACAGAGGGGTGTGGGTCCCAGCTCTGGGAAGAGCCAGCCACTCTTGAGTCCACCTCCTTTAGCTCCATCAGCATCCAAACCAAGCAACACCTGTCAATGGCAAAAGAAGAGAGTAAAAGGCCCGAGGTCTCCTGTGATCCCTACTGACTCTGCTGCTTGCTCTGCATGGCTCGTTTTCTGTTCCAAACGAGAGGCTAAGATGGACAGGGAGATGGTCATGAGAGAGCAGAGGGCCAGCCCTGTTTCCTCCCCTCCCCGGGCACAGTGGCCAATGCCGCTGGCTCGGGCAGAGTTACATGGGTGCACGTGCTCCCTGATGGGCGGTCCCTCTGGGAGTCTGACCCCTGATGCCTGCAGCACAGCCAGCCCCAGCTGCAGCAGGATCAGTGAGGAGAACGCGCTCAGCTGAGGCCAACCTGCTGACAGCTACTCCTTCAATTCCTTCACTCTTATCTTATAATTGGGTTTTTCAGACGTACAAGGATTATAAAAAAATGACACCACACTCAAAGGGTTATTAGAAATTTCATTTTGTTTACATGACTGTGGTCTCCTAAGGGGCAGTAAAGTAAGTGAGCATATTCCTGTTATCTGAACTGCAGGGTCCAGGCCGGGTGGGCTGGAGACAGCTGTGCCTCCTATGCAAGCCCGGGATGGGAGAGGTCAGGTATTTTATATGGCAAAATTGGCCCTAGAGCAAAAAGAACTGCCCATCTGCACCACTGGGGAGCCCAGGTGAGGGCTTCATGCCTTACCTTTCCACTCAGAGGAGTGGGCTGTGCAGGGGAGACTGGGGACCCGATCCTGCATTCCTGCAGCCTCCTCCACCGAGCCAGGACCAATAGTGCGTGTGTCGGGCTCCCCGTGCGACATGGCCCCTGCAGCAGTTGTGGGGTCGCACCTCTGCCCTTGCTGGTGCTGAGAAGTGTTCAGGAGGGTGCCGGTCCCCTGTGCTCAAGGAGCATGTCAGCTGTCAACCACGCCAGCGGAACTCATGCCACATTGGGCTGCAGGGAGAACAGTAAGGTCTGTCTGACCATGGGCGTGTCTCAGCAGGTCCCTTCTCCAGTGTGTCCCCCGTGTTTGAGGTACCTGCTCAGCAAAACCCTCCCTTCGCCTGAGGGCCCAGGAGATTCTTCTAATGAGCTCAGGAGACTATTTTCATGGGCCTCATAAGGGTGTGGCCCTGGGCACTGCGCCACCCTGCCCAGTGACCAAGGGGCCCCTGGCCAACCTGGTTGTGGCCACAGTCCCTTCTTTCCCCACTCTGCCCAAAGACATTTCTTTTTTGCCTTTTAGGAAAGTAATTCTTTTTTAAAAATATATTTTATTGATTATGCTATTACAGTTGCCCCATTCCCCACCCCCCACATACTCTCCACCCTGCACACCCCCTCCCAGCTGCATTCCCTTCTGCTTCAGTTCATGTCCATGGGTCACACATGTAAGTTTTTTGGCTTCTACATTTCCTATACTATTCTTAACCTCCCCCGTCTATTTTCTGCCTACTATTTATGCTACTTATCCCTGTACCTTTTCCTCCATTCTCCCCATCCTCACTGATAACCCTCCATGTGATCTCCATTTCTGTTCCTGTTCTAGTTGTTTGCTTAGTTTGTTTTTGTTTCAGGTTTGGTTGTTGATCGTTGTGAGTTTGTTGTCATTTTACTGTTCATATTTTTTATCTTCTTTTTCTTAGATAAACCCTTTAACATTTCGTATAACAAGGGCTTCATGATGACGAACTCCTTGAACTTGACCTTATCTGGGAGGCACTTTATCTGCCCTTCCATTCTAAGTGATAGCTTTGCTGGGTAGAGCAATCTTGGATGTGGGGCTTTATCTTTCATGAGTTGGAATACTTCTTTCCAACCACTTTTTGCCTGCAAGGTTTCTTTTGAAATATCAGCTGATAGTCTTATGGGAACTCCTTCGTAGGTAACTGTCTCCTTTTCTCTTGCTGCTTTTAAGATTCTCTCCTTATGTTTAATCTTGGGTAATGTAATTACAGCCTTGGTGTGTGCTTCCTTGGGTCCAACTTCTTTGAGACTGTCTGAGCTTCCTGGACTTCCTGAAAGTCTATTTCCTTTGCCAGATTAGGGAAGTTCTCCTTCATTATGTTTTCACATAAATTTTCGATTTCTTGCTCTTCCTCTTCTCCTTCTGGCACCCCTATGCCCTACAATTCAGATGTTGGAACATTTAAAGTTGTCATTAAATTTCCTAAGACTCTCCTCATTTTTTTGAATCCTTGTTTCTTCATGCTGTTCTGGTTGAACATTTATTTCTTCCTTCTGGTCCAAACTTGAGTCCCAGTTGATTTGAGTCCCAGTTTCCTGTCACCGTTGGTTCCCAAAGGCATTTCAGTGGATCTCTGTGCACAGAGGACAGAGCCCAGTGGCTCCATGTCCAGGGATGGCTCCCAGGTCAGCACGGAGCAGCATGTGTCTGTGCTGCTAACGGGACTCTCGGTGGAGTTCTCATCGCCCTCTGGCGTGTGTGTGGTGTCCCAGAGGCCAGGCAGCGCTTGAGACCTATCTCATTGATTCACTCCAGATCCTGACTCATTCCCACTGGGAGATGCCATCCCACCCCTGCTTACAGGTGAGAAAGTGGAAACCCAGAGAGGAGTCATAGGTGCCCGAGGCCAGAGAGTTCATAATGAGGCAGCTGGTGTTGGAACCCAGTGGTCTGGCTCAGAGCTCACTTTCCAGCATCAGGGTCCTGGCCCCTCTGTGTGGGCCATTCCCATGGCAAGTGCAGGGCGGCTGCGAGGGCTGGACAGGGAGGCATCGACAACTGGACATCGGCCTGGGGCCTCATCTTCATCTCCTTCCTGTACCCACGGAGCCTCATCCCCTCCCACACCCAATTATTAGTTACCCCAGAGATTCTCGAATTCTGCCTCTCTGATCACCTGGGCTCCTGGAGCTGCTGGGGGGCGTTTCCCCACCAAACACTCCAAACCCGTAGGTTTCTTTCAAGTGAAAGGAATGATGGTAACACTTACAAGTGGTAACATTTCCTCTGGTAACTCAAAAACCAAAGCACAACAGGGCATCTGGCTGACTCCCAGGAATAGGGGGAAGCCATGGGAACCTGTCTGAGTCTGGTCTCTCACCAGTCACTGGGAGGTGACAGTGCCTCAGGTTGTAAGGGAAGAAGTAGCATCTTCCTGGGCCCACGCCAGCCATGGATGGGTCACAGGAGGGGGCGTTTCCCCAGGGGCAGCTTCTAGAGCAGAAGGAGTGTCTGTGATCACTCCATGGAGGGGCTGTCCCTGGCACTAAAATTCAGGGAAACAGAGGCACGGTGTGGGGGGAGGACATCACCTGCAGAGGGTGGCTTTGTTGTCATGTCAGAACTGGGATGTGGCCCAGTGTACTGAGGCCCCTGGAGCACAGCCTTCAAGGACAGGATCTGGGGGGGCAGCAGGTGGGCACACTTAAGTCCTGAAGAGCTGGGCACCGGGTCCCTCCCCACTGGACTGCCACTCCCATGGCCCCTTCCTCTGTGCCCCAGCAGGGACTGGGTAGAACCAGAATCCAGGTTCAGACCTTGATCTCCAGTGTGAACCATGGTGGGTGCCCTTCTCCCTCCCCAGGGGACAGGCAGCCCCTCTCCACCTGACAGCTCAGATCCCGGGACCCTCTCCTAGTCCTTGTGCCCAGAGCTGCTCCTCTCTGTCCCCAGGTCCCCAGGCTGTCCCCAGTCTGCTCTGCCAGAGACCTGCCCTCAGGCCAGGAGAGGCAGTGCAGCCCCTGGGGGCCACCTGAGCCAGGAGGGGTGCCCTGCACCTCTTACCAGGCAGATGGTGGCCTTCTCCATCCCCCCGAGCTCCCCTGCCCACCCATGAGCCACCAGGTGTTTGTACTTCTTCGGGCCCCTTGCACAGGCTCACATTTTGTCCCTGTGTGGCCTGACCTGCTGATCACGTGCCACTTACCCGACTGGGAACCATCTGGCAGCTAGCTGCCCTCCTGACTGACGGCCTGGGTCAGCAGGCAGCCCTGACTCATGGAGACCCCAAAGTGCCTGGTGGAGGCGTTGTCAGTTTAACTGATTCTGTCTCCAAGGAACCACTGCCGATGATCCTGATTGGCTGAGAAGCAGGCCCCACCTGACCAACTGATGACCAACCAGGTGGGCACCAGGTATCTGGGTGACAGACCAGACCTCAGAGCCAGGAGGGGGGTGGCTTGGTGGGGAATGCAGAAGGGCTCAACCATAGGCTCTTAGGGTCTGCCTACATTCTCCCTTTTTAAAAAGGGTTTTATTGAGATACAAAACTCATACCGCACTATTCACCCATTTAAAATGCACACTCGTTTCTAGTATTCACAGTTGGGCATCCTTCAGGACATCATAATTTCAGAACATTTTTATGGCCCCCAAAGGAAAATTTTGTACCCACCAACGGTCATCTCCACTCCCCACAGCCCCCCATTGTAATTAACTTTGTTTTTATAAATTTGTCAATTTGGAAATTTCATATAAATGAAATTCACACCACATGTGGTCTTTTGTGACTATCCTTTCAGGCCATATGTTTTCAAAGTCTGTCCTTGTTGAATGAGGCATTGGAACATTATTTCTTTATTGTTTTAAAAGATATCCCATTGTATGCGCAAACCTCATTCTGTTTACCCATTCATCAGGGGACGGACATTGGGACCATTTCTAGTATATGTCCCTAGGAACAAGTTTGTTATGAATATGTGTGTCAGATTCGGGGGTTGACACATGTTTTCATCTCTCTTGAGTATATATACCTGGGGTTGGAATTTCTGGTTCAAGTGGAAATCTATGGTCCACATTTTTAAGAACTCTTGACCTGTTTTTCTTTTCAGTTTTTTTAAAAAGATTTTATTTATTTATTTAGAAGGAGGGGAAGGGAAGGAGAAACAGAGGAGGGAAACATCAGTGTGTGAGAGAACACCAATTGGTTGCCTCTTGCACGCCCGCAACCCGGGGACCTGGCCCGCACCCCGGGCATGTGCCCTGACTGGGAATCGAACTGCTGCCCTTTCAGTTTGCAGTTCAGGACTCACCCCACTGAGCCACACCCGCCAGGGCCCAACCGGCTTTTGAAAGTGCCTGCATCATTTTGCATTCTCACCAGCGATACATGACCATTCCACTTTTCCCAGTGGGTGTGCATTGGTATCTCACTGCGGCTTTCATTCGCCTTTCCTTCATGATTAATGGTGCTGAGCATCTTTTTCCTTTGCTCATGAAGTTGGGTTTATGTCCTTTTGTTGAGTTGTAAGAGCCCTTCATGGAATATTGGTGAAAGTCTCTTATCAGATGTATAATTTGCAAATCTTTACATCCACTCTGTGAACCGTCCTTGCACTGTCTTGGTGGTGTTCTTGAAGCACAACATTTTAAATGTTGAGGACATTCATTTTTTTTCTTTAGTCATGTGGGATTTGGTGTTCTCATAAAATATTGCCTAATCCAAAGTCACAAAGACTTCCTGCTGGGTCTTCTACAGGTTTTATAGTTTAGCTTTTACACCGAAGTCTTTGATCTCTTTTGAATCGATTCTTGTAGAAGGTGTGAGAAGGGGGTCCACCTTCATTCTTTCACCTGTGGCTGTCCCGCCATTCCAGTCCCATTTGCTGACGAGGCTGCGCTTTCCGTAAGGGATTGGTTTGTCCCCCATCACAGCCTGGAACCCCACGATCTGGAATTTTATCGTTCTCCCTCAGCTGCCTTTCTTCGAAGTTGAATTACAACTGTTTGTATTTGCCGAGATACACTGAAGAGTTTTGCACGTCTGTACACATCGTTTTTCAGGACCTCCCCTTGCTCTGCACCCTTGTTTGTGCTCTCTTGCATATTGGTGCTGAGGGGGGTGGTTTGCACGCTTTTACTGCTGTGACGTATTCCACCGTGATGGCTTTGCCACCGTTCCTTTTTCCTCTTCTGTCAAGATGCAGCTGATTGTTTTAGCTCTGCTTTCTTGAACAAAATTCGCTGGTCTTCCAGGACACATGCAAACTTTTATCTAGCAGCGGCATGGTGGGGCCGAATGGCATGTCCCCCCTCGGTGAACAAGGCCAGACTCTTTTCGAGAGTGGCTGTACCAGTCTCAGTGTGAGTCCATTCTGTCCTGCTTCTTGGCAAACACATTACCGTTTGCATTAACATTAATCCTTTGCTTTTTACCCAGCCGACAGTGACAGGTAATGCAAGGCTGTTCACAAGAATAAGTCTCTCCTCCATCCTTCGGAATGTTTTCAGTTATAGCAGTTTTACCATATGGCCCCTCTGTTTCTTTATTGCTGGTTTTCTCTCCCTCTCACAGTGTAAGTTCCAGGAGGCAGGGGTTTCATTGCTCTTTTCAAAGCTGTTCCTCGTTGCCTAGAACCATGTAAGACACATAGGTACTCAATACGTACTTGTTAAGTATGTATTGTTAAAGCCTAGAATGAATAAAGAACATGAAATAAATCAGAATTAAGGTAAAAACACTAAAATACATACAGCCTTAAGATAACACAAATGCTTGCGAAGAGGGCCAGCATCACACGGGAGCCTACAGGCCCTGGCTGGTGCGGCTTGGTGGGAGTGCCTTCCCGAAAACTGAAAAGTCACCAGTTCAATTCCTGGTTGGGTCACATATCTGGATTGTGGGCCCACACCAGGGTTGTGGGTTCAGTCCCTGGTTGGGGCGCAAACAACAGGCAACTGATCGATGTCTCTCTCCCTCCCTTCTCCTCTCTAAACTCAGTGAGCCTGTGCTTGTGTGAGGATTAAGGAAAACAAAGGAACCTGCAGCATTGCCTGGAGGATGTTCTATTCCCCTCTCCCCTGCTCAGGTGAAGCTCTTGGTTTGCAGACTCTTTTCCCTCCGTGGACCGACCTTTGGTCACTTCTTCTTCTTTATCCCTCTTTGCCCAGTTTCCACTCCTGTTCCACTCACAGGCAAAGTGCTGGAGACAACAGACTGTGAACAGCTACAGCTCAATCCCGTCTGCTCTCAGAACCTCCCAGTCCATCCTAGCCTTTTGTGTGGTGGTGACCAACCCTCCTGTTATTATTTGACCCTGCACTTCTGGACACAGTCCCCAGCTCCACCATCCCATTCTTCCTGGCCCCTCTGTGCCCTGGGCCTCCCTGGCACCAGGCCCCCACAGCTCCATCATGTTAGTTCCTCTAACACACACACACACACACACTCACACACACACACACACACACACACACACAGAGGATTTCCCCTGCCCAAATGTCTTTGCTTAGGATCCTAGAAGCAGAGCTGGGTACCAGGCTGAGCCGCACACCACACGCTGAGGCTGCTCCCGGGAGAAATGAAGGGAGTGTGTTTTGCCCACTTGTGGGGGTGGTGAAACCTGGCCTCTGTGTGAGGTGTGCTGTGGAGTCTGTCCTGTCTCCAGAAAAGGGGCCCAGCTTTTGTCTGCATCACCCCAGGCCAGCCTTAATGGGAATGGGGGTATTTAAACCTCCTGATACTCACTCAGCACCACAAAACAATTGTCTCAGGGGCAGGGGAAGCAAGGTCCTGGCCGCAGTAACCATGGAAACACTCCCAGGGGGCCTCCTGTGCAGCCAGGGCTATAATGATAACCAGGTGGTTACAGAGCGGCTCTGATCCTAAAGTCCAGCCCAGAGGCCCAAGGGCATTCCCTCCCACCAGTACCAGCATTAGGGGTTCCCTTATGTGGGCCCCCACCCTGGGGCCTTGTGGGAGTCTTCTGGTGGGGCATGTGTGATTTCAGACTCCTGCCTGACAGCAGAACTCCTGTCCCCGTCCCCTCCTGGCACGTTACTGATCATGGACGGTGCGCCAGACAAAGCCCTACGGCGCCTTTGAGAAGGAAGGTGTTGGGGTCTAAGGCTCCCCCTCCGTGTGCAGATGTGCAGGTTCTCAGAGGTAAACGGGGGTCACAGGGACGTGGGCATCAGCTATGGGTTGCATAGCTGGCATCAGCTATAGCCTGCACACGGACATCCAGACACTCATGGGCACAGTTGCACCTGGGCTCCCACCGTCCTGCCTGCACACCGGTGCACGGCCCCTGCTGCCCAGAAGAGTGGTGCACGGAGGTGTTTCAGGCCAGAATCGTAAAGTGAGGCTTTCCCCTCACAGCGGTGCCCCTCAGACTCAGGGACTTCTCCGAGCAAAGTCAGCCTTCAGACTTCATCTGCACCATTGCCCCCACCCCCGGCTCCCCAGCCAGGGACTTGGGACAGGAACTGTCCATCAGCTCCTGGTCCATGGTGTGCCTGCCTTCAGGCTAAAGCTGCACGATTCACGCCTGTCCTCCAGCCTGCTGGCCCAGGCAGCAGACTTCAGACTCACCAGCTTCCGTGTCATGGCACCCAGGTTTTTTATACTAAATCTCTTTCTGTATACATACATTCCTATTTTGGTTTTTTTTTTTCTGGTGAATCCTAACTAGTACAATACCCCCAGTCAAGCTGCAGGGTCTACACCATATCTTTCAAAACTCCTGCTGGCTTCTTTAGAAAAATTGACAAGCTGATCCTAAAATTCATGCAGAGATGCAAGAGACCCAGAATGGCCAACAATCTTGGGAAAGAAGAACAGAGTTCCTCGTCTCAAAACATACCCCAAACTTCAGTAACCAACACACTCGGGGACTGGCAGTAAGGACAGACGTACAGATCAGAGGAGTGGACTTGTGGACATCACGGGGGTGTCTGTGAAGTGAGGAATAGCTGCAGGGGGCGGGGGTCTGGCTCTCTTTCTGCTTCACATACGCAATTTATGTGGTCCTTCCTGTTGGCGTTTCATTTTTAAGCTGGAGGAAAACACCCAAATGCGAGAACCTTGGCTCCCGCGATGATTTACGAGAACCCCGGGGGGCCGCTGTGCTCCACCCCCTCCGGAGAAACTTCCTGCTAAAACCCCCCTTGGGAAAAACTTACCACATCCAAAAGTAAGTAAGAAAAAGCTAGAGAGAAGCACAAAAACTCGACCAAAAGAAGAATGGAAAAGGAAAGGAAAGCGAGGCTTTACAGAGAACACCCACCAGAAAGTCACGGCCTTGGAGCAAAGACCCAAACTGTTGCAGCAAATTGCAACGCAGCAAGAGTGAGATCTAACCTCTCACAGAACAGAAGGGGGACCGCAGGATGTCCTGACCTGGAGCTGGCATGTGGGGACATGGGGAGAGCGAGGGGTTGTGAGAGACGTCTGCAGCTCAGCTCAAAGGGGAGAAAATGGTATTTTGAGGGGCAGATCAATGGGAACAGGCTAAGGTAGGAAGTTGCGTTTCCTGAAATAAAGCCTCTTAGAGGTTATTTGTTCAATTCATGTGAATAAAAAAATTAATTTCAAAAATAGATACTGAAAGGAGGAGGCCTCTTTCCTGGCTACCGTAGCCCAGTGCTGACCCACTAAGGCTGCTCCTGCTAGTCTCAGGCCTGTGCTCACACAGTGCCTGCCGGAAGGAAGAGCCACCACCCCACCAGCCCAGAACCTTTAAGCATCTTCCATAGACAGAGCCCTTCCTACCTGCCCCCATGTGTCTTCCTCACACTGGTCCTAGCACCAGCCACGGGAAGACCCGGGAACATCCCTCAGCCATACCTCCTCCCATGGTCCCCAAGTGAAGCAGCGGAGCGGCCTGTTTCCTGTCATCCAGGTCGCTGCCACCCTGATTCCCCAGGTCCAGACACCCCAGGCTGCAGTGCCTCCCTTTCGTTCCCTGACTCCCCACTCACCTCAGGGCTCTGTCTCTGCGTTTACTGCTTCTGCGCACCCGGGCTCTCAACCTTTGGCAGTGTTACTCTTTGAGCATCATTGATTTCTTTCTGGTGCGAACTGGGGACGTGTAATTGACTTCACTCGGGATGTGTAGGGCAGGGGCGGGAACAGAGGGAGCAGGAGCTGGAAGCAGGGAAGGATAGTCACTGGGTGAGTCTCTCTCTGAGCCTGGGGTAGGTTGACAGGCAATTCCCAGAATCAAGTAACCAAAGAAGGGGCAGTGATGTCATAAGGGGCCCACTGTGACACTCACTCACCTACAAGAATGGAGGCTAGGATCGTCCAGGAGGGCTCAGAAGGGAATAATACAAGGCCAATTGCCCAGCAACCAAACTAGAAACCCTGCTCAGAAAGGGTTTCTCACTCACTGGGTCCTCAAACAGCTCCAGAATACATTAGAGACATGTCCCCCAAATAACCACTAGAGGGCAGCACATGCACACAGTGTTGAAAGGTTCTTTTCTAGGAAACAATGTTGCACTTAAATTGTCTTCCAGTGATTCTCCCACCAGCATTAAAAATCCTACACTTAAAGGCTCATGATGAAACGTGTTTTTATGATAATGTGGAACAAACACATAAAGAATTTCTTGAAGTAGATTCAAAGCATGACTACCGATTGTGTAATTAGAATTCTTCACTTTTTAGTCTAGAATATGTATCTTACACCTGAAGCCAGAAATCAATGAAACTTAAGGATTCGTTCAGCGCAGGTTTCCTGTTTGGGTTCATAGCTTGGGAGTGGCTATGCTGGACACTGTTTTCTCATTGCTGCTGTTCATTTGTATTGAGAATTTAACTCCATGCTGTGCACATTAGCGATGCCTTACATATATTACGCACTAAACTTTATTGCAACTGCTGGAGTAGCAATTATTCTTCTTACTATGAAGGCAGGAAAAATAAGATTGGTAAATGGCACGGAGCTAGTAACCTCAAGAGCACACTCGCTTGCCCGCCTCCCAACATTCCCCCAGTACATAATGTCTCCTTTAGGTGGCGCTCATGTGTAGGCTTTGTGATGGCGGAAGAACAGGACCAACACTGGGTGACTTTCAACTGCCAGGAGAATGCAATACCTGACTAGTTAATCAGGGGCAAATTACATCTTTTCCCTTAGCTTGTCAAAGAAAATAATGACAAGGGCCATCACGACAGCCAGCGGGTGTCAATGCCCCCTGCCCTGAACCATAAACATACCGGTCATAGAACAGAGTTGCATCTTATTGGTCACAGATGCATAATAAGGTTGCATCTGATTGGTGAATCTTGGGTATCTGAATTTCCTATATACAAGTATAGGCGTCTGATTATTTCCTTAATTTTTTATATTGGTTTGAGAGAGAGAGGGGGAATGGAGGAGAGAGAAAAAACCCATCAACTTGTTTTTCCACTTATTTATGCATTAATTCGTTAATTCTTGTATGTGTCCTTGGGGGGAGGGAACCTGCAACCTTGGTGTATAGCCAGGATGCTCTAACTGGTTGAGCTACCCTGCCAGGGCTAGGCACCTGATTTTTTTAGTCACTTTGGAGCAAAAAGAGTAGGTAATTATTGTTATTATTTTTTGTAAATTAATCAAAACTATACCTATTTTGTCAGATTGGCAAAATATACATTCTTTGGTATGCCACAGAATTGTAGTAATTACTGTAAATGTGCCTTGAGATGAAGAAGGTTGTAAATTGCTGCTTGACTTAAAGGCTGTCTTCCTTCTCTCCCATCAGGAGTATTTTGTAACTTGTGGTCTCGTTAACAAGAGGCGGCCAGAGGGAGTGATAGGACCCTGGGATGCATGAGGGAATGTTGACACTGGACGGGACAGGTCGGGCAAGGCCACGGAAGGAAGGGCTGAGGAGACAAGACCATCGGCAAGGAACTCGGAGACCAGTATGTCGAAAACATTATTTACAATGATGTTGATGTTACCAAGGATCGTGATGGGAGAGTGTTAGAGGAAGTAACAGGGAGCCAGGAAGTGAAATCTTCAAGGAGTAACTCACCTACCCAGGCTTTGGTAGATGCCTGTAACCACAAGGATGGGAGACACGGTCATGGGAGAGAGAATGTTCCAGGAAAGGAACAATGGATGGCATGGAAGACATGCAGGCCCCTAGATACACAAACACACATGCGCTGAAAATGCCCAGTGGTGAGGGAGCAGCGGGCAAGGTGAGGTTTCACCCCACCCTGCACAGTCTGATAGGGTAGCCACCAGCCACGTGTGGCTACTGAGCACTTGAAATGCAGCTGGTGGAGCAGAGGAACGGAATTTTTAATTGAATTTAATCCCAGTGAATTAAAAAACTGAAGTAGTGTAAAATATTTTTCTGTTGCACACTACTTTATTGTTTTGGTAGGATTATGTTTCACAGTGACCACTGAAAACCTAAACTGAGATATGCTCTAAGGGTAAAATACACTCCAGGTTTCAAAGGTGGTATAAAAAAAAGATGTCAAATATCCCATTAATATTTTTTACTTTTTCATGTTGAAATATGTCGGGTTGCCTAAATGTGCTTTTGCATGTCAGATTTATTGTGCTTGATAAAATAATTTATTAATTTTTTTTTACCTGCTTCTTTCTACTTGTTTTAATGTGACTACTAGAAAATTCAGAATTTCATCTGGGGCTCACACTGCATGTCTTTTGGGCAGTGCTGGGCTGGAGAACGATGGTGAAGAAAACACCTTAGAGAACAGGTGGAGGACACAGAGCACTTAGCCGACAACTGACAGTGTTCCAGAAGGCTGGGCGGGTGGAAGGGCTCAGGGGGTTGGCGGAATTAGAGGGGCAGATGCACAGCCATTTGGGGACAAGTGTCTCCAGATGAGGGATCTCCAGGGCGTCCTGGGATTCTTGTGGTGCCTGGAAGAAGCACAGACGGAAGTCGGAGAGTCCTCTTTTTCTCAAGGCAGAACTGGTGATAAGGCTGTGTGACTTTCCGGAGGTAAGGTGTCGATCCAGTTCTAATCAGGGACCCCAATTCATATTCTGCCAAAGGAGGAGGCTGGGAAAACAAGTATTTTGAAGGAAGCATCGAACAGGATTTGCTGATGAATTGGAGGCAGGACATGGGAATAAAAGGAGAGTCAAACGTGACTCCAAGATTCGACCTGAGCGACTGGAGGCACGGAGGTGCCTTTTATCGAAAAGGGAAGGCTGCAAGTGGAATGCTGGGCGGTGGCAGGAGGGGACATCCTGAGCTCGCGCGGGGGTGGACAGGTTAGTAAAGCCCTTGAAGAGGAAATTGGCTACAGGGGTCTTCGCTTCCCAGGAGAGCTGAGGGTAGAGACGCAAACCTGAGCGTCTTTGGCATCTAGGTTGTATTCAACGCTATGGGATGTGAATTCTAGCATCAAAGAATTCTAACTCAATCCAGTCATTTTCCTATAGGGTGCACTTTTTTTCTTTTTTGGCATGGATATCATCCCATTGACATTTAGCTCAGTGTAAATCACCCTGAACACAAACATACTGGCTGGAAGAGAGCACGGGGACTCCGAAGGAAGATTGGTGTTTCTCCAAAACTTAGAGCAGCTTGTTAAGAACTTTCCTTTGCTCGCCCTTCTCACAAGTTTCTCCTGCTCCGCTGCAAACATTTTCCTAAACATCGGGACTTTTGTTACAAAAAGTAAAATGTTGGGTAACAGTCTTTTGAGCTGAACCAGCCACATCACTCCAAAGCCATTCCCTCTGCACCGGGCCAGCTGGGGAAGAAGCAGTTCTGTCCAGACCCTCGGCACAGAAATGAACCAAGAGCATACACTGAAAAAAAAGAAAACAGGAAAGGAAATTAAATCAGACGATTCTGTTTGCCTTTATGCTGTTCCTTGAGGAGTTGAAAAGAAACACAAACACAATCTGATTATCGCGTGTAACCTTGGGCTGGTTCCGCATTCCACTTCCCCCTGTGACCCCCTCTCTTCCCACACAGCCTGCACTCAGGGCACAGCCCCTCCAGGACACAAGTGGAAAGTCCAGCAGAAATGGCTCCCAGGTTGGAGGGGATGAAGAACCACACACGGCCCTCAGGCCCTGGAAGCTTGTCCTTTCTGTGAGCTGATCTGCTGATAAGGAAACTGAAGCCCAGGAGGGAAACCGACTGGCTTGGGTTTGAAAACTGGTGGGGACAGAACTGAAACCAGAGCCCAGAACTCTTTCTGCTGTCTCTTTTAGCTTTTTGTTACAGAACATTTCAAACGTATGCAAAATTGGACCAAATAGAAGAATTAGCCCGGATATACGCAACACTCAGTGACGACCATTGTCAACATTTTGCCGGTGCCATTTTACCTAGTTCCCCTCTGCGTGCACTGTGTTGTTTCAAAGCGATCCGGGATCCTAGGTCACGTTTCTTGTCACTACTTTAGCAGGCTTCTCTTACCGATAAGAATATTTTTAAAAGGAAGAAAAACACATGCCATTGAACATCCCCTAAAGTTAACAATAATTTATTTATTTTTAAGATTTTATTTACCTATTTTGAGACAGAGACAGGGGAAGGAAGGGAGAAAGAGAAGGAAAGAAACATCGGTGTGAGAAACATCAGATTGGTTGCCTCTCGTTTGCACCTTGGCCAAACTGAACTGACAACCTAGGTACCGTACTTTTCCGTGTATAATGTGCACTTTTCTTGCCCAAATTTTGTAGGGAAAATTAAGAATGCACATTATACATGGGTAGGACTAATTCTGTATCTATATACATGTTTTTAATAGTTTTATTTATGCTTATGTATTAAAAGTATAACTCTAGAAAGCAATAATGATACCTGTATGCAAAATGATACCCTGGAATATGATCATTGGTTTTATTTCTAAATATAAATAAATAAAAATTGAATTAAAAATTACAATGAAAGATTTTATTTTCCTGTAAGTTTGGGACAAAAACATGGGTGCACATTATACACGGCAAAATATGCCGTGTGCCCTGACCCAGAACCAAACCTACCAGCTTTCGGGTTATGGGACAGCGCTCCAACCAACTGAGCCACACCGGCTGGGGTGCAAGATGATAAATTTTTGAGTTCTATCATTCCTTTTGCTTCTACTAGCTGGAATTCTACAAAGAAAAATGTTTCCTTATTTTTAAAAAAGGGTATGATAAATGTTTGATTTTGTCCCTTTATTTAGCAATTGCCAAGAGAATATTTTGTTCCCTGGCAGCATCTCGTGGTAACAGACCTAAGGGGTCATTGTTTCCCTTTGTTCTTGTGTCATCGATGGTTTCAGTCCACGACCTGTTTGGATGCTAAAGCTGTTCGTCCTTAGGTGGATGGAAGTCCCTGCAGAGTGGCCCATGTGTTCTTTGAGGTCATTCCATTCGTGTTTGACACCTGCCTGGCTTTTGGCAGAGTAAGATGTCCCATGCACATCTCTGCACAAAGGCTGTTGTTGAAACCTATTTTCTGCTGGTCCAGAGGGACTTGTGTGACATTCTGGGCTTCCCCCAATACTGCCCATTCCTTAGGGGTTATCTGGCTTTTCCTGTAGCTTACAGTTGCCATCATTAGAAACGGATTTTAGTCACCTCTTTGCTTAATAAGACACCTTGAAAGCTTGACTCTGAGTTTATATAGTGCCTTTGTTTTAAGGCTTCAGAAGCCCTCTGGGTGCCCAAATCTCATGCTTCATTCTTTGTTTTGTTTTTCCTCTTGACATGATGACTTCATAACCACCTCGGCAGAAACAGAAGGAAAGGGGGAGAAGGCAGAACATTCTGGAGGACAGGAGACAGATCCAAAAGGTCACTTTTATTTGTTCATCTGTGTATCGACTGGAGCCTAGTGAGTGCCTGGTTCTGGACTAAGTGCTGGGGTTAAGCCCTGTCCTGGAGAGGAGAAGGGTGGTAAGGACTGAATTGTATCCACCCACCCAGTCCCCATTAGGAGATGGGCTCTTTGGGGTGATTAGGTTTGGATGAGGTCATTAGAGGGGGTGCCTCACAATGGGATTAATGCCCTTAGAAGAAGAGGAAGAGAGAAGGATCACTCTCCTCCCACGCATACACACTGAGGTAGGGCCATGTGAGGACCCAGTGAGAGGAGACCATGTGCAAGCCAGCAGGAGGGCCTTCCCCAGGAACCGGTCCTGCAGCTCCCTGATCTCAGACTTCCCAGCCTCCAGAACGGTGAAAAATCAGCTTCTATTGTTTAAGCCATCAGGTTGCTGGTGTTTTGTTATAGCAGACTGAACAGAGTAAGACAAAGGGCACATAAATCAAAATCACAAAGCAATGTGCTAAGTGCTACAGGCAAAGTGATCATTACAGAACAGAGGTCCAAGGGGGGAGGGCAATATCTGGCCCACCCAGGGATGCCAAAAACTTACGGAACAACAGGGGCCCCTCCCAAGGATGGTATATTAGTACCGTCCTGACCACCTACTGGGCTCAGCTGTCTGCCGCCAGAGGAAAGACATCTCTCAATGCCAGAGATTTGTGAAAAGGATAGAAAAGGTTTATTTAAAGATTTACAGGGACTTCCGCCAAGATGGAGGCATAGGTGGAAACACTGTGCCTTCTCCCACAACCAAGTTTGAATACAACAAAGATTTGGAGAAACAAAGACACAACCAAAGGACAGAAAATTGAATTATACGGAAGTCCGACTACATCTAACCGTTCAACGGGACGGTAAGAGGGGCGGAGCCANAAAAGGATAGAAAAGGTTTATTTAAAGATTTACAGACTTAAAGTAGTGACCCAGTGTCCCCATTAATATATCAAAGTCCTTTAGGACACCCACAGACGCCCACAGTGCTTCCTTCCCCCCTGCCCTAATTTGGGGTACCGTATCCCAGGGAAAGAAGCACATGTCTGTGTTTCAGGCTGCTGGCACCGTCAGCTGTGTCGCCGTCCAGGCAGGATCTCCAGTTAATCCAAAGTCATGTGGCACCTTCTCATGGTCCACTGGCAAGAGTTCTTCATATCCATTTTTTTAGGCAAAATCTCTCCTGCTTCCTAGGCCACGTGGCCGCGTGGGCCTCTTCTACCAAAGCTGCAGGGGGTCCGCACTCTGCCAAAAACTGCATGGCTCTCTCTCCCACCTGGGCAAGAGGGGGTCTTCACTCTGCTGAAACTGCATGGCTCTCCCATTCATGGTTGCCGCATCTCTGTTTAAATCCCCACGCCAGTCCTCCTTTGCAGCCCCATTTCCGACTCCTCCTACAATCAGTTACACCTGCCAGGACTCCCATAGCCTCTGACCTTTACTGGGCCGCTATAGTTTGTCTGGGCAGGTGTGGAGCCCCATGGCGTGGAGCCAATCAACTCTAAGCTCTCACGCAGGTGCTATAACTCAGGGGACCAGCCCCCAGTTACATCCTGGGTGGAAGCGACTCCCTTCTCTCTGGCTCAAAGCACAGCCACAGCTATTTAACATATCTGTGAAACCAGTTAAAGGTTATAGATATGTTAAATGACCATTCCAGAGGTTAGCTGCAAAACTGCTGCTATGCACAACAGCTCTCAATGGCCCTGCTTCAGTTGTCCCTTCCCCCAACTGACACCTGGCGGGGGGCGGGGCGGGGCGCAGGAAGGGTGGGTGAGGACATTTTAATATTTCCTGGACACCCTGAGCTCTGAACCCCATTCCAAATCCTTTTCTGGGGCCCCCCTCGTGGCTGTGCCCTGTTACAATGTCTTATGACCAAACACCCAGCTGGCGCTAGATGGCATGCTACACACATATCTGTAATCCACAGCAAACTCTGCCATTTCGGGACTATTACCCGTTTTTCAGATGAGGAGACTGAGGCTCAGACAGACACGTTCACACAGGCGGAGCCAGGATTCCAATGCGTTTGAGGCTGTTGATGTGAAGCCTCATGAGGGGCAACCATGTCCTCACTGCTGAGGTTCTGGAGCGCAGCCCAGCACCATCAATGCTTCGGGCAAACTCAGGGTATCCCGTGAGTGTCTCTGGACTGTGCAAAATCATGAGCAGTCCCTGCACCCCAAATAGCGCCTCACAGGAAAACTGAGGACTCAGCAACAGGAGCTGCAGTGTTGAGTCCTGCCTGTACTTGACCTGCCCCATCACAGGACACACGACAAGGACCACAGCAGAGGGGTCGCTGCTCCTACATTTTTAACATCACCAGCTACCAGCTTCCTTGGTTCCTAATGTCTCCCAAATTTAAAAATAATTGCAAGAGGTGCAAACATTTTGGATACTTCTCATGAGCCAAAGGAATCACCACTCAAACTTTATCAAGGTGCCAATAAAATTGCTGGGTCCGGGTCCAGCTCCGGACATTTTTGTGACCCATGAAATGCCTTTGGAGAGGAAGAGGGTGCCTATGGACACTGGAGTGCCCCCTGCCCAATGGGCTCTTCCTTGCAATTGGTAAGTGGGTCCTTGAAGATTCCCCAGGGGGGTGAGCAGGATGCTTGATTCCTGCTCTTTTGGCAGAGCCCTTTAAACATACCTGGAGCCTGGGCTTCTCCCCCTCCACCATGCCCATGGCCGCCATTCCTCCCATCACCCAGCCTGGAACACCTTCATCACACTCGCACCCCAAACCTTGGCCCTTCTGTCTCAGAACAGCCTTCCTGAAAGTCAGTGCAGTCAGACGCTCATCTCCGATGGAGCCACTCACTGACACAAGAAACCGTGTTGCTGGAGGTCGCTTATAAGTTGATTCCTACAACTCGAATACCACTTACCCACTGGGCATGTTCTACAAGGCACGGAGAGTTCCAGGTTAGCCACCTCCCCCCCCCCACATACACACACACTTGTACCCTGCTGAACTTCAGGGTCCACACTGTCAGTCTGGGCCAGAGGGGAGAGGAGGACCAGAGACCGGCCTCTCTCCTGGTTCAGGGCCACACTAGGCGGTTTTTCGTCGGCACCCTCTTCCATCTTCCTTCACATCACTGACCTATTCCCACCGCCCACCCCTGGCTCTTGTCCCCCAAGCTGTCTTGTACCCACATATTCTGGAGGTCAGTACAAGGCCCTAATATCCTGTGCTCCAAAATGATCTGCCTGCCTTCCTTGCCATTCAGAACCTCCACTCCAACACCTGCGCGTGGAAATCAATCCACACCGACAAGTAAATGACTGATGGGATTGAACGCTTCTTACTGCGGCATTTCCCAGAAAAAGAGGGTGAAGACACATGATTTTTAACGTTGAACATATTTCTCTACTACTGATTTCCCAGAGTTTCCGATATGCTGTCAGTCAAAGTTTCTGCAGGTTGCGTGCGGGTGGGAACGTATCCCTAACCTTTCACCTACAGAATGTACATCGTGCCATTGGCTCCAGAATTCCACATCACCCACAATGTCCTCGAGTTTTAGCCTTTTAAGAAGAGACCATCGACTCTACTAAATGGCCAACTGTTGGAATGTCTGTGTAACAGAGTTCCCTGGCTCGTGTGTGTGAATATGTGCGTGGCAGGGAAAGTGACAAGCAGATCGACGTGCTGGTAACTCTGAATTCTGTGCCCAGATACCCTGCTCTGTTCCAGACAAGATTATCCAGCTGCCAATGGGGTTTCCCCTTGGACGTCCCCAGACACTTAAAACCACATAGGGCCCCAGAGGGGAAAGCACTATATTCTCCCAGTCAGCTCATGGCAGTGCCATCCTCCTGGTGCCCAAGCCAGATACCTAGGAGTCCCTTTCCCTCACCTCGTGTGCCCACCTCGACCCTGCAGCTCCTGCTCGGTATCTCAGATCTGACCCTCCCCGTGCCCCCATCACTCCCACTGTGCTGGTGTCGAGGACATCATTCCTTCTCTCCTGGGTGACCAGCAGTTTCTTCTCAGGCCAGTGGGAGTGGTAGGACCTGCGTCGCTGGGCAGCTGAGTGAAATAAAATGCTTACTAAACAGAAAGCCACGATTTCTTCTTTCCTCTATTAAATATGCACCCATTTGATAAGTATTGTGTGTGCGCATTAATTCCAGATCAGTGCTAATGTCACAGAGTAGCAATTCTATGTGCACTCAGAGGGCTTATGGGCTTGCCCTGGCTGGTGTGGCTCAGCAGACTGAGGGCTGGCCTGCAAACCAAAGGGTCGCCGGTTCGATTCCTAGTCAGGGCACATGCCTGGGATTTAGGCCAGGTCCCCATTTGGGGTCATGTGAGAGGCAGCAGATCAGTGTATCTCTTGCACATCGATGTTTCTCTCCCTCTCTTTTTTCCCTCCTTTCCCCTCTCTAAAAATGAATAAATAAAATCTAAAACAACAACACCAAAAAACAAGGGCTTATGGTGTAATAGAGGGAACACGTGAAAACTGAGATGAAGGCCCCAGCTGCTGAGGTATACGTCTATATGGGAACCTTTGCCAGGAGACAGAGAGGGGGAAGCAAATGGCCCTTTCGGTCCAAGGAAGAAAGGAAAGACACTGTGGAGGAGAGATGGGACCCAATGGATCACGCCATGAAGCAGTCAACAGGTTGGGCCCGCACATGAAAGTCCATTCAATGCAGCCCACACCTCCTCTAGCCAAGGAGTCAGAAGCTATCGCTGCCTCCCGGGCTTCACCTCCTCCAGGACCAACTAGGAGAGTAAACCTACCGCCTGGCGTCCTTGGGGTTCCTGGCCTGCTGTCTGATGTTTCTGCTGACGCTCTGTGGCTGCTTGTTCGTTTGGCAACTTTTTTCTGTGCACCAATATTTGGCTTACATTCCAAGGACTTCTCAGGGGCCTGGGGGAGAGTGACTCCTCCGAGTGGAATTTGCATTTGCTTCTGATAAGCACCCCAGGCCGAGACCGTCCTGGAAGCACTAGAAAATGAGTTCTCAATTTGGGTTTTTTTCTGATCATATGGTAGTGCAAATTCAAACCTGGAACCTGTGTGAGGTTAGACCTACGATTTGAAATTTTAGGGGAGACTTTCCTACCCCTTATCCCTGCGCAGAGACTCAAGACAGATGGCGACTTGCTGGTAGCTAGTGTTTTTTTTTTTCCCTAAATCATCTTTTCACTGGCACTGCAACCTTTTGGCCGTGCGTAGGGTCTCCACGCTGTTCTCCCGCCTTGTACGGGCCAAAGACAATGCGGTCCCTCCACATTGCCTCGGAAATTTAGTCTCTGGTTTTCGGGAGGAGCAGACTCTTCAGGGTAGCCGTGGCCTCAATTTTGGTTTTGTTTTTTTGTGGATTTTTTTGTTTTCTCGAGTTTTAACTTAAGTGTTTTGTGGTGGGAAGCTGTTTTGAGTGTATCTGTATTATCTGCTATATTGCTGAAAGTAGGTTTCCCTTTCAGAAGCAAACAAGAGAAAACTTTGCCTTTGGGTTTCTAGGCTCCAGAACTGTGAGTAAATAAATTTGTTTACAGCACCCAGCATTCTGCTATGATAGCCCTAACAAACAAATACAGGGCCCATCAGTCAGCTTCAACAATGATTAACTTTCTGCGTCTCTTGTTTCACCTTGCTTCCTCCCTAACATTCACTTCCTAATTTTTGGCTGAATCATTTTAAAGCAAATCCATAATATCACTTTAGTGGTAGTTACATCATTATTTATTTCTAGCAGGCAAGAACTTAAAAAAAATTTTTTAAATTTTAATTGTTGTTCAAGTACAATTTTCTGCCTTTTACTCTCATCCCAGCCCTCCCCACCTCCCTCCCGTTTCCACCCCTCCTCCCTGCCCTTGTTTTTGTCCATGTGTCCTTTATAGTTGCTCCTGCAAACACTTCCCCCTTTCTCCTTAAATTCCCCGCCCTCTCCCTGGCAAGAACTTTTTAAACACAACCACAGTATCCACGAGGACTCGGACTGAGAATTCCGTTTCTCGGGGTTGATGGTGGGTACGCCTGCGCAAGAGCTCCACTTTGCCCTTGGGGAGGGAATGGCATCCTTGGTGGGGCTTGTCGATGAGTCCCTGTTGCATCCACCAACCGCGAGAACAAATGTCAGAACAAATGTCGGAGACTTTCAGGGTTTCAAAGACGTTACTTTATTGGCCAAGTTTAACCTGCGCAGGGGCGAACTCTCAGAGGGTCCAGAGACACAGCTCCCACAAGGGCTGCAAAGGAGAGTCGCGCCCAGCACTTGCAGCTAAGTAGTCCTTATATAGAGGCAAGCAAGCAAGCCTTGCACAGAAGCAGATGTGGCGGTTAGCTATTGGCTTACAGAGCCCTCTCGCGGGAACAGGGTGGGGTCTGACTCAACTGAAAGGAAAATTTTGAAACTAAACAGATGGCAATCAACTTACAGGATGTTTGCTTAGGGATGCAGGCTCCTTGGGGCTGAGACTATTTTTCTTGTTCTCAACAGTCCCCACCGTCGCCGGTCACCTTTTAATAGGCCAGGATTCTGCTGCTCCCAGGGCCTTGCTGTCCCCTGACCAGCCAGCAGCTATCTATTGAAGCCTCTGTGTTCACCAAATCCCTTGGACTGGAAATGTGTGATCTGCTTACACACTGGAAATGGGTAAGAGGGTGCAGCCAGGGGGCCCCCCAAAGAAGGATTTGTAATGGGGTCCAGAACTCAGGGTATCCAGGAAATATTAAAAATATGGGATGTCCTCACCCCCACAAGTCTGAGCTGGGGGATGGGACACAGGGAGCAGGGCCATTCAGAGCTGTTTTGCATAGCAACAGTTTTGTAGCTAACCTCTAGAATGGTCAGTTAACATATCTATAACCTTTAACTGGTTTCATAGATGTGTTAAATAGCTGTGGCTGTGCTTTGAGCCAGGGAGAAGGGAGTGACTTCCACTCACGATGTAACTGGGAGGCAGCTCCCCCTGGTTACAGAGCTTGTGTGAGAGCTCGGAGATGATTGGCTCCACACCATGGGGCCACGCCTGCCCAGACTTACTGTGGAAGCCCAGAAAAGCTGGAGAAATAGGGGAATGGTGGCAGGTGTAGCTGATTGTGGGAGGAGTCGGAAATGGGGCTGCAGAGGAAGATCACCACTCCGTTCTGGCTGGTGCAGCTCAGTGGATTGAGCGCAGGCCTGCGAACCGAGGGATCTCGGTTTGATTCCCAGCCAGGGCTCATGCCTGGGTTGCAGGCCAATTCCCGGCAGGGGACACACCAGAGGCAACCATACATGGATATTTCTCTCTCTCTCTCTCTCTCTCCTTCCTTTCCCCTCTAAAAATAAATAAATAAAATCTTTAAAAAATATTTTTAAAAAAGTCACCACTCAGCTTCAGCAGAGAATCACCATGCAGCTTTCACAGAACTGCCACGTGGCTTTGGCAGGGGAGAATCGCTCGGCTTTGGGGCTCCCTTTGCCATGCAGTTTAGGAAGCAGGAAAGCAAGATGTAGCATCCATGCAGAGCTCTCTCTTAGCAGTTGGGAGAATGCAGGAGAGACACTGCGGGAAGGAAGGGGGTGAAAGGACTCTTGCTGGTGGGCATGAGAAGGTGCCATGTGGTTTTGGAATAAGAACTGGAGACCCCGGTGACACAGTGATGGTGCCAGGGACTGAGGGAGGCCTGCCAGCCGAGCACGGATTACTGGGAAGAACTGCGGGCTGCCTGAGCCACGGACTTCTTTTCTTTTCCTGAGATACGGTACCTTGGACTGGGCAAAAGGGGGGAAAGAAGGACTGTGTGTGTTTGTGGGTGTTTTAAGGGACTTTGGGATTTAAATGAAGACATTAAGTCATTTCCCTTAAGTCTGTACAACTTGAATAAATAATTCTTTTCCTTTTCACCAATCTCTAACATTATAGCTCTCTCCTGGAGAGCTATAATTCTCTGGCGATGGGCAAGGTGAACCTAGTACAGGAAAACCCCAGGAGAAGTGGGGGTCAATTCGATAACATTGTGCAACTCCTTCTCCGGTGGTCAATCAGGGAAAATCGTGGGAAACCACATGCTCAGTAGCTTTCAAGTAATACAGCTACTTGCCGATGTGCAGTAAGAGCCCGCCAAATCTAGCCAGGAAGGATGCGCCCTATAAGAATAGAGTCCTTCTAGCCCATGAGGTCAGTCTCTGCTTGGACTTGGCCTGCTCCCACGTTCTCTGCCATAAACTCTGGGTGTTTGGTTCAATTCTTTGTCCCAGTCACCAAGGACCTGGTTACTTGTGCCCCCCTGTGACATGCTCACCCCCATTTCCCTATGACTAATTTATTCTGTAACTGGAAGCCTGTCCCCATGAATCCCCTGCACCTGTGTCACCTGCTAAAGGTCAGCTAAGGGATTTGAAGACCCAGCCCAACACTCTATGTTTGCTATGTATGTTATAAACAAGGGATTCCTAGGGGCTACCTATAGGGCCAGATTGGCGACCACAGATCCAGGCTGTATTCGTTGAGGATGTACAGGTGCTTGGGCTCTTTAGTATGCAACTCCCAAGAATGTTTCTGACAGTTTAAGAACTAGAACTGTAAGGGGTGTTGAGCTAGAGGTCCCCATAAATACAGAAATCCCCACAGCTATAGTTTGGGGATGGGGGAAGCAGAGCAGGGCCACCGAAATTTATTTTGTATGTCTGAAGAACTCAGCCAGTGTTTTGGTAATGTTAAAGGATTGTGCTTGCTCAGAGCCAGGGAAATGGGTGTGACTCTAACCTGTGATGCTACGTAGCTGGAGGAGCCTGCTGCACTCGTGCTAGAGCAGGAAGGCAGTTAGCCCTGCATCGCTGGGCTATGCCTGCCTGGACCAACAATGGCAGGTGAGGCAGGCAGAAGAAGCCAGAGCACTGGCAGGTGTAACCCAGTGTGGAGGGAGTTGGACATGGGGTTACAAAGGAAAATCCACACTGGGATTTAAACTCAGGTGCAGGGCAACCAGTCTCTCTCTCAGCCATGCAGGAGCTCTGGACCAGGTGGGAAGGAGTAGGAGAGCCAGGAGAGGGGCTCTATCTCTCCCCATCCCTCTCTCTGTCTCTGAACCATGAGGCTTGGGAGCAGAGAAGCCAGGTGGTTTCAAAGGATGCAGGAGGATGCCCCACCAGCCCACCATGAGGATGCAGTTTTGGATTAAGAGTGGAAGCCTAGCTAGCTGGGAACGGACAATCGGAAGAAGCCAGAATACGGATGAGAATCTGCCCAGCTAAGCTATAAACTTGTGTTTCTTTTCCTGAAAGACAGCACCTCTGATTGGCCTGCTTTGGTGAGGGGAGGCAGGACTGTGTTTGTGGGTGTCTTGTTGTTTCTAAAAAGTGTGGGACTTACTGGCAGAATTCCACCATTGTTCTAAAGCTGTATACCTTTTAAATAAATAGTTCCTTTCCTTTTCATAAGACACTGGTATTGAAGTCATGGTTCTTATTGGCAGTGGGCAATAGAACTGAGCAATAGAACCTAATGGTTCTGCTACAGAAGCACTTATGGAAAAAGTGCCCATTGGGTGTCACCCATTGGCTAATCCAAGGTAGATGATGCTGTCCCCTCTGCAATTATCAGCCAGTGCCAGGGAGCGGTGGGAAGAGAGTGGCATAGACCATGGGAGGGGTTTCACGCCCTGAGGGAAGAAGTGAGAGATGCTGGGAAGAAAGCTACACACTAGGAGTTTCCGGAAGCAGGTGGAAGTGGAGTCAAATTTCTTTTGG
The DNA here is from genome assembly GCF_014824575.4 of Sturnira hondurensis. NCBI lineage: Eukaryota > Metazoa > Chordata > Mammalia > Chiroptera > Phyllostomidae > Sturnira > Sturnira hondurensis. The sequence continues at coordinate 5,975,049 of NW_028080032.1, read as the reverse complement.
GACAGCTGGTTTCTTCACTGTCTCTGGTGCTGGGTGCTAGGTTACGATATTAATTTCCTGTGTGACTGGAACCTGCTGACTTACTGTATCAAACAGCATAAACATGACATCACAGGCACCCAAAAGGCAGAAGGCAAGTGTATGTGTACCAGGCACTGAAACAAGCCCGACATGCCATCAGAGCAATGTCTCACCGTCCTTTTATATCCTGGACTCAAGACACGTAAGTAACTAGGCAGGCAACTGTCAGGTCAGCGACATTCAGCTAATGTGGGAATTCGGGGAGGGGGACGAAAGGAAGGGCACACTACCCTGCAGGCTGGGATATTCGCAAAAGTCTTCAGGTCATCGCAGAAAGGAGAGGTAAAATAATAGATTAAATGATGAAAACAGTTACCAAGACTGGGCTTCTACCAACTTGAATTACTTAATAAATGCTTTTTAATGCTAAATACGCCTGTGAAGAAAATGTAAGAAACATACATGAAGAAACTTAGTGTCAAGACTGCCAATTAAACCAACAAAACCAGAACAGGAATGCATCCAAGACCCTCAAAAGGGTATGGTAAATTAGGCTGAGAATGTTGAAAGACGTAAATGAAAAGTTACACTTCCATTCAAAAAGAACGGTAAATTATGTAATAAAAAGAAATAAAATCAGTTGGATACAATCAATGAAAAATCAGAGAAATGGAAAAGGTAGTTTAATATTTAAAATGCACTAAACAGAGTAAGGTAGATATAGTAGAATGAGTAAGCGGACTGGAAGACAATACTGAAATCACCCAAAGAACCCCATGTCAAATCATGTCTCTGCTGGACTGAACAAAAAGGTCAAAGCACAGCCCTTCCAGTTCAAGTGGAGACGGCAGAACTGGTCTGTGTTGCTGAGCGAGCACTGAGGTCTAATTTGGTAATTCTACTGCTCTCGTGGGACAACTGCTACAATCTTGCATTTTTAAAAACCAGTATTACCCCAACTAAATAATGAGCATGTTGAAGACAGAAGCTGCTTTATTATCCTATCCAAGCCCTCAATATGTATTTGATTTTGGTTATGCCGTAGTGAATCACAATACAATAAAATTCACCTCAATCAGACTAGCGAGAAATTAAATGTTTCAACAGTACACTCCAAGGTCAACTCTGCTGTTTCACTGCTACAGAACCAGAATTATATTTAACAATAAGGTAGGTTCAACTCAAAAAGCAAGAAAAGGCACAAGGTAATCCAAATTAGGTAGAATTCTAGAAACTAAATGTAAGAGCAGAAATTAATGAAATAGTAAACATGTTGCTCAATACTACCAGTGTTATGGACTGCTGTGCCTGGTTTCAGGAATTGTAACTCTACCCCCTGTGACTAAGGATGAGTCAGTGACCTTTGGAATGTGAGCCGCAGGAGACAAAGCTTGTCTCTGGTAGCAAATGCTGCTTCAGTTTAATCCCTGCCGCCAAAGCAGGGTCCGAAGTCCTTGATGGGTAAGACCCCTCACAGCAGGGGGTGGGGCAGCCTACGCCAGAGGGAGGCCTTCATGGAAGGACTTGGGGGGCTGCAACAAAGAGCAATGGACCCTTGTACCCCCCGCCCCCTCCCCCCCACCGCCGCCGCCAGCTCTGACATAGCCCAAGTCCCCATGTCCTCTGGGAGAAGCGCTTCCTGGCTCTAATCCCTTTAAGCCTGATGGGGAGGGTGCAGCTCCTTGCTTTGCTAGAGCGTGTCCTGGGGAAAAATCTGGCACCACAAAGGCTTCCTGACAAACCTGTGAAATCTGCTCTGCTATGAGTGCTTTCATTCATATGTTAAGGGTTGGAGCAGAAAACTCTGTTCCTGACAGATTCTGACTCAGACTAAGCCCTCAGATTTCTTTGAAATGTTATCTACCATTTGATCCTTGCCGCCCTGTATTCCCATGTATTACAACCCAATAAAAGCCCCTAGAGGAAGGGGCTCAAGGCCTTTCCCCTGAGAAACTGGCCACTGCTCAAGGCCTTTTTCCTCCGAGAAACTGGCCACCTCTCCTCCCCAAGCACATCATATCATATCTCTGTCATGTTTACTTTCATCCGTGGCACATGGGGGTACTTGCAAGGAAAGTTGCCCCCACACCAGAGCCTAGGTTTTAAAAAATAAGTATCTTTGGCAATCTAATCAAGAATGCAGCTCTTCACCCAAAGAAAATAAAAAGGACAAAAAAGTGGTCATACCTAGGGAAGATTTTATGCACTCTCATTAGATATGACACATGGTTTTATATATGTATTTTTTTTTCATCCAGAAAAACTGGAATTATTTCCCCAAGGAAATACAAATTTAATGAAAATGCAGGAACATAAAGACTCTAACTAAAGAAGAAACTACAAGGGCAATAAAAAATACTTGAAAATATGCAAATAGTTTTATAGGAGTTTATCAAACCTTCAATGCACAGATGATTCTCACATTATATAAAATGGATCACTAGGCAACAAAATAAATAAACTGAAAAGCTTCTTATTATATAAGACTATCCTAAAGGTCTCTAAAACAAGATATAATTGCATAAAAAACTATGTCGTCTCATTTATGGGTATAGATCATAAATTCTAAACAAATTAGCAAATAAGTATTACAAAACATTCATAAATAGGTTTTATACCAGTTACTGAAGGGCAATTCAACATTAGAAAATATATTAGTCTCATTCACTGCATTAAAATTAATAGGTTAAGTGAAAAACTAGGATTATTTTCTAAATCTTCAAAAACTCATTGGATAAATTCAAAACCTACCCCTTGGGGGTGGGGGGAGAGGAGGAGACCCTGTAGCCAAGAACGGGAATTTCCGGAATTTAGTAACGGCTATCTACCAGGAGCTCCAGCAGCCGCCCCACGTATTTCCCACGACACTCAGGACAGAAACAAGGATGCCTACGTGAAGTAAGACAAGGTCCGTTATTAAAAATGAGAAACATGCATTTTCAGATAATCATTTAGAAAACCTCAAACTTAACTAAAAAGCTATTTTGACTCATTGAACAGTTGCTAGAGAGAAAAATAAAAATTATCTGCTCATTATTGATGAAGAGTATATTTAAGGGAATGTAATAAAAATTTTATTCAAAAAATTGTTAGTTTTTTAGACTAAAGGAATACATTTTTTTATCCTCACTTGAGGACATGCTTACTGATTTTGGAGAGGGGGAGGAGGGAGGGAGCGAGAGAAACATCCACCTGTTGCCTCTTGCATGTGCCTCAACTGGGGACCGATCCTGCAAACCAGGCAGGTGCCCTGACCAGGAACTGAACCAGCAACCTTTGGGGTTACAGGATGATGCTCCAACAGGGCCACACCAACCAGGGCTAAAGGAATAAACCTTAAAAAGCACACAACACCTAAACAGAAAAATTTCATTGTATTGCAGGACATAAAAATTCTGAATAAATGGAGACACTGTGTTCTGGATAGAAAGCCATCACATTTAAAAAATACTAATCCTTCCTACACATTAACCTAGAAAATCAATGTAACACTGATCAAAATTCCAGGGGAGCCTTCTGGTACTTGGGAAGATGAATCTCACATTACTAAACAAAAGAGTATGTGGGAAAAAATTTAAAAATTTTTAAAAGATTTTAGAGGGGAAGTGAGGGAGAAAGAGGGGAAGAGAAACATCAATGGATGCTTGTTTCTTGTACACACCCTACTGGGGACCTGGCCTGCAACCCAGGCATGTGCCGTGACTGGGAATTGAACCAGTGACCTTTTGATTCACAGGCCCATGCTCAATCCACTGAGCCACACCAGCCAGGGTGAAAAAAAATTTTCAACTGAAAGAACAAATGGGCAATTGACCCATCACATATGATATCAAGTTAGACTAGCCACAAGTTTTCAGTAAGAGAAAAATCGTGGATGAATCCTAGCTACCGTTACTGAGCTGTAGAACACTGGAGGAGCAGGGGTGGGAGCAGTGGATGGAGGGTGAGCTTCACTGAGGTCCACTAAATGTGAGACACCTATTACATCTGTAAGTGGAGATGGACAGACAGCTAGATGTGTGGATCTGGAGCTGAGGAGTGGTCTGGGCTACAGAGACACATTTAAAACCATGTGATTCCATGGAACTTTTACTAGGCTTTTAGTTTTCTTCCTGTGAAATTATGTAGCTTGTATTTGCAAGTTAAGTTTCAGAAGTTCACCCACTACATTTGTTTTCTAAGGAAACAGGTAGAGGTATGTTTGGATCAATTTCGTAGAGGATTAGATCATTTAACATCTGTACTTCTTTTATTCCCGTACTAATACTTTCTTCACTATTTTAAAATACATCTTTAATATTTTCCTTTAAAACCTTTAATATACTTTAATCTCCTTTAAGGATGCAAAGCCTCTGACAAATATCCTCATTGTTGGGATGGTTTCACCTTCCCTCGAATGCCACCCTGGCCTCTAAGACGACGAAGGCCAGGCCCCAAACCAGCTTCCCAACATCTCTGACCTCTACCCGACTCTGAGAACTTGAGAGGTTCATGAAGTCTTTGTTCCAACTCCAGGATCTCTCCTCACCTCGAACACATTCCTAAGGTCTTCATCATACGCTCTGGCATTTTGAACATGCAAATCTACTTCTCAAACTCTATAAACCCACTGAGAGTTTATACGTGAATCAATTTCCACTCATGAACCCCCCAAGAATGCAGTATTTCTAATATACTTTGTTTTCTACACCAAAAGTACATGATCAAGCCTACACTGCAAGGATAAATCAGTTCTATTCAAATTAACAGGACTCACTCCACTGCCAACCTTGAGTACCAAACCAGGAAAAACGGGCAAGTCAGAATGCAGTTCAGCTGTGAAGAAAAGGCACCAAGGCGCAAAGGGCAATGACAGTCCACCAGAAACTAATGAGGCAGCCACCCCACAGGCCACACAAATCCTACCCAAGGCAGCATTTCTCCACTGCCAGGCCACCAGCTGTAGGGCTTAGGTGTACTGCCTCCACGAGGGCCAGCCAGGCCTGGGGGGAAAGCTGTTCCTTATTCCCATAATTGTCCTCATTCAGCATGAAGTATAAAATTGGTTTATAGAAACCCATCAAATAGGCGACCTCAGCCAACTGGGGCAGAGTGAAAACTCAACATGTAAACATGCAAATACACACGCACACACTTGCACATACACAGTCCAGACAGTGTGGCCTGGTATGCCACACAAAGTTATTTATACACTATCAAACAATCTGAATTAAGAAACTAGGATTGTTACCACCACCTTTTATTTATCTAGTGCATAACTAAGTATAGAACACTACAGCAGTGCCAGAAATGCAGAGGTCCCTGCCCTTGTGGGGCTTACAATCTTATTAGGGAAATATAACAGGCACATAAAACGTTGCTCTGTAAGAAGCATAGGCTAACAAATGCCACAAGAATTCAGAAGGCAGCGCAGTTTAAGAACACAGCGTCGTCATGAAACCCAGTCCCGACATGGCCAGTTAACGTCTCTGGGTTTATTAGTTCAGCTGCAAAATGAAACAGTGAGATTTTGAGGTTGTCTCATGCATTTGTTTGCATCATGATTCTGATTAAAAGCTGAGGAAGGTTTGGTGGTGTAGGTGGCACCTGAGCTAGACACCAAAAGAAGAGAGAGAAGGCATTTCAGACAAGGACAGCGGGGCTGAGGTAGGCGTAAGCATGGGGTCTGGAGGGCAGAGGACAAGCATCACAGGGACGACGGGAGTGAGGTAAAGGGGCGGCGGCGGTGGCCCTCGGGCACTGCCGACACAGAAGTGAGCTGTACTCCTCACACTTACACCCAGTCAGTTACAGTACATAATTCCAGAGGGGAGGAAATACAAAGAATGGCGGCATTTTATCAAACATTTCACTCAATTTCCAGAAAATAACATTATACCTCTGACATCAATAAATTGTTCTAATCGTCAAAATGTAAACCAATTCGAAGTTTACATTCTTAGTAAACATAACTCTTCAATCAAAAGGACATTTGATATAAATTACATCATCCCAATAATTCCAACATACATTTTCCACTATGTTCCATTTACTGTGAAAATAAAAATGAGTAGGACGAGGTCTCTGCCCTTGAAGAGTCCGCATCCTGGCAGGCGAGATCAAATCAGCTACGCCCACCTAGACGCACTGTGATGCACAGCACGATAAAGGTGTGACCCACTATGGAGTTAAAAGGTGGATTCGTCCCTTCTGAAGGAGTTTCGCAAAGGCTTGAGGGAGAGCGGCCAATGGCTCAAGGAGAAATGAATTTGGCAAAGAGGAGTGCAGAGGGCACATGGGTACAGACAGGGAGCGTGACGCGGTCAGGGCCTAGCACAGGTACAGTGTGGCTGGAGCAGAGTGCGAAGGCAGAAACAAGTGCTCTGGAAGCCTGGACTTAGTCCTATACAACGGGGAGACGCTGCCTGCTTTAATCCTCTGCTAAATTAAACCTTGTTTATAAGGTCTAAGGTCAGGAAGAGACAGGAAAGTGAGCAGGGAGGCCACACGCTCTTCTCAGCAAATGACCCTGTTCGGGAAACCCACCCCCACCCCCTCCTTTCCTCCTCTTCCTCCCTTCTTTCCCTTTATGATCTCCAAGTTTTCAAAATGGAGCTGGAACTCGACAGGCATAGGGAGGGGCCAACGAACAGAACTGGAAATGCATGCATTTGGCTAATCAAGTTACCATAAGGTAATGGTAATTGTATTACACAGATCAGCAGATGAAGAAAACTAACTGTTTTTCAGGAGTCTCCTAAAAGTACCTAATGTACAAAGTGTTAGAAAATCTCATTCAATGTGGAAAAAAATACAACCCTGGCAGAAGAGTCCATTTCCAAAACTATTTTTGATTAAACATCAGTGTTACAAACACAATAACATAGGTCTTCAAAGCCTATCTTCCCACAATCAAGATCTGACCAAAATTGCATTGCTTGGCTTAAAAAAATAAAAAGATACAACGTGCACTTCCAAGTCTTAGATTCTCAGCTACTACTACTGTGAATAAACTGTCTAATGAAGAACATGCAGAGAAAGGCAGATGGAAATAAGCCATCCCTTTAGGACAGATGCTAATTTCTCGTACTATTATAGAACCAATTTTACAAAAGTAACACCTTCCTGCAATTTCATTTTCTCATGGAGACACTAAATTTGTGCATTTTATTCAACATTCATTCTTAAGTTACAGTTATGTCAAAACAATCTGCTTCTAATGAAAGCAATCTTAGCATGACCCTCAGAACATGCATATACATTTAGTCAGATCTTCTACATTTGTAAATAAATTACATGCATGATATACATTAACCAATAAGGAATACCAGTATCAGAATTCAGGACATTTATTTTTCTGCATGGAGATCAAACTACTATACAATACACACACACACACACACACACAACAAAACCATAAAGTAATGGTGTGTAATAGGTAGTGAGAGACTTAAATAAGCATATTTAAAATGCCTACAAACAGGCTCTTTTTCTTGTTAGGCAATAAAATATTTTCAGTCCTTGACACCTTCTCACACTCACCTAGCACCACAGATGCAAGGACCTCGAGTAAACGTGTATAATCTCATGCTTAAAACCTAAAGCATGCATTCAATAGAATTTATACATAATGATCTACTCTTCTAAGTATGCAATACATACTTCTAATATTTTATACATTAAATTACCCTGCAGCATTTTGAAATTTTAATATTTATGCAAAAACAACTTTGAAACAAGTTTTCCAGGATCACCTTCAGGCTTTTTACACAGGCATTGGGTTGGTTCAATGGGAAAACGGCAGCAGCCTTGGGTTCATACTGAATGAAAATGGTCTATGTGCATGTCAATCCACATAAAAAATACATATATACATAGATGGCACAAAGATTTGTGCAGTTGGAATTGCCAGTGCAAATGCATGCATTTGAGGTACTCCTTTTTTCTATGGTCAGGTATAATTATGCATAGTCATGTTCCTCAAGTGCTAAATATTCTAGACCTGATTGAATGAAAACTGTAAGAAGAGTAAATATGAGATACTTATACAGTTAATTTCAAAGTGCTATGCTTTTAATGGACGTTTAACATTATCCATATACATACTCAGTTTAAAACATTTACCAACCAATAAATTTTCTCACTGGAAAGAGGCTGACTGGTAATTATACCTGGCCAAATGATTTAAATAGCATACTTGAAATTCTAGCAAGAACTGTAGTGAAACAGTAGAATACTTCATTATTGCTTCATTGGACTGAGAAACCTAAAAGGCATAGAAAAACAAAGCTCCATGAAAAGCGAACACCCAGAACAGCGGTGCTGCCCCACTGGCCTCTGCCCAACAGAAACTAAGCACTGTCCACATTATCAATGCTGTTGGCACCCATGTGGATACCAGGCTCCCCACACAAAGACGCGGGCACAAAGCGGCTAGTAGTGGGGCACAAACAGCTCTTAAGCTCTGGCAATTCTTGCTTCAGGCGTTCCAACTGCTCCACTTGGAATATATTTGGCTGTTCAGGCATCCAATCATATATCCTATGATGAAACAAACACAAAACACGTAAAATAGGGTAATTTTATGGCTTACTCAGACCAGTCTGACTTAACCTCTTAGAATTTGTTTACTGAATGCCAAGAACCCCCATCTTTTTTTAAAGATGTAAGCACTGGTTCTATATAAAAATATTTCTCTTCTCCCAGTCTTGTTCCCTGACACAAAAGAGCTGATTAGAAAGCAACTCACACAGAAAGTGAAACCTGTAGCTTACTCGTGATTTTTCAAATACCTTCTCTCCAAGTCAATCAATTAGCAATGTTCTATTTTACAAACAGGAAGTTATCTAGAGGCAGAGTTGGAATTTAAACCCAGTTCTGACTTCAAAGCACAAAGACCAAGATGAGAACGTCTCACCCCTGTGAGAACTATGCTCAAGCTGCGCGGTGGCGGCAGATGCGCCCAGAGCCGAAAGCACAGAAAAGCCCCTGTGATGCCGGCGGCACCGTCGCCCGGCAAAGAGGAGACGGCCCTTTATGCCTAAATGTGAAAGCCAGGCAACTGGGATGAGGAGCTACAAGAGAAGCTTTATGACGTCACAACGGGGAAAATGTCATAAAGAAATTAAAGTATGCACTGACTCTATTAAATATCTGACTTATAAAACAAAGATGTCTGTTAATTAAAGACATATATACAAGAATGAAAAGTGACCTTTGGGCCATGGAATCAGACTGAACAGAAGCATCTAACTTCACTTTCTCTCACATCCTGTTAAAAATAAAGCAAAGGGATATAAACACACACACACGCGCGCGCACACACACACACACACACCTGCTCTGACTGGTGTGGCTCAGTGGGTTGGGTGTTGTCCCGCAACCCAAAAGGTCACCAGGGTCACCAGTTGATTCCTGGTCAGGGCATGACCTGGGTTGCAGACCAGGTCCCCAGCAGGAGGTGAGTGAGAGGAAAGCAATCGTTCTCTCACACACCAGTATTTCTCTCCCTTTCTTCTTTTTTCCCTTGCCCTCCCCTAAAAAAAAAAAAGGTAAATAAAATCTGTAGCAAAAAAAAACTCCACAGGTATGGGAAAAACCAGACACAGCAACAAACTTCTGGAAACTGGAAAATAGTAAAGTGTTTCAGATAGCAGAACAGAAAAGGCAAAATCATGAGCCAGAAGTGGAAAAAATTAAAAGTTAAAAAATAAAAACAGTTTGCTGCTGAGTTAAAAGCAGCACCAGACTCCTCCAAAACTGGGAGTGAAAGGGAAAGGGGCTGAAACAGGGCAGGCGGTAAGTTAACTCCCTGCCCCGGAGGCTGCCCCCGACCCCACTAAGGTTATTTCAAGAATTAAAGAGGAAATCTCTTCCCATGGAGGACAAGACCAGGTGAGGGTTTGGACACTTTACAGAACCTCCAGCAGCACCAGGGTAATTGGAGACAGTACAAACACATAACAAATGCTACACACAGAGACAAGCCGTCCCTTGCCCAGCTCTCTCCCCTCACTCGGCTCCAAGAACCCTGGCAGCCAGACCTGGATGGGGGAGTCCAACCCATGGGCCTGCGGGCTGCACGCAGCCCAGGATGGCTGTGAATGCGGCCCAACACAAAATCGTAAATTTACTGAAAACGTTATGAGGTTTGTCAGTACGTATCACAATGTATTTAATATGTGGCCCAAGACAATTCTTCCAGTGTTGGGCAGAGATGCCAAAAGGCTGGACACCCCTGCCTTTATGTAGAAGAATTTATGTAGATTCTTCTACGAGCAATCTGATCGGCCAAAAAGTAAAGTTCAAAACCTAGTGACATCAGGGGTATGACCCAACAGGCCATCCAGATCACCCATCGTGAAATCCAAGTCAATAAACTCTAAGCTTCCAACAAGTGTTTAAGATTTCAAAACATATGAGGAAAACATGGACAGTAGGAGGCAAAAGAGAAGAAAATTCCCAAAGAACAAACAAGAAGTCCTTCATGCTTTCAGAGAAATAGTTTCAAATGAAAACAGGATGTTACAGACACAGAAAAAAGAGAATTAGGGAGGGAAACAATAGTTCTCAGAAATCAAAAACTCAATAGCAGATGTGAAAACCTCAACAGAATGGGCAGAAGGTTGAAGAAATCTTTCAAAATGGAGCAAAAATACAAAGATAGAAAAATTTTAAAAAAGATAAGAAGGTAAGATTAGAAATCTAGGCCACAAGTGTATAATATGCAAACAAAACGATTTATAAGGGGAAAAAATAAAACTAGAAAAATGGAAGCGACAAAAATCAAAGAAATAATTCGTGTAATTTTTCACATTTTCAAGGACACGTATCAATAGGCTAGAAGGCTACCAAATGCACAGCACAATGGGTGAAACCAGACCCCTGGCCGCATCTCTGGAATCTTAGCAAACTGGGGACAGAAAGGAGGCTCTACAGGCTTCCCAACAGGAAACAAAGAAACACATGTGAGGGAACAGGAATCAACACGGTTTATGCTCCTCAACAGCAACACTGGAATGATGAAGATAATGGAGAAATACTTTGAAAATTCTACAGGAAATGATTCTAATGTAGAATCTGATGCCTGGCCACAATGCTTGTAGATGCATTTGTCTATGTGTGCACTGGGTTGCAATGTAAATTTATTTCTAATTGGGTTGGGATCAAAAAGGTTTGAAAGTCACTGCCCAAGAGAAAGTTTACACATATTCTAGGAAACCTGGTCAACAATGTCTACAGCAAATATTGTAATGGCAAAAACTTCGCAACCACCAAAATGCTCTCCAGTAGTAGAATAAATTATGGTAGACACATACAACCGTGAATATCATACAGCCACGAAGATGAACAGATTATAGCTACATGCAACAAAAGTACAAATAAAGATTAAAGCCATGCAAAACTAAATGGTATATTTAGTGACAGAAATATAAGAAATTTTAAAGAGAATAATAATTTGACAAGATATTACATCAGAGAGAGGAGATAAGGGAATACAATTAGAAAGAGGAACATAGGGGACTTCAAAATGCAGTAATGTTCTTTAAATGTGGGTATCTGTACAGTATTTTAAAAAATTATTTGAGCAGGCATATTAATTTTTTCTTTTAAAAAGAGGGTACACTGGCCAATCCACTCTAGGAAGCAAGTGTTATTTCCACACCAAAATCAACCATTCGGAGAAAGGTAAACTAACATTATCATAAATGCAAAAATTCCAATGATCAGCATATCAAACGTACCGGTTTATATGATAATATATCACAAAACCATGATGAAATGGAAATCTACTGTGTTACAGCCTTTGTAAAAGAAAAGAACAAATTAGTTTCTGATACACTAAAATACCAGTCCTCATCACAATTCTCGTACCAGAAGGAATAGCGAAAATCAGGCACAAACCTCAGCAGAGACGATGAAAGGCATATGAGTAGGGAATGCTGTTTTAGACTCTTAAGCTTTAAGTTTTATAGAACTATTTAAAAATTTAAACTATATATGTAATTTTAAAGCCTGTGTATATATAAATACATACATACGCACACATACAGTTATGTATATGTATATATATGCAAGTTATTTGATTAAAATAAAAAAAATAAACACTTTCAAGGGTACGAACCAACTCTAACCCAATCCACCTCACCTGCCATCAGACCCTGGCAGGAGCCCAGTGCTGGGTGTCTCCTCAAAATCCTCCAGACATGCAACACAGACATGCAACACAGACACGCCCAATTCATGCTCTAGCTTCTGCCTAAAATGCAAATCCTACCAAAGCACACTTCACCACACCCCCAAATCCACCTAATGCTTCTTATTTAAAATTACTCATATGGACCCCAGGTCAGGAGGAACTCACTTTCTTAAGGGCCCTTTATATCACAGAGCATCTTCCTGTTCTCTATTACACGTCAGTCAGTATCTGGCTCCAACCAAGTAAGGCCCTTGAGATAAAGAGGCTGCCTAAAATGTGTACCCCCTACCAAGTCATTCATGGTATAACCTCACATTTTCTTGCCTGAAAATATCTGCAATCATTTCTTCCTCTTCCTCAACGAAACAAAGAAATATTCTTCAAAATTTTGCTAAAGCAAAGACTTCCTTAAAATTGATTTAAATTTTTAATTTTCCTTTGATTAGTTGGAAATGTCTACTAAAAAAAGCCAGGAAAGACACTGCTTAAAGCAAAATTAATAGTTAAAAAGAAAGGCAGGTATTATCTGGGCTGCAGTTTTAAAACCAGACTCATTCAAACAAAATAGAAAAAAAGTTTTATTAAGAAAGTGACATAAATTTATAGGACAAGTAGTAACATGAACTAAATCCAAGGAAAGTATTTTTTAAAGGAAGCCTGGTAAGATTCCATTAGTTACTCTTTGCATAATGCTGCTCTCAAGTATTAGCAAGCAGAGTAAATGACATGCTTCCCACCCCACATTCTTTATACTAAACAACCCTTCTCAGTTCTCAGATTAGTGACTCTTAAACTGACACCATGAACACCTAGGGGCTTATTAAAATGGAAAGACTTGTTCAACAACTATTTTACCTCCTACTCTGTATTGCACATTGTTCTAACCTCTGGACATACAGCAATGAACAAAACAGGCGAAGAGTCTTGCCCTTATGGAGCTTGTTTGCATGGGGGTAGGGAGGACCGGGGGGTAAAAAAAAGTAAACTATTATTTGTGAGATGGTAGTAAATGCTATGGAGAAAAGGAAGAAGTGCACTGTGAGTAGAGGCTGTTATCTGAATTAGGATATTCAATAAAGGCTTTTCACTGAGATGTGGACATGGCGGGAGGGGTGGTAAGGACCGAGACTTTTACTCTAGGTGACAGAAAATGGTGGGAGAGTTTGAGGCAGTAACATGACCTGACTTGGGCTTTAAGAGGCTCCCTCTGGCCGCAGTGCTGAGACCAGAGCAAGGGAGGTATGGGTAGAGGCAGCGGGCAGGTGCCTCCTTTAACTACTCATATGAGAAATGAGGTAGCTTAAGGGAGAGTGACAAGTGTAAATGTGAGTAGATAGACTCAGGATATATTTAAAGACAGAAGCAGCTAGATTCTGTTGGACTGGATTTGGGATATGAGATAAAGAACAGAGTCATGCGGGACTCCAAGGATTTGGCCAGAGAACTTGGAAAGGCACAGTTGTCATTAACGCTGAAATCAGGAAGTCTTCAGGAAGAACATGTATTTTGACAGCTGGACATAGAAGTTCAGCAGTCAGGGGAAAGGTCTGAGTGGGAGATACGAAAATTTAGGAATACATAAAGGTATGAAAAACCACAGCATTGGATAAGATCAGCAAAACACTTGGTGTAGACAGAGAAGACACCTGGGGAAGCCAGTCACCCCCACGCCCAAGATGGCTTAGGGCCCAGTCGTCTGAACAAACTTCCTGAGTGATTGTGGTATACTCCAAAGTCTGAAAAATTCCACTGACAAATGTTAAGAAAACCACAGGCTGAACTACAGAATTTTTACTGTTTAACATTATTTATAATTTTATAAGATGAAACTACTTTTTCCTTAACAGTTCATGAAAATTTTTCATGAAAACCAAGTACCTATCATAAATTAGACCATTAACTCCCAACTCCTTCAATTTCCTCCTGTTTTCGGGATCGTTGGTATCATCACCCCAGCAGAATATGACTAGTCCCTTCGCTTTTGCCTCTTGAATGTAGGACGGGTTTCTGAGCAGGTCTTCAGTATGTGCATTTATCCCCTAATGGAAGAAAAGTGAGTTACTGATGAAAAAGTAACTTTGTAACTACAAATGCTCAACAGTCAAAATGGTCATACTCTAGATCAGTGCTCTCCACAGTAGAGTGGGCGGAGAAAGAAAATGTTACAATTTTTCCTTACTCAACTTATTTTATCAAGCAAATTTACATTCTAGCCATTTTAGACAATTCATAAAATCTGCTCAACTACAAAACCAAACTACAAAATTACTTAACCTAGGTCTGCAAGAGAGTAGGTATTTTTGTTCCTATTAGTGTTTTTGATTCTGAGTTCCAATACCCTCATTTCTAAGCAGATCTGTTTGTTATATACAAAGGTCACCACTAACCAATCAGATGTGTTGTATAACTTAAAACTTTATTTACTACTGCTCTAAAACACATTTTTCAAAAAATTAAAATTAAGAAATTCAAACATAACTTACCAGTAGATTTTCAAACTGTGCAAAGCTCATTGCAATAGCAGTTGTTCGAGATCTGAGGTCCATGAGTTCAGGGTAAATATCAGACTTTCCTTGAGTCAAAAATAATATGGGGTATTTGTTCTGCTTGTGCCGAACCCTAAAGAGAGACAATTTTAAAAATACTTTTCATTGGGGACTACAATTATAATATATTCTGTTGTTACTTCAGGAAATACTAAATATATAAAGAAAACAAACCCAACAAAGCATAATCCCATTACAGAGAGATAACCACCATTAACATGTATATATATTGCCTTTCAGCCAAAAAATTTAAAGCGCACAAGGGCTAAAATATTCTCAGAAATGGGTAACAAGAAAGCCCTTAAGGGCTACAATATGAAGGAAGATGCCACATGCAACACTGGGCGTGAGGCACTAGGACCCAGTGGGTGTGGAGTTCACAGGCGTGGAGGGCATCCCAGTGGGCAGTGAGAGTATACACAGCTTGACTTGGGGGACAGATCAAGGGTGAGGTCTGGGCACCTCCCCACCTCCAACCATAACCTTTGAACCCTAAGTCTTAGCTATAGCATAGGGAGAAAATGATTACTACTCACATTGTGCAAATGTCTGCATCAAATGAAGAAAACACTATTCTCCTCTTCCCAGAATTTTCTAATACAGTTTTTAAAATTATATCCAAAAACAGATTCATGTCAAAATATGCTGATAAGTTACCATCCCACATTCCATCCTATGTAGGAAAAAAGATAAACAAAAGCTATTAAATATCTCAGAATCACAGTGCTAGAAAAAAATCTGAAGAACATCCAGTCCAACTCTGATTTTATAGATGAGAAAAGCAAAGGCCTGAGAAGATGAAGCGACCTGCTGATGACCACGTGGCAACACGGCCACAGTGAAGCGGAGCTCGGTTATAGGGACCCTTACACACAAAGGAATTATACCATCAACAAACTTTTATTTTAATAAGTAAACAAAATAAAAACTAAAACCCTGGAAATCTGCTACCTGCTAAGACTTTCAAGATATTTGTATATATTTTTCATAAACTTGAGGACAAAAAGACTCCACTTCATTTGTTAACTCATTACCAAACCCCGCCCTGGTAATTCTGAATTACTACATTCTTTGGCTCTTAGGCATATCACGTATCCTGAAATACAGCCAAAATGCCAAGAGTCCTGTTGATATTCAAATACTAAATATTTTAATTGGAATATTCATTAAAATAAAATAAATATATTCAGTAAAACAAATCTAAAAGCTCAGAAAACTCAAAATTACCGTATCGTAAATGGCTTACTTAGAAGGCATGACTGGAGAGCAGGTATGATTATTCTGACCAAACCAAATTCCGGGCTACCGTTCTGCTTGCCCAGTCGCGACACCTGAATTGACTACATTTAATGCCCTCCGTCCCAACTAGTCTTCTTACCATGCATCTCACCCTTTTACACATCGTCCCACCTGATACATTCAACAGTTGTTCTCCTTGACTAGAATATAAGTTCCAGGAAAGTAAGACTTCATTCTGTTTTGTCCAATACCCAGAAAATGTCTGGCCCATAGTAGCTTTTCAATATAACTACTGAACAGAAGAATGAATCTGGGAGTGATTTAAAACACATTTGCAGAAATTTCTTTTCCTGCTTAATTATTACTAGCTACTTAACAAACAACTGCTTAGGAGATTACTCAAAACATGTTTTTAGACAGCAGGATAAAACAAACCCTACCCAGAGCTGCAGAGCTCTGGCTGTCCAGGGCGCTCTCATCGCTCACCCTGTAAGTGTGCCTAGAAACCACCCCTAAAA
Organism: Sturnira hondurensis; assembly: GCF_014824575.4. NCBI lineage: Eukaryota > Metazoa > Chordata > Mammalia > Chiroptera > Phyllostomidae > Sturnira > Sturnira hondurensis. The sequence goes on along the minus strand of NW_028080032.1, from coordinate 5,958,547 downwards.
TGTGCACACGTAGACACCTGGAAATGGAAATTTCTACTTTAATGCATTCATCACTACTTTTAAGTACTCGCATTTTAGTGTAAAACATGCTTTTTATATTAAAAAGGTCTAAAAGCACTGTGCCTACCGGAAGAAGCCACAGTAAGTTTTCAGTTTCACTTACTCCATTAAAACAAAGTGACAGGAATAAATGCATTTAAAGAAATGGGGGGACAAGGGAAGAAGAACATGTTACACAGACAATTTACTCACTCTTTGTTGGCAGATCCACTTTATTTCTATGTTAAATCCCACATCTTCTGGCAAAGACTCTAAAACCTAGAGTTTTGTTTGTTGGTGGTGAATTTTGTTTTATTTTTGGTGAGATGAATGGTAGGATAGAGGGGGGGAAAGGAAAACAGTATTAATACAAAAAGCAATTCATAAAAACACCTATCACTAGTGAGGGTAAAATGTTTTGTGCTATCAGCATAAACCAGTGTCTTTTCTCATATTCAAACTGACACCCCGTTGATTAATTAAGAGTCAAATGAAATTAAACAGCAATAGCAATTAAATAGCAATAGTCTTAAAACGGTATCTGTGATAAGTGATCATTACTACCACAAAGACAGATCCCTAACCTAAAATTCTTTTCACCGCTTTAAATTCTATTCACTACTGGATATTGAAAGTGAGCTGTAATAATTTAGGTGACCTAAAGGAAAAGACATTTGTCACATTTTCTGAATTTCATTCAAGTATGTCAATCTTCTATATTGAGATATAGTTGAAAACCCATAGTTCTGTTAGGTAGGAGAGAGAGTAAACCAAGGCAGGGAGGAGGAGGGAGACATGTCTCACCCACTAACTCAGCATCCTGAGCTTGGCCCAATAATATTGCCAGGTGATCTGAACATTACAAGCAACACCATGCTAACAAAGGATGAGGAGAGAGCCCTTGAAATTCTGTATGTATCTCCACTATCTGGGAAACAAGCCTTTGAACCTGTGTATTCATCCAAAGCCTAGAAGGGGAAGTAGAGGTGGTCCACAGTGCCCAAAGAAGCAGCCCATAAAACAATTTCAGTAAACTGCCAACGTGTGGTCACTGTTTTATGAGGGAGTCCCTATTTACGGGCTTATAGAAAGAGTTCATAAATAACTTTGGGTAACTACCTCAACTTTAATTAAATGCCTCCTGTCATGTATCTGTTTTGCAACAAGATGAATAAACGTAGTCTGGAGCAAGATAAGAATTAGGGCTAGCAGACTCCCCACCCCCCCAACCCCACATACCCACTTTTGGGTAGTCATACACCCCCTGGAAAAGCTGGCACCACTTTTACCCACCAATCAATATGTAATTCCCACACCCCCATCCCAACTATATTAAGTCCTCAGAGCAAAAGACCTGATGCTCTTGCCACCCTCGCCTTGCTATGCCCTGAACCTATGCCTTTCTCACCCCTATCTGGACAAGGCCCTTTCTCTTCCACGAGAATCTATCCCTCATAAACCCTGCTTGCCCACTAATAGACTTGCTGGCCTGTAATTCTTTACTGCATCAGCAAGAAGAACCGAGTTTCTCCTGTAACAGTTCCTAGCTTGTTTTGAAGGTGATGATGCATAACAATACCATGCTGGTCACTCCCAGAAGAGATGTTACTTCCAAATCAAAGATTATGCCAAGGCTCATAAATAAGGCTATGAGTATAAAAATGAACAAATGATAAGGTGTCAACTTATTTAAACTAAGTTATCTAAACAGTCTGCAACAAAACCCTTTCGGCAGTGTAACCAGCAAATCAAATAGAAAATATGAAGCCTAGGTGCTAACCTACAAAGCAGACTTGGTTAGTCTTCAAACATGAAGGCCAAACAAATTCGTAAGCATGTTCAGGGCAAAATGAATCTCAAACAGCTTGTTTTTAACTTCAATTTATTTCAAAAGGTTAGAAACATTTAACATATATAGTATATATGGTATCTGATTTAATAACAGCAAATAAACACACTAACAGAACAATGCAATAGTAAGAACATTCCGTGGGACCCTGGGGATCTGGGTCTGTACTAATGAGCCGCATGAAAAGTACGGACCTAAAAGGGTTTGTACTCAGTTCCGTGTGGGGCTTTTTTTACCTTCTTCTCTGATCTCTTTAACCATATTTATTTAACACACCTGCCACATTTTCACTGGGCTAAGGCAAAATTAGAGAAATAAGGACAACAGTAAATATTAGTGTTGAGATTGCTAAACATCAATTTTGTAGAAAGATACTCCTCTATACTGAGGCTGTATCTGGCTTTTTTTTTTAGTCTTAAACTTTCTCTGTGATTCAATTACAGAGATGGCAAAGTGAGTGAATAAAGGAGTGTGTGTGTATAGCTTATTTGGTTTAAAAATGCTGTCAAATCTTTCAGTTTCTTTAAAAACCGTTTTTTTGTGATTCTTTAAAATCACAAGTCTAGAAATCATGAAATTTATAAAAAATGGTTTTAGAATTTTGCATTAGAAAAAAATGACTTTACTTAGTTGGTCTTCATAAATATCTGACAAATTATTCAAATCCCTTGTTAAATGCACTAGGACAAGGCCTATTTGACTTTATTTTTTTCATAGTTCGGTTTATTTATTTCTTACAAAACTGAACGCATACAGCCGTTGTTCCTTACCCCTTTCACTTAGCACAGCGGTGTAGGCTTTCCTTTAGCACGACTTTATGATAAACATGGACTATATTTTGCTGTGTATAATGCACACTTTTTTGCCCAAATTTTTGAGAGAAAATAAGGATGCACATTACACACGGGTAGTGTTAATTGTATCTAGATAAATATTTTTAATTCTTTTATTTATGCTTATGTGTTAAAAATATAACTTCTTTAAAATTCTTTTACAATATGAAAAACTATAAAATTCCTTTAAATATAAAACAAGTATCTAAATATAAATAAATAAAACATTGAATTAAAAAAATAAAACACAAGATTTTTTCACTGAAAGTCTGGGCCAAAAATGTGGGTGTGAATTATTGAAGGGTGCACATGACACATGCAAACTATAGTATTTTATTTACTTTTATTAATTTTTATCTTTTAACTTTATTTTTATTGTTGACACTAGACAATGCCCATATTACGAGGTCTCTTGTAACATCCTCTTGCAGGGTAAATAACTGTGATAAATTGAACTGACCTATTTTTTGCCAAAGAAACCTACTATAGGTGACAACACCCAGAAAAGACTATGGAGAAGAGCAGAAGTTAGGAAATGGAGCAAGCACAATAAAAAGCCGACCCAGCATGGCTAAGGGGAGTGTCTGGTGTCCACGTAGGCTTGCCTGATGCTGTCAAATGGATTCCTGCATGAACTGTGTTGTTTTTAAATCTTCATGGTTGTGTTTCTGTTATACTTTTCAGAGTAAAGCCTTTAAGTCTGTGTCTAATTTTCAGTAACCAGGGTACAGTTTTCTTTGGAGCATCTCAATTCTCTCCAAAAGCTAAGGAATGGTTAAAAATATTGTGAAAACACATCCCTTACTATCAAATCTCCCTCCTACCCTTTATCCATCCCATGCCCTCTCCTTCCTTCTTATAATATAGAAATCTAGGAATTTGCTATTCTTACCAAATTGACCAACTGAGGTGAGAATTTTTATTCATTTGAGAAGATAAGTTACTCTTTTTTTAAAACGTAGCATAAGAATACCACATAAGACTGTATCTTCTGTAAAAAGTTCAAGTGATGACAAGTTTGTATTAATACTGCCTTTGACCCAACCTTTTTGGTACTCATTTAAGAGACAAAATTAATTATTCAGACATAACAGAATTAATGAGATAGCCTTTCTTTAGTTTTCCTAAGGAACTTACCATCTTAAGAGAAGGAAACGGCTGATTTTCAGAAAAAGAATTTTCTTCTGCAACCACAGATTCTGAAATTTTAAATTACAAGAACTCAGTAGATAAAATATTTTACCACTAAGATCTTTCCCTAAATTCTTAAGGCAAAAAAAGACATGCTAAAGTAATTATGAAATCCTTTCGCATACATGTTTGAAGGCTTTTGTGTTTATTATTTGTAACCACTAAACAACCAACTTTTGACATAAGAATCCATTTTGAAAACTAGTCTGAAACATTTAAAAGAAATACCATAGTTTGTAGCCCAAACAGTGATTCTTTTCTTATAAAAATTGTAACATTACTTTTTAAAAAGTAGTCATAAGCAGTGATTTGTTATTTCTCATTGCAATTAAGAACTATTATCTTGCTAAGACAATTTGAAATATCAAAATCAGCTCAAAAGTTAGAAATTAAGGATCTATAGCTACTAATGATTTGGTTACCATTACGTTTAACACAAAACAGATTTCATGTTGAGACACACAAGATTTTTTTCCCAAAGGAGAAAAAAATTAATACGAATTAATTTTTCTTTTCGTAAAAAAAGGCTCCCATAATACAAATTAGAAGAAAATCATGTAAAATTTTCCAGTTGAATAAATTAAAGGTAAAATTCATTCTACTATGGACAGTTTTGAAATATCTATAAACCTATAAGTCATATTTGTGCTCTGGGGATATAATCTTTGGAGTCTTTAAGCCCTTTACAATTTTTTTCATAAGGCATCCTAAGTATTCTGCTATCAAAAGACAGGACATATACAAAAATAAAGACTGAAGGGCTCAAAATTATAGAGAAGCTAAGAAAATTCATAAAAGTAAAAAAATCATGGTTATTATATATGACACATGCATTTGAAGATTAATATATGAAAAGCTTTCATGCTTATAAAATTACATTTGGATAGCTCAGTGTTATCATCATTAAAATGACCAAGAGTGTTAAAATGGATAAGGAAATATCATATGTATGCTAACTATGAAATGAAAAGTGTTTCCATATATGTACATACCTTTCAGATCTTTAGTTTTTAGCGCAGTCACATGAGAGAGCTAAAAAAACACACAAAAAATGCAGTCATTACAAAAGCCTTTGTTTAAGAAGACATGTAATTTATGAAGAACTGTAAATGTGAAGAGCTAGCAAGTTAGAGAAAACTATCAAATGTAGATTAAGTTTAATAAAAATCACTAATCACTAAATATATTTTATATGTTTATACATACACATACGATCATGGTCAAATACCCAAGTAAGGAAGAATATAAAAATTCTTAAGTTAGGAAACTGTTGATACTCAATTAACCATTTATTTAGGGATCTAATGAGAACAGAAAGAGGAATTGTATAAAATTACATGGTATAACAAAATATACAAAGACCTTGGATAGTAACATAGGTATGACACCAACAGCAACACAAAAGGCTAACTGTAAAACAGTGAGTTATATAAAGAATGGCGAAAGCAGTTGAGGCAACTTAAGATATGGATGAGAAGGGCTAGCCCCCGTGGCCTCTAAAGACGTACAGCCTAGCGCTTTCAGGTATGCAAAATCCAAGGAGGCCCACAAAAACAGAGAAGACAGATGGATCAACACAAACCCCTTCTTAACAGGTCAGAAAACCAAAGCACACGCTCTCTGCATGTTGAATGTATCACCTCCACGTCAAAGAGAGTATTACCATATATAGACAGGTACAAATAGTCTTAAAATTAGAAGATAACATATACTTTATGTTATTATTACTACCTTTAACAACTGGAGTTGGTCAAATGTTAGCTCCTTTACTGGGATTTCAAATAATTCCACTGGATCAGCTTCAAATTTCTAAATAAAAAATAAAGACAAAAGAGGGCCCCAAATTATTAACGAGTTTAGCCCAGACAGGCCTAATACCTTAGTTTACTGACTGATGAGAATGGTTTGGTGACCACCGTGAGCCCATGCAGAGGAGCCCTTCTCAACAATCAACCCCCCAGCTCTTAATTCTCGCTTGTGTTTTTCAGGTAAGTGGTAGTGCCTGGCAGAAAAAAAGAGCTGGAAGCAACCTATGGCATTGAAGACAAGCTGAAAACAAAGCTACAGTGATTTCCTCTATTTCCTGTCATCCTGTGTGTATTTCATCTGCCATATACCATGTCACATGACTAGGAAATCAGCAGGCAACTACTACATAAGAACTAATTTCTGTCAATAAGTTTCTAACCTTTTCTAAACCTTTTAAACTTAAGTTTGGTTAAAAACAGCCACAAAAATCAATTATTACTAAAAATGTCTGTTTAGCCATGAGCAGTAATACTTAAGAGGTATTCTACCATAAACCTTTTCCCCATGAGCAAATCTGTCTTATTAGACTTTAATACAGTATCAAATGTCACACTGTTTAGATACCTCTATCTTAATAAAATAAGATGATGTTCCACCAATAATCATCAATCCAACAAATACAGGGGTGGGCAAAAGTAGGTTTATAGTGGTAATAAAAATAAATAATACAATGATAAACAATAATACAAAAATAAACTGTTTTGCATACTCACAACTGAAAACTTACTTTTGCGCACCTGTGTATACTAAAATCCATTACTTAAAAAAAATCCTCACCCAAAGATGTTTTTATTGATCTGAGAGAAAGAATCGGGGGTGGAGGGAAGGAGAAAGAGAAGGAAACATTGGTCAGCTGTCTCTTCTTTGCACCCCAATGGGGGATTGAACCTGCAACCTGGGTTATGTGCCCTGATCAGAAATCAAACCTTGCCCTGGCTGGTATGGCTCAGTGGACTGAGTGTGGCCGGAGGAGCAAGGGGTCGCTGGTTTGACTCCAGGCACATGCCTGGGTTGCGGGCCAGGTCCCCAGTAGGGGGAGTGCAAGAGGCAATCACACATGGATATTTTTCTCCCTCTCTTTCTCCCTCCCTCCCCCTCTAAAATAAATAAATAAAATCTAAAAAAAAAAAGAAGTAAATTAAACCTACAACCTTTTGGTGTATAGGACAATGCTCCACCAACAGAGACACCTAGCCAGGGCTAAAAATCTATTACTTTTATACTCATTCATGTACATATAACATGAACATAAAAGTTTTCCTAGGGCCCTGGCTGGTGTAGCTCAGTGGATTGAGCGCAGGCCTGCGAACCACATGATCGCGGTTCGATTCCCAGTCAGGGCACATGCCTAGGTTGCAGGCATGTGCCCTCCATCCTTCTTGTTTCACTTTGCACTAATGTTTTCCCACAGCAAAAACAACCTGCTCCATTCCCATTCAGTTATTCTACCACTTCTACTTCTGTCATCCGAAGGTGCACCTCCTACCGTCCCTCCCCTAATACCGTGTCACAGAAACAGAGGAGTCCTACTCTACACATCATAGTAACCCAAACCCATATACCTGATAAGAATCCACTAGCAGCAGAGCTAGATGCCTTGTCATCTACTAATACAATGTGCAGTGTCTGGTACCATGTTATACACATAAGCAATCGAACCTTAATTTAAATGAACTCCATGGAAAATAATACCCAGTACCTCATAACACTTGGTTAATTTGTATACTAAGTTGAGGCATTATATAATTATCACAATTATGTTTGTACAACAATTACAATTTTTTTTAAATCCTCACCCAAGACACTTTTTCTTTGCTTTTAGAGAAAGAGAAAGGGAGAGATAGAAATATCAATTTGAGCCCTGGCTGGTGTAGCTCAGTGGATTGAGCGCGGGCCTGTGAAACAAAGGGTTGCCGGTTTGATCCCCAGTCAGGACACATGCCTGGGTTGCAGGCCAGGTCCCCAGCAGGGGACACTTGACTGGCAACCACACATTGATGTTTCTCTCCCACTCTCTCCCTCCCTTCCCTCCTCTCTAAAATAAATAAATAAAATATATATATTTTTTAAAAAAACATCAATTTGAGAGAGAAGCACCAATTAGTTGTCTCCCACAAGCACCCAGGCCAGGGATTCCACACACCCAAACTGGGGAAAATATGCACCCGGAGAGGGGATCAAACCCGCAACCCAGGTATGTTCCATTACCGGGAATCAAGCCCACAACCTTCAGCTACAGGAAAACACTCCAACCAACTGAGCCATACCATCCAGGGCACGATAATTACAACTTTTAAGAAATTATATGCATTCTCATATCTCCTCTGGCCTTTCTCGTCTCTCATGCCCTCCTCTGCTCTCTCACTGTTTCCACTCTAGTTCAAGGCTTACCTTACCTTTGGTCTGCATTATTATTCCCTTCCCTTGCTTCTACTCTCTGTCCTCTTAAATTCCCCTTACATCAGGTATCAAATTACTAACCTGGAAGTTTAGTTCTGAACATTTCCTTTCTTGGTTCTAAAGTATTTCCTATCTCCCCAGCTCCTAAGTCTAACCCCCTTCCCAGAGGTCCTCCAGTATCTGGCTCCAAAGCACTTTTCCAATAATTTTTCACTGTGGCTCTTCTCACTTTACCCAAATCATACTAGTCTATTAATTTGAGGGAAAGCTGGAAGGAGAAATAGAGGGCAGCCTAGAAAACAAACACTCCGATAGCTTCCTCTCCTGCCTCACTATAGAGACAGTTGCACACTATAAAGAAACCACCTAGAACAGAGATGGCAAACACAAGGCCCGAGGGCTGGATTTCTGGCCCTCCACCTTGTTTTATCCAGCCCCGTACCTTGTTTCTACCTGGCGTCAGCACTGAGCTCCTTGCCCCTAGTTAAGGAGTAGTCACATTTATACTGTCCTAAAATTACATTCAGCCCTTTGAAGGCAACCATGAGGCTGATGTGGCCCCCAGTGAAAATGAGTTTGACACCCCCGCCTAGAATGTGCTTGTTAGGTCATATCAAAAAGCCAATTCAGCAATAGAGACCCTCCTACTCTAGGACATTAATCTCCCCATCTCAATGTTGTAGGAGCCTGAGAAAAACAGGGACTGACAGTTACTCACCAAGAAAACAAATTGGTCAGCTTTATTTAATAACAATCTATGTATCATTTTAAATGTAAGAATTTCAACATACCTTTTTCATAGTCAAACAACAGGTGAGGTCATGATATACCACAGGCACAAAATCTTTTGAAAGATGTACATCAAATTCTACAAAGGCTGCACCCTGACAGAAATAAAGGAAACAAATGTTGGAAAACTGTCACCTGGCTCACAATACATTTAAAACTACAAGCACGTAAGAAATTTACTGTTCACTATAAAATCACAGACCTGTATACAAAAACCATAAAACTTCTTTGTGATTCAATGCTACACTTCAAGCTTTATCCTAAAAAGCAATTTCTTCTCTTAAAACCATTCTAAGTATTTTCCTTTTTGCAAGAGCAGAGCAATTTTTTCCTGGCAAAAAAGGGCACTGATCACTGGAACATGCCCTGGGGCCCCCTCTGTGGTACGGGACAGCCTTCACAGGTGTGTCACCTTTGCTACTGCTCTTAGCAGAAATGGAGCTGAGCAGGAGCCTGGAGCACAGGGCTACCTCACACCCTATTGCCCCTGCAGACCTCAGCTGGACAGCGCATCTTAAAGAGGAGGTGGGAAAAAGAACAAGCTGAGGTCTCTTAGCTCTGCTCCTCGATACACCTGAGCAAAACACCATAGCCTTTTGCAGCAAAACCTCTGTAACCAGATGAAAGAAGAAACTACAACTGCTGTTGAAAAGACAGAGAAAGCCGAAATGGGCAACAAGAATGATCCACATGGCAAATTTCCTAATAGAAGCCTAAATAGAAGGAAGGAGGGCAGAAATTAGACTTAAGGATATATTTTTTAAAGTCAAAATCATCTGATATATGATTAATTTAAATAAAGGCTGAGAATATAACCTGACATACAAATTTGTGTTCAATGCAAGAAAGCCAGCTGGGATGTAGAGAAACAGGTCTGAGCTTTCCGTGATGTTTGGCCCAGAGAAGTACTGAGTAAGAATGGGTGGATACATTTCCAAACCTTGCCCAGCTAATGAGTAAACACGGATAACAGACTCCAAATGCAGAAGCCAAGTTCTCTGATGACTTCTAAAGCAGGAAATGAGCTTAGCTCCTTCTATTATATAAACAAGATGATAACACAAACCATTTGTACCCAAAAGGCCAACGGCACCACCTCCCAAGTTTTAATGATTAAACACATTAAATTATAGCTTTCCAGTTTAAATGTTTAATTTGACATAATCATCCTTTATGAAAATAATTTTACTAAGAGGTAAAATTTGATCCCAAAATTCATGTGTGAGTTTAGGAAATAAGGTAATAAGGGTCCAAAACCTCTTCAAAAATGTTTTTAACATTAAAACAAACCAATCATTAATAACATAAGATATTCTAAAGTGTGATCCACATGAGTTACAAAGGAATTTATTAGAATACAAAGTGAAAAGGCTACTGAAAACCTCTTTAAAAAGCAGAGACTCTCCGAGTTCTTTAACAGGCATCTTCATGTGTTTATAGTTCATAAAACAATACTTAGATTAGTTAGCTGCAATGAATTAAAACTGGTTCCAAATAATAAACCACAGGCCAACATATATCTAATATCCTTTCAACAAAAGTCAAAACTATCCACTATTAATATTTATATATATTAAAATAAGTAATTAAGATAAACCCATGTATCTGGGTTGTGGGCTGGATGCCCGGTGGTGGGGCACGGAGGGGGCAGCCTGATGCTTCTCTCCCCCTATTTCCCCCTCCCTTCCCCTCTCTCTAAAAATAAATAAATAACATCTAAAAAACATGAAAAAAGTATGTCTTAGAATAGATGTTTGCTCATTTATAAGTGATGAAGTTAAACATCTGAGAATTCAAGTGTACAACCAGGTACAGAGAGGAATGGGAGGGGGGAGGGGAATCTCAGGCTCTTAATTTAAAAATCAAGTTGCAGCTGCCGAAAAAAGCTAAAAGCTAAAAAAGACTAACTCCTTAGAATTGGATAAAAGGAGTTAAAATGTAACATTAGCATTATTCCCAAAGTGAGTATCCGAATGAGCACATTATTCAGTTGATGAAAACCAGTGTTTAATGGGGAACATTTTTCTTGCCCAACCACTTAAAATTTATTTCCCCCCAAAATAAAAGGATGCTTCTAATTCCATTGTTTTTATCTCAACTGCACCATGAACCTAAATACGAATGTCTAGACACTCCAACTTCCCTTAGAAACATGTTCAGACAAAGCATAAATATTCATTCCTCTTTTTAACCTATTAACACAGACTGGAGAAGACTCCCCGGACCGACCCATATTTCTCTACTTTTCTACCTTTGGACCAACAGTCCAAAGTTATAAAAAGAGAGGTTCACTTACATGACTAGCAGCATTTCTTAAAGAAGCAATAGTATTTTCTTGAACTTTAGCAAGTCTGAAAGAGAAATGTATAGAAATGTGGTTATCATATACTATAGAGACGATAAAGAAAACAAATGTAATAAAGAAGCCAGCTACATTTCCAACAACGGAAACAGCACTTATCCTCCATTTTGAGACTAATTTAGCCATTCCCAAAATAAGACTCACCATCACTTGGTGTGTGCATTTATTCAAAAATTATAAGTATTTATAAGCTGAACATAGACATATCCTATGCTAAGACAACCTCCCCAGGTGAGGTGACCAATAAAGAAAAAGAATGTCTGCAATGGCAGGAAGTAGTGGAGATACTGAAACTTGCTCCTTGTGATGACTCTCAGAGACTGGAGGAATGGGAAAAGGGTGACTCTCCAACAGGGTGGAAGTATGGAAACCACACTGAGAACAGGTGAGGAAACTGAGACCCAGAAAGGGCAACATGCTAAAAGGCAGGACCACAATGCAGGCACACTTATGTCACCAGGCTGACTCTTTGGGCAGTAAGCTTGTCCTCCTGGCTTTCTAGTTTGTATTTTTTTTAAAAGACATGTTTAATGAAGTACAGTTGGCATACATTAGATTAGTTTCAGGTATACAAAACAGTGATTCAACATTTACATACCTTATGATATGATTACCACAATTAGTCTAGTAATCATCTGTCAAAGTTATTACAATATTATTGGCTCTATTCTCTGTGCTGTAAACTACATCCCCATGGCTTATTTATTTTATAGCTGGAAGTTTGTACCTCTTATTCCTTCACCTTTTTCACCCATTCCTCCACTCTTTTCTTCTCTGGGGCCTGGCTTTTCTAGTTTTAATGTCTCTCTTATCAATTCAGTAGAATATTAAAAACATTAAGAGAATCTTAGTTTCTAATTAGTTTTAATTGGGAAACCCAATCACCAAATTAAATTTAAGCTGCAGGGTAATAATACAAGAATCATTTGACCTTTCATCAGTCAAACCAATCTAACATTGTCAAGTCTGAGCTACCAAATGCTAACACTGCTCAAACATGCAACCTACTGAGCAGTTGTTGTAGAGTTCCCTGCACCTCGATGTCCAACATCCAGTGGTGTTCTTGGCTTCCAGTACTTGGAAAATGAAGATTTCATGTCACAACTGTATCCTGGTAATGGCTTAATAATTATATAGTCAACTTTTGTAGGGAAAAAAAGGGGGGGGGACAAAAATAAAGACAATTAAAAAGGCCATGATGAGCTCAATTACATTTAAATACCACTCAAACTAGTTTTATCAATCTCTATCAAATAGGAAAAAAATCAAGTCAAAACTGATTCAAAGCTTCTAGAAAATTCAACAGATATATCCTTGTTGATATAGCTAATATTCTAAAACAAATCACTAATTTGATCTTTAAAATTCTCAAAAGCCCCATTTGAATCTAATAAAGATTGTACAGGACCACCCTGCTTCTCCGGGCTTACCTCTCACTTTGCCTATTGTTTTTCTGGAATTTCTGCTCATGATAGGAAGAGTAAGGATCCCAGCGCTCTTCCCACTCTCTGCAATGGTGGATGATAAGAGGCAGGCTGTACCCACGTGTCCAGGAAGAGCATCACCCTGAACTACATGTTCACTGAGATCTTCCTAAAAAAAATGAGGTTTAGAATAATCCAAATTCTTATACTTCAATATTTTCCATTTAAAGATCAAAACACTCTACGGAGGAAGATCAATAAGAAATACAATCAAATTTATATCCACGTGATAGAGAGCATTTTTTGGTAGTAACATACTTTTTTGTAACATACTTTAGTAACATAAAGACTTAAGACTTTATGTGTTATTTCATTAATCATAACTCTGCTCACTTGCACTTCTGATCCTTTAATATGTATCAGGTGAATTTAAAGCCCTGACTGAAATTTACTAGGTACTGTATATTCAAAGACTAAGATAAACTTGTAATGAGCTTTTTAATGGATATTATATTCTCTAAAAATGCACCCACACAGATGATATGGGGGGATGGTAGCTCTCCAGGAAATTAAATACTTTGTCAAAAATGGTATTTTATCAGCCTACTTTATAAATAAAATAGTATTTCCAAAACTGCTAACCAAATGAAAGGGAAGTTAGCTGTTCAAGAGATTATAAAAGGTAGGTCCTTGAAGAACAAGGAAACATTACAACCAAAACTTCCTATTTTAATAATAAAATTCCACAGATCTTATTACTTAGGTAAGATCTAATTATAGTTTTCTTAAAGTGTTTTTGATTTTCTGAAACTAAACAACTTTGAATTCCATCTAATACAAGGTAGCTAAAAAGCCACTCGCAAAGGCTATGCCTAGCCCTGGCTGGTGTGGCTCAGTATATTGAGGGCCACCCTGCAAACCTAAGGGTCACTGGTTCCATTCCCAGTCAGGGCACATGCCTAGGTTGTGGGCCAGGTCCCCAGTTGGTGCTTTGGGGACATTTGTGAGAGGCAACCAACTGATGTATCTCTCACACACTGATGTTTCTCTCCTTCTCATTCTCCTTCCCTTCCCCTCTAAGAGTAAATAAATAAAATCTTTTAAGAAAATGGACTATGCCTAAAGGAATGATCCAATTAAACAATTTAAAGATTATCATTTTAATTATGTGCAACAAGTGTTACTCAGTGGATTTAAAACCATTCTGAATTCTATCATTTTCAAGAAAACTGTGGCTAGCTGGTACTGCTAGCCAAGGTATATTCTCTACCTTCAGAGATTTAAATTTTAATCTTGTGGAAATGGGAATGGAAGTGCCAAAACACAAGAGTCTAAGGAAGTGGTGCACATAACTACTGAGCACAACAGAGCAAGGACCTCAGGGAGGGCTGAGGATTATATGTGGGGAGCATCTGAGCAGCCGGTAAACTAGAGACCTTCAGTCTAAGTGCCACAAGTAGCTCTCAAGAGTTGGCAGCAGAGACTCTGAGCAACCTGGCACAATTTTTATAGCATCTCTTTTTAATTACGTATTTACAGTGTCAAGTGAAGTTGCAAAAATGAGCCCACTGTTACAATGAATTCTTATAATAAAATGCCCCAATAAACCAGGCTTCAGTCTGAAGAAGACTTAATCATGCTAGTTACACCACGCTGCCTACCAAGAGTTACACAGCCTGCCCATCCCTCTATTATCCTTGGTGGTTCCTTTGGTCATAATTCATCTATATTTAGAACAGACACAGACATCAAGAGACCTAGTCTTGATTTGAAAACAAATTCTGCTGAAGTTCTCTTAATNACCTGGCACAATGTTTATTAGCATCTCTTTTTAATTACGTATTTACAATGTCAAGTGAAGTTGCAAAAATGAGCCCACTGTTACAATGAATTCTTATAATAAAATGCTCCAATAAACCAGGCTTCAGTCTGAAGACGACTTAATCATGCTAGTTACACCACGCTGCCTACCAAGAGTTACACAGCCTGCCCATCCCTCTATTATCCTTGGTGGTTCCTTTGGTCATAATTCATCTATATTTAGAACAGACACAGACATCAAGAGACCTAGTCTTGATTTGAAAACAAATTCTGCTGAAGTTCTCTTAATTATATTCTTAATAGTAATTGAGTCTGTCAGCTCTAAGTTTTTTAAGCTTGCTAAAATGTATAGAGAATTAAACATCTAAAATGTACAAGTCATGGGTTTCCACAAATTAGACTACAATAAAAATAAACACATATGTAACAATAATCTTACGCCTGCACTCTTTCTCAATCCCCTCTCGTCAAAGAACTACTCACCTCAAAAAAATCAAATATTAATTCCAGGTTATCTGGTTCCATTGTCTGTATGCTATATTCGGTCCAACGATCAGGCTGTAAGCCATACCCACACTCTGGCTGTGAATGCTTGCACTTGAACTCATTGTCACTTATTAAGGATATCTCCAGGCTATTGGACATTTTGTGAAGGACAGTGGGAGACACCCTATCATCATCGTCTTCCTCCAGACCTTCTATTGTCAGCTTTACCCTAAATGAGAGGAAAAAAATAATGAAATGCAGAAAAGTGGAACAGAAGGAAAACTCATACAAATGTTACCAAAATGCAAAAATTTAGCAGTTTTCCCTGAATATGCAAAATCTTCAAGAAATAAAAGTAATATAGGGTGGGGCAAGAGTGGGTTTACTGTTGTGAGTATGCAAAACAGTTTATTCTATATTATTAATAGTTATTGCATTATTATCCATAAAAATAACTGTAAGTCTACTTTTGCCCCATCCTATGTATTAAACAAAGATTACACACGCTACAGGTTAAGGCATTAGGTATATTTTATAAAATACTGACATTTTAGTCTACATAGATCTCTTTAAAGTATTAAAATGAGACAAATGCTCATTATGCCTAAGATTGTTTTCATTACATTTTTTTAATGATTCTAAAAGGTATTGATTGTTATCCAATTTGTAACTGGCTGTCTCCATGTCTTTTGAGAAGCTTAACAAATGCATACACACAAAACAAGTGCAGAATTGAACCAGATTGTGTTAGTGTGCACTAAGACTATCAGACTTGGAGGTTGTAAACTGAACATTTTCCTCTTTCTTCTACCTTCCCACAGTGAACTGAGGTACCCTGTGGAAAGTATGTAAATATATTTTCATGCTGTACTGTTTTATTTTTTAATCATTTTTATTAATATTTGAATATAGTTGTCTCCATTTTCCCACTACCATCCCCCCCACCTTCCTAGCCTCAATCGTAGCCTCCTCTGGCTTTGTCCATGGGTCCTTTATACACAGGACAACCCTTTGACAACCCTGTCCCTTCTTTTTCCCCACTGCTTCCCTCCCCCCTCCCCTTTGGTTACTGTCAGTTTGTTCTCTATTTCATTATCTCTGGCTATATTTTGCTTGCTCGTTTATTTGTTTTGTTAATTAGGTCCCACTTAGAGGTGAGATCATATGGTATCTGTCTTTCAAAAAGTAAAACACACTGAATTAAGCATATTTAAATATATGCATCTTTTTATGTTTGTATATATTTACATATTACGTGCTTTTTAAAGATGAAACAAATGAGCCAAAACATAAACCAAGAGTCTAAAACTCTTATAGGCTTCATAGCAATGAAAACAAAAGACCAATACCCACGTCATAGGGCCATAAAGGCTAGTCTATTCCTTATGAAAGGCGATTACTTGCATAGAGCACATGTAATGCCAAAAAGCACTCAACTCTAGCATATTTCTTGCGTCAACTGAAATGTACTTAAATAAGTCTAATACTATTCATGCAGGAAGCAACGTTAGTATATAGAGCAGCAATTTTCAGCCTTTTTCATCTCATGGCACACATAAGCTAATTACTACAATTCTGCAGCACACCAAAAATGTATTTACTGCCAATCTGACCCCCAAAATAGATGTAATTTTGATTCCCTCCACACAGGATGGTTATTGTTGTGTTGGCCGCTGTCATTTTTTTACTTGACAATTTAAGGAAAAAGAGGTCAGTATCCCAAAATAGTCAGGTAAAGTTATGTTTTAAAAATTCTTGCAGCACATCAGATGAAAATCGCTGGTATAGAATAATAGTTGAGCTACAAAACCTTTTCATTTTAGCTTTAAATGGGATCTGACTGATAATACAAATAATGGATTGTATTAGTGGAGCCTGCTCTCTCTGCATGGCCTCCTGCCTCCAATCACTGCTGAGCCTCGTCTCTCAGCCATGTAATTCTGAGGTCTCCTTAATAACACTGTTCTATAATCACACTATAAAATCAAAGGTAGCACTTCAAAACAAAACAAAATAAAATGTGTAAGCTGTTGCTCAATTTTTAAAGTCCTAACATCCTTTCAGGTAAGTTTATTTCCTATCCCATGAAAGTTTGGTCTGTCACTAAAGCAAATTTGGGGGTGGGGGGAGATGGTCAGAACAAACACCAGTTTTCAGCCATGCATGACTACTTCAATAACTATCTGTTACTAATTTGTAGAGTCCAATGAAGTATGGTTCTACAAAAATATTCCAATTTAAACCCAAGCAACACCGTAATATTATATCTACTAGCACTCAAAATAATTTCTATGAACAAGAACAGTACAGGACTCAGCATACATTTGCAAACCAATCAGAACCCCAATCATTAATATCTAATTACATAATTTCTTAATTACAGTCAAGGAAAATAATCCTAATAAGCCCAACCAGCCAAGGCTTTATCTTCTACTGCTAGTTTAGTTCAAGGTCTTATGCTAATGAGACAGTTATAGCTGTCACAGAATTTATTTGCTTCTTTTAACATGTAGATAGAATATTCAATCATGTGACTAACTGGTTAGAGAATCTCTGCACTCAAACGGATCCTGCAGATCAACCATCTGGTCCAACAGCCTCGGTTTTTCTGAAGCAAAGCAGAGGCCTAGAAATGCACAGAGACGAGGCACACCCAAACCCTTTACTCACTCTCGAAGCAGCCAATGCAAATAACTATGAAGGGTTCCATACCCTTTCCCTTATGTATTTTATGACTGGAATAAGTATTATAATATTTAAGCAGTTATGGTAAGACATTTAAGGATTTCCAAACTGCAGTACTGTTATGAATTATATGCAAGTGACAGAGCTGCCTGGGTTACTGAGAAGCCCGTTCACTCAAAGGTATATATAATGACATTACAGGAAAATAAAGTTACTATTTATTTAGCTATTCACACAAGGCTTGACATCTATTTCTTACAATTAACACAGAATTAAAAAGAAACTAATATGGAACTGCTATGATAAGGGCTATCTTTCTTCATGGAAAGGTTTTCATTTTTTAGCTCCAGGAAAGTTTAGGACCCTGAAGGATATTTCCAACAATCATTTTTCTGTTTATGCCATTCTGCCCTCATTTAGCACAAAATCATTTCCTTATATCAATCTTAAACTAGTGACTGATTACTACACTAAGAAATTATAAATGGAATTAACTATACAGATGCATAAACTTGGGAACCATTTACATAAAAAACAAATCACACTAGCTTCAAGTGTAGAGATTAAGACTAACGTAAGGACATGTAACTGCAGCAGGGCAGCAGGTTACTATCATCAGACCCTATAGTTATTAGAAAATGAGACATTATGACTCCGCTCTTTTCTCAGTTTATACACTTTAAGGCTAACACCAGAAACCCATAGCATTAGTGAAAATAAATGACCTAAGTAACAAACACACGCGGTCCTACCTAAATCTAGATTTTTTAAATTTCTTCTTGGTTATTGAGACAGGAGGCTTTTCAGAATAATGCAAACGTAATCTTATTTCAGTCTGACATGTCAGCCATCCCGAATCCAAAGTCTCAACACCATCTGGTAAGTAATAGAAAGAACAATAATTATTATATGTATTTTTAAAATAACCCAGTAAGTACAATACATGCTGACAATTCTAGTTCATATTCAGATTTCAATACACTAAAGTTATATGGCACTGGTATATATATGTCACTATGTATAGACTGACCCCTTGGAGGGGTACAGATTATACCCCTTGGAGAGGCCAATCTATATGTAGTCTTAACTTCGCCATTGAAAAAGAACTTTTATATAATAAAAGGGAGGAAAAGTGAAATTATATAATAAAAGCGGGGAAAGTGAAATGAATGTTAATAGTAGCCATAGTTGAACAACTTAAATAAAAATGTTCTTACAATCCATTCTAAATCCATTACCGAAGTAATACAAATCTATTTCAGAAAGAACACGTGCTCCAAGATGGCTTGTAACCTACAGTTGTTCCGTTAGACTACTTCTAAGCTTCGAAAGCTTCCCAGATCTGAGATGTATATCCGTGAGATATTTATTCAGCTGAAACCAGTTATACCAATAGTGCTGGGGACTGAGATATGAGAGGATAAGTCTAAAACTGTGACTCAATCCTGTACTCTCACATTTATATACTGTACTGTAAATTGCACAACTATGATAATAACGTGGCATTAGCCCTGTTTAATCAGAGTTTCCTACTAAAATAGGTAACACATTTTTCATAATACTGAATACTGGCAAATGAGCTGCTGTTTTGGACCTAAGTTTTTCAAGAGGACTTAAAAAAAAAGTCAAGAAACATTTATGCTTAAATATAACTTTAAAATGTTTAATAATAATTAGCAAATTTTAAA
The DNA here is from genome assembly GCF_014824575.4 of Sturnira hondurensis. Taxonomy (NCBI): domain Eukaryota; kingdom Metazoa; phylum Chordata; class Mammalia; order Chiroptera; family Phyllostomidae; genus Sturnira; species Sturnira hondurensis. The sequence goes on along the minus strand of NW_028080032.1, from coordinate 5,939,171 downwards.
AACTCAGAGAAGCCACTATCATCTCTTCAACTGTTTTCAGAAGTATAAAAAGTTGGAGATTTGGCTTTCCTTCCTAAAAGCAAACTAAAGCTGAATTTAGAAGAAGAATAAAATTTCCATGCATTTTAATCGAGGTAGCTAGGTGGAGGTGGGCAGGGGTGGGGGGAATGGGGACAGAAAGAGACTTTGCTTGGGGTTGTGGGGGAACTGTGCAGTGTGCAGACCATGTTTTACTCAACTGTACACGTGAAACCTGCATAGTTTTGTGAACCAATGTCATCCCAATAAATTCAATTAATTCAAAAAAAATAAGACATATATGTCATGCATTACAGTTGAAGAAATGAGAAAACTATTCCTTCATAAAGCTTTCCGAAACATCCTTTGAAAATAAAATGGACAGACTATAAAATACTAAACATTGAAGCTATTTAAGTATTTTAGATTACCTTATGATGTAATACAAACAATCCCAAATAAAATCCAAATTCCTATCCAAACACTGCCAAAGCATGTACATTTCTAAAAATCTGTGTGCCTAGTAAAACCATAACCAAAACATTCAGATCTGTTCTTTCCTGTCCTGGACATGAAAGCAAACTGGTTATCAGCAATCTCTCTCTGGTTCAGGCAGCACAAGCACTCTGCCCACCCCTTTACACTGTTTGACTCCTATAGTAAAGTATTTAAAATGAAAATGCAGTTTAGCATAATGCTGATAATGCTGATATATTGTGAGAATTCAAGTCATTGAAAACCTGAATTCTCAAGATAAAGTGTTTACTGAAGCAGAAGTATACAAATGAGTAACATTTTCAACAGTATTCAGAGGTAAAAGGATTTTCTAATATACTGTAAATTAAGTGTTAAAGACTAAGCCAGAATTACTAGAAGATTCTGTTTAATCTGGATTTTACTGTAAATGCACACAAACATACAAAGTGCATAAATTTAGCTTAAGAATAATGCTTCATGCCTGAAATGTTTAGAACTGTTCATATCATTTTCAAACATAATATAAAGTGATGGTATTAACATTAACTCAAATTCCTGAAATCACCAATCAAATAAAAACCAAAGTGATAAAATTTTAAAGTATAAGAATTATACACACTGGAAACTATTACTTAAGAGAATGTTATTTGTTTCTTAGTTTAGCCTCTATTTTTAATATCCAACCCTTCATATTTCCCTGTGCTATTTGTTTCTAATAAATGTTGCATAACATCTCAACCATGTCAGTAAAAAATTTGAAAACTCAGTCTCACTTACTGTGGATTCCAAATTGTCCATCATCAATAATAATTTCATTTTCTAGAATTGAAGGAAAATAGAAAAGCTAGTTAAAATCCACAATGTATATAGAATAAACAATTGAAAAATTACCTGCCTTAAGCATTTTTTAACATATAAAATCTAAAATTTAAAAGCAGCCCAAAGTGAATAAGCATATTTATTGTAGCCCTCAATATAAAATTCCCTTTGAAGAAGGCTATCAAACAGTAACAGTTCTTACATACTTGGTAATCATTCATGATGTGACAAAGAAGAGAGAGAAAACCCCTTAGGCAGGCGCTCTAGAAGCACCGGAACAAACCTCCACACCCACCAGCGTGTGAGACTGACGGATTGCTAGACAACAGTATCTCCTGGTTCATTTTTTAAACGAAAGGTCTAGGCACAATTAAAATGCTTATTCTTATGTAATACACATTATGAACTTATCTAAAATATAATTCTCCTCATCTATCCTGTATAGCCAGCTAAAAGCTTTACAAAGAGCGTAAACTTACCTGTATACTCAGGGCTGTGAGGAACTACCAAAACAGTAAGTTCTAGCACATATATGCCCTCCTAAACAGAAAGTTCAACTGAATGAAATAAGCCATCAAGCCCCACCCTCTGACCAACATACTAATTCCCTGCTCTTTCCTCTCCTAGTTTACTTTAAATATGTCTAAAATATTTGTCAAAAATAAGTGTGATAGTTCCTAATGAAGATTTTCTGATAGATTTCACACAGCTCTTAATTTAGAAATTCTATTTTAACCAAAAGTATAAATCTCTTTAAAACACCAGGAAATCACCCCACTTCTCACAATAACAAATATATTTAACTGCAAGATGCTTCAAAATGCAAATTATTTTGAAATATTCAGTATCTAATAATTTTCAACCTCAACATAGAACTATAATAATTCTAAAGCACACTATCAGAAAATTTCTAAATACACTATAAAAGGATTAAAACATAGAAAAAGAAAATCCAATAAAGAGGATGGAATGAGGTATCCATTTAAACAAGATGTTTCTAGTACAGGATAAAGCAGCATCTCCCACTGCTTTCTAAGCTGATAACTAGAAAGCCATTTATTATCTTTACATTCTAATTTTCCCTAGGGACTGAAAGATACATTTCTCAGTATTGAGTCACTTTACAGATGAATCTAAGTGAATAATTTAATGCATGTGAAATAATCTTCAAATTCTAATCTTAGTATGAAAAAGAACATTTAAAAATACTTGGATGAAGAGAAATGCCAGTTTTAGGCATAAGAAAACTGACTAATGTTTAAAAAGAAAAAAGAAAAAGAAACTGCCCTAGCTGGTGTGCCTCCGTAGACTGTGCAGCAGCCAGTGAACCGAAAGGTCGCCCATTCGATTCCCACCCAGGGCACATGCCTAGCTTGTGGGCCAGGTCCCCAGTTGGGGACATGTGAGAGGCAACCGATCACTGTATCTCCCACACACTGATGGTTCTCTCCCTCTCCTTCTCCCTCCCTTTCCCTCTCTCTGAAAGTAAATAAAATCTATATCTAAAAAAAAGGCTGTGGGAAATTCAGCCATTAAAAAATAAACTATCTGAATATCAATTTTAACACAGCCAGCAAGGTATTTAAGTTATGAGGAAAATCTGTCTGCTACAAGCAAGAAATTTGAATTTATTTATACACATTTATTCAAGTATTTACTGGTTTTAAAAAATACACAGAATAAAGAGAATAACTTGTTCTATTCTTACTATTGAAAGTTAAAAATTAAGAATCTTTGGTTTTGCCCTGGCTGGGTAGCTCAGTTGGTTAAAGCATTGTCCTGACACACCAAGATTGTGCGTGTTCGATCCCTGGTCAGGGCACACACAAAAATCAACCTATGAGCGTATAAATAGGTGGGAAAAATCCATGTTTCTCTCTCTCTCCCTCCCCACTTTCCTCCCCTTCTAAAATTATTTTTCGTTAAAAGTGAATCTTTGTTTTGAATTAATTCTTTCCTCAAAAATTCTCTAAGTTCTCTGAGCAAGTAATCAAATAAAGCCATGGATGCTCAGCAAAGATGGTTGTTTATACATTTTGTTAACTGTACAAATGAAAATAAATATTCTACAATAAATTAACCTAACCCAAGAAAAGAAAAATAACTAGGCGAGCATTTCTAGTAAAGTTTATAAAAGAAGCAATTAAGAACTACTTCAGTTTTGAAAGTAAGATTCATGATATGCTAAGTGAAAACTGTCCTTAAACTTTAGAATAAAAACTTATTAAACCCCACGAAGCCATTGTGCAGCATATTAGTAACTTTATGCATATGCCTCAAACAGATGCAGTTAATGCCCATACCTAAAGGGGTTATTGATCGTGGTTGTAGATGAGTCTCCCACTTGTGAACTATGACTTGACATGGACCACCGATAGTCTGCAATTTAAAAGTTAAATGTCTGCAATAATTTCTTATATCTTATTTTCTACCCATGACTCCATGAGATGTTTGTGGCCTAAGTTTATACTAAATATGAAACCAAGTGATTAATCTTGTTAATTATCAATATAATATGCCCCCAATCAGGAAAGTACCAGGTCACAAAACTTGATGAGTGCTGGAAAAAAATGAGGATGAGACAGTAAACAAAGAAAAATGAGATGAACTGGCACATAAAACCATTTTAAACCCATTCTTAAATCTGCCTATGATACTCAAATTTTTTTCCAATGAAATTTTAATCTTTAACTGATTATTCTGCCCTAAATTAAAGTTAACTGGAAATAGACTTTATGTTTGGTAAGTCAGCAGTCAATGGGGTGTAACTGAATAAAGTATCTCAACTTAAGTAACTCTCAAAGTGTTTGGAAAAAGCCTAAACTCTGTATCATAGGAATAGTAGGAACAAGTACTTCAATTATGAGGTACTCAAGAAACTTGAGGGCGTAATAAAGTTCGTTACTATACATTTAAGAATAGTAAGTAGATAACAGGAAGAATATCAGATTTCTCTTATCACAGTAACCACTGTTTCTAAAGGGCACAGGAAACCCTAAAAAAAAGACACATGCATGGGTAAATCTGAAGAACAAATCTGGTAAAAGGGGGACTAACATCCAGTTTTACTTTTTATGCCTTCAAGTTTATAAATTCATATAAAGTTGAATATTGAATATTCAATAAAACTTGAATATTGAAACTTGAATATTCATATAAACTATTCATATAACTCCTAATATTGTCCCGTTATCAAGTTCTCTAACTGAGAAAATAAAGCTTTATACAGTGTTGATAACATCTGCACCAATTTAAAAAGAAGAATAAACCTATCAACAGATTCTAGGCATATACTATACTTAAGAAACTGTGTATTAAATGCTTCTTAATTTTCCTTTAATTATTTTAAAAAATGACTAAACTTATATGCCAAAATAAAACACTTCAATACACATTTTAAAAGCAAATTTTCAACTGTAACGTTTACAAGTTACTTTAATTTTTTTATCTTTACACATCTTCTGAATAATGTAGTAAAACACAGGGAAACAAAAAGAAAAGACGAAGTCACCCATTATCATGCTACACAGGATTAATCACCATCAACATTTTCATACATAATCCTCAAGCCCTTTTCTAGGTGTACACTAAATATACTCTTAAAATGCCTGAAACATATAAGCTTCTCTCTAAAAATATTGTACATCTTTAGATGACATTAAATATTCTCCTAGAACATGTTGTAGGATTTTGATTATATTTAATAATTGTGTCAAATGATAGTAAGTAGGTAACAAATTAGGCACATTAGGTTATTAAACATGAGATAATTCTACCACTTGAAATAACCAAAGGTTAAAATCTTTTTTAAAACTTGCAAAGTTTCAAAATTTGAAAACTAAAATAGCACTACATGCTCATTCAAATCACTTATCCTGGGATAATACCGGAAATGTGCCTTTTCTCTAGACAAATGTGTCCTTGTTGAAAGGTTTACTTAGGAACTGGCAGACTAGGTAGACATTTCTAGAAATGTAATAGTGAAACTTGATATTAAAATATGGTGAATTTAATTTTCATTACCACTAAAAGAAAGAGATGCACATGATCCTACATTGCCTGGATGTTTACTACAACTTTTTTCCATCAGTTTTCTGAATTTGCTTTTTTTGAACACCAAACTTTCCAATCCTCAAGAGATACAAATGTATACATTAAAAATAGAATGAGGTTCCTTAGCAATAATAAGCAGCCAGAAACAACTAAACTACTCCCTTCCTCCCAAGTTCCCCACACCCCCTATGGAAAAATAAGTAAATAAATAAAATCCTCTTCACTACAAAGATGGTATGAATTTATATTCTTATGGAAGTTACTAATCAAAGGTGATTAGAAAGGGTGCCATGAATATAATGTTAACTATCAGCAAGGATAAAAAGGAATAGAGTGCGAACCACATGATCACGGTTTGATTCCCAGTCAGGGCACATGCCTGGGTTGCAGGCCAGTTCCCAGCAGGGAACTCATGAGAGGCAACCATACATTGATATTTCTCTCCTTCTCTCCTTCCCTTCCCCTCTAAAGATAAATAAATAAATAAATGAAATTTTAAAAAAAGTGAATAGAAGAAAAAAGAGAATTTGCTTTGTTTTTGTTTTAATTTAGATGTCAGGGGAACTTTACAATGTGTTCACTATAGTATCTATAGGTAATCATGTTAAGAATAGCCCTGTGGATTAAATATTTGATAGGAAATACATTTTAGTAGTAGTTTCAATTAACTCTACCTTCATATGTTTTAGTTGCAAAGCCATGAGTCACAGCATAAAACGATTTGGGCTTGAACACAATGGCTATGTGAGGAGCAGTCCAAAGAGCTGATTAACAGATGACTTAAAACTATGTCTACTAGTGTTCACATTACAAACCCAGGTTGTATGGTACACAAAGTGTTATAACATGGGGGGGTTGGTGGGAAACATACCAAGTTTTAAAATACAGTGAATTTTCCAAATTGTTATGATTACTTTATTAAAATTTAGAAGGTAATCTTAAATTTGAGCTTACTGAAGTTCTTTAAAAAAATGTTAAGGCCTGAGCAGTGATATATTAAAAATCTCAGTAATGACTCCAAAACATGAAATCTTTTTTAAAGCTCAATCCCATGAAAAACAATCTTCAAGATCTTAGGGGACAAAAAAGAACAGTTTCATTCTGTCAAAGGCTGCCACAGTTTTAAGCATTTTGGAGTCAGGTGGAAAGCGACCTTGGGGGTGGGAGGCGGGGCAGCAAGACAGCATCAGTCCAAGACAATATTCCATTTGCAGTACCAGTAGGATCACAGTATTCCACAAACTGGCATATTCTGAATCAGAGGACTGTGGCAATGTTTCAAACATGCATGCTAACAAAAATGAAAACACATCTATGTTTCCACACACAACAAGAAATCTTAATGGCTGCTTTCTCCAACAGTATGGACCATCACTCAGCTACATCAAACACTGAGAGAAATAAACAGGATTATTATCCAACATTTAAATTGGAGTTCTTGTTTCATTTTAACAAACCACCAAGGAAATATTCACGTAATATCACTGCTTTTAATACCATGAAAAACACAAATGCAAACTTTTGGAATTTTACTGATTGTTTTCCACAATTTTGGACAAAACATGCATGGAAAAGGTTCCCTGAGAAAACTTTATCCGTGCTGTCAGAGGCCAGACCATAGTTGTTTACAAAAATCACTATTTTTAATAAGAACATTAAGCAAAATGGTTGCCTAGGAATGAGCCAAGTAAAGAAAGCTAGGTGGACCAATATCTATGAGGTAGTTCAGATTGGAAGTTAATGCCTGAGGGTATTTAACACTTAGAAGATTTTTATTATATTAAGAAACCATTCTATAAAATAACACCCTAGGCTATTCTAAAAATAAACCATCAGTCTATCACAGATGACTGATTCTTTTGTTAAAAGATTTTTTAAAAAATCAAAGGAGATTAAGAATGAAGTAAAAGTTTGTAATGAATCTAATTATGAATGAATGTTAACACCTATAAAAATTAGAGACAGATATGGTACTGAAAAATAAAGAGCTATTTATACTGAGATGAAGGAAATATTTCAAAAACAATATAATTAAAAGTTGGCTAACATTTCTGTAAAGGCAACTACCCTAATTCTAGCCATAAGAGGGGTGGACATGGATTTTAAAAATGTTTAAATTGCATGTTAAATCAAAAATTACTTTAGTGAAGATGTGAAATTAACGGACTATCTGCAGACTCACTGTAATGTTTTCATTCCAGGAATATCTGCTACTTTTGTTTCTTATGTTCATATGTTAATATTTTGATTTGTCACCTATAAAATTATCTTAAATTCAACAAATTAACACCTTATTCTAATTCTAAAAAGTATGAGAACATGTAGCTGTGAAAAATTAAGAGAAAAGAGATTGTAAGATTCAACTTCTAAAGCAAAAGGAAAATGCCAGAAGGAGCAAAATATAAGTATATGAATAGTAAAATTTTACATTATTTATAATAAAATACTAGTAATGGAAGGGACCTAAGAAATTTATAGGTCAACTCTTCATTTTAAAGATGTGGAAGCTGAAGTCTGAAGGTAAAGTGACAAGATCACAGGATTTTTAGCTTAGGTTCTACAACTGTTTGGGAAGACTACCTCCGACACCATAACCCAGTAAAATTAATTTTATTACCCATTTCAGCTTTCAATGCTCTCATAATTACTTTGCTTTCCTATTATTCTTTATACTCATAAAATGTATATTCTAATAATTTACAAAAGTTCAAAATTTAAGATTCCTATACATTTGTTCTATCATTTGACAATACAAAGTATTTCTATTAAAAATTAAGTTTCATTTAAAAAGCGCCACCAACTTTAAAAAAAAGTGTCACTTTAAACTGGCATATGGGGGGGAAAGGCCTCTAGCCATATGCACGGGATTTTATGTAGCTATTTACTCTATTCCATGAAAAACATACTTACCACGGCAGCCCCTGCATCACACGGTACATGTGTACACGATACAGAGCACCTACTTAAAGAAACACACTCACCAACACATACTGTAAACTTTTGCAAGTATTACAAGGGGAAAAACTTGTTTCTTACTGTAAGTAGACTTGTTGCCAGTTTTAAAAAAAAGGCATTTTAGACGGATTTGCTGCTTTTGGTTACATTTTCAATGAAGTGGGGACATACTGTAGGTTGGCTTAATTTAACCTGTGTTGACAATAGTCTTACTTTAAAAAACATGCCCAAAGGACTCATTATGATTTTTCTTGTCCAAATACCCCTGTAGGTAAAATTTAGTTAATTTCATGTTACAAATTTCACATACCAGGACCCACAAATAAGCTTTCAATGTATCTATGCACAATTGTTCAATTTATACTGAAGAACAATGCCATGATGCATAACCCCTACACTAAATACACGATCTTTTCCTAAGTCATAAAGTGAGACTATTGTCAAGATAAGCCAACACAGTGATCAACCATCATGTAATTTAAGTTTAATTACTGTGTATTTACAATATAATCTTGGAATAAGAAACGTAATAGGTGCAAAAGACAGCTGAAGTGGGTTTGTCAGTTTTTGTTTTTTTTTTGTAATGGTGGCTAAAAGAATGAGCTAACAGTGGCTGCTTGCATTTTTCACATTTAACAAGTATTCAGTGACCACAAAGCGAAATAAAATCTTTTAAGAGTTCTACGTTCTGTTCCTAGACTACTGCCTAAACCCTTGTTCGTATGCAGCCCAAGTGCGCTCAAAGGTAAAACTCTGAAGGAAAAGAATCCTTTCAGCAAGTATCTTCAAAATAAGAGGAAAAGAATCAACTTTTTTTCTAAATATGAAAACAATCCCAAAATAATAAATCATCGTGAGCAAGCAGATTTAGATTTAATAGCTACTCCAAAGGCCTTCAGGAAAGATCCTGGTCTATCAACACCATTGTTGAAAAAAATCCAAGAGAAATGACATCAGTTTTGATAGAAGTTACAAAGCAGCCATTAAGAGACAGCTGACATGAAATAAGTTTTAAAAGTAATTACTCACTTAAAGGTGGCTATATACACCTCTAAATGTATTTATACCAAACAAGGATCAAAAAGCACAAAGAAAAACCCTTGTAACTGGTTACTAGTTTACAAAAGTTAGAGAAAATGCATACCTACCCATCAAGTACATTTACTTATCATTAAAACCTATTTCACGATGACAATATTGCAACATACTTACTATTAGTCTTTTAGAAATTCCATTACACACATCGTCTGCATCTGAAGTGGTTACTTCCTTGCTTTTTTGGTACTAAAATGTTATTAATCTAGAGTTGTTTTCCTTATTTGATCAAAACAAGTTCATTTTACTTTTAATGTTTCAAAATATAAACCAGTTGCTTTTGAAAGAAGTCTGTTAAGGAAACTGGAAACTAGATGAAGAAAACATACCTTTGGTTCTAAAAAGCATCCTTTGAAGTAGCGATACTGAACTGATAATCCTCTACTGAGAGCAATGGTTGCCTTCCATAATATGCTGTGTGGAAAAAAAATTAAAGCAGCAGCATCAATATCAAAGTAAAATGCATAAAGACTATATAGTCCACGAAACCACTCAAGTAAGGTCTATGACCCATACCACTTATTTATTCCTATACAAAATTTTATTTTAGGCTTAATCTGTACCAAGCACTGAGAACACGCCGATCAGTGAGGCACGGAGAGCCCCATCTTCACGGAGGTGGCTCTCTTGTGTGGGTAGACAAACCAATAGCCAAGCAACATACATCATGAAGGCTATTTGACCTTTCTGATGTGACAGGAAATTTTGGAGGAGGCTTTTGGATAGGAGGCCTCAGTGAGGAAGAACTGTCTGAGCTGAGACCGAAATGATGGGAAGGGACAAGACAGACAACAGCTGGAAGTATTCCAAACAGAGAGAGCAAGTAGAGCAGAAGTAGAAGCCAGAGTCAGACTTTCTACTTGGCTAGAGATGCTACGTGGCTGCTAGGGGCTCTGGGACTAAAGCTGGCTAGTGACGCCCATGTTCCCAGCAGCCCCTTGCTCTAACTACCCTGCACACTCCTGTCTACTCCCCTGGCTCAGCAATCAGTATTTGTAACTCTTTCCTGTTTCAATCCAATGTCTCCTTTTGAAGTATGCTATTCCAAGACTTTCACTCAACAGTGAAAAAATTCACTATAATTCATGATTAGAACTGATTTTTAGTTTCAAATCACAGACCAGTAGTACCCAAAAGCATGGTCCCAGGACCATCAGTATAACCTGGNGAAGCCAGAGTCAGACTTTCTACTTGGCTAGAGATGCTACGTGGCTGCTAGGGGCTCTGGGACTAACGCTGGCTAGTGACGCCCATGTTCCCAGCAGCCCCTTGCTCTAACTACCCCGCACACTCCTGTCTACTCCCCTGGCTAAGCGATCAGTATTTGTAACTCTTTCCTGTTTCAATCCAATGTCTCCTTTTGAAGTATGCTATTCCAAGACTTTAACTCAACAGTGAAAAAATTCACTATAATTCATGATTAGAACTGATTTTTAGTTTCAAATCACAGACCAGTAGTACCCAAAAGCATGGTCCCAGGACCATCAGTATAACCTGGGAGCCTGGTAGAAATGCAAATTCTCAGGCCACACCTAGGCCTATCTAATTAGAAACTCAGGTGGGGCCCAAAAACCTGTAATTTAACAAGTGAGTCCCATCACAAAGACTTAAGTTTGAGAATCTCTGTCACAGACCATTACCCAAACATTAATTCCACACGAACAGTTCAGTGAATACACAACAGCTCCAAATGTTCTTCCATGACACCTGATGGCTAGCACTGCTCCTCACCTGAATCTACCAAGACAGGCTTTAGGACATTATCCTCTGACTCAACTGTGGTTCCTAAGATATATTCACCACCAGCTATTATCTGTGGTCCTACCTTCAGCAATCAGATTAATCTGGTGGTAACAAAATACATATACCCTGACTCCACCCCAGGAGACTCTTAATTTCATAGGTCTGGGGTGGAGCCTGGTCACACGGAGTTTGATAAAACTTCCTAAGCACTGGATGTGTATGATTGGTTGTGAATAACTGCTCTTAACACAAGGACAGCAAATGTTTGGCCTATGTGCCCCTACTACTTTTCCTTCAGAGGCCTCAGAATCATTTTCAACACAGGAGTCCAGGCAAACTCTACCAAGTATAAAATGAAATTTATTTCCTATCTCTGCTGCAGTCCACTGAAATGCCAAAGAAACTCATTTCTAAAACACAAACCTAGTGTCCAAAGGCAAATGATGCTTGCCTTTTGTATCATCTACTTCCTTTCTGCTTGTGCATTGTTTATCTACCATATATTAATCCATTATATTTCAGTGTACATCAGCAATGTGAAAGTGGCTGGGTCCACTAAGTTAAGTAGTTAATGTTACCTCGTTCTGTCTACATCACTTTGACAAGGCTGGGTGAAATGGACTTAAGACAGGTGACAGGGCAGCTCAAAAGTTCAGAGCAGAAGGGTGTTTTAGGAACAAATTCAGAAAGATAAGAGATTTCACTTCATAGGAGTGGCTGATCCAAAAATCAAGAAAAAAATAGCCACTTTTAAGGAATAAACACCTCATTTCTCTGTGATTCTAGTATCATTTATTAATAGAACTTTATTCCTGGTTGAGAAAATGTGCCACATTAATAACAAACAGCAAAAAGGGTGTTCTACATATTTTTTAAATATTACCGGGAATCGAACCCACGACCCTTTGCTTCACAGGCCCGTGCTCAATCCGCTGAGCTACACCAGCCAGGGCTCTACATATATTTTTGTTTTCTTTTCTTTAGCTTATTTCCTTGTTACTTGCCTTTGCTTTGCCATTAGTGCGTCTCAAACTATATGCTGCAAAAATCCATTTTTCTTTTTGTTTGTTTTACCCACTGGTCCTGCAACCATTATGTGTGGTCTCCATACTCAGTTCAATGGGATGAGTCCACTGTGACATGCAAGGATGCCCTAGCATGTCAAATTGCTATAAACATTTCTAAATTCCTACTCTCAATGTCTATGTTTCTCATATTATGCACTAATTTTAAAAAAAGTTTTGTACAGTTAAAATGAATCTTAAGTTAAATATGAATAAGTTAAGTTATTAAATAAGTTAATAAATTTATTCATATTCATATGAATAAATACGAATAAGTTAAAATGAATCTAAACTATGAGCAAAAGATTTCTGAGACCCTACATAGATAGACTTAATTGCTTAGGTAGTACCTAGCAAGTTTTAGGGCCCATAATGCTACAGAATTGTTTCATGAGAGTGTATGGACCATAAAAACTGAAAACAAGAGTGCCCCCGCCCAATGTACAGCATGGTCCACGGTCCACATTTTTAGTAGCACTGTTCCATAGGAAAATAGAATTAGAGCTTCATAATCACGAAATTTAGTATTCCTCCCAAGGGGTACTGCATTCATCTGTATACTATTTAGGATCTCCTCATCTCTTCTCACCCTGCCCCCTTACCCAGATCCTGACAACCCATAACACTCTTAAGTATCGCCAAGGGGAGAAACACCCTGTTTGTTGACATTCACTGATTCTATCTTAACCTCATTACTGTGCAGACCAGGTAGCCAAGGCCTAGAGATACGGGATCTGCCCAAGATCACAGGTAAATGCAGAACTGAAACCAGCACCCAGATCAACCTTCCCCCAGCCCAATGCACCCATGTTAAGTTTAATGGAGCATTTAATCTCCATAGTGAACTCATTTCATTACACTAGCTAAGATATCTAAATAAGTATGTTTTCCACTCTCAGCTTTTAGTTAATACTATACACATCTGAAAAAAATTTTATAAGCTAAAGCAAAAATTAAATCTTTTATCAAGAACATGTATTGAGAAAAAGACACTACCTTAAAAAGGTTTTAAAAAAAGGAACAGCAATATAAGCCTATTATGCAGAAATACCAGAAGAACCAACTAAGAATTGAAAATGGTTGTCTGAGAGGTAGAAATTGAGGAACAGGCTCTTTCCTCACCACAAACTTTGTAAAAGTATCATTCTTCATAGGCACATGTGATAACTTTGATAAAAATGAAAATTAAAAGAAAAATATACCAAGCTATCTTAAAAGTCCCCAAGTTTATAAACTGAATGTCACAATTACGCTGTAGCCTAGTATCTCCATGCTTACCTTTCACCTGTCTCATTCTCTGGAGTAAGAGCCACAGCATTTTGAGGATTCCAGTTTCCCAAAACATCACAGTCTCCACAAATTGCAAAAACTTCTCCTAAAGGAACAGAACACCAGTTACAGTGGCATAAATAGGAGAGTTTCAAGTTTTAGTTTCAGAGAGCAAGAAACGAGCAGTCAGTGCATACACAGTGTCCTGCTGCAGAGATGGAGGACCCTCACTGGAAACATGGATTTGGACCCAGGCACCATACTAGCACCTGCCTTATTAACTTGACCCCCATCTGCAGAATCAAAGAGGGATGAGACAAAGAGGGATGTGGAAGGATGAACTTTTCTTCATTCGTTCAACTGCATATTGAACCAATAAACAAGCACCAAGAAGACAAAGTGATCAGATCACAGTCCCCGGCTTCAAGGCAGCTTCCAATTCAACGGGGCAATCGCTAAATGCATATAAATATTCTAAAGAAATGGTAATTGATCATTTCCAGGACAGGAGCAATGTAACAACAAAAATCCTCAAAAAATACATTGAAAAATCTAGTACACCTTATAAAAATAATGACTATTGTTTCATCAGAACACTTCTCATCTAAATGCAGACAACTGTAATTGAACAACAATAAAATAATTAAAAATAAAAAAATAGAACAATGCTATGAGAGGAAAAAAATACTTCTCATCAACAGAAAACACTAACGCCTAACATCTAAATTTGCTAAACTTACATATATTTAGCAGAAGTTCACACCTTCATGGATATAAATATGCAGAAGTCTTTAACTTCTATCAACATATACTGAATTAAAATAATTAAAATCATAATGAGAAAGATAAGGAACCGGGCCTGAATGATAAACCTTAAGACCAATTCCTCACCTTTCTGAGACTAGCTTGGTTTCCAGCTTTGGGCAAGACTTTGGTAAGAGCTGAATTACAGGTGGTTTAGCTGCCTGTACAAGCATTTTGTAAGCCTGGACTGTAAAACTTAACTAAAAATTCTAGGAGTGAGAGTCATTCAGGAGTTTTCAGAGTTCTAAATACATGTGCATAGAGCACAAGGTGATTGTCTATGAAGATTTTACATCAAAATCTTTCAAATACATAAATCCTTTTATCAGTTACAATTAAGTTAGGTTATCATACCTTCTGTTTTTTTTTTTTAAAGGATAAACACTACTGCTAAATACAAGGCACAAATATTCATTCCCAAGAACGTATATGTTGCTATGCATATTACAGCATACGTTGTGTCTCCTAGCTCAAAATACAGATTACCACGAAATCACTGATTCAGGCCCTTATACCTCCTTTGGAAAGAAAAGTCCATTCATACTTTTTCATGGAGCCCGTTATTCCTTAGCCCCACACAAAACAGCAGCTACTCTTTACTCTGGAAAGAACATATATCCCAAATGGAGAAGTAAAACTTAGGCAATCGGTGGTGGTTCACTTGCCTCCTATAAGAGCTCCTGCATTTTACCAACTCCTCCACATTGTTACTATACTTTGTCTTTCTGCTGACTGCCTTTAATACGGCTTCTATGAGGGAAAAGGGGGACACTACTAGAACAGAGAGATCTCTCTGTTTAATTAGCTTTCATTTATAAAAGATTATAAAGACTTTAGAGGAATTTGCAAACAGCACCCCCACATATTCTTTTTACTTGTTCCCTCTAACCTCACCCCGCTCTGCATTCCCTGCTCGCTGAGCATTCAGCAGAGAACACTTCCTCTTCCTTTGGAGAAGAAATCAAGGTGATGGGAGAGCAATGGGGATTGTGGGAATCTTCCCAACACCCCCTCCCTGTCCTCCTATGTCCTCTCCTTCCCACCTACAAATTCATCTGCACCCATATCCACCATTACCTTCCCTCTAGTCCTTGAGAAGGAGAGTTCCCTCTTGCCAAAGTGACCCTTTTATGGTTAATTGTGTGGCCAGTCTATTTGCCTGACATAGCCAGCTCCTTCTGGCTAAACTGCCTTTGTACCATTCTCCAAATGGGAATGGTACAAAGGCGGCTGGCTACACAGAGGGCTGGAGGTAAGGACTCAACCTAAGGGAGCCAACCCAGCAGCTAACTAGCAATCTTCAGTCTGTAGAATCTTGCCCAGAGATGAGCTGTATCAGATCATCTTGGCTAAGAATTTACACTTAGACACACAACTCTGTCAACTGCCATGATAGCTTCTAAAACAAACATGCTAAATATATAGAGTGAATCAATCATTCATTCATTCTTTGAACACACACTTACCCCCCCCCCCTGCTGTGAGCCAGGCATTGTGAGAGGTGCAGGAATTCAGCATGAATAAGACAAAGTCACATTTTTTACATAGAGTTTATAATCTATCCACCAAAAAAATTACTCAGATAATTTCATAAAATCTGTAAAAGTTGCTCAAGTCTTGGAACCCTGATTTCACAGGGACCTTAGTTGAAAGTGAAACATTGCAGGAAAGAGAATTAAGGAGGGCACATAAATCTGGGCAAAAGAAATAATTTGAGAAAGTCCCAACGTTTCTAGAGAAGAAACACAACGGCTTTAAGGACTGGCAAGCACAGCCAGAGTATATCAAACAAGGAGGCATATAACCCAGGTGCGATACAGTTTCAACACATTATTTCACATTAAAATAATTTCACACTAAAAACAAAAAAAAATTTAATTAAAATTATTTCACACTGCTTAAGTAGACAACAAGAAATGCAATAAAGCTAAATATAAGAATTTATAAGTAGAGGACAATGTTAGCCAAATATTTTGCCAACTTCTTCCTCTCACAAAATTTCCCTTATTTTCATGCTACTTAAAAAATCGTAACTTAATTATCTTTGTCACATGCAAAGTTAAATAAAAATCACAGCTTTCTTGGAAAATGGGGTTGGAGGTGTTTTGTTTTGTTTTGTTTTCCTCGAGTTTACTGTGCTCCATGCATTTTTCTGTATCAGGCCAGCCATAAAGATATTTTCACCTATTTAAGATAAGCCAGAGAATAAAAATGCTCATTTACAATACCTGGTAACAGAGTTCCTCTTATTTCAAAGGTAACCTGAGGTGTCATTCTGACGGATTTATTTTAGGACGTTGTGCTAGAAAGAAAAAGAGAAGATGCCATTTATAATATATGAAAATATCAGTTCTAGATAGCTACACAAAAACAAAAATGATTTTTTTTAAATTTTAGAGAGAGGTAAGGGAAAGGGAGGGGGAAGGGGGGAGAGGGGGAGAGAGAGAGGGAGAGGAGGGGAGACAGAGAGACAGAAACATCGACTTGTTGTTCCACTTACTTACTCATTCATTGGTTGATGCTTGTATGAGCCCTGACTGAGGACCAAACCAACATTTACCTTGGCATATCGGGACAATGCTCTCTAACCAACTGAGCTGCCTGGCCAGGGTCCTAAAATGAATCTTAACTATGAGCAAAAGATTTCTGAGACCCTACATAGATAGACTTAATTGCTTAGGTAGTACCTAGCAAGTTTTAGGGCCCGTAATGCTACGGAATTGTTCCCTAAGAGTGTATGGACCATAAAAACTGCAAAACAAGAGTGTCCCCTGCCCAATTTTTTTTTAGGATGCAAGATTCTCTTGTCATATACTTTCTCTTCTGATAATCAGCTGTTCTGAACTCAACCTGTATTTCCTGACCAGGCTCATGGTATAGCAGAAGTTAAAAAACTATAGCTAGAAAAGGCTTGGGTCAAGAGAGGATTTTTACTTTATGTTTCAACTTGAGTAAGAAAGAAAGAACCAAAGAACAAAGTATCATCCAGTGAAACAAACCATTCATGGTGTGCAACAAGTTTGAGAATGTGCTTCTTAGTAACTAATGACAAACAAAAACCTTCCTGTACGTACCAATCACTCTTTTCATACTTTCTCTTTAGCATCCTTAAAGCCATCAAGTCCAGTTCTGCAAACTTGAATTTTAGAGTCTCAACTTTCCAGTCTATTAGCAAACCCTGTTGATTTGAAAGACAAGACACAGATGCTTGTCTTTCTAAAGTCAGAAATTCATTCAAAACCGTAATTCTCCTCCCTGTATTTTGGCTTCTAACCCTCTTTCCAGCAATACATTTTATGTCATTTATAATAGCCTTCCTCAATATTTTTGAAGTAACTTCAATTACTTACAGAAATCTAAATCCCTAAGCCTTCCATGTCTTTTATCATGTATCCACCTTTTTGTCTCTGAATCTTGACTTGTTTCCCCAAGCCAAACCAACCTGTTTACCATCCCCTAACTTAAGGACCTAAGGGAAGATAAAAATAGATTATCTTTTTAAAATACACAATGTCAATTCTCAAGAAGGTTATAATTTAAATATAGAAAGAACATACATGCCACACAAGGACACATCATAGCTACGTAAGTTTTCAGTACTCCCCCCAAAACTTCTGTACCCCAATCCACCAATGTTCCTTAAAACATTCCAATAATGTTGTTATTCTACATCATTTCTACTAACTTACTGAAGTGTTTATTTGTGTTTATTTTATACATTATTTTATATTTAAAAGTCCTAAAGAAGCTTTCACAGTTCATTCTCCTATTTCCCCTTTGTTCTCCCTTCGCTCCCTGGGAATGCACGCACTCCTATGCAATGGTCACTGAAGGGACAAGGAGCCCACAGTTTGCCACACTTTTAAGTCAAGGTAGACAGATCTACAGCAGTGGTTTCCAATGGAGGCAATTTTTAAAGAAGTCTTATGAAGTGAACATACAGTTTATTATTTTCTAATTTTAAAAAAATATTCAACTAGCACTAACATTCAGTATTAAATTCACTTCAGGTATACAGCCTAACTGGCAAACATTCGCATAACTTATGATGAATAAGTCTAGTACCTGCCTGGTACCATATACAGTTATTACAACATTACTGACTACATTTCCCATGCTGTGCTGTATTTTACATCCCTGTATTTACATCCCTGTATTTGGTGACTACCAATTTGTACTTCTCAATCCCTTCACCTTTTTCACCCAACTCCCCAATCCCCTTCCCATCTGGCAACCAGCAGTCTCTTCTCCCTGGAGGCAATGTTGCCCTCCAAGAGTATCTGGCCGTTGCAGGAGACATTTTTGGTTACCACGATTGGGGTTGATGCCCCTGCCATCTAATAGGTAGAGGCCATGCTGCTAAACACCATAGAATGCAGAGAACAGTTCTCCACACCTAATTATCCTGCTCCAAATTTCAATAGGGCTGTGACTGAGAAACCTGATCTCCAGTATCTACCCATATGGGGCTGCTATGGGGATCAAGAATCCAGATTCAGTGTTAGCTATAAACTAGGTATCATCAGTTATAAATGTAAAGGTTGAGTATACATAAACAAGACCATCAATCAATGTGCTTTCTTGTCACTTGGATCAAGACTTCCCTATTTGGCAACTCTACCATTTCAGTTAGAAAATCCAAGATTCTATTCTGTCTGTACTGAAGAAAAATCTGTCCTTGATCAAAATCATTTCTAAGATACCGTAATCTGCTTTCTAAGAGTAAACATGACCTATTTAAAGCACATACATCCAGTTCAAGCGTTGCCAAAGGATGTCCTAAGTCTAGAAACTACCTAGATTGTTAACCTCCCCCCAAAACTATTAAGAAACTATCTTAATAGTTCTTTTAACATGGCATCCAATATGAATCTGAGTATATAACTCTGAATACAAGCATTTCCTTTTCAAATAAACAAATTTGGTTCACTGAAGCACTGTAATCTGCCATTTAAATTTATATAATATCAAGAAGAAACCTTAAGGCTAGCCAAAAAGCTCAACTTAAGTCACTGAATTAATTTTGTGACAAAAAGCCCCATCATCCAGGAAAACTGCTGAATAACCAACCTTAACCTCCCCCTGCTTGTGCCTTCACCCAGTGTTTACTGCCACAGCTGTCAGCTAAAGACAATCTTGTCTACATAATCCCACAGTACTCAACTCTTAGATGACTAATTTTAAACATTTTAACCAATTTTAGGGAAATCAGATGTAATTACTCTTCTGCATTAAATCCAACAAATGATACAAAATTTTCTCTAAATTTCTACTGCATTAAATGAGAAAATTATCTAAATTCAACTTAATAAAAGGGATATAAATTGCTCATTAAAACTGAGCCTTTTATTCTTAAGTTGCTTGTAAGAGTGGCTACAGGAACTCGGCTGGCCACAGCTGCAGTAAATGTACTATACAAAGCTATAAAAGGACAATGATGTCCCCACAAATACTTCCCAAATGTCAACAAAGCATCATCTTCCACTTGGACTGCCAAAAGTCATATAATTTTGATTAATTTCCACCTTACTCCCATTTAATGCCACGCCAAATAAAAGCTGGGAGGAGCTGCTGCTTCAGCGGTTTACTTGATCGTGGATAGAGGCCAAAATTCTGGTGCAGGACTGAAGCACCCAGCTATCACCAAAACAGTGGTGACTAAAATACTGCACTGCGAGAAAGGCAAAGTTTACAGACCCAACAACACTCCCTTTCCATCCAAATGAGCAAAATAAAAACAACAAAGCCAAAAAACACTTGCTGGGGAGGTCTTTCAAATATATATAAAACAAGATGAAAAATTCTGCATACATGAGCTGACTGTAAATGTAATTTAACCAACTCACCTATTACCTCATGTACAGACTATTGCTTCCTAAAGCAAACCTGGTTTGCTTTTGTTTTTAACTTCTACTTTGTGCTTTTTGAAGATAAATATTAAACAGCATTACCATCTGGGATTTTGAGTAGCATTTAACACTATTTTAATTTTTTTGGAATGCTCAAGCAATTAGCAAAATATCACACTGTTACTTACATTTTTAAATATTTCTGATTTTACACTACTTGGCACAATAAATTTTACTATCTTTTGTTTGTCAAAGAAACTATTCCAATACATGGCCTTACTAGTTTACCAGCAGCTTAGGGGAAAAAAGGGAGATTTAAGCCAAATATGGTACAGGGACATTTAGTTTAGAGCTAAATCCAAGTCACAGATATTTTTAGCTAAAACGTGTTTCTCTGGCTAAAAAGAACCTCTCTCACTATTTCCCTTCATTTTTTTCCCAAAGAAAAAGCTGTTTCCAATCCTCCTTGCTCTTTCCTAGACTCTGATAGCTTTGAGTCTCATAACTAGCTGTAAGAAAGGAATATACGTACATTTTCCTGAGTTAATTTCTGTTCATTTTGGTGGAGGATCATTACCACCTTACTACTCTGATCCCCCGTGTACTTTGAGCCAATATTTTAATCAAATGTATACAAACATGAATGGATTTTTATTAAGAAAGCATTTCTGGATTTCATTAAGCCAAGTTAATTCCTTAATCACTTTCCAAACATTGCAGTAATATTTTCCATTTTATATTACTGTGATATTATTTGCATATATATTTCATGTAATTTTCCTGGTTAAGTTATACACACAGATTCGATTCACCAATCTATTTTTTGCATATACGAATTTTACTCACTGCCACTGGAGGACTTCTTTTATAGTCACTATTTCTCCGTGTCCAACTTTCCTAAGTCTTATCTTGTCTAGAATATTGGTTCTCCCTAGTTCTTAAACCAAGAACAGATAGGGCCATGTGCAGTTTTACTTAATGTTTATTTTGTGTTATTTGCAGCCAAAATATTAGGAGTTGGAAACTGTACTGATAGCCTGTGCTGACTTTTTAGCTAACTCACAATTATCAGAAATGTAGCAAGATGGAGAAAAGCGAAGGGGGAGAGCAGTGGGTGGGAGCTGGGGAGACCTGGGGAAGGTGGCGGGAGCAGAGATAACATCGGGTTCGAACATACTGCCGGGTTCCATCAGTTCTCCTACAGTGGAACCACAGGAGTCTCGACAATTGCCTCAAGGTGAAAGAATTCTCTCCAGTTCAAGACGGGATACATGGCAGACTTCCTTTATAACAGGGCCATGGGGGTAAGTGGAGGGGCTGGTGAAGCACCTAATTGATTGAGGCTTTCTCCCAGAACTCATCAAGGCAAACAGCTTCAGAAAAAGTAGAGCTTTGGAGAGAAGAGCGCTGCTGTTTTAAAACCGCATCGAGGGCGCAGATGTCTATTCCCGGAACCTTTTTCTAGGAGAGTGAGGACCTTGGAATAACTGAATTTTCCAAGCATGCCCCCGATTACGCGGTTAGGCAATTTCAGAAAATAAGCAGTTGTCAGAGCACTCCGATTTAGGGGCAGGCGGAGAGAGCAGTGGTGGGCAAGGGACAAGCTGTGGGTTAGGGTACACAGACGACTTCAGCTTCATTTTTGTTTCTTCGTTCCTTAACTTGGCCCTTCGTATACTCGCGGTGGTCCTACGCTCTTTGCATTACTTCGCAAAATTTTCAGAGAGGAACTAAGCAACAGACCAGCGGAAACGTGGCAGCAAACAATAAAAGTCGAATAAATAGATGCTACCCACCCACTTATCCGAAAGAATGTCCAGGCCGCAGGTTCCCCGCCAGGCAGTGCCCGGCCTGGGGTGGGGGACACTGTCCACCCCTCGGCCCTGCCGCGGGGTCCCGACGCCCCCGCCCCCCCCCTCCGCCCCGCCGCGTCCTCTGCCCCGGCCGTCCTGACAGCTCGGCTGCCACGTGAGCGGCCGCCCGGGTCCCCGCACCGAGCCCCCGCCCGCCGGGCTGCTCGTCTCACCTACCGGGCCCGCGGGTCAGCGGATCCCCCGCTGCCGACGCCGCTGCGCCCAAGACCCAGAGCCTCCGGCCGACCTGCCGGGTTCCGGCCGCAGCACCTCGCCAGCGCTCCCCAAGGCGACCCGCGGCAGCGCCCAGCGGCAGGAAGCGGCTGCGCTCAAACCGGTTTCAGCTGCTCCAGACCAAACCGCCTGGCCACCCCGCGGGGCGGAGCCTGCGGCACGGAGGGGCGGGGCTTGACGTCAAGGCCGGCGCCGACCCCGCCAATAGGCGGCCGCGCGCGGGGGGGCGGGCCCTGCGCTCCTAGAAAGGGGCCGAGTCTGCGGCCGAGGGTTGTGGGGCATTCCCAGGGCTCCTGGGTTCCGCTTTTTCCGATGACTCGGAGGCGCAGCGGATGGTGACAAAGAGGAGACCCGGCGACCCGGAGGAGACCCGGCTCGTAATCGTAGACGCGTACCTTGGTCTCCAAAGGTTATTTAGAACAACCAAGTATCTGGAGGATGGAGCTGCAATTCTGAATTGCATTTTTTCCCGTTCGAAAGTGAGGAAAATTAGCAGACCAGATGTTTTCTGGAAACCTTCGTTACTGAAACACTAGCATACTTGGATCACGTCTTTAAACTTGAAAGCGAGAATTAATAACTTGGTTAACTGTTTGTAACTGTGGCCATGCAAAGTACGGTGTACAAGCCAGCTGCACCACTTGGGAGCTGTCTGAATTGCAGTCTCAGAACTCACAGACTTGCCGAATCAAATCTGCGTAACAAGAGCCCCAGGTTGTTTGTATATAAATTAAAGTTGGAAGTAACTTTTCCGAAAGCTAAAAAAAGTCCTCTGCCAAAGTTGTTGTCATTTATTTTCTGGAAAATAAATCGGCCCTACCCCCCAAAAAAGTTTGTTTTTCTCTTTTTCTGGTCCCAGAAAAATTGATCGGCGTTTGCTAGGTACCAACTTAAACTGTTATCTTTCCAGCATCAAGATTAACCCCAACTAGCCGCTAACATAAAAAATATGTTACCAGATTCATTAAAATCAGTGAAATACTGAAAATCAAAAAGAGCCTATCAGGAGCATCTGTTCCTGATGCAGTCTTTCTTGTAAGTCAGCCGGGCAACTGTTCAGCTAGCAGCCAGGCGCCAAGGAATAGACGAGAGTCACGCACTTATGCTATTCACCTCAGCTTTTATTGAAAGCAAGTTCACTCAAAGTAGAACATCAACATACATTAATATTCTACTCACACTCTAACGATTTAAGAGGACTATAACATACACACACAGTAATCAATTGGGGGATAACGAACACAAGTCCCGGGGTCTCTGTCTGCAGGTCCAGGAGATAGCATGGCGGGCAAGGGAGTGGTCAGTGTCCTGCAAGGAAGGACCTCCAGAGTCAGGTGGGCAGTAGGGCAGGTGAAGTCCTCGGTCCAGAAAGGTAGAGCCTCTGGTGGCTGATGCCAAGCGAAATCAGCGTGGCGTGGGGCAGCCCTCAGGTGTGTGGAGCTCGGCTTTCTCAGTAGTGGTCTGGAGCCTGCCTCAGTTATACTCTGAAAGTGGTGTATTCCACCCTTCTGGATCTTTTTGATAAATGTCCTGGTACGCCTGATGCCAAGTGTGGAATTTGCCCAGGATTCTATACATAGGTGGCCCTGCCCTGTGGACACAGCCACTCTGAGCACACAAGCTGATCACCTTAAGTGTGTCTCCTTGCCAGACATGTCTGCTCCGACTTAGGTAATTTTCCTCTTGAATCAAAGTCTCATGGCTGATTGAGAGCCATTTTAGTTAGCATAAGTGATTCCACTTCGCCATTTTAACCAGACCATTGCCATGGGAGTGGTCCTGTTCTCCACAGAACCACTTCTGTAGGGAATGTTGAAGGACAGGTAATAGACATAGCTTGAGTTGTAAATTGGTTGGAATGAGCCTGGGGAGGCATTTGGATTAGATGAACTCTAAATTTAGAACTTCTAGTTTTGTAAATCGGATTGTTCATGACATTTGACCTCTGAATTTAGATTAGATTCCAGGGCATTTCAGACCACGTCATCCATTCAGATAATAAATAATTATTAGGTGTCTACTTTGTGATAGGCACAGGATAAAATGGGTTTTTTTATAGCCTTCATATTAATTCCATATTTCTCGAAGAATTAAAATGTTCTCCTACTTATGTACCACTATCTGCTAACGTCTGCTGTTCTGCATTTCCTAATAACTTGGAGTTTATTTCATTCTTCTGCTGTTAGTCATACTACAGTGATGAATTTCTTTCACACAAGTTTGCTTCCTTTAAGTGTTTATTATAGATCTTTATTTTCCTGGAATGACCATTTAGTCACGCAATCACTTGCCTAATGTTTGTAGGTCAAGCTGATGGACCTAATCTGTGCTCCTTCCCTAAATCCTGTCGAAGGATGCCAGCAGCTTTGTTTTGGACTGATTCTTCTCTCAGAAATATTCAATATGACTTGGATAAAAGGCTGACCATTTGCATTTATCTCTTGATCATGCCATTAAAATACTGAAATACTCTCCTGAGATATTCCACAACTGCTCAAAACACTATCGATTTCCTGTAGCTTATTTACCTCACTAGTGGCCCTGCTCCTCAAACCTACTGTCCATGCCTTTCATTTCCTCCGCACAAGTCCATGAACAATTTCCCAAATTACAGCATGCACTGCTTATTCTTCATGTAGGTGACATAGTTGTTACAGTTCAGTTTTTGCAATTGGTTTTTCTTTCATATAAAGTTCAATTTTATATTTAGGAAATTAAGAAAATTGTTGATTTCCAGATGATTTGAGACTGTGCTTCCCGGCATATGTCATCAGTTTGGCTCAAATAAACTCATAAAAATTCACACACACACACACACACACACACACACACACAATAAATACATTGCTGATTTCCAAAACTATTTAGGTGCCGTGATTGTGAACCTTTAAACTAATTTCAAACTGGCTGCAGCTTTTCTGGTGTCTTACTTTCCAAGCTTTCAAATGCATCATAGGATCAAAACGTCTGGAGTGGAAAAGATTCAACTGGCAGGGGCAAAAGGTCTCCCGTGACCTTTTTCTTCATGGGAATTTAAACAACACAGGTTATTTGAGATGAAGTTTGAGAAGACACCCAGCATCTCACATAGTACACGCTGCTCCCAATGCTTATATCCCCCTGAGAACTTCATTGAGCCTCAGTTCTATAGAGGAACTATGAGTTTCATCAAATCTTAAGAAGTCTGTTGTAAGACAATACTAAAAAAAAAACCCCCAAAACTGCCCTTTAAACCATGCTATCATACTTTCTTGTAACTTAGAATGTTTTACTTTACTCACTAAAGTATTCTTTTATAGCTATTTAGACATAAATTATATTATATATCATTCTTTTAAAAAAATTTTGTGATGAGAGAGAGAGAGAGAGAAAGAGAGAGAGAGATAGGCACCGATTTCTTGTTCCACTTATGCATTCATTGGTTGATTCTAGTATGTGCTCTGACCAGGGATAAAATCCACAATCCTGGTTTATTGGGACAATGCTTTAACCAGCTGAGCTACCTGGCCCAAGTTATATACCACCATTCTTGTGCATGCATACAAAAGAACATTCCACTTGTTATTATTTTTTGTCTTTCCAAATGCAGCTCCGTCTTGTGTATTCTGCATTAATGTGAATTTTCCAAGGGAATTCCCCTTATTGCTCCAATGAAATACATTAAGTATTCCTCAGACTTCACATGTATAGTTCAATTCCAAGAAACATTTCATTGTTCTTGTTTTTCTAAACACATTATCCAGTAACATTAGTGCTCAAATAACATCCCTGGGATTTTCTCCCATCCGCTGATCTCAAGAGAAGGTATGAGTGAAGGTCTACAGACAACAGTTGGCACTCCTCCGTCTTCAGATGGTCCTTACAGTTCCTGGTCCACCAGGAACAACAACCACATTCAAGAAAACCCAGAGGATGGCAATTGTGTCAGGATCGCTGCTTGGCCAGCAGTGATTTCAGACATTAAAATGATAAAAGAGAGACCTCACAATGGGTGAGACAAGGTAGTACCCACCGTAGTCCACTGAAGTGTGGCAATTTAATTGTGTAGATAGATAGACAGATAATCGATCTACAGCTAGTTGCCATTATATTTCCTCATCCATTTTTTAAAAATATTTTTAAATTTATTTTAGACAGGGAGGAGAAACATAAATGTGAAGGAGAAACATCAATCTGCTGCCTCTCATACACGACCCCCAACCAGGGACCGAACCTGAAACCCAGGCATGTGCCCTGACTGGGAATTGAACTCGAGACATTTTGCTTTTTGGGACAATGCCCAACCAACTGAGCCACACTGATCAGGGCTCCTTACCTTGTTTTATTTTATTTTATTTTTTTTTATTAAAACTGTATTTTTTTTAAAGATTTTATTTATTTATTTATCTTTAGAGGGGAAGGAGAGAGGGAGAGAAACATCAATGTATGGTTGCCTTTCGTGCGTTCCCTGCTGGGAGTTGGCCTGCAGGGAACTGGCCTGCAACCCAGGCATGTGCCCTGACTGGGAATCGAACCGCGATCCTCTGGTTCGCAGGCCCGTGCTCAATCCACTGAGCTACACCAGCCAGGGCTCCTTACCTTGTTTTAAATCTATAAAATTAAAAAGGGAGAGCTTCAAAAATTTTTATTTAATGGAGAAGTAATCTAGAAAGATTTGTCCGTTACAACATAGAGTCTCCTCCACAATAAAGAACAGTAGAATAACCATTTTTCATAACTGACTGGGAGCATCAAAAGTAACTTTTCATCTCTAAAGAAGTCATTTGTGGACCACCAGCCCCCAACAAGTGTTAGTTCAAATTTTCATGTTGAGTTAGTACAACATTGTGCAGAAACATCTTGACTCCTGAGATACTGTTTGTAAAGTACTAGTGCATTGGTGAAACTGGGTATTATGAAGCAGTCTCTAAAGAAAAATCACCACTTCCTTGGCTGGTGTGGCTCAGTGGATTGAGCATTGGCCTGCAAGCTAAAAGGTTTCTGGTTTGATTCCCATTCGGGGCACGTGCCTGGGATGCCAGCCAGGCCCCCAGTTGCCCCCTTGTGAGAGGAAAAGGATAGATGTATCTCACACACTGATGTTTCTCCCCCTCTCTTTCTCTCTCACTTCCCCCTCTCTAAAAGTAAATACATACTCTTTTAAAATAATAAAGAAAAATCAGCACCCATAACATAATTTAACATCATTGCAACTCTGAAAACTACCTCTCCTATGACACTTCAGGAGTCAAGACCTTGTAAAACTAAGACACTAAGAAACAAAAGTTGTATGAGAAAACACTGAACTGAGCCATTTTTTTAGCCTGTTCTGTTTGTTATTATTTTTTGTCTCTCAGTCTCATGCACTCTGCGTTAACGTGAATTCCCCAAGGGAATTTCCTTTGCTGCTCAAACTGTTCAATAATTGACTGGCTACCATTCTATCGTTTTAGTGAAAATATTGATGACTGTCTTCAGAATGCGCTGCTATTTTCAGGGCATATCCTGACTCTGAACAAAAGATTTCTGACAGCACTGCTATTATGCACCAGGCTCAAAAACCCAGCTGCTCACCCCAGGCTGGCAGTGGGCCAGAGAGAGCTGGGACTGGAGTCAGGACGACAGAGGGTCCTGGCAATGGTGGTGTATTTATTATGGGAGCGATTTAGCCATTTAGATGGGGAGATAAGAGGCAATGAGTCTGCTCTCTCTTCTACTGTCCCCATTTCCTTTATTCTTTTACCTGTGAAGTGAAAATGAGACTGAGGAATAACACTTTGTTGCTTTTATCTGTTATATCACTATTTTTTCCTCCTATAATCAGACCTTAAGGGAACCACAGAAACTTGCCGATGATAAGAGCAAGGATTTCTAACACCTAGTTTTGGAAGGCTGGGAGGAAATGAATTATTTGGTACATTAATGCTAAGGGTATTCATAGATAACACTTTTATGGAGAATACTGAGGTCATAACTATGAAAAATTTAAGTGTGCATAGCTTTTAAACCCAGAAATTGTATGTCTAGAAATGTATATTTACAGAAATACTAGTATAGGCACATGGATATACTAAGAATATTTATGTAACATAAAATCACCAAAAAATTTTAAGTGAAAACAACATAAACATCCCTCAATGTGGTATTTTACAATAGTTACATAAATGATGCTCATTTATTTACACAGAAATACACATCCACTAAAACAATGTGATCACTCCTTGTATAGCTCTTGGAAAGATGTCCACATTCTACTGTTAAATTAAAAAAGGTAAATGGTAGAGTGTATAGTATGATCCCACTTGTCTTTTAAAATCTAAGGTGATATATGTATATAGTTATAGAGGTATATGTTGGTATAGCATTTTTAAAAAATATTTTACTTATTTATCTTTAGAGGGGAAGGGAAGGAGAGAGGGAGAGAAATATCAATGTATGGTTGCCTCTGCCGAGGACACACAATGTATAGTGTGTCCCCTGCCAGGAAGTGGCCTGCAACCACTGCAACCACTATATGTTTGAAATGGAAACTCCATACCTGGCAATGTGCTAAGAATTTAATATGCATTATCTAATTAACCCCTTCCAGTTGTCTTTGAGATGCCATTATAACCGACTTTGCAGAAAAGGAAACCAAGACTATTCAGGTTAAATAAATACTTTGCCTAGTTCAGCTTGACTACCTGGCTTTGTACAAACCACTTATTTTCTTAGCCTCTCAATTTAATGGCCTCTAAAATGTAGATAGTGTTTACCTCATCAAGCGAAAGGCTTAAAAAGAATGTCAGCTATCAAGAAGATCTTATGTGAAACACCTAGTATAAAAAAAGCCATTTTTTTTACAGTTTCCTACCGATGTCAAGTGTGACCATTAGGACAGACTCCTAAGCAGTAGTGTGTAGAAGCTGGCTTGTGTGGCAGCTTTGCACCTCTCCTTCCAACTTTAAGTTCACGGTCCTAGATTGGTGACTTGAAATTATCCATGGGGTCAAAATCCAGCCAACTCTGCAGACCAGGCCTTTTCCCCTTGCAGGGACAACTGTTGGCTATTTAGCAGCGCACCACAGCTCCCAGACTGAAAGTTAATGAATTTACTGGTCTGGCTCAAATACAGGGTTTATTATTTACTTTCGGGGAATGATTCATAACTTGGTTCTGCAAGTCCCAAGTCCTATTTCCCCAGCTGGAATGTGAAGGAATTACAAGAATGGCAAAAAACCAAAACCAAAACCAAAACAAACAACAAAAAGCCTCCAGAAAGAGATTCTTCCCATTTCAGCTCTTTCAGTCTGTCTGATCAGGGAAACGCAATACACCCTGTAAAACATCTTCAGGTGCTGATGTATGCTTAAAAAAAAATGCCTATCCTGTTCTTTGGTACCAGATTAAAAGCCCAGATTAACGTATTTTTTTTTAATATAAGAGAAAGTTTATTTAGAAAGTTACCAAGGTAGTAGAAATGAGCCAGCTGGACTGCGTAGGCTTAAGAAACAAGTTCAGAAGCAAAAGTATGGCTCCCGGAGCTCAGGAAAGAGAAAAGCAAAAGTAATGTGCCTGGCGGATGCGGAGCAAAGGGGAAGGGAAAGGGATGTGCTTCCAAGGGGAGAGCGTGCCTCAGTTAATCATTCTGTGAGCAGCCCATTTTGTCTGGCATACTTGTGCCTTGAAGTAGCTAGTTCATTAACCAGTCAGTGTGTTTTTTTTCTCCTCAGAAGCATGTCTTGCAAAAACAGCTGGCATGGAGAAATTAAGATATTTTATCAAAATAAGGCATTGTGGGCCAACATGATTTCAGTGGTTAGTGTTCCACCACGAAAAACTTCCCTTTCCTTCATGATAAAATATGAAGACTTGCTCATGATGGCTGAGGCAATTGTAAACTTTTCCGAATTGTCACCCAAGAATATTTTTATCCCCATCACTTTTAGAAAGAGAGGAAGGAAAAAAGAGCACGTGCGCGCGAGAGAAACACAGATGTGAGAGAGAAACAATTGGTTGCCTTCTCATACATGCCCCAACCTGATACTCACCTCTCAACCTGGGCATGTGCTGTGATTGGGTATCAATTCCACAAGCTTTTGGTTCACGAGATGATGCTCCAACCAACTGAGCCACAGCAGCCAGGGCAGAAAAGGGAAACTTTCTATAGGAGTTCATTGTGGAAGTCCAACCGAATGGGGGGAGTACAGGTGAGTCTTCACTTTCCTCAATGTCTGTGATCCACTGGCCACACTCACTGGCCTTTCTGGGGTGGGTCTTTGCTTGCCAGCTTTCCTGCGGTAGACATGTAGGTCAAACTGTCCCACCCCTAGTCGTCCGGGCCGGGAAGAAAAGCTAGGCTGGCTTCTGATTGGATGAGGGTTCAAACCATAATCAGAGGAAGCTAATCAGCCTCTCCCTGCAAATTCAGCCAGGCTAGTGCATTCGCTTTCTAGGAATCCTGCAACAAAGTACCACTAACTTAGTGGCTGAAAACAACAGAAACTTATTTGGTCATAGTTCTGGAGACAAAAATTGCAAAATCAAGGTGTCGACAGAGCCGTGCTCTTTCTGGAGGCACAAGGAGAAAGTCTGCCCCATGCTTTTCACTCAGCTGCGGGTGTTGCCAACACCTCTGGCACTCCTTGATGTGCAAAGGCAACATTCCAATCTCTCCCTCCATCCTCACATCGTCTGTCTTCACGTCGGCTTCCCTCTGTGCATGCCCGTCTCTGTGTCTTCTTCTCTTAGGACACCAGTCGTACTGGATTGATGACCACCCTAATGGCCTCATCTTCATTACAGCCACAAAGACTTTATTTTCAAATAAGGTCTCATTCACAGATATGGGGGGTAGAATTTGAACGTATCTTTTTGAGGGATGCAGTTCATCCCATAACAGACCCTGCGAAGGAAGTCCTCAATACATGCTATGTATTTGGGCCTGGAGTTTGTAAATTTGTCAGGCCACATCCAAGGTGAGTCAACACAGGAAGGCAATGGGAAAAGGGAGAGAGAGGCAGAACAAATATATGGAGGGAAGCAGAGAAAATAATCCTGAAAAGATGGAGAGTATGGTTTCCTTGCATCCTTTCCATTAATTCACTCATTTTCTTCTTTTGGTTCACTGGAGTTTCTCTGTACTGTGAAACTGTTAGAAAGAACTCAGAGAAAAAGAGTGATGTTCCCCAAAGTCTATGTGAAATAGGTGATGATTCCTCGAGACACGTTTACCAGCCACAAGAAGAGTAAGAAATAGAAATAAAATGTCATAAGTTTTCTTTCAATGTCATAAAGCCAAATTGATTCCCTTAGAGAGATACCCTATGATAAAATGTCCTTCACATTTATGTTTTAAAGGCCAAAATATTCATTAAAACTGAAACAACAGAAATTTGTTTTATTTTATAATGTTCTATTTGGCAAAATTGAAGCATGGCAATCCAATGTTCAGGCACAAATTTTAAAAAAACTTACTTTGCTAGATCACAATTTCCAGTCTGATAACCACTGACCTAAGCACACCGAGAGCCCTGAGTTTCAGGCACATCACACGCACAAGCACTGCCGAGATGCAGATTCAGTTCCTTTTGATTCCACATCAGCTTCTTTCCTCTCAAATGCCTCATTTTTTAAAAAGACTTTATTTATTTATCTTTAGAAGGGAAGGGAAGGTGAGAAGGAGAGAAACATCAATGTATGGTTGCCTCTTGTGAGTCCCCTGCTGGGAAATGGCCTGCAACCCAAGCATGTGCCCTGACTGGGAATCGAACCTCGATGGTGTGGTTTGCAGGCCTGTGCTCAATCCACTGAGCTACACCAGCCAGGGGCTTTAGATGCCTCATTTTATATACCTTATCTACAAGCTGAGAGTTCCTTCAGGCCTCCCTTGCAGTGTCTATGGGGCTCACGACAATTCTTCATGGCTTGGAAACTGTGCTCATCTCTAAGGGTGGGTAAGAGCTGGCCAGCTCTGTGCTAAGAGACCCAGCCTGTATCTATTTGGTCCAAAAGTGAGAAACAGTGTCAGCTTGGAACAACCAGATTTCTCCTTCTCATTATTTTAGTCTGTAGTTCTCCAAAGCAAACTCTGAGCCAGAGATCTGTGTTCCCCACCCTTCTCCTGCTCCCAGCAGTCTGACCGTCCTCTCGGTCTCACAATTATTATATTTCAATATATTCCCTTTCTTACAAGGTAAGGGGAGACACCCTTTTGTTATCTGTAACCCAGAGAAAATTAACTAATATTAGGCCTACCCTTTCTGAAAAATACTCATATTCCCTTCCCAGAGACTCTGAAGAGTCCACCGCCCAGCATGGCCTTGAGAGTTCTGTCCTTTGAGAGTCCGGCCCTACAAGTTTTCTGCAATTCCCAAGTCCACGCTGATACCTGAAGGACAGACAGTTTTTAATGTTGCAGAGAGCTTCTTGGCTCTTCCAACCTGGCTGCTGTAAACATAGTTTACTCCATAGTTTACTGGAGTTGAGAATTTGAAATTTGGTCACAGAGTCCTTAGTATCAATCCTATCAAAATGTTTCTTTCATGAGTCTTCTAAAATTCACCTATTGTAGTTTAGAAAAAACACAGGCAGAGGGGCACAATAACACCTGGGGTAAGTCAAAAACATATCATCTAGGTGGTGCGGTCTCTCTCTCTCTTTCTCTCACACCCCCATGCCTTTGGGCATGCTGTCTCTCTTGAGCACACCTGCACCTTTCCTCCTCCCGGTTTCTTCCCTCAAGGTACATAACCTTTGCTTACTTTTTCCTAGACTCCAAGGGCCCTGCTTTTAGCCTTTGAAACTTGTTTCCTGATCTCAAACAGCCCAGCAGGCTCACTTCTTCTACCTCTGGGACTTTCTAAATGAGCTTTTGCTAGTATTTGAGTCTTGACTCTGAATTCTTTTTAGACAAAACTCAAGGACCGAGGTCTAACATCTGGAGCTGTTTCAATGTTAACACGTTGGTTTGTCAAGAATCATTCTTTGAAGCTCAGTCTAAAGCCTATCTCCAATCTTCCCAAAGCTTTTCAATGCACATAATTCACTATATTACATCTCTTTCTTCTTAAGGAATATAGTATGTCGTTGGCAAAGAAATTCTGATTTACACAATTTTGTAAATGTGGCATGTGTAGTTGGATTCCTCCTTCATCATACACAAAGCAAATTCCACAGAGACAAAGAAGTTAAATGTGAAAGGAAAATTTTATAAGCATTAGAATGAAATATAGAGTAGAATCTTTACAGCCTCAGGATGCACTTTTATTGAATGAACAAAATAAACTAACAAACAAAACAGAAAGGAAGGCATACATACGTGGAATAGACTGACAGCTGTTGGAGGGGAGGAGGCTGGGGAGCTGGATGAAAGAAAGTGAGGGGATTAACCAAAAAACCATATATGCATAACATGCAGACGTGGACAGCAGAGTGGTGATAGCCAGAGGGAAAGGAAGGTGGGGATATATAGATAGAGGTGGGCAAAGAGGGGAGAAATGGCGAAGGAAAGAGAACTTGCTTGAGATGATGGGTGCGCAATTCAGTGTGCAGATGACTATTTAGACCTGTATGGTTTTGCAAACCAATGTCACCCCAAGAAATTCAATTTAAAAAATAAATAAAATGTAGCTACCGAGTGGTTCAACTGGCTGGGGCATCATCTTGTTTGTCAAAACTCTGTGGATTTTATCCCTGGTCAGGGCACATACCTAGGTTAGAGGTTCGATCCCTGGTCAGGGCCTGTACCACAGGCAATTGGTATGTGTTTCTTTTTTTGCACGGATGTTTCTCTGTCTCTGTCTGTCTGTCTCTCTCTCTCCCAAATCAGTAAACATATCCTTGGGTGAGGATTAAATAAACAAACCAATAAATAAACAAACAAAAATGCATATTGCTGTGTAAATAAATAAGAAAACAAAAGTACTCAACATACAAGAAACTATTAATGAATTTGACTATATTGAAATGGAGACCTTAAGCCCATTAGAAAGCACTGTAGAGTAAAACATATGATAAAAACTAGGAAAATATATATAAATATATATAATCTATACCTAAGAGTGAAAAAATAGTAATTGGTCTATACTCTTCAAAAATGTCACTCCACTTTGTTGTTGCTGTAATAAGGCAAAGAAAGATGGAGGAAGTGCTCCAGTGAACGGAGACGGAAGAGGCACAGCAGTTCAATACCGCTTGTTCCTGGACTAGATCCCGAAAAAAATTTCTAGAAAGGACCTGTGGAGACAAATGCTGGAAGTTGAATATGGACTGCAGACTAGATAAGATTACATAACAATGTTAGGGTCCTGAATTTGATAACTGTACTGTGATTACATAAGAGAAGATCTTTGTTCTTAGGAAATATACACTGAACTATTAACAGGTGGGAGGTGCTTAAACTCAGAAACAGAGATTGGAGTGGTGGTTACGGGGGCCTGGAGGGTGTGGGAAATGAAGAGATATGGTGAAAGGGTGCAGTTACAACGTCTACTGTCTGTGGGGATCTAATGTACAGCATGGTGATCATAGCTGTTGGGAGCCACCCTGCCTGGTTTCAGAAACTTTAACTGCCCCCATGGCCAAGGCTGAGTGAGAGACCTTCAGACCTTAAGCCACTAAGGAGGCAAAGCTTATCTCCCTGGCAGGAGGCACCACCTCTACTCCTTTTGCTTCATCCTGCCTGGCCTCCAATGCTTGATCGATTAATCAATGATGGGTAAGATTCCTCAAGGGAGGAACGATCTAAGACAGGCACAATCATGGGGCCCCCAGGGAAGGACTTGGGGGCTACAGAAAAAAGGGGTGATGGACCCTTGTGCCTTGGCTTTGACATAGCCTGAGTGCTCGTTCTGTCTGCGAGAAGTCTCCTAATCTCTTGGCTGCTTTACTTCCCCTGCCTGACTTAAGCCTAGAACAATGCCTTAAGCCTGAAACAATGTCAGTGGTGGGTGCCGCCCTGTGCTGGAAAGGGCGGGTTCCCTAGGGTGATCCGGCCTAAAAGAGAACACATAAAATCCTGTGAAGCCTACTTTGCTAATACCCTCAATTTAAGTGATAAGGGTCCAAGCCTGAAATGAGTTTGTTCCCCAAAGTTTTCTGGCCCTATAAACTATCTGATCCTGACTCAGAATAAGCCCTCAGAGTTCTTTGAATGTTATCTATTGTTTAATCATTTGTGCCTGACAATGATTGATGGGCTTTATTGCTGTGCGAATTGAACCCAATAAAAGCCTGTCAAGGAGAGGGTCCAGGCAGTCTCCCCTAGAGAGAGTGGCTGCGCCATCACTTTTCCTCCACAGGACTCGGTAGTCCATGTGAACGTATCTCATCTCACCCATAACACCTTGGACACTGTGGGCTGGTGTCCGCATCACATAGCTAATAATATTATATAGGGTGTACTACAGAGTGGACCTTGGTACCCATGTTAATTCATTTTAGAACTCATGACAAGTGCTGAAACTGAGTACTGAATAAAATTTTCCCATAAAAAATAATGCAATTAGAAATAATTCATGAAAGTCCCTTGAACTTTCACATTTTACTGGGATAATACTAAGTAATGAGGTTGTTTTGTAATATAAAGCCTTAAAACTAAACAGACATGGATTAAAAAGTAATTGGTTATGCCCTGGCTGATGTAGCTCCGTAGATTGAGCGCAAGCTGAGAACCAAAGGGTTGCCAGTTCGATTCCCAGTCAGGACACATGCCAGGGTTTCGGGCCAGTTCCCCAGTGGGGGACACATGAGAGGTAACCACACATTCATGTTTCTCTTTCCCTTTCTCCCTCCCTCCCCCTCTCTCTAAAAATAAATAAATAAGATCTGAAAAAAAAAGTAATTGATTATATAAGAATAAAATAAAATTTAACTTCACTTTACTTGTACTAACAGGGGTTCCTGGCATAGTGGGATGCTTGGTGAGGTAGAGGAGGAGGAGGAGATGGGTTAACTGTTGGAAGAGGAGTCTTTTTCCAAGACAATTTCAGGTGAGTTCTTGGGGATTTCTTCTGTTTTCTGTCTCTTGGCTTCACTGAACACTGTTAGAGACTCGGATTTAGGGAGTTTCACTAAAAACCTATCTAGAGAAACTCGTTTCTGTCTATGTTTCAAAATGTTTCTAAAGTGTGGCATTATTCATTAACAGGTCCATGTTCCGGTTTCCTAGAACTTTGTATGGGTGAAGCTTTTCCACAAAGTTCTGAACGTGACCCCATTTCCCTCACATTTCTTTGGTCAGTGCAGTAGACTTTCTCCCTTCCCTCCTCCCCACCTGAAGATGAAGCACTTGCTCTTGGGTGGCATCATGACTCACACAAGTCCTAGCAAGTACAGTGACCGGTCCTGGGCTAGAATCTGGTGCTGACACATTTTTTTCTCATCAAAATGCCATGAGTCCAGGGTTTGACAAATTCTGAAGCTGATGAGGTCTGACTGTGCTTGAAAGCTGCTAAGACGCTCTTTTCTGTGCCTTTGCAAGGTTTGCCATGGTGGCTGAAGAGGCTGACACTGAAGGGCAAAGTCTCTGTAACACCCAGAAAAGAGGTTGTGTAAAACTCCTCTTTGGATTATTTTTGGAGTCACTTTGAACCTCACTGTTCAAAGGGAAGGAAAAAATTTCCTTTGAGTATTTTGTGGTATTTTTACACAGTATATAGTACGTATACAAATTTAAATTTAACCTAGTTTTGATGATACCTTCAAGCATGCTTTT
This sequence comes from Sturnira hondurensis, assembly GCF_014824575.4. Lineage (NCBI taxonomy): Eukaryota > Metazoa > Chordata > Mammalia > Chiroptera > Phyllostomidae > Sturnira > Sturnira hondurensis. The sequence goes on along the minus strand of NW_028080032.1, from coordinate 5,902,264 downwards.
AAAATTCCTCTGGGCATACCATCTAGTATTTTCAAATAGATAAGAGAATGTGGATACTTTGGTTATCTTTGAGGGTGGAAAAAATCCAGAAGATGGAACACATGTACCCAAGGCCTTTCCTAGACATCCTTTGAAACAAACTGAAAAGAATGTACCTGAAGGTTTTTTTTTTCCTATCTGTTTAAAAAGTCATCTAAAAACTTTTCTTAAAGAAAAAAAAAGTTGCTAAGAGAGGAACTCTTTAATTGTTCTCACCACAAGAAAGAAATGGTAATTATGTGGTGGGGTGGAAGTGTTAGCTAATGCGTTGGTGGTAATCATTTTGCAATATAGAAATGTATCAAGTCAACACATCAAACACCTGAAACTTACACAATGTTATGTGTTAATTACATCCCAATAAATCTGGGAGAAAAAAATACCACACTCAAATCCAAACAAACAGTGGTTAGTCCTCCTCAGTTTTCCCTTCAGACATATCAAAAAATTACACATACATGACTAGAATGTTAGTTAAAATGTAGCCATTTCTTCCCAGAGATGGAGTATTGAAGCAGGCATAAAAAAAAAGCCCCAATTAACTATGAGTGACATTTATGAACAAGGAAAGCTCTTTAATATGGTGAACTTTGAATTTCTTATTCAACAAACAGTATAAATAATATCCCAAATCATAAAACTGAAGTCACAAGTTTGAGAAAATATTGTGTGATCCTCTGCTCTTCCATATAAAAAGGTTGTGTGTGTGTATATGAAAGCGGCATGATGGATATAGCTTTTCACAAATGATTCAGATAGTCATCTGTGTGTGTGTGTGTGTGTGTATGTGTGTGTGTGTGTGCGTGTAGAGACAGAAAAAAGAGGTGGAAGAGGAAGAAGAGAGGGAGGAGGAAAAGAAGGAAGAGATGGAGGAGGAGATGCAGAGAACAAAAGAGAAGTGGGTAGAAGAGAGAGAAAGATGTGTCATGGATCATTGGATAATTTACAGAAATCAAATAAAATTATGGGATGCCCTAGGACCTACAGCAAGATCAGTGCCTCACAAACTTATCAATTATCTTTGAATCACTTGGGGGTGCATTGGGGAGGCTCTTGTTAAAGTGCACATTGTGATTCAGCAGGTCTAGGACCTGAGATTCTATATTGCTTTGTTTTTCAATTAGAAACGTGTTTTATTATAAGAAACAATGCCATCAGATAAAAACGCAAAAAATAAAAAACTGAAATGATGGCAAAATATTTAAAAATATCTACACATCTGCCCCCCCCCGCCACCACCAAAAAAAAACTTACTACATCCCTGAGGACTGAACACTGAGTGATATTTTAAAATGCTTCGCACAGGGAATCCAATTCCTTGCAGATCACTTCTACAGATTCTGTATTTCTAACAAGCTCCCAGGGGATGCTGACGCTACCAGCCTCCTAAGTAGCAAGGTGCGCTGGAGTCCAACCACAGGGGAGAATGTTCAAGGAATACATCATTTTGCAGGCCTTTAGTATCTATCTCTCACCTGGTGTTTTGGGGTCAGATCATATATTTTAGGAGCTCCAGATGGTGAATCACTAAGCAAACTTTAAGGCACCTAAAATTATAGCCTTAGTCACTGTGCATGACCTGGTGCCACAATCTTGGGTTTAAATCACCTCCCTGGCGAGCAGATGCCAGTCGATCGCCCACGCCTTGCAGTTGCACAGTTGCTTTTCCATAATTCATGAGAGCAAACCAATAGCTGGGATATATTTGCATACAAGGTAAATATCAAACATCAAGATTATACTCAACATCTTTTATTCCAATTTCATTTCTCTTTTCGCATATCACATTTGTGGCGACTTTAGATAAATCATGTAACCACATGTTATTTCTACAGTTAGTAAGTAGAGGAAATCATGCTTATAGCCCACCAACGATATTGTGAAAAGGTGGGTTGGGTGATTTGTCTCCAAAAAAATTCTTTTTCTGTAAAAGCTGGATGTGGCAGTCACAAATACAGAGATAAAGCCTACAAATTCCCAAGGCAAGTAGAAGTCGGGCTCCAATAAGTTATACTAGCTCATTTTCACCTACACAAATGTTTCTCTTGAGCTTGCGAATCCCACACAACTTGATTATTTGTGAAATATGTCCTCTCATTTCCAGTCTTGGTTGCCAAAAGAATAGCTATTGATATTAAATATAAATAACTTAGAATTTATAGCTTAGGATTTAAACAATTGCAACGTGATACATGCCTTTAAAATGTTATTGATCAAACAAAAAGATAATTAGGTGAAAGTTTATTTAAACAGTTCGTAACTTTAAAAAATTCATTTTAGCCCTGGCTGGTGTAGCTCAGTGGATTGAGCACGGGCCTGCGAACCAGAGTATCGCGGTTCAATTCCCAGTCAGGGCACATGCCTGGGTTGCAGGCCAGTTCCCAGCAGGGGACTCATGAGAGGCAACCATACATTGATATTTCTCTCCTTCTCTCCTTCCCTTCCACTCTAAAGATAAATAAATAAAATCTTTAAAAAATTCATTTTACTTAATAAGGATTTTACCTTTCAAAGATGTTTATCTGTATTATACTTGTTGCCACAAATATCTACCATTTAATTTCAAGCCGCCACTCTTTTAATAACAAAAGGATTAAAAGTTACTAACAAAAGCCATGTAGAAGAGACACAGAGACCTATTGGTCCCTCTTTAAAGGGTTCTTTAAATGACACAAAGAAAAGTTTTCCAATTTGAATGATAGACTCACAAAATATCCTGCCCATTTATTTCATACAATGAGTTTAGATAATTATAGCTGCTTTCATTTAGAAAAGACTAACTCATCTAAAAATCTTTTTTCAAGCTATGTAGAAAATAAAGCCAGTGTTTTCTATCCCTAATTTTTCAGGTTTTGGTGGATGTAATCAAATACTTAGATTTGATTGTCTCTGCTCTAAATATTTTGAAAGTTTGTGTATATTTAGTGGGATTAAAAACCCAGTTGTGCAAACTCAGCATATTCTCCATTCCACACCCACGACGCAATCATGGGATGAAATCTTGGTCTCTACCCACTTTGGCCTTTTTCACTTTTGTTTTGTGACATTGCAGCTACTTCCCAATCCAGAATGGGTTCAGGCCTGTTTTATCGGTTTGGGAGTGGTTGTTGCGGAGTGTGTAACTTATCAAGAAACGTTGAGCTGATTCTATAGAAACACCAGGCAATAAATCACACTGTGTTCCCCAGGTAGAACAGCCTCAAAACAGTGGGTGGTACAAGTCAAGAGAATAAACCTGGGTTCTACTGACTGTCTTTTTTTTTTTTTTCCCAAATTGTAAGATGTAAGAGAAAGTGTATTTAGAATGTTGCTGAGGTAGTATTGTAGAAGTGATCCAGGCGGGCTGCGTAGGCTCAGGAAGGCACTTAGAGAGGTAGCAGGGTCCCTGGAGTTTAGGAGAAAGGCAAGGGTAACATGTCGGGGGGGGGGGGGGGGGGGGGGGACACCCAGNGGGGGGGGCGGGGACACCACGATTGGGAAGGGAAAGGCAGAGACAAGCTGCTGAGAGGGAGAGCATTCCATCTGTTGACTTTAATAGCGTGTCCCTACTTTCTTAAAATAAATCCCCTTATTCTTGACTATTTGTTAGTAGAAACCATTCACTTGATAAGCCTAGGGACACTCAGTTCCAAAGCCTTTTCTCTAATCTCTCAAATGCCATCTTCTTGTCAGCCAGAGGTCCTGCCAGACTCTTATATTTTTTAAAAAAGTCATCCTGCTTTTTCCTACCTCACTGAAAAATAAGCATTTTTTATTATTAAATGGTATAGTGAACATCTGAGCCTGAAGTATTTGCCACTGGAAGCCTTCATCGAAGTCAAGAGCTATGTCAAGAAGGAAGAGGTTGAACTGACCAACGGGAGTCATCAAAGTGACCAAAGACCATGATGGGAAGCATATTTCAGGCGGTTTTGAAAGCTTCCAGCTCTCAGTTTCATGAACAAGAAACATTAGCACACTCTGACTGCTGTGGCTCAGTTGGTCGGGTGTCATCCCACAAATGGAAAGGTCACCAGTTCGATTCCTGGTCAGAGCACCTGCCTGGGGTTCAGGCCAGGGGCCAGGTCCCCAGTTGGGGGACCTGCAAGAAGCAACTGATCAATGTTTCTTACCCTCTCTTTCTCTGCCCCTTCCCTTCTCTCCAAAAATAAATAAAATCTTTTTTTTTTTTAAGAAATGTTAACAATAAGAGGATGCTGAGGTTACTTTTGTGGAGATTCTGTGGAAAGTGATCTCTGAAGTGATCTGATAATAAATTCCTAGCTGGGCAGGTCATGGTGGAGAGTCACTCCCCAGGCAGGTATCTTTTCAAGGCTTATCTTTGCCTCCAGCAAGCCCTGTGCATCGTTTCTGTGAAGCTTGGTTAACACACCTTTGACATTGCAGACTTTCAGACTCCTCTTTCTAAAGGTGACCACCCTCACGAGAGTACAGAATGTTAATTATCCTGTAATCTGATCCCTGCCTTGCTTTCTCCCACTTTCATGTGATCTTCCTTATAATTCTGTCCTTAACCTCAAATGCATAAAAGAAACGGCAAACTGCTCTCCAAAGCATTTTTTTTCTCACAGTGTGATCTTGCTTCCAAGAATCCTCTCTTTGGCTCAGATAAGTTATTATAAACATTCTCTACAGGTTCGGACATTCTTACACGGATACTTCTTAAAACTAAATACCCAGCAGCACTACAAATGTTTCTTGAAGGCCCATGTGAAGCACAGTACAGGGGGCTGTAGGGCTGTTCAAAAGAATAAGGTGGTCCTTGCCCTGTCAGATGCTGTCATTTCATAGCAGGGATTGGCTCAAGTGTCTGCCTACGTAATTACAATCCAAGGCACAAAACTGTGGGTGAAACAAGGGGACCGAGACTTTAGAAGAGAAAACTTCCCAACCATTAGCTTGAAAAATAGATATTTTAAACAGTTTCATTCTCTGGACAACACTGGCCTAGGCAACAAGTCTTTGGGAACCAGACCTTCATTTTCTGGATTCCTTTTCTCTTTTTAAGATCAAACACAGTCTTGTTAAATGCCCATTTATCACTCCGTGGGTGTTTGATGTCTCTTTATGCCATGTGGCAAAATAATGATCTTGCGTAAGCCCTGCTGTTCATTCTCTCTGATCCTGAACCTGAGAAACTGAACAGGAGAAAGTCACACAGCTGGACAAATGGCTCTGTTACAAATCAGTGATCACCAGCCTTGACCTGAAGTCCTAGTGTTCTCTGATAAACTCCCTTTTCATGCTTCTTCTTTGTTTGCAGTCTTTGTTGTTTATATTTTATGAAAAAGGTCATTTAAATCTCCATTAAACTTAGCTGAATGCAAAGCCTTAGTGAAGGAGGCCTGGTGACCTCATTTATAGAAACATGGCTACCCTCCTCTGGCCTGCAACGCTCAGGAAGGGCACTGCAGATGGCTTTGTGTTTGCATGTTCCGGTGCCACAGCATAGGAGTTGACCCTAGTGTCCACCATCAGGTCTTCTTCAGCTACCAGAGCTTCGAGTCTCTTCATCAGGTAAGGGAATTACTTCCACAAATTCTCCATCTCCTAGCTTTGGCTCAGGACTAACATTTTCAGCCTCATCTCCATGAATAGTTACTGTCATGATGTGCGTGGTTCATGACAAGCCTGGATCCATACAGACAGCTGGAGAACATTCAGCAACATTACCTCTGTAGCCAGTCTCCTCCTCCAGCTCTCACAGAGCAGCTGTTCTGGGCTTTCGTTACCATCTATGAGACCTGCGGGGAATTCTAGGCAGCGGCCTCCCATGGGTGGACAGAACTGTTTCACCAGACAGATACAATCGTAATGAAGAGTTCTTTGCAGCACTGGGATAATCGTCACACCGTCAGCCCACTGTCATTTCCTGGTTGTACGTTTCACAGTTTCCCAAGTTCTTGTTTTACTAGTAGAATCCATGTGAGTTGTTTTTTCAGACTTGACCCATTTTCCTTCTGCAATGAACGCCTCTGAAATAATGAACTGTTTAGTTTTTAAAGAAGAATCTGCTGCTTCTTGGTTTTCCATTTTCGAACTAGTCTTTCCAGTCCTTAGCCAAGAAGTTCACATCCAAGGTGCAGGTGGGGGAAGGATACTCCTGTGGGAAGGGGCGAGAAAGGAGAAAGCTTGAGGCTGCTGTCTCTGGAGATGCCGGTGCTACTCCCTTTTTCATTATTCTGATTATTTTTGCTGCAGGACAAACCGCTCCACAACTTAGTGGCTTAAAACCACCATTTTATCATTTCAGCTCTGTGGGCTGACTGGGCTCAGCTGGGCGGTTCTAAGTCAGAGTTTCTTGTGTAGCTGCAGTTAGACGGAGGGTGAGGCTGGAGTTGGCCGAAAGGCAGACTGGACCAGCTGTCCAAGATGGCTTCTCCTCTTGCATGTCTAGCGCTTTGCTTGGGGTGGACGGAGGAGCTGGAGGCTTCCCAGGCATCTCTCTTTGCACGTACCTCTCCAGATGGTTATCCTGGGCTTTCTGCCAGTGTGGTGGTCTAAAGATAGACATCTAACATGGTGGCTCGCTTCCCCCAGAGTGGCTATTTCATGTCTACTGCCATCTATTTCAATGAAATTTTTTTTTAAAGGGAAGGAAGAAAAGAAGCTCTGACCAGAAGCACAGGTTTAGGAGGAGTTGGATTTGAAGACAGGCTATCAGGACCTACCTAACCATGTATTAGCATGTTCTGCCCTCCCCTGCTTTCAAAAACACACACAAGCACAGAAAAATTGCACCCTCATCTTATTCTCTGCCTTGAATCTTTTATGCCACTTTTTCTATTTTCTGAAATTTATCAGTTACCAGTTTGAGCGTAACACATTTCTCTTTAGAAGGTTGTGGAGCTGCTCCCAGTAACTTAGTCTCAGTGATGTATTAGTTATCTATTGCTATATAACCCTGAGGCTTAGTGTTGTAAAATAATAATCATTTTATATCATAGTTTCTATGGGTCAGGAATTTAGAAGCAGCTTAGCTGTGTGGTTCTGTTGATGGGAGAGACCTGGTTCTTCTTGCCAATGCATGCAAAGAATTGCAGATCAGCAAATCTATTAGCGTGCAATCAGGGTTCATTAGTGAATCATTCCCATGGAAGAGAACGAGCCCAGCTAATGTTGGGGGTGGGTGTGAAAGGCATAGGTTCCTGGAGCAGCAGAGTGGCAAAGTAAGATCAGCTGAAAGCCAGGGTGGCAGGCCCCCAGGTGGCCAGAGGCCAGGTAGCCAGGGAGCCAAGAGAGCTAGTCCTTTTTTTGAGGACCTGTATAGTTGGCATGATGGGAATAAAAAAGTTATGCATTGATTGACAGGTAAATGTGGTGTCAGCTTTCCCCTGGGGATGTGACTACCCAAATTTAAGTATGCATGGGGGTCTGTTAGCCCGAACACTTATCTTGCTCCAGACTTCATTTGTTCATCTTGTTGTAAAATAGATACGTGGCAGGAGGCAGTTAATTAAAGTTGGAGCAGTTACCCAAAGTTATTCACGGACTTCTTTGGACACTGTGGACCCTCTCTCATGTTTCAGGCCTTGGGATGAAAGCACAGTTTCAAGGCTTTCTTTCCCAGATAGTGGAAACGCTACATAGAATTTCAAGGGCTTCCCTCCTCCCATGCTAACATAGTGTTTCTTGTGATGTCGGAACACCTGGCGATATTATTAGAACAGGCTCGGGACTGCTGAATTAGTGGGTGAGACATGTCTCCCTCCTCCTTCCTGCCTTTGTTTTCTCTTCATCCTACCTAAGTGCTATAGGCATTTCCTGGCAACCAGGATGCTAGACGCTGGCCAGTAGCAGCAGTGCAGTCTCAGAGTTCTTCCTATGCTGTCTCCTGCCTCAGTTCTGGCTCTGGGGCTCACGGGAAACTGTCAGTTGGGGCTGTGGTCATCTGAAAGCTTGACTGGGAATGGGAGATCCATTTCCAAGATGGTGCACTCACTTGGTTCTGGTTATAGGCAGGAACTTTCCGATCCTTCACATGAGGACCTCTCCACGCATTACTTTACCTTTCCCTTGACAAAGTGGCTGATTTTTCAGAGTAAAGCCACTCTGATTGCTTACTCTGATTTTTCAGAGTAAGGTAGAGGCTATAGTGCTTTTTGTGACTTCGCCTTGAAAGTCATTCTCTGTCATCTCTGTGATAATCTATTGGTCAGAGATCAACCCTATTTAGTGAAAAAGGGGATGACTCACGGGCATAAATACTAGGAGGTAGGCATCATTGGGGGCCATCTTGGCAGCCGAATTTAGTTAAGCCAAGGAAAGGATGGTGTTGAGGAGGGAAGAGACAAAGGACATACGTAATGCTGGAGCCAGAGGGATTTTAAGGAAAAGTTAAAACACTGGTTTAGGTTCTGTAGCTGGGAATGGGGTAGAAAGTCTTGAGAACAGATAGTCCCTCATACGTCTTATCAAAGATAGGAGGTGCGACAGAAATGAGAAGAATATAGACCAATTCCTTTTCTCTCAAAGTTATTCTTATACTAATGATAGGAAATAAACTACTCCTGCCCTTAAAATGTCATTTTCAATTTCTTGACTGAACTATAATGGGAATATTTCTCCTGAATAATTAATTGGTTTTATGAACGTGGAAAGATGTTTTCAGCTCCTAACAAGAAATCAGGGTCGCCTAAATGAAATCTTTGTTCAGCAAGGACACAGACTTTCAGGAAGTCTACTTTTGCCAACATAATTAGTGGTTACTTTACAGGACAATAATGTCCAGGTTTCATGCTGGGATGAAAGGAGGTGATTTTCCGGTTGGTGCTAATTGAAAATTGAAGAAGATAATTTTGCAATCAAAACAGGAAGGGAAACCAGACTGTAATATGACAAGAACCTTAGAGCTTTGTTCTTTTACAATGTGTAGGAAAACAAAGTTTTTTAGGTGGCTTTCGCCAGAGCCAAATTTCTTGGAAGAATGCCCTCTTCATGCTGTCTCTACTTCCTCACCTCCCCTTTCCTTCTGGTCTGGCTGTGCCCCCGCCCCAACTTCATCAAACCTGCTTTCAACATGGTTAACAACGGCCTCCTTGTTGCCCAACTGGATGGACATTGCGTTGTCGTTGTTTTTGTATTTACTGATTTCTAAGCAGCCCTGACCTTACTGTCTCTGGAAATATTCTTCCTGATTTCTGGAATATCATTTTCTTTTTGCTTGCCACCTCCTTGACATTTATGTAAGTTCTTTCACCACTGTCCAACCTCTAAATGTTGGGAATCCTGAGCATTCTGTCTCTTGTCTTTCTATGCTCTTTCTGTGTGATCTTATCCAATCCCATGGCTCCGATAGCATTTAAATGCCAACAATGTCAAGGTTAATATCTTTATCCTTGATCTCTTCCTAGAACTCAAAATTTCAACTACCTACCTGAAATTCTCACTAGGGAATTTCACAAATATCACAATGTGTCTCCTCGTACTCTTAGTTCCTTACCTCCGAAACCTATTGCTCCACCTTAAGCCTTACCTGTCTTATAAATGGTACCACCTTTCATTTAGGGAAAAGCTGCACTATATCTCGACTCATCCTGTCTCTCACTTTCTATATTCAATTCATCAGAAGTGCTGGTGATTTTATCTTGAAAGCCCATTTGAAATCTGTCCACCTCCATCTCCTTGCCCTCTCCAACCCATTATCTATACAGAAAATAAGTGGATCTTAGAATAAAAACCAGATTGTGCCACAGTCTACTTAATATCCTTTAATAGATTTCTACTACACTTAGGATTAAATATAAACTTGAATTAAATATAAACTTGCAGTTCTTTTAGCTACTATAGAACCTACATGCCTTCCTAAGCTCATTTTATACCACCCTCTCTTTGGCTCACTACCCCAGCTTTGTCCAGCCTCAGAGCCTTTGCATATGCTATTTCTTTTTCACAGGAACTCTTTTTATTCTCTTCTTATGTTGGTTCTGTCTGGTTTTTGTTGTTGTTGTTTTGTTTTTTTGATTTTAGCTTAATTATTCAGCTTACTCGGAGAGGTCTCTTTTGACCATTCTGTCTAAAGTAATCCTCCTTGTTCCCTTCTCTTCTCAGCTCCTTTTTGCTTTCCGTCATCATGGTTATTCCCAGAATAATAATGTCAGCCCATTTTTTTTTTTACACAAATGAGCCTAACAAGAGATTTTAAGGAATTTGTTAAATTGGAAACAAATCAAAGACAACACGAACAATGAACTACTTCTCTCCTAACTGGGGATCTTTCTGGATATGACCAATCATGCCCAATAGCACCCATATCTAAAAATTGTTGAGGTAAATCAGCATCTTAAACCAAAAATAAAGACATTCTTGAGACCCCCGCGGTGGAAAGCATTTAGCTAAACAGTTCTTGTTTTCTTGAGGTCTTGGCCCTCAATGACATAGCTTCAGTAAAGTTAACATGCAAAGACTGGAAGAATGTTCTCACGACAAGTCTCATTTCCTGTATCTCTCATTGGAATTTATTGTTGCTCTCTTTTTTTTCCTCCTCTAAGACCAAACTCCCGGGAGATGGACATTGTCTTGATGGAATAAGAGAAAAAGGTTTGAACTAAACTTAAATACTTTTGTATATGAGTGCACGAATGAAACTCTAGATTAGAGTCTGGCATCTTAAAATTCTTCACTTGACAGAAACTAACATGGAAAAAATTATCCTTTAAAGTGTCGTATACACTGAGCTGACCACTTGATAATTATGCATTTGAAGTTATCATTGACTTGGTTAAAACATACTCAGGAGTTTGAATTCCGTTATAAACACGTAAACAGCTTCTATGTTTTGTCAATAGATCACTAAATGGCCCTGACCAGTGTGGCTTAGTTGGTTGGGCATAATCCCACAAAGGACAAGGTCTCTGGTTTGATTCTGCTCAGGGCACAAACCTGAGTTGTGGGTTTGGTGCCTGGTTGGGGTGTATGGGAGAAGCAGCGGATCAATGTTTCTCTCTCTCTTTCTCCCTCCCTTTTGCTGTCTCTAAAAATAAATCAATAAAATCACTAATACATTTTTTAAAATCACTAAATGTTGGTTACAAATCACTAGCAAGTTTTCAGTGGAATTTAACCCACTGAAGCTCCCACTTTCCTACATTCATAAAAACCATAAATCTCCTTTGTCGAGTTACAGGTCCTGAAGTTCTACCACCCAAAGCAACCTAGATTTTGTCAGGTGAATTCAAATCATACCACTGCACCAGCCCCCTCCCTCCCCACCCAAGGAATGTTTCAAGTACTTCGAAATAAGTCAAATGCTTCCAAATAAATAATAAATTAGTAAACAGAGAGATAGAATTCTCTGGGAAAAGTATATTCTGCAGGGAACAGACCTGTGTTAGTCAATCTTCAGACAACTAAAATGACTTTTGCACATAGAAAGAGAGTCACCAGATACCACAAGGTCAAAGATTGCAGGCTCATCTGTCCCTGAGGAAACTTGAAAGAGGAAATGTGTCCAGTTGCTCATATTTGCTTCTGTGAGGAAAGAAAGCTTACTTTGGAGCTAAAATGCCTTCATTTTCTCCTGCCATTTTAAGACAATCCTTAATCAGGACCCAGTTAAACAGTTAAAGTGACATGGAGAGAAGCATTTTGTTTTGTGTTTTGAACTCTAAGAGTCAGCAGATTGGGCAAAGGGATGGTTCTAAACCTCCTACGAATGTTATTTCTGTTAAACCATTTTCTTGGCTGCTCCCAAAGGGAGTTGTCTATACTGTGCGCTGTGCTGAGTTGCCCGGCTTAATATCTGTGCAGAAATATATATCAGTTTGATCTCTAGTTCACCGTGGCTGCCAACCCTCTGGAAGAAATGGCAAGATCCCACCAGCTACAAAACACAGCTCTCCTTTTATTTCTCAACAACTGCAGACAGGATATATTTCTGATTTCAATGAGCCAGCAAAACTGGCCAGCCTTGAGCATGGTGCCTTCCCTTTTAATTGGTCCCCTTGGGGCTGGGCCTCCTTCAGACACCTCCACTTTCAGGAATTAAGGCATGACACACTGCCAAAATATTTTAAAGCTAGAAGAGAGACATGGGGATTGTTTTCTGCAAAGCTCTATTTGTTAAAAAACCTCTGATTTGATTTTTTTAAAAAAGATTTTATTTATTTACTTTTAGAGAGAGGGGAAGGGAGGGAGAAAGAGAAGGGGGAAAACATCAATGTGTGAGAGATACATTGATCAGTTGCTTCCCAAACGCCCCCAACTAGGGACCTGGCCCACAACCCAGGCACATGCCCCGACTGGGAATCAAACCGAAACCCTTTTGATTTGGGCGGCATTGATCCACTCAGCCCCACCAGCCAGGGCAACAAATCTTTGATTTCGAGTTGCTAGAACAAAGCAGAACTTCCCTACATTCTCAATATATAAATGACTCAGTTAGAAAATGATGACAAGACATACATTCTAGAGGGGAGATTTGAAAGAAAGGAATTGATTTTCCCACTCAGAGTGTACCTGGCAATCCCACCGCCACCGTGGAAGAAACTCAGGATGATGCTGTCGTCCTCTGGGGTGTCAGTCAGCACTGCTGGCAGTTGTGGGTCCACACAACAAGTAGAGTAAAACTCAGCTTTTACTGTGGGGACATGTATATGTACGTATTCTTCCTCCTTCTTCCCTGGACAAAGGGACACTGTCAAAACTCTCCCTTTTTCTTATCTTATTAGTTCCAATCAGAAATGCACACTGGCCTGTCTGGTCTCCCCTTTCTGTGCCCTTTATCCACTTCAGTGACCCCTTCCAGTTCTCTCATCAAAGACTGTTCCTGAAGAAAATTCACTTTAGCATAAATGCCTGATTATAGTTTTTGATGACACTCTCAGATGAGTATATATATCTTACCAGGAAGAGACACTGGAGGCCAAAAGAATGAATCTCTAATTGTGGAACTTGCAACCCTCTCATTTTAAAGAAGAGAAATCTGAGGCTCCAAGAAACCAAGGAGAAATATGCCTGAGGTTACCCTGCTGGCTGGTGCAGCGTTGAAACTGAAGCTCTTGGCATCTCATTCCACACCACCCTCCTTTCTTGCTACCCTGATATTTTGCCAGCAGACTTGGACTTGGACTTGGGTATGCATCAGGTCCCTCCCTTAGTGGTATATGGCCCTGGAGCTCACTTATTTGGTCTGGATCCATACCTTGGGAGTGTGGGTGTCAGGACAGCTCTCAAAGGTTTCAGCATCCCACTCCCTTTCAAAGAGTCCAGTGTGGACATGTCACCGGTGAGCACAGGAAACCAGGTTCTTGGTGATCACAGACAAAGAATTGAATCGAGCACACAGGGGGGTTACAGCAGAAAGAGAGAGAGCAGATTTATTGAGTGATAGCACACTCCGCAGAACATGGGAGTGGGCCAACTCTGAGCAGAGACCCACCTCAGGGGCTGAAGGGATTATATTCTTATAGGGCAGATCCTTCCTGGCTAGTTTTGGCGGACTTTTATTGTGCATGTACAAGTAGTTATTTTACTTTAAAGCTACTGCACATGTAGTCTCCCATGATTTTCCTTGACTGGCCACCGGAGAAGGGGGTCGCACAATGTTAATTTATTATAATGCTATTAAAATGAAGCAGAGGTCATGTAGCATCTTCTGCGCAGGTGCGTTCATGATTCACCATGATTCATTGCTTTTAAACAGTGGGAACAACTGTTCTTAGACCAGCATCTCCGTCCTAGGAGGCTCTCCTTTATCGTAGCCCTGGGCACTTCTGTAGTTTTCTTCTTCCTCATTATCTCCTGCCTCAGACAGGGATCCCTCCTAAATCCTAAAGCTCAACTCCAAATCTCCCTACCAGTGTAATTACCACACTGCTGTCCATGTCCATGAGTCCTTTTTCTTATTCTTTTTTTGGCTCAATCCCTATCAGTGTCGTTGCAGATACAACTCTTCATTTCCTAGTTGCCCATCAGGAAATTGAAGGCTTCTACACACACAAGCACAGGCAGCCTCCCAAAGACAGACATTAATTCTCCGACTGTACAGGGTACACCCAAAAGGAGGAAGTGAAACATTTTCCTAACACACCCTATAATTTGCGTAGTTGTTTCTCCCCAATGAATATAAAATTTTACACTTCTATATAAGGTAGTGTTATTCATTTCCTTCTTTAGCAGACCTTGCCCTCTCCTTGCCCCTTTCAAATGGTTTTCTCGGGCCTGTCTGGAATATGAAAAAGGTCTGTGGCTGAGCTGCAGCATTTCTCAACAACCGCTCTCAGCCACACAAAGACCAGCTGGAGCTCTGGAATAAATATATTCGTGTGTGTGGGATTACTTTAGGCTATTTGCGCTAATTATATACTATCTCCTGCTTTAAAAAAAAAAGTGTTTCCCTGGCTGGTGTGGCTCAGTGGATTGAGCGCCAGCCTGTGAACCAAAGGGTTGCTGATTTGACTTCCAGACGAGGCACATGGCCTGGGTTGCGGGCCAGGCCCCCAGTTGGGGGTGTGTGAGAGGCAACTGATCAATGAACCTCTCTCACATTGGTGTTTCTCTCTCTCTTTCTCCCTCTTTTCCCCTCTCTCTGACAATAAATAAATAAAATCTTTTTAAAAAGTCTTGTGACCCAAAGCTGCATTCAAAGTATCTGTTATCCAGAGTAAATAAACAGTCTATGCCCTGATGGGCTGGCTCAGTTGGTTAGAGTGTCATCCTGTAACCAAAAGGTTGCAGGTTCAATTCCTGGACAGGGCACATAGCTCGGTTATAGGCTCAATCCCTGGTTCAGGCGCATGCTGGAGGCAACCGATCGATGCTTCTCTCTCACATCAATCTTGCTCTTTCTCTCTCTCTAAAAGCAATGAAAAAAATATCCTCAGGTGAGTATATAAATAAATAAGTAATGAAAGTTACAAATTCCACGTGGGATTCTCTGTACTCTTGTGAATGAATTGGAGAGGTTTCCTGAAAACTGCAGTAGAGATAGCACTTACCTCACACAGTTGTTGGGAGGTTCAAGTGAAATTGATACAGGGTGCAGCCAGGGGGGCTCAGAAGAGATTTGAAATGGTGTCCAGAACTCAAAGTGTACAGGAATATTGGAGGAAATATTAAGATGTCCTCCCCCTCCCCCCAAGGTGTCAGTTGGGGGAAGGGACGAATGGAGCAGGGCCATTGAGAGCTGTTTTGCATAGCAACAGTTTTGCAGCTAACCTCTGGAATGGTCATTTAACATATCTATAACCTTTAACTGGTTTCATAGATATGTTAAATAGCTGTGGCCAAATTTTGGGCCAGGGAGAA
Source organism: Sturnira hondurensis (assembly GCF_014824575.4). Lineage (NCBI taxonomy): Eukaryota > Metazoa > Chordata > Mammalia > Chiroptera > Phyllostomidae > Sturnira > Sturnira hondurensis. Next base: position 5,886,979 of record NW_028080032.1, on the reverse strand, counting down.
GGGAGTGGCGGTGAAACCAGGCTGGAACTGGGGCTGCTTCTCGGAGAGAGTGCCTGCTTGAGAGCCATGTGGCTTTAGCAGAGTGAGGACCCCCCTCTTGGCCAGGTGAGGGGGAGAGCCACGCTGTTTTGGAAAGATGTAGACCCCTGTAGCCATTAGGAGGGAGAGCCATGAGGTTTCAGCAGAGTACAGACCCCCTCTTGGCCAGGTGAAAGGGAAAACCACGCAGCTTTGCCAGAGTGGAGATCCCTGCGGCCAGGTGAAGAAGAAAGACGCGTGCTTTTGGTGGAGTGTGGCTTTGGTAGAAGCCCACACGGCTTTGAGGTACTCCCTTTGGCTGAGTGGCCTGGAAACCAGGAGAGACTTTGACTGGAACTTGGTACAAAGAACTCTTGCCAGTGGAAGGTGCCGCATGACTTTGGATTAATTGGAGATCCTGCCTGGACAGGCAGGCGACACAGCTCACGTGCCAGCGACCTGAAAAACGGACGTGTGCTCTTTTCCTGATTTACGGTACCCGGAGTTGGGACAGTGGGAGAAGGGAGCGCTGTGTGTGTGTGTGTGGGTGTATACCCTTAAAGACTTTAATATTTTAAGGAAGGCATTAGGCCTGAATAGCATTAAATAAACATTTTGTTTCCTTTTCACAAATCTCTGGCATTGAGAGATGTCTTTCCAATTGGCGGCGGACAGAAGGGCCCTATAGATATTAGTGTATCGTCCTTGGGAGGGGCCCCTGTTTTCTGTAGCAGTTTTTGGCATCCCTCGGTGGGCCAGGTATTGCCGCCCCCCTCGGACCCTTGTTCGGTAACAAATTCACATATAACACAAACACGCACACATAACCTAGAAGCAAAGTGCTAAGCATAGTACCTGGCACATAGCAAGGGCTCTGAGCATGTTTGTGGTTTTCACATGAGATCTCAGTTTTCAAAAATGCCACCACTTAAAAACTAAAAATCTCAGCTCTGGATGGAGCTTCTTCATACTACAGGTAGAGGGAAAGTCTGAAATGTTGTCCAATAAAGACCTTTGTACCTCTGAGGAGCACATGCTTAAAACAAATGTACAACTTTCTATCATACAGAAAGGCTGTGGAATTTGAAGGCGTGTAGATTGCTAACATCTGTAGGGCAATTCTTCTTGAGGAAGAATTGATAGTTTATTCTCCAAAACCTCCCCATGAGGTAGGTTCCAGTACCATGAATGCCATTTGACAGTGACAACTTGAAGTTGACTTCGAAAAGAAAGTGAATTTATTGGTTCACAGGTTGAGAAATCCTGAGGTAGGCTGGCTTCAGGTGTGTCTAGTACAGGCATAGCTTGAGCCAGTGGCTCAAATCTTGTAACTATTTCTCACTTCCACTTGCCCGTGTTGGCTATAATCTCAGCAAGCTTCTCTCATTACCTTGAGGTGTCTGTCAGCAACTCACAAGCCACCTGCTTCTTTGTCCACATCCATGACAGAGAACATCTCTCTGGTAAATCTTTTGGAAAACTGGGAAGGCTTCTTCTTCAGAGTCTTCAGACCCCCTCTCATTGTTTCATTGCCCCAGTTCAGAAATCAGTGTGGTCCGGGGATAAGGAAAGGATGGACTTTTCCCAAATGCCACAAGCCTGGGGCTGAGTATGAAATAAATCACTCCCCCCTCCACCCCCAAATTGCATTGCAATAACAGGGGAGGGAACTTCCCAAAGCAAGTGCAGGCTTGCTGCAGATTTTTATTCCAGGAAGCAGGTTCTGAGATGAACATTAATGTACAGATGGATTAGGGAGTTCCCTTATGAGTAGCACCCATGGAAAGGAAAGGAAGGCAGCAGGGCCGAGCAGAGGGAGAAGCTGGACTGCAAAGGATTTCAACAAGCATTCAGCAACTCACAGGGACCTCTGCAGCTGGGATAACCCTTCGGAAGTCGCTTAGTTCGAGTAAGATGGGTGGGAGTGAGAGGGCTGAGCCTGGATATCCCCTAATCTCGTGAACTAGACATTGTTCAGGGGGTGCCCAGGGGGAGGCCTGGTCCTGAGGAAGCCGCCTCCTTTCAGGAGAAGGTAATTCCTGGAAAGACACTCGGGCATTAGCTGACAAAACTTTCAGCAACTGGGAAAATAAGACCTGGCTGAAAGAGGAATCTGGGCAGCGTGTCCCAGGAATCACAAAGCAGTTGTGGGAAAGGAAACAAGTCACTCAGCGTCTAAGGAACAGAGTCCAGGTCTGCATGCAGGCCTCCTAGACAGCGTTGCCCCAATGTGTTGCTTTCTGCTTGGTGTGTGCCAATTTCTACACACTGACCTCTGCAGAGTGTTTCTGGAAAGAATCCCAGATACACAATAACTCAATGTCAGCTGCCTATCCACGTGTGTTGGGTGAGCACGGGTAACTAGAGGGCTGAGCGTGAGGAGGAAACCAGTGATACTAGACTTCGTCACGTGGTTAGGGAGGCACACTGTCTGGCCAGGCTCTCACCAGACAATTATCCAGTTTGAATAAACGGAGAATAATGAAGAACTTGGAAAGATGACAAAGAAGGCACTACAATGGTGAATGTTTTTCTGAATCTGGAGAGGCAGGAAGGAGAAAAGACTATGAATCCGGCCCCGGTGAACTTACAAGGTGAGATGATCCCTTCTACACTGTGATGCAAAATTCAGCGTGCGCACACCTAGAAATTATGGTTATATCATCCTTCTGGCAAATACATCAAGTTATTTCATTCCTGAAAAGATAATCAAATCCTACAACTATTAGGTTCATGAGAGCAACCATTTCATCATAGGTGTTTTGGGTTTTCATAGATAGTGAAATGAAAAAGACACCTATCAGAAGAAAACACCCTGGCAGCTTTGGAATACCTGGAGTGAGAGCGAAACCCTGGCCCTGCTTTAGAATGTCAGCCCATGAAAGCTGCATTCAGTAAGCCACTTACTCATGTCTCGTTCCCATGGCAACAGTCCCTGAAGCTGCTTTGCTGAAAAAGACTGAATGTGATCAACTGCCAACACGGAAATATAAACCCTCCCCTATTCTGGTTTTCAGAGTCTTGCTCCCTGACATGCTCTGTGTCACCAGGCAGGACTTAAAATGCTGCCTGTATCTCCTTCCTACACTCACCAGATTTCAATGGTGCAGCCCCTCTCCGCTGCGTTTTCAGTGCAGCACACAGCAATGGGGAGAGGGAGACTGTCTACCTTCTGAAAGGCAGGAAAGTAATTTCAGGTAGTTCCTCACCCATCCAGCTCCCTCACTGGGGCTCCGTTTTGTTTTTGTTTAGTTTGTGTTTAGTTTTTATTCGTTGATTTGAGGCAGGGAGAGAGAGGGAGAGAGAAACATCAAGTTGTTGTTCCTCTAATTTACACATTCAGTAGTTGATTCTTTTTTTTTAAGTGTTTCTTTATTTTTATTTTATTTCTTTTTTATCCTCACCCGAGGGCTGTTTCCCCCACTGCTTTTAGAGAGAGGGGAAGGAAGAGAAGAAGGGAGAGATAGAAACACCATTGAGAGAAGTGTTGACCAGCTGCCTCCTACGTGTGGCCAGACCAGGGATCCACATTCAGATGGGGGGATTACACACACCCCACCCAGACCAGAGATAGAATTCTCGACCAGGCATGTGCCCCCACCAGGAGTTAAATCTGCAACCCTTCAGTTATTTGGCAACACTCCAACTAACCGTGCCACACAAGCCAGGGCCATTGGTTGTTTCCAGCCCCCCTGACCTGGGCTGGAACCTGCAACCTTGGTGTAGGTTGGACATCTCCCACCCTTGGTGTACCAGGATGATGTTCTAACCAAGTGAGGTACCAAACCAGCGTGCCCTGTTCTTTCTTTCAGGTGGTAGTACTTTTTTTCCTATTGGAGTCAAGTCAAAGACCATTTCTGTCCATGAGTAAGACAGATTTCCTAAGTAACACAGAAGCTATTTTTAGAGGATCTGGCAGGAGAAGATCTTGGAATTCACCTAAACTTAGACCTAGCTTTTGTACAGTATGTCTCACAGGGTACATGTACACAAACACTTTTGTAACAGATTATAAACTCCCTGAGATGCCGTCAAAGGCTGTGCTGGATAGAGTCTGAATCTGCCAACCAGAGCATCACTCATCCTTCCCCTCCTCTTCCTTTAAAGCATATTGTCCATTTCCTAGCCCTTGGAGAACCTTACAGTGAAGGGAGATTGTGCTGAAAAGACCACATTGGTGGCATAGCTGGGCTGTACATCAATAAATTTGTGTGAGTTCTCTTTTAGGGGGCAATGTCAGAAGCAGTTTGTGATTACAGATTAGCTTTGTAGATACGAGTGTGGACTTCAAATTGGCATACCAACTTTGTGGTCTGGGGTATAAAAGGTAGACAAATACTTTGTGGTCCAACCAATGTGATAAAGGATGTGCAAGGGGAAAATATTACATATAATAATTCAGAAGAAAATTTTGAGTGCTATTTTATAAAGTGTGAACTCTGGATCTTGATTCAAACACATAAGCTATTGGAATTACTTATAAAATGACTGGGGAAATTTAAATACTGGCAGAACGTTTGATTATATTTCATGATCAACAAAGTTGAGAGGTGAGTACATGGGGCTTCATGATACAGTTTTCTCTACCATGGCCTGTCGTGAACATGAAAAGCATACAACCAGTGTTGGGAACTACCCTGCCTGCTTTCAGAAGCTGTAACCCCGCCATGGCTAAGGCTGGGTGAAAAGACCTCGGAACCATAAGCCACTAAGGAGATAAAGCTTATCCTCCCGGCAGGGGCACAGCCTCTGCCCCCTTTACTTCACCTTGCTTAGCCCCAGGCAGATGACTAGTTAGTCAATCTCCCTTAGGTAAGATTCCTCAAGGGAGGGATGACGTAAGACAAGAATGGTCATGAAGGGGCCATCAGGGAAGGACGAGGGGGACTATAGAAAGAGGGAATGATGGATGCTTACCCCTTGGCTTTGATATAGCCTGAGTCCTCATTCTGTCTCTAAGAAGTCTCCTAATCTCTTGGCTGCCTTACTTCCCCTGCCTGACTTCAGCCTGAAACAATGCTGGAGGGTAGTGCAGCCCTGGGCAGGAACGAGCAGTTGCCTGGGTAAACCAGGCCTAAGAAAGAATGCATAAAATCCTGTGAAACCTGCTTTGCTAAGCGTGCCCTCAATTTTCTGATAAGGGTCCAAGCATAAGATAAGTTTGTTTCCCACAGTTTTATGACCCTTTAGCTATCCGACTCTGACTCAGAATAAGCCCTCATATTTCTTTGAATGTTATTTATCGCTTGAACATTACAGCCGAGCAATAATGGATGAGCTTTACCTGTATTCCTGTGCAGATAGAACCCAATAAAAAAGCCCATTGAGGAACAGGCTCAAGGCCCTTCTTTTCTGAAACGTTGGCCATCTTTCTTCTCCAAGCAGATCATGTCTTGGTAGACTTATTCTCATCTGTGGCAGCCTGGGGTGGGGGTGGGGGGCTCTGCAGGTGGAATTGCCCCACAAACCAGCCCCAGTGGGGTAGTCTGAGGTTTTCTGGAGGAAGTGTCCTTTCAACTGAGACCTCGGGGATGAGAGGAACTAGCAGGCACAAAACAAGGGGGAGAGAATGAAATGTGAGGTTTTGGCCGTGCAAGTGTTTTGGATAGAGGGAACCACATGGGCACAGGCCTGAAGGTGAAGGAGAGTCCCTTGGGACTGAAGAGGAGCTCAGTAGGATTGCGTCAGAGCATGGCAAGAAAAGAGGCTGGGAGGTGGAATGGGGGTTCAGAAGGCAGTGATGAAGAGTCTGTATGTTGCTCTGGCTTATGTGGTTCAGTGGTTGGAGCATCATATGGTGCACGGAAAGGTCACAGGTTCAATTCCCAACCAGGGCATAGGCCTAGGTTGCAGTGCTCAGTTCCCAGTAAGGGCATGTACAGGAGGCAACAAACTGATGTTTCTCTCTCACATTGCTATTTCTCTCTCTCTCTCTCTCTTCCCCCCTTCTTCTCTCATTTAAGTCAATGAATATATCCTCCGGTGAGAATTAATTTTTTTAAAAAAGAGTCTGACCCTGACTGGTGTGGCTCAGTGGATTGAGCACAGGCTTGTGAAGCAAAGGGTCCCTGGTTCGATTCCCAGTCAGGGCACATTCCTGGGCTGCAGGCCAGGTCCCAAGTGGGGGACACATGAGAGGCAACCACACATTGATGTTTCTCTCTCCCACTCTTTCTCCTTCCCTTACTCTCTCTCTAAAAATAAATAAATAAAATATTTTAAAAAAACAAATCTGTATTTCTTAAGAGCAGTAGGAAACCACTGAGCAGGGGAACATCTGGCTGGATTCGGGGTGTAGAAAATCTGCACTCAGACTTGATGGTCCCAAGTCAGGAGCCAACCAGCACCCATTCCTTGACACAGTCGGGGCGAATGAGATGCATCTGCACAGCAGAGGCAGTTGTGGCTGGATTTTCTGTCTATCTCTCCTTGTGTGTTTGTTTTTGTGATTAACAAATAAATGTTGAGATTTTGACACCTGTATTTCAGATCCAATGATCCGCAAAATTCCAATGAAGTTGTACAAAATGATTTCTTGGCCATAGAACAAAAGTCCCCCCTGATGGGGTAGCCCTTGAACATCTAAAAGTTGATGAGTAACAGCCCCTCCTCTACCTTGGACAGAAATATAAATTAATTAGAAGTAGACAGGTAAAGAACAGGAGAAGCTGGTTAGCTATTACAAACTAAGCACGTAGAAACAATTACCAAGGAGTCAGAGTCATATTACATAAAGAAACATTTTAGACAGAAAGATAGATAGCTAAGTTAGACATCACAAAGGCCTTATAATAAATTTTCTATAACCTCTGCTCAGTCTAGTGTATCCTTTTGCCCCATGCCAAATTCTAAGAACTTTAACCAACAATGAGACATTTAAACTCTGTACATACAGCTATTTCTAATGGTCTGATTGATGGCTCTCCTGGTCAAAACAACCTTTGTTTCACATAACTGAATCTATGGAAATTCTTGTACTTTTCCTGATTACCTCTATATTGTTTTTTTCTGCTTAACTGATCATGCCATGCACCTGCTCCTTTAATGTTACGTAACAATCTCTATAAAAATGAAGCCTAAATCAAACTCTGAGAGTTCGGTCAGACCCACAGAGGCTGGCTGTTCTCCAGCTTCCAACTGGGCCTCTGACTCTTCATTCATCGCCTGCGCCGTCCATCCTTCGGGGACCCTGAGACCTGCCAAGGCTGGGCCCTGGCCATCCCATGAGAACCTCAACTTTGGAAAGTTAGCTTTTACTCTTAGCAGTTGTTACTGCTTCATGACTTGCAAGTTCTGTGGTGCCTAAGTTGAAATTTCCATGCTGAGACAAGGGAGGGGCTGCTTACTCTTTGCTATGGTCTGGATTGTGTGTCCCCCCATAAGTTCACATGTTGAAACCCTAACTCCCAACGTGACTGTATTTGGAAATGGGGCTTTTAGGAGATAATCAAATTTAAATGAGGTCATAAGGGTGGAGTCCTGATGTCACAGACTTGGTAACTTTATAAGAAGAGAAGAGAGAGAGATTTCTCTCTCCACACATGAGTACAAAAGAAAGGCCAGGTGAGCACACAGTGAGAAGGCAGCGATTTCTAAGCCAGCAAGATAGTTCTCACCAGAACCCAACCATGCTGGTACCCTGGTGAGTCCGAATATTTTGCCTTCTGATCAGTTGGAAGAAGTAGATCTTCACACTCCCCCTCCATTGTCTCCTCCCCTTGGGTTCAGGTAGGGGCTCTTTGCCAAGGCCTCTGAATGGCACCTGGGGTCCCAAATCCTATTCATACTTGCAGCCAGCCTATTTGGAGGTCTTGTCTCTGCAGCTCTGTAAACATTCCTAGTTTTCAGGAAGACTAACACCCTCCAACCACACTATATCCCTCATCCTTGTACAATGGAGCTCTATCCTTCAACAAAGATTTTCACTGCTACCACAATCAAGATACAGAACATTTTTACCATTCCAGAATGTCCTGATATGTCCTCTTCCCCCACCCCAAGCCTTAGTCAATCACTGATTGGTTTTATGTCTATACAGTTTTGCCTTTTCTAGAATTTCTTTTTTTTAAAGATTCTATTTATTTTTTTTTTAGAGAGAGGGAAAGGGAGAGAGAAAGAAGGAGAGAAACGTCAATGTGTGATTGTCTCTTGTGCACCCCCAACAGGGGACCTGGCCCGCACCCAGCCATGTGTCCTGACTAAGAATCGAACCACCAACCTCTCAGTTCTCAGGCCAGCACTCAATCCACTGAACCACATCAGCCAGTGCTAGAATTTCTGATAAATGGATTCACACTCTTTATACTATTTATGTGTGGGTTTATTCTTATGAGACAAAATACATCTCCCTGCTGCTAGATTTAGTTTCAGCCATGTAAGTTGGTAAGGACACCCCTCACCAAGGCTTGGCCCTATGACTTGCTTTGGCTGAATGGAGGAAGTGAAAGTGATGGCAGGACCCTTCAAAGCCCAGGCTTCAGGAGCCTTGCAGGTTTCCACTTGCTACTCTGCATCTTTGCCACCATCTTGAGAACTTGCTGGGCGAGCTCACTGACTGCTTAGAAACTCATGGAGCATAGCTGAGCAACCTCTGTCAACCAGCTAGCACACCCTCAGGCATGGATGTGATGAGCCAGCCACTTAGCTGATCCCCAGTCAAGCCCAGAGGCATCACAGATGAATGCCACTGAGGTTTTGTGGTTGTTTCTTCGGCATTCTCATAATGATGGACAACTGACGTAGGGAGCAAGCTGGAAGGAGGACACTTGGTAAGAGGATATTTCAGTCATACAGGCAAGACATGGGGGTAGCAGGGCAGGTGGTGAGAAGTGGTAGGATTCTCGATATAGCTTTAGGGTAGAACTAACTGGATTTGCTCTCAGATTGGATATCAAGTGGGGAAAAAGAGAGGAGTGAAGGAGGGTTTGGGCCCAAGCAGCTGGAAGCATGGAATTGCCTGCCATTAGCTGAGATAGGAAGAGCCTGGAGAGGAGCAGTCCCCAGCATTTTTGCACCAGGGATTGGTTTTGGGGAAGGCGATTTTTCCACAGGAAGGTTTGGGGGAGGAGACAGGAGGCAGAGCTCAGGCAGTACTGCTGTGCCGCCTGCTTCCTTATAGGCCTTCGACTGGTACCCGTCTGCAGCCCTGGGGTTGGGGAAGCCTACATAGAGGAATAGGTTTGGGGAGGATATCAGGAGACTGGTCTGGGGCACTTGGCAATTCTTGGGAGAATTGATATATGTCCCCTGGAATTTGGAGGTGCTGGTGAACTTCAAGATCAGCAGTGCTTTTGGAATAAAAAAATCTGAGACGAGGGGCTCAGTGAAACAGCCTGTACTAGTCAAGCAGTGACTGCACTGCAGCAGGACCCAGAAGGAGAAGGTGGGGAGAGCATGTCCCTCATCCTGCATCCCTTAGGCCAAGGGCACAAAGAGAACCTCAAAAGACCCCAGACTCCTTATGAAGGGGCACAGTGCAAGGGGCTGACAGCAAGGGACTGACAGCGAGGGGTGGCACCAGTTACTGTCCAGCAAGGGGATGCTTCACCCAGAGAGAGCCCGAGGCTTGGAGGCTAGCACTGGCTGAGTGAGCGCAGACATGACTGCCCCTGCCTAAGGGGGTCTTCAGCACAAATAGACCATTTCAGCAGAGCCCGCCAACTCCCTGGGGGCCATTATGCGTAGGCCCAGCCTGAGGGCCAGTCACCAGGAGGCCAGTCACAGGAGGAGGTCAGATGTCAGAGCTCCTCTTCTCCTGAGTCCCAGCGGAGAACCAGGCTGGGAAGAGATAGGGATGGGGGGAGGGGGTCAGTCCTGGAACGTAGATTTTCAGCATGAGTTTAATATTGTGATGATCTTCTGTGTTCACCCATTGTTTGGTAGTAAGTAGCAAGTTATTTCACTTAGTTTGAGGGGGAGGTTGGTTACACCTATATTGGCATAACTCACAGACCAGGAAGCAGATGTCGGAGGGTTTCAGGAAGGAAGGGGACTGATAACAGGAAGTCATCTCTCATCTCTGATTCTCTTGCCCATTCTCTCCACCAACCTGGACCTTCAGACCGGCTCTCTGCTTCTCACACATGTGACACATTATGACCTTGCAAAACTCCCAAGGTCACATGTCAGAGCCCCAGTCCCCTGCAGAAATTGACCAACATCCTGTCTATTCCAATACCAGGATCCTGGAGAGAGAATCCAGTTGGCACAGCCAGGTGCCCACCCAGCTTGGGTGGAGCTGGGGTTCTGAGATTGCCTTGTATGAGCATTGCTGCAGGCTTCCCAAGGAATAGACCCAAAGACAAGGATGTGCATATAAGTGGTTTCCTTTGGAGGTGATCCCAGGAAGCATCTTCAGGGCAGTAGAGGAGCAACAGAGCAAAAGGAAGGAAGCCACGGATGTGTTATTAAAGAATGGCAATTAGGCCTCAATCACTGAGAACTCTGGGAGGGTATGAAGAACACATCCCAGATTAGTCCTACCTCAGGATTCAGGTAGCTCAGTATTTACCACCAATTCCCATCAGTCACTGGTTGAGGGCTGCTCCCCAGAGCTGTTATTTCCCCATCTGCCCTAGCGTTAGTTCAGGTGGAAATTCTTTCTGCTCGCATTAAGAAGCACTTGGTGTGAGTGGTGAGGGCCAAATGGTCCAGACACCATGTCCATTCTCCAGTACCTAAAAAGATCTAGGGAGACCTGTCTGGAGTGACGTAACAAGGTCAAGACAGGGATCATACAGCACAGGGGTAACCAGGGAGGGCTCTAACACGAGCCTGTCTGGAGTCCAGTCCTGGCACTGGCACTCCCTGGCTGTCTATGCTCAGATAAACTTTCTATGCTTCTGCTATCCCATTTGAAAAATGGAGAAAATGACAGTTTCTTTTTAAAGGAGAATTATATGTACTGTATCATGGAAATGTATCGGACATTACTAGAGCACATATTATTGGATGAGGACCATAAGTTGTAGTACACCAAGAAGAGTCTTAAAGCTTTAATAGAAAAGATAATATTTCTATACACGCATGCCCACACATGCATAGAAAACGGTCCAGGAGAACACCCCTGATTAATAACAGCACTTATTTCTGGGGAAGGGAGGGCCTTAGGAGGGGCTGGAAGAACCCAGGGGACTTGTCCTCTCAACTCTACACTTCACTTTGACTACTTTGCTGTCAAAATAAGTGTGACTGGTGTAAATACCCCAGAAAGCAATACAATATTTAAGGACCTTAAAATCACAAACTTGTTTGCGCATGGATGCACACACAGGCAAAGTAATACAGGCTTTGACTCTAAGCCCCAAGATTTAGAGTAACAAATGTTTCTTTCAAGGAAGTTGAAAGACTGTGCAATTTTCAGCCCTGTTTTGTGTCTATTTGGGTGATGCAAGCAACTTCCTTAGCAACATGGAAACAAGTGAGTTCAAGCCTTGGTAATAATAGCTTGCAGAAATAAAAAGATGCAAATGATCTATAGGCCAGGGGTGCCCAAGCTTTTGGCATCTCTGGGCCCACTGGAAGAGGAAGAGTTGTCTTGAGCCACACATTCAGTACACAAACACTAACAAAATCTGATGAGCCAAAAACCAGGTTTTAAGTAAATTTATGATTTTATGTTGGGCCACATTCATAACCATTCAGGGCCCATGTGGCCCATAGTGAGTTGGACACCCCTGTCTGGCTGTCACCTACCACAATACCTTCTGGAGTTGACTGGGGGCCAATGTTACCTTGCTTTCCACAGGTGTCATAGTTATAATGGTACTTCTCCACTTCTCCACAACTTCCAAGCACAAGGAGTGGAATGCCTCACCCAATGATGTAGAATTATCTTGGGCCTTCGGAGGAAGTGCTGGTGAAGAAACATTCAGGGCAAGGGAGAAGCACTTTCCACCGGATACAATGAGCCTCATGCGACATTCATGTGTCATCCTGAATGAGGAAGGATTTCACTTTCTCAAGCTTGTTATTATAACAAAATATTTTTTAGAAATATTTCAATCAAAACAATATACAACACCTATGTATTACCCACCCAGCTTTAACTGATTGAAACATTTTTATGGAATGCCTTCTGTGATTTAAAAAATTTTATTAAAAAAAAGCTTTGGAAATACAGCTGAAGCTTTCTCCTTCTCCTTCTCTTCATCCTCAGCTCTACTTCTTTTTACCCAGGTAACCAGTCTCCTGAACTGAGTGTATAACATTAGCAGGCATAGTTTTAAATCTCCTCACATAAATATGTGCATTTTTTGGGATCTTGGCAGGTGATAGAGAACATCTACTAAAGGTTCTACTTGCAAATGTGTAGGCTGTGATAATGGAGCTCCACAAGGGACGGTGAAGCACTTGGGAGGTGGCAACCAAATGAAGTCATTATCATGCCTAAGCTTGGAGGAATGCAGAGAAATACCCACTACAGACCCACAACTGTGACCAGATCCAGAAAGACCTGCCACTCTAGGTGCAGACTACCTGAGAGCAGCTGTGGTCTTCAGTAAAAAAAAAACGCAGCCTCTGCAAAGGGCAGGGGGTAGGATACTCAGACTCCCTCTCTCCTCCCCTCAGACTCCTACTAGTGCCTCCTGTTAGGGGAACCCAACTGAATCCCAGGGAAGAGAGCTGGAAGATGAAGTCCATAAAGCGTCCCAGGGCCAGAGAATGATGGGGAAGGCTGGCAGGTGGATCTGCCAACTGGAGAATATGTGTCCACAACAAAGCAAAGCATTGTTGTGTATTGTACAAATTTACTTAAAGGATGTCATATTTTTACATGTGTTTTTGCAGGTTGGGTTTGTTCATTTACCATTTAAAAAAATATTTACCCATGCCAAAGTAAAATGTAGCTCTAATTCATACATTTATTTCAACTGCCCCCATGGTATTCCATCATTTTGCTATCACAAGTGATGCTGCATTGAACAGGCTTATTATGTACACATGGTGGACCCATTTGTACAAGAACATTGCTTCAGTCTATACATGAAAGTGTGTTTGCTGAGTTGAGATTAGGTACATAATTTTAAAGTATATTTTATTGATTATGCTATTACAATTGTCCCATTCTTTTCTCCCCTTTATTCTCCTCCACCCTGCACCCCTACTCCCACCAGTATCACCGCCCCTCCCCCCACCCTTAGTTCATGTCCATGAGTCGTATATATATATGTTCTTTGGCTTCTCCATTTCCCATACTGTTCTTAACCTCCCCCTATTTTGTACCTACCATTTCTGGTTCTTATTCCCTGTACCTTTTTCCTCGTTCTCCTCCTTCCCCCTCCCTACTGATAATCATCCATGTGATCTCCAGTTCTGTGATTCTGTTCCTGTTCTAGTTGTTCGCTTAGTTTGTTTTACTTTTGTTTTTAGGTTTGGTTGTTAATAGTTGTGAGTTTGTTGTCATTTTGCTGTTCATATTTTTGATCATCTTCTTTTTCTTAGATAAATCCCTTTAACAATTTATATAATAAGGGCTTGGTGATGATGAAGTCCTTTAACTTGACCTTAGCTGGGAAGCACTTTATCTGCTCTCCCATTCTAAATGACAGCTTTACTGGGTAGAGTAACCTTGGATGTAGGTCCTTGCCTTTCGTGACTTGGAATACTTCTTTCCAGCCCCTTCTTGCCTGCAAGGTTTCTTTTGAGAAGTCATCTGATAGTCTTATGGGAACTCCTTTGTAGGTAACTGTCCCCTTTTCTCTTGATGCTTTTAAGATTCTCTTCTCATCTTTACTCTTGGGTAATGTTATGTGCCTTGGTGTACGCTTCTTTGGATCCAACTTCTTTGGGACTCTCTGGACTTCCTGGACTTCCTAGAAGTCTATTTCCTTTGCCAGATTAGGGAAGTTCTCCTTCATTATGTTTTCAAATAAGTTTTCAATTCCTTGCTCTTCCTCTTCTCCTTCTGGCACCCCTATGATTCAGATGTTGGAACATTTAAAGTTGTCCCAGAGGTTCCTAAGTCTCTCCTCATGTTTTAAATACTTATTTATTTATTCTGTTCTAGTTGAATGTTTATTTCTTCCTTCTGCTCCAAACTGTTGATTTGAGTCCCAGTTTCCTTCCCATCATGGTTGGTTCCCTGTATATTTCTCTTTCATTTTGCATAGTCTTCACTTTTTCTCTGTTTTGCAACCATACTCAACCATTTCTGTGAGCATCCTGATTACCAGTATTTTGAACTCTGCATCGGATAGGTTGCCTATCTCATCATTACTTAGTTCTGTTTTTAGAGTTTTGATCTGTCCTTTCATATATTTCTTTGTCTTGACACACCTGTTACATTTTAAGAGGTAGAGCCTTAGGTATTCATCAGGGTGGAACAAGCCAAATTGCTGTGTTGTGGCGCTACATGTGGGGGAGGAGTCTGACAGGGAACAATGCCTTTTGCTCAGCTCTCCACCAGCTTTCAGTCACTTCCCCTGCTACCCACTAGCAAATTGGGCCCTTCTGCTGCTGATTCCCAGGCAAGTGGGTTTGTGTACATTGTAAGACCCTGTGGGTCTCTCCAACAAACTCTCCTATGAGGCTGGGAGTTTCTACCACCACTGCAACTCCCACAGGTTTTTACAGCCAGATATTTTTAAGGCTTTCTTTTCCCAGCACTGGAACCCTGGAGTGCTTGCTCTGTCTTGCTCCCATGTTGTTTCTCCTGGTTTATACTCATACAAATGTGGGACCCCTGGTCCTCCAGCTGCCACGTTCCCACGCATCCTCTCTGCCCTGGATGCCCATCTCTGCCCCCGCTACCATTCTAAATGGATGTTTCTTCTTTAACTTCTTGGTTGTTGGACTTCCATACAGTGTGAATTTCTGGCAGTTCTGGTTATTTTTTGTTTTTAAATCGGTTGTTATCCTTTTGGTTATGTGAGGAGGCAAAGTGTATCTACCTACACCTCCATCTTGGCCAGAAGTGAATTTATGTACAAATTAATTTTACTAAGTACTACAAAATTTCTCCCTGTTGTAATTAATCCAAATTTACCCCCACAGATGAAGTATGAAAGCCAATTTCTGATTCTCTATTCTCACCACAGTTGATGTAGTAATGACTTGAAAACTTTGCTAACTAATGGCTCTGAAATTGTAGCTCATTGTTATTTGAATTTACATTTCCCCACTAAAGAGCACTCTTTTCTATGCCTCATGATCCCCAACAGTGACATGAAAGTCATGAAACTGATCATTATCATGAGGCACATGTTAACGCTGCTAATGTCCTAGTCAATGGCCATTACAACATAGATCTTCAGTTGGTTTCTCAGTCTCGTATTGAGTTTCCCATATACACAGCTCACGAATGCTGGAGAACATGATGCATGCTTCCAGGGAGGACTGCTTGCTAACTTATCTCACTAGTAAACAACTCAAAACAGTCTTGGTTTCCCATGTTTTCTTGTCACTTTGGAGGGATTCTGTTGAAATGGAAGTCACTTATAAAATGAGAGCCAAGATTTTTTCCACATGGAAAAGACAGGATGTAAAACAACAGGTGTTAGAAATTTGGCATTTGTTTAAATATTTCAAAGATACAAGACGCTTGTGTACACATGGGATATTTTAGGGATAATATTCTAGAAACAGTAAATGGTTGCCTCTGGGAAGGAGAATTAGAATTTCAGTCTTGGGGTGAGAAACCAATCCAGTTTCCATAACAGCATTCTTGATACTCTTCACTTTTCTTTGTTTTACCACCTCCAAACAAAGCAACCAGGGAACTTGATCTGATTAAAATACAAGTTTATGACTTTTTGCATCACAAGTCATTTTATTTTTACTTGCCAGTAAGCGAATTATTAGATACAGGACTATATGAAAGGGAAATAAACTCCATATTGTGAAAGAAACTCTAAACTCTAAATTGTGGAAATAAATTGTGAAACAGAAAAGTCAACACTTTGACATATTTCTTATTCTCCAGCAGAGATTTCCTTTTACCACAAACATTCCACAGTATTTTTTCAGTTTAAAAGTTCATAATGGATGGAGGCCAGTTTAACAGCCTGGAAAAGAAGGGCAAACAGCTGTCAAAGTGTTGCAAATCTGCTTAAAACACTTTAGGCCAGTCTCGTGTTTTCATGTCAGGAAACTTGTGCAACTTACTTTTCCATCTATAAAACAGTTAACAGTGTGTCTGTATTATGTTGAAATCTATTTTGTATTTGAGAAAAGACTTCATTGTACAGTCCTTCCATATCTCTGGTCTGTTTACCTAGGTAGACAGAGATTGTTTTGTCGTCCCGGGCATTTTCATTCCTCACTGCTTCATCCTCTCTGGCTGCCCCAGCAGGACCCTTTGGGTGCTGTTGGTGTTCTGCTCTGGTGGAGCCCTGATGTCTGGAAAAAGGACATATGCTCTCTGGATGAGTGACATTTTCCTTGGATCAAAGCAATTATCCAGATTGATCAAATCTCTTTCCTTGTGGGCTCAAATACAGAATTCTTATATACCAAATTTTTAAAAAATATTTTTTGATGAGTCAATGCCTGAAGAAGTTGTTCTGTTTTAGGGGTAAGTTGTGGGTTAGCTGGTTGCTTTTATTTTGGAGGTGATGTAAAAGGTTTACAACAGTAGATATGCTAGCTATGATGATTATTTTATATACTGTTTCAATCAACTTATAGATGTAAGTATATAACCTTTTTATACAGTGTTTAAAATTCAAAAGCAGTTTTATAGATTGCATAACAAGATCTTTTGAACCTTCAAGGATAAATTTCAAAGCAAAATCCATGCAGAAAATGCTATTCATTTGCCCATTCTTTCATATAGTCATTAATTCAACCACATATATTGTGTATTAGGTACTGTGTGTTAGGCACAGGTTAGGTACTGAGTACAGAAAAATTAAAAAGAAAAACCCCACTACCTGCCCAATGGAATTTCACAGTATAATAGAAAAGATGTGGCATATGGATAACTTAGCGCAATAAGCACTATAGGAGCTGTGAGAGTTAGCTGTACCCAACAGAGTGTAAGTTAGCTATTACTGTGTAACAAAGAGCCCCAAACTCTCTATAGTATATAGCTCTAATTATTTATTTTGCTTATGAGTCTGAGAGTTGTCTCATTGTCAGCTGATCTAGGCTGGCTTGGATGGGATGACTTGACTCAGCTCCATATATCTCTCATCCTCCTCTGGGATGAATACACACACACACACACACACACGCACATGACTCTGATAGCAGACGAGTAAGCAGAAATACATGTGGCTTAAGGAATGGATACAAGCCAGCTCACTATCACTTTTTCCTATATTCCATCGGCCAAAGTTAGCCAGGTGGCTGAACCCAAAGTTAAAGAGTTGGGATTTAGACTCCATCTATTTGTAGGAAAGAATTACAAATTTACTCAGAAAATGACATGAATAAGGAAGTCATAAAATATTTGGGCCAATAATATAATCTATTAGAGAGGGATACAGAGTAAGAAGTAATTGGCTGTGGTTCAAGCAAGAGACACCAGGGAAGGAGATGAGCATCTATTTTTTGTTTTATCATCATGCGTGGCTCACTGTTATTTCATCCACTGTACTTTGATCTCTTCACATAGACTGCTATCTGTGAACAGGGCTATGTTCTACATGACTTCTGTGCCCCCTGCCATGCTCTAGCTCATATTGGTTAATCAAGAAATTAAGTGGTTGTTAAAAATGGACTCAAGGAATAGAAATTGTAAGTAAGGCATGATACCATTCCTTTCAGGAATATCTGCTTCCTTTTATGATCACAGCAGTCATAAACCACCTAAAAGAAGAGCTGCAGTCATCTAAAGGAGAAATTGGGCTACCACATTCTCTTTCATCACCTTTGCCTGGGTAGAAAATGTCACTCCTCACACAGGGACAGCCAGCCTTGGGAAATAGCCCAGAGAGGAAGGTGTGTGGTTGGGCATTCACCTCACTTCCAGTCCTCAGTGGCTCAGCATGTGCTCCCTTTTCATCCCTGGTTACCCAGTGTCCTCATGCTCATGTATCCTTGTCCTCTGGGGGCATGGCCCTCCCTTTCTGCCAGATTTGTGTGCAGCCAATCACTGCCTTAGTTTCCTAGGGCTGTTGTCTTAGTACTTGGGGGCTGCTAGAACAAAATAGCACAGACTGGCTTACACACAACATTTATTTCTCATAGTCCCTGGAGGCTGGGAAATCTGAGACCAAGGTGCCTGCAGACCGAAGACTGCTGCCATAACAAATTACAACAAACTGTGCACAACAAACATTTATTCTCTCATAGCTGTAAGGCCAGAAGCCCAGAATCAAGACATCAGCAGTGCCGGGTTCTCTTTGAAGCTTTACAGGAGAATTTGTTCCACGACTTTCTTTTAGCTTCCAGAGTTGCCAGCAATCCTGGGCATTCCTTGGTTTGTAGACACATTGCTCCAACTTCCATTTCCATCATTATAGGGAATTCTTCCCATGTCTGTGACTCTTCTCTTAAAAGGGTGCCAGCCATGTTGGATACGCTAATGTAGCACGACTGCATCTTAAATTGAGGATATCTGCGAAGACTCTATGTCCCAATAAGTTCACAAGTGTCACCATTCCCTCGCAGCCCTATTTTCTGTTGTGTGGCAGCCACTTTGTTTGTCACGGTATTGAGGAGGACATTTGTTCAGCCGCCCAGCATCCCTTCCTTCTTGTGTGAGTAGTTAGGTTGCTGCTAGCATATAAGGCATTGTGCAACATTTTAAAAAGGCATCTCTTCTGGGTGGACCAATTGCAAGATTTGTGCTCACTTCATGGATGAATTGTGAAAAGTTTGCACTCTGTCCTATTTATGTAAGGAAGTGACACCCCCACCCCTGCTTTTGTGTCTATACTAATTGGAGTTGGATTTTGTCACTTGCAACTAAAGAATACTTACTGACATAGATGTCACCGAGTGTCATGAAATAATGTGCTGCTTCTCAGAAATAATTTCCTGGAGGTGATCTCTTAACCTAAATGAAGTTTTCCAAGGTGGTAAATCTGGGGCCCTATGACCTCCAGAGCAGGCTTATTGTTTTGGTAGTTTGGCATCAGGGTGCCCCTCCAAGCTCACAATTTTGTTTCCTCCCTGTTACACCTGTGGTAGATAGTGGTGTTGCTCATCCATGTCCCCTCACTCTGACCCCTTCAGTGGGAAGGACCCACTTCTAGCTACCAGAGCTCACTTTGCCCATTCATGTGACAGGCTAGAGTACTCAGGAATTGTCACCACCCTGGGAGTGGTCCTTGATGTCTGACAGGAAGTGGCATATCCCACACCCCAGCTCCCTCTCCCCGAGATGGGATGCAGTGAGGTGTGATCTCCACCGGCTCCCAGAGATCCCCTGTGGACACGGCTCCCTTTCTCTGAGTGGTAGCTCACTTGATAATTCACCTTGACTGACTGGTGATTCTCACGTCCCCACCTGCCACCCTTCCTTTCACTGGTGTTTTTTCTGGAATCACCTCCCGCATTAGCTACTACTCTAGTAGGGAGCTTCTGGGGTTTCCACATGAAGACAAGACCTATGTGTAGTGTCCTCCTAGGAACTGCTGGTCCCAGTCGGCCACTAAATGCCCTGATGGCCTCAGGTAAGCACTTTGGACCTCGGTTTCTATCTGAAAAGGAAGTGGCTAGTCAGTCTAAGGAAGGATTTTTTTTTTAAAAAAAAAGAATAAAGTATTGGAAAAGCTGACTAGATCATTACTTTTTAAAAATAAACTCCTTATTTTTTTCTCTAATTATAAAGATCAAACATTACCATTATAAAATTTTGGAAACCGTAGAAGAGCAGATAGAAAAAAAATAAATTATTCATAATTCCACTCAAGAATATTTTTTTGTGAATGTACAGAGTAAATCATGGCCCCTCAAACCCTAACATTCCATGTGTGTTTATTTTTATCCAGTTTGGCTGAGACATAATAGACATACAACACTGTAAGTTTAAGGTGCATGGCAAGATGATTTGACTTATGTATACTGTGAAATGATTACCACATTAAGTTTAGTGAACATCCATCATTTTATATAGATGCCAAAAGAAAGGAAAGAAGTCCTTTTTAATCCTTGTAATGAGAACTCTTAGGATCTACTCTCTTAATAACTTTCATATGTACCATGCGGCAGTGTCGACTATTACCACTGTGTTGTACACCACATCGCTAGTGCTTATGTATCTTGTAACTGGAAGTTTGTGCCTTTGGAAAGCCTTCATCCAATTCCTCCCCTCACCCATCTCCCTCTCTGGAAACCACAAATCTAATTTCTTTTAGCATAGGTTTGTTGTTGTTTTGGGTTTTGCTTTGTTTTTAGGTTCTGTGTTCTACTGAAAAGTGAGAACACTCTGTGCTCAGACTCTAGGTACACAGGGGGACCATGAACCTAAGATCTCTGCAGTTATCCTCTCGCTATCTGTAGAGCTGCCTGAGATAAACTGGTTGCACAGCACGAGGAGGAAATGTGGCTGCCAGACTCTTACATAACAGAACAGGAAACTCTAAACGTAAACAGGACTTTCTAATTTTAAATGTAATCTTTATTGTATTTTTTTCCATTACCATTTAGTTCCCTTACACTCCACTCCCCCCAGCAATCACCACACTCTTGTCCATGTCCATGAGTCCTTTTTTCTTTTTGAAGAATCCCTCTACCCTCTAACCTATTCCCCCACTAGCTGTCATCTGCTCTCCATCTATGAGTCTGTCTCTGTTTTTGCTGGTTAGTTCAGTTTGTTTATTAGATTCCACATAAGAGTGAAATTATATGGTGTTTTTCTTTCTCTCATTGGCTTATTTCACTTAGCATAATGTTCTCCAGGTCCATCTATACCATTGCAAAAAGTAAAACTTTCTTCTCTTTTGTGGCTGAGTAGCATTCCGCTGTGTAAATGTCCCATAGTTGTTTTATCCCTTCATCTATTGATGGACTTGATGGACTTGGGCTGCTTCCCATATGGGGATTGTAAATAATGCTGCAATGAGCATAGAGGTGCTTATTTTCTTTCAAATTAGTGTTTTGGGTTCCTTCAAATATAGTCCCAGAGGTGGGGGTCTCTGGGTCAAAAGGCAGATCTGTTTTTAATTTATCAAGGTATCTCCATACTACTTTCCACAGAGGCTGCACCAATCTGCATTCCCACCAACAGTACAAAAGGGTTCCCTGTTCACCTCCTCACCAGTACTTGTTGTCTTTTGATTTATTGATGATAATATTCTAACAGGTGTGAGATAGTATCTCACTGTGGTTTTAATTTGCATGTCTCTGATGATTAGGGATGTTGAGCCTCTTTTCATATGTCAGCCATCTGTACATCCTCTTTGGAGAAGTGTCTATTCCGAGCCTTTGCCCATGTTTTAATGGGGTTGTTTTTTCAGTACTGAGATTTATAAGTGCTGTATAAATTTTGCATATTAATTCCTTATCAGACGTATTGGTGAATATGGTCTCCCATTCTGTGGGTATTTTTATTGTGTTCATGATTTCTGTTGCTGTGCAAGTTAACAGGACTTTCTTTGTCAAGGAACGGGAGTTAGTTACCAACCAGTGCTTTCCAGTTCAGACCAGGAGTTTGGGAAAAATAGGAAGTTACAGAACATAATAGAGAAAATCAGGAAATTAAAATCTCTAGCCTCAGCATGAAGTTTATTTAGATAAGTGGACTATTTTTCTCAAACTGTGAGGAAACAAAGGGCTGAAGCAGGACAAATTTACTTAGAGAAATTGATCTCTGATCATGGGAAGACCTGGAGTGTGGACCAGCAAGTGAGACAGAAGTGAGGTCTGGTTGTATATGTAATAACAGCAGAAAACATTTTGCAAAGGTAACATACTTTCAGATAGATTGGCCCAGGTAGAAACACCATAAGAAAATGACCCCAGGAAGTAAATAAGAAAAATGTTAAATCTGTGATGGTAACAGCCTTACTAGAAAGACTTGGGTTCAAGGACTTTCTTTGGGAGGTGACTAAAGAAGCCCAACTGAGAAAATGAGGACAGGGAAGAGAACAAAGCTTTCAACCTGGCTTCCTGCTATAGGCATCTGAGGCTTGGCTCTGGTGACTGCAGCAGAAGAAATGCCAAGCTGAGTCCAGTCCCAACTGTAGAATCCTGAGGACACAAAATTGTTGTGGGTTTAAGCCATCAAATTTTGGGGTGATTTCTTTATGAAGAAACAGGTAACTGATACAGTGGGTTGGGCTGATGGCGTAAGCAAAATGGCCCCTAAAGATGTTTATTTTCGAATCCCTTTAACCTGTAAGTATGCTATATGACAAGGTAAAAAGGACTTTGCGAGTGGAATTAAGGTTAAGAATCTTTTTTTAAAAGATTTTATTTATTTATCTTTAGAGGGAAAGGGAAGGAGAGAGGGAGAGAAATACCAATGTATGGTTGCCTCTCATGGGTCCCCTGCTGGGAACTGGCCTGCAACCCAGGCATGTGCCCTGACTGGGAATCGAACTGTGATTGTGTGGTTCACAGGCCCACGCTCAATCCACTGAGCTACGCCAGCCAGGGCCAAGGTTAAGAATCTTAAAACAGGGAGATTATCCTGGATTATCTGGGCCTAATCTAATTACATAAACCTTTAAGCAACTTTGTCCAGCAGGACCTGCTTTTGCTAGTGGGGCCACATGCAAAGCATGAGAAGTCATGTAGGAAGTCTTGAAGAAACAAAGACTGGTGCTTGGCAGACAACCAGAAAATAAACTGGGACCTCAGTCCTACAGCCACAAGAAACTGAGTTCAGCCAAAAACCTAGATGGACTTGGAAGCCAATCCATTCTCAGGCCCTCCACAAAGGAAAAAAAGCCTTGCCATCCATCAACTTGATTTAGCTTCATGAGACTTTAAGCAGAGGACTTAGCTCAGCCATGCTGTGCCTGGACTTCTGACCTACAGAACTTGAAATAATAAATGAGTGTTGTTTTAGCTACTATGTGATAATTCGTTGCAGCGGCAGTGGAAAACCTACACCCAATTTGTAAACTGACAACTGCAAGGCGATGTGAATGCGGTGATCTTTCAGGAGTGTGAGCCCTAGCAATGGGCAGAGGAGGAAACAGCCAACTGCTGAAAGGGGAAAAGACTTCCCAGTAAAGGAGGAGTTTGAGCTGGGTTTTGAAGGAGCAGTGTCTTGGGTCAGATTCCCCTAGAAGCCAACTCCAAGAAATAAAATTTGAGGGCAAGTAGCTGTTTTAGGGGATAATCCCAGGAAAAAGAAGTAGAGGAGTGAGAAAGTGAAAAAGGGAAAGGAAAGAAGTAAATAAAAATGAATTATCAAGCAAGTTAACTAGTGCACGAACTTAACAAGTGCAGGATCAAATGGACCTTAATCCTCCTGAGGATGCTGGGAAACAGTGCAGACCATTCCTCAGAACTACCATATTCAAGGGACAAAAGCAGAAAGGAACGACCAACACCCATCATCACTGGCTGAGAGCTTCTCCTGGGGCATTCATTTTCTGGTAGTTCTGGCCTGTAATGTGGGCATGCAGAGCGGGCACCTGCACTTCAGAAAGCTCTCAGGCAAAAAGTTGCAGGTGCTGGCCGTTGGAAGTCTGGCTGGCATGAGCTGAGCTGGTGGGGGCAACAGGATATGGGTGGAACACCTACAGCACCTGCTGCAAGTGGTGAGGGTTTACCAGGCAGTAGAAAACAACTATGCACATAGAGGCCCCCCAGACATGCAAAGGAGTGTTGTGAAGGGGTTTGTGGAGTCAGGTCTGCAGTCAGACACACAGGGGCTTGAATCTCGATTCCACCTCCTTGCTAGTTGTGTCTCCTTGGGCAAGTAACCTTGCTGCTCATTGTGTTATCTGTACAATGGGAATTGTGTGTACCTATCCCACTGGGTTGTCACAAGAATTAAATTAGATGTTTTAAAAGGGGACGATGAACCCTTACCTAACATTATATACAAAAATTAACTCAAACTGGATTGAATCTAAACATAAAAGCTGAAACAACAAAACTCTTCAAAGAAAACATAGGGCAAGATCTTCATGATACCGGATTTGAGAATGATTTCTTAAAAATGACACCAAAGGCTCAGAAAGAAAAAGCAAAAATAGACAAATTTAACTCTGTAAAATTAAAAACTTTTGTGCATCAAGAACAGTATCAATAGCCCTGGCTGGTGTAGCTCAGTGGATTGAGCGCGGGCCTGAGAACAACACGATCGCGGTTCGATTCCCAGTCAGGGCACCTGCCTGGGTTGCAGGCCAGTTCCCAGCAGGGGACTCACGAGAGGCAACCATATATTGATATTTCTCTCCTTCTCTCCTTCCCTTACCCTCTAAAGATAAATAAATAAAATTTTTTAAAAAACAAAGTGAGAAGTTGTTCTTTAAAAAAAAGAATACTATCAATAGAGTAAAAAGGCAATTTATGAAATTGGAGAAAACATTCACAAATCATATATCTGATAAGGGATTAATATCCAGAATACACAAAGAGCTCTTAAACTTCAACAACAACAACGAAACCTGATTCAAAAATGGGCAAAGAGGACTTCCGGCCAAGATGGAGGCATAGGTAGACATACTCTGCCTCTTTGCACAACCAAAATAAGGAAAACAACAATTTTAAAACAAAATAACAACCAGAACTGACAGAAAATTGAACTGTATGGAAGTCCAACAACCAAGAAGTTAAAATAGACACATTCATCCAGACCGGTAGGAGGGGTGGAGTAGAGTAGAGCACTGGGCAGAGAGGGGTCACAGCAAAAAAAAAAGCGGTGGCACCAGGTGCACAAGGCAGCAGCAGATGGACCCTGGGCATGCAGGCGGGGGCTGGCAGACCCTGGGCACATGGTGGAAACAGGCAGACCCAGCAAGGCAGTGATTGTGAAGTGGGGCATGGCGCTCAAGGTGGCTGGCTGACCAGGCAGTCCCACATTCATGCAGAGATGAACCAGGCGAAATTGGGGAGCAAGACAGACCACGCAACCCAGGGTCCCAGCGCCGGGAAATAAAGCCTCAAAACATCCATTGAAAACACCTGTGGGGGCTGAGGTTCTAGGAGAGACTCCCAGCCTCACAGGAGAGTTCGTTGGACAGACCCACAGGGTCCTAGAATGTACACAAGCCCACCCACATTTGCTTGGGGGAAGCAGTAGAAGGAACTGAAATCCAGTAGCAGAAAGAGGAGCAACCGCCATTGTTTCTTCTCAGACCCTGCCCCCACATACAGTGTCACAATTTAGCCACTGGGTTGCCCGGCCCAGGTGAATATCTAAGGCTCCTCATTTAAGGTGCCCTCACTAAGTAACAGCTGGAACAAGACATAAAAAAAATGGCCCAAATGGAAGAACAAATCAAAGCTCTAGAGCAAATACAATTAAGCAATGAAGAGATAGCCAACCTATTAGATGCACAGTTCAAAGACCTGGTGATCAGGATGCTCACAGAATTGGTTGATTATAGTCACAAATTAGAGGAACATATGAAGGCTAAACTGATTGAAATGAAGGGAAATGCACAGGAAATCAATAGTGATGGAAAGGAAACTGGGACTCAAATCAAGGGAGTGGACCAGAAGGAAGAAAGGAACAACTAAACAGAAAAGAAGGAAGAAACAAGAATTTTAAAAAATGAGGAGAGCCTTAGGAACCTCCAGGACATCTTTAAATGTTCCAACATCCGAATTATAGGGGTACCAGAAGGGGAAGAGGAAGAGCAACAAGTGGAAAAGTTATTTGAACAAATAATAAAGGAGAACTTCCCCAGTCTGGCAAAGGCAATAGACTTCCAGGAAATCCAGGAAGTTCAGAGAGTCCCAAAGAAGTTGGACCCAAGGAGGAATACACTAAAACACATCATAATTATATTAGCCAAGATTAAAGTGAAGTAGAGAATCTTAGAAGCAGCAAGAGATAAGGAGACAGTCACCTACAAAGGAGTTCCCATCAGACTTTCAGCTGATTTCTCATAAGAGACCTTGCAGGCAAGAAGGGGCTGGAAAAAAATATTCCAAGTTGTGAAATCCAAAGACCTACATCCAAGATTGCTTTATCTAGCAAAGCTTTCATTTAGAATGGAAGGGCAGATAAAGTGCTTCTCAGATAAGGTCAAGTTAGAGGAGTTCATCATCACCAAGTCCTTATTATATGAAATGTTAAAGGGACTTATCTAAGAAAAAGAAGATAAAAAACATGTATGGTAAAATGACATCAAACTCACAATTATTAACAGGTGCCCCTAATACAAAAACAAACTAAGCAAACAACTGGAACAGGAACAGAACCACAAGAAATGGAGATCACAGGGAGGGTTAGCAACAGGGGAGTGGGAGGGGGAGAGAGGGGAAAAGGTACAGAGAATAAGTAGCATAGATGATAGGTAAGAAATAGGCAGGGGGAGGGCAAGAACAGCATGGGAAATGTAAAAGCTAAAGAACTTATGACACATGGACATGAATTAAAGGGGGGAGAATGTGGGTGGGAGAGGTTGTGCAGGGTGGAGGGCAATGAAGGGGGGAAATGGGACAACTGTAATAGCATAATCAAGAAAATATATTCTTAAAAATATTTTTAGAATGAAGAAAATGAGCAAAAGATCTGAATAGACATTTCTCAAAGAAGAAATACAAATGGCCAATAAACACATTTAGAGATGCTCAACATCACTAATTGTTAGAGAAGTGCACATCAAAACTGCAGTGAGATGCCACTTTATGCCCATTTAGTATAGCTACTATATATATTTTTAAAGGCAATTATAAGGATTGGTGAAGATGTGGAGAAACTGGAATCCTCATGCACAGTTGTGGAAATGTAAAATGGCATAGCTACTGTGGAAATAGTATGGTGTTTCTTCTAAACAATTCAATGTGGAATTATCATATGACCCAGCAATTCCATTTCTGGGTATATATACCAAAGAATTGAAAGCAAGTTCTCAGAGATATTTGTATACTTATGTTCACAGCATTATTATTCACAATAGCTGAAAGGTGAAAGCAACCCAAAAGTCCATTGACAAATAAATGGATAAGCAAATTATGATACACACACACACACACACACACACACAATAGAGTATTATTCAGCTTGAAAAAGGCAGGAAATTCTGACAGGCTACAACATAAACTCTGAGGACTTTGTGCCAAGTGAAAAAAGCCAGTTACAAAAAGACAAACATCATTTGAGTTCATGTATATGCGGCACCTGGAGTGGTCAGAATCATAGTGATAGAAAGTAGGGTGGTGGTTGCCATGGGCTGGGACAGTACGGTTGGTGGGGAAAGAAGAATTATTGTTTAATTGGTATAATAATTAATAATTCCAGTTTTACAAGATGGAAAGAGTTACAAGATGGATGGTGGTGTTGGTTGCACAATAATGTGAATGCGCTTGATACCACTTAATGAGGTTTTGGGAGCCAGAGCAGGCTTCCTTCAAACCTGATATTCCATTTGTGGGGGAGTGTTTGTGTGGGTAGAAAAAAATCCTTTAGGTTTTCTAATACTACTCTTGCCACCCTCAGCTGCTTCTTCTTCTTCTTCTTCTTCTTCTTCTTCTTCTTTTTCTTCTTCTTCTTCTTCTTCTTCTTCTTCTTCTTCTTCTTCTTCTTCTTCTTCTTCTTCTGATAAGTACTGTGAACCAAAAATATTGACATGCAATACTCTAGGTCTAGGAACTCAAGAGAAGGTGGCCATCTTTTTTTACCCAAGTTTGCATATACTTTTCTGTAAGAGTATGACTCGTAATAAAGGGTTAACAAAGAAAAAGAGAGAAGGTTGTCTTTATGGCTTTTTCTGTAAAAGCAGAATTTGAGCAGACTTATTTAAATAAATGACTATGTTCCTGGTGAATCTATTGGCATACATATAAATTCCAGTTAGAATAAAATAGGAAGAATTTCACAGCCAAGCTTATGAGGTTGAAATGCCCAGCTGCTCTTGAAATCCTTTCCCCCTTTCTCCGGGGACCCATAGCACACATTTCCCAGCCTTCTTGCAGTTGGGCAGAGCCAGGGGATCGTGTTCTGGTTAATGAAAGGTTAGTGGATGCAAAGTGCATCACTTCCAGGCAAAGCTGTTGAAAACTCCCCACTTTCAAAGCCAGTAACATCCAGTTCATGCTGTCATCATTCTGGTTTGAGTTCTGCTGCCTTCCTCTTGCATTTATGAGGACGCTTGTGACTACATGGGGCCCGGCAGACAATCCAGGATAATCTCCCATGCCAAGATCTGCTGACCGGCGATCTTAATTCCTTCTACAACCTTAAATCCCCTCCGCCACATAATCTAACATATTTACTGTTTTCAGGGATTGCGATATCTTTGTAGGGCTATATTATTTTGCATACCACATAGGCCAACACAATTATACAATCTTAGATTTTATGTATTTATTTTTAGAGAGTGGAAGGAAGGGAGAAAGAGAGGGACAGAAACCTAAATGTGTGCGAGATACATGATCAGTTGCCTCTCACACGCCCCCAACCAGGGACCCAGCCCACAACCCAGGCATGTGCCCTGACTGAGAATTGAACTGGTGACCTTTTAGTTTGCAGGCCGGCACTGAATCCACTAAGCCACACCAGCCAGGGTGAAATAAGTAAAATCTTAAAACAGATTTAAGGGGGTGTACGCACTCATCTAGGTGCCCTTCATTTATGTTTTCATTAAGCATTTTGTAGCGGGCATTCACGATACAATATGGTACATCCTTTCAATGCACCTGATTTCGTGTGCCTTTGGTAACCAGTTCATGCACTTTGCCAGCACCCTTCACTAAGCATACCTGGAAACAGCACTCGAACTTTCTCCAAGGTACGGAAGATACCTTAGGCAAATTCAGGTCACTTGAAAGTGCAAGGGAGTTAACAGCCCCAGGAAGCGATGTGCATCGAATGGGGGATGGCTCACTGGTCAAGTGCCACAACCACCATCCCCCGGTGGAACACTTCTGATGTGCTTTCTCCCCAGTGCCAGCAGGACTGCGCTTCAGTTGCCCACAGTGTTCACTAGCTCCTTAGGGCACTTGGGTTGTCTTTTCTCCCTTCCTGTCTCATTCTTCCCAGGCCCTTCCTTCTGCTTCCTGGGATCACCTGCCAAGTACACTACCTGCGCCTATGTCCTTCTCTCCGATTTGGCTTTTGAAGGGAATCCAACTAAGACAGCACTTATTACTGATAATTTATGGACAGTTAGTGAGTCGGATCTCTGCAGAACAGACCTGTGCCAGTACAAACCAGTACAGCTTGTTCGCAGGCATCTGTTCTGACTGGCTGGCGTGCATTTACTTGGTCAGTGCCCTTGTCACACAGGGCATCTGCCACTAATAAAGTCCGTCAACATCTAGCAGAAATGACTATCCCTGACGTATTCTTCTTGGTTAGCTACGAGGTTCTAGCTAGGGATATGTCGGCAGGAAATAGAACGGTCTTAAGATGCATTCTCGGTGGGCCATGTGCTGAAAAGGCCTGTGTGCCTAAAGGGAGAGGAAAGGGTTATGAGAGGTTGTTGTTTTTTTCTTAGTTCAGGCTGAGGTCAGGGTTGTTTATTTGAATTCTGGCAATAACCCTGGGAATTCATTTAGGTGCCAAGAAAGACTGGGCTCCAAACCACACAAGGCATCAGACGTGAGCCCAAAGGAGACACCAGGGCCTTGTTCCAGACACAACAAACGCCTGATGACTTTTGAGGGGTGGGGGGTCATGCATTGCTTGTCAGCTAACGTGGACATTACTTAATCAATGTAGCGCAGGGAGATCAGGTAGAAGGCAAAGGTGCAGACTTCTAGCAGACTGTTACCATCTCTCACTGGTACGCAGCCATTCTCTTATGAAACCTTACCCTCTCCCCCAGGTGTTGGCAGAGAGCTGAGAATGGGGTTCAGCGCTCTGAACACCCCTGGCAGCACCTTCCCAATGTCAGCAAAGTTGGGCCGTGATGTTGTCACTACAGAGGCCTTCACTGATCCCACCCGGAGCTCTGGCACTGGGGTGGCCCTTCAGAGTTGTCTTGAATTGATGCCACCAGTCTTTGGACACAGGCTACCCCCAGGAAGGGCATGGAGCCTTGGTCAAAACAGCCACCAGAGCCAACCCTCTGGTAGCTGAGGGGATGAGTGTCTTGGTCCTGAAGAGGGGGTCCTGGCAAGGTACCAGAGCATCCATTTCATGCTGCATTACTGCCCCCCCCACTCCTGGTCTCCCCAAGACACCACATCCCACCCCCATTACCCCCATCTTTGGTAACTTTCAGCCTTCCCTAGAAACAGGAAGCGTTGCTTTTGCATTATAGATACTGGACTTTCTTTCCTGGGCATTATGGGCTGAACCTTTAAGGCAAAAACACTGACGTAAAAACTCTTAATTAAGGCCCTGGCTGGTGTAGTTTAGTCGATTGAGTGCGAGCTGTGAACCAAAGTGTTGCGGGTTCGATTCCCAGTCAGGGTACATGCCTAGGTTGTGGGCCAGGTCCCCAGTGGGAGCGATGTGAGAGGCAACCACACATTGATGTTTCTCCCTCCCTTCCCCTCTCTCTAAAAATGAATAAATAAAATCTTTTTTAAAAACCCTCTTAATTGAGAAGTTCATATATGAATGTTCTGAATGAATCTGGTATGAGGTGATTATGGTGATTATGTCAACGTGCGTGTCTCTAAGAGATAGTTATATTAGACCAGCTGTACTGAAAAGCCATCTTTGTCATGTCCCTGGGTCCCACCTCCGCAGCCACCAGAGACACTCACAACTTTGTCGCCAGAGTCCCCAACCTATGCATCTTTTTAATCCACTGTGTCAGATCCCGGCATGCTGGAGGAAATTGCAGGGCAGGCAGGGAATGGGAGAGACTCCCATTGCTAGGAGGAATGAATGCTTAAGGGGGAACTTAAGGCTGAAAAAACAGGCAGAAGAAGGTGATGGTGAGGAAGAGGACGGAGACGAAGGTGGGGAGTTTGAGGCAGCTACGGGTAAAGAGGATGATGATGTTTTCATTGATGAGGATGTCTGAGCAGCAGAAAAGGAAAAGTTAAGCATGAGAGAAAGAGAAAGGAAGACAGTGAGGAGGAGGAGAGGAAGAGAGAGGAAGAGATAGAGAAAGGCCACTTTGACCTATTTACCTATTCACCTTCCGCTTGCCTTTCAGAATTCAAATGTAGTCAGTCACCTTGGACTAGATTCCCTCCTACCTGCCTACTGTGGGCAGGGCCACCCACGGGTGACACACACTCTCCACCACCCAGCCAAAACCACGAGGTCAATTTGCAACAGAGGAAGTAAAAGGAACCAAAGTTTCAAGTCCCTGCTCTTTCTGCTTAAAAGTACTTCGAAAAATATTGGGGTTTGGGGGTATTTTTTACACTTCATGCTTTTGTTAGTCTTGCTTAATGATCTCAGATGATCAAACATGACTTCAGAGCATTCTCTGCCCAACTTGACATGTAGGGTGATTTTTAAAAAGATTTTATTTATTTATTTTTAGAGAGAGGGGAAGGGAGGGAGAAAGAGAGAGAAAGAGGAATAGGGATGTGTGGAAGAAACATCAATGGGTCGTGTCCTACAGCACACCCTCAACCCAGAGACGTGGCCCGCAACCCAGGTGTGCGCCCCGACTGGGAATCAAACCAGCAACCTTTCAGTTTGCAGGCCATTGCTCAATCCACTGAGCCACACTAGCCAGAGCAACAACAAAAATCTTATTCTGAGCATTCATTAACTTTGTGTGTGTGTGTGTGTGTGTGTGTGTGTGTGTGTGTGTACATTGTGGAGACCCAGTTTAAAACCCAGAGTTAGCATAAAGATTATTTTAAGCTGAAGACATTTGAGATTCAGCAGATACAGAAAAAAATAGCCACCCCAGTCTTCCGTTATCTGACCAACAGCAGCAACTTCTGAGAAATGAGGTTGCCATAAATTCCTTAGGAGGGGTGATGTTGTGACCCTGAGGGAGAGAGAAAGGCCTATGTGGACAAACTTTTGGCAAACTTGTCTCTTGAAAACCCACTGGTCTTTTTAAAAGAAACCTATTTGGTCTTCCCACAGAAGCTTTTTCCTGTTCCCCTTTCCCTTTCCAAATTAGGTATATAAGCCTTTAACTTTATTTGACAAGCCAGCTACTTCCTTTGTTGGCTCCTGTATGTGCACAAGATAAAACCTTTTCTCCTANGAGAAAGGCCTATGTGGACAAACTTTTGGCAAACTTGTCTCTTGAAAACCCACTGGTCTTTTTAAAAGAAACCTATTTGGTCTTCCCACCAAGCTTTTCCCACCAAGCTTCCCAGGAAGCTTTTTCCTGTTCCCCTTTCCCTTTCCAAATTAGGTATATAAGCCTTTAACTTTATTTGACAAGCCAGCTACTTCCTTTGTTGGCTCCTGTATGTGCACAAGATAAAACCTTTTCTCCTATAATCGGTTTACTTATTTGTTTGGCCTGTTTGATGTGAAACCATGCCTTCCAACAACTAGCTGGAATTTTATTTTGCTGAAATGTTCTAACAGCAACAATAAAAGTTGGAATAATAAATAATAATGATAGTATAATTACTATGCACCAGGCATCATTCTGGGTCTTTTACAGATATTGACTCCAAAGAACAAGTGAAGAGAACAAGATAAAGCCAGTAGAGCTAGTCTGCCCATAGAGTCTGCACAGTCAAGCTGACAAAACCAGTCCAGAAAAAGTGGGCTGAAGCATAAGGAACAGATGTTACCTTTAACTAGCCCGACGACTTCAACTTTCGAACTTTGTAGCTGTGCATCAATGTTGGAATATATATATATATATATATATATATACACACACACACACATATATATATATATATATATATATACTAAGATAACCCTCTGAAGAACATAGGAAAGAATGTTCATGTATCCAGACCACCTGACATTCATTATTCAGATCGCCCGGCATCCATTATACAGACCACTGGACATCTGGAAGGTTACCATCCTGGACCAATCCAGAGGCTAGGACTGCAGGGCTGATGCATCTCAAGAATATTCTTTTTACTATAAGAACTGTCAACATTTCTCTTTTTGTTGGAACATTCTGGGTGTTATCAGGTAGTGTTTCAGATTTGAAAATCCTAAGACCTTGAATAAAACGTTGCCACTTTAAATGTTAGCGAAGCTTCCCGATTCATTCATGCGCAGGGATTCATTCGTCCTCACAACTCCATGATGTATACAGATGCAAAAATGGAGTCATCGAGAGGTAAATCAACTCACCCAAGGTCGCCCAACCGGGAGGCATCGTATGGCTGGGTGAGAAATCATGACCTTCTCTAGAAGTATCTCAGAAGTAGCCCCAATGATATCAGACAGTCCTGGATTCTGAAACTCAAGAAGCCTCTTCTCTTTTCATTGTGATCCTCCCAAATTACAGATGGACAATATTTTCTGTAGTTCTGGTTTTTGAAGAACATTTTCTAGCTCTGGATTTAAGGGAAAAGCATGCATTCTCTTCGTTCTTTCAATTCTAGTCAATTTTTCTTTCAAATCTAATCCCTCGTTGTGTAAGATTTTCTCACTTTCAGATGTCCTCATTCCATTGTTTTGTTCTCCTGTCTTTGTTTCTTTGTTATGCCTGTATCTCTTGTTCTAAGACAGTTTTAAGTAGTGTCTTTCCCTGTTTGAGAGTGGTTTGTGGTGAAGGCAGGCTGCCTAGACTGGGCCAGGACACAATTGTAATGCCAGGTGGTTGCTGGAGTTGAACTCTTTTGCACAGGTTGTGAACTGAAGTGCATAAAGGTGTGGGTATTGCTACACTTTTCTTTAGCATTTTCATGGAAGCACAAGAAATAAATCTTGTTGAGTTGCACTGCAATGACTAAGCATGTGGGGAGTGAAGTTACCAGCATGGGCTGGCTACGGAGAGTTCCGGGAAAGCAGAGCAGCAGGTGTGAAGGCTCAGGTAGGGTAACGCTCAGGTTTCACAGCTTCACCCACATTGACATTCGATAAGTGATCGCTGAGCTCACTCAGACTCTGCGCTGGGCAATTCAGCTACAACCTGGAATGATTCAACACTGATAAAGTGGGAACTTTATTTACTCAGGTATGAGTGTACAAAGTCAGCCAACCTGTCATTCTGTTCAGTAAGCACTAAGTGTCTTCTTTGTATCTGGAAGCACCTGGGACTTGGAGAAACAAAGATTAATAAAGTGGGGGCTTTACAGCCAAACAAAGAAGACAGCTGAAGTGACAGGTAGGAAGCTGATGCAATAATCCCCATGAGAAAAGGTAAGAGTCTGAATCTTTTACAAGACCTGAGAAGATCTGAAGTTAAACAAGCCTTTGTTCCCATTTTTAGTGTTGATAATCTGTACCTGAAGTCTTGGCTTAAGTCACTGTGGGCAAGTGGATCGCCTTCACAAGATAGAATGGAAAGGAAAAGGGAGGGGAATATTGTCCCAACACTGTTGAGGAAGCTCTGGGGAAGTTGAGAGAATTCTACCACCTTATGTGGCTGAGCTGCAAGAGTAACTCACTCCTTTCTTTATAGCAGTTACTTCCAGTCAGGTGGTAGTTTCCTGGAATCGACTCAGTAAATTGAAAAAGGAAATGCGCAGTTATTTTTAACTACACTTGGGGGGCACAGGCATCTGTGGTGCATTGGTTGGGATGTAGTTGCATTTCCTGAAAACAGAGGAGTCTCTTCGGCTTTCCTTCCATATGCTGTAGGTGTCCTTTTGACAGTCTGCCCCATTGATGGAGCAGATAAGTCAGCAGGCCTGCTGTGAGCAAACCGATTACTGTATTTGATTCTATAGGAGCAAAAGAACTCAAGTCATTCAAGGTTAGTTTAAAATAGAACACCCCAGTAATGCGATCAGCATGGAACAAAGACTCTGCATCAGAGAAGCGGGGACAGAGAGAAAAAGATACCTCTGGCTGGCAATCCTGCAGAGACTTCCAGGAATAAGCAGGCAGCAGGCTCAGAATGCCACTGATATCTGGTGTCACCTCTGCCCAAAGGGCCAGCATGGCCTTGTGACTTCTCTCCAGCATTCCACACAGTCATCCCATTTGCGATTTGTCTATGGAATTAGTGGAGGTGACAAAGAATAATGTTTTCAGCTGCTTGAATGTCATGGTCCTTCTTTCTTCTAGAGACATATGGATATAGTATCTTTTATGAAGCCTAGCAAATTAACTGTGGACTCAATGCAGAGATAAAAATACAGCAACACTGTAGCAGAATGCATAGCTCTTGGCTGTCTCTAACTCCACCTTTTCTGAGAGCAGACAGGGGTGACTTGGGTTAGCTCACAGAGAGACTATGTAATACGTACTACTCCCCACTAGCTCCACCCTCATCATGGTTTCCTGGACTTTAATCTTCTGGCCTTTGATGCTTTGAAACTATTGCTGCTTCTTTTGCTAGTGCTATTGTTATAACGGCTAACACTAAGATCAAGTGATACCTGGAATACATTATGCTCAAGGGAATTTCTTTCCTGTCCCAGCTAGGCCAAAGACACTACAACCTTTGAGGTTGCCGGTGTATCCAGGCCCTTGGCGGAGAATTGATGTTGGAGCCAAGATTGCCAGTGAAGCAGGAAAACTCCTCCCACCCCTACCTTTGTCTCACATTCTACTGTATTTATTAAAATTTACAAATGAAAATCAGGAGACCCTCTGTTCTACCCATGAGGCTGCCACAATCAAAATGTCTGATAAACTGTGTCAGCAAGATCACAGAGAAACAGATACTGCAGGTGGAATGTAAATTAATATAATCCTTCGGGAGAATAATTTAATCATATCACAATTTACAATGCCAAAGCCATCTGACGCAGCAAATTTATCCCTAGCTGATTCTTCAACATGAACAAAACAGCATGTGTATGAGGACAGCCCATGCAGGAGTGTTGTTTGTAAGATGGGAAACAACGGAACAGCAGACACTGTGGGAACTTGCCAGATTCCCTTTGCTCACCTCTGAGTTCCCCTGTGGGCATAATGGAAAGTTCTGTCTGCACTGACGACTTCTCACCTCCAGCCACCTGCAGTTCCCTCCAGGGCGAAACACTCAACCCTTGAAAAGGAAGGCTGGTGTGTAACTTAGTCTGCTTGGGCTGTCATAACAAAACACCACAGACTGTGTAGCTTAAAAAAACAAACAGGCAGAAGTAAGGTTTCTCACAGTTCTGGATGCTGACGTCCGAGATCAAAGTTCTAGCCAACTCAGCTTCTGATTTAGGGCTCTCTTTCTGACTTGCAGATAGCTGCCCTTTTGATATGTCCTCATAGGGCCTTTTCTCAGCACGTGTGCACGGAGAAGGAGGATGAGAGTTCGGGAGCAAGCTCTGATAGCGTTGCTTATAATGACACTAATCAAATCAGGGCCCTGCCTTTAATGACCTCACTTAACTTTAATTACTTCCTTAAAAGTCCCATCTTCAAATACAGCCACACTCAGGGTTAGGGCTTCCACATATGAATTGGGAGGTGGGGGGAGGGGAGGGGACACGGACATTCCGTCCATAACAGCGAATAAGCCCCCAGCTTCCCCATCCCTCAGAGTGATGTTTCTGGGGCATGTTCTACACAGTTTCTCAGAGGATACCCAGTGGGACTGAGCCCAAGTTGCCCACAATTGGAACTTGCTCATTTATCTATTTTATCATGGCTTTTCTCCCTCCCTTCTCACTGAGCTTCCTGGAGGCACCTCCTAAATAAATGACCTGCACCCAAGACACCGTTTCAGGGTCTGCTTTGGGAGAACTCAGACTGAACCAATATTTTGAGTACTCAGTGCTTGGAGTCTAAACAGGCCGTTGTTACCTTCTGGTTCCTGTTTGGCGCCAGTTCACATTGCAGCGTGGGGTGGGGAGGAGTTGGGGAGATCCTGGCGATGGGTCTGCCCTGGAGAAAAGGTGAAGCAGGGAACAGAGGACACATCCGTGATACCAGGAGTCCCAGAGGGGACACCACCTTCACCAAGCACATCAGAGACAACAGGCAGGACTCCAGGTCCCATGGAACCCAGCATATACCCACAGAGGGGCTGAATACAGTTACTAAACAGCTTCTGAAACAAGGCAGAGTTTGAAATTTCAAAGGATGTGCTCTCTGGCAAATTGTTGGAAAGTTAGTTTTTGAGAGTTACAATTGAGGCTATTTTAATCTTTATCACCATTGATTACTTGTCCTGTTCTTAAATTAAAAAAAATATATTTCATTTATTTATTTTCAGAGAGAGGGCAAAGGAGGGAGAAAGAGAGGGAGAGAAACATCATTGTGAGAGAGAATCACCAGCTGGCTGCCTCTTGCATACTCCCAACCAGGGACCTGGCCTGCAACGCAGGCATGGGCCCCGACTGGAAATCAAACCAGTGGCCTTTTGGTTCACAGGCCCATGCTCAATCCACCTAGCCCCACAGCCAGGGCTTAAATTTTATATACATGAAATAGTTCCATATGTCATCATTTCGTGACTGCCTTATTTTGCTAATATGATGCTTGTAAGATTTATCCATGTTGTTGCAAATGCACTGACCATATATTAAGTAACCTACTAAAAACAATACAAAGTTGATTCTAAAGGCAAAAAGTAGATGATTTTTTCCTTTCAGCTCTTACATCAAAGAAAAGAAATGTAAGTCAAATGGGATATACCATATAAGAAAATGCGATTTTCCACATCTTTAACATGATCAGAAACTCACATTTTTATGAAAAATGAATGCAGACACAGCTCCTCAGGTCCCCTCCCCATGTGGTCTGGCCCCTCTCTCAGGGAGAGAAAGAATTTCTGTGTGAGTGACCCCACAACGGCTGTAAAACTTGTTTCTATGTTACCTTTATGTTTCAATTTCTCAGGTTTTTCTCACTTCTTATGCTCATGGGTAACTGTCAGTATTAATATTATCACCTTTGGAAAATCCTCACAGCGCATATGTGCCTAGTTCTCTGGGGTGAGAAGCAGTTCAGCATTACCTGTTGGTTAAATCTGCTGTAGGCTTCTATCCTGGCAACCAACCTTGCCATTCAGATAAAAAAGCTTCTGGAAAACTAAAAAAAGCTCCTGCACAGCAAGGAAGTCATCAATAAAATTAAAAGGCAACCTACCGAATGGGAGAAAATATTTGCAAGTCATATACCTGATAAGGGCTTAATATCCAAAAAGCGTAAGAAACTCATACAACTGAATAACAACAGCAACAACAACAAAACCAAACAAATAATCTGATTAAAAAATGGGTAGAGGATCTGAATAGCATTTTCCCAAAGAAGATGCATGAATGGCCAACGGATACATTAAAAAAGGTGCTCGACATCACTAATGATGAGAGAGACACAAATCAGAACCATGCGGGATGCCACCTCGCACCTGGTGGAATGGCTGTTACAAATAAGACGAGCAGTAACAAATGCAAATGAGGCTATGGAGAAAGGGAGTG
This sequence comes from Sturnira hondurensis, assembly GCF_014824575.4. Lineage (NCBI taxonomy): Eukaryota > Metazoa > Chordata > Mammalia > Chiroptera > Phyllostomidae > Sturnira > Sturnira hondurensis. Next base: position 5,848,618 of record NW_028080032.1, on the reverse strand, counting down.
TTCATGCACTTTGTCCTGGGACTGTGAATTGGTACAGCCACTATGAACAACAGTATTGAGGTTCTTCAAAAAGTTAAAATTAGAGCTCCCATGACCCAGCAATTTCACATTGAGCTATTTATCCAAAGGAAATGAAAACACTGACTCAAAAGTGTATGTGTATCTCCGTGTTCATGGCAGCATCATTTACAATAGTTAAGACCTAGAAACGACCTAAGTGTCCATCAATGGGAAAATGAATGTGAAAAAAATGTAATAAACACACCCACACAGAGGAATATTATTTAGTCATAAAAAGAAGGAAGTCCTGCCATTTGCAACAACATGAATGGAACCTGAGGGCATTGGGCTCAGTAAAATAAGTCAGACAGAGAAAGAGAAATAGCATATGATATCACTTATAGGTGGAATCTGCCCCCACCCCCTAAAAGAGCTCATAGATGCAGAGAGGCTGGCTCATAAAAGGACATGCAGTTTATGCCTGGTTTGCTGAAACATTTGCTCTTAGAGCCCTGGGCTACCATGTAAGAAGTCTGACAATTCCAGCCCCAGCTGTTAAGGCATTACCAGCCTTCAAGTCTTCCCAAGCAAGACTCCAGACAGAACAGAAACAAATCACTTCTGCTTTACCTTAAATCCTGACCTACTTTCAAAACAGAATACAATGGTTGTTTTAAACTGCTAAATTTTGAGATCATTTGCCTGCAGTAATTGCTAAAGCAAGATACGACACATAGAGAAATCAGTTATTTTTTCTTTTCCTTTCTTAGATTACTCTGAATAACTTATCAAGATGCCAGAGAAAGCATCTGGTAATGTTGGGGATCTACAAGGACAACACATCTGAAAGTAACTATAACAAACATGACATCATTTATATGCTGCCGACAGAGGCAGGGAGGCAGGGGCCAGACAGACCGTCATTCCCGGCAAAGCTGCCGCAGATTTCATTCCAACAGTCAGGTGCCCTGTTTAGAACTAGGCAAAGGGTTAGGAAAGGATGGGTCATTCAGCGCCAACATGTCACAACGCAGCAGGGAACTGGTCCCTTAGTGTTTGCCAGCTTCAGTGGCATGATGCACTTGGGTAAGAAGGACCACGTGTTGCTTAATCCTGGGACATGGAGTACTGAGATACAATAGTGGGTGGTTAAGAAAAGGAAGGGGGATTGACTGTAGGGTTCAATTCAAGATGGAGCAACACAACAACCTATTCATTATCCAAAGGAGTGTGGTGTGGTCAGTTTACTTAGAGTTGTTCAAGATGTTTACTTTGGTCTTCCAGATGATCAAAACCAATAGGTGAGACAAGGCAACAGGCCTTTATAGATGACAAGTCTTCCTTGAAGTAAAGCATAAGGCAGTCATTTCCAGGGTGTTTCCCAGAAAGCGGCTGATGATACACTCACTACTGGGGTTACTAAGGAGAAGTTCATAGACTACAAAGATGCAGGCAGGTTAAAGAAAACCAAAATGGATGGTACAGTGGAATGAAGCTAGCAAGAGGTGGGAAGCCACTCACACCCCTGGGCCAGAAGGGTCAACAGGCAGTCGCAGTTCCAGTCGAAGAGGGCGGCAGCCTCGTGGCAGGAGCTGTGAGTTCCAGCAGAAGGATGCAGCACATCTCCGGCAACCAGCAGACGGGAACGCAGGAAAATACATTCTCCAGCCTTAATCTCCTTCTGCCATCAGCCTTCTTGGCTAAATCCAAAGGGAAGCCAGAACGAAGGGCCCACTGAAGCAGTCCGCAAAGGCCAGCCTTCTAGGGCATAGACCAGAATGAAGGAATGCCAAGACTGGACCTGGAGGGGCAAACAACAGATCCGCAGTGTACCATGTATTTGCACATCCAATTCAGAATAACACTCCGAGGCCAGAGCAGAAGGAGGGCTGGTAAGGAGTAAGCATGGGCTTCTAGTCCTGGCTTCTCTCCCATTGTGAAACCAATGTTATGGGCTATCAACCAGGAGGAATCCACTAGGATATTGCACACACGACTGGGAAATCTGTGGCTTCTTAGACTCCCAATAGACTGGGCTATGGCAACACAGTCCGTTTCACATTCTGTTCATTCATTCATTTATTCATTCATTCCGGGTTTCTTAAACCTAGCACTATTGACCTTTTGGGCCAGACAATTCTTTGTTGTGAAGGGCAGTCCTATGCATTGTAGAATGTTTGGTAGCACTCTTAGCCTCTACCCTCAAGATACCAGTAACGACACCCTTGTGACAACCAAAAATATCTCCAGACTTCCAGACTGGTCCAACTGTCCCCTGGGGGTAAAATCTCCTCTGGTTAAGAAGCATTACTTTAATTTATTTAAGAAGTATTTAAGGAGCAGTCAACATATGCAGGTAGCATACCTTGGGGCACATGAGACACTGTGTGCCAATGGGATATGGTATTTACTTTGTTAAACTTCCTAGGCTAGTGAGGGAAGCCAACATTAAACATGTAGTTATACAAATGACTCACTATTTTGGGAAAATTATATTTAATAGAAGACCAAAATGACCTTTTCAAGCAACTTCCAGTACTAGAATAAAACCCATAGGCAAGGAAATACCAGGCTATCAGGAGAATTGTTTTTATTGGCCTTTAACATTTTTTAAAGTTTAAATTTTCTTCTTCTTTGAATCTCCAAATATAACACATCCAGAAACTGAAATTTAAATAACATCTGTTAAAATTAGAAAGTTATACTTGTAGGCTAAAATGACTGTATTTTCTTTGCCACTCTTATAATGGAGAAGTCTAGTCTCATTTCCTCTCCTAGAAACTGGGATGACCTAGTGTCTGGCTTGACCAATAGAATGCAGAGAAAGTAATACTGTGTGGCTTCCAAGCCTGGGTCATAAGGACATTTAATCTCTGAGAACAAGTCAGGGGAGCCTGGAGCCACCACATAAGCTATTTTACTAGAAAAAGAGAAACTGTGGACAGGCCCTGGATGAGAAGCTGCCTTGTGGAGGTAAAGGCCATGTGGAGGGGTCCTGAGATGCCAGTCATATCATTAAAGAAGCTATTTTGGATGTTCCAGCTAATTGAGCCTTCAGGTGACTCCACTCAGCCACCCTATCACTGTAGTAACGTGAGAATCCCCAAATGAAACCAGCAAAAGAACTACTCAGTGTATGCAAGTCAACCAACAGATTCATGAGATGTAATAAAATGGTTGTTTTCAGCAGCTAATTTTAGGATAATTTGTTTTATAACAGTATATAACCAAAATAGATAATGTCCAACTGAACATAAGGATGGAAATAATCACTGATCTGTTTATTGAATAAATAATAGTTATATATGCAAATAAATAGGATATATTAGTCAAGATTCTTTTGGGAGCTAGTGATAGAAACCTAACTCAAACTGCTTAGAGAAAAGGTGAACATTTTTGGCTCACAAAACCCTAGGAAGAGTTAACTCATCCAACTATGGAAGGAGCAGGGATGAGGTTTAAGTAATTAAATAGGCATTTTCTCTCCATCTTTCATTTCTACTTTTTTCTCTGTGCTGACTTCATTCCTGTTAGGTACAGGCTAGCTTGTCTACTGAGTAGGAAACATGGTTCTGAACAAATCCCCAATTTCACATCTTGCAAATTCTAGTATTGGAAGGAGTCTATGAACCTCTTTTTCTTGCAAATTCTAGTATTGGAAGGAGACTATGAACTTCCTTTTTCTAAGGTACAGTTTCAAAAATCCCAGGGATGGAATCTAATTGGCAAAGCTTGTGTCAATCACTACTCCTGAGCCAATCGACAGTAATTAAATGAGAAAAGGACTCAAAGGAGGAGAGGAGAATAATTTAAGAAAAATCAGATTCCCAAATAGTCATGTGCATAGGTAAGAATGGGCATCAGTTAAATTTTACTATATTGTAAAGCATCCCAAACAGAAACCATTTTGTTTGCTAATGATTCTGCTGGTAAAATGGGTATTGTGCTAAGTCAGGCTGGGTGATCAAGAATGGTCTCACTCAACTGCCTGATGGCTGGTAGGCGGATTGGTTTGGGGTCTGGGGGAAATAGGAGACAGTTCACTCACTGCCATGTTGGGCACTTGGTTTAATATTAGCCAGGGTGACAGTATGACTTAGCCACATGTCCTTCATCATCCATCAGGCTAGCCCGGACTTGTTCTCATCATGGCAGAAGAAATTCCATCGCCAGAGGTAACCCCCAACGCAATGTATTTTTAAGTGGTTTACATCCCGTTTGTTAATGTCCCATTGTACAGAGCAAGTTACATAGCCCATCTCAGATTCAAGTTACAAAAAAAATTAACTCCAGGATGGGAGAAGCTGCAATACATCAAAACTATGCTACCTCCCAACTTATCACAGCATGTATGTGTAGGGTAAGGAAGACAGGGAAGTGATGGTGGAGATTTTCAAGAGAAATGCTACAGGTACGTCAACTAATGTTGGCACTATAAGTGAACTGAATTTCCTATAATTACCTTGAACCTTCCCCTTGGCCTTTACAGCCACAAGATGATGATACGTAGAATTAGAGAGCTATGATGGGATGGTAGAATGTATGTTAGTAACTGGTTGAGTGCTTCGAGTGTGCCTCAGAGGATTGTGAGAAGTCAGCCATTTCCCACCATGTGTGTATTTCTGGTGTAAACATTGACCCAGGTTTTGTTTAAGAACCCTTGGCAGCTTCTGAAAATTAAATGCTTCACTGGAAAATGTTGTGGAAACCACATCCTGCTGTCATTTAGTCATAAACATATCTTTTCCAAGTATGGGTTCTCTAAAACAATATGTCCTAAAGCTTGTTGGGTCAAAATTAACAGCAAAAGATTAGAATTATTGCTTCTAATTGTCAGTTAATGGATAGGTGAGTCTAGAATGTGCCAGTAATTTGTCCTCTTAGAATTTTTGTTTGCGGTAATTTTTTTTTAATCAAAGAGGTGCAGAAACAATGGCATCATTGTATAATGGCTAAATGCATAGCTTTTGGAGACAGAGTTCAGGGTTCAAATCCCAACTTTCCCGCTCACTGTGGCCTTGAACAAGGAAGGTATTTAACCTGTGTGTTCCTCAGTTTCTTTGTCTTTAAAGAAAGACAAAGGGATATAATAGCAGTATCTACCTTTAGTAACATTTACAAGACTAAGTGAGTTAATAATTCTGTTGTTCTGACCCCTGCTTTGCATAGAACCAGTGAGACACAATCTACAGTATTCCTAGAGATGTCGGTGTGTTATGGGAGTTTATTTCTGTCCCTAGTCATCACCAAACAAGCCATCACCCTTTTCTTGCTGATTAACAGCAGCAGCAGCAGCAGCAGCTCAGGAAGTGAAACAATTCTCAGCTTATTTGTGAACTGCTGTCTGCCGTATAAGGCTGTGGGAAGAGGTGAACAGTGGGAATATTGTGGTTTAGAGACGGTCAGAGGATTTCAACTGTCCGTGCTTTCTCAGTTTCCTCTACCCCTAAGCTGTGCCTTTAAGTAAAGTCAAGTATTGATAAAGTGTTATGAAAATCATGGCCTGTGTCTATCAATCCACACATGTAAGCCAGCCTTTAGTTTTCTTGAACGATCCATCAAAAACCAGTGACATTCAAAAGAGTAAGTAGCTGACATTTAAAAAAACAAGTACCTGATATAATCACTCAGAGGTGTTATAAAAGTAGCCAATCCTCTATTTCTTATTCTTTTATTTAAAAAAATTGAATTTATTGGGGAGACATTGGTTAACAAAACCCTACAGGTTTTAAGTGTACAACTCAACAAAATATCATCCAAACACTGCATCGTGAGCTCATTGCCTAAAGTAAAGTCTCTTTCTGTCCTGCGTTCCTTTGTCCACTTCCACCATCTCTCCCCACCACCCTTTGCCTCTGGCTATCATGATACTGTTTCTTTCATTCATATATATATATATTCATATATATCCATATATATTCATATATTCATATATATTCATTCATACATATATATTCATTTGTTTGTTTAATCCCTTCACCTTTTTTCACTAAGCCTCCCAACTACCCGCTTCTGACAGCTGCCAGTTTATTCTTTGTATCTAGGCTTCTCTTTCTTTTTTTTTTTTGTTAAATTATTTTGTTCATTATATTCTACCTACAAGTGAGATCATACGGTATTTGCCTTTCTCTGACTGGCTTATTTCACTTAACATAATGTTTTCCATGTCCATCCATGCAGTCACAAAGGGTAAGATTTTCTTCTTTTTTTTAAAAAGATTTTATTTATTTACTTTTAGAAAGAAAGGAAGGGAGGGAGAAAGAGAGGGAGAGAAACAGCAATGTGCGAGAGCTACATGGATTGGTTCCGTCTCTCACTCCTACAACCAGGGACCAGGCATGTGCCCTGACTGGGAACCGAACTTGTTGGTTCACAGGCTGGCATTCAATCCACTGAGCCACACCAGCCAGGACAGATGTTTTCTTTTTTATGGCCAAATATTATTCCATTCTGTAAAATGTGCCATAGCTTTTTCATTCACTAATCTACTGATGGGCACTTGGGCTATTTCCAGATCTTAGCAATTGTGAATAATGTTGCAGTGAACATAGGGGTGCATATATCATTTTGAATTAGTGTTTCATATTTCCTGTTCTTTAAATGACTATACAGAGGAATGAGCAAATTCCTTGGGGCCAGCACTGGATACTTAGTTAAATCACACTGGCTTTATTTTTGTGTTATTAAATCATTTGTCTGCCCCCCTCCCAGTGCCCATCTCAGCCATCACCTCTACTTATTGTCCCTCCAGCTCACACAGATAGTTGAATGAGATAATGAACAGTATTCTTCATATCACCAACCTCACAAAACACTTTTTCAGGAAACAATGATTCCCTGAACTCAGAGTCTACAGTCATTTTTGAAGTGTGGGCAGAGTTGAAGGTGGATTTAACCTAGGAAAATAGATCAGAAAGCAATCTCAGAAAAGGGTTCCATTTTAACTGATCTATCATCACCGATATTGTAAGGATGGCAAAAACTTAGAGAAGTAAATTTTTCTTTTTCTATTGAATAAGTGTTATCACTTGCAACCTCCCTGTCAACCTTGGTCATCTGATTCTGCCCCTGTCCTCCCACCCCAACACCCCCCCCACCGGAAAGGGGTTTTCCTCTTGCTTTGTTTCTTCATTGACCACATTTAAAAAATTTTATTTATTTACCTTTAGAGGGAGAAGAAGGGAGAAAGAAAGAGGGAGAGAAACATCAACATGTGAGAGATACATTGATCAGCTGCTTCTTGCACACCCCCAACGGGGGACGCATCAGCAACTTAGGTATGTGCTCTGACTGGGAATTGAACAGGTGATCTTTTCATTCATAGGCCAGCACTCAATCCACCAAATCACACAAGCCAGGGCTTGATCACATTTTACAAAAACAAATTTTAAGAAAAAAACTAAGTCAATCCTTTAAAAAAATTTTTAAAATAGTTTAAATAACAGTGAATATGTCTTGGTTTTTAGAAGTATCTTTTTAAATGGCACTTGCTTCCAGATTCTATGAGATTTCATCAAATCTTTAGATCATTGAGCTCCGGCCACATGAATTGATTAGAAAAGATGAACTATATTGGAGGAGAAAGGAAAGACCAGTTCTGGATTAGATCCATGGGGTTGAGACAGTCTTAAACAAGCTGGGGGGAAAAATTAAGATTTGGACATCTTGTGTTTACTGGCAAGAATGCTGTGTCCTTCCACATTTATGTTGACCTAAGTACCCCAGTTACTATTGCAGCAACACAAACTGTGCCAAGCTCAGTCACATGAAATAACAACCATTTTATTATAATTACAGACCCTGTGGCTCAGGAATTCAGAAAGGACACTGTAAGGATATCTTGTTTCTGCTCCACAATGTCTAGGGCCTCATCTGGGAAGACTCAGCTTGCAGGGAGTGACTTGACAACCTAGGGTTGACATGAGCTGAAGTTGCTTACTGACAGGTCTGGCAGAGCTTGCTGGCTGTTGGCTGGAACACCAACACATGGCCTTTTCACAGCTCTGCCTGGGCTTCTCACAGCAAGGTGGCTGGGTTCAAAGAGTGAGTATCCCAAGAGAACCTGGAGAAAGGGGCCACAAGCCAAGAAATGCAAGTAGCTCTTTTAAGCTGCATAAGGCCAAGGAAACAGATTCTTCCCTAGAGCTTTTGAAAAGAATCCAGTCCTGACCCATTTTAGGTTGCTGATATCCAAAACTATAAAAAATATAAATTTCTGTTGTTTCAAGCCATTGAGTTCATGGTAATTTGTTACAGCAGTAACAAGAAACTAATACAAACTACTTATTTTTGCTGTTGTTGTTCCAGAAAATACATAAGACTTTCAGTGAAAGCTGGTTGGGGAAGGATTTACAAATATTTATGGATTCTCATTGGATCAATGTGACAGGAGTTTAAATAAAGCCTGGACAATGACTTCCAAAACAACACATAAAACTATGGAGAAGAGGCTACTGGTCAGGATGGCGGCACAGGTAAACACAGTATTTGTATCTTCCCACAATCACATCAAGATTACAACTAAACTACAGAATAACCACCATTCAGAAAGGCCTTAAATCCAGCTGAATGAAAGTCCTACAACTGGGATTTAAAGAAGAAGCCACATGAGACTGGTAGGAGAGACAACGTTACACAAAACAGGCTGGTCCCACACCCACCTGTGGTGGATAAAAATCTGGAGGGGTATCTTGGCTGCAGAGGTTTCCTGCTGAGGAGCAAGGGGTCCCAGCCTCAAACCAGGCCCCCTAGCCAAGCCCAGGATTTCAGTACTTGCCAGTAAACACAAGATGTCCAAATCTTAATTTTTTTCCCCCAGATTGTTTAAGACTGTCTCAACCCCATGAATCTAATCCAGAGCTGGTCTTTCCTTTCTCCTCCAATATAGTTCATCTTTTCTAATCAATTCATGTGGCCGGAGCTCAATGATCTAAGCACTTCTAGATGTAAAAACCAGCAGGGATTGTGGTTGAGGGAGACAGAAAGCTTCTGGAATCACAGGCAGTTCCTCTGCATGGGCTCTCACACATACTTACCCAGAGTTATTCCCTCTGAGCTCAGATTTACTCTCTCTGAGGGAAGCAGCTCAAAAAGCACCAGAGACATACAGGAAGGAGCTAAATGATCTGGTATTAGGGTGCAAGCTGGTGGGGCGGGGGGTGGCTTTCTCCCAGACAGAAGTGTTCATAGAGGCCATTGTTCCTTTCCTGAGACCTTTCCTACCCCCTGCCAACCCCATGCAAAGCCACATGCAAAGCCAGCAGGTAGGTACTATATATGAGTCTCTGTCAACATGGCTGATATTGTTAACCCCACCTTGGAGATTCCCTGAGACCTTGCCCCACTCAATTTGCAGGCCCTCCCAAGTTGTTTCCAGTAGCTTTTCCATGCAAATGACCTGTCTTGACTCATGCTTTAGCCTTTCCTAAAATCTCTCAAGCAAGCAGCATCTACTCTCACTATGTCCTGTACCTCTGATTAAGTGGCCCTAGGCACTAGTAGCAGTCAGCCTTGGTTCCCATATTGGCCTCATCTTGAAATCTCTAAGCCCAGCACAAGTAGCAGCCATTTGAAAATCACATTGTAACTCATCATGCGTGGTCTCCTGCAGAACACAGGTGGTGGCTAATTTTGGCCTGTACCTCCCAGGAGGCCTCAGAGCCAGTGCACCCAGTGGGTAACTTCAGACCACATTGAAGCCCCACCAATCACTTCCACTAGCTACACACTCAAGGGGTAGACTCAGCAGGCACCAGAGACCTGCTGAAGTAAGTACTGCATTTTGGGGTGAGTCCCTGCACAGCTGATCCTCCATGGTAGTTGGTGGTTGAAGCCAGTCTTTGCAGCTGATTGGCCTGCAGTAAATCTCTCCCACTGGTGTGTCAGCAGGAATCAAGGCTTAACAACAGGAGAGTATACACAGCCCACACACAGGGCTGGGAGGCTGTGCCACTGAACCCTACAGAACACCCACAACATAAGGCCACTCTACCAAGACCGGGAGATATAGCAACTCTACCTAATACATAGAAACAAACATAGGCACACAGACAAAATGAGGAGACAAAGAAACATGTCTCAAATGAAAGAACAGAATAAAACTCCATAAAAACAACTAAAAAAATGTAGTGAAGCCATCTACCAGATGGAGAGTTCAAAACACTGGTTATAAAAAAGCTCCATAAACTTAGAGGAAGAGTAGATGAACTCAGAGAGAATTTCAACAGCATAAAAAAGGACATGGAAACTAAAAAAATGAGCCAGTCAGAAATGAAGAATATACTAACTGAAATGAAAAATAAATTACAGGCAATCAAGAGTACAGTAGATGAAACCAAGAATCAAAATAGCAATTTGGAATATAAGGAACAACAAGAATTTAAAAAATGAGGATAGTGTAAAGAGCCTTTGGAGACAACTTCAAGCATACCAACATTCACATGATGAGGGTGCTGAGCAGGAAAGAGAGAGAGCTAGACATTGAAAGCATATTTGAAAAAAATAATGACAGAAAACTTCCTTAACTTGGTGAAGGAAATAGACATACAAGTCCAATAAGCAGAGAGAGTCCCAAACAAGATGAACCCAAAGAGGCCCACACCAATACACATCATAATTAAAATGCAGAAGGTTAAAGACAAGGAGAGAATTTTTAAAAGCAGTAAGAGAATAACAGTTAGTCAGTTAGCTGCAAGGGAGCTCCCATAAGACTGTCAGTTGATTTCTCAAAAGAGACTTTGCAGGCCTGAAGAGATTGGCAAGAAATATTCAAAGTGATGCAAAAGTAAGGGCCTACAATCAAGATTACTCTACCCAGCAATGTTACCATTTAGAATCAAAGGGCATATAAAAAGCTTCCCATACAAGGTGGCAGGGTTGACTAGAGGATTTAAGATAGACCAGGGGGAGAGACGTGTCATACCTGCATGATGGCAAATGTAGAAATAATTTTTCTGGTGTTCTTTCAGCTACCTTCCCTTGAGATGAATTTCTGGGAAAGAGAGACTGTGATGCACTTAGGGTAGTTATGATTTCCAATTTATAGATCTAATATGTATGTGGCAGGAAGACTTTGACTTATTTCTTGAATACTTTTTTCTTTCATCACTTTTTAAAATTGATTTTAGAGAAAGAGAGAGGGTGGAGAGAGATGGAGTGGGAGAGAGAGAGAAACATCAGTTTGTGGTTCCACTTATTTATGCATTCATTGGTTGATTTTTGTATGTGCCCTGACTGGAGATTGAACCTGCAACCTCAGCCTATCAGAACGATGCTCTAACTGAACTACCAACCAGGGCCAGCCAGGGCTGCTCAGGGCTCTTTCATCACTGTTTACAAGCTTGCAACTTACAGATTTTCTTAAAGGGTTTGTTTTGTTTTTAAAAAGAGAGGGAGGGGTCTACTGCCCTATTATATTGTATATATTGTATATAAAATGTATTTAAAAAGAAAAAAAGCTAAAGGAGTTCATCACCATCAAGCCAGCATTACATGAAATGTTAAAATGTTTTCTTCAAGAAGAAGAAAAAAATAAAAGAATATGAACAACAAAATGGCAATAAACACATATCTATCAACAATTGAATCTAAACAACAAAGTAAACAAAAAAGCAGAACAGAAATAGACTCATAAATATAGAGAACATTTTGACAGTTGCCATATATGATGGGGTCGGGAGGATGGGTGAAAAAAGTGAAGGGACTAAGAAGTACGAATTGGTCATTACAGAATAGTCATGGGAATGTAAAGAACAGCATAGGGAATATAGTCAATATTATTCCAATAACTATATGCAGTGTTAGATGAGTATAAGATTTATCAGGATGATCATTTAGTAACTTACACAATATCTAATCACTAGATTATATACATGAAACTACTATAATATTGTATGTCAACTGAAATTGAAAAATAAAAAATGACTTGAATAAAATTTATTTTAAATAAGGAAAGAAACTATGGAAAGAACAAAATCTGAGGTCACTGTTCTAAAGTCAAATACATTTATGTTTAGGATCTAACTACTCACATGGAATGTAACATAAACATATTGCATTTGACAGTTGAACTGTTTAAGTTTGTTATGATAGGCCTGGATCATATTTATGTCAATCAAAATATGCTTAAAATTTGTCCAGGGATTTATTGACATTTCTGGCCCCAGGTTGCATGAAATAGTGATGAATGCCAAGCGTCGTTAGATTATTCAAATCTCACACGTAATACTGTTGGGCATGCCTAAATGCTATAATTACTTACAACTAAAGAATGGAATAATTTATTTTCTCATATCTGCATTAGTTTATGTAAATAACAATTCTCTTGAGAAATGTCTGAATCAAGTCTTCATTTACCCCTTCAGATTGACTTCCTGTTCTTCTGCTCTGTGCCCTAAAAGGCTGACCTGACACGGGCCATTTCAATAGGCTCCCCAGCTTCCCCGTCTTCTGGCTTGAGAGAGTGGCAGAAGCCCCAGCAGATGAGCAAAGGGAGTGATAAGAGTGAAGCGGCAGTCTATGTCTTTCCAGCTTCTTCCCAAATAAGCTAGGACTTGAATTCTTGATTTAGGGTCTGCTTCTGGGAGAATCCAGTCTAAGGCAGCATGGTATTTGTGAACTGCTACCATCCTCAGGACGGTCCTCCAATCTTGCTGGTACCAGCCATAGTTGCCTGGACCCAAGCTGCACCCATTAGATTCTCTGGAATCTTGTACCGGGACAGAGAAGATGTTGATCAGGGTGGTCATAGTATATCACTTGTGTAGGAGAAGCACAGAAAGCCAATCTGCAGGATGGGGGGCGGGGAGAGTGGAAACTGAGGCAGGGGATGCACACAGATAGGCGGAAGGGAGGAGGATGGGCCAGAGAATCAGAAAAGAAAGATGGCTTCCTGTTCTAGGCTCCCTCTCTTCCTAAATACCTTCTACATCCAGCTCCTGGTCTGTGAGTTATGCCAATATAGGTATAATATAAGTATACGTTCTCCCTTAATTATAGAGCTAACACAGGTAACTTCTCTTTTTATACATTTTTATTTTTTATTGTATATTTTTCCAGTACCATTTATGTCCCTTATACCCACTTCCCCCTGCAATCACCACACTTTGCCCATATCCATGAGTCCTTTTTCCTTTTTGCTCAATCCCTCAACCCCCTAACCCAACCACCCCCCATGGCCATCATCCTGCTCTCCACCTACGAGTTTGTCTCTATTTTGCTTGTTAGTTCAGTTTGCTCATTAGATTCCACACATGAGTGAAATCATATGGTATTTGTTTTTCTCTGCTTACTTCACTTAGCATAATGTTCTCTCAAGTAACTTCTATAACATACTATTAAAGAGTCAATTAATCCAGAAAGCACTATAAAATTACACCCAAAATCTCAGTGGACCAGAAAGTTCCATGCCACTACACTCTCTGTGCAAATTTCCTTCTCGCAGTCCTGAAAACACAGTGCTGGCTAATTTCCCCACAGGTGAGTGAGCAAGTCTTTAACTGCCCTCCGCTACTCACAAAACCTGGCCTGAAGACTTGGCTGCCACACACAGCAATGTGTTTGTGGTCCAAGATGGCCTGAAGTGGAACAATTTATTCCCTAATTACTTTAGCTGGAGTAGTGCAAGCTCACCAAGCTGCCCCAGATTGAGAGATATGTGGCCGCAGGAGGGTGTCGGAGGAAGTCAAATATGCATGAGCAGGAACAGACTGTGACACCAGCTCTGCAAGCACCACGCCTCCTGCTCGCCTCCTGCCAGCATTCTGGATGCTCGTCTTCCCTCTCTCGGCTGGTGGGCCACCCTAACGTGTGGGTGGTCACAGGCAGCTTCTCATGCGATGCTGTTACTGGGGAGCACCAGTCCCCCGACCAAAAGCATCCCCTTTCTACTAGTCTGTTGTAATTCATGAAATTCTCTTATAGAGCTGTGCTTGGGTTAAGACAGAATTTCCAGAATGTCACTGCTACAGCACAGATGTACTATAAAAGTACAGAAAAAAAGACTGGAAAAATAGTTGTTACCGACTGGCCTCTGTCACTGTTCTGTGGCTGAACAAGCCCCCCAGGTGGTTCTGATACAGACTAATGTTTGCGAACTACTAAATGAAGGAATGAAGAGACCTCTCATTATAATGTGAGGCAAATGCTCTGAAGGAAAAGAACTCTGCCAAGGCTATTCAAAGGGTAGTTTTGTCCTCTGTTGTTAGCCCGCATCGTGAGAGACCTTGTTAGAAATACACATTCCTGGGTCCCACCTAGACCTCCTGAACCACGAGGAGGTGTTAAAGGCCAGATCGAGAAACCATCAGAAGTCATTCTAAGTAATTAAGACTTTACAGGATAGGAAATTGAGGGTCTCTGAGTGATTCAAAGTCTGACCATAAACAGAATTAGGTCGGAGAAAAGATTAGATTATAGAAATTATGCCTTCACCAAAAGCATCACCCAATAATGAGAATTTCGTGAATTGAAGTGGGCTGGTAGAGGGATACTTTTCATCAGGATGCTGCTGCTTGCTCCCCAGTAACAGAGGCAGCAGGAATAGAGTGAAGGGAACGCAGGTGAGAAAACCTCAGGAGAAACAGTGTATAGGATGTGATGACTGATTGGAGTAGAGAGTGAATGTGTGTCAGAAATTTGTTTGCCTGAAGTAACCGAAAAAATCACAATGTAGAATGGCTTAAAAACAGAACTTATTTTTTTTTTCTTTGATAACAAGAAGTCTAGACCGAAACAACTGCTACCTTTGTTTGGTTCAGTGATTCAGCAATATCAGGGTTGGTATCTCTGTTTCTCTTGGCCTTTACTTAAAATTTGTTACCTCATGCTCGCAGGTTGGCTGCTGCCTCTCCAGACAGCTTGTCCATGTTCATGGGCAGAAGGAAAAAACAAGAAAGACAGGGCCTGTTTCTTTTAATAAGAAAGCAAAAGATCTTGCAAAACCACTCATAGACTTCTACTTATTGGCTAGAGCTGTGTCACATGACTGCTTATGTGAGAAAGTGTTTGTCATCAACATCTCCGTAGTAGGAAAAGAGGTTGGGAATTGATATTAAGCCCTCCAACTTGCAGTATCTGCAAGGGAGGAAGGAGCCGACTAGAGTGACTCTGGCTTGAGTGTGGGGGCGACACTGGAACCATTCCCTAAGATAGGAAGGAAATGAGAAGAAATGAGTATGGAATGGAAAGAACATTGTGGTAGATCGTGTACTTGCAATAACACCATCCACTGTTGTATATATGACTCTTGGCTGTGTGATTCTGCTGCTCCTGCCATCAAGAAATAGAATTTATTTCTCTACCCTTTGAATTGGACTTGGCTGCGTAATTTCCTTTGGTCAATGAAACATTAGCAAGAATGACCCAAGCAGAGCCCTGAAATACACTTGCACACTGAGGCTTGTTCCTGTGTGGCCAGAGTTGGAACACTGAGACAATGATATGCATACGCCTGGTGAGCTATATAAAGGAGGACAGTAGTGCCCCAGCCAAGAGCCAGCACCACCCATGGGATATGTGAGTGAGGCTGTATTAAACCATTGAGCACCAGATGAGCTAGCAGGTGACTGCAACCGCATGAGTGAATTCTAGTGAGACCAGCAGAGCTGCCTACTTGAGTTCAGCCCAGATTGCTCCTCATGGAATTGTGAGCAAATCAATATCCTGGTGGAAATGTCCAGGAGGTAACTGAACTTTCTGATCTGAAGCTGGAGATTGAGATTTGGGAGTTATTAGCACAAAGGGAGCATTTGAAGTTGTGAAAAGGGACCAGGTCGCCTTGGGACAATTTCAGGCTCACCGGTGAGAGGCTGAAAATAAAATGGAAAAGGAATAGGCATACTGCTCATCAGAGGGACTTCCAGAAGAAGGAAAGTATCGACAGAGTCGTGTGTTAAGGAAGTGTTAGGAAAGATGAAGATAAAAAAGAGAACATTGGACTTGGCAATTAGTAGGTCATGAGGGATCTCGACCAGACTGGTTTCAGTGGACAATAGGGGCCAGAAGTCAGGTTGCAATAGAATTGTCATGGGTCAAAGAGTAAATGGGAGGTAGGGAAGTAGATCATTTTACCTAGAAGTTTGGGTTATGTAGGCACATAGAGAAAGGGGAGTGGCAGCCCACAGCCAAAGAGGGCTGAAACTTATTTTGTTTCTTTTAGATAGGGGAGGCTTGAAATGTTTAGAAAGTGTTGGGATAGAGAAGATATAGAAGTCATAGTAATCATTGGGTCTTGGTTCCTGAGAAACAGGATTTATCTTAACCAGAGGAAAGGGCACAATAAAACAAAACATAAAGAAAAGAAAAACAAACAATTACAACAAAAAAAACTAGAAGATAGGTGTTTGGCTGGAGGGGGGGGGGGTGGTGATGGAAAAAAGCTGTAGATATGGGGATGAGAAGTTGAGGTACCACTGCTTGAAAGTGTCCGTTTCCTATGGAGTGTCAGAGGTCAGAGAGGCAGGACGACCGTGGCTACAGAAGAGCGTTGAAGGTTTGGAACGCCCTCTACAGGAATGGAGGACAGAGCTGCCCAGACACCAGTGCAGATTAACCGGGGTGCTGAGGTGCACCTGAGGTTTGAGAATCACTCATTTTGCCACTACCTGTGCAGTTGTGTAGTGCTCAGCAGTCTGTGTGTAGGGACTAGAAATGGAAAAATTGGCTCAACCCACAGATTTTTCTCCAAATTTCATTCTCTGTCACACAAACTCCTGTCCAATTCTTCTAAATGGTAGGACAGAAATGGTTATTTGACCCCCATTGTTCATTCTCCCTAACTTTTAAATTTTGTTTCTTGATTTTTTTGAGAAACAGTGAAAGAGAAGCATCAATTTGTTGTTCCACTTATTTATTGGTTCCCAAGCATTCATTGGTTACTTCTTGTATGTGCCCTGATTGGAGATCAAACCCACAACCTTGGCATATTGAGACAATATGCTAATCAACCAAGCTATGCTGCTAGGGACCGTTCTCCCTAACTTTTAACTGGGCAGGTGTCTTCCCTAAGCAAAGATTACATTTCCAAGCTCCCCTTACGGTTAGGTATGGTAATGTGACTAAGTTCTCACAAATGAAATATGAGTGCCAGTAAATGTCCTCATAAGACTGAGTGTGGCCATCTCTCTCTCCTCCTTTTTCTCCCTGGCTGGAATGCAGATACAATAGCTTCAACCCAAGCAACTGTTATGGGTCATGAGTGAAAAGCCACGTGTATAAATGTCAAAGCAACAAGATAAAAGGTATCATGGTCCCAGATGGTTAGAAAGCCAGTATATCAACACTGGACCAGCTGCCTCTGGACTTTAGATAAAAAAAAATCTTCTACTATGTTTAAGTAAATTTTCTGTTGTAGATAACTGAAGCTAATTCTAAATTTTCTGTACTCCCTGGTGTTTTAGAGAGCCTCACTTGCATTGATATTCTGTCAACTCCAGATGTCCATGTCTTCCTTAAGCCTGTTTAAGCATCCTCTAACCTCTTTTTGAATGTCTGCATCATGGTTTGACCTGACATCAGCTCTCTTTGTTTAAATCTCTGACTGAAGACTTATCGTATTTGGTATACTTCTGCTTATATTATACTCCTGATTAAATTGCTGTAAAAAAGTTCTGGTCAAGATGGCAGCACAGATATCAAAATAGCCTCCTCACACAACCACATCAAAATTACAACCTACCTGTGGAACAACTATCATTCAGAACCACCAGAAATCAAGCTGAAAGGAAGTTCTACCACTATGGAATTGAAGAAAAAACCACATTGAGACTGGTAGGAGGGGCAGAGATGCAGAACAGGCTGGTCCCACACACATGTGTGGTGGACAAAAATTGGGAGGGATATCTCAGGAGTGAGGGGTCCCAGCCCAACACCAGGCCCTCTACCTAGGGTTCCAGTGTCAGGAAGATAAGTCTCTATGACTTCTAGCTATAAAACCAGCAGGGATTGAGGCTGTGAAAGACAGAAACTTCTGCGGTCCCAGGCAATAATACATGTCTATTAACAACTGAATCTGAAAAAGAAACAAAAAGCAGAACAGAAAGAGAGTCATAGATACAGAGAATGTTTTGATGGTTGCCAGATGGGGAAAGGTCAGGGGGTGGGGGCAAAAAGTGTGACGAGATTAAGAAGTACAAATTGGTAATTATAGAATAGTCATGGGGCCCTGACTGGTGTGGCTCAATGGACTGAGTGCCGACCTGTGAACCGAAGGGTCACTGGATTGATTCCCAGTCAGGGCACATGCCTGGGTTTCAGGCCAGGTCCCCAGTAGAGGGTTCTCAAGAGGGAACCACACACTGATGTTTCTCTCTTTCTCCTTCCCTTTCCTTCTCTATAAAAATAAATAAATAACATTTTGGAAAAAATAGTCATGGGGATGTAAAGTACAGCATAAGGAATAAGTAGGCAGAGAACATATATGAATGACCCATGGACATGGGCAACGATGTGGGGATAGCCTGAAAGTTGGTGGCTGGGCAGGGGGCGGGGGACTAGGTGGAGGAGGGCAAAAAGACAAAAATTTGGAGACAACTGCAATAGTACAAACAATAAAATATAATTTAAAATATTTTTAAAATGCAGTAAAAATCTCGATTTTCCCTCAACTGCTTTTAGTATTTTAGTATTTTCACAGTGCTGTTAATAACCATATCATTGTATGTTACATATTTGTGAATTCATTAATTTGACATTGATAAGATACCTTCTATGTGCTTTGTAGTGATGGGCACCATGAAGACACAGAAATCAGAAAAGCATAGGGTATCCCATCAAGAATTTGACAATCCTGTAACAGAGAGGATTGTCAAAAGCAATTAAGATGAAACATGAAAGCAATTAAGATCCTTAAGAGAGAAATGAGAGACCTATATTTTTTCCATACTTGCCCCAAGTATGCAATATTTAAAATCTTTTTCTGAATTCATCACTGTAGTTCACATGGCTGGAATTAGAATTAGAATTTCCTGATTCTCAATATTCTAGTCATACTATCAGATTCCATATTTGGCTGCCATTCTATGTTTCATAATCACATCTTCTTGAAAAACAAAATCTTTTTTATTAGAAAATTTAAAGTGTAGAAAATGAGGACTTTGAAAGAAGAAGGAGATGGTTTAAGTTTATTCGTTTACTTACCAGGTCCAGAGGTACATGTTGGAATAAATGGAAACGAATGACTGATGTGGTTGGTCCTCTAGAAATAAATCTCTACCTCTGGCCACGTGACTCAACTGGATAAAGCATTGTCCCAATACTCCAAGGTTGTGGGTTTGATTCCCGATCAGGATATGTATAAGAATCAACCAATGAATGCATCCATGAGTAGAACAACAAACTGATGTTTCTCTCTCTCTCTCATAAATAAATAAAAATTTAAAAAAGTATTTGCTTCAAAAAAGAACTAAAACAAAAAATAAAAAGAAATTTGCCATGTAAATGCTAAATACAATGCTAAGATTTAAAATTATCCAAGGAGAGGTACATGGTACCCAGAGAAATATATTGGAGCATTTTTACTCACTAGAGAGAGAATGGTGAGGTTGGGCCGGGGAAGGGAGGCAGAAGGTGGCCTAGTAAAGGGGAGACTCCTCAGTAGGGGTGAATACCAGAGGCACTGAGAGTCAGCTTGTTCAGTGGAGCTCAGAGAACAAAGGGAAAGGCATATGATGTTAGAAGAAATGGGGGAGCCCTGACTGGCGCGACTTAGTGGGTTGGACATCATCCCACAAATCAAAAGGTTGCTGGTTCAATTCCCGGTCAGGGTACACGGCCAGGTTGCGGGCCAGTTCCCTATTTGAGGGTGTGCAAGAGGCCATCAATGTTTCTCTCACACATCAATGCTTTTTTCCCCCTCACTTTCTTCTTCCTCCCTTCCCATCTGTAAAAATAAATAAAATAAAAAAATCTATTTAAAAAATGACAGGGGAGGTAAGTAAGGGCTAGACCATGTTACTATTTGGGCTTATCTTCAGAGTGATGGAAAGCAAGTGAAGTGGTTTGATTTCAAATAGATTCCTCTGGCTCCTGAGTGCAGAGTGGAAACAAGAGGAGAGGTAAGGGTGGGAAGCAGGGAGACCAGTTTGGTGAAACTCTGGCAGGGATTCAGCTATGAGGTGAGGATAGGCCAGATTAGGGTGTGCTCTAAAGAGAATGACTGATGGCAGTAGTTTTTAGGAGGACTTGGCAATGGTTCAGATATGGGATGTGGGGAAAGAGATGTCAACAATGACGGTTGGGTTTTTGGGTTTCTTCACCTGATGGATGGTGACATTATTCAGTGATATAAGAACACAAACCAGATTTGGGAATGAGAGTAAGATATAACGAGCCTTTCTAGAGTTCAGTTTTGAACATGCTGACTTGGGATGCTTTTGAAATATCCAAGTGAAAATGTCCTAAAAGGCATTAAAAATTGGATCTAGATTCACTTAGAAGTGAGTGGGACAGAAGTGGCTGTGGATTATCTGTCAGTTGTTTAGAACTGAAGCTGTAGGCAGGAACGAGATCACCTAGAGAGAGTGCGGAGAGATGGATAAACAGTGAGCCTTCGAATCACCAATACTGAATGTCTGGGTAGGGTAGTATGAGTCTGTCTACATAGGAAACTGCCTAGACTTGCTAAGGAAGAAGGAAGAAAACTAGAAAATGGTCAAAACCAGAAAGCTAATCAAGAGAACATTTTTTTAAAAAGGGTGTTCAATAATGTCAAAAGGCCCTGGCTGGCGTAGCTCAGTGGATTGAGCACAGGCCTGCGAACCAGAGGATCGCGGTTCAATTCCCAGTCAGGGCACACGCCTGGGTTGCAGGCCAGTTCCCTGCAGGCCAACTCCCAGCAGGGGACGCGCAAAAGGCAACCATACATTGATGTCTCTCTCCCTCTCTCCTTCCCCTCTAAAGATAAATAAATAAAGTTTAAAAAAAAATAATGTCAAAAGCTACTGAGGGAAGACATAGATGAGGACTGACCACTGCCCATGGAATTTAGTGCGGTGGCAATGATTTGAGCTCAAAATGTTATGGTGGAATAAGCAGGGTGAAAGCCAGATTGAAGGAAATTGAAGAGTAAATGCTAAGAAAATGGAAGCAGAGTATGGAAAACTCTTCGTGAAAAGTTTATGTAGGAGAAGGGGGAGCTAGAGTAAATGCTAGACAAACATGTAGAATTCCAGTGAAAAGTGTTTTTTTCATCGCAGACAGATTAATAGAGAGAGAAAACAGGAAATCTATAAATACATTCAAATACACATGGGAATTTAGAATATAATATAGTGACATCTCAAATCTCTGAGGCTAAGACTTTTAAAAAGTTGTTTATTTATTGATTGGTTGGGGGGAGAAACAAAGAGGCATCAACTTGTTGTTCTAACTTATTTGTGCATTCATAATAGGGGATTAAATTCACAACCTTGGTGTATGGGGAACAATGCTCTAACCAACTGAACGACCCTGCGAGGGCTTTTTTAAAGATTGATTTTAGAGAGAGAGAGGAACAAAGAAACAGAGAGAGAGATTTGTTGTTCCACTTATTTGTGCATTCATTCGTTGATTCTTTTTTATTAATTTTATTTTATTTAAATTACATTTTATTGTTTCTACTATTATAGTTGTCCCAGATTTTCCCTCATTGCCCCCCTCTACCAAGCCCCCACGACTCCCTCAGACAATCCCCACATCATTGTCCATGTCCTTGAGTCATGCATACACATTGTTTGGTTACTCTGTGTCCTATGCTGTACTTTACATCCCTATGACTATTCTGTAACTACCATCTTGTACTTCTTTTTTAAAATGTATTTTTAGAGAAAGGGCAGTAAGGAAAGAGAAATAGAGAAACATGAAGCAGTTGCCCTCTCACGAGGCCACAACTAAGGATCTGGCCCACAACTCAGGTATGTACTATGACTGGGAACTGAACCTGCAACCTTTCAGTCTGCAGGCCAGTGCTCAGTCTACTGAGCCACACCAGCCACTGCCAATTGGTACTTCTTAATCCCTTCACCTTTTTCACCCATCTCCCTGATCCCTTCCTCTCGGGCAACCACCAAAGCATTCTCTGTATCTATGATTCTGTTTTTCTTCTGCTTGTTTATTTATTTTGTTTTTACATTAAATTCTTGACAAATATGTAAGTACTGCCATTTTATTTTTCATATTTTGGGTCATTTTCTTAAAGAAGACCCTTTAACATTTCATATAATACTGGTTTGGTGATGGTGAGTTCCTTTAGTATTTTCTTGTCTGGGAAGCACTTTATAAGTCTTTTGATTCGAAATGCTAGCTTTGCTGGGTAGAGCAATCTTAGTTGTAGATCCTTGCTTTCTATCACTTTGGATATTTCTTGCCAATCCCTTCTAGCTTGCAAAGTTTCTTTAGAGAACTCAGCTGACAGTCTTAAGGGAGTCCTCTTGTAGGTAACTAAGTAACTGCTTTTCTCTTGCTGCTTTTAAGATTCTCTCTTTGTCTTTCCCTTTGGTATTTTAATTATGATGTGTCTTGGTGTGGGCCTCTTTGGGTTCATTTTGTTTGGGACTCTCCACACTTCCTTGACTTGTATGTCTATTTCCTTCACCAAGTTAGGACAGTTTCTGATATTATTTTTTCAACTAGATTTTCCATTTCTTGCTCTCTCTCTCTCCTCCTCCTGGCACTCCCATGATGTGAATGTTGGTATGCTTGACATAGTCCCAGAGGGTCCTAACACTATTCTCATTTTTTTGGATTCTTTTTTCTTTTTGCTTCCTTATATTCCCAATCATTGATTTGATTCTCAGCTTCACCTACTCTATTGTTGTTTCCTGAAATTGTTCTTTATTTCAATTAGTGTATCTTTCATTTCTGACTGGATTTTCTTTTATGTTTTGAGGTCCTCACTAAGTTCCTTGAGCATCTTTATTATTTTCTTTCCTTGAGCATCTTTATAGCCAGTGTTTTGAACTCTGCATCTAGTAGTTGTTTGTCTCCATTTTGTTTCATTATTTTTCTGGGTTTTTGTTCTATTCTTTCACTTGGACTGTGTCTCTTTATTTCCTTATTTTGGCAGCTTGTGTGCTTGTTTCTATATATTAGGTAGAGCTGATATGATTCCTTGTCTTGGTAGAATGACATAATGTAGTAGCTGTCCTATAGGTTCCAGTGGCATGGCCTCTCTAAACACCTAAACTGGGCACTCTAGGTATGCCCATTATGTGGGTGTGTATACCCTACTGCTTCCATTGAGTCTTGATTGCTGTTGGCATGTCCACTGTCAACCAACCACCAACTGTGTTCTTTCCAGGGTCACATGTCATAACCTATAGAGCATTCTGTAGATATCTGCTACTTGTTCTGGGCTTGGAGTTGCCCAGGCATGACCAAGCTGTAAACCAAGGCTGGCTGCTGCTAGTATTGGACCTGGGTCTGCTTGGTGAGAGGCATAGGGTTCACTGAAGCCAGATGCTATTTGTTTGAGAGAATTTAATAAAATCTGAAGCTTGGGCCAAGGCAAGCCATTCATGTGGAAAAGCCCTGGAAACAGCTTGGGTGGGCCTGAAAGTTGGGTGGGGCAGGACCTAGGAAATTACCTGGGTGAGGCAAACAGTGTGAGCCACGTTGGTGGAGTCTCAGATATGGCACCCACCTGCTGGCTTTGTGACTCTCTTGGGGGTGGGGAGCAGTGCTCAGAAGAGAAACAATGGCCTCTGCCAGCACTTTTGTCTGGGAGAAGGCTGTGCCTCAACTCTTGCCCTGATGCCAGACAATTCAGTCGTCATATTGTATGTTTCTGTTGCCTTTCAATATGCTGTCCCCACACTGGAGCTCAGAGGGAGTGAGTTCCAATAAGTCTGTGCATGGGCTTTTTAAGAGGAACTGCCTGAGACTCCAGAAGTTTCTGTCTTCCGCAGCCTCAATCTCTGCCAGGTTTTACAGCCAGAAATCATGGAGACATCTTCCTGGCACTGGAACCCAGGCTGGGGAACATAGTGTGGGGCTGGGAACGCTCTCTCCTGAAATATCCCTCCTGATTTTTTATCTGCCACATGTAGGTATAGGACCAGCTCATTCTGCATCTCCAACCCCTCTACCAGTCTCAGTGTGGTGTCTTCTTTAATGTTGGTGTCTTCTTTAGTTTTATAGCTGTAGGGCTTCCATTCAGCTTGATTTCCGACAGTTTTGAATAATGGTCGTTTAAGTTTGTAATTTTGATGTGGTTATGCAAGCAGGTGAGCGGTGTTTACCTGCACCACCATGTTGACTGGAAGATACTGACTGATTTGAGAGACAGAGAGGAAGGGAGGGGTGGACATTGATTTGTCGTTCCACTTTATTTATTTATGCATTCATTAGTTGATTCTTGTATGTGCCCTGACTAGGCATCAAACCCTCAACCTTGGCACATCTGGCAGTGCTCTTTCCAACTGAGCTAGCTGGCCAGGGAAGACTTTTAAATAAAGGGTATTGAGATGCCTAAATAGCCATGTGGAAATTATAAAATTGTATCTATATCTCACATTACATAAAAGAATAAATTAAAAATTGAATGGATATCTAAATGTGAAAATTAAACCATAAAAGTTCTAGTAAATTCTTTTTATTTCTTGAGGATAGAAAAGGATATTTGTACCTGAAAATCTAGATGCAATAAAAGATTGATAAATGTGATCTTTTAAAAAAGATCTTTTTTAAAGATCTTTTAAAAAGAAGAAACTTTTGCATAGCTAAAAACACAATAAGCAAATAAAAATTTTTTTTTAAAGATTTTATTTATTTATCTTTAGAGGGGAAGGGAAGGAGAGAGGGAGAGAAACATCAATGTATGGTTGCCTTTCGTGCGTCCCCTCCTGGGAATTGGCCTGCAGGGAACTGGCCTGCAACCCAGGCATGTGCCCTGACTGGGAATCGAACTGCGATCCTCTGATTCGCAGGCCCGCACTCAATCCACTGAGCTACACCAGCCAGGGCAGCAAATAAAAATTTATAAACAAATTTAAACAATATGACAAACTTGAAAATATTTGCGACGTGTATGTTATATATATATAAATATATATGTATGTATATATATAAAGTGCATGACATACATGCACACACAAGCACATATAGTGTATAACAGGTAAGGGAATGGATATATGGATATAGACATAAGGATCTAGTTGAGAGGGAACAATTAGCTGGATAAGTGGAGGGAAGATCAGTAAATAGTGTAAGTGTTCTATAGACATGCTGGGACTGAGGACGGAGCGTAGAAAGGCAAATAGAAAATGTCAGCAACTTCTGTGTTAAATGGAGAGAAAGAGGTCTGGATCTGGATGGCGTTGGGTGTTTGATAGCATTTGGAAGCAAGTTGGCAGCCAAGAGGGAGTAGAGAAAAATTGGAAATAATTATGATGGAGGAGAAGAGCCTGCACGGACCAGAGAATTGCTACCGAACGGTCACACCCTGGCAAGTGAGCAGTTGGTGAGGGTGAATTGACAAGGGAGCCATTGCAGCTCCGTGAGTGGCTTTTCCCTGGCAGTCCTTGAAAACTGAGTTGACTTTCTATTGTCTTGGGGAAAGAGTGGAGAGAAGTTTCTTCTAATTTGACTCTATCATTGTGGAAACATTTTTTTTTTCCTACAGATCTAAGGGAGGAGGGAGGAAATGAAGGAATGGTCAGCAAGAAGCAGCTGAATTTATATTAAAAATATCATCTCCAACTCATTAAGTTTGTCAAGTGAAATGGTGGGCAATGTTAGACACAAAGAGAAACAGAGAAACTCAGAAGATTTTGAGGAATTTTAGGGATAACGGTTAGAAGGCTAGTGAGAAATTTATCTCATCACCTTAATCTCCAGCATACTCTCACTGCCTTTTGCAGCCAGGTTGGGTGAGGAAACCCTTATTCAGAGTTCAGAGTTCTAATGCTATCAATCTCTGAGTGATTCTCTGAAGGAATGGTGCATGGGTGTGTCTGTCTCTCAGCGGACTGATTGTGAGTGTGGTAGACAGCTAACCATTCGCAATTTTCTGGTTCCTTTCTTGTCCTCTAT
Source organism: Sturnira hondurensis (assembly GCF_014824575.4). Lineage (NCBI taxonomy): Eukaryota > Metazoa > Chordata > Mammalia > Chiroptera > Phyllostomidae > Sturnira > Sturnira hondurensis. The sequence continues at coordinate 5,822,614 of NW_028080032.1, read as the reverse complement.
CCCTTACCCCGGGCCCATGCAGTTTGTAGGTTAACATACATGAACAGTTTTCTGTATAAAAACCTCTTCATTTCCAGGGTTGATGGGAATGACCCTTAGTTAAGTGTTGGAGCCTAGGGTATTGAAGGTGGTATGTTAAAAGAAAGAACAGGGACAGAGTGAGTTCTTTTTTCAAAGGGAAAAGGCATTCTCGTTTAGTATGTTGGGATCTTTAATCAGAGCAGAATACTGATTCATTCTCCACCAAAAAGATTAGGTAGTCTTGAATGACAATTCAATTTCAAAGAAAAAGCAAAAATCCAGTCTTCTGAGATTCAGAGGAAGAAAAAGTCTCCCAGGTGTCCCACCTGGAATGCTCACGTCTGCCTCTAGGCACTGCCAGAGCACAGCTCTGTGGGTTCAGAGGACCTCAAACCTGAAGGAAGTTTGCCAGTGAGTCCCTAGTCTGCTTTGCTTGGTAGCTATTAGGAAACTGATGTTCCCAGGTCAGGAGGGAGGTGCCTTCCGAATGTTTACATAAGAACTATTGAGAATTTTAATGAGTTTATTTGAGCCAAACAAGATACGCCAGGAAGCAAGATCTCAACAGACTAAGAAAAATACTTCCAAGAAATGATATTTTGTGCATTTGGGAATGAAGGAAAACGACAGGAAAGTGGGGATTGGGTTACAGGATGGTAAACATGATTATGCGCTTTCCTGAGGGTGGTCAGCTTTAGCAGCAGGGGTCTGAGGAAAGGCTTTCAAAGGTGGGTTAAACTAGAAGCAGAAAAATGGTGGATGGGGCTTACTTAAGGCAAAGAGGAGACTTTTACTATGGCTATCCACCATGACCTGCCCAGTTAGGAATTTATTCCTGGTTTCCTCCACAAGAGGTAACCCAGCCAGAGCCTGAGGTGTCCTTGCAGTTGGAAAGTGGATTGTCAGCCTGGTCCTGTTTATGTGGCACTTATTCACCAGGAAGGTCTAGAGCCCTCAGAGTCCGAGGCAAGATGGTCTGTGTCTCTCCTGGGCCAAACACTCACACCCCCTGACTCAAGGTGGAGTGGGGGTGGGGCGGGGAGGATGTGCAGACTGTGCTTCCAGGCATTATTCCCAATGACCCAACTTTGACCTCACTGTCCATATTGAGAGAGAGAGCTGACATGAAGGTATTTTCATTCTAAAAGAGGACTCTAGTGATTCAAAGGAATGCATCTCGAATGGTAGAATTTCAAGTACAAAGAGTGACAAAGATAATTGGGACAGGATGTTCTTCTACCTTGTATTGTTCAAATGACCCAATAGGTAGCTTCCCACTTCATTGTCTTGAGAAGTTGGCTCTGCCCTTTGGATCTTGAGAAACACCTGGCTCATTGTCTTCCTTGGGTTTCTCATGGATTTCAGTCAGCTTCAAGGACTTGCTGATAATGGGTATTTATACATTGATTTTTATCAGCAGACAATAGGTAATTGCTTCTCTCAGAGAACAGAAAGCCAGCAATGACAGTCACTTCAACAGCAGAGGGAGAATATGTTCACACACCCTCAGGTGCTTAGGGGAGATAAGTTTTATTGCCTCCTGTTTGTAAAACAAGAACAGCCGGAACTGGGAGGCTGCCAGACTGTCACTGCAGACGTACAGTGAACACTCTACCATTTCGATGAGTCTGTCTGGCCATCCACAACAAAGGAGGGAGCCAGCTTAAGATAATAAGCCCAATGAAAGTGATGTCTTCATACTTTATTTTCTACAGCAATCAGTTTGGAGAATTTGAGCTTTGTAGTTACATGTTTCTCCTCACTTAAGCTTTGGCTAATGATTTTCCCTCTCTAGGCCTCTAAACAAGCCACTTCAGCAATGAGGCACTCTGACACGGAGGGGGTTTTTTTGGTTTGTTTTTTGTTTTTTGTTTTTTATCTTTAGAGGGGAAGGGAAGGAGAGAGGGAAATATCAGTGTATGGTTGCCTCTGCCTGGAACACACAATGTATCATGTGTCCCCTGCCACGAACTGGCTTACAACCCAGGCATGTGCCCTGACTGGGAATCGAACTGCGATCCTCCGCTTCGCAGGGCCGCGCTCAATCCACTGAGCTACACCAACCAGGGCTGACGTGGAGTTTTTGTGGCACATGAGAGAGATGCTTCTGAAACAAACAAAAGATTTCAGTCACAGATACCCAGTATGGGACTGTGTCTGTTCTGTTTTAATAATGTTTTTTAAAAAATAAATTATGACATCAATATTTAAAAATTAAAACTTATTTTCAACTTTTTAAATCCAAACTTACTTTCAAATTATTTTCTAATGATAGAAATGTTGCCATACGGGGACTGGGCCCAGGGTAGGTCTGCCTTGAGTGGGCTGGTAGTGTGATAGTGTGGGGTTCTTGACTTCATGCAGGAAGGATTTCAAAATATCGCCTCCAGGTGATTTTGAGAGTATGTTTGTTACAGCTGGGGACAGTGAAATGATGAAAGGGCTTAGGATAGATGAGGCAACAGGAAAGAATCTTGGAAGGGCTGCTTTGGGTTTTGTTTTGTTTTTTTTAAAGAGAGGAGAGAAATATCGATGTGTGAGAGATACATCGATTGGTTGTCTCTCTCTTCAACTTGCACACCTTCAACTGGGGACCTGGCCCACAACCCAGGCATGTGCCCTGACCACACAGGCCAGCACTCAATCCTTTGGACCATACTAGCCAGGCTGCTTTGGGTTTTTAGAAACATTATAGGAAAGAAGTGGGTCACGCTGGACTGCAAGAACTCACTGAGAAGTGACAGAAGTGAGCCAAGGCAAGGGGGCTGTTAGCTCACTGGAAAGTCAGAGAAAATGGAGGTAGCGGGGTTTGGAGACAGGTTCAGGAGGTTAACCTGGGATGAGTTGATGCTGCCCACGGCCCTCCTGGTTGCAAGTCTCATGGGGACCCCTAGAGTTTAGGAGAAAGAGCAAAAATACACACTTCAGGGAGAAAGGCATGAGTGTGCTCTAGAAAGAACATGCCTTGGCTACTTTGCCTTGAGGCTTCTTATGTTTCTTTAGCTGATGGGAATCCTATTGGCTCTTAGGGGAGGATCCTAACAGAATATTCATTAGCTTTGTAGGTGTGTCTTTCAATAGGTTGATTACAAAAATGTGGGTATAAAAGGGTCAGGGTTATTTTCTGGTTAGTTTCATTTTTTAAAAAAATGTCCTGGCCTGCCCTGGGACAGTCCGGAATGTGTGAACCATTTGTTCCTGTGTCCTTGGTTAGGAAAGAGAAAACCTTGTGATTCATTAGCTGTCTCTAAATAGCTCAAATTTTATGGCCTTGTTTGATCTTTGTTTGATTATTTTGTCTGAGTTTCTCTTATTCCATTTCTCAAGGAATTTCCCTAGCTTTTTACTATCCTACCCCAGGAATAATAACTGTAATTCCTTTTGGGATAACCGCATACTTTGCAGTTTACATATTTCAATATATTTTTGCCAGCTACTAATGAGCTCTGTCGCAAGTTACCCACATTCTCTGTGCCTCGGTTTCCTCATCTGTAAAATTGGCATGATAGTAATACCTTACTCACAGCATTGTTATAAAGATTAAGTGAGGAAATCCATGTCTTTAATGGATTTAGCACAGTCAAGAGCACTCTACCAAAGTTAGGTATCATTAGGATATTATAGTTGTTTTGAATTACAAAAGTAATATGTGCTATTTATAAAAATGAATTTTAAGAGATCCAAAGAGTATAGATGTTTATAAAGTAAAAAATGATAGTATTCACTCTTCATCCGGCCTCTCGCAATCCTGCCTCTGAGAGATAGCCACGGTATATAGACCCAGTTTTCCTATGCATATTTATGAAACTATCTTAGAACTTCGATTGTCCCCTCTAAGAACTGATCATGGACATCCATACAGAGCATGCCCCTGGAGCCTGTTTACATACTATGAATATTAGCTCCTTGCCTGATTGGTATGTGGCTCCAGTATGTATTCAGCATAGCTTTCATACTTCCATGTAGCCAGGTCCTCACTCTTTGCCTGAAACCTGTTGGGTTTTGGATAGTGCTTAGAAAGACCTTCTCAGTTGCCAGCATTTGGAAATGCACTTCCTGGAGAAAGCAAAGGCTTGTACAACTCAAGAAAAATTTTGGAGCATACATTAGATTTTGTGAACCATTTGTGTGAGTGTATTTTGCTTTTTAGTGGAGTTCAAATGGCTGAAACTCTTTTAGGTGTTAGGAATGCTACCTTTAACTAATGATGGGAAATGCAGGCATGAAGACAGCCCACACCTTGCACTGGTCTCTTTATTGTATCCCATAGGCTTCCTATAGGTCATGGTGTATGTGATAGAGTGGAGGTCGATAATTTGGTGTTCTATGGAGTTGAACCTGTGGTCTAACCAGCATGGAGTGTAAGAAGATGGTTTTATCTTATTTCCTTATTTCAGAAAGTCATTGTCAAAAATAATAATAGCAAAACCATTTGGAGACTCAAAAGTTACTAATAAACCCAGTTGAAGGCACACATAGTTCTTGGCAAGTCCCATTAAGCCTTCCACATTCTTGAGACACTGTCTCTGAGAATATCACACAAAGATACTTATTAAGAAGACAAGGCGAGCCCTAACCGGTGTGGGTCATTGGATTGAGCACTGGCCTGCGAACTGAAAGATTCCCAGTCAGTGCACAGGCCTGGGTTGCATGCCAGGTCCCCAAATGGAGGTGTGTGAGAGGAAACTGACTGGTGTTTCTCTTCCTCTCTTTTTCCTTCCCTTCCCTTCTCTCTGAAATTAAATAAAATCTCAAAAAAAAAAGACAAGTGGACATGTAAAAGAAAAAAAAGCAATTGTTACATTTTGGGGAGGAAGATATGACTTTTTTCTTTTTTATGTATATTTTATTGATTTTGCTATTACAGTTGTCCCATTTTTTTCCTCTTTCCCCCCTCCACCCAGTACCCCCTTTCCCTCCAGCAATACCCTTCCCCTTAGTTCATGTTTATGGGTCATGTGTGTAAGTTCTTTGGCTTCTCCATTTCCTATGTTATTTTTAACATTTGCCTGTCTATCTTATTTCTAGCAATTATCTTTCTTAATCCCTCCACCATTTCCCCCATTCTCTCCCTTTCCCCTACAGCTGATAACCCTCCAAATGATCTCCATACCTATGTTTCTATGCCTGTTCTGGTTGTCTGCTTAGTTTGTTTTGTTTTGTTTTAGATTCAGTTGTTGATAGTTGTGAATTTGTTGCCATTTTAACGTTCATAGTTTTGATCTTCTTTTTCTTAAATAAGTCCCTTTAACATTTCATATAATACTGGCTTGGTGATGATAAATTCCTTTAGCTTTACCTTGTCTGGGAAGCATGATATTTCTATGAATATCTTATTACTCATGCCTTTTCCTATATTTTTTCTCAGAAAACACTGTGTCCGTATAACATCAGTACAACTGCCTGAGAAATAGATGATTAATTAATCTCTAAGATTTTCTTTACAGAGGGCCAAATAATTGGATGGATCCATTTTTAAAAACCCAAAGGCTATTTTGAAGCTTTATAGACACTTGTATACATCTATATAAATGTCTATTTAAATTCAAAAACCATTTATTCAATGTCTACTATTTCAAAATAGTTCTGTTAGGAGTTCTGGGGTTTTGAATATAAAAAATGGTAGTATTTGCTCACAGGTTAGTTGTTTATATTTCTTATTTTCTAGACCTTTTCAGGGAAATAGTTACAAGACTACCAACCATTATATGCAGAATGTTTTATATTTTATGGTAGGAACAATTACCTGTGTGGTCTCATGTTCATCAATTGGGATGCTCTTCAGACACTGCTGTCACTTTTAAAGGTATCATGAGACTTCCATGTGGTCCAGGATGCCCCTTGCCTTTGGGTAGTCTTCAAACCTTAGCATAGGCCCCTCCCACAGTAACCAAGCTCTGAGAGACCAATACAACACAGTGGAAAGACAGTGTGTGTCTTTCCAGGATAGATCTTTAGAGAATGGCAGTTTTAGGCACTCTCCCTCTTGGAGGTTTGCCCATGCTTTTTCCCTTCCCTTCTTACACCCAGGCATCTTACTTCTGCCTTTCTCTATCCTAAACTCCAAGGCCCCCTCTTTTGCTTCTGTAACTAGTTTCCTGAGCGTATGCAGCCCAGTTGCTTAATTTCTACTACCTCTGTAACATTCTAAATAAAATCTCTCTTATAATTTTGATAGGGGAACTCAAGAGTTAAAGATTTTGGCCTTTGTTATAATTGATAGGCTTAAGTAATCAATGCATATCAGGGGGAAACTGTAATTCCAGAAACCGTAATGCGGCGACTCCAGGAGGTCACAAGCACTTCAACCTTTGTTCCCCATGGGGTGTGCAAGCCGTGCAGAGGGTATCTGAGCCATTGTGTTCCAAGGTGAGAAAGCGTGTGATGCAAATAAAGAGTTGTTGGTCAACAGAAAAAGAAGTACTAGGAAAAGACTGCAACTCTTACTTCCGCCAAGATGGAGGCGTAGGTGGAAACACTGTGCCTTCTCCCACAACCAAGTTTGAATACAACAAAGGTTTAGTAAACAAAGATGCAGCCAAAGGACAGAAAATTGGACTATATGGAAGTCCAATAGCAACGAACTGTTCAACCAGGACGGTAAGAGGGGCGGAGCCAGCAGCGGAGCAGGATTGGGCAGGAAAGGTGCCCTGACCCAGGCTCGCAGGCAGCTGGGGTAGCAGTGCGGACTCAGTGAGGGTGCAGGGCAGGCTGAGCGCAGTCACACATTCGCGCGCAGATAAACCAGCAGAGGAGTGAGCAATGAGACGGACGGCGCAGGCCCCAGCAATGAACCCAGCGAGGACATAAGACGGCAGGCTGACCAAGGTCGCACATTCCATGCAGTGGGACAGACCCCGCGGCCCTGGCAGCAGGAGGCAGCAGAGGGGACCGCCATTCCTTTCCTTTGGCCCCGCCCCCACATACAATGCCACAACCCAGCAACTGGGTTGCCCCGCCCTGGTGAACACCTAGGGGTCTGCTCCTCACACATAACAGGCATGAACAGTCCAAAATATGACTCAAGAAGAACTCAAAGCCCCAGAGCCCATAACTCTAAGTGAAAAAGAAATAGCGAACCTCTAAGGTGCACAGTTCAAAATATTGGTGATCACGATGCTCACAGAACTGGTTGATTATAGTCACAAATTAGAGGAACATATGAAGGCTAAATTGATTGAAATGAAGGGAAATGCACAGGAAACCAATAGTGATGGAAAGGAAACTGGGACTCAAATCAATGGAATGGACCAGAAGGAAGAACAAAACATCCAACCAGAAAAGATTAAAGAAATGAGAATTCAAAAAAAGGAGGAGAGGCTTAGGAACCTCCAGGACATCTTTAAACGTTCCAACATCTGGATTATAGGGGTACCAGAAGGGTAAAAGAAATAGCCACGAGTGGAAAACTTATTTGAACAAATAATAAAGGAGAACTTCCCCAGTCTGGCAAAGGAAATAGACTTCCAGGAAATCCAGGAAGCTCAGAGAGTCCCAGAGAAGTTGGACCCAAGAAGGAACACACCAAGGCACATCATAATTACATTAGCCAAGATTAAAATGAAGGAGAGAATCCTAGAAGCATCAAGAGATAAGGGGACAGTCACCTACAAAGGAGTACCCATCAGACTGTCAGCGGATTTCTCAAAAGAGACCTTACAGGCAAGAAGGGGCTGGAAAGAAGTATTCCAAGTCATGAAATCCAAAGACCTACAGCCAAGATTGCTCTATCCAGCAAAGCTTTCATTTAGAATGGAAGGACAGATAAAGTGCTTCTCAGATAAGATCAAATTCAAGGAGGTCATCATCACCAAGTCCTTATTATATGAAATGTTAAAGGGACTTATATAAGAAAAAAGATGAAAATTATTAACAGTGAAAGGACAGCAAACTCACAGTTATTAATACCCACACCTAAAACAAAAGCAAACCAAGAGGACAGCTAGATCAGGAGCGGAACTATAGAAATGAAGAACACATGGAGGGTTAGCAACAGGGGAGTGGGAGGAGGAGAAGGGGGGAGAAGGTACATAAAATAGCATAGACAGTAGGTAGAAAATAGGGGGAGGGCAAGAATAATAGGGAAAATATAGAATCTAAAGAACTTGAGACACGTGGTCATAAACTAAAGGGGAAATGGTGGGGGAGGGGGTGTGTAGGGTGGAGAGGAATGAAGGGGGGGAATAGAACAACTGTAATGGTATAATCAATAAAATATATTTAAAAAGTAAATAAATAAAAATATTTTTAAAAATTTTAAAAAAAGACTGCAACTCTTGAATAAGAGATTCAATTAACCTTTTTTCCAAGCCACTTACCTACCCTTCTATCCAATTAACATTTTTTCCAAAGCCTTTACCTAGCTTTTCTTCTCTTTACACAAAGGTTGGCTTGATATGATGTGCTAAGACAGTCTTTCAGGGGACAAAACATGCTGTCTTCTCAGATCGCCAGCCATCTGAATAAAGTGCCCATGAATACTCAATTCTTGTCTCTGCTTATCAGTTCTGATAGTGACAGGCAGCAAGAACGCTGAGTTTTCCTGTTTATAAATATTCCATGTTGGCAGCAAACAAACGCAACTTGAAGACTCTTAAGCTAAAGACACTGATAATGCTTCTGAATACTAAAGAATAATTTGATCATTACACATTTGTGGGAATGGTGCCTCAAATCTTATGGGAATTACTGTGAAGGTTAGAAATCAGCAGGTACATTTAGGGAAAAAAGTATATATATAAAGAAATCAGTAGGTTCAATGTGGTAATGAAGATTTTTATATGCTTATATTTTGCCTACTTCTAAGAATTATTAAAACAATAATGATTCAGTTTCTGTGGGTCAACTATTATGTCTTAGATTTTCTGTAGGTCAGTGGCTTAGCTAGAAGATTCTAGCTCAGTGTCTTTTGTAAGGAGATAGGCCAATATTGGCTGAGGCTGAAATTCCCTGGAGACTTAAGTGGGGGTTAGAGACATCTTTCAGAGTGGCTCAGTCGTAGCTAGCAAGTTTGTGTTGGCTAAGGGTGGGAGGCCTCAGTTCCTCTCTATATTGACCTCTGTACAATGCTATATGAGTGTCCTCATAGCAAGTTTCCTGGATTCCTCAGACTTGGGGTAGCAAATGTATTTTTTTCTGTAAAAGACCAGACAGTAAATTTTTTAAGCATTGTGGGCCATGTCAGTCTTTGTCACATATTCTTCTTTTTTAATTTTATTTATTTTTCACAATTATTTTAAGGCTTTATTTATTTTTAGACAGAGGGGGAGGGAGGGACAAAGAGAGGGAGAGCAACATTGATGTGAGAGAGAAACATCAATCAGTTGCCTCTTACACATTCTCAAACAGGGACAAACTTGTAACCCAGGCATGTGCCCTGACCAGGAATCGAACCAACGACCTTTCACTTTACAGAATGGTGCCCAAGCAACTGAGCTGTGCCAATTGGGGCTCTTCATCTTTTTTTAAAAAAAAAACATTTTAAAAATATAAAAATCAATCTCATCTTACAAGTCATACAAAAACAGTCTGTGGACCAGAACCCATGAACCCTAATTTGTCTGTCCCTGCCCTAGAGTAAGTAATCCAAGAGACCAAGATGAAAACCACCATTTTATTAAAAAATTAGGAGCTAATATAAAGGACACATGGACAACAACTAAGGAGGGTGGAAATGGAAGGGAGGTGGGGAGCAGTTGGGGGGATGGGCTGGGATAGGAGTAAAAGACAGAAAACTATTTGAACAACAATTAAATTAAAAAATATATAATATAAAAAAATCGAAGCCAGAAAAGTCAGCATTCTTGCTGCCTGTCACTATCAGAACTGATAAGTAGAGACAAGGATTGAATATTCATGGGCACTTTATTCAGATGGCTGGCGATCTGAGAAGACAACATGTTTTGTCCCCTGAAAGACTGTCTTAGCACATCATTTCAAGCCAACGTTTGTGTAAAGAGAAGAAAAAGTAGGTAAAGGCTTTGGAAAAAAATGTTAATTGGATAGAAGGGTAGGTAAGTGGCTTGGAAAAAAAGTTAATTGAATAAGAGTTGCAGTCTTTCCCTAGTACTTCTTTTTCTGTTGACCAACAACTCTTTATTTGCATCACAGGCTTTCTCTCCCTGGAACACAATGACTCAGATACCCTCTGCACAGCTTGCACACCCCTTGGGGCACAAAGGTTGAAATGGCTTGTGACCTCCTGGAGTCGCTGCATTACAGTTTCTGGAATTACAGTTTCCCCCTGATATGCATTGATTACTTAAGCCTATCAATTATAACAAAGGCTAAAATCATTTATTCTTGAGTTCCCTTACCACTTTCATTATATGAGGCATTCCTATTAATTTGTGAAGAAAGTAAATTTAGAATTGCTGGTCATCACTTACTCCATCAAGCTCTTTTTTAAAAAAAGTAGTCCTGGAGGGCCTCTATTGTTCCCTTTTTACAGATGAGAAAAACATGTCTCACAGAGGTTAAAGGCTATTGGCATAAAATTGGTTAGCAAGAGAGTTCGGACTGAAGCTCAGTTTCCTGACTACATATTCAAGGATTTGTCTGATCCACTGTTGAGTACAGGCAGTCCAGAGTGGTTCTTTGCCACAGTGTAACAGAACCGCTGGGTTTTATTGCTCTGGGTTCTACTGCCTGCCACTGATAAGACCCATGAGTCCCAATGCCAGAGTCTCATGAAAAGGAAAGGAACCATTTATTCAAAAATTGTAGAGGTTTAGAATAATGGCAGAATTCTGCTGTTAAATTCCATGCCCTTTAAAAACAAAAGCTCCCTCCACCCTCAGATACACAGTCCCACCTCCCCTTGCCAAACCAGGCCAGTCAGAAGTACCATCTCTCAGGAAAAGAAATAGAAGTCTGTAGCTTAGGTGAACAGATTCCTGTCTGTATTCCAGCTTCTTCCAGCTGTCTGTGCTTGGCTAGGCTCCTCCTATCAATCCAAAACTGCATCCTTGTGGTGGACCTGTGAGGTCCTTTTGCATCCTCTCAAACTGCCTGGCCAGCACCGCTCATGGCTGCTGCATCCTGCTTCTCTGCTCCTTTCTAAGCTGCATGGTCAACAGTGCCATGGCTGCCTCACATTCGGGTTTTAAATTCTGGCACGGATCTTACTCCTAACCCTATTTCCAACTCCTCCCACACTGGGTTACACCTGCCAGTATTCTCGTCTCTTCTGCTTTTCTCAGCTGCTATGGTTATTCCAGGCACGCTTGGTCCTGTGAAGCGGACATGGCCTTCAAGCCACTAGCTCAGGTGCAGCAACCACAGTACTGCCTCCCGGCTGCATCGTGGGTGAGAGTCATGCCCACCTCCCTGGCTCTGAGCACAGCAGGCACAGCTACTTGACATTCCTAAAACCCTGGCCACTTTTTTTAAATATGCAAAGTAACTCTCTGTGGCCTTGCTTGGCTTCCCCTTCCCCCAGCCATGTAGTGGAGAAACTTCCCCCATTTTTGGTGACCCCAGTATTCCCTGTTACAACAGGGCAGAAATACCTGTTCATCTTATCATTTAAATGTTATTCTAATGATAACACTGTTTTGATATCATTATCATAACATTTCATGTAATAAGCATGAGGTACAGAAAATAGATGTTTTTCTATAGTATCATAGAATGTCCATTAAGCCATATTTTAAGGTCTTCACCATTTGTCTATAATTGTGAGAGTGTTGATTTCAGATATTAAGGTCCAAGTTTATGTTCATTATAAATATTGTGTATGAAAATGTAATAAATTTAACTAAAAGTGTACTCTCAAGATATGATCATAGAGTCCTAACCGAGCAAGTCATGGTGGGTAGTCAGGTCCAGGCCCACATAAGGATTATCTTTGCCTCGAGGAAGCCCTGTTCATTGTTTCTGTGCATGTAGGTTAACAAGCCTTTGAAATGTCTCTCTTTCAGATCCGTTTGAAGCCTCACCACCCTTAAGAGAGCACAGTGTTATTAACGGTCCTGTAATCCTCTCCCAGCCATGCTTTCTCCCACCTTCACACAGTCTTCCTTAATTCCCAATGATACTGATAGGCTGGGAGTGAACTGAGAGCACAGTGTGCAGCCGGACAATATCTCTGTGAACCCCCCAGGGCCGTGGCAAGGAGATTGAGTTTCCTGGCACTCCTGCAGCAAGGCCACGTAACGGCCAAACAGGCACACGGTCCCCCGCCTACGTGCAAGATGGTGGCAGGAGGAAGTCCTTACACTGAGCATGCGCAAGACTAGAAAGAGGTAGGAAAGAGCCCTTCCGACCCCTTCATATACCAAATTGGGAGTGAAACCAGGGGAAGGCAAACACATGTTCCATAGAAGTTAAAACTGCAGCAGGAAGAGGTGCTGGGCCAGAGGCCTGTTAGTCTAGCCAGGGGAAAGAAAGAATTGGTCAGAAAGTGGACCCCCCCCAAAGTACTTGAAAGTTTAGGATGTTAATCGGTCATTCTGGGAAAGCACCTGGTCCATCCCACAACCCAAAGTAACAAAAACCCAGGGGAACAAAGATATCTCTCTCGTGGTCATGGCTGCTGCTCAGAACCTGCACTCAGATGGTTTATTGGCTCGTCCTCACCTTGGGCCCTGGCCCCTGGCCTCCAAGTCTCTTTCTCCCTGACCCGGTGGAGCATACACTGATGCTTTTGCATGCTCTCCAACCTGGGAGCACAGAACCTTGTGGTCCTAGAACCCGCATGGTCAGTGATGGTGCCGCCTCCATACATAGCCTCCAGGAGGGAGTCTGAAGCTGGACAGCAGCTGAGAGCAAGCTAAGCTACCTGGAAGCTGCTTAGAAGGTGACTGGTGCTCCAAAGGATGGTATTTTATGAGGGAGCAGGAATTCTGGGCACTGCCTTCTGTTTAGGACTTGCTGAGGACAGCTGGATTTTGTGTGGGTTTTGCAGAGGAGATGAACTTGAGAAACCTCTGTTCATTTTTTAAAAAATATTTTTTATTGATTATGCTATTATGGTTGTCCCAAATTTTCCCCCTTTGCCCTCTGCACCCAGTACCCCTATTTCCTTTAGTAACCCCCCTTAGTTTATGTCCATGGGTTGTGCATGTAAGTTCTTTTGCTACTCCATTTCCTCTACTGTTCTTAACATCCCCATCTATTTTGTACTGACCAATTTGTGCTTCTTAATTGCTGCACCTTTTCCCTCATTCTTTCCCTTCCCACTCCCAACTGATAAGCATCCAAATGATTTCCATATCTATGATTCTGTTTCTGTCCTGGTTGTTTGCTTGGTTTCTTTCTTTAGATTCAATTGTTGATAGTTGTGAAATTGTTGCCATTTAAATGTTCATAGTTTTGATGTTCTTTTTTTTTTTTAAAAAAATAAGTCCCTTTAACATTTCATGTAATAATGGCTTGGCAATGAGGAACTCCTTTTTATCTCGTCTGGGAAGCACTTTATCTGCCCTTCCATTCTAAACGATAGCTTTGCTGGATAGAGTAATCTAGGTTGTAGGTCCTTATTTTTGAATACCTCTTGCTAGTCTCTTCTTGCCTGCAAAGTTTCTTTTGAGAAACCAGCTGATAGTTCATAAGGAACTACTTTGTATGTAACTTCCTTTTTCTTTTACTGCTTTTAAGATTCTCTCTTCATCTTTAAGCTTTGGCATTTTAATTATAATGTGTCTTAGTGTGGTCTTCTTTGGGTCCAACTTGTTTGGGACCCTCCATATTTCCTGAACTTCTGTGTCTATTTACTTCACCAATTAGGGAGGTTTTCTTTCATTATTTTTTCAAATAAGTTTTCAATTCTTGCTCTTCCTCTTTTCTTTCCTATACCCCTATGATTGGATGTTTGTATGTTTAAAGATGTCCCAGAGGCTCCTTAATCTATCCTCATTTTTTAAAATTCTTTTTTCTTCTAACTTTCTGATTGAATGCTTTTTCTTGCCTTGTGTTCCAAATCATTGATTTGATTCTCGACATCATCCCCTTCACTGTTGGTTTCCTGTAGATTTTTCTTTATTTCAATTAACGTAACACTCATTTCTACCTGTGTGTGTGTGTGTTTATTTTTTATTTTATGCCATTGAAGTACCCAATGAGTTTCAGGAGCATCCTAATAACCAGGGTTTTGAACCCTGTATTTGGTAGATTGCTTACCTCCATTTCCTTTAGTTCTTTTTCTGGATTTGTGTTCTATTCTTTCATGTGGGCCATATTTCTCTGTCTCCTCAACTTGGCAGCCTCCCTATGTTTGTTTCTGTGTATTATGTAGAGATGCTTTGACTCCCTGTTTTAGTAGCATGGCTTATTGTAGAAAAACACACCTGTAAATTGCATGAGGCAGAGCCTTAGGTAATTGCCAGGGAGGGACAAGCTGTGTCACTGCTCAGTGGCTCTGCATGGGGGAGGGCTAGAAGAGGGGACAATGCCATTGCCTGGCCTCTGGAGTTTTGCTTGGGAGGAAGCTGTCTCCCAATTGCCTTGTTGCCAGTCACTTCACTTTCTTCCCATAAGCTCCTGGTTCCCTTCTAGCTGTTGCCGTGTTGCTGAATCCCAGAGGAGGCGGGTTACATGAGTTCTAAGCTCATTGCAAGCCCTTTAAGAGGAGTCTCCTGAATCTCGCAGTTTCTTCTGCCACCCTAACCCCCACTTGTTTTTGCAGCCAGAATTTATGGGGACTTATCTGCCTGGAGCTGGAACCCTAGGCTGGGTGGTCTGGTCTAGTGATGGGATCCCTCACTCCCAGGATATCCTTCCCAATTTTTATCTACCACATGTAGATGTAAGACCATGTGTTCGTGTCTCCATGCCACTTCACATCTCCACATCTCTCCACCTCTTAGTGCTTGTCCGCACATCTCTGTGTCTCCACCCCTCCAACTTGTCTGGATGAATGTGGCTTCTTTAAATCCTTGGTTGTCAGACTTCCATACAGCTCAGTCTTCTGATGATTCTGGTTGATATTTGTTTTGTAGTCTAGTTATAATTTTTGCGTTAGGTGGGCAAGGAGGCGAGGTGTGTTTACTTACACCTCCATCTTGACAGGAAATCCCCTCTCTCCTTTCTCACCAGCCTCTTTCTCTAGAGTTTGCCTTTTTGTGACAGTGAGCAGCCAAACCCCACTTTGTTTCAGTAACACAAATGTATCAAAGAAACTGAAAAACTGTATAATTTACCAGATCATTGGGATCTTGCTTCTTGGTATGTCATCAGTCTGGCTCAAATAAATCCTCATAACATTTCCCTGCAGGTTTAGGCTTTTGTTTGTCAACAATACACAAGAAATTACTAAGTGAAACACTGTCTAGGTGCTGGGAACTCATTGGCAAATAACATCCATATCTCTGCTTTCATGGATCTTTCAGTCTGCTCGGAGAGCTTCTGGTCTATCTGATATTTTCCCTTTGGCTATCAACTTACTGCTTAATTATTTTTTAAAACATTGCTTGAATGAAAAACTATAAGATGTCTTGAGATTCATCAATTACCTAACCCTTGAATTCTTGTTTTTCTTTCTTTCTTGAAGCTAAATCCCCAGATATGAGAGCAATTAGATCAAGATTTAGAATGACAAAGAGATAAGGTGATTGCAAACATCACCCCCACTTTAAAAAGCTATTTCTGCCTTTCACCTAAAATGACTTCTTTTTAAAATTTAATCTTTATTGTATTTTTCATTACTATTTAGTTTTTTTATAGGCTCTCCCCCCAGCAATCACCTCATTGCCATCCATGTCCATGAGTCCTTTTTCTTTTTTGCTCAGTTTCTCCTCCTACTAACCCTGTCCCGCTTGACCCCTACCCCACACCCAGCTGTCATTAAAGTGACTTCTTTCTGCTAAAAGATATTTGGCTAAAGCAGACGACTTAGCTGATGGTAGAAAAATGAACCATGAAGTATAATAGTTTCATAAGATTGTGGCATAACCCAATTTTAAGTCATTAAATAATCAATGTCAAAACAGCAGAGGATCTAAAATAACTTATACTTTACTGCTGGAATGCAATAAGCATTTTGTTTTGCTGGCTCTGTAGATTTAAGGTCCCAATTATTGATGACTTTGTTTTAACAATGACTTTAATTACTTTTCATTTCTTGGGCACTGACCAATGGAAAGTGGTAAGAAAGGATGGTCATAGGCATGCAATATGGCTAAGAAAGTCACTCTAGACTTCAGAAATTTGCTCCAGGAAGCCCATCAGAGAGACAAATCTATGGAAAAGCCACAGGAGAACAAATGAGAATAGTTTATAAGTAAACAAACTTGGTTTTCAAGGAAAGAGTGACATTGGCAAAAAGAACTTCAATGGTTATGTCACTGATAACAGATCAAGAAGAAGTCAGGTTTTGAGACATCTTCAAGAGTATAAAGGTTAAGAGGGAGTTGGAGATGGGATGTGGAGATCTGGGGAGAGAGATCCATTCATTCGTATAATAGCCCTTTGTGAGCACTTACAGTCACTGGGCTGGGCTCTGGACTATGACTTTGAAATATATGTGGTTTGTGCTGCCAACAATCTACTGGGGGAGAACAAAAAGGCAAAAAGAATTTAGAGTACTTAGGAAATGAAGGAATGTGAGCATTCCTGGAAGGGACAACTAACTCGCACTTGACAAGTCAGAGGTTTCCTGGAATAATTCCTAAAAGCTGAGATCTTAAGAAGGACGAAAGAGACCAAAGAATAAGAGAGAAGGGCATTTCTAAGAGAGAACATTGTGTAGACAAACAGCTCAGATGCAAGAGAGAGCAAGCATGGAGTGTTTCAGGAAGAGAACATAGTGCATGGGTGCAGGGTTGGGAAATAGTGACGGGAGATATGGGCAGGAATCTTCTGAGTCTGGTGAACTTTGACCTTTAGCTTGAAGACAGGAAAGTAGTGTGTTTGCTCTTCTTTTTGAAAAGAAAACTCTGGCTGCAGGGGTTTGGGTAGATGTCGTCACTCAGTTGGCAGATAATGGTGGGCTCTACTCAGAAAGTTGCAGTGACGATAGAGAGAATTAGGAGATAAGTTAATAAGCCTTTAAAAGAAAAAAGTAGCAGGAGAGGATTTGATTATTGATAGATAGCTACATGCTGACAAAAGAGGAGGAAAAAGTTCTGGCTTTGGCAGCTAAATGGGCCAACTCACTGACACAGGAGACACAGAGGTAGGAGTAGTTAGTTGATTGGAAGGTGGAGGAAGGTTGAATTAAAGGTGGCTGGAGAATATGTTGAGTCGAACAAATCTCAGGAGGAGACTGGGCTTAGAAGTTTTGGAGTCATCTGCATAGAAGGCAGAAGAGAAGAAGATTCAAGATAGAACCCTGACACAGGTTCACATGGGAGAGAAAGAAGAGCATATAAAAGAGATTTATGTGGGCTTTTGAGAGAGGCAAGAGAACATTCGAAAGAAGGTGGTATCAGGGAAACCCAGGGACCAGTCCTCGCCAGAGAGAAGGAGTGGTCAGCAACATTCAATGCCATTGAGAACCATGTAGAAGTGGCAAACTCATTTGAGAGATATTCTACAAAATAAGCGATCTGTACTCTTCAAGAAACAGAAAGACGCCCTGGCTGGTGTAGCTCAGTGGATTGAGCTTGGGCCTGCGAACCACACGAGCGCGGTTCGATTCCCAGTCAGGGCACATGCCTAGGTTGCGGGCCAGTTCCCAGCAGGGGACACATGAGAGGCAACCATACATTGATATTTCTCTATTTCTCTCCTTCCCTTCCCCTCTAAAGATAAATAAATAAAATCTTAAAAAAATACAAAGACTGAGAAACAGAGGTTAAAGGAGACTAAGGGATATAAATATCCCTTTCTCTAATCACAAACTATTCTGTTACTTTGGAGTTTTTGTAAGATGTCACATAATAAAAGTGAAAATCAAAATTATACACTTTGATTGCTAATGCACTGTCAACAAAATAATGCCCAGCCTATAGAAAAGGTTTTTTTAGAGTTCATTTGAGCTAAAATTTTTCTTTATTTTCTTTCACACAGTGTATCAGGCCTTCTGCTCATCATGCCCTCTAAAATATCCTTCCACCCACAAACTCACCAGGCCCTCCCAGACAAGGAGCCCTCATCTGGATGCCCAGAAGCCTGGCAGCCTCAGCCACAGGACCCCACCAGCACAGCCTTCCCCCTCCACCCCTTCTCCCTTCCCACCACCTCCCTCCACAGGTGGCCCAGACTCACCTGCTGGTGGAGAGCTGGGTTCTTGCATCCGGGATGCTGCTGATCCCACTGCGTTTTTTTGTTTTGGGGTTTTTTTTTTCAGTTTGAGGACATGCCCAGAAACAAAATCTCAACAGATTGATAAAATGTTCTAGATCACAGCAATTTTGCAGCTTATTTTATATGTTAAAAGTGAAAGAGAAGAGGTAAAGAGTGTTATAAAATCCATGATGGTATATTAAGGTGGGGGAAGCAAAATGGGGAGATCTCTAGAATTTGATAAAAAGCAAAATGGAGAAACAAATAGTTCTTTTATATTTATGGGTACAGGATAGTTAATATTTAACATTTACAGCACATCGAGACAGTATTCAGGGAACAAGAAAACAATGAGGAGTTTCATGGTCTCATGCTCTGCTGCTACAGGTTGTGTTTCCAAGGGGTCTAGAAAAGAGAATTACTCTGCTATTTGAAAGGTACCATATGTTATCTTAAATGCATAATTGCAATGGACAGAGCTCACTTAAGGTAAAGACTGACCTTTGCTAAGTAAGCTATAGGCTGTATGTGACTACTTGCCATGGTTCTCCCAGTTAGGAACTTATAATCAGATAATTCTACGTCGTTATTTACAGTCATCAAGTGTGTAAGGCCTGCTATATGCCATACCCATCCCAGCTTGTCAGGTTTAATACATGGCCCCTTTTTCATTCATAGCACAAAGCTGGAAGAGAAAATAAAATTTATAGCTGCTGTGCTAGGTTTGTATGAATGTGAAGGAAAATTAGTTTTATTTTTTACTGTATCTTTAAATTTGCCTTCAAACGTTCTCTACATCTTTCAGGTTGTCTTAGCTCATAGTATCTGGCATGTGATTTGCCAAATCTCAGGTTATGCTATTTAAAATATTAACCTCGAGTGAAGGACTCCTAACTTATGGGGTCCTATCCCAAGGTAAGCATCTATAGCAAGCATCTACAGGACTCCTTCAAGAACATGGTGAAATGGGACAATAACCCTCAGTTGTTTTCTCTGTTGTTCTGTAGTTCTGGCAGTCACGTACAGCTCCCTACATGTAACGTATTATGTATAATACGTTCATTCTCTTTGTTAACTTCTCTCTACTTTTTATGCTTTTTTAAAAATGTAGACATTCACATTTTTTAAAACTCTAAGTAGCTTTCAGGTTTCCTTTAGTGTCTATCCAACGCATTTCATCAAGAAACCTTCTTTAGAAATTGCCGAAACTGGCCACGCGCCTGCGGAAATCTTTTTTGGCTGGGCGAACGCCCTTAGTCAAAATGGCCGCAGCTTCTTTCCTTTGCCCTTGCTTTCCCTTAGCAAAGATGGTTTCAAACCTATCTTTTCCCATAGTAAACATGGCGCCTCCACTTCCGGATTCTCAGTCGTTGCTGCTACGGGATGGTGAGTGTAATTGGCGAGTTTTTTGGCGGGTTGTCTGGATTGATTTAGAAATGGCTCGGGACTGAGGGCAGATAAAGGGTCCTCACAGCGCTTCACATCGTTGTATCACAGTTGTGAAGCGACATGACTGCTTCTCCTGGCACAGTTTCTGCCCATCCACACCCTCTTCCACCCAACATGTGGGCTCCGTAGCTTCTGCAGCCTTTGCTTTGGGGAATCCAGAGAGTTTGCAGGCAGTGGATGAGCTTAGGTTCTTTTTTAAAAAATAGCTTTGTTGATATATAATTTGCATAAAATAAAATTCACCTTGTTAAAAGTTTGGTGAGACGGCTTAGAAAAAGCTATTCCATTTTGGGCCTGTTGTGGTTTTTTACCACTAGCTTTCTTTTTTTTTTAGATAATGGTTTCAGAGTTTTTGTTTGTAGCATGTGCCAGAACTTCATTCCTTTATTGCAGAAAAATATTTCATGTATACATATGCCAAATTTTATTCATCCATTCATTGGTTGATGGGCGTTTGGATTGTTTTCACTTTTTTGCGTATTTTGAATAAAGCTGGTTATGAACATTTGTGTAAGGCTTATGTGAACACATGTGTTTTGTTTCTTCTCCTTATGTGTCTTTATTTCTTGCACATATACCTACAAATGGAATTGCCTGGACAAAGTGTAACTCTGTTTAACCTTTGGAATTCTGGCAAACTGTTTTCCTAAGAGCTTGTACCATTTTACTTTTTTGTATGTGGATAGTTACCAGTTATCCAGTTATCACGGTGTTGGAAAGATAGTCTTTTCCCCTTAGAATTGTTTTGGTACCCAGTGGAAAAATCAGTTGATGAATAGATATTTTTCTACAGAATGCACACAGATGGCTAACAGACGCATGAAAAGATGTGCAACGTCACTAATCATCAGGGAAATGCAAATCAAAACCACAATCAGATCAGCTTATACCTGTCAGAATGGCTGTTATGAAAAAGACAATAAATAACAGGTATTGGTGAGGATGTGAAGAAAGGGGAACCCTCATGCACTGTTGGTGAGAGTATAAAATGATACAGTATAGCCACTGTGAAAAAATAGTTTGGAGGTCCCTCAAAAAATTAACAGTTCGGTAATTTCGCTTACGGCTATTTATCTCAAGAAAACGAAAAGACTAATTTGAAAAGATAAACCTTGTGTTTATTGAGGCATTGTTTATAATTGCCAAGATACAAAGTCAATCTAAGTGCCCATTGATAGATGAATGAATAAAGAACATGTATGTATGAGGGGGGAACACCCCCCCCAAAAACCCAGAATTATTTAGAAAAAATTGTGTATTTATTCTTACATGTTTAAATTTCAGCCACCTTCAAAGTACTCTCCATTTGATGCAGTGCACCTATCGAGATATTTTTCTACTGCTCAAAACAGTTTTTGAACTTGTCAATTCCAATGCCTTTTAGTGCTTCTGCCTTTTTTGTTTGTTTGTTTGTTTGTTTCACCTCTTCCATATCCGCAAAACATTTCCCTTTGAGGATTTTTTTCATCTGTGGAAATAAGAAAAAGTTGCTAGGGGTGAGATCAGGTGAGTGGAAGGTTGGGGCATGGAGGCCATTACATTTTTGGTAAAAAACTGTTGAACACTCATTGCGGTGTGGGCAAGTATGCTCGTAAATCACCCAATACGAAATCACTCCTGAGAAAGAGTCTTCAAAAAATTTCAGTAAAGCTGAATGCAGCCTCTCACAACAATGCCAGCTGATATACTGATATAGATGGGTTGCTAGAACATTCACCTAGCGGGGGAAGCCTGTACTATGTGGAGCCCACCCTCTGGAAGATAATTCTAGTTTTGGGGGCCCCTGTTGTATATAGAATGGAATATAACTTAGCCATAAAAAGGATGACATCTTGCCATTTAGGACCGCATGGATGGACCTAGTGTGCTAAGTGAAATAAGTCAGAGAAAGACAAATTCCATATGATTTTGCTTATATATGGAATCTAAAACAGCAGAATAAAAACAGGCTTCATTGACACAGAACAAACATGGCTGCCAAAGGTGAGGGGGGCAGAGGGAATTAGAAAAATAGATGAAGGGAATTAAGAGATACAAACTTTTAGTTATGAAATAAGTAAGTTACCAGGATGTAATATAAAGAATAGGGAATATAGTCAGTAATATAATAACTTTGCATGGAAACAGATGTTTACAAGACTTACTGTGGTGATTATTTCATGAGATATGTGAATATTGAGTCCCTATGTTATACAACTGAAACTAATATAATGTATATTATATATCAACTATACTTCAATTTTAAAACAAGACAATCAGTTGACTGTAAAGATTTTATATCTGGACTCTCAATTCTATTCCATTGACCTATATGTCTAATCTTTTGCCAATACTACACAGTTTTGATTATTGTGGCTTTGCAGTATGTTTTGAAATTGGAAAGTATGAGTCTTCCAACTTAGTTCTTTTTTTTCAAGATTGTTTTGGCTATTTTGGGTGTCTTTGCATTTCCATAAAAATTTTTGAAACCATTTTGTCAAGTGTCTGCCGACCTTCCCCCCCCCCCAAAACCAGGCAACTGAGATTTTAATAAGAATTGCATTGATCTGTAAATCAATTTGGGCAATAAAATATTATCTTTCATGCCATTAACATAGGGTGTTTTTCCATTCATTTATTTTCAGTTTCTTTCAACATTTATTTTGTAGTGTTCAGTGTGCATGTCTTATACATTGTTCCTAAATACTTTATTTTTTGGTACTACTATAAATGGAATTTTGTTCTTTTAATTTCAGCTTAATTTTTTATTGCTAATGTATATACATATATGAGTTTTGCAGCTCAACTTCCATCTCCATTTGTTCTTCTTTGAGGCTTAGCCCAAGGCTCTCTCCTCTTCTTTATTTATGTGTGTGTGCCTGTATATATTATATGGTTAGAACCATTTGAGAATATAATGTAGACATCATGTCCCCCTACCAATATATATTTGAGGGGCATTCATTTCTGAAGAATAAGGACATTCCCTTATACATAGGTTTTGTTGAAAATAGAAGCAATTTGGGCATGTTGAAAATCTAAGTGATGGTCCAGTGGAACAGAGGTGAGAGAAGGATTGTTGCCGCCGAAGGCTACAGACAGATCCCAAGGGTGGGATCTCAGGTCCAGGTTGGCCCCTGTTAAGGAAAAGTGAAGAGCGGGGACCCAGTGTGCAGGTGCGGCAGCTGTGTTTTGTTTGACAGGAGAGTTGAGGAAGTCCCTCTCTGATGGACTCTGTTTTGTCACTTAGGAAGTGAGATGTTCTGCAGAGAAGAGGAAGAAGGTTGTGAGTGACGGGGAGGGTCTGAGTTGAAGAAGCCTGGAGAAAACATAAAAGAGTCAAGGAGATGAAACTAATACAAAATAATATTAAATATAAGCTGATTGAGAAATGAAAAAAATTAAAAAGAAAGAAAAAATCATGGAAAAAAGAAGAGTCAAGGACAGCGGGAGAGGGAGTTAAGAGATAAGTGTTTCAGGGTTTGTTTGACCAGATAGCCCGTTCCAGGTTGGTGCTTACTCTTTAGAGTGAGCCAGCTCTGCCCTGTTCGGTGACTCTGAGGACCAGCTCATGGCGAGTTGGGTAGATAGTTGAATTCGTGTAGGCTGGAGTTTTGCCAGAAGGCTATGATGAAAAGACAGGATGGGCAGGGAAGGGAAGTTTGGGGTATTAACCAGGCTGTGGACCATAGAAGTTACTGAATAAGGATGAAAGAAGTGGGGTGGCTACTGGATGGGAAATAAAGGGGCAGATGGACTGGAGGTAGGCTGGGGAGGTAGGAGCCTATAATTTGCCTTTTAATTATTACTATTTCAGTTATTGGAGTTAGACATTAGAGCACATTACTATAGTAAATATTTTGCAGGCCTTAATATTATATAATTTTTACGACAATCCTATAAGGGAAGCAAGCATAATCATTAAGCCATTTTTATAGATAAGGAAAATGAGGTTAAGTGACTTGCCCAAGGCGACACAGCTAACAAGTGACAGCAGGGGTTTGAACCTGCGTCTCTCCCACTTCAGAGACCTTGCACATGTCTCGACATTTCTGCAGAGCTTCCAGTTGTGTTCCCTGCTTCTTCCAGCTGAGAGGGTTTGGAAGTGCGAACTGATCATATCACACCCAACTCAGAAGCTTCCATTGCATTGAAATTTAAATGGAAATAGTGTAAAAATAAGATAAATTGACAGATTGAGAGAGAGTTGCATAGGTGGATAGTTATCTGATAGGAAAAAGCGTGGTAAAATATTAGTTGTGAAACCTAAGCAGTAGCTGTAATTCTTTCTAGTTTATGCTGAAAACTTTCATGTAAAAGACTGGGAAGGAAAAGCCTTAATAGAAAAAGTGAGGTTAAACCACTTCTCTGTGGACCCTGACTGACTTGCATTTTGGGTGTGTAAGGGTCTGTAGAGTAACAGAAGTGGTTGCCTTCTCTTGGTGAGCAGTTTTTCGGTACTAAGAGACTTCCTATGCCTGCGGTCCCAGGCATTTCTTGCATTGAAAAAGAATAGTTAGATGGTGTAATTCAAGCACTTTTAAAAGAGGAAAATATGCATTTCTGGACAAGGAAAGTGAACAACAATAGTTCTGGGGCAAAAGGTAATCATTGTGTTCTACTTACTGGCCTACATAGTTTCAGATCCTAATAAAAAATGTTTCAGCTCTACCCTATTATTGCTTTCTCCTGTACAAATTCACCGAGTCCCAAATAATGTATTTTACATACACAGATACTTATTTTATAATAAAAGGATTCGGCCTTTCAGTAGGCATTTTTTTTTCTTTATTTGTTCAAATGCCTAGTTTGGAATGTTTTTGACATTTAACATAAGTGATTCTAAAAGGAAAGATACATATTATACCAGTGTGCTGTTAGTTTTCAGAAAGGATTCCTTTTGTTTCCTGTCAGTAATGACACCTTGAGTTGCTGATCCATTTCAAGGCACCTTGGCTGTCAGGCAGAATATGCTGATGTCATTCATTGACCTGTTTGTTCCCTTCCAGAAGGCTCCGGAGCAGTGTTTGGTAACAGGAGCAGAGGGGGAGGAGCCACCGAGAGCCTGCCGAAGAGGTGTTTGCTGCAACCTCAGGCCTGGTTGGCTAACGTAACACGTGTGAAAAGACAGGACGTACTTGATCACTCACCCCCTTTCAGAAGCAATCAGCTGATGTCTTGGCTCACTTTCTGCCAGGCCAAATGTCCCTGCCGGGACGAATGTCACTACAGCATATGACTTGGTGTGCCCAAACAAGAAGGATCTTGCCAGGCCTCTCTGTTGATTTGTTTTCATCCACCTCCTGTCTGTGCCTGACTAGATCACAGTGTGGAGACTGGGCAGGCATAGGGGCTGGGAGGTCTTGGTGCTGAGTTCATCCGGGCTTGGTACTTTCTAGATGGGACAAGTGACTCTCCTTGTCTCTGTGGCTGGGTCTGGCTGACTGTGAATGAGGGTAATTGGATGACCTGCTCCACAGAGCTGTTGCCGCTGAAGCTCTTAGGACACCGATGGCTTCCGAGAAGCGCCTGATAGATGCGAACTACTCTTGTTATGCTGTCCATGTTATTCTGGGATTGTGTCTTTCATTCAACTTAACAAGTTCAGACTGTCATTTTAACAGTGGCATATTCCATAATTTGGAATACTGCCTCCTCCCAACCTCATTTCTTTTCCTGTCTTCTCTGACTCAGTTGGTAATACAACCCAGATGTTACCCTCAGTGGCCCTCTGTTACTCTTTGGCTCCTGTATTCATTCAGTTATTAAGTTCTACTCTCATTTTCCTTCCTAAACATGTTCTTAACCTGCCCCCTGCTCTTGGCCAATCGTGCCCTGCCCTTGTTCACATGCTCTTTTTCTCTCACTGGGGCCAGTGCAGGTGAATGAATTCCTGTTGCTTTTGAGATTGCCTGCCAGCAGGTATAGGCGCTGCAAATCCATCTACAGATCTGACTGTGTTCAGGGCTGTCAAACTCATTTTCACCAGGGTCCACATTGGCCCCGTGGTTGCCGAATGCAATTTTAGGACTGCGTAAATGTAACTACTCCTTATGTAGGGGCAAGGAGCTCTACATTCGGCCCATTGAAGGCAAGCACGAGGCCGATGTGGCCCCCAGTGAAAATGACTTTGACCACCCCCCCCATTGTAACTCCTCTGCGTGGTGCATGGTGGCCCACGGCAGTCTCAATGCATGCTGTTGTCTATGACAAGATTTATTGATGGCAACAACTTGCAGTGCAGAGAGTAGCAGAGGATCCTGGGTCTCCCCAGACTCACAGTTATTTTACAGAGAGGTGGGCAGGGTTGGATGCACCGCAAAGAGCTCCCCATTAGAGAACCCAGCCCACAGGTGGGTATAGACGCAGCAGAACGTAGACTTATTTTTAATAAGAAATGTCCAAACGCTGAACCTAATAAGCTGCTTTCATGGTCTCCAGAACTCAGCTAAAGAGTTTGTGTGTCCAAGGACTTGCTGTCCTTCCCAGACCTGGCACAGGACGAGGAGAGGGTCCCAGCTGAGACCACATAGTTTGTCCCTCCCTAGTTACATAGTGCGTGGCTGTTCTTTGACTCTCACTTTAAACTCCTGACACTCACGCTATTCGTGGTTGCTCAGACTGGTTCTTCTGGTGTTCATGCTGTCCTCTGGCCAGGGCCTGGCCTGCCTTATGCTTGGGGATAACCCCCTCCCGAAAGCCTGCTGCCTCTTCCTGGGCTCTGCTCTATTACGTCATTTTGTGAACGGGTGTGTTTCTGTGTTTGGATCACCTCAAACTGTAAGCAACTTGAAGGAAAGTTCCGTCACATTAACCTTTGTATCCCCAGGGCCCGGCACCTGGCCTGGCATGTTAAGCAATAGCCGAATGCATGTTTGAGTAGACCACAAAGGAAAATGCAAATCACCTATAATCTCACTAGCCAGGAACTGAATCACTGAATTAGTTACCCGTGAAATTCATTGGGGATATACTCTTCCAGATTTGATTTTTCTAGCTATAGAGCTATATTTTTCACACAGACACACACACACACACACATACCCACAAATGATATTTTATTTCACAGAATCTGGATCAAACCCTACCTCTTGTTTTAAAGTCTTTTTCCATCAGATATCTTGGTTTCCCTTCTCATTAAATAGTCTTACAGTCCTCGGGTAGTAGTGCTGCCCAGTATTTCATCCTTATCAGACATACAGCTTATTTTCCAGCTGGAATTATTAATGCTTTCTTTATGTAATGGGAATATTTGTTTCCCGTGCTGAAGAAATGTGGTAAGCAAATACTAGACTCAAAGTAAGGGCGAGGAAGTAAAGACACGTTATTCTCGTTGTACTGTGCCTTGGCCTTTAAGATTCTGGAATTTTAATCCACAAGTTGTGACTGTTTGTAATGGAGGTTCCTCTGTGCGATGCCTTTTGTGTTGACGGTTTCTTTTTTTTTTCATGGCAGGACTATGGCAACTCAGGAAGCCGCTCCAGGCAGCCAGTCAGAGAACAGTGCTTTGGAACTGCCATCTGCTTGTGACATAAGAGATTACGTGCTGCAAGAAGCCAGCCAGGAGGCCCCCGGCGAGACTGTTAGTTCTGTAGAAGCCCTTTCTATTCCTTCCTCTTCTGAGGCGGACCCAGGTACGGAGCAGAGTTTAAAATAAACTAACTTTAACAAAACCCCAAACCCTAACATAGGTATGCCATGGTTTGTTTCTCTCTCGCTGGAATCATTCATTGGCTCAGGTAGAAAAACATCTTATCTAAACAGAACTGGGGAGAGACTTCAAAGGACAGCCTCCCTGGTGTAACCATCACAAAAGACCGTTTCCTGCAAGCCTTTTTTTGAGGATGTGGGTCTAAGTCCCTTTCTGATCTCCATCCAAATGCATTCAGAAGCAGGGGAACGCTTGGTTCAACAGGGAGAGTGCAATTGTTTTTTGGGTTTTGTTCTTTTAAAACTTCAGAAAATAGCAATGTGGGCCAATTATGCATTATAGTTAACAGTAATAAGGGCTTTAGTATTCCTCATGTGAAGGATACTCTGGATTTAGGTAGCAACTTTTCTACAAGTTTCTCTGACTGAATTACCCAAAAGTCTGTTATTTGAGTTTAATGATAGTTGCTTGACTTACGACCATCTCTGGTTGTAAAGCTCACATCGTCCTGTTCATTGCCCAGTTCAGACCTGGTGGTTCTCAGCCCCGGATTCAGAGCCTGGTTCTGTTCTTCCAGAGAATTCAGTGTGGACTCAGTTTTTATTTGTTATTGACTGGTATATGAATAATCCGTAGGAAAGTAACTGTCATTGTTTAAAATGTGGTTGACAATTCTAAAAACGAGAAGCATGTTGAAATATTTACATTGAAGTATTTGTTATGCTAATAGTACAGGCATTTTGTGGGGAAAAAATGCTCTTTTAGAAACTCTCATAAAGGTCTGACTGTGGGAAGGCGCAGTCCGGGACAAAGACAACCATTTTGGGTGGTATCGGTGGCCGTGCTGGGTCAGATTGTCTGGCTTGAATTCTGGTCCTGCTTCTTCCTGTGGTTTGACCTTGGGCAGGTCACTTGGCTTCTTCTGTTTCGGTTTCCTCATTTGTAGAATGGAGATAGTAACACGTGCCTCATTGTGGGGAGGGATAATGAACATACATGAGGCAGATGGAAGACTCTTGGAAACCCGACTCTTCCTAACCTCACAGCATCTGGGCCACTCACCCCACCACCACGCTGACCAGGCTCTCTACGTTTGTGACCTTCCACCTCCAGGGGGTGGAAGGTCACACCTCCTTTGTGCTGATGCGCCATCACACACCGTTTTCCTAGCGTTTTCACTCTTCCGTCCTCCTGGATGACTGTTTTGTATCTCCTCCTCTCCTTGCAAACCTCGGTGGCCTCCGCTTCTCTGATGACCTCACTAGCAGGTAAGCAGCTCATCGGGATGAGCTGATTTTCTGTTTCATCGAGGAACCAGAAGCAATCAGAAAAGAATGACTACACACACTCCACATCCACCAGCTTCCTTCCCTCTGGTATCTGTGGGAGACCAGTGGCTGTTTTATCTTCCACTTCTGCCCTGGATCCTGTCTTCTCTCGCCGGCCCGAGGCTGTCACTCTGGCAGTCTGCTGTCTCATCGGACCGCCACTCCCCACTGTGAAGTCCAGGAGACCCTCCCCAAAGCTCGTCCTGCTTGCTCCGTCAGCCGCCTTTGTACAGTGGACGTTATCGTTCTTGAATTCTTTCCTCACTGGGCTTTCTGAGAAGTAGCCTCTCAGGGTTCTCTTCTTACTTTACTGTCAATTTGCTGTCAGTCTCCTTTGGTGGTTTCTTCTTGTCTCCCCGGCCTTTTACTGTTGGGGAGCCCCGGGGCTGAGTGTTCAGATCTCTTCTCCATTGTCACTCACTTCTGAGTCTTATCCAGTCTGGGGGCCTTTCACCCTTAGTACCTGGCTCAGTCTCACATTTCTCTCTCCAGCTTAGATCTCTAGCTTGACACCTAGACCATGTGTTTACTTGACATCATCACTTAGATTTCCATTAGAGTTCTTATTTAAACAATACATTTTTGGGTTTTTTTAGTTCTTAAATTTGACACATCCTAACCCAAATTCCCAATACTCCTACCCCCACCCCTTCTCCAGTCCCTTCTCCCTTCTACACACATACGTACACTTGTTATTTGAAACTTTCTCATCTCAAAAAAAAGCACTTCCGGCCCTGGCTGGTGTAGCTCAGTGGACTGAGCGCTGGCCTGCGAACCACACAATCGTGGTTTGATTCCCAGTCAGGGCACATGCCTGGGTTGCAGGCCAGTTCTCGGTTCCCGGTTCCCGGCAGGGGACGAATGAGAGGCAACCATACATTGATATTTCTCTCTCTCTCTGTCTCTCTCTCTCTCTCTCTCCTTCCCTTCCCCTCTAAGATAAAGAAATAAAATCTTTAAAAAAAAAAAGCACTTCCATCCTTCTGTTCACTTAAACAAAAATCTCGGGGTCATCCTCAACTTTCTTCTTGCTCTTAAACCTCACATCCAGTCCAATGGCAAATCCTGTGAATTTTACCTTCAGAATAAATCTAGGATCTAAACAGTTTTTGTCATTTCCACTGCCACCACCCTGCTCCCAGCCAGTATCATCTGTCTTCTGGGTTACTGTTACAGTCTGCTAAGTGAATTTTTCCACACCTTCCTTATCTTCCCACAATCCCCTCTCAACACAGCAGCCAGAAGGACCCTTTTAAAATATAAATCAGATCATGTTAGTCCTTGGTACAAAACCCCCCATGGCTTCTCTTCTGACTCAGGGCAAGAGCCCAAGCCCTTCCCCATGCCTTATCTGATCTCACCTCCTCTACCTGCATCTCAGGACTAGGCCTCTGCCCCACCAGGCGTGTCTCTCTGCCCCGGGTGCTCACCCTGCTGGGAGGCCACCTCTGTCTCCTGTGTCTGAGAGCCAGCTCCTGCTGATGATCCTTTATCGTACCCTTTCCAGCTTTATGCTTCGCGGAAGGTCTAGTGCCATCCAATGTCCTGTGCATTTAACTGTGGCAGCCTGGCTTGTAAGGCTGTGGGCCCAGGCTCAAACCTAACTTTTGTAAAGGATTCCCCATTTCGCCTTGCAGTCGCCTGTGGCTATGGGCCTATCACTGACCTGCTCTCCCCAGGCAGGCTTTTTGAAGGGGCTGCCTACCCGCCTTCATTTTATTTCCTCTCACAATTTTTCCTCATTCCTGGGTATGTGACCTTCGACCCCACTACTCACTAGGCTAAGCCTCCTCTTGTTGATGCCAGTGACCTTCACCAGGAGCTACACCCAATGGACACGTCTCTGCCTTTCTCTGTGTGTTCATGCCCTGGAGGAGGACACTAGTGGTAAGGGATGTGAGGCTTAAAAGTACTTTCTAAGAAACAAATGAATTGATAGCAACTGAGAGTATTAGAAAAAACTCAGAAGCCTTAGTCATTAGGCACTTCAGTCTGGGTACCCAAAGGTAAGTGAGGCTGGGTTATATTTGTCTAAATAAACAGCTCAGCTGTCCTTAAACGACCAACCAGCCACTTCTCATGACGTGCTGGTAGAGTAAACAACTTGTCACTTGAGCCAGGCACAGGAGCACAAAGCTCCCTCCTTCTGCCCGTCCTGCTGAGATAAGGCAGAAGCCCACACCCCGGGAAGGCCTTCCTGAGATACTGTTTCCACCCCGTTCCTCTGCGTAGGTGCCTCTGAGGTTTCACTGTGTACTTCCACTTTCCTGCCAGCTCCGGTCAAAGCCCAGTGCCTCGTTTTCAGGACTCCGCGTCATCGGGTGTCTCGGGTATTTGTTCAGAATATTTAACAGCCAGTTCAGCAGCACAGCAATATTTTGACACGTGGCAAGGCTGTAAGGTGCATGCCAGGTTAACAGAGGACCTTGCTCCAGTCTGACTGCTCATGACACAGGCCTGCCACACCTGTTGGGTCTGTTTTTACGCTGGGGCAGACCTAAATGCCACAGCTGGGCCGCATCGTCCTCCAACGTGAAATGTGCCTCTTTCTCCCTGGTCAACTTCAGTGCACTTCAGAGGCTGCCGAACTGAATCCATCAGTTTAGTCCTGAGGACATAATTGTTGATGGACACAAACTCTCTGCCTCGAAGATACTTGTTCCCTTGCTTTTTTGCTGTGGGCTCAAGGAAAGCATAGAGTGAACAGAGTGGGAGCCCCGAGGGGGATGGCAGATGGTTTGGTTAAACCTCACGAAAGCCAGGTCACGCAGGCTTCCTGGAGGCCCAGTCCTGTGTGCGTTACTGTAGCTTGATAAACCCTGGGTAGCTCACATGGCGTATATGTCGCCAGCGACTCCTGAAGCCTTTGTCCTGGATTGCACCCGACAGATATGCCAATATAGGACAGACTTTCCTGGAGTTGTGTCTAGACATCATGGTTAGGAGGTGGGACGTCTCAAGCCTTTCCTCAAACTTGAACTTCTGAGATCAGTTGTTGGACAAATGGGTTGAATGTATACAGTGGGTTGAATATTAAACACACTAAGTCTTTGATGATTAAAGGCCCTAGCTGATGGACAGCTACTGTTTCAGGTAAATTGTGCTTTCATGCCTTCTTATTTTTCTTTTGGAATTTGTCAACATCCAGTCTTCAAAGGCCATTTTATAACCTGTATATTTAGGCATTTCACCCAAGAAATTTGATATGTAAGAGTAGATAAGCTCTGGCTGGTGTAGCTCAGTGGATTGAGTGTGAGCTGCGAACCAAAGGGTTGCCAGTTTGATTCCCGGTCAGGGCACATGCCTGGGTTGCAGGCTAGGTCCCTGGTGGGGGCCATGTAAGAGGCGGCCACAGTTGTTTGATATTTCTCTCTCTCTTTCCCCCTCCCTTCCCCTCTCTCTAAAAATAAATAAATAAAATCTTTTAAAAAAATAGATGAATATATCTTTTTTCTTTTAATGATCATGAGACATTATGAGCTCTTAAACCCAAAGTTTCAAAGTAGAATTTATATAATTATAGAGATGTTGTTGTCATTTTTAATAAGAGCCAGGATATAGTTTAGATATGGAAATAATATTAAAGATTTTTCAGAAGAAAAAGAAAATTGTTTAATAAAAATATATTTCTATGAGCATTCAAAACCCAAGTGTTTACAATAATAAACTTTTAAAATAAAGGTTTCAAAATACGATGTGGTAAACAAGAATTAATACATTAGTAATTAAAATTTTAGATAATGAAAGTACAACAAGAACACTTAACAAAATAGAAAATGTCCTAAGTTATATCTTAAATGATAATTACATGTAAATCTTCTCATATTTATAGCATTAGATATATATTTTAAGATAAGAAGGGGAAAATGATGGAAAAGAAAGAAAGGGAAGTGAAATAAAATAGGCAGAAAATTGTTCATTTTAATAGTATGTAGAAGAGATTCTTTGAAGATACAGAATAAATGTGTGAATGCACACACCAGGCAAGCCCTTCCAAAGGGTGCTTTCTCACTTTAATGAAAATTCTTTAATGAAAAGAGTAACGGTAAGTTTCAGGTACAAAAGATTAACTTTTTCTCCTTAAGTTTTAGTGACTTTTAAAAATATGAACACATTTAAGAGTGAAATAAAATGAAAAAAACTCACAAAGCAGACCATTTTCATGTTAAAGTGTCTTTTTACATTGAACTAAAAGACATTTTTAAAAAATATGTGCATTAAAATGATGTGCAACCTGGTGTCTCACCACCTGGCGCCATTTGCACTGAACCTAAGATCCTGAGGAAGAGACCGGAGGTGGATGGTCCAAGTCTCAGAGAAATCGTACAACAGAACCTGGTGCTTCCTATCACGTAGCAGGTTGATGGTTTGGGAGGGATTTTTTTTTGGAAAGTCTGAATGTTTGTATGACACCGCATCTCTGCATTTGTTACCACTTTCTGGAATGGATTGAGTGACGCAGATTCAGCCATGTAGACTTGATTTCAGGTCCAGAATGGGGTTTTGAACTCTGTGCTTGCAACTGCTGGATGGCAGCAGCATGTGCTGACTGCGTGGCCCAAGTAGTGAAGGAGAAGCCATCAGTGTATATGATGAAGGCCCACAGAGTTAGTGAATGGCGTAACTTCTGGGCCAGTGGCTTTCAGAGCGTACTTCACACAGCCCTGTAGGGGCTCTGTGGTCAGGAGAGGGAGGCAGTAGTGAATTTACGGGGGCTTGGACTCTCTACTCTTGCACATCCATGTTAGCTTATTTACTGTGTGGGTTTCCAGACAAGCATTCATTGGAAGAAAGGATATCAGGGCCAAAAAGAGTTTGAACACCACCACGCTCACCTAGTTGTCTCATTTTCTACAGGGGGAAAGTAAACCCCAGGATAATGAAGAAAATCAGCAAGGTCACAGAATAACCTGGCAAGTCCTGTTTCCTAGGAGACAGGCCCTCTGTACGGACTACGCCTGAGTGTGACTGTTCTGTCCCTTTAAATAAAAAATTAAAAAATTATATGGTTCTCTATTTTAGGCTGCTAAGTTGTAGATAACGGCCAGTAGTCATTAGAGATGATAATAGTTGAAGAGTAGAATTATTTTTAAAGGCTCAAGCATGCTATTTGCCATCTGGGACATTTCTCATGCCTCACTTTTGAGCTTCAGGGACATGTGCTGCAGGAGACGAGACTTGTTTACTTCTGTGCACTTTGCCTGCAGCCACAGTTCTAAAAAGAAATCCCAACTGAGTTGAAAAACGGGCTGTGTTCCTACTGACAGCCACACCTACGGACATTTATCTTTTCAGGCCACGTAAACAGCAGTGCCCACATGGTCTGACTGGATAGTGCTCCTCCAGGGCTTCCCTAAGTGAACATTCATGCGTGACTTGTTGCTCAGCTGCGTCTTCTTAAACTATGAGAAAGCAGCTTGATTAAAATCGGTTCAGTGCAGGGTCTGGCAGAAGTAAGGCCTGCCTGAGTGTGATTGGTAGGGTCCATGAATGTCTCGCACAAGATGGGCAGCAATTTGAACATTTCACCTAAAATGTCACATGGTGTGCTCGAGTGTGATATTGTTATGTTACCGAATTACGTGCTTATGATTTTGTAATGAAAAGGGGACCCTGTATCTAGTATGTGGTCACTACTATCATTCACTGTTACATATTTGTAGGATAAAGAAGACTCTACACAATTAAAGGGAAGACAGAAAGATGAATAGTTTGTCATTTATTATACACTCACATCCTAGGCGTTGTGCTACGTATTTTTCGTGCACTGTTCCTTCTGATTCCCACATCTACCCCTGAGAAATAAATACTACTATAGTCACCATGTTACCTATAAGGAAATAGAGCCTCACAGAGAGGTTACATATTAACGTGTCCTCCAAAGAATGGTGGAAAGTTGAGGCTCAAATCTGGGTCAGGCTGACTTCAAAGGCAGAACTTGAAAGAAATGCAAATATCCAGGTATGAGTAAGTCCTAAATAGCATTGAGTCTTAAATACAGTTACCTCCGTCGCTGCTAGCTTCTTCCCGCCGAGTCAGATGCAGAACACCATCAATATCAGCCCCCTCTCGGAGCGACCAGCGATGTTCACTGCCCACTGTGTTCCCCTTTCATCCTCTCATCTTCCCTTTGTTGAAGAAGCTCTACCTACCTGCATACTAATCAGAGAGAAGGCATTGCTTTCTCAGTTAAATTTCTCACACCAGATAGGATTCAGTTTCTTATGTTAAAACCAAGGGAAGGGAAAAAAAAAAGAAGTCAGGAATTTTAACTCTGTTTGCTGGAATGAATGAAACCCTTGATAACTGTTTCTGTCCAGAAGAAATATTCTCATCTGGCCTGGGAACTCTAATTATTTTTGGCTCTTTGCCCTTTGAAGTTGTAAGTCACGTTTTTTGTCTGCTGGGTGGCTGTGCTTTGTAGACCAGCAAGCTTCCTGAAATTTTTGATAGAGCTGGGTTTTGCTAACATCATATTAGCAAAACCCAGCTTATTGAAGCATAGCTTTTAAGGATAAATGCCTTTAAATTCATACCTGTTTGCCTCTCAGGGTTAATGTTTTGTTCTCTGCTTCATCTAATCGCAGTGCCTGCAGCTGCTGCCTTCTAAACCTAGTCCCTCGCATGTGAGTAGAGAATAAGGGCGTAGTACCTGGCACATAGTAGGTGCCCAGTAAAGGCTGGTTGAATGACTAGATGAAAAACACATATAAGTGAAATTCAGTGTGATTTTAAAATAGAGATAAAGTATAACAGTACCTTGATTACCAGTTTATAACTTTATCATATTTAAGCTGGGATTGGTCTTGTGTATTATAGTATGAGAAAGTTTCTAAGTTAAATAGAATATACTTTTATGTAAGCACTGAAGTTGGTTGGTTTAACTCATTGGGAAAGTCTTTAGCCTAAACTAGTCTTCCTAAAGCCCCTGGATTTTTTCCTTAATAATAACAGTGAAAAACAGCAGAGAAATGAACATCTGTGAGGAGTAAAATGCCACTGACCACAGAAAATTGCCATTACATTTCTCCGTCGCGAGGAAAGCATGTTCTCAGTGGAGGTGCTTCTTTAAGTTATTTATTCAGCAAGTGTTTCTCCAATCACAGTGTGAGGGCTTATGGTGGTAAGGATACCCCTGAAAACTTCTTTTAAAACAACATTGTTAAGAAAACGATTCCTATTACATTTTATAGTATATGAGGTTTTTTCCCTTACAAAATAATGCAGTTGAGTGGAAAATTTGAATACATTTTAAAACAAATAAGCAAAGAGACTTAGTCCCATTTCTATACAATGTACAATATTTAGTACTTATATCCAGAATTTTCTTTTACAAACAACTCTTGGAAAACATTGGGGGAATATTAGGCATAGTATAAATTTAAAAGCTGGGAAATTACCCACAGCCAGTGACATTTTAGAAGTAGGTTTTGGGGAAGAAAGTTAAAATAACTTCCCATGTTTTCAGACCTACAGGGCTGCTCTGGGTCTAGAACTTGAGAAGTGCCTGGCAAGCTCTTGATATGCGGCATAGTGTGAATCTACTGCCCTCTAGTGGCTACTCTTTTACACATTCCTGAGCCTTACTAAGAAAAAGAATTTAAATGTACTACTTGTCTAAAGCATTTGCCATTCATTCTTTGCAGAGTTTTTTGCCTACTAGCTACCAGACTTAAAGTTGTTAGAGATTATTTACTGTTGAAATCTGAGAAGCTCCCTGGCTGGCGTGGCTCAGTGGACTGAGCACTGGCCTTCGAACCAAAGGATGGCAGTTCAATTTCCAGACTAGTGCACCTGACTGGGTTGCAGGCCAGGTCCCCAGTAGGGGGCGCGCGAAAGGCAACCAAACAGTGATGTTTTTCTTCCTCTCTTTCTCCCACCCTTCTCCTTTCTCTACAAATAAATAAATAAAATCTTTAAAACAAATTAAAACAAAAAAGATCTGAGAAGCTAACTTGTCTTAAGGTCAGCCGTGTTAGGTCTATTTCCTGTATGTGCATTCTGTAACCTGCGGATCCCTTTTCATTTACTTTGCTAGATTGATTGCAGGCTAGAATGCAGACATAAAGAACGATGCCTGTTTTTTCTTTGCACATTTGCCAAGTACAAGTTGTGCTTTAAACAAAAACAAAGATAAGACCAAAGGGTTTAAATTTGCTTTATCTGATAAAATTATAGTAGCCTTGAAGGGTAAATGAACTTTTAAAAATGTTTTGGGATTTCTAATCTGACAAGATGGCATAGACCTGTTTCTCCCTGCTAAGTACAACTGTAAACCCTTGAACGACACTGGCAGGGGTAAGAAGAACAGGGATTGGTGTGGAGCCCCAAACTGACTGACTGAAGGAACAGCACAAAAGTAGGATGTCTTGTGTCTACCAACAGAACAAAGGGAACAGGACTTCATGCATCCTGACCTGAAACCCAGCAACAAGAAGGGGCCTAGGTAGACTCCTTTCTCCCCAGGATTGACCTATTGTCTGTCCAATGTCATCAGGCTAACCCAGCACCCAGAAAAGGGGAATTGTTAGGAGACCCATAACAGTAAGTGGCCACGGGAAATGTCCTGAGACTCCCATCCCCTGCTAAGCAGACTTTGGTGAACAGGAAGCACAAGCAAGGGGAATCTGCCAATGCATGTACAATGACCTGTTTTTTCTTTGCACATTTGCCAAGTACAAGTTGTGCTTTAAAAAAAAAAAACAAAGATAAGACCAAAGGGTCTTATCTTACCAAAGATAAGACCACTGGGAAGTGCCTTTGTACCCATGGGTCTGAGACTACCCTCCCCTGCCTACATTCTCTGGGGCACCTGGAAAGGGGGATTCCCACCTAAATAAGCAGTTCAGCCTGGGAAGCCTCCACCCCCAGGGGGTTTGAGGTCTTTCACCCCCACCAAGAGACTCCGTGGGCCAGGCCAGTCCTCGGGCAGCTGCAGCAGGACCTGTGGGGGCCTCGGCTGTAGCAGACAAACCTGCAGACCAAAATAAACAGCACAGGCTCTGAACGGTTACACTGTCACTGGAACCACGGCCCACCAAAGTAGGCCGTGGCCTGCGTGCCGAACCTAGAGAGGGTGCTTGTGAGCTAAAGTAAAGGACCAAAACTTTCTTAGCATAATATCGTCCGAACATAGTAGACAAAATGCTCAGGATACAACCAAAGATCCCCTATCTTGGCACCAAGAACTGAAAACCACAATTGAATGAAAAGGCAGTCACAGACACCAACCTGATGAATTAAATGTTGGAATTACCTGACAAGGATTTAAAGCAAACACCACGAAAATGCTTCAGCAGTCAATTGCCAATTCTCTTGAAGCAAATGAAAAAATGGAAAACTTCAGTGAAGAAATACAAGTTATAACAAGAAGCAAATGGAGGCCCTGGCTGGTGTGGCTCAGTGGATTGAGCGC
The DNA here is from genome assembly GCF_014824575.4 of Sturnira hondurensis. Classification (NCBI taxonomy): domain Eukaryota; kingdom Metazoa; phylum Chordata; class Mammalia; order Chiroptera; family Phyllostomidae; genus Sturnira; species Sturnira hondurensis. The sequence goes on along the minus strand of NW_028080032.1, from coordinate 5,784,606 downwards.
AGGCCTGCGAACCAAAGCATCACTGGTTTGATTCCCAGTCAAGGCACACGCCTGGGTTGCAGGCCATACCCCCAGTATGGGGTGTGCTAGAGGCAACCATACATTGATGTTTCACTCCCTCTCTTTCTCCCTCTCTAAAAATAAATAAAATAAAATAAAATAAAAAAGAAGCAAATGGAAAGGATAGAATGGAAAATTGATAAATTTTAAATTATTCTTCAAGCTAAATTCCTGTAAGAAAAATTGCCTTTATGACACTAAAAGTTTTTGATACATATTTTAGTTTGTCTTCAAGAAAAGGAATGAATGTCATTTTTTCCAAAAGTCTTAATCAATACCAGTGTAATTTTTTTAAACTTTGCTAATCATACGGGCAGAAAAAGTAATTTCGTATTTCAGTATGCATTTCTCTGATTTTAATGAAAAGAAACACCGTTTTCTTGGACGTGATTTTTCTACATGTACTAGCCCTTTGACCTTGGGCAAGTTGCTACATTTCACTTTGCTCAGTTCCCTTCTCTGCAGGATGAGGATGGTCATCTTGCCTGTTCCCAGGTTGTCATGAGGCTCGAGGGAGGCATCAGGGTTTAGTACACCTGGTAAGGGCTAGCTCTCGTTGCTACTGCCGTTACGAGTACTGCCACTGGGGTTGTTTCGGACTTGCACTTCTTTATTGAATTCCCTTCCGGAAGACACCACACTTATGAAAGAAAATCATTAGGCAATTCTGTAGGAGAAGGTTTAAATCTAGTTGTGACTGTAGCTAATGCAGTAGTTCTCGACTGAAGGTGATTCCGTCCCCCAGGGGGTATTGGGTATTACTGGGTGTCACCACACCGTAGAGGGCAGTGCTTCTGCTGTCTAGGACACAGAGGGCAAAGATACTGCTAAACATGCTACAGTGCGCAGGATGCAAGAATATTCCGGCCCCAAATGTCAATAGTTCTAGTCTTCCCATACCGTCTCATTAGTTCATATAGTTCATTGCTTTTCATACTTCAAGACATCATTTGTGCCTTTTATCTTATGGATTTAAAAAAATTTAACCCCTATCATAAACAAAGCAATAAACAACAAATGTTGGAGAGGGTGCGGGGAAAAGGGGACTCTGGTCCACTGTTGGTGGGATTGCAGACTGGTACAACCATTATGGAAAACAGTATGGAATTTTTCTCAGAAAACTAAAATTGGACCTGCCTTTTGACCCAGCAATTCCACTGCTAGGATTGTATCCTAAGAACCCTAAAACACCAATCCCAAAGAACATATGCACCCTAATGTTCATAGCAGCACAATTTACAATAGCCAAGAGTTGGAAGCAACCTAGGTGCCCTTCAGTAAATGAATGGATCAAAAAACTATGGTACATATACACAATGGAATTTTATGCAGCAGAAAGAAAGAAGGAGCTCCTACCTTTTGCAACATCATGGATGGAACTGGAAAGCATTATGCTGAGTGAAATAAGCCAGGTGTTGAAGGACAAATACCATATGATCTCACCTTTGACAGGAAGCTAAACAACAAAACAAACAAGCAAGCAAAATATAACCAAAGACACTGAAATAGAGAACAGGCTGACAGTGACCAGAAGGGAGAGGGGAGGGAATTTCAGGGGAAATAGGGGAGGGATTTAGAGGAACATATATAAAGGCTACATGGACAACAACTGAGAAGGGTGGAAATGGGAGAGAGGGGGGAGCATGGGGGGTGGGATGGGATGGGAGTAATAGACAGAAAACTGTACTTGAAAAATAATTAAATAAATTTTAAAAAATAAAAAAAAATTAATCCCTGTATTTCCAAATTCAAATTATGAGATTTTTCTAAGGGCTCTTAAGACTGAAAAGTAAATTTCTACTTACATTTATATTTAAGTCATTTATATACATGGATTGTCAGGGTGGCTGGTAGGGCCTCTTCCTGGCCTCTTCCACCTCAAACTCAAAGAAATGACTAGAAAAATCATGTCTGTCTCTATATCTGGATGTTTATTTTTCTACCTATCTTTGTCTCCCTCTCCATCTCAGTCTCTATCCTTGTCTCTATCTCTATCTGTCTCTATCTCCATCTACAGCTATATATCTGTATCTATATCTATATCTATCCGTATCTCCCCATCTTCTTTGTGTATCTCTTGGAAGAAAAGAAGGGTTATCACTATGGTCCAGAAATTGGGTGTCTCATTGAAAAGCTGTGTCTGTCAGAAGAGGCTAAGTTATACTGTGGTAAAAAACAACCCACAAATCTAAGCTATTTATTTGTTTATTTATTTGTTTAATCCTTACCTGAGGACATGCTTATTGATTTTAGAGAGAGCGAGAAAGGGAGAGAAACATCAATCAGTTGCCCTCTGTAGGTCCCCCGACCAGGGAATGAACCCACAATCTAGGCATGTGCCCTTAACGGGAATCAACCCCTGGCCTTTCCATTGATAGGATGATGTTCCAACCAACTGAGCCTCAGCAGCCAGGTCATCTGAGCAATTTAAAAGTGTGTAGTTTGTGTCTCACTCATCCTACATGTTCATTTTGGGCTGTCAGGAGGGCTAGTAACCCAGGGACCATCTCAAATGTTGCCATTGTCATGTAGAGGGGAAAAGAGAGCTCCAGAGAGTTTCGATCAGCAGTTAAATAATTGCTCCTGGAGCAACAAGCATCAGACATCACTTCTACTCACAGCTCATTGCTCAGAACAGTTTACATGGTCCCGCTTCCACCACGCAGCCAGGAGGTGCAATGCTGTCAGGGGCCTGAAGAGGGGACAATTGGAACTAGTTGTCATACAGCTTTACTGACTCCCTCAAAGGCCCAGGTACAGGGGATCTGACAGAAGGAAAAAGCCACAACTGGAAGTGAGCACAGCAAAGAACCGTCGAAGGTGGGAGCTGCTCCTGGAGATACGGGGAGCAAAACACAGTAATTTATTAGAGTGCCGTGATAGGAATAGCCTGGGGGAATTGATACCCACTCACATCCCAGAGATAGAAGAACCAGAAGTGCTGTATTTTAAATTTTAAATATTTTTGATGTTTAAAAATGTTTAATGTGCTGTGCAAATTACATGAAGTCTTCTTTATAAAGTCCTGTGTTCAAAACCAGGGTGCCTGGTACAGCACCTGCCACATATTATGTGCTCAGGAAATACCGAATTGAATGATAGCTCCAACTTTACCACAGGAAAAAGCAAGTACTGGTTTTTAAATTATCATCGTCATCATCACCATCGTCATCATCCTATTATCTTATTTCATGGTTAAGGTTGGCTTTGGAAACAAGTTAGTGTCCTGACCCCGTGTGAGGTCACTTTAAGGAAGTTTTCCTGCCTAGCAGCAGCCAAGATCCAAATAAAAGGCCTGAGAATTTAGACCCCGACTTCCTTGGTTTTTAGCAGAGTCCTCATTTTTCTCTGCAACTTCCTTGACCCACCCCCTGTCTGCTCCTCTCAGCCTGTCCACTTTGTGAAAAGATGACCTTGGTCCTCCAGACCCAGATTTCCTGTTGGTGGCTTCTGTCTGCACTGGGTCTCTGGAGATGTTGGAAGTGCGGAGTGGGCTCTGGAACCAGGTCTGCCCGGGTCAAAATCTGCCTCATACTGTAAGACTTTGAAGAAGCCTCATTTGCAAAATTTGAATAATGCTGGTGCCTACATCCTAAGGCACCGTGGTGAGTCTTAAGCGAGGTGATGCTTAGAATGTTCTCTGAAGGGTGCCCAGCAGTGTGTCAGTACCTGATCCACGGTCTGAGTGATTGCCCTGGCCATCAGCACCACCCGCCTCCAGTCTCCACCCACATCCGGCTCCAGGACTTCTCCCAGGAGGAGTTTCCATGTCTCTGCCTCCCAGCTTTGCCAACCTGGATGCTGGTTTCTTTGACATTAGTTAGTTTTGTTTTAAACCAATCCCCCCACTCTCCGGAGTCCCAGGATACCATTTTTAGGGCTGGCTCAGTCTCGGGTTATTTCTGGCTTGTAACCCACATAGTTTCAGAAAGCATTTGCTAGCTCTGTCCCCTTCTGGTTTTCTTCTCTGTGAAACAGGAAACATACTTTTTTCTTCCTAATTCCAAGGGATTTGGAGGTTTTCTCTCCCTTGATTCTATGTTTTATGCCATCTCACCAGCTTGTGTGTGTCCTTAAAGTCACCCCCAGTCCTTGTTGGGGAAAGATAAAGCTATAAATAAATACAGAAACACATAAATAAAATAAAGAGTAGTTGTGAAAGCAATGAAATAAATTCAAAACATACATCTACGAGATATTTTTAGCTGGTAGGTGTCATCAGAGGCAGATGCTGAAAAATCCACCTTGTCATTCGTTCCGTCTGCTGACCTTGGAAATGTTCCAGTTGTAGACTGTGTGTAGTGTCTCCAGAAAACAGGATGCAAGAAAAACGTGGAGGAGGCAAACTTGCTTTGATCCTTTGAAGATAGAAGTTCTGAAATGGTTAACTAGCAAAGCTGAGAATATACTTTAAAAAAGATTTTATTTACTTATTTTTAAAGAGAGGGGAAGGGAGGGAGGGAAACATTGATGTGACAGAGAGACATAGATTGGTTGCCTCTCCTACACGCCCTGACCCAGGACCAAACCTGCAACCTAAGCATGTGACCTGACGGGGAATTGAACCCATGACCTTTCACTTTGCTGGACACCCAACCAGCTGAGCCACACTGGTCAGGGCTAAGAATATACTTGTAACACATGTGGCCCCAAGTTGTTAAATGGAAGAACTAACATGGAGATCACACTAAATCTCTCAGCCTCAGGAAGTGGTCACTGCAGAGGTCACACACAAAAATGATCACAAAGGGAGTATAAGTCACTTATGAATAGTAATCATGATGATTGTGCATTTGATCCCTGGTCAGGGTGCGGATGGGAGGCAACCGATTCATGTTTTTTTCTCACATTTTTGTTTCTCCCTCCCTCTCCCTCTAAAATCAATAAACATATCCTCAGGTGAGGAGTTTTTTAAAAATGAGGGTAAGTAATTGTTTATTTCAGCTCCGTCCCACAAGATGGAAGCAGCTGAAGGAGAAGAGTTCCTGCCGCAGCGCCTCCCTGAGCTGTTCGATTCCTGCCAGCGGCTTCTGGACGAGGTGGGGGGAGCGGCGGAACCCGCCGGTGCCCGGGTAGTGCAAGAGAAGGTGTTGAGGGGACTGCACCTCCTGAAGCGGTCTGCCCAGATGTTACTGCAGCTTGACTTGCTCAGCCCTAATGAAGATTTGGAAGAGGTTGCTTCCTCTGACCTGAAGTACCTGATGGTGCCAGCCCTTCAGGGGGCGCTCGCTCTGAAACAAGTCAACCCCGGCAGGCGGCTAGATCAGTTGCGGTGGGCTCGAGAACGCTTTTTAATCTACTTAACTCAGTGCCAACACTATCACGTGGCCGAGTTCGAGTTGCCTAAAACCAAGAACAACTCGGCTGAAAATAACACGGCTGGTTGTTCCGTGGCCCATCCTGACCTCGTGGCTATGGCATCTCAAAGACAGGCTCAAATAGAGAGATACAAGCGGAAGAAGGAGATGGAGCATAGGTTGTCTGCCCTGAAAGCTGCCGTGGAGAGCGGGGAAGCCGGCGACGAGCACGTTCGTGAGTATCACCTCCTGCACCTGCGGAGGTGGGTCGGCATCAGCTTAGAAGAGATCGACAGCATTGACCAGGAGATCGAGATCCTGAGGGGAAAAGATGCCCCCGAACAGGCATCGGCTCCTGGCTCAACTCCTCAGTCCAGGCCTCCGATGAAACCCTTTATTCTCACTCGGAATGCCGCCCAAGCCAAAGTATTTGGCGCTGGTTATCCAAGTCTGGCGTCTATGACAGTGAGTGACTGGTATGATCAGCGTCGGAAGGTGGGAGCTTTGCCAGATCAGGGGATGCCCAAGACAACCTCAGAGGTCAGGAGAGGAGCTCAGCAACACGAAGACCAAGAACAAAAGGAGGAAGAGGATGAAGAGGAAGCACTCCAGAGAGCTCGGGAGTGGGATGACTGGAAGGATACCCATCCTAGGGGCTCTGGCAACCGACAGAACATGGGTTAGTCCTCCCACAACAAGACTGGACGACAGGGGGCGCACCTCTTCTCCTCGAAGAAAAGCTGTGCTGTCTTCCCAGTACCCGGGTTCTGGCTTTAGCTCTGTACTACGAAGGCAAAGACGCTTCATCTTGCTTTGCATTCAAATAAAGGGGCAAGCAATTAAGTGTGTATTTATAGCCTAGATGATGAACCAGTGATTCTCGTTTTGGCATTGTCCCAATCGTGTATTTCAGTTTCTTCAGTGGAAAGGAAAGGGTATTGAGAAGTGAGCTGTGTACAGTCATTGGCTGTGTGAATTCTCCTTCAAAAATAAAGTCTTTTTTATTACAGGAGCCTGTGCAGGAAGCAAAAGAAAGAAAGTTTTCATTTCAGACCATTCTGTGTGGTTACTCTGGCCTCTGAGTTTGTAAGGCCACCACACGGGCCTCCCCTGAGCTCATGAGGTTTAGTATGTGGTCCCCTTTCTCATCCACACCTTGTTTGGTGGCCGATCCCTTTGGGAATCTGAAGGAAGGAATGAAAGCTTTCCTCCAAAAGAGCGGGGCTTCAAATGTGGTATGTGGTTTCAGAGGACCCCCGCCCCAAATCCTAGACCTAGAACTTAACATTTAAAGGAATAAAACAAGAATGACAGGAAGAGGTGGTTGCTCATTGGGGGTTGGACGCCTGTGTCCTCCCTCTTTTGATCAGAAGAGGAAGCTGCTTGCTCCTACAGCTGCATCAATTAAATTCTTGCCAAACAATATAGAGAAAAAAAGAATCTAGTGTCTCTTGCTGGTGGAAATTATGCTCTTTCACGGGATCGCAAGGAAAGTATTCCAGGAACCCACACGTGGGAGGTTGTGACATGATGAGGTTTATTTGGGGTAGAAATTGGCCGCCTCTGATTCCCAATGTCTCATCTTCATTTTTCCTCCTGTGGAAAAAGCCCAACTTTGTCTTCATCAGGCCCAGAAATAGGGCCACTGTCCAGAGACTCTGAGCCATGACGGAGTTTAGTCCACATCAAAGCTCGTTAGTCCGGTTCCGGCTGTCCTCCAGGCAGCTGGCACTGCTGTGTCCAGTACCCAGGCTTGGCCTGGAGCCTGCTGATGTCCGCATAGCTCCTGGCCATGCAGCTGCGAGGGCCACACGGTTGCTGTGGAGAGAAAATGTGTGAACAAATGGGGCAAGAGCATGTTACAGAGAGAGAGAGCGCGAGTGTGCGATTTTTTGTTAGGCTGATGACATTATCTTCAGCTTGGGAAGGACCAGGTGTTTCTTCAAACCAATCAATTTTTCAAGCTTTCACGGGCTTTTGATGGATCCATCCCCTAAACAATCTATTTCCTAGATCTTCCAGGGTTCTGTGTCCCTCATCCAATCTGATTCTTTCCCCAGGCTATACAGACAGGCCTTGATGGTCACCATCTTGATTTCTGTGTGTGTACTTACCACCCTCTGCTCCCTGCGCTGATCCGAGGCCAGAGGCCAGGCTGTTCCCTACATGGAGGAAGGGAAGGGTGTTAATCCCCTCCGTGGGGCAATGCTGTGATTCCCCTGAGTGTGTGGAGCTGTAGCTTTCTGATTAATAAGCAGTCATATGCTCCCTAGTTGATTATGGCTAATAATGTCTGACTCCCTTTGCTTCCTTCCTTTATTAATATTCAGCTACCTACACTCACACTTCCACTCAGTCTCCTGTATGTTTTTACATGACTTTCACCTGCAGGCCAGTGTTGTTCGCTCAGTGTGTGCCACATCCTGAACTCTTTCACTACCTTAGAGTGATTTGTGATTGTGCAAGAACATTTCGGTTGTGGCCTGATGCAAGGTGTACCCCAAGAGTTCCATCACAGAAGCTGCACTTGCTGACAGTGTCCATCTGCTGCTTCTGTTCCCCACTGTGCATACCAGTGCCACTTTACCATGGAAAGATGTGCTGGCCAATCAGACAAGAACTGGCATTCAGAAGCAGGGTCTTGTTCCATTTTGCCTGAGATGTTCCCTGTTGACTTGGAAAACTTGAAGTGTTTGGAAGCAGGGGTAGAAAAAACAACCCCACAGAGTCTATATATTCAGACTCCTTGGCAGTTTGTTTACTGGAAAGCAGGCTGTGTACTGGGGCGAAGTGAAGCTTTTGCCCTGCCCAGGAAATCTTGGTGCGTCCAGGCAGCAGGAAGCCTGGCAACGTTCCATGGGGATCAGCTGAGGGAAAAACAAAAATCCTGACCCCGAATGCCCTTTCTCCCTCCCAGGAGATAGTATTGCCTTGGCCGAGGAAAGCTGCACCTTAATGCCCACCTCTTGGTCTCATAAACCACAGCAATATGATTGTGTTTTTGTTTCTTACTCTCCTCTACCTGTTGGTTCTCCGGGCTCCCCTTGGATTCCTCAAAACTAAGAAATTGGGCTTTTATACAAGCGGTACATTTTTCAATTTCTTAGAAAGAGTAAGACGTAGATTATATGCTGCTGACAGCAAAGCAGGAATGGTAATGCTCGAACCCTACTAAGTTTGTGATGAGACAGAAGAGGGCCCAACGTGGTAGGGCTGATGGCTGGCCCTGGTGACCTCTGTTTCTCTGTTGAATGGGCAGAAAGTACAGCCTTGGGGGCTTGAGGGGCTTTATTACTTTCCACATAGTATCCACAGGCATGGTAAAGAACTCTGAGCCTCAGTTTTTTCCTCTGTTTTATGGGGATAATAATACCTGCCCCATGGAACTGGATACACAGCAGGTGTCACAAATGACAGTCCCCACCTCCACACTGTGTGTCAGGTATAGTGGTCCGTAACGGATGGGTTTATGAATTGTGCCTTCTTCCTCCCTGTTGAAAAGTAGAATATTTGCTTGTCTCTTTTCTTTTATCATATATCAAGTAGTTATGAAGCTTAAGAAGCCCTTACCCCTTTTCTGTATTACTGTGAGGAAGCAGATTATCTGCAGTAAATGCCCCGTGTCCATTTCCACATTTCCCAATCAGGCACGTGGTTTTGATAAATGACTTCCTAAGTCCTGAAGGGATTAGGTGTAGGCCTAAAAGAAACCAAACAATTGAATTTTGATGGATTGTCCCAGCATTGTCCCACAGCATTGTCCCAGGAGTTGGAGAGGTTCCTGACATCTGCTTCTGACCGTGGACAAATTCAACATCACCGTTTCACTGCAGAATGATGGGGGGGGTTGGTTTTCCTGGCCGTCTTGCCTGCCCATGATATGCTGACCAGTTAAGATAGCAATATTCCTTCTCTCTATGCCATATTTTTGTTTCTCTGCTTCCCGGGCATGTGAATGGAGCATGCTGGGAAGGTGCAGAGTGCAGGCAGTGATGGCTGCCAGCCCTCTGTTACCACCTTGTCTATTAGAGTGACGTGTGTTGTATCTTTCCACTGAAAAGACTTGCTTTTAGCACCTGAGAGTGAGCAGCCTTACAACCTTTGCCTGTAGTTTTCTACCCTAAGTTCTTACTGTGTTCATGAACACGCTGGCTGAGAAATCCGTTGGCGGGCCGCTGTGGGTCAGGACAGTGACCACCTCTCCACCTGGAACCCCACAGGACAACGCCTCTTCTCAGCCGGCCTTGGCCTGTGTCCCTCTCCTGTGCTGAGCCGCAGGCAGCTCTTGCCTACATTCGATCGTGCTTGAATTTTGATTCAAAGTTGGCACAGTTATTTTACTCTTTTTTTAGCCCAGAAACATGGTATAAACTTGTAACTTCTGAAAATAGTATCCATCCCAGTTACTCAAAACAGTTTCATAAGTCATAGAATCCTGTTTCTTGGGATGTTCCTTATTTGTCAGGTTGCAAACCCTAGAGTTAATTTAACGTTGCCGAAAAAGAGGTGCTCCGTAGATTTCCTTTTTGAGGACATAGCCCTTCTTTGCTAGACTTCAGGATCTGTGCTTCCTAGAATTCACTGGTGATTTTGGGCAGTGAGCTATAGAGAATAACCCAAAGTGTATGTTTGTTCTTTTTATGGACTTAGCACAATTAGTCTTTGGGGGAGGTCCCCACTTTGGTATGTGTATGACAGTTATGATACTTGTGATAAAGACGTGAGTCACCCTTTTCTTTCAAAAATAGCTAGAAGGGTATGAAGTGAAATGGAAGAGTTCTGGGTCTCCATGGTGCTTCTTCCTAGAGGTATTCAGCGTAAATAACTTTTGTGTCTCTTTCTAGGTATTTTTCCACACAATTATAAATCTATACATATGCCTCACACAGCTACACATACACACATACTACACACACAAATAGCACATGTATCTATTTTTAATTTTTAAAAAGATTTTATTGACTTATTTTTAGAGAGGGGAAGGAGGGGGAAAAGGGGAGAGAAACATCGATGTGCAAGAGAAACATCAGTCTGTTGCCTCTCGCGTGCCCCCAACTAGGGACCCAACCTGCAAGCCACGTGCTCTGACTGAGAATCAGACCTGCTGTTTTTCAGTTTGCGGGACGACACCCCACTTACTGAGCTTCACCAGTCAGGGCTATATCTGCTTTCTAGAAATACAGCTAGAACTTTACCACACATACCATTTTTTATCTTGCTCTTTTCACTTCATGCTATACCACGGCATCTTGCTGAGTTGGTACGTGTAAGCCTCGTGTTGTTAGTGTTTGCACAGTTTTGCATGTCATCACTGAACCATCATTTCCTTGACATGATGTCTGTCCCTGAGCGTTTAGGTCGGTACCACTTGGTTACACTCTCAGTCTTGGCTCTCCATGTACATATCCTACCCAGTGCAGTTGGTGAGTGAATGTTCTCATTAATTGAATTGTATCTTCAGAGCTATATTGCTGTGTTTTAAATATTAGTTCACATTTATGGTTGAGTAACTAATGACTAAGTAACAAAAGACTCCCTTAAAAATGTGCAAGAAGTACTTATAGGGGACGGCAGTGCTATGGAAACCAGTTTAAGTTAGGTTACTCTTATTATTTGCTGAGAATTAATTCATGGTAAAATACCATGAGGGAATTCATGGTATATACCATGAGGGAATTTAAGGGGGTGGCATTTTTAATGAGTTGCTATAGTGGCACATAAATCTCTGGGGGGTTCTTCCAGAGGTGGAACGAAGAAGAATAGTTTTTCCTAAGAGGAGGTGAGAAATGTCGGGGGTGGATTTTTCTTTCTAACACTGTGTTCATAAGTGATTAAGTGAAGACTTAAAAAAAATCTCTGAAGAACTAGATGCCTGACTAAACAGTAGAAAGGACGTGGACGTACATGTTTGCACAAAATAGACTACCCATTTTAATTCCGTGAAATGAAAAGCTGTATCTCTGTTTCTCTTTGTGGGCCCATCCTTATGGGCAGGTGTCTGATCAGCAGCGTCCATGCAGGAGAAAGCTGTCTGTTTCACACGAGGTGGGCTCTGGCGCCACAGCCCAGCTTGCCCCTGAGGGGGCTCCCACTCTGCTACCAACAACGGCCCAGTGCAGTTGGCCCTTGGCAGCTCCTGCTCCCGGACACGTTTTCTTCTGACTGCTGTCATCCTCCACCTTGTACCGCCATCTTTCCTCATTGGTGCAGAGAACTCGGGTATTTATTCTCCACCAGCAGTTCTCAACCAGGGCAAATTTGTCCCCAGGGGACCTCTGGCAATGTTTGGAGACATTTGGTTGTCACAGCTGTGGATGTGCTACTGGCACCGAGGAGGCAGAGGCAAGCATGTCGCTAAACATCCCACACTGCGCAGAACAGCTCCTCCCTTCCCGTATGTCGATTTCTGGAGCGCGTTCTCTGTGTAGCTCCCGCCCGCTTCTCCAGGATTCTGCTTCACGAATTCCAGGCACCTCAAACTTTGGTCTCTGTCCCCTCAGTGAGGAGACAGCTGTCCCCTGCTTGGATTCCCCCTCCTTTCACTATGGACCAGAAAGTACCTCCAAGCAGATAGCTGGGGCAATCTTGCTGTTCCCCTTTTCTCGGGGATCAAAATCCTTATACTGCCTGTGTTCAGTATCTGAAAGCAGTTGTTTCATACATTTGTCTGCCTTTCTAGTTGGTCACAGCAGAAAGTCTGGCACCAGTTACTTCGTCATCGCTAGAGGCTAGTTATTATTTACTTGGATGTTTTCCTCTCAGTATTTTTCTGTAGTAAATAAAGACAGAAATCCTGTGCCCATTTTATAGATTAGATGTCACAGAGTTGCCAAGAGTGAGAAAGAGACTTGAAATCACAAAGCATGTCGGCGGGATGGCAGGAGCCATGGATCACATGATCTGACCTTTGCCTCATTAAACTAAACCCACCTGCAGACAGAAGTGTGCCTGTGTGCACCACTGGGACCGCTGGCAGAGAGCAAAGAAACAGGAAAGAAGACAGAAAAAAAAACCTGGTAAAAAAAATGAGGTAGAGGAAAGCTCTGCAGCCGTACATTAGGAGAGAAACTCGGGGTAGCTATAACCCCCCAAAGCTGCATCCGATATCTGTCACCTAATAAGATATCGAACTAATAGCCGCTAGTTACTACCCCCTACCACTGTGCTGAGAGCCTTCCATGCATTATCTCATTTAATCTCCTTTCTCCACCTAAAAAAGAAATTATTATCCATATTTTACAGATCAAGAAACTGAGGCTCGGGGAGGCAAAGATATCTGCCCAGAGAAAGAGCTGATCCGCTGCAGTGTGCGGATTTGCCCTAGTTCCGCAGGAAGCTTGTGCTCTTCCATTGTGGTTTCCCATCAGGCCTTGCCGCTTCCTGGCTCATTTCTGTTGACTTTCCTAATATTTTGCACCTCATTCCACTCCTTCAGGGCTACCACTTACTTTCTTCTGACTTTAAGACCAGTACTGCTCATTGAAGGAGAACTGGAAAATACAGAACATTAGAAGGAAGAAAAAATCATCTATTATATTACCCTTGTCTGTCATTTCCAGTCCCTGACTCAGCCTGTCAACTTTAATGCTCACCTTTAGGACTGCTTTGCCTTCATCAAATACAGTAGGTTCTCAGTGGATTTCAGGCACCGCGGGAATTACACATTCTAAGCCACACATTTGGGTGTGTGCCTGAAGAACTGCTGGATTTCAATGGATACACAGTGAGGACCCGATAGTCTTTCTAAGTGTCTCAGGCATGTGCTAAGTTACGTTCCGCGGCCCTTTCAGCTCTGCGCGCCATGCTACACCCCGCAGATACCCTTTGATTGAATGAAAGACCTTCAGAGATGGAAAGTAAATTCAGTTCATTTATTCATCAAGTATTCACTGAGCCCCTACTATGTGCCAGGCACTGTGCTAGCTCCTGGGGTGAAGCATGAGCGAGAGGCAGTCTCTGCCCTCTTGGCATTTGCCATCCCGTGATAGAAAACCCCAGAAACCGACTTCTGAAATGTTCCAATTAGAAGACATTCTCCCACAATGATGCTTTCATGAGGCAAACTCATCGTTGTTTGTCATGAGGAGGCTTAAAAAGAGCAGTTGCGAGAGACCAGGTGAAGTTCCTCAAATGAAGAAGGAGAAACATTACTGCAGCTGTTGTCGGAGCACGGCTTAGCCAGCCACCATGCTGTCTCACAGCAGGGAGGTTCCATCTGTGTCCTTTGCTCTCGGTTTCTTTTCATCTCCGGGTTTGATGTCCAAGCCTTAGCTGGGGCCTTTGATTGTTAGTGTTCTGGAGAAGGAGGCCAGGGACAGCAGAGCCAGCCAGGCTGTACCGAGAGCCTGATGTGCTGTGGCCCTAGATCAGGCGCTGACTGAGAGCTCACGGAGGATTGCAGCAGACCGCACAGGGAGCCTGCTGGGAGCGCAGCTCGCCTGCAGCCCCATAAAATAAAGAGTTTCCAGTTCTTTGAAGTACAGTTTGCTTGGGTATTGAACGTTATGGCAGCAATTTGTAATCCTTTGAAAAATCTTTTACTAAGTTTTTTCTTTTTCTATTTATTGATTTGAGAGAGAGAAGAACATCAACTTGTTTTTTCACTTATTTATTCATTCATGGGTTGATTCTTGTGTGTGCTCTGACCAGGAATCAAACCCACAACCTTGGTTTACCAAGACAATGCTCTAACCAACTGAGCTACCCAGCCAGGGCTTTTACTATCTAAGTTTAATCATCTGAGAAAATGAAAAATTATGGATCCATCAATCACAAATATATTAAATAAGGGGCTTTAAAATCATGTGGAAGTCTTTGACCAACATTTTTTTAACCTCTAAAATATCGTTTGGTACACACTTCGTTATAACATACTGGATATTGAGGGATAGTGAGCTTAGTTTTTCTTTGGGAATAATAACAAATTACCCCCAAACCTAGTGGCTTAAAACAACAAGCACTCATGATCTTACAGTTTCTTGGGGTTGGAAATCTAGGGACGGCTTAGCTGGGGTGTTCTGGGCTCTCTCATGGGGTTGCAGTCAAGTTGAAGCCTTGACTGGAGCGAGTGGATCTGCTTGCAAAAAGGTTCACTCACGGGACTCTTGGCTGGAGCCCTCTGTTCTCACACAGGTCTCTCCCCAGGCCCACTGGGTGTCCTCAAGACCTGGCAGTTAGCTTTCCTCAGAGTGAGTCACAAGACTGGTAATCATTCATCCCACAGGGATCAGTGCCCACGTGAGGATACAGTGCGGGTACCAGGTGTCATCTCGTTGTTTTAATTTGCATTTCTTTCCCAATACAATGTATAAAATGTATCATTTTAACCACTTTAAAATACACAGTTCAGTGGCATTAAGTACATTCACATTGTTGTGTAGCCATTATCATAATTCATCTCTAGAACTCTCTAGAATTTTTTCATCCTCCCAAACTGAAACTCTGTACCCTTAAAGACTAACTCCTCACTCCCCTCTTCCCTGGTAACCACCAGTCTACTTCCTGCCTTTATGGATAAAATGCAATATATGTATACATATGTATATATATACACACACATACATACATATATATGGGCATATATATACACACATACACACATAACATATTTATATGTATTGGCCATTCACATTTCTTTACCTGTGAATTCTTTGAAAGTGTCCTTGGTCTAGTCTCCCTGTTGGGATATTAGCATTTGTATCACTGAGTAGGGAGAATGCACAGGAAAACAGAGTGAACAGATCAAGGATTGTTTAGTTTTTTAAAGATTTTATTTATTTATTTTTAGAGAAAAAGGAAAGGAGGGAGAAAGAGAGGAGGAGAAATATCTATGTGTGAGAGAAACATCAATGGGTTGCCTCTCACATGTGCCCTGACCAGGAATTGAACCAGCAACCTTTTGGTTTGCAGACCATTGCTCAATCTGCCGAGCCACACCAGTCAGATCAGATTTGTAGCTTTTTAAGCATTATTTAAAAGATTAGTGATTTTTTCCTGCCTAATCTTGATTCCTGAAAAATTTGCCGCCTTTTGCCCTCTCCTGGCTGCTAAATCAGATTCTGTCCTTAGAAATGGGCATGGAATTTATTTTCAGCCTTATTGAGGAATAAGTGGCATTAAATATTGTAGATATTTAAAGTGTACGACCTGATGATTTGATTTACATATATATTGTGAGGTAATTACCAAGATCAAAATAAATAACACACCCATTACTCACATGGTTAATTTTTGTGTGTGTGTGGCAAAAATGGTTAAAGATCAGAAAGTACCTTTGGCTTATAGTGCTTCTACAATAATGAAACCAAAACTAGAATAACAAAACTAATAAGTTAACAGCATCAATTTGATGTTAAGCAGTGTATTGTTTGGGTGAAAGTAAATGGGAGCTTACAACATGGATGTGACCCCGCAATGGCAATCAGTCAGTCAGTCACCTCCCCCCCAAAAAAGGAGAGGGGAAGAAAAGGAATGGGCTCGATTGGCAGTTGTAAGGCACTTAGTTTCTGCCTCTTCTGAGGATCACCCAAGAGCCTACGTAGCCTTGCTTCCTGCGTCTGATTTTAGAAAACAGCAGGAAAAGAACATTCTCATTCCCCTACCACCTGCCTCTGTGCCCCGTGCCCCCGTCTGTTACAGTGGACGAGTTGTCTTTGCTGCTATTTAAGGCCGATCCCTCGACTTGTGTGCAGTCCCCTCTCTTCTCTCCTCCATCATGGACATGACACCTCCAATTATCTCCTCTCTCCTGACTTACTGATTTCTTCCTTTTGGCAGGCTTATTCTTAGGCTTATTCTTATTCTTATGCTGTAATACCTCCCATCTTAAAAAAAAAAGAAAGAAATCCTCCCTTGATTCTATATTGCTCTTCAGCTACTGCCCTATTTCTCTGTTGCTTTCATTTCCCTGTTCCATTTATAGCAAAGGTCTGTGAAAGATAAGGCCAGTTCATTGATACGTACTTTCTCCATTCTTCCCTTCCCAATTTCTCTCCCACCCACTCCAGCCTTTCTCTGCGACTGCCACCCACCCCTCCACTCACTGCCTCCGCACTCACACACTCCACCACTGCTTTGTTTTGGACTTAGTCAAAGGACACACTTGGCAGCTGGGGAGGCTGGCAAATGCCACCCAGTGGTGACTGGATGGAAGGGGAAATCAGATTTGGGGACAGATAGGGAGATGCAGAGGAGAAGAGGGGAACCCTTTCAGAGCTACTACTTGCAATAGAATGTAGCAGGAAGTAAGTACATTACTTCCACCTTGGTGTAAAGCAGAACCGAGGAATTTCGAGGGAACCACTGGCCCCTTTGAATAGTCAGAGCCTGGAGGAATTGGCCAGAATGCTTGCTTCCTGTAGGCAGCTGGCCCCTGACCTTGACTTTAGAAGATGGAGGTTGCTTTTTAAAAAATTTACTTCATGTGAAGGATCCAGTTTTTTATTGGTGATATTCATAAATCTTGCTATTATATGTTTCTATCCAGGAAGGTAATTTTCGTCTACATTATTGGTCCTTTTGTTTTTTATAAACAAGAACTTGAATTCTATTGGATGAAAATGGTAGAAATACACATTTGTTAGTGCATACACACACACACACACACACAAAGTACACAGATATTTTGCTTTACAACTCAAACCTAAGATACAACTTGCACCTATACACAGCTGGTTCATTAGTTGTCATGAGGTTTCATTTTTAAGGGAAAAATGTAACCATGGAACAAATTTATGGTGAAATCTCCAATATTCTGTAATATGGATTGAAGTTTGAGCTTAACCAATTTTATGTGAAGATCCTAAAATTTATATTATCTTTCCAAATCCTGATGTTCAGATTGTACTGTTCAAATCTAAAGGTGTGGATCAACTACATACTCTAGTCCATGTATATACCTTGGCCTTTATGGTCATCAGAGGCCTTAGCTTCCTTTTAGAAGCCACTGGATGGCATAGTGTGTTGCAAATGGGCATTAAGGCCCTCTTCCCCTGTTGGGCCATTAAGGATGATTTCAATAGAGCTGCAGAAATTGTACTTGGAGAGGCATGTGAAATGAAAGGATTTATTATGCTCACAGATCCTAGGCACGTAGGAGGAACACCCAGGGAGCAGACTCAACCAAGCAGGGGGCTGAGCAGAGAGAGGCAGGGCCTGTGGGCAGGTGCCTATCTTGGGGTCAGATGCAATCACCACACAAGCAAAGGCATGAAGAGATTTTTTTTGGTGTATTTGAATGTCACTTGGTCACAGGGGAGGATGAGAAGAGGAACAAGCTATTGCAGGGACCAGCCTATGACGCTGGTGCACCTGGTCCCCTGGCAGGTGCTCACAGCCTATTGATGGGGATGTTGAGGCATCAGGAAAATACAAAGTTTTCAAAATTGACAGTACACTCAGCTAAACCATGTGTCTTCCAAAATATTTTATGGGATCTTTCCCATTATACCCAAAGAGAGGGGTATACTCTTTTTAAAACAAATTAGCAGTTTGAACCTGAAAGAATATTCAGGTAGTGTCAGCTTTTCTGGGCTCCTGTTAATATAAATGTACGGAACACCACTGACTGCTGAGTGTCCCCTGTCAGCTGCCCTGTCTTGCTTGGAAAAGCTGCGCGTACATACGATCATGGCATCCTGCCTTTGATGTTGAGTGAACTGCAGAAATGGACCATTTTCTATAGTTGCATCTTTAACTGTGCATGGGACCCAGCCTGAGGATGTGAACAGAATAAAGCAGGTCGATACCATCAGTAGCTATTATTGAACACCCACCGTGTGGCTGGAGGCCCCCAGCCGACGTGTCTAGAGCTCACTATTGAATTCTTCACTACAACCTCAGCTGGGCCGGCGGGCTTGGCAGCCCATGGTGCTGATGAAAAATACATGAATCTGACTAGGGAGCATTTTCCCTTTCTCTCATTCTCCTTAAGGGAGGAAAGTGATTGCTGTGGAGGTTATTTCTGATGTTAATAGGAACATGATGGCATGGCTCTGCCGGCCAAAGGAGGACAGCCTGGGTTAATATAGTGAGAGGTGATTTAAAATAAGTAACAGTAATGGGAGGCTCTGTGCTGTTACAGGTCTCTAGCACTCCTAATTTTTCAGGCACTGTTGTTTTCATGGCCTTCGCTGCTGCAAGAGACTGGATATTATGCATCTGACTATGTGGGAAGCACCATTTGTGTTTCCTGGGCCACTGGGGGTTGTGATGTGAGCACTATTGGAGGGAGCCCTGAGCCTGGTGGAAGGACGCGGCTGCCCGCAGAGGCCAGCTGGCGCCCAGCGCTTTTCTTTACCATCAGTGGTTATGAACTTGGCTGCAGGTCATATTTCTGTGCCATTTAGGTTTTGCTTTTGCTTTTGCTTTTGTTGGTCTGGGATCAAGCCATTTAGTATCTTTAGATGATAAAAAATATAGAGTTAAACTCTTTTAGACAGTAACAAAATATAATGTCTAAGCTCCTGCAGGAGAAAAATCATCTAGTTTTATAAACTTCCTATAACGACACTCCTCCTTTTCCCGTATTAAAATAACTATATGCTATGTTTTTGATAATATGAAGTTTCATAGGAACATAATTACGGTTTTAGAGCAGAACTAATTTATTTGGACAGTCATTTAAAAACATTTTATTTATTTATTTTTAGAGAGAGGGGAAGGAAGGGAGAAAGAGAGGAAGAGAAACATCAGTGTGTGGTTGCTTCTCCCTCGCCCCATGCTGGGAACCTGGCCTGCAACCCAGGCGTGTGTCCTGACTGAGAATCAATTCAGGAACCCTTTGGTTCACAGGCTGGCACTCAATCCACTGAGCCGCTCCAGCCAGGGCTGGACAGTTACTTTTTTAAAAGGATTTTTGCCTTCCTGATACCTGTACAAAATGCTGCATTGTCAGTGAGGCAGAGTTTGTATAAGGCTTTCCTAAGAGGTATCATCACCAGTGCCTTGCCACCTTCAAGATCTTGAATTCTGAAGGCCCCTTTTCTGCCCCAGCCAGAGGGTCAGTCTAGCACAGAGGCTGAGAACGTGACTCTGGTACCAGACTTCCCTGGGTCTGAATCTGAGCTTCACCACTTACTAGCTTGTGGCCTCATAAGGCCTCATAAGGCAGCTGGAAGAGTTAAATGATTTATGTTAAAGCCCGTGGCACCTGGTAAGTTTCACATAAATGCTGTGATCTGTGGGGAGGCCGTCATTCCACCTCCCCCATCACCCTACTCCTCACCTACATCATGACCTTCCACCCCTTAGTCCCTTCCTTCTCCCACACACCTCTCCCTCTGTGCCTTTGCCTCTAATGCCTTCATCAGCCCCCCGATTTCCTTCCTGCATGACCGTGTTAGTTCAGGTCCTGTTAGGGAACAGATAACACAGTCCAACCAGGTAATGAGAGGAAAGCTTAATGAAGAGAATATGTACAAATGTGAGCAGCTGGGAGGAAACCACAAGCGGAGGGACAGTACTGGGCCTAGAAACCCCACAGGAGCGCGCTCACAGGAGCGGTGTGGAGTGGGCTGCCTGACCGGAGCCATGAGCCCATCAGGGCTTGCAGCCACCATATGGCAACTTCCCAGGAAGGGAGCCAGGGAAGTAAATGGTCCAACCGCACCTCTCTCTCTCCTGGCGTCTCCTGCCAGGCCTCTTCGTGGTTCTCAGCTCCGAGAGAGAGGGCCAGCACGCTCGTCCGTACAGGCCTTCCTGTCTCTGCCCTCGTGCCCGCTGTTCTGGGCTCCGCCCCTGCCACTCAGCCAGTCTGTGGGCTGTGCACCCAACCTCTGATGACAAAAGCCATGACCTTTGCATGTCTTTTCAACTACTTGTGACCATTCCCTTTTCTCAGTTTCCTTCCCTCCTTCTCTGCTTGGAGAGGTGCTACACATTCATACGATCCAGCCCAAATACCCTTGTTCTCTGCAGTCTTCTCTGCCTCCTGCTAGGGACCCTGACGGCTGACTCCACCTGTGCTTCATTAGGCTACGTTTCATGTTGGCGCCTGGGGGCTTACCTGTGGGGCTGCGTCCTTTGTAGAGCAGAGCATTTGCTCCTTGAGGACATACCACCCCATCCTCATATTGGCAACTGTTTTTTTTTAAGATTTTATTTATTTGTTTTTAGGGAGAGGGGAAGGGAGGGAGAAAAAGAGAGGGAGAAACATCGATGTGCAAGAGGAATGTCTATCGAGTTGCCTCTCGAATGCCCCCAAGTGGAGACCTGGCACACAACCCAAGCATGTGCCTTGACTAGGAATCGAACCAGCGACCTTTTTGTTCTCTGGCCAGCACTCAATACATTGAACCACACTGGCCAGGGCTTGGCATTCTTTTTTATTTTTTTTTAAGAGAAAAGAGATGGTTTATTGTACCTGCTACATTCAGCCACCACTGTCATCTCGACATTCTTTTGTGGTGCCTCCAAGTGGCTGAAATAAAAACAAGTGCTCAAAAAAAATTAGTTGTATTGAAATGATTATTGGAAGGATATGATAAATACCACTTAGCTTGCTAAAGATGACAGTCGTAATACTGGTGTCAGCGTATTTAACACTGGTTAACTATATCTCGTGTTGCACATAACTAAGTCACTCTCTGACACGCTCCCCTCACAGACAGAGTTCCTTGCTGTCGTATTCTCTGGGGGTACCCTATATGTGGCTTATTAGAATTTGCCTGGGTATTTATTCCTTGTTTTACCTTCTCTTCTAAATCTTTGAAGGGGAAGCAGTCCCACAAATAAGCCTCCAGACCCCAACCTAAGGGACCATATCTGTGATGTCACAGCTTTCTGACCTTAAAACAGTGTATGGTACATAATAGATCCTTCAGAAATATTTGTCGACTGAATAAACGTACCAGTCACAATGCTGTGTGACATGCCATAACCTCAGGAGGCCAGCAGAGTGGGGATCCTAGGTGTCATGGAAGGACCCGCGGAGTTCCTTTCCAGCCCCTCCCGTCATTCCTTACTGCTGGAGGAGTCGTTTCTGCAGGGCTGCACTCCCATCATCAGAGGGGCCGCCCTTCCCCTCCCGTGGGAGCAGGAGCGAACTCCCTTTCCCTTCAGCTGCCATGGGGAATCTAATATTTGGGGAGTTACTTTTCTGGAGTGATTCTGTTTCTCCTTTCTCTTTCCTAGATGGTGCCAAGCAAAATATATTTAATTGTTATTTGGACCATTTTGAACCTATTCAGTAATTTTGAAAATGTGTACTAGGCATTGTCAGATCTTATATTTAAAAATTGGCATCATTTTATATTAGTCACTATTGTGATAGTCTAATCAGATTTTATTATGAATAAATGAGTTCAGAGAGTTCTTTTTAAAGGTCACAAGTGATGTTTAATATCCTCAGAAAAGATTTTATTTTTTAGAAACAGGACGTAGCAACATGGCCTGGAAGCCTTAATTTATCTAAGCCCTACCATTGCTCAATCATCTTTCCATGTGCCATTTTTCTGAGGTTTAATATTCTGAAAAGAGTGCTCTAGAAAGGAAATTAAACTTGGGGTTTGAGATAACAGGGCTCTTATGAAGCTTATATACTGAAGGTATTAGAAAAAGATCCTGACCAAAAAGCAAAACAAAATAAAATAAAAAACACTAACCCCCCTCACCCCTGAACAACAAAAAGCAGTTCATTTGATTAATTTGGAGGGACTAAGCAGGATTGTCTGAAGTGAAAACATGAAAAAGCAGACAGATGGACTTTATGAAACGTGGGGAATATAAACTCCGGATTCACGTTGTAATTACAGGTTTTCGCTGACGCATCTGTTGCAAACTAATTGCCTCTTTCCTGCTTGGTAACTGAAGTTTAAGTTTGGGGGGTTTGTAATAGAAGCAATTAAAAGCTCGACACTGTCATATTTTCCATTAATTTACCAGTGAGTGGTTGGATTTATATGGATGATTTGATTTATTTTGAAGATAACTATAATTATAAGTGTGTTTTACTGGACAGCTTGTCCTTTATAATATAATTTGCCTGTAACTACAGTGTAATTTCTCTGCCCTTCTGGTTTGCAGCCTGTTCTTTAGGAAAGCTAAAACAAGCACAGGCGATAAAAGAGAATATTTGTAAGGTAGATGAGAATAGAATGGTTTGGGGGATTGTGGTCTCGGGCGACAGAAGGTCAAGTCCGGGCCAGGCGTGATACAGGACGCCATCAGTAGAGCTAGGAAGAGGCAAAAGCAGAAATGGGCCCTTAGTTCTCAGATAGGCTATCATAGCTATACCTACTTAGAGAATCTGTAAAAGCTGAACATTTGTATACCCCATAACTCAGCAGTTCCATTCCCAGGTACACAGCTCAGAGAAATGCATCCATATTTTCACGGAAAGACACGCACTAAAATAGTCATAGCAGCACCTATTATAACAGCCATAACTAGGAACTACCTGAATGCCTGTAACTAGTAGAATGGACAAAGAAATGACTGTGTGTCGTGCAGCAGAATTCTGTATATTGTTGAACGTGACCAGACTGCTTCTTACACAACAAAGTGGAAGAGTCTCGCAAGGCTGTGTGAAAGAAGCCAGATACCACAGAGTACCTACTGTGTGCTTCCCATTGTGTTCAGTATGAAACAACAAAGCAGCCCAGGTGCTAGAAGTCACAATACTAATAACCCTCAGAAGGGTAGTGGTGGTAACTTCAGGGGGGCACTTGGAAGGGTGCCTAGAGTTCTCTGGTGCTGTTGATCTGGGTGCTGGTTATACTGAGTATGTTTAGTTTGTGAAAATGAATTAATCAAAGTGTCTAAAGGCCCTTTCATATATGTATCTTATAATTTTTAAAGTTTAAAATACATCAATTTGGGAACAGGACATTGTTATAATTTTCAAGCTGACTCATTAGAAGAGGCGGAAGTTTACAGCAACACTCTGACTGAAGGTTAAAGGGCACACAGGGCCACATCTTTAAGCAGACCAGATCACCCACCAGAAGAGACCACTGAGGCACTTCGACTTAGCTGTGATCTTTTTGTGAAGAACCATGGGAGCTCATCCGAATCCCCATTTCTCTTAGGGGTCAGCTCTGGTTTCCCAGTTCAGTGAAATCTTTATGGTACGCTGACCTTTGTTCACAAGCTCTGATTGTAGCCACTGTGAGAACCCCAAACAGAACATGGTCTAGCAGTTAACAGTACCGTAGGGGCTTTATTTCTTTTGATTCTTTCTTAACTGCAAGTTTATCAAAACCAACAGCCCCACTTCTTATTTCTCCATCCAGGGTCAGGCATTGGGTGGACATTTAATAAATATTTGACAAGTGACTATTGCCCTGGAACAAATAGGAATGAACAGAGGCTCTGCCTGGGGCAGAACAAGCGTTTGCTTTGAAGTGGCAATTATGTGCCTTGGCTGCCTCTGAGTCGTCTCAGGCTGATTTCTCTAAGTCCTTTCATCTCTCTCTACTTCTCTCTAAAATTTTCTTGTTTACGTGTTGGATGGAAAATATGAAAAGGCACAAAGAAGTAGAAAATAAATACCCATAATCCTTCCACTTAGAGAAACTTTCCTATATTTTCTTTTATTTTTTCTATAATGCCATTGCTTTCCCTGTCCTCCTTTCCCCACCACCCTCTTTTTTTTTTTTTTATTTCTTCAGAATAATGGAAGCAAGTCTAGAAGAGAAAGTTCTCCAAATTTTAGACTTTGGGGCAGAATAGAAGTCTTAGGTGTTACTGCCTCAGTTTTCTTTACTCTCCAGAGGTGAAGGTGTAACTTAGATTAAGAGCCGGGCTTTCTTCTTTTTAAATATGTTGATTGATTGATTTGAGAGAGAGAGAGAGAAACATTGATTTGTTGTTCTACTTATTTGCGCATTCATTGGTTGATTTTTGTATGTGCCCTGACTGGTGATCAAACCCACAACCTTGGCGTAGCATGACGACCCTCTGTAAACAACCCAGCCAAGGCAACAGCTGGGCTTTCATGCCTCGCTATAGAATAGTATAACTGATATGTAACTCAGTCTTCTCTTATCCACTGCTTGGACTTTTTAGATTAGCTTGACTGGTGTACACATTATATTCCAAATCACTGAAAAAGGCTTAGAGGTCTTCCAGGACAGAATCAAGAGCTGCTCCAGGATAGAACCATCCTGCTGACTACTGTTATTGTCCTTAGTGTCGTCTTGAAAGCAGGAGGAGATCTTGCAGGTCTCTTAGACATGACCATGTTTTAGACCTTAAAATCCTGTTAATCCCAGTTCTGTGCATGAGGATTTTAACAGAAAATTTGCCTCTCTGGGTGGTTGTCCAGTGCTGCACTGTTCTTGAAGTTTCTGGAACCATGCAGTAGTCACCTTTTGTAGACCAGGGCTGGGTGGCTGATGTGCCCGTCTTCCTTATCATGACCTGGAGTTCCAGACCTGTCGTGCTCCTCAGCGCACACGCCATACAGTGTTTGTACTCGTGCTTTCCTCCTAAAATAGTCTTAAAACAGACTCCTGTGCTTCTGTCCTTAACCTTTTTCCGTTTTTTCCCCCAGATCACCGTGAGCTTTGTATCTAGTTTTCCTTTAGACTCTGGAAATATTTAAATGATATTTATTTAAGTGAGATTGTTCATTGATAAGAAGAAAAATCAGACAGACTATTTCTCTTGACCTTTAAAATACCTTAACGGGTGCATTGTTCTGCTTGTTTGCCTCCACTCTGGTTGCAAGCCATGTGGCCTTTGCATTATCTCTAGGCCTCCACTTAACCGTGTTGCTGCAAATGATTGTCTACCCTGAACAGAGTCCAGAGTGAGTACCTTTCTCTCTGTGCGTGTGTGACAGAGAGAGAGGGAATATGAATATGAATATGAATGTGAATGTGAATATGAATATAGTTGTCCAGAAAAGAGAAAAGAGATATAGTTTGGATTCGCAGCTTCCTCCTTTCCGTTTCCTCTGACACTTGGCCTGTGTTCCGTCACCTGAAGTGGCCCTCTGCTCCTCTCTCCATTCACCTAAGATGCACCTGCTGTGTTTGGTATCGAGGAGACGAAACTTCATATGTGTTTGCATTTGGTTCCCTTCAATGCTCTGACCCTTAGAACACAGAATCTGCCTGAGGGTGAGTTTATAGATGTGGAGTTTATGTCATCGTTGCCAGGAAGGCAGTGCTTAGTCTGGGGAAAGCCGCCATTCACGTCTGAGCTTCCTCCTGGAGGCCGGGAACAGAGCTGCCTGCGAGGAAGGTTTATGGTGGCGCTTTTCTGCCTCCAGTTGAATAGTTCCCTTATCCTCTGAGCCCTCTTCTCCGAGTACAGCTTTCCAAAGTTCAAAAAAGTTTTGTTAGAGAAATGAATAGTGTGTGACTTCCATGCAGAGGAAGAACTAGGAAAGGGATTGTTTCTGTAATAATACAGGAAATGAATAGTTTCTCATCCAGCTGGGTTGCATTCTAATTGGACTAATTCTTTTAGTAAAATACAGTAGCTTTACTTTTTTTAAGTAAAAGTAATGTACAGTCTGTGAAATCTATAGAAATCTCTGCGAAAAACGTGCGGAATATAGTTGGATGAGAAGAGTAACAATAATAAAACAGCAGTTAGCATTTCTCACGCACTCCGCAGTCTCAGTACTTCACCTGCATTGCTTCATTCCATCCTCCTCCGGTCTGTGGGTCGATGGTGAAAACACCTAGTTAACATTTAACCCTGCCATCTTGAACTTACTGGAAAATCAGTTCCCTTTACATGGAACTCCTGCTACCTCCTGCAGGATACAGGTCATATTCTGCAAGCACAGATTGGAAAATGAGAGAGGTTTAGTCATCTCGCAGGCCCGAGCCAGGACCAGACACAGTTGCCTCCCTCAGCCCACCACCAGCCTTCCAGATTCTTCCTGCTAATTGTGTCGATGGTGACTTGGAGTTGGCCCTCAACATTAAAAGCTAAAGCAGTACATTAACTCAGTGTGTCTCATTCACTAAAACCAGTTACCTCAGCGCTGTAGCAGGCTCTGGTGTCCCGCTATAGGTAGGACAGGGCTCTTGCCTTTCGGAAGCCACAGATAGGTAAGAAAACAGCCGCCCACAAACTTTCAGCAGGATGGAAATGTTGCTGAATACCATACACTGAGTGCAAGCACTGCAGGACCTGGGTGAGGCAACAGCTGGCCAGCTTTCCCTGTGCAAGTGAAGAGGCCTCACAGAGAAGAAGCATGGACGTAGGGTCCCCAAGGATCAGTGGAGTCTCCAGGTGGAGAACGCCGAGGAGAGAGTCAAGAATGTGTTCAGCAGCGTGCGAATGACATGGCTGTTAGCAGGGTGGCTGGGAAGGAGCACAGATGGTGTTTTAAAGTCAGCTCTGAGTCACTCTGTGAAATTACAAAAATTCAAGGAGAAGGATCTGGAAACCATGCAGCAAGCTATTTGACCTTCTAGTCTGTCAGTAACCGTTTCCTGGCTAGCTCACAAATGGAAGTTCTCTGTAAAACTGTGTCTCACAGGAAAAGTTACAGAACAATTTCAAGTAAAGAAAAATGGTTCTGATGCCTTAGCCTGTGAACCAGAGGGCGTACTTTCTCACCCTCTTGAAGGGCTCTGTACTAGCGAGTTGCCCCACTGCCCAGCTTTGACAAAGGCCCTTGTGCTGCGGATTCTCGATTCTTGCCCCACCTCCTCAGATGACTGAATGAAGGTTAAAAATAACTTCCCATGTAGGGCCAGAAGACACTCAGCTTCTGACGTGCTGGTGCTTGAGATGGAAATTCTGTTTTCTGTCTAATTTTTTTCTTGTTGCCTTGACAACTGTTTTTTTTTTTAACCTTTGGTTTTTTTGTCAACAGCATGAGCTGCTTCATTTTGATTTAGCTCAGAAGTGTGTACAGATCTGTGTCTTATTCAGAGAGTCTCTGGTGTGTTTATGTTTATAGATTTTTTTGTATTTTTTAGACTTTGCAATGTTGAACAAGGATAGATAACTGCACATAACCATTAGCCAACCTCATCCACCACAGGCAAATGATAATGATTTTTTTGTCTGATGTCAAATACTATAAGGAGTGATTGAGAGTCACTTTTTAAATTGTTTCATTTGGGGGAAATGCTAAAAAGGGCAGCTGTAAAATCAATGACCTCTGTAACAATGACTTATTTTTTCTTAAAGTGAAAGAACGGGGGGGGGTGGGGGGGGCGGCGGTTCTAAGGAATCAGTGCAGTCGCTAAACAACAGAGGAGCATCTCCAAGTTATTTTCAGGAACTATAGCGACCAAGCACAAAGATAAAATTTCTGATCAAGGAATTCTTCTAACAACTTGTCTCATGGGTTTCTACCCTTGCACCCTTTCGTGGGAAAGCAAATCGATGACTCCACTGCAAGAAACACCTAGGACATAGTTTGATAAGGATTCACTTTTCTAAATACGTCTAAATATTTGGCTCTTTAATGTCTCTGACTAGGTCCATGTGAAAATTGCTTCCGTAAATTATAAATGTATGTGCTTCTGTTTTTTTCCTTGCTAGTTCTGCTCTGGCCACATTGGCCTCTTGTCTGGTACTCATTCTTGTTGAATCTGTTCTCATCTCAGTTATAGGTGTTGATATAAGTAAGACTGTATCTCCTTGATTTCTTTACTGTTTAAGGTTTCATGCTGTGGATGCAGACTAACCTAACTGCTCCCAGCAAGCATACCAAAGCCTTATGGTTGACAATTAGCTGTTAGCTGTAAGCTTACACAGTCACCATAGAGATTCCTGCCAGTAACAGCCAGAATGGCACAGCATCGGGGATAAATCATAAACTAGGTGTTAGCATCAATGGTAATCAATCATCCATCACAAGACCACCAGGAGGTATGGTTCATGGCTCTGACTGCATTCTTTGTCTCTGTCTTGTCAGTTACCTGGTACTTTACATATATTATAAAATATTCACTGTAGTACCTGTCTAGTGGTAGAGATTAGCTGCACACACTCAGACCAATGGGTTGTCTGATGGCTCTAATCATACCCCCTGTAAGTAACTTGCCCTACAATAAATTTGGTTGTAGTCTGTGGATTTATACGAATTGTTTTTCGGTCTCAAGCATGGTTCAGCGGTCACTGTACTTTCACTCCACTGTCAGACACTCAGGGACTCTGCATTTGCTGTTTCCTCTCTTTGGAACCTGGATGCCCCAGGTACTGCATTGCTCTCTCCATCATTGCATTCGGGGCTGCAGTTAAAGGCCACCCCCTCAGACAGGACTGTCTGGACTGTCCTGTCTGAAACAGCATCCTTATCCATCATTCCCTTGCCAGTTCAGAGATGAGAGGAGCCATCTCTGGAAAACCTGAATGATTATCAGTCACCCTGTATGAAGTCTACCGGTCTATAAGCCCTACCCGTGACAGGAGCTTCCAGATTAGTTTTCTGATGCCTCACCCTTCAATTACGAACTCGCAGCCAAGGATCACCAGGTATTTGTGGAAATGGCAGAAAATATAGAGACCAAGATGAATGAAAACTAAGGAACTTGAAAGAAACAGAGAGCTGGAGCAGAATACATCATAAATAAAGAAATAAACAAACAAATAACGCGAAGCAGAGGAAACCACCCTAGAAACAGTACAAGACATTCAGCAGAGCAACAGAGGGAGACCCAGGTCAGCAGCTGTGAAACAGGCCTGGGAGCAGCCTGGAGCTCTCAGAGGGGAGTGAGCAGGAGGGCCGGGGAACCGAGAGACCACCCGTCATTGTGACACGGAGAAAATCGTACCGAGAGGCTCCTGGAGGGTGTGGGTATAGTTAAAGATACTTACAAAGCAAAGCAAGCAAAACTCTCTCTTAATCACAGAAACAATAGTAGTGTACACTGAAGGAAACCCTATGTTTCCTTTTAGTATGTTTAGTGGTGATCAACTTTGTATAGTTATAATAATATAAATACTGAATATTGATTTAATAAAAAATGATATAACCGTGGAGAATGGGGGAAGGCAAATGTGCATATATGAAGCCTGGGGATATCTATGTATAATGTCTAAAACTGATACATTTTCATGTGTGATTATATTAATTAGACATAAAAGATTTTAAAAAACCAGAAGGAATGGCAAGTTGAAATGTAGACTCAGAAATGGGGAGGACCACTGTTCATTGTAAGACTTTCAGCCCCATCTGACTTTTAAAAGCTATGAGCATATATTACTTGGATAAATAAAAGTAATTAGGAATTAAAATTTAAGTGCTCAGCAGTCCTTCTGTGCACACGTCACTGATAAAATTTGATGTACACTTGATTAATGTGGAACTTAGTCCAGCATACCACTCATATCCATGGCTGGCTAGCCCATTTGTTGAACCAAATCCATTTTCACTTGTACATGGAGTAATTAAGGCAGACTCTTCACTAGAAGTCGGGCTGAAGAGCTTTATCATTTCCTGCTGCGCCATGGAGATAGATTAGACTGTGACTCCTGATTGTTGAGGCCATGTGCTCATTAAAAACGGAGAGGTGCATGGGGTACGAAATTGAGCTTTTTAATTACTTTAGATTTAATGACATGTTCTTGCCATGTACTTAATCTTCAGCAAATATTTACTCTTCCTAAACTGGCAGATTTGCAATTTTTAACTGGCCATGTCAAATGAAGCATTTTCTCTTTCCCCTGACCCCAGAAAAATCTCTCATCAAAATTACAGTTTTTGAAAAATAGCAGACACATTGTCCTTTGTGGGAGAATAGCAGACACATTCTCCTTTTAACATTTCCATCCTATGATTTGGAACTGGCCCTTCTCATTCGTATGAACCTTGGCCTGTACTTGCTGATATATTTATTATTTTGGATTCAGTAAATGTTTTTTTATGATTTCTTTAAATGTTTAATTTAAATATACATTGCTTACCTACATTATATTCCTTTGCACATTTCAAATATTACAAAAGTGAATCTCATAAAATTATTTTTAATTTTTATTTATTTTTAAATTTAATCATCATTGTATTTTTTACATTACCATTTAGTCCTCTTTAACCCTTTCTCTCCCCAGCAGTCACCACACTGTTGTCTGCATCCGTGAGTCCTTTTTCCTTTTTGCTCCACCTCCCACCCCCTAACCTCTCCACCCCTACTAACTGTCATCCTGCTCGCCATCTGTGAGTCTGTCCCCATTTTTCTTGTTAGTTCAATTTGTTCATTGAGTCCACATATGAGTGAAATCATGTGGTATTTGTCTTTCTCTGACTGGCTTATTTCACTTAGCATACTATTCTTTAGGTCCATTCATATTGTTATAGAGGGTAAAATTTTCTTCTTTTTTGTGGCTGAGTAGTATTCCATTGTGTAAATGTCCCATAGTTGTTTTACCCACTCATCTATTGATGAACACTCGGGCTGCTTCCCTGTCTTGGTGATTGTCAATAACGCTGCAATGAACCATAGGGGTGCTTATGTTCTTTCAAATTAGTGTTTTGGGTTCCTTTGGATATATTCCCAGAAGTGGAATAGCTGAGTCAAAGGAAGATCCATTTTTAATTTTTTGAGGTGTCTCCATACTGCTTCCCCAGTGGCTGCACCAGTCTGCATTCCCACCAACAGTGCAAAAGCGCCCCCCTTTCTCTACATCCTGGCGAGCACTTGTTCATTGATTTATTGATGGTAGCCATTCTGACAAGTATGAGATGGTATCTCATTTTGGTTTTAATTTGCATTTCTCCGATTACTGATGTTGAGCATATTTTCATATGTCTGTCGCCATCTGTATATCCTCTTTGGAGAAGTGACTATTCAGGTCTTTGCCCATTTTTTAATTGGGTTGGGTACAGAAATGTTTTTATTCTACTGTTTGGATCATTCTTATAGAGAGATGGGTGGGTGGGTGGATGGATAGGCCTAGATAGATAGACAGACAGATAGATAGGCCAAACTACACTAAGAGTGTGTGGAAATAGAGTGTCAAATCACAAGAGGATACATAAAGATTTAGTCTCAAGCTTTCCAGTCCATAAGAGCTGTATGATGGCCAGCTTTCCAAGCGGAGGTTAAGTAACCATCATTCTAATGCATCTGACATAGTTTCCCAAACTTTTTGATGAAAGTGGAATCAGGAAGATGTTCTATTAGAAAGTCCTGAGATAACTGTAAGATACTTTTAGATATTTGTACCATGGGAGTAATGTGAGGAATTGGAGCCGGAGGTGGTTATCACAGCCTGGGTGTGGATATCTTCAGTGACTGCTTAGCGATAGGAACTTTTTCAGTCCCCACATCACCCAAAACACTTGCAAACACTTTCTAGACCAAAATAAAATGATCAAATAATGATTCCTTTTCGAATTTCGAAGATGAGAAACTATGAGATGATACTTAAAATTCTAGAGGTGATGTCAGAATTAATGAGTATAATAAATTGGAAGTTGCATTTTGTGAGCCCAAAAACTTGTTTGTGAGGACTGCAGACCTCACACCCAGGAGCTTGCCTGTGCACTGTGTTGTTATTCTCTAATATGCCTTACAAGTCTTTGGGGCATACTTCTTCAGTTTGAATTCTGGCCCTGGCACTTACTAGTGTTGCATCTTTGACTAAGTTTCTTTATCTCTGTGCCTCAGTTTCATTACCTGTGAGTTTATCAATTAGCCCACTCAGTGCCTCTGCTAACCCCCTTCTACCATGATTTCTTGTCTTGCAGAGGGTGGAAATTTCCATTTCTGGGATCTCTTATGGCTAGTGTTCTGGATGTAAGTTAGGTATGCTAATCCAATGCATTCCCATAAACCTTTGAATGTAGACCTAGATTATGTGGGAAGAGAGAAAGGGGGCATGGTATATTCGTTTTTCTCTGGTGTGTTTAATGGCAGAGGCAGCATGGCTCTGGAACGAGCAACTAACTGTAGTGACAGCTTCCCGATTGGGAAACTTCCAGACTGGAGCAGACACTTAGCAGCAGCTTCGTAATTCTTTGGGTTCTTAATAGCGATGGAGCCATTCGTCCCTTTGGCTATTCAGGTCTGCTTATTGATTTGAGTAGCAATTCCTAAACACTCAGCCTAGAGTCTGTTTCTGCAAGTCTCCCACCAATGATGTGAACTGAGTTATACTTTTTAATACTTCTCTTTCGATTTAAGTAGCCTAAGTGATTTGTGTTGGCTGCAGCTAAACACCATGAACCAGTCACCTTACTTCATAGAGTTGTCATGAGGATTAATAAGATAAGGCATTTACAGTACTTATGACACTATCTGGCGTAATTAAAAAATATATTTATAGGGCTTTTTCTGTCCTTAGTCAGCAGTATACCTAGAACCATGAACAACACAGATGTTTATTAGTTTGTTGATTTGATCATTCATTCATCACTCATCCATTAATTAAAACAAGTATTTACAAAATGTCTATTCTAATCAAGACATGTTGCCTTAGGGTAGTGGTTACCAACCGAACTGAACATTAGAACCCTCTGGAATTGTTTTTTTTTAAAACTTAATTTCTATGCCACATCCAAGACTTACTGAAGACAGGAAGTATGTGCATGTGTGTAGATATTTCTTAAACTGAGATACAAGTTTTATACAAAGTACACAAATCTTACATCTTGGTAGATTATATGTACACACCAAATTAACCACTACTTAGGTCAAGATACAGAAAACCAGAAATGTACATCAAAGATTTATTTTGTACATGGGTTTTGGGGCTTCTTTTAGGAGCTAAAGTTACAAATGCATTTGAGGTTTTGCCATTCAGAGGTCAACAAATTTAGTTATCTGGAATAACCAGTATAATTAGGTTATCTTTCTCTTTTTTTTCTTCTTCTTCATAATATCCTACAAATTCGTATTCCTTTCTGAGTTTATGCAATAAAGCTATTTCATTTATATGTGAAATAAAATGAGCTTAAAGCTTAAGGGGGGCCTTACATAACAGTAAATTCCAAAATATGAATAAGGTAGTACATGTTACCAATAATAACTTTGTGAGTAATAATCTTTGACTGTTTTTATCTTCTTATGATTGGCATGGTTTATTTGCTGAAGAGAGTTCCACTATCTTATTAAAACTAAGCCAAATAGCTTCTTTGTATGATCTCTTGAAAGAGAGTGAATATCATAAAAAATTATTATTTTCTCTCTTCTTCCAAAAGAGTGTTTGGAGACGATATCTCGGTCTGTGGGCCATCGGCTGCGCAGTTAGTATTGCAACCCTGAGGCCACCAGAGCAGCAGGAGGGACTTGAGTTAGGAAGATAAAGTTGGCAATTATTTGAAAAGTAAATAGAAATAGTTGATAACAGAGAGAGAATATGTCATCTGCAAAACATTAAGAGAATATGCATGTTTTATAAAACCAACTAGGGCAACTTTGATTTTGAATGACTTTGTATAATTGGCTTATTGCATGAAACTTTCAGAAGCAAAACAGCGTGAACATGAGCTATACTTTTAAGATGATCACATGTGATTTGGGATCAAAGTCTAATATTGGGATGCTCTCTCAAGATATCTTATTAGTAGCAAATTAAGCCAACTCATGTCATCAAAGGGCTAGAAAACATGAAAATTCTATGTAGCTCATCCCTCTGTCTTCAGGCAGAATCTCCATAAATCAACAAGGTGAGTGAATGTTGTCCATTTTAAGCACTCTTAGAGGATGAGCTTTGGATGTGAAGGAAATCTGGCCATGGCATTTATCCCTTTGCTGATGCGGCCGGCTAAGAGACCGATATGTTCATTTCCTCACCATTTCCTTCACGGCCCTCGGCTGGCCGTTTTCAGTCAACTCTGCAGATATTATTCCACCGCCTTCTTGCTTACAGCACTGCTATTGAGGTGGCAGGTAACTTAGCCATCATTCATTTCTAGGTCATTTATATTTTCTTAGTGGGTGGTTTTCGGATTTTTATTTTTTGCTTTTGGTAGTCTGCAGTTTTATCTTGTGCCTGGCCGTACAGTTCGTTTGATTTATCCTGCTTTTAAAACATTGTGACTGCTAAATTTGAGAGTCCCAGCTTTCATCATCAGTTCTAGGAAGTCCTTACCCATTATTTCATTGTGCTTTGCTTTCCCCTATTCTTTCTGCTGTCGCTCTCTGCAATTCCAGCTGATGCATAGTAGGCTGTCTGGCTTTGACTTGCATCTTATTTCTGTGCTGTTTTCTCCACCTCTGTCTCTCTGTGCTAAATTCTGAATAATATCTTTAAAGTTGACTTCTATTTTGAATTTTTCCCCAGTGATATCTAATCTTGTTTTACCCAACTATTATTATAATTTTTCACTTTTCTAGTTACTTTTCTTTTTCTAATTTGCCTGTTCATCTTTTGTAGTCTCTTATTCATACTTAAAGTTTCTATCCCCTACTGTATTGTTTAACATATCAAGCACATCTGTCTTGTCTTCTGTGTCTATTAACTACAATATTTAATGTCCTGTTCTGGGGCTGGCTCTGTTTTGTTTTTTCACTCACAATGAAGGTGTCTTGCTTCAGAGTGTACTTTGTGAGTATTGCTTTTATTGAGAGCTCACATCCAATGGAACTTTATGTGCAGGGTTGCTGTTGAGGTTTGAGTTGACAGTGTACTTCTCTAAAGAGGATTTGCACTTGGTTTCTCTAATCATGGGAGGGCACATCAATCTGGAACTGTGTTAAAATAAATACCTGGCTTTGAGGTTTTGGGATCACAACTGAGGCCACAAACATATGTAACATGTGGCTTATGGTTAAATCTTAGGCAAGACATTTCTGTGTTTCTCTTCATGCAGAGCCGAAGCCAAGACAAACAAATTTTTTTCCTGTGAACCTTTGCAAGGCACCCATATTTTTCTGTTCCATTGTTTCGCAGAGGGTGCACTTCAGGGCTCCCAGCTCTGAGCACTTGTCTCCTGTTGGGCACCTCATCCTACCAGGACCCTCGACCATGTGTCCTGACTCCTGTGTGGCCATTGAAGCCCGTATGCTAGGTCTAGATTCACTTACCTCTTGGAATGCCTGCTCTCATTTTGCTTTTGGTCTTTAGGGATTTTATTTACATTATTCCAGCTCAGTCATGGATTTTAATTTTTTTTCAAATATTTTACCCAGCATTTTTAGATATTTGGTAATGGGGAGGCTTTTCATAATATCCTGCACACCATATTCATCTGTCAAAAATATGTAACTATCTCTGCAATCCTACCAGAAGTATCCTAATAAAGGTGGAAGTTCAATTCCACATTTGCGCCCACTTCGAGCCTTTAAGAATCCCTGGTAGAAACACTTTCAAAACAGGTGCATCCTACACCCCTAATGTCCTGTGTTTGCTGTCATCCAGGCAGCCCCAGTTTCCGTGTCTCTGCTGGTTAGAAGCCTTTTCTGCATAGGTCGTGTGATATCATTGCTATTTTAAATTTTGTTTGTGGACTCTTCCATTTTCTCTGAGTTTTCCATGTTCTCTGAAGATTTTGGCCCAGGAGAGAAAGCTGAAAGCTTTGCCCTTTTTCAGATTCAACTGTAAATGGGGGAAGAGAGGGAGAGGGAAGGAGATTGAAAGTTCTGTCCTGTAGCTGTTCTCATTGTATTTCCAGTCTCACCTTACCTGTTTAACTCAGCACCTCAATCTGATTCAGCCAGCAGTCACTCTGTGAACCCTAGATCTTTTCTGCCTAATTTCCCAGTCCTCTTTTTAATGCAGCCTGTTACTCCTTCTTCAATATGTTTACTCACCTAAACTTTCCCTGAAGCTGTTTCCTTGATTTATAGTTTCCATCAACTTCCAAAAACCACCACCACCACCATCAGGCTCCCTGGAGACTGAGTCATTCCACTCCCTCCTACACTCTGGTGCTGGTAGCCCCTGGGGACGTGTTGTGGGGGACGGCTGCAGGGCTCCGCAGCCTGGGCTCCTGTGTTTGACACTCCCACACACGGAGGCACCTGCTGTTTCCACCCACTCTGGGATCATGTTTGCTTTGCAGAGCGTACACTTGGGAGCTCTCTGTAGTCGTAGTCCTGCTGCTGCTGCTGTGAGATGGGTAATGTGCACTGTGACTCAGTGCATCCACTCTGGTGCCAGGATGGGGTAGTAGCTATTGGTAAAAAAGATGTTCCTTCTAGTCGGGAATGAGTGCTTGTTCGTCCAGACTTCACTTATGATATGCGTTGTATGGTGGACCTAGAGGAGCATTTACAATCCACTTTTTAAAACCCCAGATGTGAAATGAGCAAGACCTTTATACTTACACGTAACAACTCTGCTGCCCATACTACTCTTGTCACTAATTATAAGGTAGCTTTTATTTATTGAGCACTTACAATGTGCTAGGCTTTATGCTAATAGATCATTTAATTCTAACAACAGGCCTATGAAGTAGGAGCTGTTATTCCCATTTACAGGTGAGGACACGGAGATTCAGAGATGTTGAGTAACTTGCCCGAGGTCAAATAGCCAGTAAACAGCTGGCCCAGCTAGGACTCAAACCCCAGCCTTGTAAATGCAAAGCTGACACTCACAAGCATTTCATCTATCAGGACAGAAGCATTGAGCTTTCTGATCGACAGCTGTGAGCCTTTTTACAAAGGCCAGAACTGAAATCCGTGTTAGGTCTGTCCTTTAAGGTAACAAAATTGGAAGTATATGCACCTTGGAACCAGGCTGTCTGCCATGGCACAGAACTGGTTTCGGAACTCCTCTGTGAGAACTGCTTTTGGAACCAACTCGTGAAACATAAGAAGGGCAATTTCCTTTTGGAGAGAAGCCTTGATTTTATATGTGTGTGTATAATAGTTATATACACATATATATTTCTTTCTTAAAAATTATTTTTATTTTCAATCACAATTGACATACAGTGATTTTATCATTGTTAGATGTACAGCGTAGTGGTTAGACATTCATGTTCCAAACCTTGCTTTTTGCCCATGCCATGTTATCCTGCCTGGCCACGTACATTATTTACCAGGTTTTACTCCTGATGCCTCGTGACAGTTTCCAAAAAGGTAATTCTGCCCCTGAGCATGGAGACTGCCTCCAATGAGGATGCCCAGAAGAGGGACACTTCCAGAGGGAATAAAGATGCTTCCTAAGAATCCAGCATGCTCTCAGCAGTGGCCACTGTTTTAAAATAAGAGTCTCCCTCCCACCGGCCCCCACCCACAATACTTGGAAGAGGGAGCACTTAGCTCTATGTTTACATTCTGGGGTCTTGGCTTACAATTCAGTCTGTTACTTCATAGACGCACTTAACGTCAAGTTGATGTGGAGTGAAATCTATGTATACAAACATGCATCTAACAAAGATTCTATTGTGTGTAGAAAAATGTCAGACTGTCCTTGTCTGTCCCCATCTCAGAAAGTCTCACTGCTGAGGTCAGCACTGCAACAGGCTCTGTTCCGACAGGGGTTCTGTTCCATTCCTCTTTAAATCTTAAAATTAAGAATTATTGACTTGTAGATGTGGCCAGATTGTGAGTAGGCCCCCATTCCTCTCCGAGGAAACAGGATGAGGTTTCTGCTCTCCCAGCAGAGAATGACCTCCCTGCTATCTGTCTCCAGCAACACTCCAAGTTGCAGTTTTAAATAGCTTATCTTTTCTTATAGTGAAGGTTAAGGTTAAAGTTGCAAGCATCATCTTAATTAGCTGCTCACATTTAACTTAACTCTGCTGAAGTAAACAGCCTATCCAAAAAAAAAAAAATTAGCAATGTCGCCATAGCAACCTCCATCTGAATCATTTGCTTTTCCCCTCTATTCACAAGTGTTCCTTACTGTCTAGGCTAGGATATGACACAAATCTGCCGAGACCGCCTATGTAAAGTGAAACGTAAAAAACCGTTTGGGGGCAACATTTTAAATGATTGCTTCAAGGGTTAGGGTGAAGCCCCTAATTCCAAGTGGCTGCTGAAGGAGACTGTCTCTTGGACCCCCTTGTCTGACAGGCTTGCCTCATTGTCTCCTCTTAGGGCTCGGTGGGGTCAGGGGGATCGTAGTAGTTCTTGTTCCAGCTCTAGCTATAAGGTTCTGGTCCAGAAAGGGAGTTGAACCAGATAATTCCTGATGGCTTTCCTAGCTGTGGAAGGGCCCGCTTTTGATCCTTTAACTGGTTGCTGCTTAAAGTGCAAACCTAAGCTGTTTTAAATTCACCTCAGGCTCAGCCTCAATCTCATAGAAAAGAAAAGGGTTGTTAAGCAATTTTAGGATCTAAGCCCGTGGTTCCTAAACCGATTATCGGAATCTTGTGGGGAGGCTCTGAACTCCCCTTCCTGGTTCCTCGGGGCCAACCTGCAAATCTTTCACTGGTCCTAATTATAGCAGATGAGAGCCAGATGAAGATCATTTTAATTAAGAAAACTAGCCTTGGCTGGTGTGGCTTAGTGGATTGCGCACCTGTCTGAGACCCTAAAGGTCACCAGTTTGCTTCCCAGTCTGGACACATGCCTGGGTTGCAGTCTAGGTCCCCAGTTGGGGGCCTGCGGGAGGCAACCAATCAGTGTCTCTCCTCTTTCTCCCTCCTTTCCCCTCTCTCCAAAAATAAATAAATAAAATCTTTTAAAAAATAACAGCCTGCCTTGGCTGGTGTAGCTCAGTGAATTGAGCACGGGCCTGTGAAGCAAAGGGTCGATTCGATTCCTAGTCAGGGCACATGCCTGGCTTGCAGGCCAGGTCCCCAGTAGGGAGCAAATGAGAGGCAACCACACATTGATGTTTCTCTGGGGAGAGAAACATCTCTTTCCCCTTCCCTTCTCCTCTCTCTAAAAATAAATAAATAAATAGGGTTCAGAGACTTCTGTTTGATTCTGGGTTACAGACAAGGAGACTGCAAAGCTAAAGAACCACCTTAAAAAAATAACAGCCTATTAAAAAAAGAAATAAAATCAGTGAGATTAGCCTTTTCCAGTTCTATTGCCGGTCCCTTCATCAAGTGACTCTGCAGACTTGGCCTTTGTCTCAGTCCTCACATCTGGATGTGACCCAGGTGTTTTCCCGCCCCTGGACTTGGCGTGGTACGTAACTTTTTTACCAAATGGAGTAGAAACACAGTATCACATTTTGGAAGTGATAAGCTGACACTATGCGGGTTTTTGCTTGAGAAGATTTGCCATTAAAACAAAACAAATTTTGAGGCTTCTCAAGAAGACTGTTTTTCACTTCACTCTTGCATTCTTTTTAAATCCCCTTCAGACTAAGATGAAGCGAGAAGTCAGACATAGCTATTATTTTCTTTGTAATTCATTTCATAGGCCATTAAAGAGAGAAAAGAGACAAAACTCAATAGAAAAATGGTAAAGAATATGAGTAGCGCCTGGCTGGTGTAGCTCAGTGGTTGAGTGCAGACTGCAAACCAAGGGTTGCTGGTTCAATTCCCAGTCAGGGCACACGCCTGGGTTGCAGGCCAGGTCCCCAGTGGGGGCCATGTGAAAGGCAACCACACATTGTTATTTCTCTCTCTCTTTCTCCCTCCCTTCCCCTCTCTAAAAATAAATAAATAAAAATTTAAAAAAAGAATATGAGTGGCCCTGGCTGGTGTAGCTT
The DNA here is from genome assembly GCF_014824575.4 of Sturnira hondurensis. Taxonomy (NCBI): domain Eukaryota; kingdom Metazoa; phylum Chordata; class Mammalia; order Chiroptera; family Phyllostomidae; genus Sturnira; species Sturnira hondurensis. The sequence goes on along the minus strand of NW_028080032.1, from coordinate 5,744,830 downwards.
AGTAGGTTGAGCTCAGGCCTGGGAACCAAAGGGTCACCAGTTGGATTCCCAGTCAGGACACGTGTCTGGGTTGCAGGCCAGGTCCCAAGTAGCAGGCAACCACAAGTTCATGTTTCTCTTCCTTTCTTTCTCCTTTCCCCTCTCTCCAAAAAGAAATAAAATCTTTTTTTTTTTTAGATTTTATTTATTTATTTATTTATCTTTAGAGAGGAAGGAGAGAGGGAGAGAAACATCAGTGTATGGTTGCCTTTCGTGGGTCCCCTGCTTGGGAGCTGGCCTGCAGGGAACTGGTCTGCAACCCAGGCATGTGCCCTGACTGGGAATCGAACCGCGATCCTCTGGTTTGCAGGCCCGCACTCAATCCACTGAGCTACACCAGCCAGGGCTCAAGAAATAAAATCTTAAAAAAAAAAGAATATGAGTAGACAGGTCATAGTGTAGGAAACCCAAATGGCCAATAAGTAAGTACGTGAAAAGCAGCTTGGACATCCAAGTAACCAGGGAAATGAGAGCCCAGATAAGAAGATACTATTTGAAACGTCTGACAGAATCAGAGTTCGATAAAATGGTGGAGAAACAGGAAAATCTAGCAAGAGAATGATGAAAAAATCATGCAGTATGTTCCTATATTAGAATACTATAAGGCAGATTCATATATTTCAACAATGGTTAGAAGTAAGGTTTCGTAATGTTGAGTGAAAAAAGCAAAACTTGTATACTGAAATTAAAGTTGCAACAACCACCACACACAAAGTAACACTATTGCTTATGGAGACACATATATGAAAGGTATCAAAATGGGCTGGAAAGAATAAATTTATATGTATAAGTGGTCAACTTTGATTGAAATGTTTCATTCTTTTTTAAAAATGTTTATTTATTTATTTTTAGAGAGAGGGGAAGGGAGGGAGAAAGAGAGGGAGAGAAACATCAATGTGAGGTTGCCTCCCGCTCACCCCCGCACTGGGGACCTAGCCTGCAAGCCAGGCCCGTGCCCTAACTGGGAATCGAACCAGCGACCCTTTGCTTCTCAGTCTGGTGCTCAATCCACTGCTACACCAGCCAGGGCGAACTGTTTTATTCTTTAACAAGAAAAAAGCAAATATGATATCTTTATTGCTGGCTTGAACTGTTATAAGCTTGGATATTACAATTCCCTGTAAATTTCAGAACATTTTAATTTCCTAGGGAAAATATAATATGCCAAGGTAAAAGTAAGAGCGTTTATAATCACACAGTGCAGATCGGCTTGGGCACCTGATTATAGGGCTGTTCCCCAATCACACATACCTGTTTTTTTCCAGCATTCATTTTCTTTCTCAGCAGGTGCACTTTCGAGGGCCCTGTCCTCTGCCCATTGCAACTGTTAGTCATTAGGATGGAGGTGGCAGCATATGCCACCTCCCCTGGGGGTGAGTCATTCAGTTTTAGCTTCAGATGTAAACAAGGACAGACGGAGACTACAGTTTCAAAAGCACCTGACCAGACCTTACATCCTTTTGAAGTGTTAATTTGGATTAAATATCTTGATATCACTCCTTCCCTCTCTCCCCCTTTGTAAATATGTGGATTTTGTCCTTTAAAGCAACAAAATGTATAAAGCAGCAGGGTTACCATCAGGCAAAAGGAGGCTTAAGCTTATTTGAGTCTTTTTTTGTCATTATTTTTATGGTTTTAATAAAATAAACAAGGAGTTTTAACATTGCATTGTGGGTGTTATTATGTAGTAGGGGAAGGAGGTAGCCAGATAAAACCAGAAAGAGGAATCAAGGGAGTTGCTAATGGGATGGAATGAGTAGAGGCTCTTTCATTGCAGGGCAGAAACCAAAAGTTTCTTGGACATCGAGGGGTAGGAGAAATACCATCGTATGTAAAAGAGAGGAAGAGAAAGGAGGATTGTCTGGGAGTACAGTACAACAAATCTGTGGAAGTTTCAGCAAAACACAAATAAACAAAAGGCTGCAGACACCTTGTTTAAACCTCAGACTGGGGTTATTTTTGGCATTAAAACTAAGCCTTCTGCTGGCTGGTGTGGCTCAGTGGGTTGAGTGCCGGCCTGTGAACCAAAGGGTTGCCAGTTCGATTCCTAGTTGGGGCACATGCCTGGGTTGTGGGCTAGGTCCCCAGTGGGGGGTGCTTCAGTGGCAACCTCATACTGATGTTTCTCTCCTTTCTTTCCCCCTGCTTTCTCCTCTCTAAAAATAATTTTTTAAAAATCTTTCTTTAAAAAAACTAAGCCTTCTGGACTCGGGGCTATGGAGTTGGAAGTTCTCCCTGTTGATCCAGGTGTATCTACCCTGCCCCTACGTCATCAGATTACGTATATAATGTAATCATGATACACATGTACACATAATGAAGCCTGCAACCCAGAGCCCTTATGAGAGTGAAAGAGGATGCTATTAATTATTTTTTAGAGAATTTTATAAGAGTTTTTGAGCCAAATGGATAACGCTCTGAGAAGCCAGATCTCAATGCTCCCCGGTACTGTTAATACTTAACTGGGACAATAAGCATAAACCCGGGCTGTTCTTGGCAAACCTCTCAGTCACTCTAGTGCATACTAGTCACCCTAGTGATAGTGGACATTTACAGTAAGGAATAACGAAAGCTGGAAATTACCAGAAGGGTTTGCCTGGCTTCTCTGTGAGACACCCAAGCCCCCCACTGCCTAACCCAGCCTTTCCTCTCTTGTAAGAATTCTCAGCCCCTGGACTGCCTCCCTGCCTTCCCCACTGATGTAGCTTTCCCTCTCTGCTTCAGCCGTCCGGGGATGACTCATCTTGCCAGTCCCAGCATTACCCGCCATCCCAGCTTTACTCGACTTTTGCCTCCTAGACCTTGGCCATCTTGGATAGTAGATGGTTTATAATTTAGTCTGAAGGTAGAGACAACTGGGCCACATTAGAAGGCTGGTCCTTGCTCCCTTGCAGGAGTGGTGCCCAGGGGCAGCGGACAAGGGCAGGACAACACAGCATTGACCAGTAGGTATGGAGAGCTCATGCTTCTCTAACCTGTGCCGGCACCTCAGTATAGCAAATCTTTATCCTAGTTGCCTTTTGAATGCCATTTGATCCCCAGGACTTCACCACAAATCTTCAGGAAGACAACTGTGGAGCCAAAGCTTTCTTAAATCACAATTGTAAAGAATGTCTAGACCAGCTGCAGTCCAGTAGAAATATGTGAGCCTCATTTAAAGCTTCTGGTATTTAAAAACATAAACTATTAATAATTTTAGTAATATGTTTATTTAACTGATATATCCAACATTTATCATTTCAACCTGTAGTCATTATTTTAAAATTATTAGTGAGATATATATATTATTTTTTCGTAAAAAGTCTTGGCAATCTGGTGTAATTTTACACCTCTGTCTTCACTCAGACTAACTACTGTTCAAGTGCTCAACAGCAACATGTGGCTAGTGGCTTCTGCATGAACAGTGCAGATGTGGGTGGAGGCTTGTTCCTCAGGTCACCTTTCTTTGTACCGTGTGCAACTCCTTGCTCTTTATTGCTATCATAAAGTTTTTTCAAGTGTCCTTAAAAAAACCTTCAAGGCTTGTCAGTCTTTAGGAATATCCCTGAGTAGTATGGGTGTTGAGAATTGATATGCATTTAGCTACTAATACTTTAGTTTCTTACATGTCTCATTCAAAAGCATATTAATATTGATTTCATTCACTCATTTACGTATTCCATGAATGTACTCAATGCATGGGACTATGGATTTATTAAATGTACAATAGGAGGTCTTCATCTATTACAGATTTATTATGCCTTTGAAATGAAACTCATCAATAAAACAGGCATCAAAATTTTAAGAATATATCCAGCATGTTCTAGGCACTGTTTTAGACCCGGGGGGTATAACAGGTAATAAGAGAGGCAAAAATCCTTGAGTAGAAGATGGATAATAAACAAACAAATCATATATATTATTAGATGCTGCTAGTTTTATAAAGAAACATAAGTCAGACAAGAGAGATAGGGACAGCCAGGGCTTTAGGAGAGTGAGGAAAATGTAATTTAAAGTAGTATGCTCAGGGAAGCTGTGGTAGATTGAATTATTATTCACTATTATTCTCTGCTTCTCCCTCTACGAGAATTTTTCAAAGAATTTTTCTCATTCTCTGAAATCAGGCTAGGCCATATGATTTAATGTCGGCCAGTGATGTGTGAAGATAGTGACAGAGTTTTCTCAGTCACTGCCTGCTTCACCATGCTCTTTCCCCTGTTTTGGTCACTAAGCAATTCTGAGACCATGGCTGCCCCATCAGCCTGGGTTCCAGGGTAAGAACAAGAATGATACAGATCTACTCATAGTATAACATGGAGCTGGAGATGGGAGAACAATCTTTGTTTTTTTTATGCCCCTGAGATTTGGGGCTTGCTTGTTATGTAGCATAACCTATCCCATTCTGACAGATACAGAAGGTTTTACTGAGAAGGTAACATCTAAGCAGAAACCTGAAGGAAATGAGGGAACCAGTCACGAAGACTAGAGAACATGTGGAGAAAGCATGTTCCACTCAGAGAAACAGCAAGTGCAAAGGTTCCAAAGAGGGAGCTTGGTTGATGCATTCAAGGATCAGAAAGAAGCCGGATCTTTCGAGGCAATGATGCAGAGGTGTGAGCATCGGTCAGACTTTCACGTCGCCAATAGGGCTAGAAATAGAGCTTGATCTTGTTCACTCTTATGGAGTGGGAAAAAGCAGGAGTGAGGGAAATAGATGAAGGAAAAGTGAGATGTGGAGCAGGAAGATACTGACTAGGAGAGCAAGACCCCCAGATCCATTGGCCAGAGCCCCTTGTAGGCTAAAAATGGTAGTGTCACCCATGTAGAGAAGGTGTGAGGCCTCTGAAGTCTCACTGCTGTCATAAAGGAGAGGAGTCATTGCAGCCAAAGAGTGCTAATGTGACCATTGATAATCAGGACGTCTCCCTCCAATTCACCTTGTTGTTCTCATGCCCATGAGTTTTTCTTAGAGCCGCAGAGAGCCCAGACAGACTCCAGCAGACAAGCTAAGGCAGTAGGATGTGTCTGTAAGTGTGCTGGGCAGTGCCCAGAGGAAGGGGCAGCTTCCCCTCTGAGCCTCATAGAAGGAGACTATACAAGCCACATATCCCTTAAATCCTGACAATTCTCCATATTTTTAAATTAAGTCATAGATTTCTTTCAACTCTGTACAACCTTGAAACCACAGATTCTTCCAATTAACAGTTGTTAGTAAAAGAAATTGGACAAATAAAGCAGAGTGGGCAGTGATTGATGCTAATGCAAGGAGGAGACAGAATTCTAAATATCAAATCCATTTAGAGGAAACTTGTTAAAGTTGAAAGCTACAGTGTTTCACAGAGATAAAATCCTGCCATGCATTTATCAACCACAGAAGTGGCCATGGAAATTCTCTGGAAGAAACCCCCATTAAACATCTGGGTTTTCAAACGCTAATGGCATCTTGCACAGAACACAACCACGAATCTCAAATGCTCCATGCTAATTGACCGTCTCAGATGACTGAACTCAAATTAGCATCTATAACTCCTAAAGATAGAAGAGTAGGTTTATAAGAATCTCAAATAGCTGTATGTTTTCTCTCTTCTGTCAAAAGAAAAGTTAGCAAACAGATGCTCTGGGAGATGGTGACCTTGCAGTAACACTGCAAAAGCAGCCTCGGGAAGCCCCGCCCTCCTCTTCTAGTCATTTGTTTAATGCCTCAAGAGGCTGTATTCACCATGGAAAGCCTATTGAAGTAAAAAAGGAGATTCCATCCAATTTAAATAATGCCAAGATTAGGACTGATACTTGGGCCCTTTGCATAGGGTAAAAAAAAAATGACCTCAGAGTGTGAGAAGGGAGGAATGCATAGTGCAAATGGGTGCCAGCAAGAAGCCCTTTTGTGCAAGGGGGAGCTCAGGGCAAATCAGTGTATCACCATTCATTGGGATTCAGCACTCACTTCCCACTCCCTCCAGAATCCATCCTTTGAGCCAGAGTTCCTGAGAGAGTGAGGGACACTACTGGAATTTGGGGGAAGGATGATTCTTTGTTGTATCTACATAGTTCTGTGATTTTCAACTTTTGTCATCTCGTGACACACACAAAGTAATTACTAAAATTCTGTGGCACACCAAAAAATATATTTTTTTTGCCTTTTGCCAGTCTGACAAAAAATAGATAAAATTTTGATTCATTCACACCGGGTGGCTATTGTTGTGCTAGCTATGTTGCCATTTTTTTTTATTTGATAACCTAGGGGAAAAGACATCAGTGCCCCTGGGTAAATAATTGGATTGCATGCTTTAAAAATTCTTGCAACACATTGGCTGAAAAGTGCTATTCTGCATTGCAGAATGTTTACATCCTTGACCCTAGCCACTAAATGCAAGTAGCCTTTCCAATCACTGAAACAAATACATCCCCAGAGTTTCCCTAGAGTAGATATTACAGTCCCAAGCTGAGAGCCCCACAAGTCTGGGCTCTATTAAGAGGTAGAAGAAGGTGGGGCTTGAATATACCTGTGAGGATGCACCACTGAGCAGGAGCTGAGCGACTTATCAAAGATCCATCCTTCTGTCCACATTTAGGTGCATCAGGAAAAAAGAAGCAATTAGCTTCATTTGCTGGTGAAGAGACAGTGATGTCCAAAATGCCACACCAGCCACATGATTAAAGAGATGGCTTTGTAGTTGTTCATAAAGCAAATTTTAAAAGGAAATCAAAGACTGAAATGAACTGGAGGCAGTGTTCAAAAGAAATGACGAATGACTCAGCCCATATTGTCATTGCTCTTTGGAAAGGGGAAGAGGGAAGATTCTTTGAAGATGAGTTGCGGTCTGCTTGACATTTGCATGAAAAAGTACAGAAGACAGGCTAATTTTCTGGCTTCTTTTGGACACTGAATTTAGAACACCTAATTTCAAATATTAAATATAGATATGAAACTCAAATGGAAACTTAAAATCCTGCACATCAGAATTATTGATCAGGTACTTAATAAGTACATGCTATGCTGCTTGGAATGTCCTGTGTAAATGGTTGCCTTGGGTGGGCAGGTTCTGAAAATCTTCAACTTTCCCATTGTTACTGCTGAGCGTCTCCCTTGTCTCTTCATTCTTCCCATGACCTGGCTCAGGCCTGACTGCCCCAGGACCCCAGCATGTGTGGGGAAGAAGGTGGGAGGGGACCCCTCATTCTGCCAGTGCAAGACCCCTTTTCTTCTCCCTTTGGCTCTCTAACAGCAGTGCCTTTTGTTAGGCAAGAACTATTTGCCAAGGCCTGAGCTAAGGCTTTTTGGTTTAAGTTTTTAGGATTATTCCTGCAGAGGCTTGTTTTAATTTCTTTCTTGAAATGATTTCAAATTCATAGAAAACCTGCAAGTATAATACAAATAACTTCTTTTTCATGAATTGAGAGTAAGTTGCCAACCTGATGCCCACCACCCTTGATTTTCCTACAAGCAAGGACACCCTTCTACATAAGCCCCATTGCAACCATCAAAATCAGGACATTAACAATGATGACATTACTGCCATCTAATCTCCAGCCCCCATTCAGGTGGCCCCCCCAAAACGTTCTTTATAGCAAGAGATGCAGTTGAAAATCATGTGTTGCATTTACTTGTCATGTCTCTTTAATCTAGTTCGGTCATGAACAGTTGCTCAGTGTTTCCCCGGTTTTCATGTCCTTGGTACTTGTGAAAAGTACAGGCCATTTTATAGAATGTCACTCAACTTGGTTTTGTCTGACACTTTCTTTTAGTTGGGTTCAGTCCTTTGGCAGGACTATTAGAGACGAGATGATGGGTCTTCCTGTTGCGTCTGGTCAGGTGGCACCTGATTCTGTTTTATCCCATTACGGTGTGGCTCACCTAGATCACGTGATTGAGGTATTTGCCAGGCTTCTTCACTATCAAAGTTACTCTTTTTACCCTTTGCAACTAATAAGTATTTTATGGGGAAGTACTCTGAGACTTGGAAATATCCTGTTCTTCATCAAGCTGTCTTAATAAATGGTTTCTGATCTGTTGCTCTCGTTATTTATTTTGATGCTGAAGTTGTTCCAGATTTGGCCGGGAGAAACCCTTTTGATCTAGCCTCTAACCCTCCCCGCCGCCCCACATGCTGCCATCATTCTGTGAGCATCTTACAACAGTAAGATGTTCCAGGCTCATCTTGCACTTTTCTGTCCCAGCTTCAAGGTGGAATATGTGCTTTGCTGTTGGGCTAATTGTGGGCTGAATCAGTGAATGCTTGTCCGTGCGTGCATCTGTGTGTATCTCACAGAACATGTGTCCACATTCTTTTTGGATGCTCTAATGCTTTGGATCCTTTACTCTCCTGTTCCCTAGGTGACCATAGAAATTCTAGAAGATAGATCATTTGTAGATGAAAAAACAAAAACTCAGAAAGGTGGTCTGGCTCATTTAAGGAGACGTCTCTAGCTGGTAGCAAAGCTAGAGTCAAACTCCCAGTTTCAGCTCCTTTCTAAAACTCCAACCGCTGAATCACACAACTTTCTTCATTATTAGCAAGTGCAAATACTTTTATTATGACTACTAATTGAGTTACAGGGGTGTGTAGCATTAAAGCTAGTAATTAATTGCAGCTTATATAAGGGCAAAACAAGGAACGTACACTATTTTGATTTAAACTATAAAAGATTAAGGCCTAAAACTGATGGCTATATAAGGAATCTAGCAACTTATATAAATTATTTATATAAAATCTTTTCTAGAACACAATGATAAGGAAGTTCTTTGTTTCAAAGACTTAAGAGATTCCTATGTTAAAAATTAGGGCGCCCAGAGAGGTACAGAAAATGAGATCAAGAACTAGAATTTGGCCCTGGCTGGGTGGTTGAGTGGTTGAGTGCCGATCTGCAAATCAAAGGGCTGCTGGTTGGATTCCCAGTTTAGGGCACATGCCTGGGTTGCAGCCAGATTGCCCACAGGGAGTGCACTAGAGGCAAGGACACATTGATGTTTCTCTTCCTCTCTTTCTCCCTTTCCTTCTCTAAAAAATAAAATAAATAAAATGTTTTAAAAAAAGAACTAGGATTTGGCTCCAATTCTGGTCTCTTACTGTGTATTATTAAATCACTTAGTTTATTTGTTACCCTTCAAAAGCACAAAGGTGGTGATTTTAATTTAGAGATAAAGAGTTTACAGGATTATTGCAGGGAGCGGAGAAAAAATATCTGAGCTGTGTCAATGCCCAGAACTGTCTGCATTAGGGGTCTCTGCTGTGTTTGTACAATAGATCCCTTTGGCATCTGGTGAAGGGTATCAACCCTTTTGCAGAATAAAGTTTTTAACTGTATGAAGTAAAATATCTAGGATTACCAAGGGGAAAAATTGAAATGTATTTTTTTAAATACTTTAAGAACCACTGTGTGATATTATAACGAATGTATGTTGTTTAAACTAACACTTAAATAATCAGATCTAGTGTCAGGACTAAGAAGTTTGGTAATTTCATAGTAGTTGTCTTAGTGTACTTGGGCTGCCATAACAAAATACCATACACTGGATGGCTTAAACAAAAGAAGTTTATTTTCTCACAATACTGGAGGCTGGCACTCCAAGATCAGGCTGCCAGCACGGTCAGGTTCTGGGGAGGACTCTCGTCCTGGTTTGCAGAAGGCTGCCTTGCTGTGTCCTCACATGGCCTTTCCTGGTTCCTGAACAAGGAGAGAGGGGGAAGAGAGAGAGAGTCCTCACCAGAGGAGAGGTAGCTTCCTCTCCTTACAAGGCCGTCCATCTTATCAGATTGAGGCCCCACTGTTATCACCTCATTTAGTAAATTCCTAAAAGTCCCATCTCTTTTAAGGATTAGGGCTTTCACATGAATTTTGGAGAAACACGGTTCAGTCCATAGCATAGTGATGGGCATAAATGATATTTCAAAACGTCTTCAATAAACGATAATGTGATTTGAAAATAGCTGTGGTCTGCTGCTGAGAAAGTCACAGGTATTGCTGCTAATGGGTTTACTGCCACATTCATCACGGGAGGAAATGCTTGATTTTAGGTAGAGGTTAGTAAAAATAAAGATATAAAATGTTTCCCGTCCAAGTTCACAGCTACCCTGAACTTCTTTACAAGGACCCTAGTTTAAGAACCCTTGAAACATGCAAGTAAGATGTTCTTGTTTGGGGTCAACAAGGGATATAACCCCTTGTTATGGATGGTGGAACAGATTCTGAAATCATCTGATTCTGCCCATTGCCTATTACTCAAGAGCAGTAAGTGTGTTGAGTTAAAAAAAGACATTATCTGCTCTTGGCTGGCTTTCTGATATTTCTGAATATGTGTTTGATTATTGGGACATGTTTGTCTTGCAGACACCAGTAACCTAAATACTATCCAAAATGATTCTTGGACCTCTGAGAACTTCTGGCTTGACCCCTCTGCGAAAGGCCAACCAGAGACCAATGCAGAGGATGATGAGCTTCGGAAATCTCTGGATAGATTCTATGAACTGTTTGGCCATCCACAGCCAGCCTCTAGAAATCCACTCTCCGCATCTGTCTGCCAGTGCCTGTCTCAGAAAATCAGTGAACTGAAGGGCCAGGAGAATCAAAAGTATGCCCTCCGCAGTTTTCAAATGGCCCGGGTCATTCTCAACCGGGATGGCTGCTCAGTGTTACAGAGGCATTCCAGGGACGCCCGCTTCTACCCACTGGATGAAGAAAGTGTGTCGCTGGAGGACGAAAAGCCAACCCCGGGACTTTCCAAAGATATTATTCATTTCCTCTTACAGCAGAATGTGATGAAAGACCTATGACTGGTGCCTGGTGGTGAGAGCAGGCCGTGTGGATGGGGGACAGCCCTGTGGCGATGCTGTTAGTGTACCACCCACATCCCCTCAGGTCTCTCTGGCTCAGTTCTGTGTGGCCAGCCCCAGCCAAGTGCTCTGCAGTCAACACCTGGCATCTGTGACCACATATTGGAGGCTGTTCAGCCCATAGAAAGAGCCATCAGTGTCTGGGAATTTTCTAGCCCCTGTGGCCACACCCCTGCCTACCATTCCCCTTGGCCAGAGGCCAATGACTGGTTTGGGAGTCCAAAAGCCCAACTTCCTTGTCTCAACAAAGGAAATGCTCTGAGGCATTACTGACTTTCCAGAGCTTTGCCCTGAATTAGGTTGTCCTCCTACTCCCTAGGAGCTTTTTCTTAATCTTGTCTTGTATCTTAGTCTTGTATCTGAATTCTCGACTTGGAGTCTACCTTGGAGAGAACCTGACATAAGAGAACAGGCTTCCATCAGATGAATTTTTTGAAGGGAATAAGCTCTGTGGTATCAAGTACAAGAATTATACCACGTTGTAAAACTGCAGCCATGGATCGTATGTCCCAGAATAATACAAAGATTTAAATGCATTTCCAAAACAGTGCATCCCATGTTAGCCATATCCTTGCCTCTCCAAATCCAGAAATGCCTATTTTATAAGACTAACTGGAAATAGAAGGAAATTTGGACCTTCTAAAATAACAGCTAAGATTCCCAAATTAAAGAAAGAAATAAAAGAAAGTCTCTTGTCTCTACCCATTAAAGTATACATAAACTCAATCACAACAGGTTAGGCGGAGTTTCAGATGTACAACATTAGTGATTAGACATGTATGCACATTCTGAAGTGATCCCCCAGTAAGTTTGGAAACTATCTGACATCAGACAATATTATTGACTATATTCCTTGTGGCTATAATTTGCCAGTGCAGGCTTGTGCTGGCAGTTGCTCTGCTCCCTGGCCGTGTCCTGAATGCCCACTGGAGACTCAGTTGGTAGATGACATCACCTGGCACCATACTCCCTGAAACTGTTATTGGAAGCCTCACACTAATCCCTACCTTGAGAGTTCTCCAAACAAACTGCATTGTCAGAAAAGGGTTATATCCCTTGTTTTGGGGGGGAACAACAAGAGAAAGAAGCTGGCAACATGGAACAACTCAATTTGGAGAAACTTTAGGTAAAATCTAATTGGCATAAGACCCCTCCTAGGCTTTCCAGAAACTAGATGATACAAGTAGATCAGTTTAAACGTGTACATTCTGAGTGAATGTGCCCTCATAGACAGGACTCTTGGGGACTCTTGGATGGAGAGAGGAACCTTTTAAAGGTCAGGAATTACCTACTAAGGCTTCCAATTCTGGGAAGAGCAGACGTAAGAAACAGTTCCACATTGAAGTGCAGAGGCACCACTGGAAAGGAACCTAAATAGTAGGAAACAGGAAATGAATAGACCTCTGAGAGACACTTGAGAAGTAAACCTCCAGATTTCCCTCTGACCAGCAATCTTTCTCCATGGGCCTCGCCTGTTCATCTGGCCCCCAAACAGTCGTGAACGCAGTGGAGCTTATAATTGAAAATCTACAGATTGAATTTTAATGTCAGTAGTTTTATTGGTTTTTAATGTGAAGCAAATTAATAGATGCCCTTGAAAGAATGCTGTAGTTCTTAGTATTATGCAGTCACTGAAATATTGGATATTAGTTTCCATGGCTACCAACAGAAAGAAACTGGATTATTATATACTGTTTTTAAAGGACAAAAGACACAAGCTATTTAAATCTCCATGTCTGGAAGCAGCAGCTTCTATTTGGCAGTGACATTTTAGTATCAATAATTTTGTAAACTTTGTTAACATCAGTGCTTTGGGCTCTGAGCTGGTCCTTAGGCTCTGAAAGCAGAGAATTTCCAAGCCTAAAAGCCACAATAACCTGATGGGAAAAAAAGAGTGTGGTGTGTTCTTGTTTGTATCTGAGTAAGTGCTTATGACAGGTCAGTACAAGACATTTGACTCCCTGCAATCTCGTGCTTAATCAGATATTCCTGGGATCAGGATGGCATTTTCCATTTATCTCTGTTTACCTTTAATAAAGACTAAGGGGTAAGGATATTGAGGCTCTGCCTTTGGCATTATTGTGTAATTCTGCCCTACAGATCAGCTCACTGACATTTTATTGTCCTATAAAGGTTCTACTGGCCTATAATACCACATGTGGCCCGATCAGAGGTCTTGGGAGGATGGATTTGTTTGCAGTAACATTGGAACTCCAGAGAAGAGAACTGCTACCTTGGTTTAATTTTGCATAACTGGTATTCACTTCATCAGTCTATTTTTTTTTTGCATGACCTATGTAAGGGCACGTGTAATACATCTTATTAGCACAAAACAATACTGTGGTACTTTGAAAACTTTAAAGCTTACTTTGAAAACTTTTTAGTGGATTGTAATAATCATGCAGATAAGTGTCTATAAGTAAACATCTTGATGATTTTCGCAAAATGAACCCACCTGTACAAGCAGCAGATATGAGCAGTCAGCCCAGGCAGCCCCCTTCTGAGTGGAGATTTTCATCTGGAAACCTGATGACGCGGGTTTGCTCAGACTAATGTTTCTCAGACTGCTGGTTGTACACAAAATAACTTATATGGGCAAACACTGTTTACTTTCATTGTGGTGTGTTCAGTTTAATATATCATAAAAATACACTATGTCTTACATAGGATAAACCTAATGTACAAGGTCTGTCTGAAAAAAGTCCAGCCATTGTTAATATAACACGTATGGTTTGTGCAACATTGATGTATCCTGGCTCCCAAGGAGAGTGGACAAGAATGCACATTCATGAACAATGACAACTTCTCTGTATTAGTCAGTGGGGGTGGTTGATCTGAGTGAGCATGTGTATTGTGTGGTTATCACATTCAAAGTGACTGAGCGAGTAGAGCAGTGAATCTACATTGAATTTTGTGTTAAGCTTGAAGATTCCTCCACAGAAACTATTTGGGTGATTCAGAAGGCCAAAGCCATGGGCAGCTGTTGATTGGCAGCTTCATCACAACAATGCATCTGCTTATGCAGCACTCCTTGTGCGGAGTGTTTTGGTGAAACATCACATCACACAGGTGACTCATCCCAGATTTGGTGCCCCGTGACTTCTGGCTTTCCCCCAAACTGCAATCACCTTTGAAAGGGAAGAGATTTCAGGCTGTTGATGAGATTAGGAAAATGTAATGGGGCAGTTGATGGCGATTGGGAAAACTGTGAGGTCCCAGGGTGCCTATTTTGAAATGTACTGAAGCATCATTGTCCTGTGTACAATGTTTCCTGTATCTTGTATCTTCTTCAATAAATGCTTCTATTTTTCATGTTACATGGCTGCATACCTTCTGGAAAGACCTCTTAAATTTTTATCAAGTGTTCTGCATGTTTGACATTTTTCACAAATGTTGAAGAATTACATGTCTATGTAGGAGAAGTTTTTTAAAAACATTTTATTTATTTATTTTTAGAGAGAGGGGATGAGAAGGAGATAAAGAGGGAGAGAAACATCAGTGTGTGGTTGCCTCTCATGTTTCCCCCACTGGGGACCTGATCTGCAACCCAGGCATGTTGCCTGACCGGGAATCAAACCGGTGACCCTTTGCTTCACAGGCCCGCACTCAATCCACTGAGCTATACCAGCCAGGGCTATGCAAGAGAAGTTTTAAGTGCATTAAATATCTACCCACATACAGACTTATAAGTTGGAGTTTTAAATTACCACAGACTTTCCTAACACAATTTCTTTTATTATTAGAAAACATACTTGAATATGAAAGATAACTTTATTGTCTCTTAAGTGGTAGAATTAATTAAACAATCAACAGATCATTAATGAATACTTACAAATTGCCCTGGATGATATGTATATGAGTACAAATAAAACCCGTATACCCACCACTTAGATTTTGTCATTAACACTACTTATTTTTCTCTTGTCTATCCATTGATCCACCAATTAATCAATCTTATCTGTTAATGTATTTCAAAGCAAGTCCCATGTATATTTTTAACTAACTTCTTGGGCATTATTGAACTTGTATGGTGAGTTGTGAGTGGTGTAGTGTTAATTGTGTGCTGACATTGGTCCATAACTGATTGGAAGTTAAATAAGAGTCCTTTGCTTCTGATAACTTAACAAGCAATGATTTAGCACACACACAAAATGAAGGGGCGGGGCGGAATGATGAAAAAGAATAGTAGAAAGTTGATGGCTATTGAAGCTGGGTGATGGGCAGGTATCACAATTCTCTACTTTTATCAAAGTTTTAAAATATACATGCTGAGAAAGAAATTGGAAATCTATTTGAAAAAATAGTGAAAGAAAACTTCCCTGATTTGATGTAGGAAATAGACATGCAAGTCCAGGAAGCACAGAGTCCCAAACAAGATGGATGCAAAGAGGCCCACTCTAAGACACATTATAACTAAAATGCCAAATGTAAAGGACAAAGAGAGAATCTTAAAAGCTGCAAGAGAAAAGCAGTTAGTTACCTACAGGGGAGCCTCCATAATATTGTCAGCTGATTTCTCAAAAGAAACTTTGCAGACTAGAAGGCATTGGCAAGAAATATTCAAAGTCACGAAAAGCAGGGACCTACAGCCAAGATTGCTCTACCCAGCAAAGCTATCATTTAGAATCAAAGGTCAGGTGAACAGCTTCCCAGACAAGAAAAAACTAAAAGAGTTCATCATCACCAAACCATTATTAAATGAAATGTTTAAGGGATTTATGTAAGAAAAAGATAAAAACTATGAGCATTAAAATGGCAATAAATATGTATTAATCAACAGTTGAATCTAAAGAACAAACTAAGCAAATAAGAACAGAGACAATCATGGATATGGAGAACATTTTGATATTTGCCGGATGGGAAAGGGTTGTGGGGGAATGGGTGAAGAGGTGAGGGGATTAAAAAGTGCAAATACAAATAAGTAATCACAAAATATCCATGGGAATGTAAAGTGCAGTGTAGGAAAGAGAGTAGCCAAAGAACTTAGATGCATGACACATGGCCATGAACAATGGTGTGGGGATTGCCTGAGGGAGTAGGGGGTCAAAGGGAGAAAAATTGGGACAACTGTAATAGCATAATTGATAAGATATACTTTAAAAATTGTATTAACCAAAAAAACTATATCCTTCGGTTTATCAAGTTAAAAAAACCTCAGCCTGTCAATAGAGATATTTTCAGTATATACCTTTTCAGTGCATATATTTATATCTGTACAGTATATATATCTGTGTTTTTCAAATAATATAGAAATGACACATAGAAACACAGTTCATACAGAGATTTTATGTAATGGTTCAAGTAAAACTATTTTACAGAAGAAGTCTTAGGTAAACAAACAAAGTAATTTGCTGGATCATGAGCTTGGTGAGCTTTTATTATGTAATAAATTCTGATTATATAATAAACTCCTTGAGGCCAAGGATCCTGTGAGATACCACTTCCATGTCTCCAGAGCACTTAATCCATGGTACTGCAGAGTAAATGGTGCTTAATAAACACTGGCTGATAGGCTAAACTCAGGAAATGAACTGTGATGAACAGTAGTTTAATTCTCCATGCAATAACGCCACACAGCTCAGTTGATTGGAAAATCAGTTTCCTGGATCTGCCCTCATGGAGGTTTGCACAGAATGTCTGAGCCTGAGGCAGACTTGGAGCTTTGCTAATGTCCTCATTTTGTAGGAGGAAATGAGGCCCAGAGGAATTGTGTGAGCTCAGTGAACATCCCACTTGTTAACAGCAGTGTTGTTGCCTCTGACACCTGCAGCTGGACTCTTCCTTTGCCGTGACGTTCCTCAGAAGGTACAAACCCACCTCCACCCCCATCCCTTGTTCCTGGTTTAAAATTCATGGTTTCAGGTAGAGAGAAGGGAAAGAACTTGTCAAGCTGGCTTCACCAGGAGGCTGAACAGGAGACGGCTGCAGAACAAGTTCATGGTCCGTATTTACCCAGCACTGTTCGGTGCCCAGCCTGGGTGAGATAAGCTCTCTGGTCTTCAAGAACTTTCCGTCTATTGTGGGAAGACAGATGGACACATGTTAATAGTTAGAGGATGGTCCTGCTGTGTAGGGTTAAAGCATAAATGAGTAGTTGGGTAGAACCATGGGTGCTGGAGAAAGGATGGGATGTTTTCGAGGCCATAGGGCTTGGGTATAAAGTTTGTGGACTGAGGAGATGGTGGAACAGCCAGGTTAGAACAGCACGACTGGGTTTGTGCTTGACCCCGTGGGTGTTAAGTTTAGGAGATTTCTGTGGAGGATTGGATGAGACCCAGTAGTGACTGGATTTGGGAAGACCAATACGGTAGTAACAGTGTGTGAGAGAGGCTGGCAGCAGGGAGAACCCTGAGGAGCGCTTTCAGGAGATGAAACCTTGGAACAGGTGACGGCAGTGGAAAGAGAAAGAAAAATGCAGATGAAAGAATGGTTTGCTCAGACCAATACTTCTCAAAAAGCAATGAGAGAATAAGGTCAGTGGGTTGCAAACAGGCAAACATGTCTGACTAGTCCACCAGCTTCTGGGACAAAAATAATCATTTCTCCCAAAGGAGCTGTCATCCAGATCACCATACATGTTCTTCCTCTGGATGTGAAATGGCTTGTGAACATTGAGTTCTCTGACACCAAGGGAAAGCGATGTTCCCCAGAAGAAGACAGGAGAGGGAAACAGCCATTGCAGAGTGACCTGAGAGAATGAGAATAGAGAGGAAAAGATTATAAAAACACCAGTAGTGGCCTCTGCAACTTTTATAGCCTTATTTTTTTATATTTAGATCTTTAATCCATCTGGAATCTGTTTCTGTGCATAGTGTGCAGTGGGGAATCTCACCGTTTATTATTTAGGAATTCAACTTTCATGATTATTTTTGAAATGTTACCCTCAACACATACTCAATTTCCATGCATATCTTATTCTCTTGCTTAAAATCCAGAAAACATCTCCCATTGTCTTTAGAATAAAATTCAGTTCCTCATCCTGGCTTAAAAGACCCTTGCCTGCTTCTGAAACTCATCTAGTACTCTTTCCTCTGCATACTATGCTCCAAACATAGGACTTCCTTCTGGCCAATCAGTTCGAGCTCACTTTAGGCCGAGTTTCACACGAATTTTACTCATGCCCAAGCCTCTTCTGGATTCTCCAGCCTTTGCACAGCTGCTTCTTGTGACTCCTGCAGCTCTCAGCTCAAATGCCACTTCTTCAGTCTTTCTCAGACCACCCAGTCGAAAGCACCACCCCAGTCACCACCACATCATCCTTTGTGACCCCCAAGCATCTAGAGTTTATTTTGGTATCAGGAGTGAGATGAGCTTGTTTTATTGTCCTCCCCCAGTGTGGGGAGCCAGCTACTTTAAGACCACTTGCTAAATACTTCACATTTTCATTATGCATTAAAATGCTACCTTCGTTATATACTTAGTGTCCATGTGCATTCATGTCTATTTATGAACTGAACTTTTTCTTTGATTTGTCTATTTCTTTTTTATTGCTGCTTTAATTACTATAAAGTTAAAACATTTTCATATTTGATAAGACTACACCTTTCTCTTTAATTTTCTGGCCATTCATGTATGTTTTACTTCTTCAAAAGATTTGTAGGATGGCTGCAAGGTAAAGAGAGGCAAAAAATAGAGGTGGGTTCACCTGATGAAAGTTTCTTGCAGTATTGGAGAGAGATGATGGCAGAGTCCAATGTAGAATAGCTTATGTATCCCTGTGTATCCTGAATTCCAGTCATTTCCCAGTATCCCAGTTTTATAATTTTTGACATATCTATATGTCACCTGAACTGTTATTATTTTTTTCTTTCTTTTTAAAAAAATGTATCGATTTTAGAGAGAGATAAAGGGAGAGAGGGGGAAAGAGAGAGATTTATGTTCCACTTATTGATGCATTCGTTGGCTGATTCTTTCACGGGTCCTGACCAGGGATCAAAGTCACAACCTTGGTTTATCAGGATGATCCTGATGAACTGGACTGGAATGCGCATGCACGAGCAGTGATGATTTCACTGTGCTGGTCGGTGAGGGCAGTAGACACTGTTGATCACATAAGCATGCGTACTGTGTGGCTGCCACATTCAAAATGGAAAAGAAGAGCAACAAATCTGCATCAAGTTTTGTGTTCAGCTTGCACCTTCCTCCACAGAAATTATTCAGATGATTCAGACGACTGAGTTATTGGCAACTGTTGATTGGCGGCCCTATCAGGACAGTGCACCCATTCATGCATAATATCTCATGTAGTTTTGGTAAAACATAGAATCACCCAGGTGACTCAGCTTCCTTACAGCCCAGATTTGGCACCCTATGACCTCTGGCTTTTCCCCAAACTAAAATCACCCTTGAAAGGGAAGAGATTTCAGATTGTTGATGAGATTCAGGAAAATATTGTGGGGCACATGATGGTGACTGGGAGAACTGTGTGAGGTCCCGAGGTGCCTACTCTGAAGGGGCATGAGGCACCATTGTCCTATGTGTAATATTTCTTGTATTTTGTATCGTTTTCAAAAAGTGTCTCTATTTTTCATATTACAGGCTGGATGCTTTCTAAACAGACCTCACAGAGTCATGGTCCCACCTCCAAAGAAATTAAATTCAAGTTAGGAAAATTATTTCCATATCGATCTATCTAAATATCTACTTCATCAGCTATACCTAATCTATGTTATCTGCATTATTAACACCTTCAGTTTCCTTCCCAGATTATAAAACCAACAGTTACGTCATCTATGTTATCTCTATCAAGTATGTCATCGATATCTATGTTTAGAGCTCTGTCACTTGTATCTACTCTTGCGTCATCCACATCTACATTTCAACATACTTTACCTACATCTATGTTTATATCCATGTCATCCACATCTACATCTTCACAGTCACCATCTGCATCGTCTATACCTGTGCTTCTCTCTAATTAACATCTACATCGGCTACATCAGTGGTTCTCAAATGAGCCAATTTTGCACCCAAGGGACATTGACAACATCCAGAAACATTTTTGATTGTCACAACTTTGGGTGGCAAGAGTGCTACAGGCATCTAGGACAATGCACAGGACAGCCTCTGACAATGAAGAATTATCCAGCCCAAGTTATCAGTAGTGCTGCAGTTGAGAAACACTAATGGATATCATCCACATCATCTACCTTCATGTTTACAGTTATGACATGCATATCTGCATCTATATTGGTATCTACTCTACCTACACCTGTAATTAGATCTACAGCATCCACATTTGCATTTCCATCGATGTCATTGACAGCCACATCTACATCATATACAGCATCTACATCAACCACATCATTTACTTAAATGTGTCTATCAACGACATTTACATATACATCTACCTGAATATCTAATTAGCAGCTCAGAGCATGTTTGTTACATCAGAATGGGTGGCCCATTTAATTAAAAATTAAAATTTAATTTTAATTCTCCCCTCCTCCAACCATAAGAATTCTGATCACCCAGTTCCAGTGTGTGTGTACATGTTTGTGTGGGTTTCCCCCACCACCAAGAAATTCTTGGACATCATCTGGGTATCCTATAATTCAACTCACTGTGAACACTATCTACCTGGAGAGAGAATAAGATCCTGTATGTTAAAGGCTCAGTCACATATGACTGCCCTCCACTTCAGAAGTCAGTCCTAAATTCAGGTTGTTACCTGTGCTTCAGACTGACCGGCTATAAATCAAAGGTTCCCACAACCCCTTCCTGGGTTTGGTTAATTTGCTGGAGTGACTCAGAGAAATCAGGAAACCAGTTTACTCACAAGATTACCAATTTATTACAAACAATATGAATCCACAGCAGATGAAGACACATAGTATGAAAGTTTAAGCAAGGACATTTCTGTCTTCGTGGAGCTTGCAACCCAGTGCAGTGGCACATTGGAAGCATTCTGGTTCACCAACCTGGAAGTTTTCCAAATCCCCTCCTTTGGGGGTTTTATGGGGATTCATTATATAAGCAGAGTTGATTAAATCATTGGCTGTTAGTGATTTATTCCACCTCCAGCTCCTCTCCCCTCCCTGGGGGAGGTCAGGGCACGAGGACTGAAAGTCCCAGCCCTCCCATCACACAGTTGGATTTCGTGGCAACCAGCCCCCATTTTTTAGTGCTTTCCAAACGGCACCTTCTTAACCTGAACTCAGGTGTGGCTGAAAGGGGTCTGTTGTGAATAGCAAACACCTTGGTCACTCTTAAGAAATTCCAAGGGTTTTAGGAGCTCTGTGCCAGAAACAGGGACAAAGAGCAAATACATATTTATTATAATCACAATGTTAGAAGCCACATACAAAAATGTTTCTTACATTAGGATGAATGGCCTGTTGAATCTAAAATTTATTTTAATTCTCTCCTCCTCTGATCATACTCCCTAAAGTATAAGAGGATGGATTTTTATGAGCTTTGTCCTGCCTTCAAAGGACATGATTGACGTGAGGAGCATGTGCGTGATGAACTTCATCGATGCCCTATCTTTGCGTTCCAGCCTCCCAGAACCAAAAGGCATCTGGTGCAGACCAAATCATCTCCGATATGGTGATGAGGAATAATTTCTTCTCAGGAAAGCAATAAGTGCACTTTGATAACTTGATATGGGTTGATCATATCTTGTCCCATCTGAACTGGGCTTGGCTGGAAAACATGCAGTTGACGCACGGGAAGCCACAGACTCTGCTGTCTCACCCTGCGCTCTGTGGGCCTCAGAGTAGGTCAAAAGGCTTCAGAGTCCATGACCGAACAGTGGCCCAGGTTGCCACATTTCCTGAAGTCTCCTTAGGCATATGAGCTGATTTGTCAGTCCTGATGACAAAGGCACAGTGACAATGCTTGATGAAATTCAGAACATGGGAGATAGGACAAAACAAGAGCAAATGTTAGCCGCTGACATTTACTAAATAACTTTGTGTCCCTGAAAGCACCGTGCCTCTTGGCGGCCACTATTGTTCCTCCAGGAAAAATACTGGCCTCAGGCAAGGTTTCAGAATGCACCCTCACTCATCTTTTCATATCCTCACTCAGTGAGGTGTTTCTAACTTCTCAAAAAATATGAGTCTTGGGGACTTGGATGTGAAACATCAGAAATTCTTTACTCATTATTGTGGATTTATTGAAGTATTTTAATAAACAAGAAATATACAGTTTAGTGATCTTCATAAAGAACTGCAGCCTATAGCAAATATCCAAACATTATAAAATTCCAGCAAACACGACCCAGTAGTTTTTGAAAAATCTAACATGTAAATCGAACCCAGCAAGTTTAACAGCATTACACAAAAGTCACAATTCAAAAACACCAACTAATGGACTTATTTTGCTGCCAAAAGTTATTTCTTGGAACACCACACTTAGTATCTGCATAAAGGATGTCATAAAAGTATAAAATTATTAATATTTGTCTGTGAGAGGCTCTCACGATGAATAGGACTGTGAACACATACAGTGTGGTGACCGCTGCCAGCCACAGACCAGTCGCACGGTGACATCTCTGTAACGTCTGCTGGGCTGCTCCCAGAAATGCTTCTCTAAACCTTCAACTTTGGTGTTCCCATTTCCTGATCTTGCTTAGCAGTGGGTCTCTTCGTGGGTCACTCTAAATCAGTGGTGTCTCTTCACTGATTTTTGAGCTTTACTTCTCATGGGAGAATTGTAATACCTTTCCCTGTTGTTCCAATTTCTCAACTAATGGGTCTTGGAATTTGAGATACGGAAAGCACAGAAATCTTCCAAGAAATGCTGGGAAGGATTCCCTCATGGAAACACTACTCAGCAGCTTCTCAGCTTGCCCTTGAACTATCCAAAGCCGCTTTCTACCTCTAAAGGTAAAGCCCCTTTACCTTGTCCCACTAAAACTGCCCTTACCCCTACTTAGCTTATGTTTCAAAGAAACACTGTCCCCACCAGCAAAACTCTCTGGGTTGACTTTAGGCTTGAAGGAAAAAGCACTCTGATGGAGCTCTTTCATTCTGAAAGAGCTAATATGCCTCCCATGGGGATCATAAGCATAATCAGGACAATGGGAGCATTTTTCAGTGGTAGTAAAAACAGTCTAAGGTGTTCCTTCCAAGACTCACAGAAGCAGATGCTTCCAAGGGCCACATAGAGGATAAACTGCGGGAACAGGGCTAGATGTTGAGACTATAAAGCTGGTGGTGAGAGCCCTGGCTGGCATAGCTCAGTGGATTGAGCGCGAGCCTGCAAACCACATGATCGTGGTTCGATTCCCAGTCAGGGCACATGCCTGGGTTGCAGGCCAGTTCCTGGTTCCCGGTTCCCGGCAGCGGACGCATGAGAGGCATCCACACATTGATATTTCTCTCCCTCTCTCCTTCCCTTCCCCTCTAAAGATAAATAAATAAAATCTTAAAAAAAAAAGCTGGTGGTGACTGAGTGTGGCCTAACAGGAATGTGCAAGCCTCAACTAAGGACACTTAAATTCAAATGTTTAAAATAACCAAGCAGGACAAGCCTCGCATGACCCACCTGAGAGCCAGACTTGGCCAGTTTAGAATCTTTGCATTGATGCTTCAGTGGGGCTAGTCTGCTTGCAGCGGGTGTACCCTGCATATGCATTCGTACCTCCAAAGAAGATTGAGGCTAGTATTTTCCCAAAGATGCGACTACGGACTTGGAGAAATATAGGCATGGCTTTCTACTAGGTATGGGCCCAATGGAAACCCATTCCAGTGGCTAGGCCCACATCAGAGACCAAGAGCTAAAAATCACAACTTAAAAGATTCTAACCAACTACCATTAAAAATAATAATTTATAAAAAACAAGATAGGCAAAATATCAGCAATTTTTAAAGTTAGGCTTAATAAATTTAGTAAACACATGAGAAAATTGTATCTCACACATAGACTGTGTTTTTGTAAACAGGGTAATATAAGGAATTCATTACAATTACCCTCCCATTGAAATATTGCACCTATGTTAGCAATATTCTCTCTTATTAGATCACTGGTTGGCTATCCTTATCAAAATACAAATTCAAATGCAACCCTAATATTACGTAACCTAGGACATTTTTAGATGAATCAACCTGGGGGACAAAGTGATCAGCTTTTTATCAATTAAACACATTCAAGATAGAATTGCAATATAACTACAATTGTTTGATGTGATTCTTCCCTTAGAATTCTGGTGGAGTTATTTTTAAGTAAAAGCTTGTCTTATATGTACAAATGTGTAGAATACTGTGTGACTATTGCCTGCTATCCTAGTAACAAGGTCTTTATTCCTTTAACTTCAGACTGTGATGCCAAATAAAAGGCACCGTTTCACAGGGAAGGAAGAGAAACGATTCTAACCAACATAAATATCAGCTGCTCAGCTCTCTTCTCAATGTGATGGTCATTTCTCTCCATATAAAGGGTTTCAGTTCCCTTTTGCGTTTTTCTAAGCATGTCTGTGATTATTTGAAATCCTACTCCTTAATGATGTCTGAGTCTTTCTACCAGTAAAGGTGATCTTTGCAATACAAAAGGCATTGAACTCTACTCCGGTCCTAAAATCTCCTTGCCCTGTTTCCTTGATGTAGATATGGGGAATTTTAATATCTTATCACTGTCTCCATTATTTGAGGATGCTGAAATGGTTCTTGCTTGCCTTGGAGAGAACATCAGAGAAGCAGACTGTCCCAGGGAAATGAAGGTGAGTGTTAAAAGACAGACTTAAACCAGTTTATTTCAAGTCTCAGTTCTGTCATTAATTGCTGTGTGACCCTGAGCAACTCACTTAACCTCTCTGAACTTTGGTGTCTTTTATCTTCAAAATGAGGATAATAGACTGATAATGAACCATACCTCATTAGATTGTTTTAAGGATGAACAGAAATGGTGTTTATAATACAGCAAACACATCATAGGAATGGAGGAGGCGTATAAAGGCCCTCAATAAATGATGGCAGTGACTATTTTCCTGTCCCTCAGACATCCCTTACATGTCCCCCCTTTACTGCTCTTATTTATGCAATTCTGTATTAGTTTTCTAGGGCTGTAGTAACAAATTCCCATAACGTTGGTGGCTTAAAACGACACACATTTATTCCCTCACAGTTGTAGAGCCAGAAGTCCAAAGTCAAGGTGTCAGTGGGGACAGGCTCACTCTGAATCCTGGGTAGAGGAGTCCTTGCTCTCTTCTCCCTCCTTCCCCATGGTTGACAGCAATCCTTGAACTTTCTTGCCTTTCAGCTGCACCACTACAATTTCTGTGTTCATCTTCACATAGCCCTTTTCCTTGGGTCCCCTCTATGTCTGTATGTAGATCTCTCTCTCCTTTCTGTTATAAAGACACCAGTGATTGGATTTAGGGACCAGGAGAAATGGAAGAGAGGGTATAGAAAAGAGAGGCCTGGGGACCATTGACTGAGTTGGCATTGCAATGCCTGTTCCAAGGTTTGCATGACCTTCTATGTGCCCTTTACCTCAATTTAAGAAGTAGTAGCATCCGAGAATACCTGTATGTAGATTTACCTAGAGCGGAGAATAAGAACATGTATGTATGACCCTCTGCTGCTTGCACACTCTTCTTGCTTTCTTTCTCCCACTACATTTTCACTGTCAAAACAGTGTTCAGGGTATCACAATAAAGCACTGAATAATTGTTCAAACAAACCATTGCTCTAGCTTTTAAAGAGTGTTGTCTATTCATTTTTAAGAGTGTTGTCTATAGAGTCCTTGAGTGAATTCAGGAATGGGGCTAATTCAGGTTTGCTTTTTCTGTGACTAAACCATTTCCTTATAGCAAGTCCCATCCCACCCCCCGCCCACCCCCCATGCCACTCTGAGCTTTCTTCAATCTCTCCCTGGGCTATAGATTTAGTGGGGTTTTTTTCTGATGCCCCTTTACTTCCTATTCTATCTCTAAGCTAGAAGCTTTCCCTTACCCCTGTAGACTCAGCTCTGATAAACCCTGAGGCTTCTGCTTTAGTCTGCAGGATATGGGATACCACTTTGCCCTTGGGTCATATTACTGCAAAGGTACTTTCTCCTTTCCTAAATTAGCTATGGATTCTGCCTCCACTGTACTTCTGGGAAGAAAGTACCAAATTCAATAAGTCATTCAATATTTCTTTTCATACCTGTTAGAACATCAGGTGTGTCTTCTAAAATACAAAAATATTTGAGTAGAGACTGGTTCATCCCTTAGTAATTTACAATTTTAGGCAGTACCATGTTTATCTGGCGGTATTATATTATTTGGTGCTTTTTTCCTCAGCTTTGTGGGTGAATGTAAAAGAAAAAAAGGCAGCTAGAGGAAGAGAAGCAGAGAATCGTCCCTTCATAAAATGAGGAGAAGTGGCCCACTTACATATAAACATATTTTTGTTACCCGCATCAAAAATATGGGCACTTACATCTTGGGAGGTTTCAGACTATGCATATTTACTTAACAATAATGGCTCCTCCAGGACCATTACGAATTATTGGGAAATAAAGTATTCATGGGGTAAAACTGAAATTAGCTTACATTGAGTTTTCCTGGAGTTTACATCTACAAAATACATTTTTGTTGAGGAGAGGCCTGCCTGGAAGTTGTTATGCTCTAATGCTCACTGTAAATAATTAAAAATTCAGCAGCAGCAGGAGCAGAATGCCTCCTGTCAGAGAAAAGAGGGTCCAAAGTCCACCAGATCTCTCAGAATCACAGAGGCAGAACCCAGTTACTTTTCATGACTCCTGAGGATGAACCCAGAGAGAAAGGCCAGGGAGAATCAGCTTCTGATTTCTGAAGGGAACCGGTCTGCGTGTAATGGCAATTGCAGCTCAGCCCTATTGAAAAACCCAATAGCTGCGTTGTGGCACACAGGAGCCAAACCCACGGATCGGTTCTCCAGTGGAAAATCAGGCCTGCATTATAACTAGGCTGCTTTGTGACTTGCTCTTGCTAAAACACCCTCACCCTGAGTTCAGGCAGAAAATGCTTACTGCATATCTTTAAAGTAACTTCCTGAACTCTGTGCTCATTTTCCCAAAGATTGAAGTGTAACCAGACCTAATACTCTTATTGTTCTCTTGCATTTGCAACATTTTTCCTCTTTAATCTGTAAGAAATAATCAGTAACATCCCTTCCATTGCTATCTGTAAAAAATAATTACCTAAAGCAAACCTAAGTATAATGAATGAAAACCTCCTTTGATGTATGCTATTCAAAAGCCAATAAAAGCCTGTCAAGGCAAGGGTCTGTGCGCTCTCTCCCCTTGAGAGAGTGGCCGTGCTGTCCCTTTTCCTCCACAGGACTGGGTAGTCTGAGTGAATTTGTCTCGTATCTCATCCATAACACTGCAGACACTGCTGGCCAGAGTCCACATCAGATGTCCAGTATCAGCCATGTTGGCCTGACCATGTTGTGATTTCAAGGTCATGACTACCATTTCTGGCTTGGTGCTGGAAATTCCACAAACTGAAATAAAATTTGGGGGGGTAAGACCAAATTTCAAAAATTTCTATGAAGAGTGTTATGAAGAGAGCCATGATGAGAAGGCTTTTTCAGTGGAAGAGGGGAAAGAGGCTGTGGGCATCCAAGCAGCAGAGATGGAAAGAAGCTACTACCAAGAAGTGGAAAAACCCAACAGAACAGGATGCAGGTCCTGCCATCACGGCTACCCACTGCTTGGCACAAGTGCTGAAGAAATGGAGGGCCACACCGCCCGAGTGCCCCTGCCAGGTAGGTACCCCACTCAGACTCCTCAACAGTCACCCCCCAAGTCACCTCCGGCTTCTGGGCTTGGAGGCAGCCCGAAGCTCCTCCAATCTTTTGCATTTGTCCTGTTGTGCCAGCTGTGATTTTTCTCCTTCAGTCTGAACCATCTGCTTTTACTTTTTGAGGATTCCTCATCACTTCTGTTCCAGTCAGAGCGTTCCCTCTTATACTGCAGCACTCAGTATGTGAGCATTTCCCAGTCCTGTATTACACGTACACCATTGGAGTGTGCTGCACCTAGAAGGCACACTCAGGAAACAGCTCCAGTCTCCTCTCACAACTGCCTTCAAGCAGGTTCTGACACATCTCCCTGACCCTTGAACAGTATCTCAGGCAGAAACACTAGGCTTTCATGAACTCTGAACCATTACAATAGTTCAAATTTTTATTTTTCACCCAATTCAAAGTTCCTCCAGCTCTCAGGTACTGTCTCACCCCAAACCAGTAATGGAGACGATGGAAGGGGTGGCCCATTCTTTTGCCCCCTTGTTTCTTTCCTACTTACCCCCACCCCACCCCAGCTCCTTCCAGTTTGGAACAAGTTCAAGGATCAGAGAGGATAGAGGAGGGGTCAAAGGTCACCATTGCCAGTGTCCTCTGTAGTTCTCTTTTGAATATGCCCTCTGCCATGGCACACCTCTAAGTGCTGGTTTGCCTTTCCACAAGAGACCTTTGTCAATTCTTCACAGTTCTCCATGACAACCTTCTCATTCCATCAGTCCTGACAAGGACAATGCTGTCTGACCTCTCACAATGCCTCTCAGCTGCCATTGTTGGGATATCCCAGGGGTCCACTTGCCCCATCAAGAAGGGACCTTCTGGAATGACTAGAGACCAGTAACATTCCATGGAGCCCACTTGGCCCGGGGAAAAACTCAAAACATGCAGACACCCCAGCCACTGTCCTCTCTACCCATTGCAGGCTGCTCCAGCCAATCATCTTCATCACTTAACTCTTGAACTCTTGGGACTACAAATTAAATTGACCTATGGTCTCCTTCCTACTCTCCTCTAGTAGCATTCTGGGGAGGCTTTGGGTTTCTGCAGCCCAGCAAACACCCAGCCAGGAAATGGGATGTTGGTCTTCTCTCCCACAAACTACCTCACTTTTTATGAGCTGTTCACTTGGGGCCTCTCACTTGGCAGAGTTAGAAAGAAGTATGATGAAATAGTACAGGGTCTCTAAAAACTCCCTTCAAATAAATTCTTTCTCTGACTTGACCCTTTGCATTTGATCTTACACAGATGTTATGAGTGAGAGCCACTTGCCAGCGCAGCCCTGTGTTAGTAAGTCCTGCAGAGACTGACTCTTCTGCTTGGAACAGGTGGGCTCTCCTTTTTTAAAGTATATTTTATTGATTATAAAATGACAGTTTTCCCAATTTTCCCCCTTTATCCCCTGTCTGCCCTGCACCCCCCAACCCTCCAGCATTCCCCCCTCCCTTAGTTCATGGCCATGGGTTGTACATATAAGTTCTTTGAATTCTCAGTTTCCTATACCATTTTTGACCTCTCCCCATGTATTTTCTGCCTACCAATTATGCTTCTCCTTCCCTGTATCTTTTCCCCTCATTCCTCCCCTCCACCTCCCCACTGAAAATGCATTGCGTGATGTCCATTTCTCTGATTCTGTTCCTATTCTAGGTATTTGCTTAGTTTTTGTTTTTGTAATTTTTTAGGTTCATTTGTTGATAGCTGTGAGTTTGTTGTCATTTTACTGTTTGTAGTTTTTTTATCTTCTTTAATTTCTAAGATAAGTCCCTTTAACATTTCATATAAGAAGGGCTTGGTGATGATGAACTCCTTTAACCTCATCTTATCTGGAAAGCGCTTTATCTGTCCTTCCATTCTAAATGAGAGATTTGCTGGATAGAGTAATCTTGCCTTTCATGACTTCAAATATGTCTTTCCAGCTCCTTCTTGCCTGTAAAGTTTCTTTTGAGAAATCAGCTGATAGCCTATGGGAACTCCTTTGTAAGTAACTCTCTCCTTTCCTATTGCTGCTTTTAAGATTCTCTATTTATCTTTAATCTTGGGTAACTTGATGATATGCCTTGGTGTGTTCCTCTCTGGGTCAACTTCTTTGGACTCTCTGGGCTTCCCGGACTTCCTAAAAGTCTATTTCCATCACCAGATTGAGAAAGTTTTCCTTCATTATTTGTTCAAATAAGTTTTCAATTTCTTTCTCTTGTTCTTCTCTTTCTGGCACTCCTATAATTCAGATATTGGAACATTTAAAGTTGTCCCAGAGGTTCAAAAGTCTCTCTTCTTTTTTTTTTTTTTGAATTATTGTTTCTTCATTCTGTTCTGTTGGATGTTTATTTCTACCTTTTATTCCAAATCATTGATCTGAGTCCTGGTTTCCTTCCTATCACTGTTGGTTCCCTGAATATTTTGCTTTATTTCACTTTGGGTATCTTTCACTTGCTCTTTCATATTTTGACCAAACTCAATCAGTTCTGTGAGCATTTTGATCATCAGGGCTTTGAACTCTTCATCAGATAGGTTGGCTATTTCCTCATCACTTAGCTCTCTTTCTGGAGTTTTGCTCTGTTCTTTCATTTGGGCCCTATTTCTTTGTCTCAGGACACCTGTTATGTTATAAGGGGGCGGGGCTTTAGGTTTTCACCAGGCCTCCTTGCTGGTGCGCTGTGACACTGCCTGTGGAGGAGGGACTAGAGATGGAGCAATGCAGCTCACCTGCTCAGCTCTACCCCCACTTTCCAATGAACTCTCATGTGAGACTGTCAGTGCCTCCCTCCGCGGCAACCTGTGCTGTAGTCCACAGTGAGCTCTGAGTCTCAGTTTCTTGTTCAGTCAGTCCCGCCCTCAAGGTCCTCACCATGGGTTCTCTCTGTTTGCCCATCTTACTGCTCTGGTTGACTGTTTCTTTAATTCCTTGATTGTAGGAGTTCCTTGCAGTTTGATTTTCTGGCACTTCTGGTTGTTTATTGATTTTAGATTGGTTATTATCCTCCTGTTGGTTGTGCGAGGAAGTGAAGGGTTTCTACCTATGCCCCCATCTTGGCCAAAACTCTAAAATCAGGTGGGCCCTTAAAACCATGCTCTCTAGCTCTGGGAACTCAGCCAAAACCAGACATATTAAGAAAAATTCTATTTAACAGACTGTTAGTTTGTGAGTTTATGTGTCATAGTTCAATTTTTCCCAGAAGCAGACCCTGATACCAAGATTTGACTGCAATTAATTTAATTGGTCATAATTCCAAGAAATAGAACAGAGAGTGGAGAAACGAGATGAGGAAGGAAAGGCAGCCATAAAGAGTTTGCTATAAAGAAAGGTTCCTGTGGTACATTTACACAATGGAATACTATGCAGCAGAAAGAAAGAAGGAATTCCTACCTTGTGTGACAGCATGGTTGGAACTGGTGATTAGAATGCTAAGGGACATAAGTCAGTCAATGAAAGACAGATACCATATGATCTCACTTTTATGGAATCTAATGAACAACATCAACTAACAAGCAAAATAGAACCAGAGTTATGGAAACATGGAACAGGCTGACAGTGGCCAGAGGGGAGGAGGAAAGGGGATAATGGTAGAGAAAAGGGAAAGGGACTAGTCAAAGATCATGTATGAGTGACCCATGGCATGGACTGTGTGGAGATCGACTATGGGAGGGGGTTGGGCTGGACAGAGGAGGGCAAAGGGGATAAAACTGAGACAACTGTAATAGAATAACAATATTTTTTTTTAAGTTTCCACTGTGGGTAAAGTTCAGTGCCACTGGGAAACTCTCAGAGCCTATGCAGAACACACATCTCCAGCCCTGGGCAGGTAGTTCAGTTAGTTCAATCATTATGCCTATATACCAAGGTTGTAGGTTTGACCCCAGTCATGGCATGTACAAGAATCAACCAATGACCCTGGCTGGTATAGCTTAGTGGATTGAGAGTGGGCTGCAAACCAGAGGGTGGCCAGTTCAATTCCCAGTCAGGGCGCATGCCTAGGTTGCAAGCCAGGTTCCAGTATGAGGAGCGCAAGAAGCAACCACACATTGATAATTCTCCTCCTCTTCCTCTCTTCCCCTCTCTCTAAAAATAATAAATAAAAAATTTTTAAAAGGAATCAACCAATGAATGCATAAATAAGTGGAACAACAAATTGATGTCTGTCTGATGTCTCTTCTCTCAAATCAATTTAAAAAAACGTCTCAGAGGGATTTGGGAATCTGAGGTGTTTATACACCAACTCCTGACAGTCTTTGGGTGAAGGCTGCTCCTGGGGACCTTACTTCCTGAGCACCTTTGGCACAATGCAGTTGGCTCCAGTGACCAGAAAAAGCCATCAGGCAAAGAAATGCAGATCTTGATCCTTAGAAATCAAGCCAGTGTGCTCCAAAGTGCTAAGAATGTGGAAAATGGTCAGAAAACCAGCAACATTTACTGCTCTGTGTGTGTGTGTGTGTGTGAAGGAGGAGGGTGAGGGGGAGAGGAACATAGGAGAGACCAGAAAGCACTCTCCATCCATTCTAGATCCTTACCATGTGGTATATGGCTAACGAGAATAGACTTGTTAAGATTGGTTTTATCAGCTCATCAGACCTAACCATAGTTATCCTACACAGTCCCCCAAATCCATTCCTTGCTTTATCTACAGTATGTAAACAAACATGCGATTATGTTTATCTAACACATCTGATTTTCTGCAAACTCTGAAATGAAGAGGAACAGTTCTGCTTTGTCCCACATAAATGGTTGTAGCTCTGGCTCTGTCTCTTGACTTCTTTTGAGAATGTTAATTGTTTTTTATCCTCACCTAAGGACATTTTCCCCCATTGCTTCTAAAGAGATAGAAACATCAATGTGAGAGAGAAATGTCACTTGGTTGCCTCCTGTATGTGCCTGGACTGGGAATCAAACTCGCAGCCTAGGTATGTGCCCTGACCAGGAATCAAATCTGCAACCTTTCAGTTATGGGACAACATTCCAACCAACTGAGCCACACCAGCCAGGGCAGAGAAATGTTAATTTTTATTAATATGTATTTAAATGTAAGCTACATGGAGTTATATTACTTACAATTTAGTGGATTAAAAAATCCTTTCTATCTTCTCTTAAAATGAGGATCTGATTTGTGGTTTCTTTTTTTTTTATTTTATTTTATTTTTTTTTATTATTTTTTAAGATTTTATTTATTTATTTATTTTTAGAGGGGAAGGAGAGAGGGAGAGAAACATCAATGTATGGTTGCCTTTTGTGTGTCCCCTGCTGGTAGTTAGCCTGCAAGGAACCGGCCTGCAACCCAGGCATGTGCCCTGACTGGGAATCGAACCGCGATCGCCTGGTTCGCAGGCCCGTGCTCAATCCACTGAGCTACGCCAGCCAGGGCTGATTTGTGATTTCTTAATTCTGTCACAGTGTATTAGGAATCTGACCTGACATAAGAAACCAGGTACTAAATATATTCCAGGACCAAACTACTAAGGAAATTACTTGACATGGTCCTCTATGTTAGGAAAAAAACATGAAGTTCCCAGTGAAAGATGTTTGTGTTATTGGCTAAGAACACAGACAATTCTGCAGATGGACATCTGGAGGGCAGCAGTTTCCAAGGGCAGCTGTTTTTTTTTTTTTGGCACACCACACTCTCTTACCCTCCTCTGTAAACCTGGAGTCTACCCTACACCTTTCCCACTTTTATTTCCTTGCTGGCTGGTGAACTCTGCTAAGGTAGATGCAGTATATTTCCTTTTGCTGTTAATTTGGGATTGACAGTGTAATTTGGTTTAGCCATTTATATATGCAAATAAAATTAATTTTGAGAGAAAATCTAATTTCAGCACCTGTACTTCTAGGCAGTTTTTTTAAAAAGATTTTATTCATTTATCTTTAGAGGGGAAGGGAAGGAGAGAGGAAGAGAAATATCAATGTATGGTTGCCTCTCGTACATCCACTGCTGGGAACTGGCTCACAACCCAGGCATGTGCCCTGACTGGGAATTGAACCACAATCATCTGGTTTGCAGGCCCACGCTCAATCCACAGAGCTACACCAGCCAGGGGTAGGCAGTTTTGATTTATATGCCATTTGTTTGTTTGCTTTCTGATGATTCCTTCCTCTGTTCTGCATCACTAGCAAGACTGGCCCTTGCAAACGCTATTTCCCAGGCCTCCCCGTCAGTCCTTTCCAGGTATGTTCAGCCACTAAGAGGCACTGGCACTGAAAGAAAGGAGTAACCAGGGTGTTTCTCTCCCTTACGCTTTTTGGGAGGATGAGATGCATCTCTAACGGTGGCTGCTTCTCTTTCATGATTCTAGCTCCCAACAGATTTGCCTTCCTCCATGGCTGGTCCCAAATCCCACCTTCCTAGGCTGCAGGGGTTCACACTCCTAGCAAGTGGCCTGTGTTTCCAGGCTTCAGTAAAGGCACATCTTTCTGTTATCTCTCCATTCCCCAGGGGTGCAGCAGCCTGCAGTTACTAATCTCTGGGTTTCCTCATCTCCTCCTTTTTTAGCTTTTCTAATCTTGTGCATTACTTCCTGTATTAAATTCCTTCTAGTGGTTTCATTTTCCTGGCTGAACTCTGATGGATAATGTATTTCAGGAGCCTGCAGAAAATAATGGTTAATCTAGAACTCTGGTTCATAAAGTAGATATGCTTTCCTCCTTAACTCTCCTTTGAGAGCATTCCCGAGACATGTTATGAGATAAGACATCCTATGAGATAAGATTGTATCTAGAATATTATCAGCTATCAAAAAGCCATGTTTGCTTAATCTTGTAAAGATATCATCTGTTCCCAAATCAGTCAATACATTAAAGATGGCACCTGTTCCCAAATTAATTTATAGATTTGATGTAATTTCCTTCAAAATCCTAACAGGTTTTTTTTTTTAATGGAAATTGACAACTGATTCTGAAATTTACTTGAAAATGTAAAGGACCAAGAATGACCAATATCCTCATGAAGAAAAACAATATGGGAAGACATTTTCCACCAGATATTAAAACATTAAAAAGCCATGATCATAGAGAAAGTGTGGTATTGCTCCAAGGATAAACAAATAGATGAAATGAATCAATATTCTGGAAGAGTCCAGAAACATACCCATACACCTGTGGAGCCCAGATTTTTTTCAAAGTGACACAACAGACCAGGCGTGGAAGGACAGTCACTTCAATTAAATAAACATCCCAGGACAATTAGGTGGTGATATGTTTAAAACCGTTCCTCCAAAAGGCTTTCCCCCTCCTGGTCATGGAGAGCTAAATGTGAAGTCCAAATAACAAAAGTTTATTAAATAATGAGAAAAAAAAGAGAGGTGAGTCTGAATAAAGGAAATGGCTATGGGTCAACTGACAATAATGAAAAGACTGTTCTTGATGAATAATAAAGTCGGACCAAGCTGAGCCTGAGAAGCCACAGATGATAACAGTTTTAACCTGTGTTTTCCAAGGGAACAGGATGAGAGGGAAATTTCTAGAAAACCAGAATGCAGATGTTCCTAGAAGACGGCAGTTTCAAAGAACTATTACAATCAGTGCATTTAAAAGAGCAGTTAGAACCCTTATATAATTTCAACAGTAGAGGAAGAACTCCCAGATAGTCTCTGAGGAAGGGCCCTTTTGCAACAACTTCATTTTCTGTACACACTGCTTTCAGGTTTCTTTTCTTTTCGATTTTACTTGCTTCTTTTTAGAGAGAGAGGAAGGAGGAAGAAAGAGAGGGAGAGAAAGATCAATCTGTGGTTGCCTCTCATGCACCCCCTACTGGGGACATGGCCTGTACCCAGCCATGTGCCCTGACTGGGAATCGAACCTGTGACCCTTTGGTTCACAGGCTGGCACTTGATCCATTGAGCCACACCAACTAGGGCTATTTTCAGGGGTTTTAAATGGACACTTTTGTGCCAAGAACATTTTTTGTTTGTTTTAAAATAATATCAGATTTTGAAAAAAATGCAAAAATAGTATTAAATATTTCAATACACCTTTCACTCCTAGTTTCCCAAATATTATCATATTTCCCTACTTGCCTTAGTATTTTTTCTTCTCTAACTTTATCTTTATAATTTTTTCTAAAACACTCAAAAATGAATTGTATACACAGCACCCTTTTGCATTTAGGTACTTCAATGTGTATGTCCTAAAAACAAAGACATCCTCTTACATAATCACAGTATACTGATACAATATTTATTATGTAATCTACAGATCTTATTCAAATTTCACCAATCATCCCACTAATATCTTTTATAGGACTCTTCTTTTAAATGTTCTGTGGTTGTGGTCTTGGTGAAATAATTCCCAGCCTTTCCAGGAAGATGTAGTGATGTACTCAGCACATGCAAAAAGAATTTGAGCCTCATTGATTTTCAGGAAAAAGACACTGAAACCTCCTTTTAGCTGTGCATGCAGACATCTGCGTTCCCAGAAAGAGACCCCCAAATGAAGGCTCACTTATTCCCCAAAGCATGTGTTATCAGAGAAATTTCTGATTTTTTTTTCTTCTTCGAGCAGGGCATTTGCCTGCTGCTTTCCTAACTCCTCAAAGACCGAAAACACATCAAAAATATCCTGGAATTTGTTTTTGCTTTCCTCTCACACACCATAACAAAGTAATTTCCTATTTCAAATTTAAAACAAAAAGGATGCACAGGGTTTGTGGGATGTACTAGTTCCTACAAGCAGGTTGGTCCACTCCAAGCTCCTGAGACTATGACTCCATTGTAAAGGAGTAATAAGAAACCAAAGGATAACAACCTTCATAAATGCCCATCAGAAAGGGACTAAAGCCTTGGCTGGTGTAGCTCGTGGATTGAGAGCAGGCTGTGAACCAAAGGGTCGCAGTTCGATTCCCAGTCAGGGCATATGCCTGGGTTGCCAGCCTGGTCCCCAGTGGGTCATGTGAGAGGCAACCACACATTGGTGTTTCTCTCCCTCTCTTTCTCCTTCCCTTCCTTTCTCTCTAAAAATTATAAAAAAAAGAAATAAAATATTGTAAAGGGGACTAAATACATTTTAATGTATACAATTAATGTAATACTGTGCAACCTTTCAAAAGAAGATGCAGCTGTGTATGTCCCAAAATACATTAAGCCTAACAACAGAAAGTGGGTTAGTCATTTTTGACTCTGCAGAGACAAACTGGGGACTTGCGGAGATGGAGGTGGAGGAGAGACATTTATAGTAAACCATTCTGTCCCATCTGACTTTCTCATTTTTACCATGCATATATGTATTGAGGACGGAGGTCATGAATGGTAGGCAGGTAGATGGATGATAGATAGATAGATAGATAGATAATAGATAGATAATAGATAGATAGATAGATAATAGATAGATAGATAGATAATAGATAGATAGATAGATAGATAGATAGATAGATAGATGGATGATAGATAGGCAGGCGGGTAGATTGAATCATGAGTAGGTAGATTTAAGACAAAAAGTTTGAAAAAACAGCAAGTTCCATGTTCTCTACTTGCACCTTTGGTTTTTATTTTTTTAAGATTTTATTTATTTATTCTTAGAGAAAGGGGAAGGAAGGGAGAAAGAGGGAGAGCAACATTAATGTGCCAGAGAAACATCTGTGGGTTGCTTCTCCCACGCCCCCACCGTGGGAGGAGGGGCCTGGCCCCAACCCAGGCTTGGGTCCTGACCCAGAATCCGACTGCGACCTTCCATTTTGGAAGGGAACCCACTGAGCCACACCAGTCAAGGCTTGCACCTTTTGTTTTCAAAGTCCTCATTCCCTTTTCCATTTTTACCTTGGGAATGTAGGACTTGGGAGTGTAGGAGGCAGGGGAAGATGAGGAGCAATGTGGGGCATTCTAAGTGGGACCTTGTCTCTCTCGGCGTCTCCGATCGGCATTACCTCCTTCATCCTTCCATTCTTCCTTCAGCCTTACTCCCCACCCCCACTCCAGACCCAGAGCATGCAGACACCGGACTGGCGCAAATTGCCGCCTACTCGAGCCGCCACCCCCGGGGCCCCCTCGTGACGTCAGGGATGAGCGAGGGGGCGCCGCCTCCTGGGTGCCCGCCCCCTCCAGTCCCTGCGACCGGTACTTGCCCTTTAAAAGAGCGGGGGCCTGCGCCACTCCGCGGGCAGCAAGACGCACGACTGCTTTCCTGGAGCATCTTTATCTCGTCTTCCATCCGCATCTCGCTCCACGGGTCCAGCCGCCATCCCGTTCCCGGCGCAGATTCGGGCAAGCCGGGCCATGCAGCCGGCTGTGCTTCTCGGCCTCCTGGGAGCCGCGATGGTGGCCGGTGAGTGGGCGCGGCGAGGTGTTCAGCACCGCGGACAGCGCCGGCCTCTGCCCTCCCCGCGTCCCGGGAATCCTGGCTGGCGGATACTGGGAGAGAAGGAGGGTTAAGTGAAAGGGTTCTCTCTCTTGCTGGAGGTTCTTAATTTCTGCTCTTCCCTGGGTGTTTCGCTTCAACTTCCCGCTCCACCGACTGGCTTGGGAAAAGCCAGAGGTCTTCCTAGCCCAGCCCGAATTGCCTCAGTCGTTTCCCACGAGTTTCCCCGTGGATAGGAAGAAAACGAGCCCGTGCCTCCAAGGCACGTTATGTTCACTTCTGAATCGTAAGGCTCTCTCTACCATCCAGAGAGATGCTGTTATAGTCTTATTCTGTATCGGCATATAAGTATTTGTTTGACTCTTTAAAACCAGATAACCAGGGAGGATGGGGGGTGGGACGGGATGGGAGTAATAGACAGAAAACTGTACTTGAAAAATAATTAAATAAAAAAATTGAAAAAAAAACAAACAAAAAACCAGATAACCAAAGAGTGACAGGAGTACCTATAATGTGATAAAGTCAGTACCTGTATAGTTCCCCTTGTGTTATGATATAAACGTGATGAGATAAAAGTATATCTCATGTATATAAGATATCATATCTTTTTATTATCATGTTCGTATATAGTATATGTATGTGCGTGTTCATGTATATGTGTGTACAGGGTTAATGTAATATTTTTCTGTATTTTGGAGAGAGGTAATTTCACACTCAGGTTAACATATTTTTAAGTTATGAATGGAAACTCCAGTAGATATTTCGAGTTTTGTATTTCAGAAAACATAGATTCTAAAAATAACTACAAAAAGATTCTTGGAGTAGTAAAAAAGTTGCTTTAGTCAATTTAACTGCATGAAATTTTTGTCTTTTTTAATTGACATGTCACAGGATGACATATTTGACATTGTCTCTTGATGTGGAAGAATGTGGCATTAATCTTTCAAACTAGCTCTGGAGATTGAAAAAAGAGAGGGAGAGAGAGAGTGTGTGTGTGTGTGTGTGTGTGTGTTGACGTAAAGTCACTAGAAGTACTGAGACCATTGAGAAGTAAATAGAACATCACCAGATTAAACTAGAGGTTTTCTTTGGCTGTCTTAATGAACTTGTAGAAAATTTTTTTTAAATCTGAGGTTGAGATTCTAACTAGATTTGAGGAATTGCCATCCAGAAATATGAAGTTTTTATTGAGAGCGATTGCTGGATCCAAAATGTAAAGAGACAAAAGGAAAGCCAGTGGTAATTTATGTCATTGTAAGATACACACATTCAAAATTTTCTAAAATGTTTGCATTTTTACAGATTGCCTATAAGTGTTCTCGGTTCAATTAAAGAACTCCAAATGAATAATTTAGAGTCCTTATGGTCAAAAATACCTCCAGAAAGGCACTGCTGAAGAGGCTAAAGCTATGCTATATGTTGTGGTGTGAAGCTTATTCAACTGTAGGGGTGAAACACTTACAGCTCTCTTATGTAAGAGAGTATTTTAAGAAGGGTTCATACCTTCATGTGGGCTAAAATGAAGACATTATATTCTTTAAAATGTTTTAATTGAGCTATAATTTGCACACCATAAAATCACCATTTTAAATTGCATTATTTTGTGATTTTTAGTATATTCACAGATTGTATAACCACTATCAAATTTCAGAACATTTTCATTGCCCCCCAAAGAAACCCCATATCCATTAGCAGTTATTTTCCACTCCCACCTCTCCCAATACTTGGAAACAAGATAGGATAACCTTAAAGCAGAATTTGTTACTTAGCAAAATCACAGGGCTGGGAAGAAACTCGGGGAACCATATGGTTCATTTCTTATCCTTAAGAGCTTCTGGAGTGAAATCTACACATTTCTACAGTAACTACTGTGTACCCTAAAAATTAATATGAGTGAAGTAGCTGTATGATAGCCATATTATCCCAGGTTGAAGGATTTCTGCATTTAGAAGGGCCTGCTTAACTCATTATTTTATAGTTGTATTTTAAATCTGGTATGAAACCTCGATAGTCTTATGAGATATTAATAGTTTGGGTGTTATTGTCAGATTTATTATACAATATTACTTGAATTTTTATACCATTTGACTACTTTGTTTTAACATAGTCATTGGCTTTTCTTCTGTGCTTCCCAAATTTTTACACAAAAACAAGGTAACTACTTTAGGGGAATCAACTTGTTTTGGTTATTACTTTGTTGTCACAGATTCTGTTGGAAGAAACACAGTGGCACTTTTATGACTCACCAAGACGCACAAAATGCTTTTACAAGGGACCCTAGTTCCTTGCCGCCAAAAAGATTTCTGAAGACCTACAATCAGAGACACAATACTATTTTGTAGTAATAAATATGAGCTACAAATTGTTTAGAGCAATAAAAGAAAAATATATCTCTCCCTCCAAACCCGATGACTGTTAATAGTTTGGCAATATCAGTAGTTAATTTTTAAAAATACCTATTTGAAAGCTCTGGCTGGTGTAGCCCAGTGGATTGAGCGCGGGCCTGTGAACCAGAGGGTCGCAGTTCGATTCCCAGTCAGGGCACATGCCTGGGTTGCAGGCCACTTCCTGGAAGGGGACACACAATACATTGTGTGTCCCCGGCAGAGGCAACCATACACTGATATTTCTCTCCCTCTCTCCTTCCCTTCCCTTCTAAAAATAAATAAATAAAAATTTTTAAAAAGTCACACAAAAAATGCCTATTTTACATTTGTGGGTGTGAAAAAGAGGAAAGTATTAGCAAGAGACTGCAATACCAAAGTTTAGTAAAGCTAGATTTTTAAAAGGCATCTTCTAGTTTACCATAGGAGAAATTCTCTCAGTAATTTTTTTCTGGAAGACCTACTGATTCCAGGTGGAAAGAATAAGTGCTAAAGTGGGAATGTTCCCAAATAACAGCCTTTTGGGGCATAAAATAGTGGCCCAGCATAGTGGACCCTGGGTGCCGAAAGTGGGCCATCTGGACCTTGACTGAACTATACATCCGGAAGAACATGGGGTCTTCATACCTTCTTAAAGCAACCTCTTAAACGTTTTACAAATGTTTTACAAATCATTTTACGAATCATTTTAACTTACTGAATAACTTTGGGCTTCTTGAAACAATTGAAGTGGACCCCAGGCTACGCTTAGCAAGGAAAAATTCATAAGGTGAATAAATGGAATAGGTGTTGTATTTCTAGGCTGAGCCCTATGATACGTAATTAATCGGAGGCGGGTGGTTAAATGTTTGGGAGCAAACATTTTGGGAGGAAAGGTCAGGTTGCTGGTTATAAATATACTGCATTTGAGTAGCTTACATCTCCAATGTCTGAGAGTTTGGCTGTCGCTCCAGCTGGCTCTTCTCTGTTTCAGGGGCCTAGAAGAATGTTCTGCACTGAATTTCTCCTTTGGCAGTGCCAGGAGAACTGAGGCGATGAGTCTATATGTATATAATTGCTTTATACTTGTCCAGTGGAAAAGGCTTAGACAACACAGTCAGGGAAATCTAAAAGTAGCAAAACAGCTTTGGAAGAAGAAAAAAAAAGGAGGCACTGGACAATTAAAATCACCTGAAGCATTTCTTTCCTAAAACATACAAGATCTGTCCGGAAAGTATCCGGCCACATCCTATGAAAAATGGACGCTTTTTGAAGAAGATACAAGATATAAGAAACATTGTACATAAAATAATGACAACTCAGTCCCCTTCAAAGTAGGCACCCTGGGACCTCACACAGTTTTCCCAATAGCCATCAGCTGCCCCCATTGTATTTTCCTGAATCTTATCAACAATCTGAAATCTCTTCCCTTTCAAAGGTGATTTTAGTTTTAGGAAAAGCTAGAAGTCACAGGGCACCAAATCTGGGCTGTAGGGGGTGCTGAGTCACCTGGGTGATTTGTTGTTTCACAGAAAATCTCGGCATGAGACATGATGCATGTGTGGTGTGTTGTAGTGATGAAGTGACCGATCGCCCATTGCCATAGCTGCAGCCTTCTGAATCATTTGAATAGTTTCTTCAGAGGAATGTTCAAGTTTAACACAAAATGTAATGCAGATTTATTGCTCTTCTCTCTCATTTTGAATGTGACAGCCACACAATATACATTCTCACTCACTGGTGTCCACCACCCCCACTGACTAGTACAGTGAAGTCCTCATTGTTCACACATGCACACTTGAGTCCACTGTCCTTGGCTGCCAGGTTACATCGATTTCGCACAAACCATTCTCATCGTATTAACAATGAATGGCCTTTTTCTGGACAGACCTGGTACTTCGATCTGATTTAAAATAAGTGGAATCTCATGGAATTTAATTTGAATTCATTTACATAGATTATTGTTTCTAAATGCTCTCATAAGTAGTTGTTAAACTGAAGTACCCTCATAAATAGTGGTTAAACACCTCTTTGCACATATGATGGACTTGGTGCTCTAGAGCACAGAGCACCAAGCATAGAATTAGATGTGTCCCATGTTCTCTGCATGGCTACAGGCAACATGTGGATCATAGGTAGCACTGACTGATACAGAAGCATAAGCAAACCTGGTCAGGCAAAGAGCTGGGAGTAAAAATGGGGTACTCGATTATGTGAGATAGTCACATGTTTTTGTCAAGGGAGTGAATTTGGGAGAGGATTTTTTTGGGTGGTGACAGGAATAGGCAAAGGGAATTACAAATCTCTACTCATTTTGAATGGGCAGAAGGGTGGAGGAGGGCACCCTGGTTTCATTTAAATTAGGTTTATTTTAAACTTTTCACTGAAGTTTAAGATACGTATAGAAAACTACATAGATCATAGGTACACAGCTTAATGAATTTTTCATAGATTGAACACACCTGTGTGATCAGCACCCAGATCAAGAAACTAAACAGTACCAGTATCCCCAAATTTTCCCTTCCTATGGTCCAAATTGATTTATACTGGATATAATTCAGCATTCATTTTCAAATCACGTTTAAGACATTGCTAGGGAGAATAGCTATGTGTGTGTTAGTATGTGGGTGTGCACGGCTCCTGGGACAATTACCCCCAGCTGTCTCCACCCTGTTCAGCTCTGACTTTGACCCTCTCTCCGGGTATTGCACGTATGGGGTGAGGGAAGAGTTTGTGTTTGGGTTCACACCACTTTCTAAATCAACTCAGGTCATTTCCCATTCTTTTTCTCTTTCAAAGTGGTCAGTTCTATGCCAGCGGATAACAGGAGCCACAGTGAAGAAATGGTAAGTTGAAATATCAGTGTAGAATCTAGACTTACTGGTGGATCTAGACTCTAGGTCCTCCCACCCCTTATTATACCAAACCAAACCAAATAAAAAGTGACACCAAACAGACAACAAAAAAGACAATGTGGTCTTACAAAACCAGGTTTTCATCCCTGAGAGAATGGAGGGGGGGGGCAAAGGATGTCCGTCCTTCCCTGGACTCTCAACTCCTTCCTGGATGGTTCAGTGCCTCTGAGGATAACTGTGTCCTGCACCCTC
This sequence comes from Sturnira hondurensis, assembly GCF_014824575.4. NCBI lineage: Eukaryota > Metazoa > Chordata > Mammalia > Chiroptera > Phyllostomidae > Sturnira > Sturnira hondurensis. The sequence continues at coordinate 5,701,525 of NW_028080032.1, read as the reverse complement.
TTCCTTCCAACTTGCTCAGAAATGGGTATTTGTTGCTCTTCTAGGGTAATCTTGGCCCAGTGTTTTCTTGCATTGCTCTGTGGAGAGGCCTTGGAAGTCTCATTACAGTCCTGTAAATCTATGTCCCTGCCCCCCAACCATCCTGCATCAGTACACGTCACACAGCCAAGCCTCCCTGGGCAGCAGCAGCTCTGTGTTGAGTAGTCTGCCACCCCATTGATACCAGCCTTTGCCACCCCCTACAGGTGACTCGCTGCATCATCGAGGTCCTCTCAAATGCTCTGTCAAAGTCCAACGCGCCACCCATCACTCCTGAGTGCCGACAAGTCCTGAAAAACAGTAAGTTTCCTGCACTGCAGGAGACCTTTGTCCCCGGAGTGGCCCTTGCTCCTGCTTCTTCCAGTTCACCTTCCACTCCACCTCCAAATGAACCAGAGCTATAACACAGTGGGGGAAGCACAGACTAGACTAGTATCTGGGGAGATGGAAGGATATGGCCTCTAGTCCCTACTCTGACACTTAAGAGCTTTGTGATGGTGGGAAATAGATCCCTCGCCTCCCTGAGCTTATTTCCTCAAAGTAAAATGAGGGAGTTGAACTCAGAGATAGTCTTCGATATGTCTATCATTTCTCAAATTCCTTGGTTCCAGAATTTGGACTTTCAGAACAAGCTTTCATTTGGGTGCAGGGAGATGGGGGGAGTGCTTGTTTGTGATTGGAGGACGGGGGACTGAGTGTCCTGGGAGTGCTGGAAGACAGAAGGATACAAAGAGATTGTAAAATTATTTTTCTATTTGCCTTCTACTCTTGACCGTGATGATCTTCCAAGTTCGAAGCTGGGAAAGGTGACTTGGAAACTTCTGGCCTGTCTACATGACACATGGGTTAAGTCATTTGAATGCAGAATCTATTCAAAGGGAGGTGCTGCCAAATGGTACTGGGATTCCGGGCCTGAGGGCTGGAAAGGGTGAGGGTAGAAGCAGAGCATCCAATGAATCAGAGTAATAACCTTCTAAGTCTAGATGGGGATGTTTTCTCCATGCAAATCGGCTTCTGTTGAAAACAAAATCTAAACAGTGATACAAGCAGTGTCCATTGGGAGATGGCATTAAGAAATCAATTTTGTGAAACTATGCAGTCTCTTTTATGCATGAAGTCAAACTGACTTAAACAAATCCCCCCCCCCCCCAAAAAAAAGGAAAAAAGCACTGTTCCCTTCAGCACTTCTCTCTGGTTTTAAATTTTGAGTCAGGCTAGGGAACAGTGACTTTTTCTTCTTCTTTTCACCTTCAAAATCTTTCAGTGCAAGATGATACTCTTGCTATTGCTACACGTGAACCCCTGAGCATAAAATGGTAAAAACAGGTATTAGCAACTGACCAAAAGAGTTGCCCGAGGGACTCAATCCACCATTGGGGGTGTCGGGGGTAACTGTAGTAGATGGGGGGGCTCAAGCCTGTATTGGCCCCCTGGACCTAAGTGGAAGTTTCTCCGTCACTGCCTACACACATACTTACAGAATTTCTCCCCGACTTCCTTTTCCAGCCACCACAGGGAATGAGTGAGGGCAGAGTAGGTGTTTAGGCAGGGACTAAAGGATGCTATTTTGGGCAAACCCATCTTGCTACCTTCTTCCTCCTTTCTTTGTTTACGAGATAGGTGCAAAAGTTTGAGGTCTGCTATAGTCAGCCATCAAAAACCATGATTGCTTAGGAAAAGCTGTAGTATGTAGGGGTCTGCTTGCCTGCCAAGATTGGACTCTTAGCCCTAAGGGGTCTTTTGATATTTGTTGTAAGAGCTCCAGGGAAACTGGTAAAAAAAAAAAAAAAAAAAGACCTCCCTGGCTGGTGTAGCTCAGTGGATTGAGTGCGGGCCTGCCAACCAAAGGGTTACCAGTTTAATTCCCAGTCAGGGCACATGCCTGAGTTGCAGGCTAGGTCCCCAGTGGGGGATGTGAGAGAGGCAACCACACATTGATGTTTCTCTCCCTCTCTTTGTCCTTCCCTCCTCCTCTTCTAAAAATAAATAAATAAAATCTTTAAACAAAATGACCCATGTCTATCCGGACCCTGGTGCCATTATATCCAGAGAGCCATAAAATGCAGATTGGGAGGATTTAAGAGCCCCTCTGAGGCTGCAGACTCAACAGCCAGCCAGGGCCAGACCAACAAATAATACAAAGGAGTTTAAAAATAATAATAATAATAATACCAAGGAGTAAGGCAGGACAGGAAGACGCTCCCAAAGTGTAGGGTGCAGGTTTCTGCCCAAAGGAGAACAGATACTTCTCAGCTCTAACCCTATAGTGGAGAAGTACAGACTCCGGAACCAGATCTTGTTTTTTGTTTCCCCAAAAGAAGTTAAAATTGGGATTTTTAAGCACATCTCCTGGTATTTGAGTATTGTTTCTGAATTAGAATTTATTAAAAATATTAGTAAGGCCAAACAATTCACCTGTGGGGCTACCAGTGTGTGACTGCTGCCCTATTCCAGTTTTCTCTCCCTTGCTGGCACATCTTAAACTGACCCAAAGGCTGGTGGGGCCTTTAGGCAACTGGATGGATGCATTCAGTCTCCCTCCCTCACCTAGTCCATCTCCGTCTCCATTGCCAGTCTCTCCAGCACCTCTCTGGAGCCTACACTTTTTGAGCAAAATGAGCATTTGGGGAATAGGAAAGAATCACTGAGTTTGGCCTAAACAGATATTAGGGAATGTGTAGTCCAATTTCCTAAGAGATGTAAGAATCTCTCTCACTAGGTTGATCTGGTCATCCTTGCAACATCATAGGGATGGAACAAGCATTTTCCCCTTCCTACTTGAAAGTAAGAGTGAGCTTCACACCTTGGTTTTACAGACTGACAATGACTGTGCTTGCTAATCATAGGCCTCCTCTGATCTCACCTGCGGGGGCTTAAAGCTAAATTTAGGAGGAAGTGCTAAGCCTCAGGCACACGCTGCTATAGGCAGCACACAGTTAACTGGAAAAAAGTAAAAGTACTTCTTTTCCCGACCAGCAGGCAGTAGGAAGGGGCCACACAGCCCCGCCCCGGGTGGCATTATTTCAGCTGATGCTCAGAACGATGTCAGTATCTGGCCAAAGTCTCCCTGCTTCCCTGTGCCTGCCTGGCTGGCCCCACCAGCCTCCGTGCTGCATGTATCACCACTGGCTCTGAAAAGGCCAAGGCACTGGTGAGGGGCCAGTCCCCAGGTGTCTGGGTGTCTGGGTGTCAGGGACATCTCAACTGTCTCATAAAACCTGAGAATGCTACTCGTGGCAGGCTGGGCTTTAAGCAGGGAGATACAGACCTTCCACTATTCCTTGGACATCTTTTGCAAAACAGACCATTTTTTTCTATTTTGTAAATGTCAGTTCAAATGACTCACCAGAGCTGTTTGGTAAAATTCCTGTGTGAACCATAAATATAATTTCAGATTTTCTAGTAGCCACATTAAAATGATAAAAAGACGGGTGAAATTAATTTTAATAATATATTTACTTTTATCTAATATATTTTACTTAATATATAATTTGGATACTCCCTATATATATATTATCCAATACATTCAAAATAGTCATTTCCACATAAAATCAATATTAAGTATTTTTTTAAAGATTTTATTTATTTATCTTAGAGGGGAAGAGAAGGAGAGAGAGAGAGAGAGAGATCAATGTATGGTTGCCTCTCATGTGTCCCCTGCTCTGGGAACTGGCCTGCAACCCAGGCATGTGCCCTGACTAGGAATCGAACTGCGAATGTGTGGTTCACAGGCCCGCACTCAATCCACTGAGCTACACCAGCCAGGGCCCAATATTAAGTATTGATATATTTTACATTGCTTTATACAAAGTTTTCAAAATCTGGTGTCTTGCACTCATAGCACATCTCAGTTGGGACCAGCCACATTTCAAGTGCTAAATAGTCACTGGGGACGGGTGGTCCCTACCACGAATGGACAGCTCAGACGTGGACCCAGAGCTGTGAGCGGCCTTGGCTCCAGGCCTTCCCTCTGAACCCAGCGACCTCAGCTGAAACCAAACCTCCCAGCTGACAACTCAGACGCTGTTAACTGCATATCTCCTTTCACGGGATGTCCTTGAACTAAGGAGGATTTAGTAAAAAGATGATGGGGGAGAACAGCATTCAGTGAAAATATCAGTTATTACCATCCACTGTTGACTAATAAAACACAAGGATAACTCAGTATGTGGCGCTTCATCCTCAACTCTGAGAACATGTTGGGCAAATGGGACCCAAGTGAAGGCAGAAATGGCCTTTCCCCTGCTGTGTGGTTTTCTCAGGGGAAAAGTATACACTCCTCTTATCACCAAATACTACGTAATATTGTCACTTTCTGCTAGGTTGAGTCTACACAGTTGATTGGGTAATACAAGTCTGATAATATAATAATTAAGATTTAATTTAAATTTTAAATAATTTAAATTCTTAAAATTCTTTTTTGAATCCTGATGTTTCTTATTTTGGTAATTTAACTTTGTTTAGCTGGGTTCTACTTAGAGCTATGAATACAATGTTAACTTTTCAATTTGTACTGAGAGCAAATATGGAAAGAATGGTCCTAAATTCACCTCTCTGAGTCTCAAGGTCTTAGTCTGCAAAAAGATGAGGTTGAACTAGACAAATCTGAAGGTTTCTTCTGGTTCTAAATTATAATATTTTAGTTTTTTAATTATGTATTATTGATTATGCTGTTACAGTTGTCCCAATTTTTCCCCTTTTCCCCCCTCCACCCAGCATCCAAATTATATTTTATAAACCGGTACTTGGATTTCAACTTGATCATTAGTAGTACCAATGAGAGATGGTGCTGGTTAGGTGCTTTGAAAAAATAAAAATATAGAGAGTTTATTATTAGATTGAAACATAGCCAAGGAGCTTTCATACCATTTGCTTTTATTTTATTTTTTTTATACCATTTGCTTTTAAAATGACTGTAGTCTTTATTAACTTAAAAAATTATCCAAGTGATTTTCAGGGTTCTTAGGAGCTGTAGTAATCACGAAGGCTGGCGCTTGTTGAACCACAGCAATTCTGAAGGTATTCTTACTCTTTTGAAATTTTCATTACAGGTGGAAAAGAGGTTAAAGATGAAGAGAAAAATAAAAATGAAAACACAAGGTTTCAAGTAAGATTGTTAAGAGACTCAGCTGATGCCTCAGAAGCCCACGGGCCCTCCAGTAGGGAGGACACAGGAGCCCCAGGGGAGATGGACACACAAGGCCCATCAGTGGCCAACACAGAGGGAGGTGGGCACAGCCGAGAGGGAGCAGGCGAGTCCCAGGGGAGCCTCTACCCCTCTGACAGTCAAGTCTCCAAAGAAGCAAAGACATACCATTCTGAGAAGAGTGAGGGAGAGGACAGGGAGGAAGAAGAAGGAGAGAAATATCAGAAAAGAGAGCATGGGGGTGGTGGCAGTGAAGAGAAACACCTAGAAGAGCCAGGAGAGGCACCAAATGCCTTTCTCGACAAAAGAAATCAGGCCACAGCTAAGGAAGAAGAGGAGGTAGCGTCCAGATACGACACACACTTGGCCAGGCTCCCTGAGGAAAAGACACACAGCCAGGAGAGGAGTAGCCAAGAGAGTCAAGAGGAGACAAGAAGCCGGGAGAAACACGTCCAGGAGTCTAAAAGTCAGCCTGGGAGCCAGGAAGAATCGGAGGAAAGTGAGGAAGATGCCCGCCACGAGGTGGACAAACGACGCCCGAGGCCACGACATCGCCACGGGTGGAGCAGGCCTGACAGGTCGTCTCAGGAAAGGAATCCTCCCTCTGAGGCACAGGGACAACCCCATGAACAATCTGAGGAGTCAAATGGGGGCCTGGCCAGTGTAGGGGACAAGAGGGACCGCTATCCCGCCCACTACAGGGCTGCAGAGGAAGAACCCGAATATGGGGAAGATGTGAGGAGTTACACAGGGGTCCAGGCTCCTGAGAGCCTGGAGGGGGCACGGTATTGGAGCAGAGGAGGTGAGAAGTACAGGGTTCCCAGGCCTCCCAGTGAGGAGGTCCAGGAGGAGGAGGACAAGAGAAATCACGCCAACTCAGAGCTTGACAACACGGCACGTGGATACGGTGAGGACAGTGAGGAAGAGAGGGGCCCAGAGTGGGGGTACCGCCACGGAGCTAGGGGTGGGGAACAGGGTGCCTATTCTCCTCCAGACAAAGAAGAGAAACGATTCTTGGGTGAGGGACACTACCATGTTCAAGAAAACCAGATGGGCCAGGCACGAAGGCACCTGCAAGGCGAGTGGCAAGAGCAGGACAGAAACTACCTCACCTACGGTGAAGACAATGGTGAGGAAGGAGCCCTCGGGGCATGGCAGCAGCAGGAGGACCTGCAAGACACTAAGGACAACAGGGAGGGAGCTAGGCTTCAAGGCAAGCAGTTGGCTCCCCATCACACCACTGAAAAGAGGAAGAGATTAGGGGAGCTGCTCAACCCGTACTACGCCCCTTCCCCGTGGAAGAGCAGCCACGTTGAGAGAAAAGACAACACGGAGGACAGTTTTCTGGAGGGTGAAGAGGGCAATGGCCTGACCTTGAACGAGAAGAATTTCTTCCCAGAATACAACTACGACTGGTGGGAGAAAAAGCCCTTTGAGGAGGATGTGAACTGGGGATATGAGAAGAGAAGTCTCATCCCCAGGCTGGATCTGAAAAGGCAGTATGACCGAGTGGCCGAGCTGGACCAGCTCCTCCACTACAGGAAGAAGTCGGCCGAATTTCCTGACTTCTACGACTCCGAGGAGCAGCTGAGCCCACACCGCACCGTGGAGAATGAGAAGGACAGGGCTCGCCCGGGAGTGCTGACAGAGGAAGAGGTACCATGTGGGGATTTTGTTCAAAATGGATTTTTTAAAAATTTTTAGACAGGGGGGAAGGGAGGGAGAAAGAGAGACAGAAACATCAGTGTGTGGTTGCCTCTCATGTGGCCCCCACTGGGGACCTGGCCCGCAACCCAGGCATGTGCCCTGACTGGGAATCGAACTGGTGACTTTTTGGTTCACAGTCTGTGCTCAATCTACTGAGCTACACCAGCCAGGGTGGATTTTGTTCAGAATTAACTCAGGACGGTTAATGTTGAAATGTTCAAGACAGTCTGAAATTCATCGGGAGACATTGGTGGTTCTTAGTCACTGTGATAATGTACTCCCACTTATTGGAATGGAGACAACACCTCGGTTTGATTTCTGTCTAATATCTAGTCATTGTCCACGTTGCTGCCCACCTCGTCCTACTGCTGTGCTTCTCAACCTTGCCTGCACACTGCAGTCACCTGGAGAGCTTGAAAAACTGCCGATGCCTGGGACCCACCCCCAGAGCATCCATTGGGAACTGGGTGCTGCGGACGGGACATCGGAATTTTTTAAAGATCCCAGGTGGTTTCAATGTTCAGCCAAGGTTGACAACCAACCAGTGCCCTGGTGTCTTCCCTTGGTTATTTGCCTTTGCATCACTATTTCCCAGGGTAGGAAAGAACAAATGGTAAAAAAAAAAAAAATTAGTTGCTTCGGTTTATCTTTGCCAGCTCGTGGCCTGTAACAATCTGAAATTTACATCTGGGAGAGGTAACATTAGCTGAGCTGTCCCCGTCTCCTCGTATTAACTATGAAGGTGCTTCTCAAATTTGAACATGCCTCAGCATCACGAGGGGTTCCTAGCCCTCACAGTTCGTGATTCAGTAGGTCCCAGGTGGGGTCCAGGAGTCTGCATTTCTGACAAGTTCCCCGGTGCTGTTGGGTGTCTCAGCCTCTAACACACCAAAAAATTGCCCTGTTTATACTACCTTAAAATACAACAAAATACATTAATGTAGGACCTCATGTTTCTGTTTTGTGTGTGTGTGTGTGTGTTTTCCAGGAAAAAGAACTTGAAAACTTGGCTGCAATGGACTTGGAGCTACAGAAAATAGCTGAGAAGTTCAGTGGTAATCGGAGGGGCTGACGGTTGTTGGAGCCAAGAGCCTGTTAAAGAAGGAGGCTTCACGTTCCTTGTTCCCACCACATCACCGAGACACCATTTATTTACCCAGAGGCAGAAAGTAGAGTTTACTGTTCATTAAGTGCTTGAGGCAATTAGAAATGTCTTTAATTTTTGCCAGAATGCTATTGAAAATAAGAATAGCATGACTTGTAGCATATTCTTTCTCTGCAAAATCGACCTATTAACATGCTCGTGACAATGACTGTGCTACCATCCTTGAAAAAAAGTATGTTTGCATCTGTTTAAAATAATAAAAGATTCACCTGAAGACAAAAAGCTTCATGTTCTCAGATTCCTTTGGGCCAACAGAGGAGTGTGATTTTCAAATCCATTCTTTAAAGTGATTCTAAAAGACCACAGTACTAGGATGTAGAGGTCTTTGGATGCAGAATTTAAAAAAAAAAAAAACAACACATGAAACTTTCAAGAATATAAAGAGAAAAAGATCAGAAAAACACATCTGTTCTCCTAGGCTGGAGGAAGATTAAATAGGCTTGAAGAGCCTGTTTGAAAAACAAAAACAAAACCAAGCATAAGACACTGCTTTAAAAATTCTGTTACCTGGAGGGATCTGGGCCTATCTGGCCAATGGTCAGTTTTCAGGGCTGAGGGAAAAGCCTGGGTAATTGGGAAGATCTCTGGATGGGGAATCACAACCTGTGGCCTGGCCCAGAAAGATCCCTGGACCCTCAGAACCCGTCTGATTTCTGCTGTAAGGGGGCAGGACTTGGACTCTGGTACCAAGTAGCTTTGGATGAGTTATTTTCCCTCTCTGGACCTCAGGTTCATCAGTAAAATAAGGCCACCTGTCTCATTGGGTTGTTATGAGAATGATACGAATTTTTGCAGAAGACCCAGAGTAGTGCCTGGCATATAACAATGGTGCAGGAAATGTGGCCGCTGCCACGGTTACGCCCGCAGCTTCTTACAGTAAGGCAGTTGGACAATTCCTCCTTCTCCCTTTTTTTGCCTGTCTTTTCATTCCTCAGCAATGAGTGCTTCTGCTTGGTTGATTTCTACTGTTTTGACAGTTTCTTCTGGGGAACAGCTGTTTTCAGGAGGTAGCAAAAGTAAGTCTGGGGATTGTATATGGCTTATATTCATCCAGGAAAGCCTGATTCTCCTGATAAAGTCAAGAACTGTCTGTGCTAATTTAACCAGATTTTTTTAGATTAATGTTCAGTCTCATACTATTGCAAGAGGTTTTCGGCCTGCAAATCTCTCTCTCTCTGTCTCTCTCCCATCTCACATACACATGCACACACACAGTGGGCATTGCTCACAGGGAGAAGCTGCTGGCAGATAGAGCAAAGCACTGAATGGCACCCAAGCTTGGCGATGGTTCATACAGCTTCCTCTTGGCCCACACCTCCTTGCCAATGCCCCGTGCATTAGCGCATGCTTTTATTTTAGTTTGCAAACACTTCAGGGCAGGGGAGTGTGCAGACACAGATGATCTATTGGGGATGCAAGCAGTGCCAAGAGAACACTGCCTGGCTTGTGTGCCCAGCAGAGTGCCATTTGGATCTCTGGGGATGCCACAAGGACTACCCACAGCCACTGATTTCTTCTTTTAATTAAAATGATATATGGCCCTGGCTGGTGTGGCTCAGTGGATTGAGTGCCAACCTGCAAACCAAAGGGTCACTGATTTGATTCCCAGTCGGGGCACATGCCTGGGTTGCAGGCCAGGTCCCCAGGTGGGGGCACAAGAGAGGCAACCACACATGGATACATCTCTCCCCCTCCCTCCCCCTGCTATAAACAAACAAACAAACGAACAAACAAACAAAGTGATCTATGTTAATGGTTAAACCATCAGGTTAATGATGAAAACGCTCTGGCTGCAGGGAACTTGAGGGCAGAAATGCAGACACCAATAAGCAGTGTCGGGGAGGAGCAGTCACACTCTGGGTCTGTTTTGGAGAGCCATGGCAGGTAGGGCTGATGGGTTTGGTGTGGCATGAGGGAAAGAGAGGAGTCACGGATGATGCCAAGGTTTCAGGCCCGGAGAAGAGAGGTGGGAAGACCGCAGGAAGGACTGCCTTGGGAGCGGAGGTGTGGGTGGCTGGCGTGAGTTAAGTTTAACATGTGACTCGACACCAAGTGGAAGTGTTGAGGTGGGTATATGGGCCTGGAGCTCAAGGAAAGATCTGTGCTAAAGACAGTGTGGGAGTCACCAGCACAGAGACAGTATTTAAAGCCCTCCTACTGGGGGGAGATCACCCTGTGTTACACGAATGAGCCCAGGACAGCCTCTGCGCATTGGCCGCCAGCTGGGTTATTTTCTTCACTGTAGGCTGAGAACCGTTAGCTCAAGAGTCTGCAAGGGCCACACACAAATTTTACACATCATTTATTTTAAACATTGTCCACACGAGCAAATGTTCAGACATTTAGGGCCTACCTGCTTTGCATACCTCTGCTAAACAACACCCAGCATCTGCTGGTCATTGATCAAATAGGCTGGTGGTTATAAAACCCTAAGCCTTGTAAGTTATATGACGTTTGCTCCTCAGAGCTCTCAGACCCAGCAATTCCCTGCCACGCTGCTGAGCGACATTGCCAGACACAAAAGGCACCTCTCCAATTCCCCTCTCCCTGGGAGTTCCCTTGTCCCCGGAGCCTTCTCAGTAGCAAACACAAGGTGTAGCTTCTGGTCAGATTCCTGCTGTGAGGGACATCTCCTCCCCGCACCTTCAAAACCTGTCAGGTATCACCCAGAAGCAAAAAAGCACATGTGTGCTACTGCCACCTTATGGTCGAATCTCCGTCTTTGATCATTTCCCAAATCCCTTCACCGAGGGAGCAAGCGTGGACAAAAGTAGACACACAAAATGAAGAGGTGCAACTGGCGACCTCTAGGGTACGCCAGTGTTTTTCTAAACATTCATCTCAGAGGTGGTGAGGAACTAGTAAGGAGATGGAGGTAGAAAGTCTCGAAAGGCAGGAGGGAAACCAGCGAAGTGATGTCCTAGAAGCCAAGTAATAAACTGCAGCAAGGAGTGGGGTCAACCTGCTGGACACTGCCAGCAGGTTGACCCCTGGACACTCCTGGTCTGGAGGACCCAGAGGATCACTAAAATCCATGGTCAGCACACGTTTTCTTAAAGAGCCAGATAGCACATATTTTAGGCTTCGAGGGCCATATGGTCTCTGTCACAACCACTCAACTGTGCCATAGAATGAAAGCAGCCAGGGGCAAAACACAGATTAGCATGGCTGTGTTCCAGTGAAACTTCATTTATGGGTACTGCAATCTGAATGTCATGTAATTTCCACATGTCACATAACGATTCTTCTTTTGCTCCCCCCCCCAACCATTTAACAAATGGAAAAACCATTTTTAGCTTGCAGGCCATACAAGGACCTGGCGATGAGCCATACTAGGCCTGTGGGCTGTAGTTTACTAACTTAATTTTTTTTTAATCCTCACTGGAGGACATTTTTTTTTTAGAGAAAGAGAAAGGGCGACAGAGAGATAGAGATAGAGATAGAGATAGAAACACCAATGGGAAAGAGAAACAATTGGTTGCATTCTTATATGTGCCTCGACTAGGTACCAAACCTGTAACTGGGTATGTGTGCTGACTGGGAATCAAATCCACGACTTTTTGGTCTATGGGACCACGCTCCGACTAAGCCACTCCGGCCTGGGCTGCTGACCCCTGATTTAAATCCATCGTATTTCTTCTTCTTTTTGCCTCCTCTCTTCCTTGTGTCTGTCACCGCATGGCTTTAGCCACCTTGTGTCACTCGCAGGTGATGGAAAAGAACTGGGAGACCACTTTACCCGCTTGTGGAAAGTACTCCCAAAAGGCTAAGCAACTTCTGCGCTCCTTTCCTCTGCCCTCTGGATTAGTTTCTCCACTTTTTAAATTTGTTGGTTTAGAATGAGAACACTAACACGGACTGAGCCCACTCACATTTTGAAACAAAATTCTTTAACGCATTGTCACATGTCAATGTGAAATTGAAATGTCAGGGATCTTTCTGGTCTTGTTTTACTATCTCAGCTACATGCTGAGAGCCTGTACTCTAACGGAACTGTGAAAGAGGGAAGAAGGTGCGGCGTGTATAAGATCACTCCTTATGCTTCAGAGATTTTGCCCATTCTCATAAAGGGTTAAAAAGCAGCGAGTACCTAAGAAGGGTTCATGGAAATCATCAGTTGCTTTTTTAAGTAGCTGGCTGTTCAGACACTTCACATTTCTTGCCATCTAACCTGTGCTACATAGTTAAATCCAACACACACACAAAAAATCTGTAATCTGTTTTGCAACAATAGAGGCAACATTTTATTTAAAGACATTAGATACTCAGGGGGCCTTTCTAGGACTGCACTTAAAGAACACTCCAAAATCAGCAACATTTAGAACAGCAATTTTCAAGTTTTTTTCCCCTCACGGCACACAAAAATTACTAAAATTCTGTGGCACACCTAAAATATATATTTTCGCTGATTTGGAAAAATAGGTATGATTTTGATTCATTGACACAGGACAGGTATTGTTGTTTTGGCTGTCATTTTTTTACTTGTCAATGTAAGAGGTCAGCGCCCCTGACTGAACAGTCAGGTATAGCATGTTTTGAAAATTCTTGCGGCACGTCAGTTGAAAATTGATGATTTAGAACAAAAATGTTCATGATCAGATTTTTAGGAAATGCCTTTTGGTATTCAGTGTTGTGTTGTTCTGGCAGTATTTACAACCAGTGCTTTAACACAAAATGCAAATACCCTAGCCTTCTTCAGAAGTCTGTACATTTGCAGGGGTGTCCTACACGTCCCTCCTCCCAGTGTTCAGCTATCCATGGGCAATTCACTCTGAGAGAAATCTAGAAGCTAGCCACATGACTTCCACACATCAGATGACTATGTCTGTCCCGAAGAGGGCAGACAAGGCTGAGACACACTCTTGGCATAAAGTCTACCCCTGGCCCAGTGCCAACCGACTGAGAGGGAACCCTCAACTCTCCGCTTAGTCTTGCATCACAGCTTTAAGACTCTCACCTAAGGGATGGCCTCCCAGAACGCCTAGTTCGGGAAGCCAGCGGGGCTTGTGCCTGCGAAGACCCACAGGAGTAGAGGGAACAAAGTAGCAGATCTCAGCTGCGGTTGAGCGCTCACCACAACTCTCTCTCCACAGCTCAGGGAGCAGGCAAAAACCACCATCTCTTAGTTTCTCCCTGGAAGAGGCTTAATCATCATTTTCCCAGCTGCTGTCCGAGGATCCAACTTATCATCAGCCTGCATTGAGGTGCTGACAGTTCTCCCCTTTGGGACACAGAGGGCTTGGTGCTGGCACACCCTCAATACCTGGAGCCTCTAAGGACAAAGATGGCAGCTTGGACAAGCACCAAAGTTTTGAGAGACAAACCAGGAGCTCAGACTGGGCTGCCTGATGAAGTTCATGTCCTACATGACAGCAGTCTGTCCAGGCTGGAGAGGTAGCTGCTGCATCGAAAGCACAGGCGCCAACACGGAGTGAAGGAAAATGAAGCAATGGAGTAATGTGTTCCAAATGAACAAGATAAATCTCCAGAAACGTATCTTAATGAAACAGAGATAAATGGTTTACTTGACAGAGAGTTCAAAATAAGGGTCATAAACGTGCTCAGCAAGGTCAGAAGAGCAATGCATGAACAAAGTGAACTGTTTAACAGACATGTAAGATATATAAATAAGCACCAAACAGAAATCACAGCTGAAGGAATTCATCACCACTAGCCCTGCCTTACGAATGTGAAAGGGGGGGGGTGTCTTCAAGCTGAAACAAAAGCTGCTAACCAACTATTTAGTGACATGAAAACATGTGACTGTATCAAACTCGTTAATATAAAGTTAAATTCATAATAGTCTCATTTATAACTAATATAAAAAAAGAATGAAAATAACTATAAAAAATTTAATGGATACTCAATTAAGACAGATGTAAACTGACATCAAAATCATAAAATACAGTAAGGTGTGCAAAACTGTAGGGCTTTTGTTTGTGGGTCTATCTGAAGGGAATGAAATCCCTTTCTGGAAATGGTACGGACATCCCCACGTCCACCGCAGGTCCCTCACGACGGCAGAACATGGAGACAAGTGTGGCACCGAAAAAATGGATAAAGGTGTGAGATATGTATGACACACACACACACACAACAGATTTATTATTCAGCGATGAGAAAAACAAGAAATCCTGCCATTTGCAATGTGGATAGACCTTATGGTAGTCATGTACACACTAGGTGAAATAAGCAGAAGACAAACACTGTATGTCATTTGTACGTGTGGTGTAAAAAAGTAACTTGTAGAAACAAAGACTGGAATGGTGGTTGCCAGGGTTTGGGGGTGATGGTGGGGAAAATGGGGAGATACTGATCAGAGGGTACAAGCTTCATCATAAAACTAGTAAGTTCAGGGGACCTTATGTCCATCATGGTAACTAGAGTTAACAACACATCCCTCAAAGTTGCTAAACTTAACTGTTTTCACCACAAGAAATGGTAATTATGTCACAGGGTGGATGTCTTAGCTAATGTTAAGATGGTAATAAATTTGTAACGTGTATCAAATCAATGCATGCTCACCTTAAACTTACACAATGTTATGAGTCAGTTGCAATACAGCTGGGGAAAAAAAGATTTCATACAATTTTAGTGTACCTCTAAGCTAAAAAAAACTAATTGGCACCACTGTATATTCCCAAATCCCTAATCCAATGAAGAAATAAGATGAACATTGTAAAATGGTTCTCTTTTACTTTTTGACTGCCCCTCATTACATTTCACATAACTCTCCTGGTGGCTGGATGTCCAGAAGTCAGAGTTATCCATTTATCTGCTCCAGAGGCGGATGTCCACTTTGTCAACAAGACATAAACACTGTACACTTAGCTGCACTCACAATGTGGGTGTGCAAACAGGCATGTGTCTTAGGGAGTCATTTTTCGGCCAGCACCACCAGCATCCCCTGGAAACTTAAGAAATGTAGTTTTTGCCCACCCCAGACCTACTGAATCAAAAACCCGGGGGTGGGGCCCAGCAATCTGGGTCTAATAAGCCCTCAGGGGGATTGTGGTGCACACTAAGTTTTCAAGCCACTGACTTAAATCATCAGTACTCAGTGATGAAGTAAACTACACTGAGAAAAATAACTCTATTTAGATTAGCGTTAACTCAACGCTGGGGTGTGGGACCAGTCCACAAGGCAACTGCAGGGGCAGCTGCGTGGTCGCACAGGGCCCTGGCAGTGCGCACCCCCAGACTGAGTGGAATGGGAAGGGACATGGAGACTGGCTGAGCCCCAAGGTGGAGATGGTTCCGATGACAGTGGTGAGTGGAGACCGGCCACTACCGAATCCAGTCTGTGTGCATTTTGTGTCCCTTTGATCAAACTTGACTGGTTGTATGGGGGTGACCACTGCAAGGGCTGTTTGCAAAGACAAGTTCAGTGAAGTGCCAACTAGGGCGTGTTTTCTTACACAGACCACACATGTCACATTCAGCTGGAAGCCAGTGAACGCAGTGTCACAGCCGGCACCATTAATGTCAGGCCAAAGGATCACAGTAGGAAACATTTTTATTCTTTAAAAGCAATTGTTTTAAGAAAAAAGAATCAAAACTGTACTTGGTAATCACACTGGCCACTATCAGAATAGGACATGCTATTAGGAAAAAGCAGTTTCTTTTTTTTTTCTGAGACGCTCCTCGCTGGAAGATCTGCATCTATTCTCTAATAGTGTGAACAATACACATGCCGAGTGTTTAGTGAGCAAGACTCATGGACAAGAGCCTTGGCTTACTTTGAACACTTTTCTTGGCTGCAGCAGATAACCAAATAATTTGATTATATATTTTTTCAGAGCTTAGAAAAACTAACCACCTAATCATGCCAGAGCTCAACAAACCAGCATTAACAATCACCAAAAAAGGCACTTTAAAATACACTGGACAAGGAGTGACACTAATGCAGTACCTGGTCTAAGCCCTGCACTAACTTTGTCAGAGTTCCTCGAGATAGTGCGTTCTGGCTCCACATATGTGCATATATATAAATATATATGTATGTGTATATACTGACATCCGCATACAGCAAATCCGCAAATAACATCAGTTCATTCACTATCACTTCATTATTACACTGATGAGATGCCGTAAGAAACTCGTTTGAATGTATGAACTAGCCCATGATAAGACTGGTTTCAGTACATATCATTTTGCTTAAAGTCACAGACTCTATAGACGACGTTCAACGAGGACTTACCATACGTATATATGTGTATACATCGACCTCTGTAAGTCTCTGGGGAGTTAAAAACCATGTTTCCTGTCATTGACTAGTACACCAAAACTCTAGTCACTTTATTTGGAACAAAGAATGAAGACATTGCTAAGTTAATGCAAAATAGTACTGTACTACACCTTTCTATCAACAACAAAAAAAGGAATAAAATAAATACTTTCCTAGATCATCAACTATGAAAATAAGTAAATCTGGCATTTTAAAAAAGTTTATTCCACTGTAGGGAACAGGCCATTGTACCAAACATGTACAAAACAGGACATTTCTTGGCCCTGTACATCTAACACTCATGCGTCCGTATTGCTTAGGTTTCAGAGAGTGGAATGAACAAGGAAGTTTCTTCCACAAATTCTCTAAGTACCCACCAAGTTTTAGCTATGCTGTGTTATTCCATTTAGCTTAACACACAAACAGTCTTGTATAAATATATTTTTAGGATGTTTAAATTCTCCCTATCTGTACAGAGTACTAAAAGTACTTGCAGCAATGTCATGAAATAAACAGAATTGGCCATAGCTCAGTCCACCGCACACCCCAGGTTTGGGTATTTTGGCTCAAGGATTTGACAGACCAAACCCATCTGTGTCAGAGGTGAACAAAAGACTTACTTATTTTTCCCAGGAACAGGTATACAAACATGATCTTATGTTAGAATATGAAAAACTGATTAGTAATGACATCTAAAATTTAATTACTAACTGTACAATGCCTGAGAACAAAAATCAAAGCAACTTTTGAAAGGTTAAGAGTCAGACTCCAGGTATTTCCATTTTTTAGCTGCTGGCTCTTCAGTCTCATGTAATTCTAAAGTGCTCGAGTTGGATTTGAGACTGGGGTCTGCTTTAAGGTTTTCCATGGCAACAGTGAAGCCTGAGAGAAGGTATCCCCCACCTCCACTCATCAGTAGTTTGGGATGGCTTCGATCTGGCAAAACCTGAAGAGGACAGAAAGACAGACACTCATGTTTCCCCAAGCAGGTAAACAACATGCTAACAATACACATGCCAGAAATCAGAATTTAAACGACACAGATTCTCTTGAAGATTTAAACAGAGCAATTTTTAAGGCGCTCTTTTCTTCAAATGACAGTACTGATAAAAGTAGATACATTGGTTTAAGTGATTTTCTTTTGAAAAACAAAACAGAAGCTGTTTCTCTTAAACTTGACACAACTTTTTGGTGGCAAATGAGCAAACGGCTTGCATAGGGCTCTGGGCCTGTGAGTGGCTTTCTTGTCCTTGGCTCCAGGGTGCTTCATGGCCAACAGCGGAGCTTGGGTCCATGGAGACGTAGCCGCTGGACATGCACTCACAGCCTCCATTTCCTAATGCCCTGCTGACTCTGACAAGGCTTCTCTTCTGCTACCTAGCTAAATGAGATGGCTGCCATGAAGGGCAGGATGGCTCAGGGATGGTGTCCTACGTTATGCATGTAGTCCAAGCTGCAGCGCAGGGCCTGTGGCAGCATGGAGGTGCTCCCTCAGATCTCCCTTCAAGAGGGAACTGGCTGTGAGGATGTCATGCAGCAGAAGGCCCTGAGAAGCTTCCCCAGCATTCTCTCCCAGGAAGGCGATGGGCTGGCTCCAAGTTGATAATAGGGTATGGCCACCAGGACTGCACCAGTTCTGGCCAACACAAGGCCCCTTTACTGGGAAATCTTTGCTCTGGGGCTCCGCATGATCCTGGCTGAGACTTTCTCCCTCCCCTACTCACTTTGCCCCCTTTCACAGCCACCAGACCTGCACCAGGGTCTGCCAGCTCTCCACTGCCTGCCTAGTTCTGCTCCCCACCTGCTTATCTTTCAAAGGCATTTCCCCTGATAAGTCTATTACACTTCTAATTCCACTTCACAAATGCCTTCCCGAACTGACCTGAACTGACACAGAACCCACAGATAAATAGTGAAAAGTTGGTGCAAAGACACCTCAGCAGACAGGAGAGGGTCACTTTCTTGGCTTGGGGATTTTGCAATTATTAGTCATTCCCCCCACAGTGATCTGGAGGCTATGAGTAAACACAACCTCCACAGTTT
Organism: Sturnira hondurensis; assembly: GCF_014824575.4. Taxonomy (NCBI): domain Eukaryota; kingdom Metazoa; phylum Chordata; class Mammalia; order Chiroptera; family Phyllostomidae; genus Sturnira; species Sturnira hondurensis. Next base: position 5,683,198 of record NW_028080032.1, on the reverse strand, counting down.
GCATTAGAAATATTTCTGGATTGCAGTTACAGAGTAATAGATCCTGACATAAAAGGGCCAGGACAGATCGGGGCGCTTTCTCTGAGTTACAGGCAAAAGACTGTTTTGTCTCTACAAACAGCAACAGAGATATCTGTATTTAACAACTTCCAGCAGTACTGCGAGGAGCCAGAGAGTCGGGCGAGCAGCTCCCTGGGCCTGGCTGTAAGAAGGCGTACCTGGTAATTCCTGAGCCAGGTTTCAGACAGCCGGAGGTTGATGACCCCTCCTCTTTCCCGCAGTTTGGTGTAGCATTCCAGCAGAGGCTAAAGGCATAAAAAAGTTCTGTTAGGAACTAGTGCTCAGATACAATATGAGAATCAACGCTCGAATGCGAGAGTTCCCCTCCACTCCGGTTCAGCATTACCTCTTTATACTGACAGTAGACCACGAACGGCCTTGAAGGGGCCACGAACTCCAGCAGAGACAGCAGCAGTGCAGTGGGATGGAAACGGCTGGCTACAATTAAACTGCAAGAAAGATGTCGGAGATGTTATTCTCTTTGCTCCCAAAATGGATCATAGGTTTTAAAATACATTTACAATGATCATGCATTTATTTGCATGACTTTCACACAAGGAAGAGCTTTAAATATAACATTCCAAAATTTCCAGATAAAATCACGAGCTACTAATTTCTAGGAAACACAAGCTGAATTATAAGCTCTCACGGTGCTTGGCAACTCTAAGTAGCATTCAGCATTCTTGATTTAAGAAAATCACCTGGAGTACACTTGGAAGCTGTATCAATTTACTAACCAATGCCACCCCAGTGGCATTTCAATTAAAAAATCATCTGGAAACAAATTGAACCTTGATGCTGGCTTTGCACCTCAATCTCTCTCTCCTTGTCAGGTCTCCTTAGCCCTCACATCAGACAGCTTCACATCAATCTGAATGTCCCCCCCCCCCCCCCGCTCCAATCTGCACATAGGCAGGACTACACAGCCCCAGCTGATGCATCATCATTGGAGAAATTTCTTTAAAGACTCCGAAACCAGAACAATTTCCCTCTACCAGACGCGGCCTCCTTTCTTAAAAAACCCAAGACAGAACCATCGTCTCTGCTCCCATAGAACCAAAGCAGACAAGCAGAGAATGCTAATCTGTTTGAAGCAGAGCCCATGAACAGCAAGATGTCACCCACATTCTTTCATCAACGCACCCATCTGCGTTCCTTTCACTCAGCAGGGCAGCAGCCTCTAAATGTCTTTTCCTCTGCTCTTCTTGTCTCCTCTGCTTTTCCTGACTCTTCAAGAAAAATAAGAAACCAAAGTACTAAGGTCATTCAGACATGCTTACGGAAACATTAATCTGTCAAAACATTTCAACAATATTTATCAACTTGGACTAAAGCAGCAGCAGGTCATTTATAAGGAAGTGGAAAACATAAGCAAGCCCATATGTTATAAAATGATCATTATGCTACCTCTATACAATGTTTCTGTACCATAAAGCTCTACCCCACAGATTATATATATCACACATGTGTGTGAGCCCCCCCCCACACACTCTTTCTCCATCTGTTTTAATATTTATTATTTTGGCTGTAAAGCCAAATCAAATCTCAGTGCTTAAATGGGATTAACTTAGGCCCTGAGGGGAGTATTATGAAGGCAGGGGGGACTCTTTAACATCCTTACATAATCCCTTTTGCTTCCTCTCCCTTTAGGCTCCTGATAGGCTGGATCTGGAGAGAGAATTTCCACTGTTTCCTGCTCTTTGGGGTGATTGCTCTCTGGGGCCTCTGCCGTGCTGTCCTCATTCTCCTGTTCTGAAGTCTGTTTCTCCTCCAGTGTGTCATTACTCTCTTCAGCTGAAGCACTGTCTTTTGGCTCCGATGACAACATCTCGGCAGAGAATGTCCCATTTAGGAGACTGCCCACTTTGTTGAGGGGGAATTCATAAAGACCACTGAGGAAAGATTTGGGAAATCCAAAACATGCTGTAGCTGCCCGAACTGGTCTACCTCCAGGGTACAGCTGAATAATGGAACCAAAACCTAAACAGATAAAACAAACATCTCTTGATGAAGATGACTCCAGATTTTGCAAATCCTCAGGGTCCCCCACAGTAAGAAGACTGAAGAGCTTTCCACCTGACTGTTCAGCGGCTGACAGATGAGATGATGCAGCTCCTCTGGGAGTTTGTAATCTATGAATATCCCCAATGGATGTAATGTACTTCCAAAACAGGTAAACAGAAAGTCTTAAATAAGCTTACTCCCGCCTGACACTACAGTAAAACTGTGAGCTTGCAAATTTGGATGTCACATGACTGGGGACTGTTTCTCAGCTTTCCCCCAGTCCAATAACACTACTTTCAAATAAGGCAGTTAACAGTTCTTAACTTCTATGGGGTCACAGAAAGGGCAGGCGAATCAGGTTGCACTGTATCTTCCAACAGAGAATACATTTCTAGTATTTTCCCCACTCAATTAAAGCCAATAAAATGAGCAGCAGCTACACCAGAGTTTCCTGAAATCACTGCCCGGATGACTTAGCCAGCCACGGTGTTGAGAACCACCCCCACTGCTACTGAAGCAGGAAGGGCAACAGCTGTCCAGGGTCTCCAACACAGCGCGGGCCGGGGGATGTGCCCCAGTCACTTCAATAACCTCACAGTAATTCAACCTCACCTTCCATGAGATGGAAGTTTTCATTTTGTTAGATTCCTTTACTCAAAACATGAACTTGAAAATGTTAAAACTTACCTCCCATTCGTTCCATCATTGCACCCAGCACTAAGCCTGCGCAAGTTTCCATCACTATCATTTTATTGCCAGCACGAATATTTCCCAATGTCAACATCTGGGCTAGTGTATCATATCTCATGTGGCTATGAAAAAAAAAAGAACAGTTCATTCATTTTGGGCAAAGCAAGCCCTGTAATTTTAGTATCATTTTTCAAGTTTTGTCACATTAAAAAGCATGCTGGTAAGATTACCGATGGCTTTGGCGACAATGGTAAAAAGCACTTACAATTTTATGGGGCAGAAAAATACTTTATGCAGGTGAGCAAGTTTTTGTTTTACTTAAAATCATGACTTTCAGAAAGATAAATTCTCCCCCAATTATACTTTTGAAAGGAAACAAAGCATACTTAATTTTTCCAGGTTCTCTGGCATAATACATAATTGAAAGAATGCGGGTGGATGGCTTCACAACAGTAATGATGGCTTCATATCTGGGGGAAGAAGAAAATAGAATACCGATTTTTAAATAGCAGTTTTAAAATACTTTATTTTTAATAATGTTTTAAAAAATCTGTAAGAAGATTTAATGTTTATATCTTTTTAAAACAAACTTACTTCTTTTTCTTCTTTTTTATATATTTATCTTGAGCAAATTCTGTCTTGTCTCGGAATGTTGTGCTATTTTCAATTAATTGCTGAACTATTTCCTACAAGAAAAGGAGAGACTTCCTGAAATTTTATTTTCACAGAACACATCACTTCAAAGGTTTCTTACCCCAGAATGTATCCAAAGGTCTGATTCTCCAGTTCCTTTTCCACAGAAGTCTAAATGGATGAATTCTGTAGTTTCTTACTCTATCTAGAATTTTTATTAAAATACAAGTACTTTATAACTCCATTTAAACTAAAATAAAAGGGATATACAATAAAAAAAGAAGAGAGGTAAAGGAAACTTGTCATTCTTGAAGTCACTGGCTGAAAACATTACTGAAAATAAAGTTAAGCTCTAATATGCACTGTTATTAAATTTTCTTTTGCTAAAAATATTAGTAATCTCATTCACTTACATTCCTGCATATAAGAAATGAAAGTTTTGTCATAGTGAGTTGCATGTACATTCCAAGCTATTTCGAATAAGTATACAATATTTTTACATTTTACCTTAGGTAAAATCTGCTTTAAAAACCAAGCATTTCCCTAAATACCAAACAAAAACAAAACACAATATCCTTTTAATATTACCTCTCCTTTAATGCCCTTGTCCTTTAAAGCTTTTATGTCATCTTGAGTAAGTTTCTGAGATTTCCCATCATCAACTATATTTCGATTATCAGTGCCCGCTTCTTTGGTCTCTAAGGAAGGAAATTGCTTTATGACATTTATGATCTGAAATTATTAAAAAATCTTCCTTCTTCTAAGTTCATATCAACTTCCAGCCCATCAGCCACTCAAATTTGGCCTTCCAGTTCCACTGGAATGTACATGCAAATTTGGCCTTTCAGTTCCACCCCAGCCTACTACCCTTTCTTGCCACGACTCCAAGTCTATAACTCCTTTTCCCACTCCCACTTTTGCCTTTTTACAATCCACCTGGAAGTCAGAGTTACCTTTAAAATGCAAACCGGCTCATCTATTCTGATGCACCTAACTATGAAGAGGCTTCCAGTAGCAATTAGAATACAATGCAAAGATGATCTGCAAGTTTGTGTATGCTCTGGTCCTTGCCTACTTTTCTCTGGCCTCATTTCTTGACCCCCATTCTCATTGCCCTTGTTTCTGTTCTAAGTCCCTAATCACAAACCCACCACAGGGCTTTGGTACTTGCTGCTCCCTCTGTCTGCAATACTCTTAAGACAATGTGAGTGGCTGCATCCTTTCCACCAATCAGGACTGAGCTCATCACTGCAGCCAAGTCTCACTTCATCCAATCAGCCTCCAGTACACCTCCCTGTTTTGTCATCTTCATAGCACACAACACCATTTGAAATTATGTTGCTTGCTATTCTATTATTTTTGGTATTCTCCACTAATACTTTTTAAAAAATATTTATTTATTTTTAGAGAGGGGAAGGGAAGGATAAAGACAAGGAGAGGAAACGCTGATGTGCGAGAGAAACATCGATTGGTTGTCTCTGGCACTCCCCCAACTGGGGACATGGCCTGCAACCCACCAGAAATCAAAACAGCACCTTTTGGTTCACAGGTTGGTGCTCAGTCCTCTGAGCCGTGTCAGTCAGGGCTCCACTAATACATTTTATTAGATGATCCATTTCATGAACTGCTATAATCGCAATGACTAATCATGCCTGAAACATATTTGGTACTTAACAAAAATATGGATGTTAATTTAAAAGTATTTAACTAACTTTAATACTATTTTAATTATTTAATTTTTATAATTATTTAAGGATATTTATTTTACTAATAAAATATATTAAGCACATTTACTTCAACAAATAATTAGGTACTTAATTTTAATTAATAATAACAGCTAAAATTATGACTGCTTTATTTATAAGCAAGGCACTACTAAGAACTTTCTATGCATCCTATGACTATGGCCTACGCATTAAATGTTCACTGCCTCAGTTTACAGATGAGGATGTAAGATTTAGAGAATAACTTGTCCAAGGTTACAAGGCAAGTAATGGAGCTGAAACTTAAACCTAAGTCAACCGAATTCAAAGCCAGACGTCTTAACCTCCTCCCAGTATGTTCACTACCTCAAAGCTGTTCCTCAACTTCTGGGCACTGAAAGGGCTCTGCGTCTGCTCTTACACTGAAGCAGAAAGGACTCATGGGATGAAATGCCTGGCCCAAGGTCAGAGAGCCAGCGAATGACCGGCTGGAGCCAGATCCAAGTATCTGAAAGCCGAAGGCACACCTTGTTTCATTGCACCAAACTACAGTTCTTAGATTCTGAGTTTAGATTTCTTTAGAGATAGCCTGGGTTGGCACTTTCGAATTAATTAGGGTTGACAGGTTTCTGAGCATCCAGCTCAAGAGCACCTATTACATACACCCAAAGAAGTGTACCTGAAGGAGGCTCTTCCTTTTTCTTCGTAGGCTGGAGACTTCCTCCACTGGTCACTTCAAATGTGGTTCCGTAACTATGGCCAATGACGTTATCCAGATAGAACCACTGTTTTTCAAAGGTTACTTTTCTGGAGAAGAAAATGCAGCCAATTAGTCAATTCTCATTTGTATTCAGTATAGAAAAAATATGTGCATTCTAGTTTATTTCAAATCTGGTCTAGACAAAGGATGATCTACAGCATTATCTCTGAACATGAAATGACAAATGGAGAGAGAATTGGGTTGGGGCAGGGACATAACAGGAATAAAGAAGCCACAAAAACACTGAATTTGGAATGAGGAACAAGGACAAGACATCCCTGCTCTGAGGCACAGGTCTGACTCCAGTTAGCACTATCTGACAGGATGTCCAAGCTCACAGGCTCTGCAGACTTCCTAGACAGCATAAAGGGTGGTCAAGACTGCCAGGCCATTGAACACACTAATACCCCTTGTAACTTACGTAAGAAAATCTCAAAACTGAATGATCTGTGAGATGGCAGGGATTTAACAAATTCCCTAGCTTAAACGGCCGTTTTCTTGGAAAATTATCTAGTAAAAACAAATTACATTTACAAATACACATTACTGACAATATACACATTTGGAAATGGCGCCTAACACTGATGATGCTCTGCTGAGCACCAGGTGACTTCAGCTTTTCCCATCACCCAGATTGGTTTTTTTTTTTTTTGGCAGTGAGAATAACATTTATTGAGAATGGCTTATTATAAACAAAATCCCATTACCCAGATTTTTATCTTATTACAATTTTAAAGTGAAATCCCACACACACACAAAAAAGAATCTTCCCTTTCTTAAGAAGAAAACTAATGTCCACTGAGTGCCAGTCAGGGGCTAGGCAGTATCTGCCAGATGTTTCACACTTTTTAATTCTCACAGTAATTCTGGGGCACAGCTCTTTCCAGAAGAGCAATCTGAGGTTCAAGGAAAAGTCCAAGGTTCAGTTAAAAAGTGGGAGCTGGGATTCAAATCCAAGTCTGCCTGTACCCAAAACCTTGTTCTTTCCACTGTACCACACAACCATGACCAATGGATCTCAGAAGTCCTGCCCAGTTTCAGGATGTGGCTCATGGAACTCTGACTCCCAGAGGACACATTTGGTTAATTTTCTTTGTGCCTCACCCCATACCTTCTCTTCCTTTCTCTGTTCCTGTGGAGGCTGACCATGACGGAATGCAAAGGGCACATCACTCAGGCTTTTTTGCAGAAGGCTTCCCACCACTGCTAGACTCTGAGTGCATCACCAGTCCTTACTAGTTCCCTAAACCTTGCCACCCCTCTGTATGTTTACGTGTCACCACTTCATTAAGTCTCCTCACTTGAATCATCTGAGTGAATTTCGGCAAGATCCTCAACTATCCTGATAGAGCCAACTCTCTTCTCTATTGGGTCTTAAGTTCCTAACAAAGGACGCTCAACATACTTGCTAACATAAACCCTCACAGAGAAGTCGAAACTCAGCTCAGCCTTGATGTGCACCTCCTCCCCCATTCTTTGAGTACCCCGTGCTAATGAAATACTGGGTCTGTGCTGGGGTTGAGTTTATCCCTCTGGCAGCTGGTTTGATGTGCAAAGGAGGGTATATCGCTCAAACTCATGGGCCTGTTAGAAGGTCACTGCCCCAGTCAGAAAAGAGGGGCCCAGTCAGAGGGATGTGGAGCCAAGTCTTCACTGGGAACAAGTAGGATTTGCAGTCTCCTAGATACCTAGGACTGCTTTTGGCCAACCAGATGAGTGTGGCCCTAGGGAAGGGAAAATTTGGCCTGGGATGGAGGTGACGTCAGAGGGTCATTTTCTAAATGTAAACTAATGTTGTGGCTTCTGCCCAGGAAAGTAATAAAGAGGGTTTCCAAAGTTTTAGAAATTCTAAAGAGTAATTTTTAGAAACAGATATTGCTGACTGCCTCCTTAGTAATGGAAAAGTTCTTGCCTAAGCACATTTTTAAGAAGCACACTCAAACCACATTTCAAAATCAGTTAAAAGTTAAAAAAACAACGACAAGGAAAAAAAAATACAAAGTTTCACCTGCACAGTCATTATACAGTTGCATAACTTGGAGTTCATTGAATTGACAACCTAACGATGTTATATTTCAACTAAAAAATTTAAATAGTTAATACAAAATACAGCCCTGGCCAGTGTGGCTCAGTGGTTAGGTGTCGTTCTGTAAACCAAGAGGCTGTGGGTTCAATTCCTGGTCAGGGCACATGCCTGGTTTTCAGGTTGGGTTCCCAAACAGGTACATACAAGGGGCAACCCAGTCAATGTTTCTCTCCCTCCCTCGCTCTCTAAAAAAATAAAAAGAATACAAAATACCATAATGATGAGGGATATACTATAAAATTTCTCTAATTTCAATCACCAAAATGAAGATTTAATCAATGGAGAATTTTAAAAGGCGTAAAAGCTGGTGCAGATATTACTGAACTGAACTCATTTACTGAACTTTAGTTCATTTCTGAACTAAAAGAAATCCCTCCCCCTGTCAATCCCTCCCCTGCTGAGAGGGGTATGTGGGGGATCTAGAAGATAGGGAGTCGGACTCTAGGTCAGCGACCTGACTCACTTTCTGCGCTGAACTTGCACTGCTTTGAATACCTCTTCCCGTTTCAGCACCACGAAGTCGCCGTCTCGGATGCAGTGGTCCCTGGGATGCTGTGGCTGCGGGCCCGACTGCTCCCCAGAACCCTCCATGACGCTCCGCGGGTCTCCTGACTCCGCAGCCTGACTCCAAACCCCGCGCCCCGTCACCAGTCCACAGTGGTCTCCGAAACCAGCTTCAGTTCCCACGAACTGAGAAGACGCAGAACCGTTCGACCGGTACCGCCCCCACGTGTTGAGCGCCGCTTCCGCTTTCCGGTCAGATCCTCAGGACAGCTTCCGGGAGCCTCTAGTAGTCCCTCTGGCTGAACTCTCTGATTGGCTGCATACTGTCCCGTCCCTTCCGTTTTTCCTCCTTTTGGGCGGAAGTTGCGTTACAGTAGCGCCAAAATGGAACTTGGAAAGTGGTTGAACCTCACTGTCCATCTTTCCGTGAGTCTTCGTGGCCATAGTGGAGAAACAGGTGCCTGAGCTACTCCCGAAGGGCAGACTGAGTCCCGCGTGGGGACGTCAAGAGAGCTGCAGCTGAAGGGAACTGCGGAACTTGGCAGGGGTCACCTGAGATCTTTTCGGCCCCGTCCTGCTTCTCCCCGAAGGGTAGGGAGAACTGGCCGGCGGATCCCCTCCTACCCAGGAGTCGGTCGGCCTGGTTGGGAAGTGGGACGGCTTTGGGATCGCTGTCCTTTGCCTGTGAGAACTTAGCCTGCGGAGACGTAAGTGCAGTAGGGTATTTAACGAAGCACAGCAGGCCGACGGATGGCTCCTTTACTCATTTTCCAGTCATACTACTTGCGTTTGCGTTGGAAATTTTACTAGCTATTTTTCACCCTGTTATCTCATTAGAGAAGGAAATGCCACGTAGCCTTGTGGAAGGGGCGCTTCAGCTGGGTTGTCTGAAGAGGACGTTTTGAGCTCAGTACTGCCACCAAACAACTTTGATTTTGATCAGTTTCTTTGGCCTGTAGTTGCTTAGTGTGTGATGTCTAGACGATTATCAAAGTCCTGTCTTGCCCTAACATTGTGAACTCCCGTAGTTAACTTATTACTTAAATCTCTTTAAAGAAAGATTCAGATACATGCTCTTTAATGAATTGCACTACTGTGTACGGGTATATTATTTTTATATTTAGGATACGAACTATTTTTTAAAAGACTTTTTCAGAGCAGTTTTAGGTTTACAGGAAAACTGTACAAGGTGTAAAGAGTTCCCATACATATTCCCCCTCCCAATATTTCCCTATTTGCATCCTGCGTTAGTGTGATAAATTTGTTGCAGTTGATGGACCAAATTCAATACATTGTTATTATCCAAAGTCTATAGTTTACATTAGGATTCACTGTGCTGTACAGGTCCATGAATTTTGACAAATTCGTGATATCATATCCACCATTACAGTATCACAATGGTTTCACTGCCCTAAAAATGCCCTGTGCTCCACTTATATGAGTTATTTTAAAACTCACTTTTAAAGGTCACATATTTCAATTTATTGATACTCAGCCAGAAACTTTTTGTGGGTTTAAGTTTAATAAAAATGAGTATCTTGCTATGTACAAAATAGAAAAAAATGTGAAGGCATAATTAGCAAAAATAGTATAACATGAATATACTTTCCAAAAAACTTGCATTTCAACAAATTTACCTAAAAACTACAAATAACCTATTTGATCTGTATTGATCTAGAATTAATTTTGCTTCCATTGTTTTTTAAGACAGTTAATGGAAGTCTCCTGGAAAATTAGCATCTTTTCCATATGGTCTCCTACAGAGAAAAAAAGGTTGAAACATGTATATGAGGTCTGTCTGGGAAAAGTCCGACTATTGTTAATGTAATGAGAAAGGTTTGCTCCACGTCATTGTAACCTGGCAGCCAAGGAGAATGGGCTGGAATGTGCGTGCATGAACAGTGAAGACTTCACTGGACTGGTCAGTGGGGGCAGTAGATGCCATTGAGTGAGCGTGTGTGCTGTGTGGCCTTTGCATCGAAAATAACTGAGTGAGTAGAGCAATGAATCTGCATCAGATTTTGCATTCAGCTTGAACATTACTCTGTGGAAGCTATTTGGAGGATTCAGAAAGCCACAGCTATGGGCAAGTGGTGATTGGCAGCTTCATCACAACAATGCACCCGCTCATGCATCATGTCTTGGACAGAGGTTTTTGCCAAAACATAAAATCACCCCGATGACTCAGTTCCCCTATAGGCCAGATATAGTGCCCTGTGACTTCTGGCTTTTCCCAAAACTAAAATTACCTTTGAAAGGGGAGAGATTTCAGACTATCAATTAGATTTAGGAAAATATGACAGGGCAGCCGATGGTGATTGGGAGAACTGTGTGAGGTCCCAAGGGGCCTACTTTGAATGGGACTGAGGCATCATTGTCCTATGTACAGTGTTTCTTGTATCTTCTTCAATAAGTGTCTCTATTTTTCATATTGCATGGTTGGATACCTTCTGGACAGACCACACATGTACCCTTTTCCACTCCTTTGCTTCCTTAGAACAGTCTACCTTGGATGCTTGTGTAAGAATATCCATGTATCTTTGGAAAAAGTGGGTATGGCACTGCAGGATTGACTATATAAAAGAGCTATGATGATGTATTTGTAGTGTCTCACCGGTCAGAATTATTTTCAGTCAGTGCTGCCCTATAAAAAGTCTCAAAATACTGCAAACAAGGTATCTTAATTATCTGTCTTGCTCTCATTTCTACTGTTGGAGTTTTTTGAAAACAAGTACCTCGCCTTTTCTTATTTTTATCTCCTGAACATTCAGTACACTTGTTAAACATCTGTGATTGACCTTAACAAAAGATGAGGATTAGAAGAGTAACTACAGATTAGAAGAATAACAGGTTCTTATTACATTGTACAACGCTGCAAACCTGTTGACTGTTGTTAAAGTACATTATATTATTTTTCACTTATTTACTAGTGAGTGCATTTTTAGGAGCACTGTATCTGCTATAATTTTGATGAAGACTTTCCTAATCTCTCTTAGAAGACATGAATGGAGAATTTAGAGGCAGAGGTTTTGGACGAGGAAGATTTCAAAGCTGGAAAAGAGGAAGAGGTGGTGGGAACTTCTCAGGAAAATGGCGAGAAAGAGGACACAAACCTGACTTGAGTAAAACCACAGGAAAACATGCGTCTGGTAGGGGAGGTCAATGATTGTTTTTTTGTTTGTTTTTTTTCCCCCATGAAGGAATCTATTCATGCCTGGCATACAAAGCAATTTAACTCAGATTTCAGTCTGTCTTTTATTGATGTTAACCCTTTAAGGTAGGTTTTGAATGTTAATATCCAAAAGTTCTTATTGAAACCTATAATTTAAATACTCTTACTATCATGTCAAGTTCTCATTGTTGGTAGGTGGAGCAAATTGGAAAAAATGTTTGCTGTTTCTACTAACCTAGTTTTCTGTTTTGTTTTGTTTTCAGAACAAACCTCACAGTCTTTGCTACTACAGTCAACATTAGATCAGTTCATACCATATAAAGGCTGGAAGCTTTATCTCTCTGAAGGTAAAATAGTAGTGCAAAAAGTACCATAAATTATAATTTTTTAGCTCGTTTTTGGATGCTACATCTCATATTACTATAATTCATTTGCTCACTGATATATACTCTCTTCTTTAATATCAGTTCACCCAAAGAAATCATGTTTATGTTTTAAGACTTTTATCTTTAGGTTTTATATCAGTTGGGAGCACAGAAGTCACACTAGGTATTTCAAAAGGGGGATTTAGTACAAGGAATTGATTATAAAGATGGAAGACTAAAAGAGCAAAAAGGGAACATTGAGATAAGCCCCCAGACAGTAGTAGTTTCAGGATGCAGCAGTCATCCTTATGACTGAGGAAACAAAAGTTCTGAGGTTACTAGAACCTAGGAATTCAAAAGAATGGCCACAGCAAAACCATTGCATTGACCTCTGAAGGGCACCCTGGAGAGTTGTGCTTAGATATCTGAGGTGAATTAAATTGGTGGCTGCTGTTGACTGGTGGAAGAATGGCACAATTGAAGCTTGAAGTTGGAAGCTGGAACTATAGCTATCCTTTGTAGCTGGAGGGATGCTGAGAAGAATTGGAAATAAGAATAGATTATTTTCTTCTTTCTTGCCACCTTCGAGCCTCTAAAGTGCCTCCAGCTGGCAGAACCTAAAGCAGTCTGGGAAATGCAGTGTGCAGATCTTGATCATAGGGTCACAGGGTGGGAAATAGCGGGTAAGCTTGGAACCGAGAGATGATAACCAACACAGGCTTCTGTAGAAACACAGTTGAGGAATCTCCCTTTTGTAATCAGGAACGCCTGCTAATGTCATACATCTGTCCATATAGGTTTGGAGAATTGTCTTTTCTGTGCTGTTATAAGCTCTAGCTTGTTATGTCTCTTACAAGATAAGAGATAGATTGATCAGTGGTTTTTCCTACTAGACCAGTGGTTTTCAACCTTTGTGCTGCAGCACACTGGTGTGCTGGAAGAAACTTTAAAACGTGCAATACCTGACGTTAGTCAGAGGCACTGACTGTTTTCTCTTAGATTGCCAAATAAAAAAAATTATAACAGCTAACACAACAATAGCTATCCAGTGTATGAATCAAAATGATAGCTATTGGTTTTGGTCAGACCAGCAAAACATGTATAGTGTATTTTTTTGGTGTATCACAGAATTTTAGTGATTTGTTTGTGTGCCGTGAGATGGAAAAGGTTGAAAATGGCTATGTTTTTTCAATTATAGTTGGCATTAATTTCAGGTGTACAACCTAACGATTTGACATTTATATAACTTGCAGAGTGCTCACCCCATAAATATTGGCGCTTTCAGGGCGATACCTGCTGTGTGCGCTTCAGATCATGTAAACCTAAATCTAAATTTGTTTCAGAATCTTAAATATACATTTCATACCATTTCTTTCTTTTTTTAAAAAAGATTTTATTTATTTATTTTTAAGAGAGGGGAAAGGAAGGAGAAAGGGGGAAAGAAACATCAATGTGTGGTTGCTTCTCATGTGCTCCCTACTAGGGACCTGGCTCACAACCCAGGCATGTGCCCTGACTGGGAATTGAACAGGTGAACCTTTGCTTTGCAGGCCCGTGCTCAATCCACTGAGCTATACCATCCAGGGCCATTCCACACCGCTTCTTGTGTAAATGTACTCAGAAGGCAAAATAATAGGAAAAAGTCATCTGCCATCTGTCTTATGTTTATTCTATCTCAGGAAAATTATGCGTGTGTGCATGTGATTATTGGTGCTAATGTCATATTTGATTCGTTAGTTTACAGTGAGAGCTCTCCTTTTCTTGAGAAGATTCAAGCATTTGAAAATTTTTTCACAAGGCATATTGATTTATATGATAAGGTAAGATTCCTGTGCAATAAAACACCACTGATCCACTTTTGTGTGTCATCTAACTGAACAGTGTATTTGAGCTGCTAGGTGATCATAGATGCCGCAGCCAGACTGCCTTGCCCCAGCTCTCAGCCCTGCCACTTACCTGCAATGTGGACTTTGTTGAATTTCCCACCTTCTCTGTGCCTCAGTGGTTTCATCGATCAATTGAGGATGTTAGTATTATTACTCCCTACCACTAGGGTTGTTAAAAGGCATAAATAAGTGACTATATTTTAAATACTGGAATCATGCTTGACCACAAAATCGGCAGTACATATTATCACCATATAAATATTATATGCTTTCACAAAGTGCGTAATTGAATGCTCACTTATAATTGGCTCTGAAAAAGCAATTATTGTGTTCATACTTTAATATTTTACAGGACGAAATAGAAAGAAAGGGAAGTATTTTGGTGGATTTTAAAGAATTGACAGCAGACGGCGAAATAGCTAAATTGATACCAAATATAGGAAATGAATTAAAGGATGCACCTGAGAAAACCCTGGCTTGCATGGGTCTGGCAATACATCAGGTAAATACTTGTTTTGTGAGACTTCTGTCAAAGTTTTAAAGAAATTTCATAGTAACAGTACCTTCTCTAAAAGATACTTAGTTTTTCAAACAGACATTAGCTAGAACCAAAAAGGTTGCTGTCCTAATCCTGAAGGATACCATTCATTCCATATACAGCAGCTTGCTTTATTTATTTATTTATTTTTAAATATATATATATATATATATATATATATATATATATATTTTATTGATTATACCATTACAGTTGTTCTATTCCCCCCCTTCATTCCCCTCCACCCTGCACACCCCCTCCCCCACCATTCTCCCCTCCTTAGTTTATAACCACGTGTCTCAAGTTCTTTAGATTCTATATTTCCCCCACTATTCTTGCCCTCCCCCCTATTTTCTACCTACTGTCTATGCTATTTTCTGTGCCTTCTCCCCCCTTCTCCTCC